>NC_139244.1:55245176-56494810 GCF_977018435.1 Lepisma saccharinum
CAGCCACCAGTTGGGCTTGCGATCAGTATAGTAGCTTTATGATTTATAACAGTCATTCAAGCATTATGGAATGACCTTGTACATCTCAATAATAATAAACTATCCGCAAACGGATATTAGGATATCCCACCGAAACCCGCCTCTCATGTGGAGCACTTTCTCAGGTGGCATGTGAGTGTTGCATGCTCTTGAAACACACCTTCAGGCAACAAGCAACATTCCAGGGCTTGTGAGGCCACACTACGTGAAAGTGTTGCATTGTTTTCTTAAGGCCCGCTTGCAAGTGCCATGCCATGCCAGTCGTGATGAGTCACTTCCCTCTGAAAGCGCCCCTTTGAGCGTTATGTTATTTGTCGTTCCCACCCTCCTCTCCCATCCGACCATCCGTCCCGTGTAGATCTTGGACAACGTCCTTGAACAGATAACAAACGCCTCGCCTCTGCCCACCCAATTTCCCACTTCCTCCTCGCCCTTAATAACGTTAATAACGCTCACCCTCCGCTACCCTCCTGATAAAGGTCACAAACTCACCTGCAACTCCCCACCCGATTGATATCGAATCATCCTCACCAATCAATGACAACAAAATTTGGTTAACAGTTTCATACATCGGAGACACATTTCTTCAATTTTACACAAGAAACTACTTACGGAAATGAGTTTCTCCAATGTTTACAACGTTCGTCGAGGTATTTTCTTTCATTGTGGAATATATTTGACCGGGAAATAATGTATTTTTCAAGATAAATATCTCACCGACGCAAAATTGCCATTGCTTTCATTTGCTTGCCCTACGACAACCGGATGCTGGGTATGTTTGATGACGTAAGCCCCTGTCAGTGTTTCAACCCCCCTTTTTTTTACTATGCTTGCCTAACGTAAGCAAACCTAACCTAACCTTATCGGAAATGGTTCGTGGGGCTATCCGTGAATGGTTCGTCGGGCTATTGGTCAGTACCGTGCATAATGGTTCGTGGGGCTATTCGTGAATGGTTTGTGTATCTATCCGTCAGCTACCCGTGCATAATGTATAATTTCCACCGGTGACGAACACGATAGTAGGTATTTTTTGGTGCAGAAGGTTGAAACACTTCATACCCACAACGTGAGTAAATATGTGCCCGCCATATTGTGTGTTCAGGAAGCGAAGAAAGGAATAAAAAAAGCACTCAGAATGTGAAAAATTGTGTTTGTGTTCGTGTAAAAAGCATAATGGCACCTTGAACTATGTTCCGCAATACACAATGGGTAAGTAAAAACCATGCAAGACACAAAATATCCGTTTTTAATGTGTCTCCGATCTATGAAACTGTTACCCAAAATTTCTGTTGGAATCGCTTAGAGAGTTTTAGATTGTTTTCCTATATTGGATGTGATCAAGTCTTGCTCTTCAAAACAGTGGCAGCCTGCGGCTACTATAATGGGTAGTGAAAGGAATTGACAAAGAAAGACAAGAAAACGCCAATAGTAACTTCCTCACGAATTACTCCCAACGGACAAATCAGTCATATTTAGCGACCTATCTCTAAAGGTGCCATGCCAGGTGAAAATGGGCACGGCTGGTGTCTTATGACCTGCATGCAAAATGGCCTAAAGTGCTGACGTACCCAAACATCTTAATTCACTCAAGCAAGCAATCGATCAAAATTCAGATTAAACCATTGTCTGAACCTTAATACTCAAATTAATTTCCCACCTTTGAACATTTTCTCTTCCTAGTAGTTCACCACAAATTATCTTTCCCTATTTTTCCTGTAGTTCTGCATTCGAGGTCTTCGTCTGGAATGACTCAGCTACTTAACAAGCAATATTTAAGTACTCTACTATAAAAGAAACAAAAGCATGTTTACTAAGTAATGAAAACAATGTTTATTTTATTTATGTTGACATTTCATTTTAACAAAATTATTTCTATAGCTACCAATGTTTTGTAAATAAAATTGGATAACAATATGGATTACTCAACATTGTGCAAGTGCAAACACACTGTCAGGATCTTCAATTTCATTTCCATGGAAATTCACATCTACGGCATTTTTCCACAATCGAAAATAACTCCAAATCCACTTTCGTATTGTCACAAACAGCAGGAAAACTGGAAGTCGCACGTGGTTGGTCGTAACACAAAACAAACACTAATCCACTTACTTGAAGTACAGTAATCCAGCCACTATCTAAGCAACTTGAGATCCTCGTGTTGGAGACGTAATCAAAGTACTTACGTTCGAAATCTAAGGGAGATTTCACACCGAATCTACAGGCGACAAGCAAGACATTCATCACGCATGCGCGAACAACAGGGTATTAAGAGAACGACCCAGTCCAAGCGACAGATGTTAGCCTAATGCCTGAATCACACTGAACTGGATATCCAGTAGGAATGCCCTAGTTGGCGCTGGACTGGCTACCCATTTGCTAGTTTTCGCATCCCGCGATACTTATTACTGTACTTGTCGATAGACTTTTGGTCTCAGAGAGAGAGAGAGAGAGAGAGAGAATCCTTCTTTCCTTCTCTCTCTCTCTCTCTTTCTCTCTCTCTCTCTCTGTCTCTCAGAAAGAAAGAAGGAAAGAAAAGAAGGAAAGAAAGAAAGGGGGTGTAAGGGGTGACAGAGAGAGAGAGAAGGTGAAGGGGAGAAAGAGAGAGAGGGGAGGGAGCAAGTAGAGAGGAAAAGAAAGAAGAAGGAAGAAAGAGAGAGAAAGAGAGAGGAGAGAGATAGAAAGAAAGAAGAAAAGGGGAAAAAGAAAGAAAGAAGGAAAGAAAGAGGGGAGAGAGAGATTCTCTATCTTTCTTTCCTATGGGAAGAAAGAAGGAAAGAAAGAAAGGAGAGAAAGAAAGAAAGAAATAAGGATAGAAAGAAGGAAAGAATTCTTTCTTTCTTTCCTTATCCCCTCTCTCTCTCTCTCTCTCTCTTTCTCTCTTTTCGTTTCCTTCTTTCTTTCTTTCCTTCTTCCCTTCTTTCTTTCTTCTCATTATCTTTCTTTCCTTCTACCCCTTTCTCTCTCCTCCTCTCTCTTTATTCTTTCTTTCTTTCTTTCTTTCAGGAGGAGGATAAGGAGAGAGAGAGAGAGAGAGAGAAAGGAGGAGAAAAGAAGGAAGAGGTCATCTCTCTTTCTCTATCTCTCTCTCCCTCTTTTTCTCCCTCTCTTTCTATTTCTCTCTCTCCCTCTCTTACTTTTTTCCTTCTTTCTTTCTTTTCTCTCTCTCTCTCCCCTCTCTCTATCTCTCTTTCTCTCTTTCTTTCTATTTGTTGTTGTAAGCATGTTTTTGTAAGCGCACTTGAAAATGACTGAACATGTGTGTCTGTTTCTACATATATCGCAAAATTTAGGATCATTCGGACTAGCTAGTTAACCAATATAGTGCGGGGCTTTCTAGAAACTAACATACAACAGGGTCTAAAGCTAACTATTTCCAAAATTGGTCTCTATGGTGTCTCTCTATATATATACAGGGTGGTGCAAAATTCCGTTTACAACGCGGAGGTGGTGAATCGCCAAGTGAAATGAAGACGAAAATGTAAATGGAATTTTGTCGAATGACGCACCGTGTCAGAGCTAGAGGATGCCGAAATCTTGTGAAAATGGACTTCACACCTCCATATGCCGACAAATAGTACTCATAAAGATTTTGATTTGATTTTGAATTTAAAATTTTGGGAGCGTCAGCACTTAGGCTATTTTGCTCCCGTCACATTATACGGGGGCCAGCCCCTTATCATTACAAATAACAACTCTAGCGTTGCATAACTGAAAATGTTAAAATGTTCTGACTTCTGTTAAAAGCTGAGGCCGTAAACGGGCACTCAGCACACACAAGGACAACAAACAGGACAACACACACAAAATTATACTGGCCATAGTGCCAGTCGCCAGAGCCTCGTTAGTCTTTAGTCCAGGGTGCACTACGTGGAAGTGAGGTTGACTTTTGGGCGCCTACGTGGAAGGTCAGCCCTTACACCCCAGTACTCATAAAGAAGATGCGGCACGATATCCTTAAAGAAAACACACCTGGGCTAGCGAATGATGCACAAACTGCGTGTCGAAAATGAATGCGGCAGGGATTCCCCACAACAAGTGAGGGATTCCCGGGAATACGTATGTCCGACATGGAACGCAGGTATCGAATGGGAGTACAAAGGGAAATGACGGAAGTCACAGCACATGAAGAACATTTCGCCAGGAAGTGTCCGAAAAGCAGGCTGCAGGAGGGGATTCCCCAGAGAAGAGGGGACGCAGACAACATGTGCAAGAGGTGTACTATGATGACACACACGTACACAAGTAGTATTCTTTATTGGCTGTGGAAATGACATACGATACATATCACAGACATTGTTGAAAATGTCCGCCAGTCACATCTACACACAGACGGCATCGGCGTAGCAGGGACGCTCTGGTATGCTCAAATACGTTGGGCATGTCAGTGATCATCCCAGCAGCGACGGTAACTCGAGCAACGAGGTCCTCCACACTTTCCACCGGGGTTTCGTAGACCAGCCTCTTCATTTCGCTCCACAAGAAATCTAGCAGTGTGAGGTCGGGTGACCGAGGTGGCCACAGAACAGGTCCATGCCTACCAATCCATCTATTACCGTATGTACAGCTCTGGCTCGGCGGTCAAAATGTGCAGGGGCACCGTCATGTTGATACCATACATCTTGCCTAATTGCAAGGGGTACATTTTCCAACAGTTCAGGTAGAACTTCCCGTAGGAACACACAATAGTTCCCACCGGACAAAGTATTGGGCAACACGTACGGACCTATGAGGTTGTCTACGACAATGCCACACCACACATTCACTGCGAACCGTCGCTGAAAATGACGCTCAATGATTGCATGTGGGTTTTGCACATCCCACACTTGACTATTATGGGTATTGAAGACGCCTTCTCTGGTGAATAGTGCCTCGTCGGTCCACAACACTGCATTTGGAAAATTGGGGTTTGCATGGGTTTGTTGCAAATACCACTGACAAAAATCAAGGCATAGGGGAAAGTCCGTCGGCTGCAGGTGTTGCACCCTCTGCACTTTGTATGGGTGCATACCCTCATCGTGCAGCGCGCGTAACACATTGGTATGGTGCGTGTGTCGCACATGGCCAATGGCACGGGTGCTGGTGCCGGGCGTCTCCCGTATCCTGTCCAACACCTCCTCCTCAAATTGGACACTGCGCGGTCTCCCATGATCCCACACCCTAAGTCGTACAGATCCAATTTCACGTAAACGAGCATCCACCTGTTGAAACAGGACATGTGATGGTAGGCGCCGATTTGGAAATCGTTCGTGTTACACACGCCTTGCCTGGTGGCTGTTTTGGTGTGTCTCACCGTAAACGAGATGCATATCGGCAAGCTCGTTGGTGTTGTATGTCGCCATTGTCAGGCTCACAAAGGAGCACACGAATACGTACGAAACTAACGTGTGATGTACAGTGGGATCCATGAGTATTGCCGTGCAAATTGTCCATCACCATGTTCGTGCACTTTATTTGACCCAATAAGAGCTTTAAGAATTAAAAGAAAACTCAAAACAAGCTGTTGACAACTTCTGCACCAGCATACATAAAAATCCATCGCACACATAGGATGTAAGAGAAAAATTAATGAAATTAGTCATGGACAATTTGCCGAACAATACTAGTGGATCCCACTGTACCATTCACGACTAAAGCACTGAACACTCCACACAGGTGTCCACCCCGTACAGACAACACAGATGGTATGCACTACGTACTTCCTAACGGTCACTTTAGCAATGTGCTCAATTTCACCACACGCCTCAGAATGAACACCTTGCGACAACACGCGTCACTGACAGGCAGATCGCTAGTCACGTACACTGACTCGTTATTTGTACGTACGTATACCAGCGATAGCGCTCCGTCACAGGTAGCATCCCGCTGAGCGTCTCTAGCGGAGTTTTATGTACTACTACGTCTTCCGTCGTAGTATTTGGAGCCGATATCAGTACGTGCCGGTCGTTCTTCATGTGCTGTGACCTCATTTCCCTTTGTACTCCCATTCGATACCTGCGTTCCATGTCGGACATACGTATTCCCGGGAATCCCTCACTGCTTGTGGGGAATCCCTGCCGCATTCATTTTCGACACGCGGTTTGTGCATCATTCGCTAGCCCAGGTGTGTTTTCTTTAAGGATATCGTGCCGGATCTTCTTTATGAGTACTATTTGTCGGCATATGGAGGTGTGAAGTCCATTTTCACACGATTTACACAAGAAATCTGCTGATTCCAGCGAACTCCACCGAGACATGTATTGTATTGTGCAACACTGCACATGTTACGACAGGTCAAAATAAAACAAATCAATACATTCTCCTTCTGGTAGTGGCCATGCGCAGAATTGTTCACATTCCACAGAACAGAAATTGATGATGCAGCGGACGACTTTAGACATCGAGAAAAATACTTTCTCTCTGTAAAATATGCCTTGATTTGATTATATGTATAGGATAGGGAAAGTTAAATGTGTATTCAATTGTTCAGGTGTCTTTTTTCATGGTGTTGTGCTGGTGATGCCTAGTAATTAATGGAGTTTTGCCTTCGATTCTTGGCAAAGTCGCATATTTTTGTGTGTCGAATTGACTTGAAACAACTAATTTATTGGCTTAGGCGAGTTTGTGTGTTAAAATTGTTCTCCGGTGCTAGTGTTGTCTAGTAAATTAATGGCTCCTAGTTTCATTCCCGGGAGAGGATACCCTGTCTGGACTTAGGAGTTTCTGTATTAAAATTGTTCTCCGACAGCAGTGTATTAATGTTGTGGCCTAGTAAATTAAGAGATTCTCGACAACTGTGCTTTGGAGTTTTTGTATTAAAATTGTTATGTGACTCGTTCGTTCTTTACATCATAAACAAAAGTCTTCTCTGCGATAAGAATAACAACAGTACATAAAGTGTTGTCGGGCATGGGCTCATGAAATCCGCACATAATCTTGATATTAGTCCTATCACTGACTATAACTTGTTTTCTTTTCGACGTGTTGATAACAAACATTGGTCTGTGTGCCTTGAATTCGCTGGGACTGTAGTACACATCTATGTCTCCCTCAGTCACTGTTTTGTAAGCGCTGTATGCTTCATATAATTTGAGGTAATCGTCCTGGGGGATATCGAGGTTGTAATTCTCGCGAGAGGAAATCTCATTGCGCCCATTTTTAAGATAGATATTTTTAATCTTGGAATTGTCAAATTTGCTCGTATCTTTTTCTTGATTGTTTTCTCTCCCGGTCTGCAACAGCACAATTACGAAATCTGGCATATCATACTGTAAACTACTGAATTGATTAGTGGCGTCAAATTCATAATGTACACCAGAGGCTGGTTTCTGGACACACTGATAGATGTAAAATTGGATGGGCACTTGTGAATTTTTCAGAATATTTGCTTTGTATTTAAGAGTATAATTAGTCTCGTATTCTATCACTGTTATCCTCAGCTCTATGGTCTTGATGATACACTTGGCTGCTTCAGGTAAGGTGTTGGGGAGTGTTGTGCCATCTGTGTTCAGGGTACTGTAACGCATCAGAGTGTTGTTGTCGTTAGCTGCTCTGCGAAAAATTACTCTCAAACCCCCTTCCATATGATGTCTTTGTAGTCGGAGAAGAAACCCGGCAACAGGCGCATGGGAAACAGCACTGTGTGGCTTTTTGTTAGGATTTTGGCTCTTGCTTCGAAGCAAGAAAATACTGGAAAATAGATCGGTGACGAGGGTGTGTAAAGGATCTGAATTTGGATTGAAAGTTGCTATGATTCCAGTTTGTTAGCGACTGCCTAAATCACCATCGGAATTGGTAATCATCCCTTCTGCTACATTACAATGGATATTCAGAGTCTCTATGGCTAAGAATTTAGGAATATTTCCACCTATGTGTTTGATGGCGGCTCGAGTTTGGTGTTGTTCTCAAAACCAAGTAGTTTACCGAATGTACCCAGATCCACTGTTTCAATTGGAGAAACTAATTCTACTCTGTGTGTATCAGAGTTTTGTGATAGGAACACTCCTCCTGGCAGTTGGGCTTGTAATGTAGATAGATTATACTGACCAGGTGTGATAACAATTTTTTCATTGCCTACAGCGATCCTATTATTGTGTTCTGTGATATTGGGAATAAGATACATGCTGTAAAAAGCACGAAGAGCTATGGATTTAGGATAGATAATATCATCGTGTAAGCCGAGTTTCAATACCGAATTCTCGCTGGTGAGATGGAGCACTCCCATGATGCTTCAGATGCCACAGTGCTTTCTGGAAATGTTCGATTGATGGGTTATTTATTCGAGATAGCAAGGCTAGCATAGAAACACATAGGTGGCTACAATTTACATCCTCGAATTGAGATAACTGACTAAACCTGATGGTGGTATTCCACCAAAAGAATCAAAAACAAAAGTAGTGTAGGCTTGTTAGTAATAACAGATCCAGTGAGTGCCTTGATTTTTGAAACTATCCAAATTGACTACTACACACTTTTTTTATTTGATTTGATTTATTTTATTTTACTTTGCGTTTTGTGCATCTTGGCTAATTTGCGAAGATGGGGATGAGTGATGAAATGATGAAATTGATGAATGGACATTCACAAACAACCATGCCCGAGCGGGATTCGAACCCGGGACCCTTGGCATCGCAGCGCGATGTGATAACCACTCAGCCACAGGGGCCGGCACACTCTTTTTTATATATGGCCCCTTGATGGGTAGGAAATCTGACATGAAAACACCTTTGAAGTGTTTGATTCTCAGTAACTCGATCAAATTTTCAATATCGAAGTTGGAGAGTGGTTCTTTTTTTACATATTTTCTCAGAGCTTTGATGCCCTTGCCCTTTCTCTCCATTTCCAGATTGTGGCGCTTCTGCTCTTCCAGTTTGGCTTTGTTCTTTTTTGCATCGCTGGCTGTTTTGGCTATGGCAGCGCTACCCCCTGCTAAACTCCCCACGGCACCCAGAGCTGCTAAGATGGCAGGAATACTGAATATGAAACCACCGGTGGTTTTTTTTTCTGGAACTCTGCAGTCTTTTCAACTGCGGTGTACTGAGAGTTAATTTCATTCCATGGCCCTACTCAAACAAGAATTTTTTTTCTCCTGATGTTTTTTGGTGACAAGACTGTCTAGGGATCCCAGAGATTTCAGATCCAAGTAAGGTACTTGGTATACGATACCTTTAGGTTTCATGATGATAGGTATTTATATATTTGGGAGATATTATAGTCCCCACCCCAATTTTTGTTTTGTGTTCATGGCAATAGTTGTACCCAGTGATGCCATCTTTTCACCTAATGAGGCATCTCTGCTGATTAGTCTTCCAAATTATGTTTGCTCCAATTTTTGATCAGCTTCATGACGGACACCGAAATCGGTGTGAGTATTATAGGCAATATCATGGTCTTTACAAGCTGTATCCAAAGGATTAATTCCTCTGTCTTCTCTCTCCAGTCGCTGTTCTAGTTTGGTCCCTGGACCACAGTATTGGTAACCGGGTAAGTGCATCTCGAAAGAAAGCTTGTTGATGGTATCATTAAGCAAACCCCGACCATTCCAGAATTTAGGAGGTAGAGTATTGATATGCCTATGCCTTTACTGTCATTTACAATAAAATTGGCTAGTTTGGCACTGATCATATTCATAATGCCCACATTTTCATTACGAAAATTATTGTTGCCAGCATTTTCCTCTCCTGACATGACCAACAATCTATCTATGAGTTTTCTCACATCATCCACCCATACAAACTCTTTTGGTAGAGTATTGTAGTGTTTGATGCCACTACCAGTTTTGAGTTAATTCCATATAGGTTCGATTAGATTCTTGTATTTGTCCCTGCTGCTAGATTTAACTCGGTTCTGACTGGCATCATTGTTTTGGTACAGAGCATCAGACAGTATCAAAATTTCTGAGTAAGTCTGGTAATTTTCATCTGTATAATCTTTGTGGTGTTCCTTGGTGATGAGTTCCCACAGTCCCGGGATATCTGGACCAGCTATTTTTTCCACCCAAATTGATTTTAACATCATCCCCTTTAAATGTAACTCTAGATTTTCCAATGTTCCAAACCACTCCCTCGTTAGTCTCCATTTGGATACACTCCGAACACCTCATATTTGCCGAATTTCCCAGTACTCAAATAATCTCTCGCCGAGGAACCCAACTCGATTTTAAAACGCCTTTACAAAACGCTGCGCGGCCACGTAGCTGTCGTTGTTTTTGTGAAACGCCTTTACGGCAAAAGCGGGTTGTTCACCGGTCCACGACGCCATCTCTACTGAACAACGATATCAATGTCAATGGCAAAGGTTTGTTGTCCAGATGGCACCACTCCCGTTATCTGATTCCTTACGTAACTTGCTATTTCCAGGGTTGCCAAATCGCCCGTTTCACTGCCGCACCTGTTACGTTCAAATTAAAAATTTTCATGGCTGGAGGGAGGTCATGGCACCCTGCTCCCCGCACTGGGTACGGGCCTGTACTGAACCCTTTTCATTCATACTAAACCCCTTTTTCCCAACCAGTCAAACAATCAGCAACACAATGGCTTACAGAAAAAAGTTGACACATAGAGTACAGTTTGGTGCTTCTTATTTCAAAAACGTTTTTCTGGAACAGACGAAACTATGGACAGAGAAAGATGCTTCCAGAGCTCATATTGAATTACGATTTATATTTTTAGGGCGTGTACAGAAGGGGTAAACCTTAATATGGATTACAATGTGAAGTTGATCGTAGAAGAATTTGAATAAACAAATCTTCATGTTAAATTTGCATGGAAAATTACTTTTTACTCACACAAGTTTATTTCGTATTTGTAATTTTAAAATTTTGAATACATTCTAACAAATTACATATGTACACTACATGAAAGGAAATTATAAGGTCGCTTCTCCACGTTCAACATCGACGTCACGTGAACGCCGTGACAATAACGATAAAACCCGATGCACAAAGCTGTTGCTAGGCGAATACAGTCTGCAGAAATCGATCCAGTAATTCGCATCCGCCTCATGTACGGACGAGATTTCGCAACCTTTATACGAGCGTTCCTTCCGTGGTTAATACCTTGAATACAACGTACCCTGGTATGAAAATTGCTGGCAGGAACGATATGCTCCACCCTGCTATTACAGTCCAAAGGGGGAGCAGTTTTGTCCCATACAAAATCTGTTCGTTGCAGACCATGAAGGCACAAACGACAGAGACTAGTGGTACGGGAGTTATGAAGATCCAACACAACCACCACAATCCATTAACAGTCTTTGCACCGTGAACAAACTTAATAAGTTTTGCGTAGTTTTTCATCCCGAATATGAAAACAAAAGCAAGCAGTTTCATGACGCAAATAATGACAATTGTTAGCGTTGCGTGGGTATCCAGAAGTTTAATCCAGTAGATACCGTTCTCTCGAAGGCACAGTGCGGAGCCTATGAACAGGAAGAATGTCGTCACTATGATACGAGAGTTTCTATCCTTCTTCAGTACAGGGTATAAGTCGTAGAGACTCCACTGCAAGGCGTCCAGCTGTATTACTATCCAAGACAGTGTAATAAAGCCAAGAGAGAGAAAAACGAGTACGTTCCATAACTGGGGAAAGGGGATGGCGGCTATAACTGCTGATCCGTCCTTTGCCAGAGAGAAGATGGGAATACCTATCTGCGCCTGCAAGTATCCCAAACCACAAAACAGGATGAGTCCGAAGAGGATGCTGACCACTTTGCTTAGAGCAGGGACGCAGAACACTTCCCACTAACAGTCGTTGTTCACGTGGTTGAACCGAGCTCGATGAACCGCCATCCCTGTTCCTACACCGACGGTGAACAGCGCTTGCACTGCAGCGTCCACCCATATTCTGACGCTAAGAAATTCCTTCATATCAGGCACGAAGTACGCTATAAGCCCATTCGTTGCGCCAGGAAGAGTGACTGCACGGAGTATCATCACTACCATGCCTACGTATCCAAGCGACATCAGAAAATAGAAAGTTATGCGGATCTTTTCCCAGCCAAAGGAGCAACAAGCGATGAGATAGAATGTCAACAACTTCCACAAAAGTCCTCCAGGCTGATCAATACTGGCAGATGTTCTGAGGGCGAATTTGTTGAGGTACTGTTCTGACGGACTCAGTATATCCACCGATAAGCTTGCCAAGCCACTATTTCTCACGTCGGTACAGTTTCCATCATTCCAGGAGTATTTGCATGCACTCCAGTCGATAAGTTGGCCCAGGGGATAGGCCATGAAGAAGAGACAATAACTACCGATGACGCTTGCGCACGCACACAGGAAAACATTGAGGATCAATGTTGCGTATCCAGCTTCATGCAAGATTGGAGCCGCACCGAACATTTTGATGTATCCGCTACTGGTGAACTGCGCCACAACCGTCTCCAAGTGGAACATAGGTATTCCGCAAAGAAGGATCATAAGGAGATACGGGATGAGAAAGGCTCCTCCTCGATGAATGTAGCACATGTAGGGGAATCTTCATACGCCTCCGATACCGATACATGGGATGAGATAGTAGAAAAGCATCTCCACTCGTTTCAAGTACTTCTTAGCTTCGTCGGGATGTGCGTCGGGTTCCATCAACTTGATGCTATTGGTCTCCAGTCGGACTCGAAGCTCGGAGATTATTGACCGTGAGCAGTCGCTGATTGAGTACTGCTCGACGACCTCTGCAAACTTCACTACCCTGGGAGGAACGTCTTCGTCCTCTTCATCATAGAATCGCCGTATTCTCTGTCGGCTGCTCTTGAGGGTGATCGGAGAAGGTTCGGTCTCAATTCATCAATTATGCTTCTATCCATCTCGGTCTCTTCGATACTTGACACAGATTGCTCTTCAGTTGACAGTAATTGTTCTTCACTTGACGTGTTGCCCATAGCTTCAATGTATTTTTCTCTTTCGCTCGTGAATATATCACTCACTATCCTTTTTTCTTAATCTTTTTTTTTATGTATATAACGAAATGTATACGGATACCATTCGAAAGTACAGCTCAAGGAATTTTAGCGGATTTACGAGGGGCAAAATAAACATTACTGTGAAAATTACACAAACCCTCTTGCTTGAGAAATTAATTGAATTAGGTTACTTACATCGCTTTTCTGCTACTTTTGACTAATCGCAACAATGACGATGAGTAATGATGTGATGAAATTGATGGAACACTGAAAGCCGGGATTCGAACCCAGGATCCCTGAAACTCTCTTACTAGTTTTCTTGCTGTGCCAATTTGCATTTTTGACATTTCACATTACTTTTCTGGTTTTCTAAATTTAATCGCTACGATAAAAGTGGTTCACGAACTACAAGAAATGATGGAGGATACTCATAAACAAATGTTCATGTTGTACTCTGAATTTCCACGTGTTCATCGTTTTCAAAGAACGCTTTCTTAAAACTCCTTTCGTGTGTGTGTATCCATGCGTGCATATACAGTATTGGCCAAAATTATTGGACTCATTGGAAAAAAGAAGCACACATTTCCTTGTTTTGAAAGTGTTGTAACTATATAAATTTGACGATTGTTATAACTTTTAATGAGATTAAGCTGTTTGCTGGTTTGATATAATCTTATTTCCCACAATCCTTTCTTTTCCTGTGTCCCAAGAATAGGTGGCAACATGATTCTTTGCACATTCGCAATAATGCCTGGAACAATACGTACATTGTTTACCATGTTATTTATGCTATTTGTTTGGTTATAACCAAGGAAATAATAATATGAATTCTGATTATTGTAAGGGTGTTCTTTATTTGTATCTCCGGAGAAACATGTGATTTCATAAACCACGTGGTTTGAAGTTTAGAAATGAGAGTGATAAAGGAATTATATAGTGATTAAAATGGACTCGAAAAAGAGCCAAAGGTGAAGAAGGCCAAAGGTGGTCGTACGAAGTTCTGACAGTGTGTATAACAATGCAATGTGTATCAGAAGACATTAAATCTATTTTTAAGTTTATCTCTTTTCATTTTTTCAACTAATGATTCCAATAATTTGGCCAATACTGTACCCACCCAGAAAGTTTTTAAAGTGGCCAGGCCCTGAAGAAGTATTTTGGGTGTAATTATTGGTAGGAAAATGGGGAAAATAATTAAAATGCCTTTTTAAAAAATAAATTAAGCCTTCATAATCCCTCTTTGGTGCGTCTAGGATTCTTACCTGTGCGTTTGTGTGCAACAGTAGTAAATGTGTGAAGTACCCGTGTTAATGAAAAAAAAAAAACACCCAACAATAATTTCAGTCAGCCGAACTATACGCCTAAAGTTTGCATTTGGTTACTTAAAATATCTTTTCTACATTTAATTGCGACGCTGATGATTAATCTTTTATAATGTTAGGTGCAAATCACGTTTAATTTTTGAAGTGAGACATAATCGAGGATTCAGGTATTTGCAGACACGGATAAAAAAATGCAGGTTTTGTGCCAAGCTATGACTTCAATCGAAATAGGTCATTCTTTTGCCGACCTCCGTGGCGGAGTGGTTAGCACACCGCGCTACGACGCCAGGAGTCCTGGGTTCGAATCCCCACCTGGGCATCGGCACTCTTTGTGAGTGTCTTCATCTATTTCATCCTATCATCACTCATCCTCATATTCGCGGTTAGTCAAAAGTGGCAGAAAAGCGAATTAAAATAAACCAAATTAATGATGTTTTTGTGTATTAAAAGAACACTTTATTAATCTGCATTTGTGTGGGAGGAGGAGACGGGGTTGTGATTCATAATCAGTTGCTGCCCCAAGTGCCGAGATCACCGCACGTCACTGATCGAACCAGGATCTTGCAAAAAGTATCTATACTATGCTCTATCGCGGTGGTGCAAGACTCTACAGCGCATAACCGTAGAGAAGTGGGCGGAGCGAAGCAGTATACTCTCCTGCAAACACGTTCCCTCTCACGTGTTCATTGGTGACTACTTGCGCAGAGACTTGTTTTCGTTCACTTGCCCCAGAGATTTCCGGGACGGAGTTAGTTGCTGTTAGCCTCGCTCGAAGAAAGTAACTGTTACAGGCGCGTATATTCTAGGCTACCTAGGCTATCGCCGAAGCCCATATTAAAATACAGGAAATAATCGACTATCAAATGTGACTGATGCTTCACTCTCAAACAACGACCGCGGGAAAAAATGATAGTATAAAACCAGCGACTCCTGTGCACCATACTCCCGCGAGGAGAGGAGGGGGAGAGTGGACCATGCTTCCTTATGGCCCGAGCTGAACGGAAGAAAAGACTGCGCTGGGATTTTTCGCCGAAGGTTTGTTTTCCTTGTGCTCGCTCTATACATGGGGATGGACTCCTTTCCTTTAAAACTACCACCAGGCTTCAGCGGTTAAATTCTTCCTCGACCAGCGCCTGGAGGCGGTCGGTGACGTATTTGTAGTGGCTTCCTAGACAGGGAACTCTTCGTTTTACAACGGCGGTACAACCTTACAGCGATGCCAATGCGCTAACCAGCATGGGATTTTCCCAGGTAAGAGAAATTTTGAAACTAAAGTACTATTACAGGAACGGAGTGGCTGGCATGTGATAGGGAATTTCTCCGCTAGGCCAAAACAACACTGTCCCATCGAACACATGCAGAACTCACAGGCCTCTGACCTTCAACCAACCACGTTTTCAACCCCTCTGCTGCTTTGTTTATGACTGGCTGGGGTAGACTGATTGGCCGGAGATGACAAAGGGCATTTTGCGAGTGGAAATCGCGTTGTAGGAAGTTTAAGAAAATTAGGTTTCTTACTGTGTGGATTTTCTTAAGTGTATTGAGTGAGTGAATTACGTATATATGTTTTGAATGATCTGTGCTGCGTCGTGTAGTGAACGAAAATGAATGACATAATTAACGAACTATTGCCGAAACAATTTACTCTGCTTTTGCATGAGGATAAACTTCAAATCGTGAAGATATGCAGGCTTCTCGCATCGCAAAGAAGAGAAGAATGGATTTGATCTGTTATTTTGCGTTGCTTTTCTGCCACTTTAGCTAATCGCGACGATGAGGATGAGTGACGATACGATTAAATTGATGAAGGGACATTCACAAAGAATATCCATGTCCATGCCTGGATTTGAACCCGAGTCCCTTGGAGTCGTAGTGCGCTGTGCTAATAACCATTTTACCACAGAGGTTGCCAAGAGATGAATGGAGTTCCTGTCCAAATTAAATATTCAAGGTAAGAAGTTTATTATACGCGTATATTTTATTCTCACACGTAGGCATACATAAATATTTCACAATATGGGCCTCTATATTTTATAAATAACCATGAAATATTTTAAATGTTTTCCTTATTGTTTTTATATTAATGAAACAGTGATATTTTTATAATTATTAGTAAATTGTAATGTATGTATTTTAATCACAATGTCACATCACCTTAAAATCTAAGAAATTGAACGAAAAAGAGCCTCCCATTTGAACATTATGACAAAAAGAGATAGCCCAGGTTTTAAACCCAGCATACGCCACTGAACTGTTACTTCGAAACACCGTTATTGGCTTATATCGTTAGCTCGAAATGTTTAACTACAAATAGGATCGGTTTCGACTCGTTAAACTATTACGTTATACCAGGGGTGCTCACACGGGGTGGGGGTGGGAGGGGTATTATGGCGCACGTTGCGCTATCGAAATTTTTGGGGGTGATTTTTTCCCTTCAAATAATATAAAATTCAACATATATATATTTCCAAAATATATGCAAAAATTTTGCACCTTAAATGCACCATATTTAATCCATTAGATGAAGGGTGGGAGAAATATCCACCTCCAAGATATTAAGCCTTATTTTACATGTGAGTTTTGGGGGGATTCTGAATTAAATGTTGGGGGGGGGACAGTATCCAACTCTAGGTCTTAGATTATGGCGAGTATTTTAGTTAGAGGGGGATTGAGCATTAAACTGGGGGGTGTATCCAATTCTTGGGTATTACTAAATTTTCTTGCTCGCTTCGCTCGGAATAGTCTCTTGCAAGAATGCCTGTTTCATTGGCGCTTTTCTGAGGTGAATGTGAAGTTTTATACTATAGGTGCATTACAAGACATAAGCGATATTCTCGATATTCATTATTAATATCACTTAATGGCAAGGACCCCTCCAGGGAACGCCGCCTTAAAGTAGCACTGACCGTGCGGGCGGAGGGGTTTGCCTGCTTTGTTGAGGCTGACAGCTATGCCAGCGGTAGATTTTTCTACCAGCAGGGTCACCCATGCTGGACAGGTCTCAGAGGAGAAGCCAGACTAAGGCGTTCTGCAACTGGAAAACTACAGAATAATAGTGTAAAACAGGACTTCAAGTTGCAACTTCAAAACAAATATCAAGAACTAAGGGAGCTGGATGGTGATGAGGTGGAACAACACTGGGAAAAAGGTGAAAAATACATTTACAACAGCATCAAAAGAAGTTTTGGGATATAGAAACCCTAAGAAAAAGAACTGGATGTTAGAGGAAACTTGGAGAAAAATAGAAGAAAGGAAACACATTAAGCAAAAGATGAATATGTGTAAAACTAGGAAAAAGAAAGCAGAATTACAAGAAGAATATAGGAAAGAGGATCATGAAGTGAAATATAGTGCGCGAGCTGACCGTAGAAAATGGACCAACGAGTTAACCGGGAAGGCAGAAAAAGCACTAAATGAGGGAAATATGAAGGAAGTATACCAAATTACAAAGATCTTGTCTCAAAAGAAAACCATACGGAATCGCCCAGTGAGAAATAGAGATGGAGTACTCCTTACGAATAAGGAAAATCAGCTCAATAGATGGAAATAACATTTTTCAGAAGTATTAAACCAAACCATATAAGGGACAGAAGATTTGCTTGAAATACCGGAAGAAATGCCAGAATATGAAATAGAAGATGAAATAACTACTAAAGAACCAACAAAAGAAGAAATTAAAAAAAGAATTGAGAGAACAAAAGAGTGGTAAGGCACCTGGAATTGATAACATTCCACCAGAAATTCTTAAGGAAGACATGGAGATGACAATAGAAATATTACGACCACTTTTTGCAAAAATATTGAAAACAAAATCAATACTAGAAGATTGGAAAAGAGGTTTACTAGTAAAAATACTTAAGAAGGGAGATATTACCAACTGCAATAACTGGAGAGGCATAACACTACTTTCAGTTCCTAGCAAAGTTCTAAGTAGAATTATTTTAAACCTAATTAATGGATGTGTTGAGAAAAAGATGCGGAGAGAACAAGCAAGCTTTCGAAGCAACCGTTCCTGTAGATCAGATAAATACACTGCGTATTATTACAGAACAGAGTATGGAATACTTCTCTAATCTGTACCTTATATTTGTGGACTTCCAGAAAGCATTTGACTCTGTAAATAGAATGAAAATGTGGACAATTGTAAAATAATATGGCATTCCAGCACATATGATTGATCTTATTAAAAACTCCTATGATGGTTCCACATGCCAAGTTGTGCATGAGGGAATACTTACGGATTAATTACCAGCTATTTCAGGAGCAAGGCAAGGATGTATTTTATCACCAACAATATTTCTGATCGTAATTGATAAAGTAATGAAGAGGGTAACGGAAAGAAAAAGGAGAGGTATAAATTGGAGTCTCACCCAACAACTAGAAGACTTGTACTTTGCACATGATGTTTGTCTGCTGTCTCACATATACCGTAATATGGAAAAAAAATTAGGAGATTAGGAGAGGAAATTTGGATAAATAAGGGAAAAGAGTTGGTTTAAAGATAAATAGTACAAAGACGAAATCATTAAGAACAAATGTAAAAGAGATGGAAAATTTCCACTTGAATGAGCAAAATATTGAAGAGGTTAAGGAATTTACATATCTGGGGAGTTTGGTGACAAATACAGGGGGAACAGAAGATGATGTTAGATCAAGTATTAGGAAAGCAAATGTGGCATTTATTCAGCTATATAAAGTTTGGAAAGCCAGAGAAATTTCAATAAGAACTAAGCTGCGAATTTTTAGAACTAATGTGAAGTCAGTTCTCCTTTATGGATGTGAAACTTGGAAAGTAACAAAGAAAATTACTAAAGACCTACATACATTCATAAACAGATGCCTAAGGAAACTTCTGGGAATATATTGGCCAGATATTATCTCAAATGAAGATCTATGGAAACGTACGCAAGAGGAACCGGTGGCAATACAGATCAAAAGAAGTAAGTGGAAATGGATTGGCCACAAATTGAGGAAAGATCCATCGGCAATAGAGAGACAAGCATTGAGCTGGAACCCACACGGACAACGTAGGAGAGGAAGGCCAAGAATGAGTTGGAGAAGGACAATAGAGCAAGAAATATGGGAAGCAGGAAAGACCTGGAACGAGATAAGGAAGATGGCTGGAAACAGAGTCCGTTGGCGATGCTTCGTTGAGGCCCTATGCTCCGTAGCGGAGTAACAGGAAATAAGTCAAGTAAGTCAATGGCAAGGACGTTGTTAGGGAGAGAACGCGGGGGCACTGGCCCCGGCAAACGTCCACGTGGCCCCTGGAAACTGTTCTGTATTTGCTGGAAATTTTACTTTGATGACAAATATTGCAAAATAATTCTTCAGTAAATTTTGCTTGAAGTTTGAAACACCTTCAATTTTCAGTAGCACGAACCCAAGCAAGGCATTTCTTTCCAATTTCCCTGTTTCTTGCTTGTTGAACACAAACAGATGTATTGGGAGGGGATGCAGTTAATGGTTTTGTGGTCCGCCCCGGTCAGGGAAGTCTGAGACCTATTGAAAATGCACTTTTCCTCCCCGCTGCACACCAGACCCAGGATCCCCCCAAAACCCACACTTTCTCTTCATGTGGCCCTGCACTGGCACCATGGGCGCCGAAAAGACGACACAAACAGGAAGATTTAGCTACGGGTGGCTAGAACTTTCTGGGCTAATTATTTTATGGTTCAGAAAAGATATCCCCATGCGCTTAAAATTCCAAGAACAGAATTCTATTGCTTGTCCCTGTTTCGGCGCGGGAATAAATGACATAGCGGTTCTTCTCACATGCTCTCAACCCTCCTGCTAATGACCTGCCCTGCAAAGGAGGGAAATGCCACTTTCTGAAAATTCGGAAAAACATCGACGCGGTCAGTTCATCTGTTGATTTGGTGGACAATTGATATCTGTCAGATAGTTTGAAGTAGGATTTGTGGTCCGAGCGGTGTAAACTTCTGTAAACGCGAGAAGATAGCATCAGGAAATGTTTGTGATCTGGTTTTCCTACATCGCGAGTAAAATGTCGAATGAGAAGCTGCCAGATCGTCTTCCTCTGGAGACAATGGATCAGGATCGACCAAATATCCAACATATTGGCATTCTAAGAGAGAGTCTGACTACCACACAAGATCCTGGGTTCGACTCCCAGGGTGGTTGATCTCATGTATAATGAAGAATAAACCACGTTTCAATTAAGGAAGGAAACTAGGTATGTAGCAATTGATTTTACAGCCGTCTGCATGCTCTATAAGTAATATGTTACAAAATTTGGATATCTTTCTGACTTTCTGTGATTTTTCTTCATTTAGCTTCCACCTGCAAATGCAGAAGCTGCTGCTGCTTATGTGGCTAGGTTGGCTAGACATACAAATATAATTAATCCCTAGTCATACAGGGAATAATACTTATAATATAATCATGAGTTATGGAGAAGAAAATAACTTATCAAGCATTTTCTGTTTCTATTTGTTGTGCAGTGGTTAACAAGGTGCATTACGATGCCAGGGGTCCTGGTTTGAATCCCGGACTGGGCGTGTGTGTTCTTTATGATGGTCCTCTCATTAATTTCACATCACTCATTTTCATCTTCACGATTAGCCAAAAAGTGTCAGAAAAGCGAAGTAAAATAAACCAAATCAATCATTTATATATTTCTATATTACGTCGCTTTTCTAACTGTTAAATGAGACGATGAGGATGAATGATGAGCCGAAGGAATGGCGATGGGACAGACATGATACAACCATACCTGTCCAATGTCCGAACCTTGGACCTCTGGTTTGGTAGCTTGTTATACTAAGTGGAATTCTTAGGAAGAAAAAGTGTAAAAGTAGGGTGAAAAGATCCAAAGTTGTACGATGCATAAAAAGCCATGTTTAGTTCTTCTAAAACTTTCCAATTATCGAGTTTGTGTTTTACGTCCACTGTATGCACAGTAAGGCTAATCGGGGATCCGAACCACTATGTGCCTCCACCTGGTTTCGAACCCGGGACCCCTTGATTACAAGGCGGCGACGCTACCACTGCGTCATCGAGGAGGCCGAGAAAAACTTACAATTAGTCAGTAAAATCAATATTGAGGGACAAGGCCTGTGAAGAGTTCTTTCATTCGGTTGCACGCGGTCATCACATCGAGTCCCATAGTTTCGAGAGCAGAATTTGCTTCCATATAGCTTTCAAGTACTTCCCAAATTGTCCTCACGATGTTGGAACAGCACAGAAATTTTGGAACTGATACAAGCAGGCACGTACCCAGGGAAGGGGTTCGGGGGCTGCAGTCCTTTCCCGAAATCCTACAAATATTTGATTTTAATAATGTGTAGTAGTAATTAAATTTACTTCATTAACAGGATTAAACATCTTGTATATGGTAAGTTGCAATATACCAAGAAATTAATCTTCAGCGCATTTACCCCTCCCCCCAACCCAACCTTTTCGTCTTTAGATGGCGGCTGCCGATAAGGGATAAGCCCCTTCCGAAATCAAATTCTTGCTACCGGCCTGACCACCAGGGATCGAACCTTGAACCTTTCGATTGATTGATTAATTGAACTGGTGTTTAAAGTCCACTTTATGCACAGTAAGGCTAATCGGGACTGGACCTACATTTTTAAGTGAGATCCGAACAACTATGTGTCTCCATCGGGAATCGAACCCGGGCAGGTTGTTGAACCTGCCGAACCAAAGACGAGAGCGTAATCATTTGAGTGTGTGGGAACTTTGTTTTATCCAGTGCCATCATATATTCAGTTTTCCACAGACAAATAAGATTATTTTTAAGAAATTAGACGTGTGCATATAATTTCTTATCGTCATCATTTCCCAAGTGAACAATCAGATGCCATAGAAGACTCGGGCCCGCCCTTGAACTAAGAGATACCGGATTCGATTCCGGTATGAACTGTATACATGAGATGCCTAGCTTGAACTAATTACGCACACATTTCATATTTTGCACTGTTGCCAATACTTGTAAACCTGGTTCCAGCACTTTATATCTAAAACCACGGAAAAGGGTTTTATCTACTTCTCAATTTTCTTCCAGCAAATTTACAAATCTAAAAACTAATAACATTGTTGTTGGTGTATCAGCCATTAAGCTAATGAGTTCATTCTGCATTTAGTTTCCCGAATAATGGCTGTGGATTTCGCGAGAGTATATCCGTAGACTGTTGGGGGCTACAGAAGAAAATGATGTTCCTTTCCAATTTATTGGTTGATTGAGTTGGTGTTTTAAGTCCACTTTATACACAGTAAGGCTAATCGGGACTGGTTCTACAGTGTAAAGTGGGATCCGAACCACTATGAGCATCCATCGGGTATCGAACCAGGAACATCTTGATTACAAGGAGACGATGCTACCATGCGCCACCGAGGAGGCCCTTGATCCTTTTCTTTCCAAGACTATATATATATATATACACACACACACACACACACACATACATATATAATGTATGTATACAGTATAGCACTATATGGTGTATAAATAGTTTGTTAATTTATAATAGTTTGATAGAAAAATCTTACGTTTGGGCCCCCCCAAACTGATCAACCTAGCTATGTCTCTGCTAGTGTTGCTCACGGGACGGGACATGTCCCGTCTCGTCTCGTGTCTCGTCTCGAAAACGAGACGAGACACGAGACGGGACAAGCCTTTTGAAATTCGAGACGGGACGAGACGGAATGCCTTTCTCGTCTCGTTTTCGAGACGAGACACGAGACGGGACGGGACGGCTTTTGAAAAGTCTCGTCTCGTCTCGAATGTCTCGAAAAAATAAAAGCAAAATTTTTAATCAGTTGCAAATACTTGTTTGTTTGGAATAAAGTATTTCAATTAGAAACGTTGATAAGCGTGTATTAAGTCAAAATAAGAAGACTATTCTAGAGAGAGGCATGAATGAATACCTAAACTTATTTCCTATACTCTTTCGAAACACAGCGTTACTCCCCATTTTTTTTAAAAAAAATATTCCAGGTTAATAACTTTATGTTACGATAGTACTCCAGATACTAATACAATTCTGAATAACATCAAGTAAAAGGGCAGGTAGAGAAGGTGGAAGGAGGGGCCAAAAGATCGTGGAATGTCTGCGTCCGAGGTTTATCTTGTAAAAATAGTCTCAGCTCTATAGGTTGGAAAGATAAACGGACCGACGGATATGGTTTATTTTTATTATTTAATTTTTACATCAAAGGGTGTACAGAAGTGATTGTTATTAGGAAGTAGGAAAAGCATTGTAGGAAACATGGCAGTACAAATTGATAAGGAGTTGTTGGGAAAGTTATTAAGGAGTCCAAGATATAAGCAAGACTAAGAGAAGGAGATAATTAGGGACAAATAATCTTGCATTATCTCACTCCGAACATCTGAGAGCTAAAGAGGAGGAGAAAATACGGGAAATATGGAAAGAAGTAATTTGGTGATTTTAGTGTTTACAGGGAACCACGACAAGATTTTACCACATGATTATTTGCAGGGGTTGCGAAATTATTAGAATGTTATGGAAATTTCGGATGTCTTTGTTGAGAAAATTCTTGTTGTTTCCCTCAGGCATTCTGCAGGTGGTTGGATTCGATTTTTTACGTCCGTTTGAAGATTATTTCCAATGTTTTTTTTTTATTTCTTTATTTCTTATTTAAGGAGAATACTATTCCTTGGATTGTAATAACGAAATACTGAGGCTGATATAGAATAGATTTCAAATGAAGGAAGTGCACTAAGTTCTGTATAATCGTCGTAGAAGGAAACTTTGTTCTATGAGGGGACTCCCCGATGGTACAGTGGTAGCATCGTCGCCTTGTAATCAAGGGGTCCCGGGTTCGATACCCGGTGAAGGCACATTGTGATTTGAACCCCACTTTAAACTGTGGGTCCAGTCCCGATTAGCCTTTCTGTAAATCAGATGAAGGAATGTTGTAGCTGTTCTTTTTATTCTGTAAATTTAGTAAACACATTTCACAAAGTAGTTTTATCGAACTTCAGAGGGAAGCTGACAGCAATGTCAGGGTGGCGGGAGCTTGTTTACGACCAGGGTGTATTCCGAGACTATTTTTCGCCCTTCCCCACTGGCAAAGGTTTCGCTTTGAACAATGGACACCGTTGCTTCAGGGGGCAAACACCAAACATAGGGCGAGGTTGACCTGCAGTAGCGGGTACGTGCCATAAATCCAGGCCTAAAGTAGGAATGAAAGTTGATGCAAGGGAGGGGCAATAAAAATTCTGTAATTTGGTTTGCTTGCTGACAGGAAGTTTTGCAGGAAAAGCTGAAAAGGAAAACGGCAGACTTTGAATGAAAGAGGGACAGTGAAAACAAGTTCTTTGTATTATTCGCCGACGCTTCCATTTCGAAGGTGAGGCTATCAGCAGCGAAGTTATTAGAGGGTTGGAAGCAGTGACGACGCCAGAGGGGGCAGGGGGACGCCCCATGTCAGACACTTCGCCCCCCCCCCCCACACCCGGGCCCCCCAACTGAAGTTAATTAAATATCGAATAATAAGAGAGTTCATTTATAAGAGTATGACGATTTTCAGCTTTTCAAAGTGGTGTATTCTGTATGATATCACTTTCCTGCTTATAATACCAACTTGATTAACAAATATTAATTTGTTTCGTCCAAGATTCGAGCGCCGACCTGGGCATAGGTGATTTCTCATTCATTTATGTCCTGTAATAGCCGAGATTAACCTAAGTTTTAGCCAGTCTTAAGAACTGGGAAAAAGTGTTGAATGTGGATGGTTTTAAAACATCACGATAATTTTGAGGACCACAAGACATCATCTGTAGTATGGGCAAATTATTCTAATCGTGCTCGTTAGTGACAACGCTAATTATTAAAAGACATTCAAAGTTGATTCAAGAATTGGTTGGTTGGTTGATTTGGCGTTTGAAGTCCACTTTATGCACAGTAAGGCTAATCGGGACTGGACTTATAGTGTAAAGTGCCTCCACTGGGTATCGAACCCAGGACCAAAGGTAATCGAAGAAAACCCGACACTACATGTCAGTTGTTGTGGATTCATCGCGGCTTCTTACTATTCAGGGACTTGAATTTCGAGATGATGAGTCTGAGGAAACCTTAACAATGGGAATTTCTTTGATACTCTTGAAGTTAATGAGGGGATATTATTTGGAAATGTATTGAACGTGAACCTTAAAATGCAAATTACACTTAAAATTCGATTCAAAACATATCGCGGGCAGGTAAAAGAACGCTTATTAGGATTTGCCACTCTTCGATCATTGGATGCAGGTTCGCTCTTTCTCGTACATATCAAAATCGAAGAACTTCTTCCCACGAACTCCATAGGTGCCTGTAATTGTATAACACGGACGTACGTTGGAGTGGTAGAGTAAGAGTAAGTAATGCCAGGGTCAGAATATTTCTTGAATTATGAGATAACAGTAACCTTTGTCTGATTTTTTATCCTGTGATAACATTTCCCTGAAAGGTGAAACACAAATTTTGCCCAAAACTCTTCAGCGTTACGAAGATGGTTGTCCTTAAAATCTTTGAAAAGGCTTGCTCGAAACAGGATGCTGGATGCAGACTGCCTCATTTGGCTGTTCTTGCCATTGAGAAGAAATGTCAAGTCCTGGACGTACCAAAGGTGCGCAATGTGTTCTCCAAAGCACATAGAGCAGAATTCTCCTGCAGGAGAATTGCTCTTCACTAAGTGCCTCACATTGTTTCTAATACTTAAGAAGATTCATTTCTTCCAACGTCACGTTTATTTTGAAAGAAAATTAAACTCTTCGAAGCATTATTTTCATCATTTATATTATTATCTTATAACTTAAATATTTATATCAGTAGTTTCATCTCAAGAAAGAGGATGAATTATAAAATTATGAATGTCTTTCAATACTGAAATAGGCCACTAGAGACAACGCAACTTACCAATAAAAAAGAATTAATGTCTTTATTAAAACGAATCATGTGGAGATAAACTCGTAATGAAGAAGTAAATTTAGGCAGTAAACGTCCACTCTAAATAAAAGACACACACAAAACACCATACATGAATATAATAATAATTATAATAATAATTATTATTATTATTATAATTATTATTATATAAGTATATATATGTGTAGTGTTTTCGGGCGTTTTAATGTGACTGCCCCCTTACAATATTTTGTTGCCAGCCTTCCCCCCCCCCAGTCAAATTTCCCTGGCGCCGTCACTGGTTGGAAGTAAATTTATTAGGACGAGGAAAGTAACATTAGCTGTTGACAGTGTTGCACCAAAGGACGTGATATGTGTTACTGTTTGTATAAATGATAGGAAATTTAAGCAAAACATTATAATTGTTGAGACTTGAGAGTTGTTTCCTTCATTTGATCGTAGGAAGAGGTTTTCTGAGACAGAGTGGGATTATTTTACACATACATGGGAAAGGGTGGTTGTTTAAAGATAGAGACGTATTTTGCACATTTTTTAAAAGTTCAGATAAAACGAGAATTTAGCCTTACTGTTATGAAAAAAAATAACGCAGTACGGGGAAATAATAACTTCACATTTTTCGCACCTGGTGGGATGCAACACAAGAGTATTGTAGGAAGTCTATGAACGAGGATGAAGAAGGATATGTGAAATTTGACTTACCTGCGGGTGAATTAGTTTATTCTAATATTCTTAAGGTTGATATTGTTGCTTTTTTTTTTAAGTCCACTTAATTCGCAAATAGGCTAAATCGCGAACCGACCTACAGTTTAAAGTGCGATCCGATACACTTTGTGCCTCCATTGAGTATCGACGCGAGGACACTTCATTACAAGACCTCGACGTTATTACTACGCCATCGGGGAGGCACCCAATTTACACAAATATGTTGATTCCAAGAACACGTTATATGCATAATCTGATAATGATGCACTTTGGGTGCATCTAAACATATTTTCTTCAACAATAGCATGTCTAAAAGAATCATTGAAGTTGGGATTTTTATAACTTCAGGAGGCACGGCTCTGTAAACGTGCGATATAAAATTAATGCAGGCTTGCCTTCCATACGTGGTGGTTTTGTCACGTTTCTTCGCTTCGTAAAACATACACTTTTGCAGGAAAGTCTTCTTGCATCCTCCTGGGGCCTTGCTCTAGCTAAACAAAAAATATATTTGTTTAGCATAATCGAGGGTTACATATTCCTGCCGAACTTACTAGAAAACAAGGATTCTATTGGGATCATACTGCTTTGAATGACAGTATCAATGAAGTTTTATGTACGCTACTACTTATAATAATGAGCATAAAATATTAATCAGGAACTTTATTTTTCGTCAACTGGATGTAACATCTTTTTTTGTTATTCAGCAAATATTCAATTCATCACCTTTTTTGACATTAATTTTCTTGCCAGGACAGCTGTTTTTATGCAGATTTTGACGATCTTAACTACACGTAAGCTAGATATTAGCTAATATTCGTACTGTTATATTACTATTCTTCTACCATCTTTGTAACATGTCATGCAATAACAATAATAGAATTGATTAATTTACATATTCAAGTGAATAGACCTATGAATTATATTGATGCATTAATTTAAACATTTGCTTAATTGTTGTTGTTAATGTTATTATTATCATTTTTTCTGAAACACTTGGCTCAGACACCCTCCCCCGACATATATTTCTAGATGCGTGCCTGCCGAAGGATAAATTAGATCAAGCGGTGGTGGTACCGGACTTAGAGGCTAAAGGGGAAACAAAGAAGTATGTGCGTCATAAGCTGGGCATAAGAAACAGCACAATATCACAAAGAAACACTTTTTGAAACTTATGTCATAGAAGATGTTTAACAATATTAAGAACAATAAATGCTTTCTATTTGTAATATACTAAATATTGAAATTTTAAATAGTCTTTTGTGTTTGTACTACACATTTAAAAACTTTTTTGTTGCTCCCCAGCGCCAAGCTTAGAATTTAAAGAAAAAATGTACATTTTCATAGTGCACGGAAGTTCGACATTCAGAAAGAAAGAAGGTCTATTGGAAAACATTTCAAGACTTCCAAAAGGTATAGCAGTAATGAAAAAGAGCACTCACTTATACCGTGTTTGTTACAACCTGTCCGGCTTCCCGCGGTAGCTGATCGCTGGCTTTTCTAGCATAAACCAAGCGGTGTTGCTGCTGAAGACCGCCTGAACTCCGTGCTGGGGAAAGCCAAAGCCAGGCAGCAAATTAAAATACGCAACTTGACAACAACGTCTACGTAAGCTCCTCTCTTCTGGCTTCCATTCGCTCCTCGCTGCCCAGCAGACGACTTTTTTCTCGTTTCTCATTGGCACCAAAACTGTCGAGCGATCGCTAGCGCGGGAAACGGGACAGGTTCTAACAAACTTGGTATAAATGTACGATGGATAAACAGTTGTATGAAGCGAGAAAAACCACAAGGTAGATTTCATAAGATACCTAGCAATCAGTAACCAACAAACTGCATTTTTAATATTAATGTCCTCATGATTAACGAACCTTATTTATTCTCACCACGCAATGGGTAAAATATTTGGAGCTTTATCCCACTTTCCGGAAAAATATTTCGTGTTTCTGCTACTTTTGACTTTTGTTGGCATGATATCCCGGATCACTTTTACGAGACGAGACGGGACAAACCGAGACGGGACGAGACGAGACGAGACAGAACCCTTCGAGACGGGACACGAGACGGGACAAACGAATATTTTCGAGACGAGACACGAGACGAGACAGCATTTTCACGAGACGGGACGGGACAGACCAAAGTCTCGTCTCGTCTCGTCTCGTGGGCAACACTAGTCTCTGCGTAATGGATAGTGTTGGTATACTGCTTAATTTAAAGCTGATGCATCATTTGGAACAAAAATGTATCGAATCCTAATTTCTAACTTCACGTCACAGAAAAATTTTACTTTAACTATTTAAATTTGCACTGAAGATAAAATCCACGTAATGATTGTTATGGGAATTATATTTACCCCAAGAAAACGGGGGGGGGTGAGTTCTTTGAAAGAGGAACCGATTATATTATCGTCCTGAGCTTTACTTTGTGAGGATTACTACATGGTTTGAGTGTGCGAATAATATAATTTAGGGGGGGACGCATGACATGATTTTGGGGGGGATTGCGCCATTGGGCTGGGGGGGGGGGGATGGGAACCCCTGCGTTATACGATCGTCACGATAAATCTATCCTTGAGCGAGACCACGTACCGAATTACCAACCACTGATGTACATTACTTAAGCCTGATCCACACGTAATGTTTTGTCGTCGGTCTTGCATGATAAGGTACACTGGCGAACTTTAAAAAAAGGTCTCCCTCCAATCAGTTAGGTTGGAAGCAACAAACAAAAACCGATATTGAATTGGAAACACTCCAGCGTCAATGACGAAACTCTATGCAAGATAAGGAAGAGCTGCACAGCTTTCAGAAGAGCAATGTTAACCATGAGTCATCAAGGAATTAGCACAGCGTTTCTTTCTGTGGTCATTCGGCCTCGGAAGAAATATTTGTTGTCCATTTTGAGCTCTCAAGAAATCAGGTTCTGAGCTGGCGATTTATTTCCTTCATGAATGAAAATAGGTTCATGTTTTCGTTTCTTTTCTCTCTTTTGTCATTAGCTCTAAAACAAATATAAAAATAAAACAAGCAAAGAAAGTAGTTTCTTTCGGCACGTGAAAGGCATATGTATTTTAACGACCATATTATATCTATCTTGCTTACTTTCAACGATAAGGACGAATGTTGGAGTGACAAGAAAAAATGAACGAACACAATAAGTTCTTAAATATTACCCACGCTTCGAAAAAAAAAGATTCCGGCCCCAGTGTCAGAGTGGTTATCACATCACGCTACGACGCCAGCCGTCCCGCATTCGAATCCTGGCCTGGGAATGGATTTGTGAGGGTCCATTCATCAATTTCATCATATCGTCACTCATCCCCATACTTGATTGAGTTTGATTGAACCCTTGATCACAAGGTGACGATGCTACCACTGCGCCACCGGGGAGGCCTCCCCCATATTTGCAACAGCCAAAAGTGGCACAAGAAGCGAAGTAAAATAAAGCAAATCAATCAATCGAACATAGGGTCTTCGGTTTCATAGAGCAGTATGCAAAGCACTCGGTCATGAAGACCCTCAAAATTGAAATAATAAGTGGAACAAAAAACCTGATATTAGAGTATTTTAAGAGTTTATGCAGATTAACAATTCACGTCAACCTACAACAATTTCACCTGTATTGTGTGATATATGGTTCTGCCCTAATATAATTGAACGTGCTCTTGCGATAATAGTTACACATTTCCGTCTTGCAACACTCAACCTCGACTCGACATGATATGTGCATTCCTTGCCCCTTTTCTGTATTCTTTTCTATTTAGGATATATTACGCTGCCTTTTTGCCTCTTGGTTAATCCGTGGCGATGAGAATGATTGACCAATTGATAACATGGATGTGATGGGGCAAACATGCCTTAATCATGGTTCGAACTTAAGACCTCTGTCTTCAAAGCACGTTACAACCTGCCACGTGTGTCTTTTCATCTGCAGTCACCATTAATTTCCAGAGGTAGAAAACGACGTTACTCAAACAAATTGTATAAATAATTTCCATGACAATAAACATTTGTTGCACTTGTTGAGAGAAATCCATACCCTCGTAATGTTATAAGTAAACGTCAACCTAGTTGATGTCCCAGGAACCCTTCCTTGCACGAAAATCACACTGTGTCTACAGGATTTACGACTGAACGCTTACTAAAGTAATAGAAATGTGCATCCCCATTTCCATTAATCGTTCACTCTTCGTATATTTTGAGGTCAGCTAATTCGAACATACGACCCTAAGACAGCGTCACACTGCCAAAAAAAACTACATTGTCAACAAAGTAATTACTGTACATTTATATATTTTATTTTTGGTAATGGAATATTTTCCCTTCAGCTTCTTATTTATGTTTGATTTGGTTTATTTTACTTCGCTTTTCTGCCACTTTTGGCTAAACGCGACGATGAGGATGAGCGATGAAAGATGAAATTGATGAAGGGACAGTCACAATGAACAACGAACGAACACAATGCCAAGGCGGTGTTTAAGCACGCTGTGTTAACCACTCTACCACGGAGGCCGGAATCCTTTTTAGTTAGGAGAAATCGTTCCTTGACAGCGAACTAAGAACAGTTAATGTGCGTCACGTCAGAGTTATAATATTTTAAATTTCTAACAGTCAATTGTGATTTATTCTTAACCATTTTTTGCCTACATAAAAACTTCCACACAGTTAAGATCGTTTACACTAAGGACAACACTGTTAAAGTCTATGCTTTAAGGAATGATTAAGCACTCTATGATGACGGAAAATAATAATTCACATAACTACAGTGATGCATTACATCGGTGAAACATTAATTTTCGATCAGGAAGAAATATTGAAAAAAAGCAGGGACACAATGACCAATTGATTTATTTATTTTACTTCGCTTTTCTTCCACTTTTGAGTAATCACATAGATAAGGATGAAAGGTGTGTTAAGACGAAATTTGTGAAAGGCAATCACAAACGTAGGTCACAGCCCAAACTTCACAGACCATTATACTGGCCTTGTGTCTAGACGCCAGATCCTCGTTAGTCTGCAAAATATACTCCGTTGTCACAATGACGTAAGCATTCGTAGAATAAATTTGTATATAATTCTCCCCCCCCCCTCACCATAAGAAACGTGAGCTAAACTATTGCGGATTCTGTGATATGTTCATTACTTCTCAGGAACCACTCGCGGCCTTAAACTAGTTTATCCTGAAAAAAAAAACTGCGGGTTAGGATGTTAACAGATATTTCAGGGACAATATCCAAAGAATACTGTTACATACGCAGAATGCAAAACATTTCTATTTTCCCATTTCTAATACGACCCTGGCGAAAAAAAGGCAGCTGGAGCGTGGTGCTGATCTTATCACCTCCAAAATGGCCGAGCTCGAAAATTTGCGGTGCCCTACTACCACATCCCTTAAATGTGCCTTCATGGGACGTTGCTATACACACGAGGAACTTTACCTAACCTTTACTACTACTAACTATTCATGACAGGAATTTTGGTATTTTTTATACTTATTTATTTGCCCATTGCTAACCTGGTTCATTCCCAGCCATAACAGCAATTAGTCGATGCAATAAACATACGCCAAACTTAAAAAGAAACAGGTTTCGGCGTGCGCGCTCGCACACACACACATACACAGAGGAGCACAAGAATCTTCCACAAACTGCCCAGATCATGCCTGACAAGACTCCAACTAAAAGCTTCAGGAAACAAGTTTACGTGCGCATAGGGTAGTGATGGCCTTGTCTGCAACTGCCTTCCCCCACTTTCTTATCCCATACAGGAGTAATGAAGTGTTTCCAACTACCTTCCAATCTAACTAAGAGGAGGGAGGCCTTTTTTTAAAGTTCGCCAGTGTACATTTGGCAGATAAGACTGACGCAAGACACGCGGCTACACTATTCACGCATTTCCTCACTCTCTTCTTCAGTCTTGCCAAAACCACCATTATTGACAAGTATAATTTCAGTGTGTGCGGTGAGTTTCATTGGTTTGTTGTCTTAGGTCTACTTTACGTACAAATAGTCTAATCCGGACTGGACCTACAGTCTAAAGTGGGATCTGAACCACTATGTGCCTCCACCGGGTATCGAACCCGGGATCCGTTGATTACAAGGAGACAACGTTTCCACAACTAGTGTTGCCCACGAGACGAGACTTTGGCCTGTCTCGTCTCGTGGAAATGCTGTCTCGTCTCGAAAATATTCGTTTGTCTTATGACACATGGTCAATCTCGTCTCGTCTCGAATTTTTAAAAGCCTGTCCCGTCTCGTCCCGTGGGCAACACTATCCACAACACCATCGGGGAGGCCCGTGTGTGCGGTGAGATTGAAAAAAAAATTGCACATCGCTCATTGTGGTTTCGAGAGTGGTTACTTGGTTTGAGTTGCTGCTTTAAGTCCACTTTATGCACAGTAAGGCTAATCGGGACTGGACCTACAGTTTTAAAGTGGAATCCGAACCACTTGTGCCTCCACCAAGTATCGAACCCCGGACCCCTTGATTACAAGGGAATGACGCTACCACTGCGCCATGAGGGAGGCCGAGAGTGGTTACTTAAGAGGGGTAAATTCTTACATGTCAATTTGTTCCGTGAATTACGGCAGGAACACGAGGCTTAGCAGCATAATTATTTACGTATGGATATGGACACCTACTGTAAATTATCAATGCTAGTAACCCCAGAAATGGAAAAACAAGATATTACTCGTCAAACATCAACAGACCCGAAGTTTGACCGACCGATGAGACGGATGTGCGTTTGCATGCAACGACTTGTCTTCCGTTTTTGTTTGAAAACGAAGCTCCAGCCCATCCGTCTTTCAAGCGGTCGTCAAACCTCATTCACTTCATGCAAGACATCAAACTTACCGTCCACACGTTTTGTTTGATCCGTTTGGCATGATCATGCCAGACTGACGACAAAACATTACGTGTGGACTCGGCTTTAGATTGGATATTCGATTGCACTGCCCTCTGGCGGTTCCTCGTTCCCCGTGCAGCGGAAGCGTTCGTTCTGTTCCTATCGTAGCCTGCGCACTTGTGTAAGATATGAATAAGCGAGGAGAGTCCCTTTCGACTCGTCTGCTGTCCACTGCCAAGTTTAATCCGTGACTGGCACACCTAATTGTGATTTGTGAAGCAAAAAGTAAGTATTTCTACTTTTATGATATGTGTACGTGCTTATTGGTTCATTTGACTAACAGCCAAAGATTTATACCTAGTCCTACAGTTTCCCGATTTACATTTATAGTTTTAGATTGTAAAGATTTTTGTTATTTAGTGTGAGTTCCCTGTCACATTTTAGCTTATCGCGACGATGAGGATGGAACAGAACAGGTGCAGGGGTACCCCCTATAAATCCGTAGAACCAAATTGTAACCTTTGTACCCCTTCAAATAACTTGACAAGACACAAGGTGCTGATGCTAAAAGAACATATTTTCTAATAGACACGTATTACAAAGATTTATATTGCTTTGCGAACATTATATTTTCCAAAAGAATTCAAACTGCTGGTAAATCTATTCTTCTACATTGTGGAGTTACTTAACTTGATGTGTGCTCTGGGATACCTTTTAAGATGAAAATTGTCTAATACGACTGTGCAACGATGGAATAAGGTAAACGTTTAGTTTCAGGAAATCATGTAGCAGGCTCGTGCCTCGTTATGTAGGGGAAGGAGGCAGTAGCGTGCCCAGGATTTTCGAAAGGGAGGGGTTACGTACGTATACTTTTCCTTGGTAGTCAGCCCTCATTTTGCCATATTTTCCTACCATTGAAGTTATTTTTCTTTTAGGAATACTGGGCCAAAGGGGGGTTGTAACCCCCACCAACCCCCTTTGGGCACGCCACTGGAAGGAGGATACACTTTTCTAAAGAAGTAGTCGATTGGAAGATACAGTATGTACCATACTTGTTCGTACAGGCTGTATACATTGTATGAAACCCCTCTTTACGTGGTCAGTTTGCGAAATATCGTAACGAAACGTGTCCAGTATTCAGGGAGGACCTTCGAAAAGGTAATTTGTAGAAAAAAATGTGAGATACAGTAATTGTACTGGATGGAGAGTATTGTAAATCGTTTGAGGTTGTTTCATCTTGTACCTTTCTTGTTCGTACACATTAGTTATATAGTGACCATCAGGGCCGGAATAAGGTGGGTGCTATTGATAATGCAGCATTAGGACCATTCCTGAAATAGGCCCAGATGAAAACACGAGAATTTTCCGAAAGCTGAACAGTTTTATTTTGCTATATTAACCTGAAAATAAATCTTAGAATGAAATTTGGAGCCCCAATTTCGGACACCTAGACACAGCGCTAGTTATTATACAGTTACTATTATTCTTTGCCCCGTGACGTAACTACGAGAAATAGGTTAGCTTAATACAACATCTCAGAAAAATTCTCAAAACACAATTTTAACCATTGTCCAATTTCTCAGTTTTTCGTCCAATTATATTTAATAAAATATGTATTTCTAAAGCAACTGGGCTTGTTCTTAAATTCATCTGTAAACTTGCATTTTCGTTTCGGTATTTCTATTTACTAATGTAACTAAAAAAAACACAACGACAAAACATAACATAACGTCGTTGTGTTTATTGTTCACCGATGATTTCAAGCATCAGGCCCAATTTAGTCTTAATCCGGCCCTGGTGACCATGCCAGATAATCGTGTACAGCACACTGCGTTTTTCTACAGCTTCAGGTGCAGGTCTGTGTAGCACGCTTGTCATTGCTTGTCTTGGACAGTACGTAATGGGGAAGCGAAAGGAGCTCGGCTCAGACCTTAAAGGTGTGATAGTGATTCTTGCTCTTCAAGGACATTCTGTGAGGGAAATAGGGCCATTAGTGAACAAATCTCATTCTACTGTTCAGTATATAGTAAATAAATTCAAATATGAGGGTTCAACAAAGAATCAGGCAAGAAGAAGTAAGGAGAAGAGGGTAACCGGATGAAGGGAGCGTTTCGTGGCGAGAAACGTTAAGGCTAATCTAAAAAATAAATGTTCCGAAATTGAGGTCACGGTGGAAAATGCAACAGGAAAGACAGTGGGCAATTTAACCTTTCATCGTACATCGTACAGAGAGGGATATCATGGGAGAATGGAATAAAACCTGTGCATAAAGACCAGGAGTTCTGGAACAATTTCATCTGTTCCGATAATAAATACCAAAATATACCTTTTCGGATCAGATATTGACCACAGGATGTGGAGGAAAGCGAGTGAAGATAACAATGTACCATTGTTGTGAACATCAAGCAAGATTATTTTTTTCATTTTTGTTCTCCAGAGGTGTACTTGTATCATTTCACTTTCGCACTACCTCTGTACGAATAAGACTGGTACATACTGTATCTGCTTCCAAAGGTTTTACGACTGACCTTCCCTTTCGAAATTTTCAAATGGTATTTTCCGAAACTAAATAGTTTCACAAGTGTCACAAAAGAGACTAGGAATTTTTACTACCTATGGCCCAAGTTCCTTTTGTTTCATTGCGATTTCATGCTACGAATGCAATTTTAACATGGTTCGATTTCAATTTTAACTGTTAAGCAATCGCTAAAACCCCGCAGTATGTGTTAAGATTTTGTTCAATATATGGTTTCGTCAGAGGCGAGGCGAGGCGTCCGGTCATCGGCAGATGCGGCGATGACAGCAAAATAACAAAAATACTGCATTTTAAATATTTTAGAGAAGTAAAAAAATAAGTCAGAATATATATAAGCGAAGCGACATCATGAAACTGCTAGAAATATGAAAGGGATTGGCTAAGTTTAGCGCATCGGAACGAGAGCCCAGTACTATTCCCCGTGGCCAACACTCGCGCTAAGTTTCCTATTGAAGGTAATGGTGCTCGCTGGCCCAAGTCATCGCAGAAAATGTGCGAATCTCTCTACCTGCTCGGAAGACACCCGACGACCGCTTGAAGGTCTGGTCATAAAAGGCCTTTTTCTTCAGCTCCCATGTTTACGGCAGGGTTTCTCTGACGTCAGGATTACAAGTTTTAAGTGCTATTTCCATCATTGTAAGCATGCAATGCTCCAATACATGCAATTAGTGATATCGTGAGTGAAAAAAATTAAATAAAAATCACTTTCTTTCAATTGCTAGACGAACCATCTAATGTTAACAGTAGGTCTCAATTGTCAACAGTCTTGAGATTTGTGCATAAGGAGGAGGGTTTATTGGTTTTACTGATGTGAGTACCGATTGTATATCTGACGGGTTATTTGTTCATGTACAAATAGTCAATAAGTAGAAAGTCGAGGATAAATTTATTATTGCTCAAACTTATGACGGGTCGGCATGTCGAGGCATTTAGCGGATTTGCAAAAGAAGGTCCAGGACGAGTACCCGAAGGCATTAGTTACACATTGCTACGCTCAAGTATAGATTCAGTGCTGTGTCAGGGAATGAATGAAATACCATGTATTCTTAACCAATTTGCCACACAAAAACGTTAAAAGAAAACCATCCCATCCTTTTCACAACCCAGGTGGTGTTATAAATCATGCTTAGTTAACACAGCTGAACAGTACAGGGAGCCAATAATTGACTTTTTATCTAATATTTGATGACAACTGAAATGGACCGGGCGGGTGTGCACAGTGTATGAATTTGTGCACTTTTTGCAATGCTTTCAAACAATATTTTTACTGAAGACATGTTCTCCTTTGATCAAAAGTTTCTCTCGGTTATCACCAGTTGAGTTGTGGAGAAGATTCCAAGCTTTCGAGAGCTAATGTCACTCATCTTCAGGGTAGAAGTAAGAGTGACGTTAGCTATCGAAATCTTGGAATATTTGGCGTTTACTGAGGAGAAGTATTGTGCACCCCCCACTCCCTCTTCCAGGTTGGAAAGATCGACCCTGGCGTTTGACAAGTCTTGCGATGACTACGTAAAAATGTCACGCTTCGCCACTGTCGTAGTTCGGTTAGGCAGGGCAGGTTTGGTTCTCTTAGCATTAAAATAAAGTCCCTAAATGCATTCTACAGTTTCTACTAAGGTTCAGATTTACTTCTACATTAATTCCCACTAGTCTACGATACTTACAGTCGTTTGTCAACGGAAAATACATTGTATGTCCATGGGAAGCGCGCATGCTTGTGTAAGGTAATTATTAAAATTCCAATCTCCAAGAAACGTCTCAAATTCGGTTATTTTCTTATTTTTCACATTGGTACTTACATATTCTGCATTGCTGAGGATTCGTGAAGGTGGGATTTTGCTTTTTTCACGAAAATAACCTCAATTTTCCACATATAGAGTAATTCTTGTTCGTTAGTTTCCCGCTTGCATTACACACAATATGGCGGAGACATCTTGACTAGCGTTGTCGATGATCAGTGGGCATGCAGTGTTGCAACCTTCTTCACCGAAAAATACCTACTTTCGTTTTACTGATTTTGTATTTTTTTCCGGGTTCCAAAACCCCACGAACCATGCACGTAGCCCCACACACCATTTACGGATAGCCCCACACACCATTCATATATAGCCCCACGAACCATGCACGTAGCCCCACACACCATTTACGGATAGCCCCACACACCATTCATATATAGCCCCACGAACCATGCACGTAGCCCCGCACACCTTTCATAAATAGCCCCACGCACCATGTACGGCAAGGTTACGTTAGGCAAACATAGTTAAAATTGTTATTCAATATCTGGTACGTTTACAAAAGTTACAAAACCGCGTGTTTGGAAACACTGCCCGGGCGTTACGTCATCAAACCCACGCAAGATTTGGTTCACGTAGTAGAAGGACATAGATGCAACAGCTTTTGTGCATCGAAGAGAGATTAATCTTGAAAAATACATGATTAACCGGCCAAATAAATTAAACGATGTGTAAAAACACTTCCACGACCTTTCAAAAGTCTACAGAAACTCAGTTCGGTAAGTACTTTCTCTTGTAAAATTGAAGAAATAAGTTTCCAAAATTCTACAATAATTAGTCTTCCTGCTAGGAGAATTTGAAATGTATCATAAAACAATCGGAACCGTTACCCTACCTATGAAATTATGTGAAGTATAAATTAATATTTCACCATTATATGCAGAATTTATATTTCCCCTATTTTGTGAATAAATAAATGTATTAAAAATGTCATAATTTATGTCCTAAATTATTTGCAGTTATTTCGATTAAAACTGTAGCTCCAGCCCCGATTAGCCTATCTGATCGAAACTAGGCTATGACAGGTCTCTGCTCATCTCATCTCGATACCATTCCTAGCTGAAATAGAGCAGCCAGGTTTCCTACACATTTAAACCGGGTGCGGTTTGTGATTTTATCGTAGGGGCCGGGGGGGGGGAGGGGGTCGGAAACCCTGTAGCCCCCATAGATTTTTATAGTAGGGTAGATACAGTTCAACTGAAGAAAAACAAGTTTTCTTGTACATTTTCCATTATGAAGGCAATGCTGGAGGCAAGACATTTCTGGCCAAGTAATTACATTTTATATTTTAGTAAGATAGCAAGATTACTTTACTACGATGTGGTCTAAAATGGTAGGTGGTGAGGGATGACAGTTGCAAATCTGCCTGGGGCATTTGATGCTAAGTAATTAGGCAGTCGTGAGTCGCCAAACTTGCTACGAAATTTGCTTGCAATTTTGCTATCTGTCTAGTAGGTAGGTGTATCCAGTTGCTGTTATGTTCTTTGGTTGTTGCAGGCTCAAACGGTGAGAACGAATATGCATTTACAGCTAAACGTGCACAATTATTAGCCTCTATAACTCGTATCACAGTTTTTCGGAACAGATCGAACAGGTGTGAATTTTTTTTATATATAAGCACTAGGCCCTTCAACATCTTAATACCCGTCAAGTTTATTTTCTGTTTGCTTTTTTAGTTCCTCATTCGATTACCGGCAATGGAATGAGTGCTAGCGATATGTTCTCTCATTTGTTTCATCGTTATATCCATCCTCATCGTTGCAAATATCGGAGAGGAAGAAATTCGATGTTAATGAATCAAAGAGTACACAAACTATCTACCTCATTTTTAAACGCTAAGAATTAGAAAGATTACAACTGACTCAACCGACCTAATACTTGGTGTATCGGAAAAAGTGCTATTTTGTAATCAAGAAGTCCCGGGTTCGATCCTCGCCTCGGTGGAGGCAGATTTCATTAAGTGCTCGAATGCCACTATTAAGTTGTAGGCCTCGTCTCCATTAGCCTCTGTTTCATTGGCGTATATATAGTTCACATAAGGGGGGGGGGGGGTTCAACTTTTGGTATGATTAGGGTTGCTATATTTCATAAGTGAAAATCCGGGACACAAGTGACCTGAAGCTTGCTGAGGAGCGGGAGAGGGGGGGGGGGGTGCTGGACCCGACAAAGTTTTTTGTATATTATATATACATACATATACATTACATAATCAATTCATCCTCCCCATTAGAAATCAACAGCAAAAATGATATAAATTCTCTGAAATGTGCGCGCACCTTTACCCCCGAACAATTGATTGATTGATATGTTTATTTTACTTCGGTTTTTGTGCCATTTTTGGCTAGTTTCCGAAGATGGGAATGGGTGATGATATGATGAAATTGATGAATGGACACTCGCAAACATCCATGGCCAGGCCAGGATTCGAACCCGGGACCCCTGGCCTCGCAGCGCGATGTGCTAACCACTCCGCCACGGTGGCTGGCCTCCGAACAATTGTTCCTGCATTTAAAACAAAACTGTTTAGCAGCAACAGTCTGAAGTTCTTAGTTGTTATTATTCCTCTCTCTCTCTCTCTCTTTCTACAGAGCATTCCCTGACATTCGCTACGAGACTCGGCGGCAAGCGGTCCGGCGTCAGGGCTTGTCTTTCCCGGTGAACGGGTTCGCGACAGTCGCACGCTACAGTCTGTTTTTTTTTTCGCTCTCCCTGTCTTCGCTCTCTTTCCCTTTCTGTTGACGTTGCAGACTGACGCCGGTATAATGCTCCCTCGGAAGTTGTGTTGTGTTGTGTCGTGTCCTTGTGTTGAAGATTGTGGCTTAATATGGCACCACAAAAGTTTACATTGCAACAAAAGATTTATCTTGTCGAGTGTTACTTCGGAAAGAGGAATTGTGGAGAAGTGCGACGACGTTTTGCAACGAAATTTCCTGGTGTTCCCGTTCCACATAGGACCACTATATTAAATCTCGTAAAAAAGTTTAGAGTAACAGGGTCAGTTCTGACTAAAAGTGGAAAGAAAAATGGGGAAATCTAAAAAATAAAGTATACAAAGACAATCCGCACACCATCCGTGAGTTAAAAGAGAGCATTGTACGAGAAATCAGGAGAATTACAGTGGACGAACTTGCACGTGTAAATGCCAATTTCCTTCGGAGATGCCAGAAATGTGTTGCAGCAGAGGGACATCATTTTCAACACCTTTTGTAGTCAAGGTTAGTACACAATATGAAATAATAGCAGACTCTAGCGACTGTCGCGAACCAGTTTACCGGGAAAGACAAGCCCTGATGCCGGGCCGCTTTCCGCCGAGTCTCGTAGCGAATGTCAGGGAATGCTCTGTAGTAATTTACATTGCAGCACAGAAAAGAAGTAAAATGCGAGCGAAGCGAGCAATAAAATTTCTGATCCAAATTTTTGCAAACTGAAAACAATTTTGATTTAATAAGGCACAAAAAAATTCATGGAGCGCCATGACATTCTTTTTACATTTTTTTTATTTAGATTGTTTGGCGCCGAGGGCGAACTCTTGGCTGTCTGAAAGAAATAATGCAAGAAAGACGTAAAAACGAATACAATCTTGAGTGCCCTTTTGTCCTGCTACTCTTAGATTCGGCTAGCCTTGCGTTCTTTTACTTAAATGTTTGCCCCCCCCCCCCCCCCCGCAGAATTGATTTCCGTGTCCTGCACTCCCTTTCCCCGTAGTTGTTTTGAACTTTCATCAGCTTGAAAATATAATATCGTTTAATAACTGCTATGAGATTCCTCTACACTAAATTTCTAGGGGAAAGTATAATATCGTGGAATGGACATCGGGAAGGGGGACAAGGATGGCCACAAACCCCCCTTAGGAAACTAATGTCAATCTAAAAGTATATATTTCTCACGTATAATTTGATTTCAGTTACAGTAATTTATGTACATTAATTATTATAATGGGGATGCGGGAATGTGATAATTTCAAATTCAAGTGGTGTTTTTTTGAGGGAGCAACTTTATTATCGGGGTAATATGCCCCATGGAAAAATACCTTGGTTGTCCCTCCGTGCAAAAAATCTGCGGACGTCCATGATTAGGGGGTGCAATTTTTTTAATATCTCGTTTAGAAACTGACATGTTCACAGTACCCCTTTTGAGGTGCCCAAAATAATCTTGCACTGCATGAAAACAATTTGGTTAGAACAATTGAAGATGTTTCAAACTCCTCACAGGTTGCACAGTGAAGAAACTGAAGAGCTTGCTGAAATATTTCTCTTTTACTAGTAAATTGTAAGGTCCGTAGTTTTCATAATTAGTGAATACAATTCCACAAGCCACGCTACTTAGTATTGATGCTTTTCTGTTCATCTTGTGTCAAATAACTTGAGAATTTTAAGGTGTTTCCCTGATTTTCTTGCACTGCGTTTTTAAAGATCAAATTCATTTAAGAAAACTCGAAGGAAAAAAAATATAACTGATTTTACAGTCCCAACGCAGTTTCTTATCGCAGAAATTCCGAAACTATCAGGAAATTGCAGATGGTCTGCAGTCCCATGCCATCTAGTGTGTGAAATTACGTAATTTTCTTCCCATCCGTATCTCGTCCTATACGTCTCGAATTTAGGAGAATAAATTTAGTCCGAAGAAATTTTTATGAACAAGCGGATGGAACAGGTAATCTGGTAATTTTGTTGAACCTTAAGGGGGGGGGTTGGACCCTTTGAACCCCCTTCCCCTTATATACGCCCATGCTCTGTGTACAAGAGCGTATCCCCCCCCCCCAAATCCCTTTCTTCTTTTTGAAAATACTATGGTAGATTCAGCATACTTTCCAATAAGGCACTTGATGTGGCAAGTATAGAAAATTTTCTCTGTGCACGGTTTATGGATTCTGAAAATGAAATCCTCTGAAAGTGCTATATCAGATGAAAACCTGACTTCAATGAGAAACTGTTTTGTTACAGTAAGTGAAAAGCAAACTATTGTCAGTGTGTAAAACTCGATTTCTAGAACAACAGAATTCACTTCATGTTTTTGTTAAATTTCTTCAACCTTGTCAGTTAAGTGGCGCTGTCAGAGTGAACCATCCCAAGCAAATTTTCTAGCCGCAGTTGAAAAGGGGACTTTTTTAATTGCACTATTTATCTATGCAAGGGTTTTCAGTTTCACTGTACAATTGTCAAAGTATTTAGAGCCCTCATCACAATTTAGCCTATTTTTTTTCTTACCCAAGAGACGTCACAGAACTGCTTTCAGATACTTCTGGAAATCGCAGATGAAGAGTTCAGTCAAATATTTCAAACTGCTTCTAAGAAAGTGTCAACGGACATTCAATTCTGAAATTACGATTTCAAGAATAACAAACCACCCAAAAAAGATAAATATCATCGAGTTATTACAGAGGGAGGGATGTGCCATTGGCCTTGGGGGATGGGCACCCCTGGCTGGACCTCCCCAAATTTTCTTTCTGGATACGCCCTTAATACCTTAATAAAACACCAAACGGTGCAAAAATCAGCAGGCTTTGGGAATTTTATTGCTTGTAGGTGTAGAACCGTCATAGTGGCCCATTTAGATTCCAGTCATGGGCGTCCGGAAGGGAGGGCAAGGGGGGCCGTGGCCTTCCCCCCTGGAAAATGAAACTCAATCAAAAATTATGTATTTCACACATATAATTTCATTTTAGCCACAATAATAATGTGTTAATTATTGCATGAACATCATAAATTCAAATTTAAGCAGTTTTTTTTTAGGGAACAACACTATTTTTGGAGAAATGTGCCTTGTTTGTCCCCTGGGAAAAATACCTTCCTTGCCCCTCCCTGGAAAAAATCCTGCGGACGTTCATGATTCCAGTCTGTGAAAGCAAAAGAGCTGCATGTGAAAAGGATATTAAAGTTAGGATCTATTTTCTAGTTCTTAATAGCATAATTTCTAAATTAATGGAAAAGGTTTATAAAGGACAGCGATGTGTTAATTGAAGTTAACCGCTTAAATTCAGAAAGTGCAGCTTTCTGAAGTAAGCAAGGCTACATCTTTTGACGCTCACTACTGTTGTGATGGACAGTGTAGAGTCCGAATTAAAAGTGGCAGAAAGGAAACTCAAATAAGGACCCTTCAGCAACTTCTTGCGATGGTTGAAACCTTCAAAATTGTCTTTCACGAACTTTGTGTAATTGCAATGTGCATATCCAGCAACATGTTGTGGATGTGAAAGACCATTTTCTAGCTTCCGGCAAATCCTTCGTAACTGGATTGGTAACGAGAGGTTGAGTGTTCTATCTATTCTGTCCATTCAGAAAAAGCTCTCAAAAATCAAGGCTGTAGATAATGTTTCAGTTGCTCATAAAAACAGACTTATCTTATTGTAGTTTTTCCCCCAACTTCTCACTTCAGCAAAAAGTATCTCTACTCTACTGTATACATAGAAATAGGGTTAAATGTAGTATTTGATTGATTTAATTAGGTTATTTTACGTCTATTCCGTGCCACTTTTGGCTAATCGAGACGATGGAGATGATTGATGATATGATGAAATTGATAAAGATACACTCGGAAAGAATGCAAAGTCCAGACCGAGATTCGAACCCGGGACCCCTGGAGTTGTAGCGAACTGTGCATATGTAGTATTTAATGTACGCATATCTCGAGAGTTCAGAGTGAATGTATTTCTTCTGGTATATTTTGTACTGTCAATATGAATGCAGTATCTTTTTCCCTATCAGTGGCGCAAAGGGGGAGGGCATTGTCCCCCCAAACTTGGACGGAAGTGAGTTCTAGGAGGGGGGCAAACATTGACGGAATTGCCGCCCACAACTTCAAATTTTATGGAAATAAAAATACAATGTTGAGGTTTTCTCTGGTTATCAGCCAGGTGATTTCCAGATAGGCTTCAGAGCTTTCGACAGCTAGAGTCACTCTAATATTCAAGAAGTCATCTCATTGAAGTCTTCAATCCCCGAAGAAGGGAGTGACATAAGCTCTCGGAAGCCTATCCAGAATTCACCTGCTTCATATCCTGAGAATACCACTTCATGAATCATCTTTGCCGTTTTCTGCTGCCTCTGGCTGGGTTGGCATAGAAGTCAAGCCTCTCCATTTTCTTCCAGTCTTCCACTTCCAATCTTGTCCTCTTCTCCTAACGCTCTCCACTATCTGCTCTTTCCACCAACATCTTGGTCTCCCCCTTGGCCTTATTCCCACTCCTTGTGCATTGTATGCTCTTACTGGCAGTCTTTCTGCACTCACCTTCTTCATGTGTTCGAACCATCTCACCTGTGCCTATATATTCTGTCCTGAAGCTTCACCACCCCCCTTGTTTGTCGGATCTCCTCATTCCTTAATCTATCCCTTCTAGTCTTCTTCAATATACTCCTTAACAATTTCATCTCCACTGCCTGCATTTCTCTTTTGTCTCTCTTTCATTGTCCAAGTGTCTGCTCCATACATAATTATTGGCACATAGCAGCAGTGCACGCAGGATTTTATCAAGGGGGGTTATTTCTAAAACTTTCTCCAAATTCACACTACCATTGTTTTATTATACTTCAATTAAATAATAATACTCACAATTAATTAAATGAATTACTACTAATAATATATACTATTAAGTAGTAGAGATCTACATAAATATAGTATGTATGAAAGCAATAGGAAAAAAAATACTTTCTAGTCATTCGATTTTTATCAAATTCTGGGAGAATTTTCTTGTTTCTTTGTTACGAAATAAATGTCTGGTCAATGAGGTGAGATATTTTAAGTGTGAAGAAAATCCATAAAAACAAGAAAGTAAATTTAAATAAAGTATGGAACTCATCCAAGGAGCTGCGGTGGTCTGGTCGGTAGAGTGTCTGACAACCACGAGGGAGATCAAAGCTCGATTCCCGGAATTGGTTGGAATTTTTCCGGATTCTTCCCTGCATAAATGTCCCCGATAATTCACATCTGGATTGTCTCGCTGTTCTTACCAACAAAACATTTTACAATGGTTAAGGTTATTGTCGTTTGAATAATTATCTAGACAACAAAGTGAGACATTTTACAGAGAGACATTCAAACGTGCTGCGGTAAACAATACAATGGGAAGGGGAACTGGTGACTGCATTCTTGTCCGCCTAGCCTTTGTCTATACATTAGCTGCTTACAAAAAACCAAGAACTTTCTTTAGTTAATTCTCATTGTTCACACAAAAAAATACATGTTCATTGAACACTGGCATACGTAGAGGGGTGGCTGATGGGGTTACAGCCCCTACAGAAATTTTGAGAAAATCAGAATTTTCAAATAAAAATCAGTTAAGAACTTTAAAAAATCAAAATGTGTAAATGCGAAACCTCTTTTAAAGTGAGTCCCGATTACCATTTTTGTCTTTGAATACAATTTCAATAGACTGAAAAGCTCCAAAAATACGAAATATTTTATTATGCATCCTGCTCTCCAAAACGAAACAATTTGCTATCCATATTTACTATTCCAGCCCATCCAGAAAAAAAACCTGCCTACGCCAGTGTATTGAACATTGTTGCAATTGAGATACAAAACAACTTTTCTCTCTTTAAAATCATAGTTGCCCTCATGTTTTATTTTCAAGAATTCGTGTTACTTTTCAAAGCATTCACTCTGAAAATAGTAGTAGTAATAGTATTGTCCCAGATCTTTGACTGCAATAAATTGGCCATTTAAATTTTTTCACAGCATTTTTCATAATATTTTACAATCTCAAGGGGGGTTAAACCCCGTAACCCCCCCTTTGCCACTGGCACATAGTATGTGTTATATATTACCTTCTTGCATTTCATAGGTACATACCCGTTTCATATAAATCTTCGAATGCTTTGATATAGTCCAGCACCCATTTGTCCTCTTTTGTTTACCTCCTTATCTATTCTTCCACTTCTCTCAATTCTGCTTCCAAGATATTTGAAACTCCCCACTACCCTCAACTCTTCCCTGTTCATCTTTATTCTTGTTACATTTCTGGCTCTTGTTTCTTGTTATTAGCACCTCACTCCTTTCAGTACAGCATTTCATTCCTGCTCTTCTGATTTCCTCATTCCACCTATCAAGCTGTCTCTGTACGTCTTCATTGTTTCCCCATATTACTAAATCATCAGCGAACAACAAGGCCTTCATCTCTTCCTCTTCTTCACCACCTCTTTGTTAATTATGCCCATTGTAATTATGAAGAGCAGTGAGGAAAGAGCACTTCCCTGGTTTAGTCCATTACTTATACTTGAACCATGCCATTCTTCCCACTGGTGTCTTCACACAGCTCTGGTTGACCTTGTATGTGCTCTGCACTTTACACACTATCTCTTCCTCGACTCTTTTCTCTCTCTTAGAGCCTTCCAAATCTGTGTTTTGTCCATGCCATCATATGCCTTTTCTATATCTAGGAATGCCATAATCAAATCATTTCCATATTCTTAATGTCTTTCCTGTAATTGCCTTATGGTGAATATCACATATACTGTTGATCTGCCACTTCTCAAGGATCCCATGCACGGAGACGCCGAAAGAGCAGCAACAGAACAGTTTTGTTTCCGGCATCTCGGTGGGCCATAACCCTCAAGATAACGTGCAAACTTTAGCCAGAAATTCTGTGCTTCGGTTCTGCACATTCCCCTGTAGTAAGCATTACACCATTTGATTTCAATAGAAGCAGACGACAGAAGTTCTGTTGCCTGATTTTTTCGTGTTTCCCCGCGTATGTGTGCAGGGTCCTAAAATCCATACTGTTCCTCTCCCATGTTCAGCTCTGTTACTTAACCTTATTCTTTTCTCTATTATTTTCTCATACACATTTGATGGTTGGCACATTAGTGTTATTTCCTCTGTAGTTTTTACATTCCTTTCTGTCACCCTTCTTGAATATGGGAACTATTGGTCTTTTGTTCAATCTCTTAGCACTTCTCTCTTGGCACACTGTTTTCACTACCCTGTACAGCCACTGTATACCAATCACTCCTGCTCCTAGTATAATATCCACTAGCACTTCATCTACTTCAGGTGCTCTACCTCTCTTCATTCTCTTCAGTGCTTCCTCCACTTCTTTCCATGTGAGATTATTTTTTCCTTCCAGTTTTCTTTTTCCTTCACTTCATGTTCATTTCCTATTTTCACATTCAGAAATTTCTCAATGATTTCTCCACATTCTCCTTATTTCTTCATTCTCTTCTACAATGTTTCCCCTTTCATCCCTTAGCTTACAGCTGTCTCCTCTTTCTCTTCTCCTTTCACTAATCCATATAATACTTTCTTGTTCCCAACTACGTCATCTTCTAGCACTTTGGCCGACTTTCCCATCCACTTCCTTCTTTCCTCCTTTACTACTGTTCTTACATCTTTCTTCTCTTCCACGTACTCTTTTCGTGCATTCTGTGATTTAACTTTAGACCATTTTCTCAATGAATCATTTTTGTTTGTCACTGCCTCTCTAGTTCTTTCATTTCACCATAGTGTTTTTCTTATTTCTTTTCTTGTTTGTTGTTCCACATACCTTTTCGGCTGCTTCTACTATTCTGTTTTAAATCTTCTCCATTCTGTTTCTACTCCTTTGGTTTAATCTCTTGGCACTTTAGTACACAATATTTCTTGATATTTATCTTTTATCCTTGAATTTCCACACTTTTATCCTTCTCTCTTGTTCTTCCCTTCTATCTTTTATTTCAATTCCCTCAAATCTCCTACTCAGAGACGTCGATAGAAGGAGCACGCGGGGGCTCTGGCCCCGGCAAATGTCCACATGGCCCCGGGAAACTGTTCTGTATTTGCTGTAAATTTTATTTTGATGACAAATATTGCAAAATAATTCTTCAGTAAATTTTGCTTGCAGTTTGAAACACTTCTTCAATTTTCAGTGCCCCCAAGAAAGGCATTTCTTTCTTATTTCCCTGTTTCTTGCTTGTTGAACACAAACAGATGTATTGGGAGGGGATACAGTTAATGGTTTTGTGGTCCGCCCCTGTCAGGGAAGTCTGAGACCTATTGAAAATGCACTTTTCCTCCCTGCTGCACACCAGATCCAGAATCCCCCCAAAACCCGCACTTTCTCTTCATGTGGCCCTGCACTGGTTCCATGGGCGCCGAAAGGACGACACAAACAGGAAGATGCATTTCAAATTCCAAGAAGAGAATTCTATTGCTTGTCCCTTTTTCGACGCGGTAAAAAATGACATAGCGGTTCTTCTCACATGCACTCAACCCTCCTGCTAATGACCTGCCCTGCAAGGAGGGAAAGGCCACTTTCTGAAAATTCGGAGAAACATCGAAGCGGTCGGTTCATCTGTTGATTTAGTGGACTTTCGTAATCTCTGATATTTAGAGTAAATACAAAATATCACTTGGTAGTATGCTTTTCCCCCCAGTGTGATTTGATTTTTTAAAATTTTGATTTGGCGATTTAAGTCCATTTCATGCACAGTAATGCTAATCGGAACAGTTTAAAGTTGGATCCGAACCACTTGTGCCTCCACCAGGTATCGAACCCGGGATCCCTTGATTATAAGGCGGGGACGCAACCACTGCACCATCGTTCCCCAGTGTGACTGGACACCTTCAGAGTAATATTGGACCTGATTAGGCGACTTAGCTCTTTTCTGTCAATTGAATATGGCAACACTGATCTGTATTCGGTAAGGATCACCGGCAACTGTGCCGGCTAAACAGGCATGGCATTAACCCGCCGCCTCCTCCCGCCGTAACAGTCTTTGCCGCAACGCGAAGTCTTGAGCTCTTGAGCTCAGGGTCCTTTCCTTGTGTTGCCTGTGGAGGGTACCGGATCAGTCCTCCGCTTCGCTTTTGCCGGTGTCAGAAAAATATCAGTCTGCAATGTTTACTTTCCGACAATATTACCAGTTTATGCACGTAATAATATTTTAAGACAGGTTCTTCAATTCTTTATATTTTGGTGTTACCTGCTGTAACAGCTGCTACATGCACGCCACGCCTCTGCAATATACCAAGAAATTCATCTTCAGTGCATTTACTCCTCCCCCAACTTTTTCGTCTTTAGATGGCGGCTGCCGATAAGGCATAAGCCCCTTTCGAAATCAAATGCTGGCTACCGACCTTACCACCAGTGATCGAACCTTGAACCTTTCGATTGATTGATTAATTGAACTGGTGTTTTAAGTTCACTTTATGCACAGTAAGGCTAATCGGTAGTGAACCTACAGTTTAAAGTGAGATCCGAACAACTATGTGCCTCCATCGGGAATCGAACACGGGCAGGTTGTTGAACCTGCCGAACCAAAGACGAGAGCGTAATTATTTGAGCGTGTGGGAACTTTGTTTTATCCAGTGCCATCATATATTCAGTTTTCCACACACAAATAAAAATTATTTTTAAGAAATTAGAGGTGTGCATATAATTTATTATGGTCATAATTTCCCAAGTGAACAATCAGATGCCATAGAATAATAATAATAATAAATAATAACTAGAATAATTATATTTAATTAAATAAAATGTTAATTAAATATGTAAATGATTTAATATTGTATTGTTATTATTACATGAATAGGTAAAAGATAGTTAAAGAATAGAGATAGGCTATATAACAGCACATATTCATTATCTATTCTACGTGTAGTTAAGATCGCCAAAATTTGCATAAAAACAACTGCCCTGGAAAGGAATTTAATGCCAATAGGGAAGTTTCATACCTTAAATCACAGCATGCCAGCCATGAATTTGGCAAAAATAAGAAGAATAAAACCACTGTACGCTGTTTAGAATGCAAATTATTTGTATGCAGAAACCATTGCAGTACCCATATGAAATGCCGGAGTTATCAAAATAACGATGTTAAAAAGTGACAACATTGAGTTCCTTATATTTGAGTCAGTATGTCTTTTCTTATGTATACTTCGAAAGAGTACGAGAAACAAATTGAGATTTGAACATTTTAAAAATATTTTGTAAGTTTCTTCAAGGTGTGTGTTCTACATTCGATTGTTTTTCTGCGAGTCAGTGAGATTTTGACAGAGAATTTTGGAACAAATAGTTCCTTTCTAAGCCTATTTAAGTTGTATGATTTCAATTCGTTTTGAAAAATACAATCAAAAATTTGAAAATATGTTGAAAATTTTTGGAAAATACTTTGATATTTTTGTTAATGGTGAGTTCACTTTTTAGTGCCTTCATTATATGGAAAAATTTTAATTACTTTTAGAATAATATTTTGATGCATTTGCATCAAGAGTCAAAGCTTGTAATTGTATGACAGTCATTTATGTTTACTTTTTTTCTAAGAGCTAATAAAAATGTCCAAAATGGACATGTTTGCGTTCATGTAAATTTCCCTAATTTCCAGTAAGTGCTACTGTAATTCAACCTCGATTTGAATCAATAATTCACGTAAATAATGTTGGTTTTGATTAGGCGGCACTGAGTGCCACACGTGGGACATTTGTGCTGCTATGAGAATGTGGATGACGGAGGGTTAAGCTCTTCACATGACCCTGAAAGAAGTCCATCGATGTCATATCTGGTGATGGAGCTGGTCGTGGAACAAGACCACCACGACCAATTCATCTTTGATCAAACTGTGTATCAAGGCATTCTCTAACAGCGACTGCAAAGTGTGACAGCATCCTGTCATGTTGAAACCACATGGCCAAGGTAGTTTAGCTCTAGAAACTAAACATATTCAGTGCAAACATACAAAAAGGTGGTAGAGTTTGAACAAACAAAAGGTATTCAATTACTCCGTAACAAGGTACAATGGACCATGGATTCCTTATATCAAAACACTCAGCCAACATCCCTGAATAATCTGTGAAAGTTTGTCGGTAGAGTTCGGTTTCACCCTGTATAATACACTGTATCACTAATACAAGTACACACCTTCCAGCATTAAACTGTAATAGGCTAAGGCATCATTTCATTGTAATAGTATACTGTAATATGAATGCAAATTGACATGTTCGATATCACAGCATGAAATAAATCTAATCTAATCCTCTTCTGGAGCTCTTTCTACCTGTCTACTCGAAAATGCTCCAAATTGACTCTTTTTATGTCACCACACATGCCACTAGAAAATTTACATTGTAGCATAAGTATTTAGTTTCTGAAAATTAGATTTGAAAATTTCGAAGATTTATATTAGAGCTGAGTCGATACCAACATTTGCCGATACCGATACCTTATCAGATTCCAACTGATGCCGATACCGATACTTGCATAATTCCAGTAAAATAACAAAGGCTAGTTACTGAGTCACAAAACTCATCACATCACATTAGAATTAATGATATCAAATACTCCAAATTATTTCCATATAACATTATATCACTTAAAATATCCTGTGACATTTTATGTGAACTTCTTTCTGCCCCCAGAGGATGCAAAACAAGAAAAAGTTTTTGAAATGTTGCAGGCATTGTTAAAGTGTTGCAGATACACAGAAAGAATCGGTGTATTATTGTGTGTCCCTGCCAGAGAAGGTTATAGTATGTAAAATTGTTTATTGTTTATTTATTTGCTTTATTTTACTTCGTTTTATGTGCACTTTTCACTAATTATATGATGAAATTGATGAATGGACACTCAAACATCCAAGTACAGGTCGGGATTCGAATCCAGGACCCTTGGCGTTGTAGCGTCATGTGCTAACCAGCTTGTGTTAAATAAAATGTATGTAGTGCGTATAGCGTACAGCTTGCACAAGGAATGCAAAATAAATGCAAATGTAAACAACATTCTTATCGTTCGGATTAACCTGGGGAGGGTGGAAGACGACGTAAAAATATACACAAATAAAGATATATATTTAATGCTCATTTGGCAGCTCTGTCCATTATTCTCTGTAATTTGCAATAAAAACAAGTCACTGCAGTGTCGGCATTGGGCAGCAGTCACACAGAAGAGTAAGAGCACAACCCTCCCTCCCACAGCGACATTCGATCCTTTTCCAAAGAACTCCAGAATGAGCCTAGCATTATAATAATGCTGGTTTTGAAAACGTCACGTTCTGAACCCACGAGCTTGTGAACAAGAATTGGCAATGGATGGTTTCTATTATTTCCACATAGCATTGACCACCAGGCAGTTACATGCCTTCAATGTCACTATTGGGTGCAGCGCTTTCACATTAGCCCTGTCTTTGATCTCGTCATCTGCTTCCCAGGAGGGTGCATCATTTTCGGAAATGTACACTGAATTCTTGTGCGGGACCCCAACCTGTCACAAGGAAGGGTGAACGAACTCTTGAAAAGGACAAATAATGTGTTGTTTCTCTTGGCTGCTCTAGCCACTCAAAATCTTTGGTATCATCGCCGGCCCCCGTGGTGAAGTGGTTAGCACATCCTGGGTTTGAATCCTGGCCTGGGCATGGATGATTGCGAGTGTCGATTCATCAATTTCATTATATCATCACTCATTCCCATCTTCACAAATTAGCCAAAAGTGGTACAAAAACTGAAGTAAAATAATGCAAATCAATCAACCAACCTTGGTATCTGCGAAAGAAATTGAACCAATACTTTCCGATACCGATACTCCTGGTATCGGTATTGGCTCAGCCCTAATTTATATATGTGTGATCTACCAATCACATTTTAGAAATGTGTACCCTCCCTTACATGGAGATTAGATTTAGATTACCTTTTAGCTTGACTTCCTTGAAGTTAACTTCAGGATTTTATTCATTATAAACAGTTTTCACCTCAAGTTTTCCAAGAACAGAAATCAAGCGAAGTAACTAGTATGATAATTATAGTACAATAGGTTTAAAGTTGTTTGAATTCTTTTGGAAAGGAAGATGTTATTTATAGACAAAATAAACTTTTCCTGTTTAGCTATTAGAAATGTGATTATTTGAACTGTAGCATCTGTGCCTAACAAATTACGAGGTGAGGGGCACTACTTGGGTATTGTACCACTTCCAAAACATGAGGGACAATGTACCCCTGTACACCCTGTTCCTGCACCACTGATCCTATTGTTTTTATTTTGTCGCTCCTTGCAAAGTAAATTCCACAGTAAATTACAGATAAAGACTCAGAGCTGTAGTCTACCGCCCCCCCCCCCCAAGCGATACCCACCTACATTTGGACGTGTAAGTGTTGCTAACTTGATAAATTTCTAGTACAACAGACAGCCCGCGAGAAGATCCCCAAACGAGGGAAGACTGGCCTATTTGCAGATTTTGGGGGTAGCAGGAAGCCTTCTGCTGTGACCCGTCAGTGTCTGTGGGAGTTGATTTGTCAGTTACACAAAGGATGAAGCATATGTCTGCAGCAACAAGTTGCTTTTTTTCAGTGTACGGAATATTTTTGCATTGTTTATCCTGTACTTAGCATATATTTCAAAGAAGTTTAAAAATATATATATGGCAGCTGCATCCCTGCACCTGCTGTACAGGGTGACATCTATCTGTCAAGAAATCAACAGCTAGGTCAAGAAAGTCTAGAGATTATGCTTGTGGTCAAGAATTATTATTTTTATTTATTTACAGGATAGTGATTTTACATTGTTTTATACATGCACTGGGATTTTATAAAATAGAATATTTGGAAATATAAAATTGTATTGAGTTGTGGACAAGATTTGTTCACTTTGTTTCTTAAGAATTATGTTCTTGCATGGATGTAAAAATATTAAATAAAGTAATGTGGTCATTCCTCATCCAGGATGAAGTCTCAAACATTAATTTTTACATTCATTAATAATTAAAGCAAGTCTAAATCTCGTTAAAGCTCCAGTTTTTCATCTTAACCGGCCTTGTAGTAGGGGTTTTTCATTGAATAAAAATATATTTTTTTTAATTTCAAACTACACCTAAGTGGGAGGCGATTAAATAAATGTTAAGAAGGGGTTGCGGAGGATAAAGGCAAAGAAAAAGTCAAGAATTTTGAATGTTATATAGTGGAGTATCATTTTGCTACGCCACTTCACTCCCTAGAATCTTCTCGTGAGCGGTCAGCTGTAAACTCATCTACAAGTAACAATATATTACTGATTAACTCTTCTTTTCTAGGTCTGAAAATGGAACTAGCAAGGATTCAGGCAGAAATAGATTTTGAAGGTGCCAAGTTAAATGTCAACAATGGTGTGCTGGTTGTACAGGAGTACAGACCCAATGTATTTTTAAACTGCAATTACGGCCGAATTGTGGTGGAAGGAGATGAGGCAGATGTAGTTGTCCGGGAGAATTATGGGAAAATTTCATACAAAGGTAATAATGGTTCACTGCTACTTCATGTAAATTATGGAGTGATTTCATACAAAGGCGTCAATGGCATATTGGGCGCTGTTTGTAATTATGGGAAGATTCAGCTTTCTGGATCTCTCTCGAAAATAACTATTGTTACAGACTATGGACTAGTAAAGCACTTCTAAAGCTAAAATAGAAAGTAGTTATGGAATCCATGGAAATACCAGTACCTTTCTCAAGTTTCTAAACTAGAATTCCTACCATATTCATATATTTGTGATATATATATTTGTTATATTCTTGAATAATTTTATGTAATAAGTGTATCAATCTGTATCACTGTGAATTGTTTCATGAAAGTGCCTTTTGGAAAATGTAGTGGATATTTATAAGAATATGAAAGTACTTTATTTTATTTAAATGTAGACAGTGAAGTATTTTAGGATTGTGACATAAATGCTTGATATTATCTTTACAATTTTGAATATATATGAGTGTGTAAGGAGCAATTAGCTCTCCACCTCAATCGTAATTTGTTTTACTGCAACTTTTCTTCTTTTCTACTTGTAATTGTCTTTAACATAAATACACAGTGGTGTGACCATACAACAGTCAACTTTCACAATGTGCAGAAGACATAAAGGCCAACTGGAGGAGTCAGGAAAAAAGGCTAGGACTGACGTCATTGCAAACAAATGATATTTTATAAAAAGCTTTCAAAACCTGGAAGAGTCAGGGGAATTAAATGATTTTTGCTTGGCAGAATTTGTAACTGGAAACACGTTTAGTTTTATTTTCCCAACAATCTTCCTTTTTGGGTAATATTGCTTATAAAAAGGTTCTTTCATTTTATTTTAAATTTATTTTCAAAAATGTTCAACAAACGTGATTCATTTGATTAACTTACAAGGTTGAAGTGTAACTCTTATTTTTTAGAATGTTAAATCATTACACAGTTATGTATAATATCTGGAAAAGTCAGGAACTTTGCAAAGCGAGTGTGAACTTTTATCTATCAACCCCACGCACATATGTTGCTTTTCGTAGGCTATTTGAATTGTTTGCATTATGCACACATGTAGTCTACCCCTATCATACATTTTTTCCCCTCTCTGACAAACAAATGTCAGTGTTAACTGCAAATTGATTGTCACATGGTTGCATACATATGTTAGAAAATGCTGTTCTTCAACATTTTGTAACAAAATGAGCAAATTTCTCTACCCACCCTCTCATATACAACCCACACACACACATGTGTGTGTGTGTATACAGGGTGTTTCTAAAGGTCATTTACAACGCTTGGGAGGTGATTCCTCACATGAAAACAAGCAAAAAGTGTGAGTTCCATTTTTACAACTAAGGCTTCGTTTCCGAGATAGGAGCCTCGCAAAAGGTGACAAAGTGAACGTCACACCTGACTGGGACGAATACTATAACAGATAGAGAGGCGGTTCCAAGGGAATCATAAAGGAATCGTATGTGCTCAGTCCGGAAGTCACTATGAAAAGTTCACTGCACGCATGCGCAATGGAGTCCTCAAAGGAATTGGGGATTTCCAGCAAGAACAATGCATGGAAAGGGTATGTAACGCAGCAAGAAGGACCGTGACAATGAGAAATGTGTTCAAGACAACACATCCCGACCTCAAACATCAAAACATGAGCACCGAACACAAAATCCGAAAAGTTGAGTACGGTTGCATACCACACTTACACGCGAGAAATGAACGAATCATGTCATGTGGCATACGAGAGACACATTACTCCACCAGGAGGAGGGAAAGAGAAACACAATATCAGATGATTGCGACAACGTGTATTTTTACATGTGACAACTACGTAATATCCCCCCTCCCCCCCCTCCACACACACAACAAACAACAAATGCTACAATGTCTTACGCACAGACAGTGCGTGTCACTGTACACCAACTGAAGATGTCACTTTCACCAGACAAAGGGGGTGGGGAGCAATACCAAGAGTGTTCGCACGTGATCACTGTGACGTAGAAGAGACCAGTTTTGGGAGCGCTGCGCAGGCAAGTCTGGCTCTCGTAGTCTACGTTTGACCTTCATGACTGCTGTACCCGCAAGAGGAGCTCAACGGGTTGGTTCTCTCCGGCAGTCATCGCAGTCGTGTTGCAGGTGCTGGGATATGATCAGCAGTTGTCATATGCATTGAAGAGTACTAGTATGTTGTATTGAAAGAAGTTGACATGTGGAGTGAGCAAGTCAAGTATCGCAACAATTGGTCTGTGGTGTTCGTACGGTGATACGGCCAATTTGTGCAGTGTGTCAGTGTTAAACAAAAAAGATACTTTGCAGTTCCAGCTCCCTATTACACAGATGGCTGTGTATACGACCCAGCAGCTAAGCGACATGCATCTCATGTATGGGGAAGCACGTGGTAATAGCCGTGAGGCAAGGCGTCTTTATGGAGAACGCTTTCCACATAGACGTTTCCCATCTCACGCCTTCCTTCAGGTAGTGGACAGTCAACTGCGTGAAACAGGGTCAGTGTTACCACTGCGGCAAGAAGTTGGAAGACCCCGAAGTGTACGCACACATCAGTTTGCAGAAGATGTGTTAACAGCGGTCGCAGAACATCCTGGCACCAGTACGCGCGTGCTCGCTCGGGCACGAAACATGTCACATGTGAATGTTTGGCGAGTGCTGTCAGAGGAAGGAATGCACCCTTTTAAACTGCAGAAAGTACAAGAACTGTTACCTCGTGACTTTCTCCCTCGTATGGAGTTTTGCCAATGGTTGTTGCATCAGCTGGACACAAACCCTCACTTCAGGGCAAACGTATTGTGGACAGATGAAGCCATTTTCACCAGGATGGATGTCTTCAATAGTAGAAACAGTCATGTATGGGACTTTGACAACCCACATGAACTTTTTTGTGGCCCATCACCAGCACAGGTTTTCAGTGAATGTGTGGTGCGGGATAGTACATGATCATTTAATTGGACCATACATTCTCCCTTTTCGCCTGAATGGTCGCACGTATCATGCATTTCTTAGTGAGGTTCTGCCTGAACTGTTGGAGACCGTACCTTTGGCACTGCCGCAAGAAATGTGGTACCAACATGATGGGGCACCAGCTCATTTCGATCGTAATGTACGACATTTCCTGCATGACGTGTTTCGCAATAGGTTCATTGGTAGGGATGAGCCTGTGCCTTGGCCACCGAGGTCGCCAGATCTCAAACCTCTCGATTTTTTCTTCTGGGGAGAAATGAAAACCCTCGTATACGACACACCTGTCACATCAGCTGAGGACCTCGTTGCTCGCATCAACGTCGCCGCCGCGACTGTAGCAGATACACCTGGCTTGTTTGCTCGTACTCGACAATCCTTGATTCGTCGCTGTCATCTCTGCGTAGAAGTAAACTGCAGACATTTTGAAAACCGTCTGTGATTATTGCCCTCGGCAAATCTCAGTGAGAACACTCTTGGTATTGCTCCCCACCCCCTTTGTCTGGTGAAAGTGACATCTTCAGTTGGTGTACAATGACACGCAATGTCTGTTCGTAAGATATTGTAGCATTTGGTCCCGTGTAAAAATACACGTCGCAATCATCTGATATTGTGTTTTTCTTTCCCTCCTCCTGGTGGAGTAATGTCTCTCGTATGCCACTGGGGTATGCAACCGTGCTCAACTATTCGGATTTTGTGTTCGGTGCTCATGTTTTGATGTTTGAGGTTGGGATGTGTTGTCTTGAACGCATTTCTCATTGTCACGGTCCTTCTTGCTGCGTTACACACCCTTTCTATGCATTGTTCTTGCTGGAAATCCCCAATTCCTTTGAGGACTCCATTGCGCATGCGTGCAGTGAACTTTTCATAGTGACTTCTGCACTGAGCACATACGATTCCTTTATGATTCCCTTGGAACCGCCTCTCTATCTGTTATAGTATTCGTCCCAGTTAGGTGTGACGATCACTTTGTCACCTTTTGCGAGGCTCCTATCTCGGAAACGAAGCCTCAGTCGTAAAAATGGAACTCACACTTTTTGCTTGTTTTCATGTGAGGAATCACCTCCCAAGTGTTGTAACTGACCTTTAGAAACACCATGTATATATAAAATCAAAGAAGGTAAAAGGAAACACTCACCGGACAGTAGAAACATTCAAAATTTTCGCTAACTTCGTAGCATCATCGGTGTAAGGAGAAAGAGACTGAACCGGAGGTTAGGGAAAATTTTGAATGTTTCTACTGTCCAGTGAGTGTTTCCTTTTACCTTCTTTGATTTTTACTTAGCCCTTTTGGCCCTCCTTGCTTTTATCCATATATATATATATATATATATATATATATATATATATATATATATATATATATATAGTTTATAATATGAGAGAACATTTATTTAAAATTTGCCTATGGGTCTGCCCCCCCCCCCCCCACCTCAAAAAAATCCTGGGTGCGTGCCTGGTTCAGTATTAAGTGCTTGAAAAAGTTGGAGAAAATTTGACGATCGGGAACTGCGACCAGTATGTTTTATTTGTGACCTCCAACTTTCTACCAATTTTGTATCATAAAATGTTCATTTCATAATCGGGGAGGATAAAGAAAAGATTAAAACAAGAGGATGGACAGGCATGTGATTGTAAAAGCTTGTCCTTTAGTCGGCACTCTCTCTTGTTTGATACAAGTCCACTAGAGAAGTACAAATAAGATACAAAATATATTTCCTTTTTCCTCAAAGTATCTTCCTTTCAATTAAATTTATCTGTCTCCCAAGAGCACTTGTCAAACAAAGAGTGCTATTATAGATGCCAACGAAGTTCAAATTATGCTAGGTATAGAACCATAATGCTCAGGTTGGTATCACTGATGAGGAAATCCTCGATCCTTCCTCGCGGGAGCAAGCCCCTCCCGCTCCCTTTAACACCCCTCGCCCATCCCGCTGTAGGTGGAAGATTGAGGTTCCTCAGGAGCAGGGAAGAGGGAAGACTTGTCGTTTTTGGCTGTCAGCTAGAGCAAGAGAGTGATAGCGAACATAGTCAAATGTATGCACATTGAACTCATAATTTCATAACGCACATTATTCTCCTAAAAAAGTAGAAGACTGGAAATAAGTGTAAATGAACTGTAGGAAGTACCTCACTTCCTACATGGAGGAATCGCCCCTGGTTTCGTAGCGCCTGGTACGCCTCTTTTGAAGAGAGTTTTCATCTTAGCACACAAATATAGAGGCTACATATACAAGAACACTAAAATTATCCAATTCAACAACATAAAATACATAATAATTGTACTTGTGAGTACTCACACACTGGCAAAAAATATAGTCAATGCAGTACTGGTTCATAGTAGCAGATTTCTTTCACTTTCACTGAATCCAACGTATTATGGAAAGTGAAACAGAGAATTAAATCATAAAGCTGTTCTTTTAACTTATTTAACTGTTTGATGGTAACTTTTTCTTCCAGTGTCCAGTTCGAAAAAGGACCTGTTCAACAAATAGACCACTGTAGCACTCATAAGAACTTCCAGTACATACGCAAGCAAAGGATGTGTTGGGGTTTTTTACACATTATGCCATACCTTCATTCCATTATTTATTTATTCTATACATTCATTTTCTTAGATTACAATGCTTTTTGCCAGTTTCGGCATATCATGACAATGAGGATGAATGATGAATGGATGAAATTGACAAAGACACACTCATGACCAGGTGGGGGCTCGAAGGCTCACTTCATTCTGATTGTTTCGGCAGACAAACCAAAATCATGCCATTTTCGGAAGTTTTCTGTCTAATTTGAAGCCATGTCTTTGGCGAAATTCTTTTCTATTCTATGATCAGGGCACATTTCTAAGTGATCTGAGGGGAGCCTTTGCATATGTCCAGTGATTAAGTGGGTAATGTTAGTCGGGGGGGATGAATGAAGGAGCCTTGGAGTTGGCTGGGGGGATGGTTAGTGAAATGTTTGCCTAAGTGGGGGATACCATCCCCCACATTCCCCCTCACTTCAAGCGCTGCATATGTCAAGAACGGTATAAGCTTTGAAGCTGCATTTAAGTCAGAGTAAGGCTTTTGGAAAAATTTTGACACATCTTGAATGTCTTGCAGAATACATGCAAAGAGGTGAAAGCAGAAATTCATTTTTGATTTTGATTTATAGGCTTAGTTGCCACTTTTGGCTAATTGCAACAATAACGATGAGTGATGATATGATAAAATTGATGAAGGGACACTGAAGAATACCCAGGCCAGGCTGGGATTCGAACCTGGGACCCTTTGGTTCATAACATGCTGGGCTAACTACTCTGCTACATCGGCAACTGCAATTCAGAAGGAGGAGATATTTTGTACCGCAACAAAACAATTTGTTAAGATGTAATAATTTTACACTAATTGTTCCAATCGTGACACAGGCAGATTTCAGACATGCCCACCTAGTCTCTTATAAATTTTTGGGTTCATACTGTGCATCTACCAATTTTTTTTTATTTTTTTATTTTTTTTATTTTTTTTTTGTGTGTGTGTGTGTGCGCACGCTAACGCACACACGTTTTGCAAGGTGCCAGTTGTGAAATCATATCAGCCTAACTTAAAATTATATTGGAGGGAATGACTTCGTGTCCTTCCTTCAAGGAGGATGTGTTGCTTGAATGTCGGCATTCACAGACTAGTTGTTAGCAGTTTGCGACCTTAAAGTAAAAAGGTTCTATCTGCCAAGTCGTAACATTCTCAGGAGAGCTAGTTAAAGATTTGACTATGTGCACAGGTAAAACTAACTTTTCCAACAAGTTGTGCCTCTGGCATTTGTATAGTGATCCCTCCCTCTAATATATACAGGAAAAATAATGAAAAATTTTTACTAATGTTCAGGTATTGCAACAACGAATTTGCAGTTAGAACCTTTTTACTCCAAGAGTAACATTTCAGATGAGAGTAAAAAGGTTATCCCTTAAATATTCAAACTTTTTGCAAAAATAGGTGAGAAATTAGTTATATTCTAGTTATTCTATATTCTACATGAACTAAAGTAAATAAGAAGTAAAAGGTGCTCCAGAGTACAAAATAATACAAATTGTTTCATCCAATACTATAAACCAATTATGTAAGAGTGTGAAGACTGGATTTTGAAATAATTTTTAATAGAAAGTATTGACATGTGAGTTAGTTGAAAAAGTACCATGTTGTAAATAGTGTTGCAGTATATAATCCCAGTGGAAACACAACATTCATTTTAACATAACATGCTACTGCATATCCTTCTGATAAGAAAATGAAAAGTATTTGTACTCATTGAGAGTAGATATCGCTTATTGACAACAAGACTGTAAAGAAATGAAAAAAAAATCTTATATGTTTCTCTTCAGCACCGTAGCAAAGTAACTTTGGTCCACAGCCAGCATCCACTTCATCATATAAGTGAGATCTGACACTTTTTCTTTACTTAATTGCTTCCTCTCTATGTTGGAGGTTCAAATAGATGGATACATAGGAGATGAACATTGTGCCATTTGTCTGGTAGGCACAAAGCCCGGAAACAAAACAGATAGAACTTTTTTACCCCAACTTAAAACCTCATTTGCAGATAGTACTTTTTTACCTCGTTGATTTCTTCAAAACTAATATACGAGGTGTGGCTAGAAAAAAAAAACTGGATTGATGTTGCTGTCGACAAACGGCAAGCGCGTAAAGGATAAGCGGTGCATGGGTGTATAATGTCATATATTGCCTACTGGCTGTGGGATTGCCCAGGGTGTGCGGCGCTCAGTTCTTCTGTAGTTTGTGGAAGAAGTGAACCGTACATCTGTGCTCCGTCGGAAAAGAAATTGTCTGAAAGTGGAACAACGTATCAATCTGAAGTTTCTTATCAAACTCGCAAAATCTGCCACAGAAACTTATGGTTTGTTGAAGGAAGTGTACAGAGATGTGTGTTTATCACACACTCAAGTATTTGAGTGGTTTCAAAGGTTTAGAGAGAGACGAGAAGTGATTGCAAACAACAAGCGCCCTGGACGGTCTTGCATGTCAAAAACTGAATGAAACATTTCAAATGTCAGTGAATTGATTCGAATTGTGTACCTGAAGGTCAAACTGTCAACCAACAATATTTCATTATGATGCTGTTGACCCTTCGTGGGCCAGTAAGAAGACGATGACCTGATTTGTGGAAAAACAAGTCATGGATTCTTCATCAGGACAATGTTTCTACCCACACGACATTGTCAGTCAAGGCTCTATTGGCCAAGTATAGGATCCCAGTGTTAGAACATCCACCCTATTCACCAGATCTCACTCTGTGCGACTCTCTTTATTCCCAAAGGTCAAATCAGCACTGAAAGGAACCAGATTTAAGACCGTAGAATGTGTGAAAACAAAAGCGACTGAGGTCATGAACGTGGTTTCGGAAAATGATTTCCAGCACTGGTTCCAGCAATGGAAGATTCGTATGGAGTGGTGTATTGATAATGCAAGGGAGTACTTTGAAGGAGATAATGTTCATATTGTACAAAATAACCAATAAAAGATTTTGTAGCAACAGTCCGGTTTTTTTCTAGCCACACCTCTTACTTCGAACCATGATCTTTACGGAGTACAAAGAATGTAAATCAATGGTCTGCTTAAGGTCACAAACTCATTTTTGCACAAAAGTGCAGATAGAACCTTTTTACTTTAAGGTCGCAAGTTGCTCCCAGCCACTTTTTGCAACTTTTTGCCCCTGCGCTATGAGTTCTACACTAGTACATCTCCTGTGTGTGCCAATAGTTCATAATCACCATGGACGTCCGCAGGATTTTTTCCAGGGAGGGGCAAGGAAGGTATTTTTTTCCAGGGGGGGGGGAAACAAGGCACATTTTCCCCAAAAATAGTGTTGTTCCCTAAAAAAACATTGCTTAAATTTGAATTTATGGTGTTCATGCAATAATTAACACATATTATTGTGGCAAAAATGAAATTATATGTGTGAAATACATAATTTTTGGTTGACTTTCATTTTCCAGGGGGGGGGCCACGGCCCCCCCTTGCCCCCCCCCTTCCGGACGCCCATGATAATCACAGTGAGAACACACACACAGAAGGGTTAGTAGGGCTAGAAAACAAACAAGAAATAAGAAACAATCACCAAGACGGAAAAGTTTAATTTTTCATGGCCATATCTTCACTTTGTGATAAAAGTTCGCACAGAAAAATGTGGTTCTCAAGCCAGGCTTGTCGAAACAGACATTTTCACTCTGAATCTGGGAAGTTTGCAGATCAAACACTCACTTCCGTTTTTGCAGCCTTTTATCTTTTCCAGTGTGAGAGAGAGTTTCCTATTTCCATCTTGTTTGTGTGTGTGTATCACCCATATTTCAGGTACATTTCTGCACCTTTTGTCACTGTCTCAAGTGTTAAAATAACCATTCATCGGTCGCACTTGGAAAAGTAATACAATTGGTCAAGCTGTATCTGTGAGATACAAGTAACTAACATATTCATGATTACTTTTTAATTTTCATAAAGGGTGGGATAAAAGTTGCTTTCCCCAAAAATGTACATTGTTAATTTCTTTAAGAAAGGTGACTTCTATCCCACCCTGTATAATGATTGTTAAAGCATTCCTTTAACAGTGCATAGATCCTCCTCCATGGCCATGTGGTCTAAGGCACTGTGCTTTGGACTCGGACTGCAGAAAAGCATGGGTTCGAGTCCACCTGGGTCCAGTCTCTGTGTTTTTGGACTGTGTATAGGACTGGTGGCAACCCACCATCATGAGCAAATTGGGGAGCTACGAGTGAGTAGCGTAATCTGGTCTCGGAAATCTCCTATATCACCTGAGGATTCAACATCCTGACCCCACGTCACCCCATTACCAGTTGAAGATCTCCACACCTCTAGGTAGGATTGTGGGAAGGAGACTGGCAGTCGGGAGATAGGCCAAGGCCCTTCAAGGGCTGACGAGCCACAGGTTGTTATTATTAGCAGTGCATATGGTATTTATTGTCATCTTACAAACATGCATCAGTCGTAGCGTTTGTTGCAATCGTCATCATTAGGGGGTGGATTTTTGCATATTTGCATGTTTTTTTCCTTAAGGAAAATGTACATGCTCTCAAAGGATTTATCCATTTCACTTGATGTGGATTACTCTGGCAAAGTTTTATAGTGCATATAAATGCATATTTTAGCTTAATGTGCATATAATCTGCATATATTGGGAGTAATTTTCATGTAATTGTTAGTTTCATGTTTGTCTCCTTCATTTTCCCCATCAGCATTTAAAAATAGCGTACTTTGTCTGGTCATGGGCATTAGTTGGGTCAAGAACATTTCAAAACACATCTCATACTATTGCAGGTGGTCTGGTTGCAAAGATAGAGAGCCAACAACCTTTCACAGATGTGTCACATTTCCAAATTCCAGCAACAACACTGGGTCGTGTTACTGAGGATTACCGGTATCTGTTAATGTGACATTTTGATAAATCTGTAAGTGTGTCTGTGTGCACTGCAGAAGTGACAACAAATGCCGAACGAGAAAAGTAGTAACAGCTCTAAACATGTAATACATTTCAGGCATTTAGAGTAGTCTTTGGCAGCTTAAATGGAAAATTACCGAAATGCAAATTCACCATGCTCAAACAGAACTTTCATTTTTCGCCACAGAAATCATTTGTTGCCTGCATAGGCCTGGACACTGTGATTTTTATAAAGTTATTTTTTTTGGACAATGCTGCTTAGTGAAGGATCATTCTGTTATTTAGTACAAAATAAGACGATGGCAGAAAGACATAATAAAAGTACAACTTTTTGCGATTATTTATGTCTGTAGACGGATGGCAGCTAAATATTCAAACAACATACTGGTTTGGATTAAACATGATTTTTGGGTGATTTTCTCCACAAAAGTAGTATTGATTTGAAGTGCTAATTTTACTATTAAAGTAATTGGAAGGAGAAATATAACAGTCCTATAGAAACTGAGATAGCGTCCGTGGGATTTGTGTACTTATTGATATTATATAATGCCGTTTTTATGAGCATATAGTATAATCCCTGGTTTTGATAAGGAAAATGGTCACAATTATATCTCGTATATAACCTGCAACACAACTTGTTTTAAAAAAATATGCTTTTATTATTCTTTGGTCTATTGTTGTGCAGGATTTTCCATTAAATTTCGTGCGACAAATAGCGTTTCTTCGACTCCCATGTTACGGTAGGTACGAACCATGGATTCACAGTGCAGATGGTTTGCTGCCAGAGTTCAATACCTACCTGCAATACATTTATTTCTGTGCAAACTCTATCGACCCCAGAACCGAAAGTCAAATTTAGCAATCAGCAAGGTTTCATTTGAATTGACGGTTAAGGTGATGGATTCACATTCGGAATGTTGAATCAGCGCATTAGGCCATCCAGACCATTGTTGTATGTCTGTAGTTGTACCATGTGCAATTTGATTGGTTTATTAATTTGAATAAAAATGCAGTTAATCTGAATCTTAAATGAAGTTTTAAAAATATGATAAAATTTTGTTGATAGTTTTGAACAGACAAAGATTAGATTTTTTTCTATCTTTGTCCATCCAATCTCTTTCAATATTGCTCAAAAGAAAATAGTACCAGGGTCACTATTTATATTTTGAGCCTAACAATGAAAAAACAGGAATTTGGCATTGAAAACTGCTTTATTGTTTTTTGTGGTATTCTCCTTTATGGTCAATACACTTTTGCATTCGTTCGAACCATTTGTCAAAGCAGTTTTTCCAATCTTCTTGAGACACCTCCATAATATGGTTTTTGAACGCATCAACGGCATCTTCCGCCGACGAAAATCGTTGTCCACGCAATTTATTCTTGACATTCGGGAACAAGAAGAAGTCATTGGGTGCCAAATCAGGACTGTACGGCAGATGACCCATCAATTCGATTTTTTGACTGTTCATAAAGTTGGTTGTTAGACGAGATGTGTGGCAGCTGGCATTGTCTTGATGAAGAATGATCCGATGGCGTTTGTTTGTTTTCCGTATTTGACCGAAGACTTCTGGCAAACAAATTGTTGTGTACCATTCAGAGTTGACCGTTATACGTACCTCTAAAGGCACAGTTGCCACATGACCAGTTTTCCCGAAAAAACAGGCAACCATTTGTTTTGATGTGCTTCGAGCGCGAACAACTTTTGTTGGATTGGGTTCATCTTGAAACACCCATACAGTCGACTGCTGTTTACGTTCTGGCTCATATGCATATATGTATGATTCGTCACCTGTTACAATCTTATATATGTCTTTTGAAGCACCACGATTGTATTTATTGAGCATTTGTTTGCACCAATTGACGCGAGCGTCTTTTTGAGTTTTTGTCAAATTTTGTGGGATCCAACGAGAACATACCTTTCTCACAGCTAAATGATCATGTAATATTTTATATATGCTGGTGGAACTAATGCCTATGGTTGCCTCAATCTCACAGTATGTCACATGACGATCTTGCAGTATTAGGTTTTGCACAGCATCAATGTTTTCTTGAACAACAACTGATTTTGGACGACCTTCGCGAATTTAGTCGGTGAGCGAATGGCGGCCACGATTAAATTCATTATACCAGCGTTTCACAGTGGCAAAGGATGGGGCTTCATCGCCAAATGTGGAAGTAAGTTGATCGATGCACTCTTGTCTTGATAATCCACGTCGAAAATCATAAAAAGTTATCGCACGAAAATGTTCACGAGTTAATTCCATTTTATTGTTTTCGCGCAATCTCCAAGGCAACATAAACAACACAAATCAAGCTATTGACAAAACATTTGAAGTACGTTATGGTCAATAATGCCAGACGATTCGGTGCAAACGTCAAATCGCGCCTAACTTCAATCAGTGTTGCCAAGGGTCAAAATATAAATAGTGGCCCTCGTACTAGGAGAAATTGAGAACTGAATTGGAGGAAGAGTTAGCAATAGCTTCTAGAAACCCAGGTTTGCAGTTCTTGTAGGGGGAACCTGTCCAGGATTTGCCTGGGCATTTCACAACTGAAATTTATTTATTTATTTGAAAATTCTGAATACAGAAAAATCCATTTTACATCAGGATATCAACACAAGAAATGAAACGAACAAATACTGTCCAGTGGCATCTTGTGAAATGGAAAGAACACTTTCAAAATGAAAAGACTTATTTGCTGACAATCGCAATAGTCTGCTACTTGAAAATATTGATAAATAACATCTAATATATTAAAATGCTAATATAAAAGAATAAGATACTGATTAATGCAATGAAAAGAGCATAGTGTTCCCAACAAGATACGTATATTATTATAATTGCAATATTGCAGTTTTTTAGAGCAAGCCTCCAGACAAAGGAATGCATGTAATATAATCATTTTGTTACATGAAACTAAAAACATTTGTAAATTAGTATTTTTTGATGATACTAAATAGCACAATTTATCACACTTTCATTTCTATAATTGCTTTCAGTGATTTACTGATACATTTACTTCCCATGTAAGGCATACAGAACCTTAAAATGGGTGGTTTTGAAAATTTTTAGTGCATATTTTGGCTTTTTTTAGTGCATATAAATCTGCCCCCTAGTCATCATATTCCAGTTCAGTCTCTTACCTCTGCATTATCACAATGGTTGACAAACTTATCACATAGATCTATAGTGTCTTATCATCCCTTCAAAGTAAAATTATACAATAATTTTGTTGCATTCATCACTGCTGCAGAGCATGGAACAAATGAATTCTCCATTTCTTTCGGATCCTAATGGTCCATTCTACAAGACTGTATCTGTGAGATACATAGTGACTGATTTAGTTAGCCCAGACACGAAGGGGCACCAGGCGGAGACTGTATTCAGGCAAAGAGGAAACGCATACACGTTTGAGAAAATAAGCCATTTTAATCACATGTATTTCAAGAAATACAGCGCAACCGATGGGAGGGTTAACTGAAACCAATTCAAATGGTAGGAAAGGTTTCAAGCTGATCAATACAGGGTGATTCATAATTCCCTCCAGGGTATCAAACCTTTATAGTACAAGAATTATAACACTTACAGCAAAATGGTGCATATCAGTACATAAAGAATCTCTCCAAGTTTGGTACGTACCTCATAGGTGCTCGATATGTGCATCCCTGGTGAATTGGCAGTCGTCAATCCTGAAATGAAGTTCTTGCCACACTGGTTTCAACACATCACGATCAATCCCAGTGACTGCATGTGTGATCCTTTCTCGCAGTTGTGCTAAATCACATGGCAAAGGGGGCATGAACACACGATCTTTGATGTTACTCCATAAAAAATATAAAAAATGCATGGGTTTATGTCAGGTGAGCATGGAGGCCACGGACAAAGAGGAGAATCATCTCGAAGCATGTTCAATCCAACAACCAGGAAGTTTAGCATTAAGGTAAGCACAGATGCCCTCATGTTAATGTGGGGGAGCCCCATCTTGTTGAAAAATGAAGTCCTCACTATGTTCCTGTAATTGTGGCATTAGTTTCTGTTGCAGTATGTCTAGGTATATTACACCTGTAACAATTGGTTCCACAAGGAAAAATGGGCCATACAATTTTGATGAAGAAACAGCACAAAACACATTCACTTCAGGGGAATCATGTATGTGTTGCACCATTCCATGAGGGTTTTCGGTGCCCCAATGCATATATTGTGACAGTTCACCTTTCCAGACAGATGAAACATGGACTTGTCACTAAATGTCACATTATCAGCAAAACCTTCTCTTGTTTCTCTTGGAAATTCAGACAGAACTTTGAAATGATGAATGTGATTGTGGGGACTTAGCACCTGCAACAGATGCACCCTGTATGGTTTCACATTAAGATTTTTGTGTAGACTACATCATACAGTTGGCTGCAACATCTACAATTCTCGACTTGTGCGAAGTGTTGACTTCTTAGGGCTCCTGGCAAATGTTTATCACACAAGATTTATAGTCCCAACCACACTTTTCATTTTGCATCCTACAGGCAGCCAGTCTCCTACAACTTCTACCACACATGAATTGTCTTGTCTGCAGGTACTTCTGTTCAATATTTTGTAAGAAATCTGTTGTACCATCGAAACTGACTTACATTTAGCAAATTCTGAGGGATGATAAGTTTGTGTTAACTGCATTCCATTGCCATCCAGCACCTAAATGTACAATTACATGACGGGGCCTGTTGAGAGTGCAAATTTGGAGATTTTTTTTTTATGTACTGATCTTCACCTTTTTGCTGTATGTGTTCTTGTACAATGGGATCCATGAGTATTACCGTGCAAATTGTCCATGACTATTTTCATTAATTTTACTCTAACGTCCTGTGTGTTTTTAAGATATAGATTTTTATGTATGCTGGTGCAGAAGTTGTCAACAGATTTGGTGAGAGTTTTCTTTAATTCTTGAAGCTTTCATTGATAAGTGCACGAACATGGTGATGGACAATTTGCACAGTAATACTCATGGATTCCACTGTACAGGGTGTCCACTCTAGGACCTTGATAAAATTCAAGTATAATTCCCGGTTTACGAGGCAAACTTTCCAAAAATCCAAGGGTACAAGGAAGATGTTTTATATATTTCAACCTTGTGTGTTACCACCTCTCACCACCCACCCACATACACACACAAATATAGGTCTATTAACAACATAAAGGGCCTGTGCTATTCCAATGTAATTAAAAATTCTAATTCAATTCAGTTAAATGGTATATATATTTAAAATATTTTGAGGTGCAGATTATACATTTGCCATTTTGAAAGACTCAAAATGCAAACACAAGTCACAAATGTTACGGGATATACTAATCTACAAAAAATTGTTAATTGTATGAGGATTCAAACTGAAATTTACCTAATCAACTCAAGATATCTTACCTTGCAATAACCTTTGTCTGTCAGATAGATTGTTCTGCACAGCACACTAAGAAAGTTAACACTTTCATGCCGGTAGACGAAATATTAGTCACACATGGAAATCCCTCAAGGACGGGGCTCATTTGAAGCAAAATGTAACATGTTGGAAAATGTTTTGTTAAAAACGTTGTAATAACACGAAACATGCAAATGAAGGCTCATTTTATTCAGAATTTCCAAGCCTTTAGTTCTGTAAGATAAACATGTCGATGTGTACCTACTTTCGGAAGCAACAGGCAGAGGAATTTTAAAATTTTGTTTTTTTGATTTTTTCAAAATTTGGCTAGCTCCCATCGATCTGGGCAAACTGCCACTAGTCGCTGATTGCCCCAAGTTATATAAAGGTGAATACGACAGCACAACAATCAGCTTGGAGATTAAACCCAAAAAAATTCCATGTTTTATTAATTCAGTTTCCTGTTTATTAAACTTTCATTACCAACACACTTGTTTGACGAAATATTCGTCATCCATCCTTGAGTTACTTCTGACATATATAGACCCCTTCCCGAAAGGGTTAATGGATTGAGAGAACTCTGTTTTATTTTCCATGCAGCTTTCTTTTCCGTCCTCAATAAAAATAAAAGCTAAACTGTGGAAAACTTGTATCAAGGCATTTATATGTATAAATTCAATGGGATTTGGAGTAACAAAAGTTGCAATTTTTCACGTCTACGGAGAAAAATTCAGACATAATTCCCAAAGACAATAATTCTCACAGAATTCCCCAAATTCCTGGTTAGTAGCCATCCAGTTGTACTATAAACATTCAAAACCTTGGAGGGAATTACGAATTCTTCCTAAGTTCAGAAAATCTGCCAAAGAGAAATTAGAATCGTACTGTGGAAAATTTCATCAGAATACCTGTTATATGTAAACAAATAAATAATCCTGTGTGTAACAACCCATGAAGGGCCTTGGCTTACCTACTGACTGCTGGTCTCCCTCCCACGCTTTCCTTCATCACCTCTAAGCATGGAGATCTTCAACGAGTATTGGAATAGCAGGGTGGTCAGCCCGAACGTATCCCCAGCCGTTATAGTAGGTCTCCGCGACCGGATTATGCTTACTCATTCAAAGCTACTCAATTTCCTCACGATGGTGGGGTGCCACCGGTCCTATACACAGGCCGAAAATTCCCGGAGACTGAACCCAGGATCAAACCCATGCCATCCTGCAGCCGCTGTCCAAAGCAAGGTGCCTTAGACAGCATGGCCACGGAGGAGGACTCCTGTCATATGAGATGTCATTTTTCTTTCTTATCTTTTTAATTTTTTTTTATGACAGGCAGGCTTTGCCACTAGTAATTTTTGAGAAGTTCAGTGACATGATTTTGCATACATGAAATTAACCATAAAACTGTCAGTGTAATTACCAACAAGCAAGAGTAAAAGTAACATCCCAAGCTTGAATTGCAATGTACCTCTTGGAACATCTCATCCCGCACCGTAGCTATGAGGTCTAAGGCATCATGCTTTGGGCTCCGTTTACAGGGTGCATGCAGGCTTCAATCGGCTGGGGAAGCGTAACAACTTTTCTCCCGAGATTTCAGCCTGTGTATGGGATCTGTGGCCACCCACCCACAGTCGTGCTGACCACACATCACCCCATAGCTGGTTGGATAATCTCGCACCTTGGCAGTTAGCCCTCACAGGTTGTTGCACCATGGGTTATTTTTATTTATCGAGCCCGTAACCCCTTAATTACAAGGCGACGACGCCATCGGGGAGGCCCTATTTAGAGAAACCAGAAATAAACAGTAACAATTGAAGAAAATTTAACAGGAAAAAATTTAACAATCGATTGAAACTCAAATACAGTTTACTTAACATCATTGTATTTCTTCTTTTATAAGATGCCAAACATTACATGTTAAAAAAATGAAATATATGCATGTATATTTATAATGTAAATATATATAAAAGTAACATTACATGGCATCAATACACAACAAGTATATACTTCTAGCTATTATGCACTAAACCTACACATGACGTTCCTATGTATACTTTACATATAATTACAAGAGTGCTATGTACAGTTTAGTCATAGAGAACTTGCTAAAAAGAAGTATTTTGTGTGTTTTTACATAGTCTGTAGTTATCTAATGTCTACATTTTTTTCTTTTGTTTATTCAATTTTCAGAAAAATATTATAAATTTCATGTAGGTTTCCATTTCATTATTGTCATATATATTCGTACTTATATTGATTGATAGAACAAGAAAATATTCGAAATATTTTCAAAATTAGATTGTCAAACTTTAAAATGAATAACTGATTTTCAAATGAATGGCCAACTCCTTTTCTTTTGTCAGGAATGGGCAGTGTTTCCAACTGAACTAACATAAACTGAAAGGTTTCTACTTAATAAAAGCTGCCAGTGGACTAATAACATTGCTTCGATCATCTACATATTAAACATTGAAAAATAGCTTCAGCATAAAACTCATTGAATAGTAATTAAACAATTCTAATATCAGCAATAATGAGCATAGAGAAACAAATATAAATACATATAATATAAACAAACACACACACACACACAAAAGAATGCTGTACTGTATTTACATATTGCTTTGAACATTTATTGAATACTTCAAACACTTGATGAACTGAACAAATCTCTATCACTCATACAAAAAAAATGTCCTTTTCTTTTATATACAGGACTTTACGTTGACAACAATGTTAAATGTTTAAAAACATGAAAATAATTGCTTCTTTTTTGTCTACAGAATAGTTGTACAATAGACATAATTGCTACTACCTTAACAATTTTTTTTGCCTGTTTATTGTTTATTGAATAAAACAAATATATTTATTTACTTATTTACACACAAAAGGACCTCATTTTTACTAATTTTACTCCACTAACACCAATTTGATATTGATGTGCAATCTGAAAAATATGGTGAAGCAGTCAAACAACACGTTGCTACCTGAGTTGTCTCACCAGGAGGAAGGACATGCCTTGTATACACATTCAGTAAAATATTGTATGGAATGAGTTGTACATATGTAAATAAACGATGCAGTTTGTTATTACAAATGAAACTTTAAAAAGGGCAAAAAAAGATCATCGCACCCATAAAATAAACATCGCCAATTAAAAAACCTCCCATTTGCAGTAACTTATAACTGAGTAAAGTGTTTAAAACAATAACATCAGATTTTTAACTGCATATACTTGGGTGTCAAGTATTCTCTAATATAATGAATACTTCACTTCCGTGAATTATAATAAAATGTCTGTATACTTTTGTTTAAGAGAAAATAAAAAATCACAAACCACAGCACAAGCAGTTCACCAATTTCACGTACTTGCATAATCCCTGCAGAAAATCAACCTGAACCGTTGTTTTCAAGGCACATCAAAATACAAAACATTTCGCGCAAAAGAACAAATTCTTTTGGTACGCAGCTGCCTCAAAAATCCAATCCTTTTCTCTTTATCCACTCTAACAATGCACTATCACTTACTTATATTGCTGATATGTCAAGACACAATTCGTTCGATACTAGTTCCTGTCGGGCGACATGTTATTTTGATTACCTGTCATTTCTATTTCTCGTTGTGCTTTGGAAATTTTCACTTTGTCCTTGGGTGTGCCGTCTTCGCCAGTTTCCATTGCGAACATTTTCATCTTCTCCTTGAAGGTTAACTTTTCAGGACCTGGTGTTGTCCTTGAGGCCATCATCTTCTGATTTTGCTGTTCCTGTAATCTCCTCATTCTTGGATCCCTGGTGGAAAGCGAGAGAAAGAAAAAGAAATTAATTAACTATACATACTCGTGGAGTAATTTTGATGAATCAGTAATTCTGAAATTCATATTCGTTGAGAAGAATAAGAAAATTAAAATGTATATGTTGCAAGTTACTTTGGTGGCTGAACACATTGAGTGACAGATTCGCAATCTTGTCACTCAAGGTTCCGAGTTTCAGTCCTGGCCTGAGCAAGGATATTCATCCTCAATTTCATTAAACTGTCATTCATCATTCAGTGTTGCAATTTTGCTAAAGTGGAAAAAAAAGCAATGAAAAATAAGAAAAATTCAAAATACAAATTGTGCATTGTGATACCTTTACACTTGGAATTGTGTGGTAGCATATTGATTACCATCACCAACATTTATGCTCCACTTTTTGACAAGACGATAGACCGACATTAGAAATTCTGAATCTGCACTGAGAACTTCTAGCAACAAGGACCATGGAATTGTGAGGTACACAAAGTGAGAGTATTGTAGGGGAAACTATCAATCAAGGTTCCTGCTCATATTGATAAAACAATTTCCCTGACTTTTCAAGCAAATTTCCAGACCATTCAATATTGTTTTGGCTTACTATAACTTACAAAACACTTTTCGAGTAGAAATAGAAAAGTAATGGTTTCAGTTTTAAGAAACGCACATTTTATGGATTTCTTGTGACTTACAAACACCTGTATCAAATTATGGATTACGAATATTCAAAAAAGCCATATTTGCAGCATCTACAAGACCATATTTAATATCCCCTGAGTTTCCAAAGCTTTCCAAGATTTACCAAGTCAATGGGCCCATACTTCTGCACTGCTCTCCTTTTTTTTTTTCCTGACCTGATTAATTTTGAAGGTCCATGTTATGGAGTCTGAATCGGATGCCAGAACTTACAACAATAACAAAGGTAGCAGAAGTTCAAAATTCATGAGGGTCAGAAAAGAATGGAGAACTGTGCAGAAACAAAGATCTTTCCCCCATACAATATCAAAGATCATGCTCAACTAGAATACAGATTATTGAAATGCATACGAAAACATTAGGCTTTGACAATGGCACAACCACAGGGGGAGGCATTGCCCCCCCAACCTTGGACAGAAAGCAATTCTAGGGGAGCAAAGGGGGTACAGAGGGGCAATTGCCCCCCTCAGTTCCAAATCTAATGCGAATAAAAATACATTTTAAAATTTTCTTGCTCACTTGGCTCGCACGCAATACCTACTTTTCTTAATCTTATCAAGTTGAGAGCCATAGCCAAGGTCAGCGGGAGTCGGCCCTGGGTGCTGAGCCGAATGATCTAAATGAAAAAGTTGTAAGAGAGAGAGAGAATGCCTTGGCATCCTGTGAAATTATTTGCACCCTATTAAATCAATAGTGTTTTCAGTTTGCAAAAAAATTGAATCTTAAAAATTACCTTGCGAGCGAACTGTAATTCATTGTAAATTACCAGAGAGACAGACATTTCTTAATTGATTTAGCCTTAAATGCATGAACAATTGTTTGGAGGAAAAGGAGTGTGCACATTTGAGACAATTTATTCAATTTTTGCTGTTGCTTTATTACAAGGTGAATGAATTGATTATGTAATGTATTTAAATAATATACATATGTTATATGTAGTAAAGAAACTTTGAATATGTACGCAATTAGTGTTGCATGTTGCATTTTCTGATTTTACTTCACTCAATGCTGTGTATGTGTAAAACATATGTTGTACGAAAATTATACATGTTATATGTAAAAAAATATATTTAGAATGCATTTATCATGCATTTTCTGCCTTTTCTGCCTTTCAAATATACAGATTGGTGCTTGTTTTCCATTATTAATGTGAAATTGAATGTTTTGAAAAAAATATAAATAATAATACTACCAATACTACTACTACTAATAATAATAATATCATTGTTGTTGTTATATTATTATAATTATTGATATGTTTATCCTGATACTTGTTTGCCTACCCAAGACAAAAATTTGTGGTTGCACCTCTGGGCTTTGAAAAGCAACTAACATAAAACCTTTATACGTATAAGCCTTCTTCTTAAGTAAAGAAACTGTGAGAATTGCAAGCTTAAAATTCCTTGGCAACAAGAATTAATGGTAAATTCTGAATTGGCAAACACTACAGTTGTCCACATTAATATTAATACACTGATATGTTAGACAAATTAAAATTAAGCATGTTCTTCTACAGTATTTAAACATTCCTTGCAGATTTTCTACCATTTCTGAGCATACAGCTTTCTGATATCACTAGTTCCATGAATGTGGATAATGTGATAATATTTAAGGTGTGAACACATACCTATAGACTTCCTGGGCTCCTATCACACCAGGCGTATTTCCTGTGAATGATCCATCGGGACTTCTTGGTGTGGCCAATAGTGTCTCGGCTTCATTGATGAAGTTCTGGAAATAAAGAGATGTGTCAGAAACCAAAATTAATGAACACTGCAAATGTCAAAGTAATCTATCTATATACGAGGGTCACTATTTATATTTTGAGCCTAACAATGAAAAAACAGGAATTTGGCATTGAAAACTGCTTTATTGTTTTTCGAAGTATTCTCCTTTATGGTCAATACACTTTTGCATTCGTTCGAACCATTTGTCAAAGCAGTTTTTCCAATCTTCTTGAGACACCTCCATAATATGGTTTTTGAACACATCAACGGGGTCTTCCGCCGACGAAAATCGTTGTCCACACAATTTATTCTTGACATTCGGGAACAAGAAGAAGTCATTGGGTGCCAAATCAGGACTGTACGGTGGATGACCCATCAATTTGATTTTTTGACTGTTCATAAAGTCTGTTGTTAGACGAGATGTGTGACAGCTGGCATTGTCTTGATGAAGAATGATCCGACGGAGTTTGTTTTCCGTATTTGACCGAAGACCTCTGGCAAACAAATTGTTGTGTACCATTCAGAGTTGACCGTTCTACGTTCCTCTAAAGGCACAGTTGCCACATGACCAGTTTTCCAGAAAAAACAGGCGACCATTTGTTTCGATGTGCTTTGAGCGCGAACAACTTTTGTTGGATTGGGTTCATCTTGAAACACCCATACAGTCGACTGCTGTTTACGTTCCGGCTCATAGGCATATATCCATGATTCGTCACCTGTTACAATCTTATATACGTCTTTTGAAGCACCACGATTGTATTTATTGAGAATTTGTTTGCACCAATTGACGCGAGCGTCTTTTTGAGTTTTTGTCAAATTGTGTGGGATCCAACGAGAACATACCTTTCTCACAGCTAAATGATCATGTAACATTTTATATATGCTGGTGGAACTAATGCCTATGGTTGCCTCAATCTCACAGTATGTCACATGACGATCTTGCAGTATTAGGTTTTGCACAGCATCAATGTTTTCATGAACAACAACTGATTTTGGACGACCTTCGTGAATCTCGTCGGTGAGCAAATGGCGGCCACAATTAAATTCGTTATACCATCATTTCACAGTGGCAAAGGATGGGGCTTCATCGCCAAATGTGGAAGTAAGTTGATCGATGCACTCTTGTCTTGATAATGCACGTCGAAAATCGTAAAAAATCATCGCACAAAAATGTTCACGAGTTAATTCCATGTTATTGTTGTCGCGCAATCTCCAAGGCAACATAAACAACACAAATCAAGCTATTGACAAAACATTTGAAGTACGTTATGGTCAATAATACCAGACGATTCCGTGCAAACGTCAAATCGCGCCTAACTTCAATCAGTGTTGCCAAGGCTCAAAATATAAATAGTGACCCTCGTATATAAAAATGGATGTATGTGTGTGGCTGTGTGTGTGTGGGTGTGTATATAAGTTTGTTCCGGCATAACTCTCGAATGCCTGGAGCAATTTTAACCAAACTTGGTACACGTATCACTTGCAATCTGCAAAGAATACTTTTGGGGTAAAACACCCCTGGCACCCCTGGGGGTGACATGTAAAAATAATCCAAAACGACCGATATTAAATTCCGCACAGACAGACATCCGTGACTCTTTGCAACCCAGCACAACGATAGTGTTTCTCATGTTATCTAAAATTCAGGTGGTGTTGCGAAAACGACAGATATTAGTGTGGAATCCATACTTTTCGTGACACTCCCAATGCGGTTCAACTTCAAGATCATTACCTACCGGCATAGGGAAGAGAGGGGGGTGAAAAATAAAATGCCACAAATGACCTAGATTAGTGTGGAATCCATAGTTTCGGAGTCGCTAAGTTAATTGGTGACATTCACGATCACATTTAAAACTAGTTACATTTTACACTATAGTTAGAATTCATTATTTTCCTGTCTAATACAAGATTGGGATAAAAAAAAATACCTGGGCAACACCAGGTAATCAGCTAATTAAGTATAAAAGAGCTCCTGCTTAGTGGAATCGTACGCAGTGTCAAGTTTGAGTACCAGTGGGAGCTTCAAAATTTGGTGTTGGCCCAACATCATAAGGACAATTGGAGAGCTACTTGAAAGGAAGAAAAGGGATCTGGTCTTGAAAGCCACAAAACAGATACAAGGGACTCTCTATGCATTATCCATGTAAAAAGCTGCTTGGCAGGCTCTGGTCCACAGAGGGCTGTTGGCCCACATTATTTAGTTTTAATTAACTACAAAAAATACTCCTCACTTTTTAATGCAATTTGTCCCTTTAATTTTTTTTGTCTCTAACTTTTCCTAACCATATGCATCTCACCTAATTAGCACAATAACATGGTAGGCAATTTTGTAATTTTTTCTTTTAATGAATTCCCATCAATTCGTACCTCTGATTAATAGTTAGTTGTCTTCCTATGATTTTTATGTACTTTGAAAAATGTATCAAACAAAATCTATAGTTGCAAGAGGCTTACAGCATTAGAAGATCTTGCCTGCTAAAGGTTACCTGACTTTTCTAACAACCCTGGTGTGTATAAATACACATTTAAATGTTTCAGTATCATTAATGAGAAGCAAAAGTCACACTTTATTTATAAGTAGTTCAAGACAGAAGAAAATGTGCATAAAATAGACCAAAATATGTGTGAAAATATTTTGGTACAGGAAAAAAAAACCTCTTTATCTACATTTGCACAGTGATCAAATGAGAACTGAGATTTTTTAAAGGCAGGGAACAATAAAAGAATGACTGAATGCACAATTATGAATCATCAGTTCGAAATATGAGGGATAGTCGGAAATAAAATTTCCCATATGTGCATTTCTATAAAGCGTGGAGGGTTTCAGTTGGTTCCACGTTGTGGTTACATGGGCATCATCCTTCTTTTGGTGTCTGATGCATGACCTTTTCCTTGCATAGGGCACCAGCATCCTGCTGTGTTGAAGACAGGAATAGTTGGGAAGTGTGTGCCTGGACAGCATGGAGAACAGAGTTGTGTTGCAATTGTGGACAAAGGATGAAGTGCGAGCTCTTGTTCACTACGAATGGGCATATGGGACTGAAGACTGCCATTCGATGAAAGAGATCCAGCCTTCAGAGATCAGGCATCCTCCTCTGGGATGACAATGCAACACCCTACAGTTGGGAGCACCTGAACCACCTGTCCTACAGTCCTGACCTCGCACCTAATGACTTTCACTTTTTACCTGTCCTGAAAAAGGCACCGGGAGGGAAGCTTTTCACAAAAAACAGCAGAAGTGGAAGCTGCCGTACATAACTTCATCTGTAAACAGGACACACAGTTTTACGAACAGGGTTTCTTGAAACTTGTGAAGCTGTACAACAAGTGCCTGAATGTCACTTGGGACTATGTGGAAAAATAGTGTAAAGATGCCTCTTTCTGCTCATGTCATGTTCTTGCTCCAGAATTAAAACTCTCTGCAGATGGCAGACTACGGAAACATTTTTCCTGCCTATTCCTACAGTAGAAATTTAATTAAAAAATCCAGGTTCAAATAGGACTTGAACCAGGGACTCTGGCATAGTGTGCCATTGCTCTACCAACTGTCAAGTCTTTGTTGAGCCTGCATTTTAGGTTTAAATTTCTACATAGTACATCTCCTGTGCATGCCAAATTATAAGGTGAAGATATCTACAGTGCAATTAAAAAAAATGTCAAAGTAAGCTACTCCAAGAATTTTCAGGGATTACATAATTTCAAAAGATTTGGTCTACATGGTCGGTCACCCGACTTGATTTTATCAAATTATTTCTTATGAATGAAAAAATATGCATGTTCATGAACTCAAAGCAGAACCATCTGCATATGTGGTTTCAAATGAGAAAAAGTCCAACTTAATGCTTCTGAATACAACTCTAGAAAGAGAGGCTTTGGAGTTGACAATACACAATGAAAAGTTCTTATGTATGCTTAGTTTAAATCATAATCAATTCAATAGTAACCAGAGAAATTTCAACCTTGATGCTTAAAATTATGAAGCAGTATATTAAAGGAGAACATCTTTATGTTGCGAATATACAATGCATGTGTTTCTAAACTCTAAAGTTTGCCTGTAAAATATTCTCATAAAGTAAACTTTGATTCAGAAAATCCAGATTCATAGGTTGCCAACTGTGTCAGTCTGTTATCTTCAAATTTACTTTTATATAGAGCTGGCAGAATACATCGGAAGAAATTTTGCTATTCAAGAAGAAAGACGACTACTTGAAATTTCCTGGGCTATATTTTTCCATTACATGTTTCATGAATTACATACGAGGGTAAATCAAAAAGTAAAGGAAATGTTGTGTTTTCGCAGGAATAAACTAAGACTGGGTGTGTCTGACATCACCATATGTATACTTGGAGTGATGTGGAAGTAGGAATATCCATCACTGCCCCATTCAGTCAAGTGTTGCGGAGCAAGAAGGTCACACGTATGGATGCACCACTCCACAAATGCACCATCGAGGAACAGCATGCCATTCTGCACTTAAACCGGCAGACATCCACCATTACTTTTTAATTTACTCTAAAGCTGTTAGTGGTCCACCCACTCATACACCTTTCATTGAGTCATAGTGCTGTGTGTTCGTCGGTTCAGGTCAGATGACGAGGTCCAGCAGGCGGTGCAGACGTGGCTTCGTGAGCAACCAAAAACCTTCTTTGTGGATGGGATACAGAAGCTGATTGCATGATACCAAAAGTGCATTGCTGTGCAGGGGGGATATGTGTAGTTCTTCTCGTGTGGAAATAAAGATGTTATGTGAAACTTGCCTTTACTTTTTGATTTACCCTCTTACAAATAAATAAAATACAAATAAAACTTCTCCTAAATTGTCAGTCTGTTGCCTCCGGAATTGCTCTACTAATTGTCATCTTATACTTGTATAGACGAATTCCCTCTAATACAGAAATAGCACTACACATAGACTTTTGCATCACTGTATAATGTTACTGGAAAAATTCAATATATATAAAATAAAAGTTTATACTTACATTAGGATCTTCCCTAACTCGTTCTTGATTAGCGTTTGAGTCGTAATTCAACTTGCTGTCATGGAATGAAACTCGCTTTGGAGGCTGCTGCTCTGTTCGCGTTGTTGTGCTTGTACGAAGAACTCCTTGCTGTGACATCACCGCGTAGGATGACCCCCTCTCTGGAGGGGGAGGGGCCCCGGGTGAGGGGGAAATTGTACTGCCGCTGTGGTAGCTTCCGCTGGGAGAAACGGAACTCACGGAACTCATTAAAAGCGAGTCCAGCCTCTGGGTTCCGCTTGGGTTGTTCGTGCCCAATGAGGGGGGAGGGGATTTTGGCAGTGGAGGGCTTTGTTCCTGGGAAACGTGTGGACTAGCTGGGTGGTTTGGCTGCGGGTACCCATTGTATTGTGATGTTGGTCCGTTTGTAACCAGATTGTCAAGCCGGAGGGGTCCTGTAGCCGGTGAGGATACTTTCGGTCCATACTGGTTGTTGGTTTGATTTGGATGCGAATTATGCATATTGTTATGATTTGGTGATGACAGTTGTTTGGCTACTGCCAGTGCGTGCTGCTGCCTCTGCAGTTCCTGTTGGTGCAGCTGAATTTGCCTCAGCTCCTGCTGTTTCAGTTCTTGTTGCTGTTGGATTTGTTGTAATCGCATTTCCTCCTCCTGCAACAATTTTTTAATTAAATATTTGATTACAAAGCAAACAAAAGAATATTAGACTAGGAAGAGAGGCAACAAGAAATTTTGAGAAAGTCAAATATATTTCTCAACTAATTTGTGAATTTACCTACATTGAATTTCAGTAAATCTCATGTTATAGGTCTTTTCCAGTCTTATGGCGGGCACCTTACATGCTGGCAAGGGGAGTGGGGAAGCAATCAATCCAGCATGATAAGAAACACAGCAGCCTGTAGAACAAGGTGCAGGAAGCACCTTCTCCCCTCGACATCGTAACTCTCAGTGCCACCGCTGTTGTCTGGTTGGTCTGCTGCATATTCCGTTCCCCACTTCCCTTGCAAGCATGAGGGTTGCCTGCCATAAGAGTAGAAAAGACCTCTAACAATACATAAGAGGAAAGTACTGTAATGAAACTGTTAAAACGTAAACAAATATATACAGAGTGTCATCAAAATAAACAATTTTTCTCAATATCATTTTTGTTGTTGGTGCGTCATTTCAGTGTTAAAGATGTTTAAAGAAGCCTGTTTTGCTGCCTGTATGGTGGGAACCCAATACAACATTTAATCGCATCTGTAATGTTACTTCCTGTCGTGAAGCGGTTCATGCCAGAGTTGCAAGGAACACACATATTCTGTAAAAATCACATAGCTACAATCAGCCACGCTAGGTGCTGTAAAAAAAAGCAAGGAACACGTTCCGCAACACAATGGGAAGCAAATCAGTGATACAAGAAATGGTGGGAAAACAATGTATTCAAAAGGAAGTGATTATATTGGATTTTGTCTCAACTTATGTGTGTTTATTTGCAAATCTGATTGGCCTATTGACATCTACATTTTAATCTATCCACTTGTCCTTCTCATACTGGTTGTCTTAAACACACTATATGTCAAAGACAACATACAGATATGGGTGCTTCTTGCAACCCTGGCACACAGAGAATTAGGGTGATAAAACTATTTTTTTTATTTGGTGGATTGTTAATAAATGAATCCTCACAAGTTAAGACTATGAAATTACTTGCAGCAGTATCAGAGCTCTGATCAATGTGAGAATGAACTTGTAACAAGCATTAATGTACTCTCCTTTATGTGCCCCTTTCACTCATTGCTTAGACAATTTAGTTATGATTTACCAGAAGAAATTTGATCTGTAACTAAAGTAAGAGATGCCATTCAGTGTAATTATCATTACCTTTCTTTTCTGAGCCTCGTGAATTAATCGTTCTTCTGCTTCTCGTGCTGCTTCAAGCTCTTGTTGCTTCCGACGCATTTCTTCCAATTTTCGTTGTCGTTCGGCTTCTTCCAGAGCAGGAGTCCATGTTGCTTCCTAATAAATAAAAGATTCAACATTTAAAATGAGCCTTTATGCATTGTTAATTAATAACAACAATGAAATAAAAGTGGTGATGGTATTTGCACTGAATGGGAAACACCAACTTGATAAAAGCACACCTTAAACTTGTACAAGTGGCAATATTTCAGCACTGATACCACTAGAAAAAGTGTTGAAATATTGCCAAAAAATATAGCACTTGTTGAAGTGTAATTTTTTTTTTATAAATGTGCAATAAAAAGCAATATCAGTAGCAAAGTGATGAATATGATTAACAATGTTTGAATAAATAAGAAGAAACTAGTACTCACTGTTCTTTCTTTTTTGCTCTATTAATTTCAGTGTCCACTGCCACCATCCTCGTTGGAACGTGTTGTACTGCTGCTTGGCATGCTTCCATTGTTCATAGTTCTCCGGCTGCCATTAGTGCGCTGTTGTTAACTGTACATCTGCATCCGTGTTGTCTGCCTATCCACTATCACAGATAACACGGACGCAGACGTACAGTTAACAACAGTGCACCTAGCAGAAGCCAGAGAACTATGAACAATGAAAGCATGCCAAGGAACAGTACAACAAGTTCCAATGAGGATGGTGGCAGTGGACACTGAAATTAATAGAACAAAGAACAAAGAACAGTTTCGCGTATAAAGTGAGTGAGTACTAGTTTCTCTTTATTTATCTACTACCGCGTGCCTCTTTCCCAATTATGAAAATGTTTGAATATTGATCATAGATATACAGGTTTGGCATTTCAGTGCAGTACTATTCTCCTGCAAGGAAGAACTTTAAAAATGTGATTTGTAGTTCCGTTTTCTCATAATGATCTCCAATCTCATAACATTAGTCCTTCTCGTAAGTGGGCAAAAACCATTTTTTGTAATATGTTATGTATTTAAGTATATTTATAATGCACAAACAAAATTTTTACAGCATTTAAAATATCATCATATTCCTCAGGTGTGGTTAAATATCAGCATCATAATCAGAAAATTTCCTGCTTTGTTCACTGAATTTGCTGATTAACAATTTACAAAAAGAAGTAATGGAGTACTTTAATCGATTTCATGTTGAATGTTTTGCATACATTCCAATCCACATTTCATATATATACTTTTTATGAATAATGAACATACTTACAAACTTATATCCATTCCAACAATAGAATTGGATTGGATCCTACAATATTTTACCTTTGATCAATTGTTATAATTACCTGTAAAAATATAATGAATACGAATCAAAGACACTTCCTTACCTGTGGTGGTTTACTTGGCCCATTTTGGTTTTCCTGCTGACTGCGACGTTGTCGAGACCTTTCCAAATCTTCCTGGACTATTCTTAATAAGCCACGCCTGTCAATAGTATCCTGCAAGAGACAGGAAAATTTACAGTTATTTCTATCACAATTTAGTGTCTAATTGACGATTAATGGAGGAAGAGAGAATACACAATTTGAGATAAATCATTAACATAAGCACTATTCTTGATGTATGTTTTAGAGCTAACACACCATCATCTTAAAATTCATAACACAAAGCATGACCAAAAGACCTATCAACAAGCAGACAATACTAATATCTGAGCTCTGGTACAATATAGGTGAAACACAGGCTGGTGAAGGAATTAACAAAGCATGAACTAATACTAGATCATTACTCACACAAAAGCAATTTAGTATCACTAAGCACATGGAAATACACTACACATGTAAAAAGCTAAATCCCATGGCATTTTGCAGAACAGTGGCAAGTCAATACTGCCAGTTATCTTGTATAAATTCCTAGAGACAGATAACTTACCTAGTGACAGGCAAACTCTTTGATGCTAGTATTCACATTTCATTAATGAGTGACAAATGTTTAACTGGTCACAGAGTATAATTTACTGGTTAACTAAAATTGCACATAAGTAATTACGTTTTAAGGTGTGCATGGAGGGGTCCTTGCCTTGTTCTATATTCCCCTCAATCTTCCCAATGGAATTTTTGGTTTTTAGGTCCTCCGAGGCAATGACATGCAATGTGTTCATTCACATATTAAATTATTAACTAATTAAATTACTACTTTAAAGTACATCAATAGAAAGCCTTCACAACTCTCTTTTTCTTTTAGTCTAGATCTAAAAGTCATACCGTACCCTATAGAAATGTTATTTATATACATTTTATAAATGTATTTTTCCATTTTTTAAATTTTTGTGTGACTCTTATGGTTTTGTGAAATCTTTGTAGTACACTACAGTCCTGTTTAACCGAATCCCTATTAACCACATTTCTGGGTTAATCGAATCGCTAAAAAAAGCCTTTACTCGTGCCCGACCATGTTTTACGCAGGAGCACTGATGAAGCACTTTTGTCTTTGTTTTGGTCTAACAGTTAGTTATCAAAGAGTATGTTCACTGTTACAATGCGTTGGCTGTACTCACTCACTCCCCCATCCCCCATCTATTTTTAGCAAGCATACTGTGCTGTACGCTCAAGGACAAGAGACACCTGCCAGTTGAGATTTGCAATTCAGTTCGGTGTGCCTGAAATCTTTTTGTTTACGCCTACATGCTGAAATGCATATGTACTGTATATCAAAATAGTGTACATAATAAAATGTATATACTGTTTATATAAAAAAGAACCTTTATTCCTGTTTAACCAAAGTTTCGTTGAATCGAAGCACCATAGGTCCCATCAAATTTGGTTAAACGGGACTGTAGTGTAATATGAAATTTTGCATTCGAAGAGCTTTCACAGAAAAATAAAATCAGATGACTCAATCAAAAGTTACAGGCTAAAACTGGGTTGTGACTGCCGTTTTCCAATATGGTGGCTCAATGTGCTTTCTGTCAGTGCCTACAATGTTTACAATCACTAAATATGTAGCAATAAATAACAAGCTTGCTAAGTTTATACTTTTATATATAAAATGCATAATTCTGTTAAAATTGTGACTTAATATTCTGGACTAGACTAAAGTTGACAGTAACTATATGTTTCATAGATACGGAAGAACTATGATGATAAAGCAAAATAATGATGAAAAGCTTCAACTATAAAATCTCCAAAAAAAATTATGAAATTATATAATTTTCATGTTAATTTAATCATCACATGAATTTCACAAATAAAGTATGTAACATTACAGAAAATAATAATAACAATGCAAATTAATCCTAAATGCTAGGGTCAAAGTTGCTGGGTGTGACAAGTACAGACTAATGTCTAGCACTGGCACGTAGTATTAGTGGTATTTAGTTATCATCTCTCTTACATCGTCATCTTCCCCCTCCTCCTCATCATCCTGCCTCGCAGCCTCCTCGGCCCTTCGCTGAAATTCTCGCTCCAAGCGCAAAGCACGGAGCTGCTCCTCCTGCTGTGCTGTTCGTGCAGGCAGAGTTTCCAACTCGGATATTTGTTGATCGCGCCACTGCCTTGCAGCTTCACGCCTTCGCTGTTGCTCCTAGTGGCACGTTAAGAAAGATAGCACAAACTAACATAACAATGAACAAAAGAAACAAACTCAAAAAAATCATAAATAAATAAAGTTGTATTTAAAATAAAATAGGAAATTATAGATTGTAAAATATTTTTAAATAAAGACCATAAAATTCCAGTAAAAAAGCACGAGGTACACTTCAATGCAGTGCACCCTGAGAAACATATTTCTGAAGGCTAAAACAGTTCTGGTGTTTGGGTCCAGAGTGTGAATAATTCTTGGTGAAGTTGTATGTTGTCTTGCATCTTGTTTTATGTGCAGAGATTTCAAGTGTAAAACCTAACGTTCTCTCGATATACAGAGTGTTCCATTGAAACCTCCCACATTTCAATGCATCATTGCTAAACGGTTATGAAACATAATGAAATGCAAGAAGCACTAAACACAAATACACCAATACACCTCTATGTGTGCACCGTTTGTAGCACGAATAATACCCAATCTGAGAACCTCCGGATTGTTTATTAACATTTCCAGTCGCCAAAAACTTCCCACACCATGCCTTAATGGTTTTGCCATCAGGTGGTTCACCTCCATATTCTCTCCGGTAATTTCTTTGCACTCTAATGATTGATTTGGTCTCTGCATACCAGAATACAGATTGTGCTTGCTGCTGCGGAGTCGCCATTGTGGTTTATGCGATTGTGGTGCTGCATAGTGAAAGAACGGTGAACTTCGAGGTCATGCAACAAAATTCTTTGAGTTTCTCTTTCGTCAAGTACCACTCGCATTCAATTGTGTTTCACTTCCTTTTAGCATGGATGAATTGAAATGTGGGAGATTTGAACAGAACACGCTGTATGTTCTTGCTTTTATATGTCTTGATAATGAATTTATCTTGGTAAGTTTAATCTCAATTAGACAGATCTGTCTAAATCTACACAGTCCTGAACTAGTCTTGGACAAAACTTGTCTACATATCAAGTTCGGTTCTATTATGTCCTGCACTTCCAGAGAGATCAAATGGATATCTCTAGATACAATATTCCTGGATTTTACACTTTCCCATATTATACATTCAATTTTCATGGTCGCACCACAGCAAACTGTTATAATTCTTCCTCCGATTTTATATTTTCCTATATTTTAAGTTTTTCAATTTCATCACCTGAAACATTTAAAATCAAGGTTTCATCGTATATACAGTCTGTAACAAAATAACTGCACCACCTAAAAATGAGAGGAATATTGAAATACGTGTTTAAATTGCCATTGTAATAATGTGCAAAACAATGGCAAATTGCAGCTGGGATTGTTCCTTGATTCTTTTTTGTTATTTTGCACTGCTGTCATTCATTCCACTCTCTGCCAACAGGTGTCTCTGATGTCTGTGTGCACATGTGCCGCCTGTTCCTGACGTGCAGCTGTGTTTACTGGTGGAAATCATGTGAATAGTGGGTGGAAAATCTGTGTAATGGATTTCACTCTATCGCTAGATTACTAAAGTGTGTCTGAAAGGTAGTCTGGACTATTCTCAATTACTAAAGTGCAGTAACTGTGACCAGTGTACAGGCATGGGGAAAATCCTAAGTGACACTTCACCATGCAAACACGGCAAGATTATGGCCCTGAAATCAGCTGGTTTTTCATATATAGACATATAAAACAAGGCCCAGGATTAATCTAAAGTAAAATATGAGCAGGATAATTGTTTACATATCACCTAAAACACAGCTTGCATTCCATTGTGTTACGTGGTGCTGTTATTTTGTTACAGACTGTAAATGAAGCAATCATGCTAATTATAATTAAAGTTATTCTTTGAGGACTACTAACAATAAAGACACATTTTTCTTCTAATTCATTTAATTTAATCAGAACCCTAAAACAAAAGCTGACCAGCAGACTAATAATGGCAAACAAAACACTGACAAGTAGCAACCACCACCAAAGCAGACACAGTTGAAGACAACAGTATATACACGTGATCTGTTTTTGCCCCAACATAGTAAGCAGATGAATGGCAATGCAAACTACAATATATAGTTGGAAAGATAGTTCTTTTAGTTTTTCTTCATTGCACTCTTTCAACTCTTAACCACTAATTAAAAAAATAATATAGGATTATCAAATTTTCTCATTGTCAAAATTCCATTAGAAATACACAATTAACTGGGCCACTTCAAACCATGTGTTTAGTTCTAACTACCCTAACAGTGAATGAAGTGGGCTTAAAATGTTTCCAAACATTTTGGGTACTGGTACATGTATTTATTACATACTTTATACAGTACATACTTACGTAGTTTGGTAAAGACTGTGATGTATTGCTACAGCATTAAGTGCATAAACATTTTTTAACCTATTTAGTTTATCACTTGTGCCATTAGCTTTGAAGAATATGAAACTGACATGTTAAGGAAGTGTTTAAACTAGATTTAAGTCAATTTTTGGCAGTTTGCCAGTTTTATTACATAGAATCTCATATTCATTACTAAAATTTGAACTCAAATTTCAACACATTTTTTTAGTATTAAAAAATGCAGCTTCTCAAGAACAGATCATTTTTCTGAAATAACCCTAAAAGAAGAACTAATTAAAATCATACTTTTTTCTTTGTAGTGACTAAACTTTTTATTACGTTTTGACACAATAAGTTTACTATGAAAGAATCTTACCTTTTCTCTTTCTTCTCGTTCCCATGGGTTTGTGGCATTGAACTGATACTGCCGTGGTGCCTGATTGGCATTTGATGTTGGGCAGTAACTGCCCCTTGGGGGATCAGCATTGCTTGCGGTATACCTATAAGAAGAGATATGAAACATAAAATCTGTACCCAACACATTCTGAACAATGAAATTAGCTTCACTTCATTTTTCTCATTTTAGTTCACTTCAGAATAATCACAATGACAAGGATGAAATTAACGAAGAGACTGTCACAAAGGAATATCGATGTTCAGGTTGGGACACAAACCTGGGAACTTGAGGGACTCGCAAGACTGAGAGTCAATCAATTAAAAAACTCTGCTATCAGTGTGGTTCACATTATACCTGGTGATCCGTTTGAGATGTCAGAAGAGTAAACCTTTATACACAAGAGGTTAATGTATGTATCTGTGAGCAGTTTGTCATTATAAGCACAAATGATGTAAGTTTCGAGTGATTGGAGGTTTACTGACTTCAGCTGCGTGGCGACAGTAGCATGCATGTAATACTCGAAAATTTTGCATACCATACGACAGACATACTGTGTGCCCTGTTGTGACGTGACCACCACCTTTGTTACCATGCACATTAGCGCCGCCATGTGGCTGAAGTCTGTAAACCTCCACTCAATCGAAACTCACATCCTTTCTGCTTATATTACAACAAGCTGCTCGGAGATACTACATTAATGTATTGTGTATAAAGGTTTACTTTTCTGACATCTCAAATGGATCACCCGGTATTATTGAAATTCACTTCTGGTGAGAAGAAATGGCATAATGCAAGTTCTCTTTAAAGTGATGAACACAGCTGATCTTCAAAATTAATACTAGATGGTAAATAATAGGAAACAAACAAATGTATTCTTCATTCTTGTAACCTCTAATTCTATTAATGATAGTCCAGGATACACCCTATACTTTTGTAGAAGGTTCAAGATGCACAGTATATTTGCAAATAGTGGAACATAATTAAATTGAATCCCATAGTGCAACAGCAAAGGACTACCACATGGCTTTCTGTAGTTAAATGCACCAAGTTTCATAACCACCGTCATCTGGTTTTCTACACAAGAACCAACTTTTCACTTTCAAATAGCTCCCTAATTATCTTCATGGTACTGGGTGGTTTCTACTGTCATTGACTTTTTATTAAACTTTTTAAGCTTCCATGTTTTCCTCTTTTGATCTTATTACACAAATAGAACCTTTTCGTTAAATGGAATAAAAGAAGCAAGAAGTGACACATTCTACACTGCAACTCTCTCTCAGAAAATAAAATTCAGTAGGTTAGGTGTGTCTCACCACTGGGCTAAGTTCCCGCAATGCTGTGCAGATCCCCTGACAATGAAAAGGGACTTTCTGATGATTAGGAAATTTTAACTTTTTAACTTTTTTTTCTTCATCTAATGCAATATCTTTTCTTTCTCAAACTTTGAAGAAGATAGAAGGTGAGTTTGAAAATTTAGATATTTGTGAAGGTACGCATCTGGAAATTAGTCTTTGAACCTACTTATGATATTGACAACATGTGGCATGAAGTTTAGCCTTTTAAGAACATGATTATGATGCTACAAATATTCGTATATCACCATGTTAAATACTTTGCACTATTCAGTTACCTGATATTCACCACATGTTAAGTTTTACACCAAGACTTCCCAATTTAGTTAATCACAGAAGAATTCTGCATATTCCATATTTGGGATGGACTGATAATGAAATTCTTTCTGGTACTGATAAAGGATAATTTGATGATCAGATATAAAATTACAAATGTGCCATGAACAACCTGAATGGTTCATTATGTAACTAAGAGATTGTAATGGGATTTCTCCTTTAAAAGATTATACTGTGTATTTAGATATTTACTTTACAAAACTAGACCGTATGAATTATATGTTCATATTCATAAAAGCAATAATAAAATGAAACAATTTTGCACTAAATTACAGACTATTTATGGAAATATCAGACTGATAAAATTATCGCCAATTCTATCCATCAACTGATATGCCAACATAGTAGGGATGGGCCGATATGAAATTTTGGCCGACACTGATAAAGTACCGATATAAAATTTACCGATACCGATAACCAATATTCTACCGATCTGATATAAAATTAGATATGGTACTTGAAGAACATGAAATATTCCTTGATCTCCTTAACAAATGTGTGTTTCGAGGTGACTGCAGTGGAAAAGAAGTTGAATATTTAGACAATTACTTTTTCAGAAAGTAGGGCATTGAGATTGTCCATAAAAATTACAACAAAATGGCAGAATTTTGCACTAAATTATAAGATATTTATCGATATATCGGTTTGGTAAAATAATCGGTAATTTTACCGATAAACTGATAACAATGATATGCCTATATCAGCCGATACCGATAGAGTACCGATTAATCGGTCCCATCCCTACTACATAGGTTGATACCAATAAGAATACCAATTAATCAGTCCAGTCCGTACTTCATGTAATTCAAACATTGAAACTAGATTGATGATTAATTTAGATTAATTTTCTGGTACCACTCGGATGAATAATAACTTCTTGTTTTGTAAAAGTATGGATTGGAGCTGAATAGTAGCCGATGCAAAAGGGATAAATACAAAATGGTAAATACCTGTTATCCTGTTGATGGTTCTGCACAGGGGCCTTCTGTGGCTGATACAGTGGATGCGTTGTTGTTGGGGGTGGAGGTGGTGGAGATTCCGAGTACCCATCCTCTGGAGGAGGAGGTCTAACTGGTGGCATCTCTCCCGCTTCGTATGGCACCTGCCGATGAGGCTTCTCCGGCCCCGATGGATAATGCTGTGCACTGGACGGATGCTGCATGCGAGGCTTTGGAGCCGTGGGAGGCGGATGGCGGGCGAACTGCTGGCCAGGCCCTGGATGCGGATACATGTGGTTGGCCGAGTTCGGGGGAGGGTACGTTGAAGAATGGACGTGAGCTTGGGAATGTGGAGGGTAGCTTTGGGGCGACCCATACGGTGGATACGAGGCTATTGATTGCTGTGAGTGATGAACTGGACTCTGCTGATGATGATGATGATGCATCCCTTGTTGAGCTGGATCCTGGATGTAAGGGCTGGCAGGATATGCATTTGGTGGTCGCTGTTGCTGCATCTGCATCTAGAAGTAAAAATAGGGTGGAATTGTTTTTAAAAATGTATAACGTATATATTCTGTTAACCCTTAAATTGTGAGGTGTGGTCTCACAGACCGCTTGAGGTTCTGGAAATTTCAGATTACCGCCTTTCGTTTGAGCTAGTGTCGCCACCTTCCGTCTACCTTATGCAATAGTGTCATTGGCCCTCCTCACAGCATCAGTTTCTCGCCAGCTTGTCGCATGTAAGGAGTGAAGCTTTTATTATTTACAAGTGCAGTCTGCCTGACGTACCTCACAAGGAGCATTATGGTGAGTGACGTGCAGTCTTCTATTAGAATTAGAAAAACTAAAAATATTTTTGAACACTTTTTGCTTTCTGTAGTATTTTACAACGGCATCGGGATGACAAGTTCAATGCTTCTAAATAGTCACATGGGAGAAACGGCATCAAAAAAAAGATACAGTACATCCATAATAATTTTTCCAAATTACCTGATATTATAACACAGTTGAAAGCTCAAAATAATCCATGACAAAATTTGCTTTCTCTGATTGATGAAATTTCAGTAACGTTGTCTTCAGAAACTCATGGTGTTGCTAAAATTGTGTCAGACAAGCTCAGTCAGGTATTACTGAAAAATCCCGGTTACAAAACACTGTGTCAAATTTATAAAAAGATTTATGGTGAAGAAACAGACATTGAAGAGGAATTCACCGAAGAAGAACTGTGGTGTTTTTCACATGCGCCTGTGATGTCATGCGACGGGGAAGAACATTTTCACTGTACAAATCATTATTCACTGACAGACGCATGAGCTTCACACAAGAAAATCTCAGGATGACCTTCCTTACATACTGTAACAGCTTTGAATAAGGCAAGAGATCTAATAAACAAATATTTTTTCAGATTTTCCTGTATTTGTTTATGCTTATTTTTGTAATTTTTTGTGCTTATTAACTTGCTTATTTTACTGTTTGATTGTGCTTATAAATCTGGGCTCTAGTCATCAGTATTGATTTGGCTCTGCTTATAGTGTTTATTTGTGGAGTTAATGTAACAAAAGGAAATAGCAAGGGTGACATATCATGTTGATAAAAGACTGTGGATTCTGAACTTTCTTATGCTACAAAAGAACAACTATCTAACCTGATTAGGTGGTCGAGCATGAGGGTGTCCTGCAGGGGGATGGCCAGGGTAATGAGGTGCATTTGTTCTTGCTTCCCTGCGTCTGACTTCCTCTTGGATTTCCTGGATCTTTGCTTCTTGTCTTAGCATATCCCTCGCTGACTGTGATCGTAAACCAATCTGCTGTTGAGGTAGCAAACATATTTCAATTATAAGCATATTTTAGACCAAAACTTGCTACTGAGGTGCATAAAAAAATAATGGATTAACATCAAGATATGTTAATGAAGATTTGTATATAAACAAAAAGGATTAACATCAAGATAACATGAAATTACCTACGTGAAATTTCAAGTTTTTGCATTGCACAATTAGGCAATTGGATAGTCATTATAGTTTTTCTTGTATGTACGCATTGCTTGCATGATAAAATTATTTTCCTGTAGTTTACGGTTATTACAAGCATAAGAAAAACAGTTTTTTTTCCTTTGTGACGTTTCAGGAGAACACACGCTCCTTTCATCAGACATTTATTTTCATTTTGACTAAAGATACAGTTATAACAATGGTTAGTAATTTTTAAACAAAAAGAATCTGTTATATAATGGATGTTGTCAATGTTACATTGTTGTAATATAGCAACTTAACTGTGAAAAAAACAGTCTATTTTATTTTTATTTTAGATTTTTTTAAATTATGAATCCCAAATATCATCAGGTAATTCAAATTCATCATTGTTTTCACAAAGTCTCTTGATGTTTTCTGTTACATTAAATTTTAAAGATGGTGGCTTACTCCATTTGTGAAAAAGAAAACTCCACACTGGATCTATGTTACCATTTTCATTATTTAATTTATTCCAGTGTTCTTCTGCAATGAACGAGGCTTCCCAGACATTCAACTCTGTGTTTCCCGTTATTCTTTTTAAAACCCTTCTCTTTTTAATCAAATGCTTCTCTTCGATGATATGAGTTGACAAACCTGTTCTTGGGTTTAGATTTATAATGTCCAAATAGTGTTCGTGCCATCTTATTGCCATTTTCCTTGCTGTTTGTCCCACATAATCTTTTGAACATGAACAACTTATATTATATATTCCTGTGGTTTCCACATCTGGTAGCGAGTTCCTCATTTTGAATTCATTAAATGTACATTCCAAACTTCTTGGTGATTTAAAAACAATTTTGAAATTAAAACTTCTAAAAATTTTTGCAATTTTATGTGAGAATCCCTTGTGGAATGGAATGCACACAAATTTCTTTTCAACAGATTTTTCATCTTTGTCTGTATTTCTCTTTTCCTTTAGTTTTCTTGCGACTTGTTTTTTGATTTGGTTTATTCTGTTAGTGTGAAAGCCATTTTCTTTTGCTATATTAAAGAGCCTTTCTTCTTCATTTTTGATATCCTCATTATTAGAACATAGTCTTTGTGCTCTCAGGAAAAAATTTAAAAATATGTTATCCATTGTTATACGCGAATGTTCTGATTTGGCATGGATGTATTTTTCCCCCGCTAATTTTTTTCTATGGACTGATGTTTGAATTGTTGAGTCAGTTGTCTTAATTTGCAGATCAAGGAAAGAAATTACATTGTTATTCATGGGTTCGCAAGTGAATTTTATGCGACGATGTGATTCATTTAACGATTTAAATACGTCCATGATGGTGTTCTCATTTTTAGCAATAATTAGCACATCATCTACATATCTGATGTAGAGTTTGATATTGTTATAACTGTATCTTTAGTCAAAATGAAAATAAATGTCTGATGAAAGGACCGTGTGTTCTCCTGAAACGTCACAAAGGAAAAAAACTGTTTTTCTTATGCTTGTAATAACCATAAACTACAGGAAAATAATGGATAGTCATTTCTGATTAATTTCAAAGGCTCACTGCCTTTATTTACTAAGGGTATGGCGTCTGGAGGTCCAGACCACATTTACCGCATCCATCATGAATAACACGAAATGCTTTAATTTTTTAAAAAAAGAAATAAAATTTTGTTTTAATGTCATGTTGGGAAAGGCAGAAAAAACTCATACTGAACTTTATAGCTGACAGTGCCAGACTGCAGTGCAGGGATGTATGAAAATATTAGCATAAGAATATACACTAAGTGATCATTGAATTATTACTATTCAGTACAAAGTAAATGTGACCGGCTGACCACATGATGATAAAGAGGGTGATGTTGGCAGCCAACAGAGCACTGAGAAGGAGTCTTCTATTCAACAGTAGGTATGGACATGATGGGTAAAGGGAAGAACTTACCATATTTTGAGAAAGGACAGATTGTAAGTGCATGAAGGATTGGTGTCACGATCTCAAAACGACTACGCTTGTGGGTTGTTCGGGGGCCACCATAGTGCAAGTGTTAAGAAGATTGGCATCAAAATGGACAAACAACAAACCACCGACAGAGTGCCGAGTGCAGCAAAGGGTTGATGTGTGAGGTGAGCTCTGGATCCAAAGACTCATTGGGTCAACAGGGCAGCACAGTGCAACATTTGATAACTGAATATATCCTGGAACAGTCCAGAAGAATTGATAGCATCATGATACGAGGGCAAATCGAAAAGTATTTCCCCTATTTTTTTTCAGCCGAAATATTAGTGATTGAGAAACTGATATATATATATATATATATACCAGGTGTAGAAGTATGAAACCGGAATTTGTTTGCAAGAAGTAAACGGCTGGTGTTTGCAACTGAGAAACAATATTTTATTCAAAGTAAGCTCCATTGCTAGTTACACATTTCTCCCACCTTTCCGGCAGGTTATGAATGCCACGCCAAAAAAAACGTTCTTCTTTTGAAGCGAACCAGTCGGCGAGCCATGTTCGTACATCTTCATACGAATTGAAGCGCTGTTCTGCAAGAGCGTGTCCCAGTGAGGCAAATAGATGATAATCTGAAGGAGCTAAGTCGGGAGAATATGCCGCATGCCCTAGTATCTCCCATTTGAACTCCTCGATCGTTTCCCGGACCCGTTTTGCTGTGTGTGGTGAGGCGTTGTCATGGAGCAGGATGCCCTTGTGTTACCTTGCTTCATATTCCGGTCATTTTTCACGTAATACTCGATGTAAATTGATCATTTGCTGTTGGTAGCGATCTGCGTTAACGGTTTCACCGGGTTTTAGCTTGAAATTCGTTGTCTTCGAACTTTTTCGGAGGTTTCCCACGTTCCTCGTTTTGCAAGTCAAAATCGCCACTTTTGAATTTCTTGAACCACTCGAAACACTGTGTTTTCCCGAGAGCATATTCGCCGTAAGCTTCGACGAGCATTCGATGCGATTCTGCGGCGGTTTTCTTCAAATGATAACAGAACACCAATGCTGTCCGCAAATCGTAGTTCTTAGGCACAAAACTCGACATGTTCCGGGTGTGCAACACCTTCCTCTGTCTGACACTCGGGTTACTGTGTTCCGATTTAACGTTCTCGGGAGTGGCGGGCAGCAGCTGGCGCTGCTTACGCGATGTTCCGCGCCCTCCACTGCTGGCTAGCACCATATATCGGTCAATTCCGGTTTCATACTTCTACACCTGGTATATATATATATATTCAATGCAATAGGTTTTTCTTGGAACGACTCAGCGTTAAGTCTCGACTGCTCTGCGGCATGGCACTGCTGTCAGTTTCCAAAGATGGCTGTAGTACTCAACACGGCCACGTCATATGAGCAGCAAAGTGTTATTCATTTTCTATGGAGCAAGGGACGAACGGGCATCGAGATCCAAAGGAAAATGCAGCCGACGTATGGGGACAAGTATCTTGCTTTGAGAAGTGTGCGATGGTGGTGTTGCGAGTTCGAAAATGGCCAAGAAGACCTTCATGACAATGAGCGGTCGCGGCACCCTCATCTGCCTCGGAAAATGTCCTTCAGATGCACATGCTGATCCGCTTTCACCATTGCATCCACACTGGTAATGTTTTCCGTTGTGTTTACGATACGGTTGACGAATCCTTGGGGTATCCTGGCAGGACAGATGTTCATTTGTGACGACGAAGCAAAGACCACTGTCTGGCGGTGGTTCCATGATCAACAGTCCAAATTCTACAACAGCGGCATCTCCAAACTAGTGGTGGGATGGGACAAATGCCTGAACCGCTGTGGTGACTACGTGGAAAAATAGTGCAAGGTACATGGAAAAATGTCTGTATTTTTCAATTTGCCCTCATACATTACTCTCTTGCACGTATGGTCTATGCCAACAGATGCCCACAATGCAACCAACTTCTCACCAAGGTTCAAGATTTGACTGGTGCAATGAGCATGAACAATAGGCATTAGATGATTGGAAGAAGGTGTGCTACTCTGATGAGTCGTGTTTGTTACTCCACGTTGTGGATTGATGTGTTTGCATTTGGCAATGTGAGATATTGGATCCATCATGCATGGGGGGGGCAAGTATATGGTGTGGAAAATATTGAAGTAGCAAGAACTGGAACCCCTGGTGTATGTGGATGAATGTACAAATGGTGCTCACTATCGGCAACTACAGTACTTGGTGACATGGTACACTATGCCATGTTGCACTTTTTCTCAACTGGTGCTGGATCTTTCAAGACAACAATGAATTATGCCACTGTGGAGATCTTGTGTAGGATTAGTTCCAGAAACATAGTTTTGGCTTTCAACACATGGAAACTCCGCAGATATCAACCCAAAAGAGCACGTGTGGGGCTTTATGGTAAGCATGTCAGACATTTGGATACACCAGCGACTTCCAAAGGCTGCATTACATACTGCCACGTTGGATGCCTGCTTCTGCAAGTGATCATAATTCAATGATCACTCAGTATAAATGAGATACTATACTGAAAATTATTTAAAATTAAACAGTATAATATTTGTTTCTGAAAGATGTCTGTCTGAATGTGTTTAAGAATACAATATTGTGAAAATATTTTGCTAGATCAAAAAGCCTTGGGAGTAAAGGTGCAACATTGAAAAAAGAAATTTAAAATTATTCTCATTTCTTTCAATTGTAATTAAAATAAATTATAGCAGGAGGGTGGGGGTAGCAGATCTTCAAATCTAGTAGGTGAATGTAAAGAGAAAACAGAGATGAAAGTAATACTGTAAACTTCTCTTATCATCTCAATGCCCAATGTGCACATCTTTCTCAACAATGTGCTTAAACAGTATTTAAATGAGCAACAGAGAAATTAGACAAACAGTTCACTCTTATTAAGCAATACAAATATAGTACATAAAATACCTTTTACAAGATAACAAGGTGTAAAATTATTAAACAAAAATGAAAATTAGTAAATAAGGAAATTAAAGTTATGCAAGTCATGATTAGTACAAGAACATTCTATAAATAAAGCTCTATTTGCATAAATCTATAAAAGTGAGACAAACCTGATTATTTTGGGGACCATATGCATCTTTCTGAGGGATATATGATGATGCTGGACGGTCCTTCATTGGTCCTGTCATGTTTTCGACCTGACGATGCAATGACGATTGTGACCCCCTTAATGCTTTTTGTTGTTGCTGATTCCTGAAATCAAGAACAAGATACATAATTACTTCTGCTTGCAAGAGAGTACATATTAAATAGCAATGTTGGAGACATTAAAAAAATATATAAAATCACATGAACCTTGAACCCTTCCATGACTCATTCTCTCTTCCAATCCTGAAGAAGAACTGCAGAGGAACTATATAGATAGATAGGAACATGAACTTAGGTAATGACTTTCTATTGTTTAGTGACTAGAATCATTGTATGGAGACTGTTAATGTATAATCATGGTCACAAAGTCATGTATCAGGGTGGCCACTCTAGGGCCATAATAACATTCAAGTGTATACAAGCATTATTTCAACCTTATGCATTACCACCTCTCACCAATCACACACACACACATGATATAAAGGGTCTTTGCAATTTGAATGTATCCAAAATTTCTAATTCAGTTCAATTAAACGGTATATATATTTAAAATATTTAGTTTAAGGTATGGAGTTTAATTTGTCATTTCGCATACTCAGACCAAAAGTACATCTACAAACACAAGCCACAAATGTTACGGGATAGAGTAATGTATGAAAAATTGTAAATTGTATAAGAATTTCAAATTGACCTAAACAACTTCAAGATATCTGATCTTGCAATAATTTTTCCATATGCCAGGCAGATTATTCTGCAAAGAAAACTAACAAAGCAAACAGGTTTAGATAATTCGGTTTTATTTTCCACATGGCTTTTTCTTCCCTTCCTTGATAAAAATAAAAGCTAAATTGTGAAAAACATGCCTCAGGATATTAATAAATATAAACTAATTCAATGAGATTTGAACTAATAAAAATTGCAATTTGTTACGTCTATGGAGAAAAATTCAAGCAGAATTCATGCATAATTCCTGGTGCCAATAATTCACGTATAATTCCTGGTGAGTAGCCACCCTGTATATGCTGCATGAAGAGTTGCTTTTGCTTGGAATTTTTGAGCCATCTCACTTCACATCTCAAGAAAGTAACTGGTATAGATCATACGTGATGGCCACATAGTAAACCTTGTTCTGCAGTGTAGCTATTGCTAGTTGAATCTGTACATCCAAAAGAAAAGTTTGATATCCTATATTCATTTGTGTAAGAATATTATACAATATTTTTTGAGTAATTCATGGCAATATCAAGCTTCCATTTCTCTGTATTTTTAATACAGTTTGTGCCTAAACATGATTCCTGTACTTAAGAGGAGCCTGTGGGCTTCAATAAGTCTCATTGTTCAATGCTGAGCATTCTAATATTATGAAGCGCATACATTGCACATGGTTTTCCCTAATTTGTGTCATTTAGTGGCAAATACAGGGTGAGTCAGAAATATGGGTACATGTTTGAAGTAAATGTAGTGTGTTACTGTACAATGTAGAGGGAAATGGTGAATGGTATAGGAAAACTAAAAATATTTTTTTTCATTTCGGATAAGTGTCACGATGGGGTGGGAACTCCTGCCTCACCCTCTCTGCAGTCCCAACATTGCACCCTCTGACTATCATCTGTTCGGTTTTGTGAATGAACAGTTACGAGGCCAACACTACCAGATGACAGTGGACATACAGAAAGCAGTGCATCAGTGTCTGCGAGCAGCTGGAATGGAGTTCTACCGTAAGGGTATTTTCGAGCTTCCAGAAAGGTGGGAAAAATTCGTGAAAAGAAATGGAGACTTTCCCTCTACATTGTACAGTAACACACTATATTTACTTCAAACATGTATACATATTTCTGACTCACCCTGTACATACACAAATTATATTTCAATGTGATCCAACATATTAAAGGACAAATTTCTGCAATATTCAGTGTGTATATGTTCCAAAAGTTCACATGCATGACAAACTGTCACAAACTAGAGTCCACATCAGCTTTTCAGTAATTAAAATAAAATGCATCATACCTCTCATCATGTGGAGTAGGATGCTGCTGCCCCCTGTTTGGACTAGGTGGTGGATACCCATTGTGATTCTGGTGTTCTTGGTTTCTATACACACTGATGTTCTGATAGAACCTCTCGCCCTCAGCCTGCTGTTGAGATCCTGATAAGCTTGGATTAGATGCCTGCCTCGTAACTACACTGTGACCTTGGCCTGGAGGGACATTCCGTGAATCGTTCAGATTCTGGGTGGACCTGTAACAAGAATCAAGCATAGAATTAAATGGCATGCAATAGATCATCTTGTACATTAATACTTCACTTAATTCATTAATATTTTCTATAATTATGAGCCATTATTGTATTTAGTGAAATGACACAAAAAATCCCTGCATTTTTAATAAAGGGATGTTCTTACGCATGCATACGCACAGGGGAACATGGAACAACTGCTCACTTTTCATTTATTTATTTCTTATATTTGTGTTTCTTTTCCCTCCAAGTGTTTTGTATCCATCTTTCTCTACATTTTATTCTTCCTTGCAATATTTCTAATTGTTTACATCTCCCTTTCTCTTAAACACAAAACATGACATTGTATGATTTTCAGTACATGTCTCGCCCTCTTAGGGAGAATTCACATCGAAGTAACAAGTGACACGTGCCACTTGAGGAGTTCACCAATTTGATGCAGGGTCATGCCACTATGGTGTGAAACATAGCTGCTGATTGGTTCTTTCCCAAGCAACATGTGCCACCTGTCGCTTGGGTGTGAATTTTCACTTAACAACCTGATTAAAAAATGTTTAGTACATTCATTTCCCCTATTGTCAAGGAGAACACCATGTTAACAAAGCTTACAGAACATGTATATTATTCTTAAAAATGGGCAAGGTCAGTTTTGTACACAGCTTGCTTATATCACTGAATGAACAACAATAAAAATGGCTATACGTGTAACTCTACACATCATATTGACATGTAGTACGTCGATTCACATCATTTGTTAATCTATGCACAAAATTATTCAGGTACTCAAGGAATTCCAACGAGGATGGTGGCAATGGCTACCGAAATTAATAGAAAATTAAGTAAAATAGCTTTGCAGAAAACGTGAGTACCTGAATTATCTATTACCACGTCTCTCATTCCCATAGTATGAACACAAAATTATTTTAAGAAATTACGTAAACTCCCTTACCTTGATCTCACTGCCCCATTAGCTGTTGGTGGATGTGCGGAGCCCTCGTAAGCCTTCTGTGGAATGCTGTTTGTAGAAGATGTTCGACTGTAGCCTGGGTTGTAAACTTCATGTTGTTTGAAGTGGGAATTTGGTGGAGTATGTATCAAATCATTATTTCCACCTAAAATAAATAATAAATGCATAAACAAATAACACTACTTGTAACCATCCGGCTTTTTTTGACCCAACTAATTTTACATAACTGAAATATCTTATAAAATTATGCATCTTTACTATGATTTTAATGTTACTGTAGTTCTTCACAAATGTTACAGCAAAATGTCCCTCTTAGGGACATGTCACAGTCTAGAGAGAAGCATAAGAAAGTGTGCCTAGAAGTTTAAAACACACCACCACAAAGCTAAAAAAAAAAAAAAATGCTAGTGACTTCTGGATGCAGATTAGATTGTAAGGCTGGAAGTACAAACAAGAAAATAAAGCAATGAGATCCATATTTACACATCCTATGTTGGAGAGCAAAATTTGTAATAGGTATACTTTTACATTTATTTATTCATTTAATATATTAGCAAATGATTGAAGGATTGATTGTATACATGACATCAATTACAAAAATTCCTTTACCTAAGGAAAAAAAAGTAATATGGCGATGGCTGGAGGGTTGGTGGGGGTTATATCCTACTTCCCCAAGACTTAATTTAAAACGAAGAAATCAGGCAGGTGAAAGTACAGCACTAACTACAAAAATTGTGACATTATTTTTATGAAACATGGTGGTTCAGAAGGTATGGAATCAGATGCCATGAGGGAGAACCAGGTTCGATTCCCAGGATGGTTGATTTCCAGTGAGAATTTCACCAGCAATGTCCCTGCATAGAGCTGTTCTGGGATTCACCCAGACTCTTAATAAATGGGTACTTGGGAGCAATGCTCAGAGGTAAAGGCAGCTGGAACCTGGTGCTAATCTAGGGTTGCCAGATCTCTAAAATAAAAATAAAAAACGGGACACATAGACATGGATATAGTTAAATTTATAACATTACAAAATCAGTTGCAGTTTAAAGCATTGTTAATGCCAAATTTTAAACCTTTTGAATGCCGAATTTTGAACATTTTGACGAAATATATTACTATTTGAGTGAACACTTGGCATCCTTTAAGAGGACCTTTGTTTAGAATAATCACTAACATAAGAACACTTTCTTTTTGGCATGACGAAATAAAAGAAAACTTCTTACATCACCTAAGCCCTGAATATTATCCACTCCACTCTGATTCCATTGACCAAGAAAAGAAACAAGTAATAGCTGTATTAGAACTAGAACTGCCCTTGCCAGTCATGAGTCGCTTCTTATTCGACATATCGACAATGAGCAGTTCTACGCCAATGTTAATATGAGGATTGAGTGGTAAATGGTAATTGGTATCCAATTAGGTTAGTTATAAATTATTATTAATTTCTTGTTGTGTAAAATGATTTTGAAATTTGAATTCGTTTTTTATTTAGCTAAATACGGGACAAATGGGCATCCCGAGAACATTTTTCGGGACACCGGGACATTTCTTTAAAAAAGGAAACAATCCCGTATATATGGGACATCTGACAACCCTATGCTAGCTAATCACATCACTTTCACAAATAGGCACGATAGTGAATGTGGAGTCCTACCTTGTAATTTCATACTAAATCATTAGAATATCAGTTATTTGGCATCATTGAATTTTATATAGATAGCTTTTCAGTTTTATATAACCTGTGGTGTAACTGCGTGTGAGGGCCAGTGCCTACCTACCGACTGCTGGTCTCACTCCCACCAGAGGTGGGAAATCATTCAACCAGTTACAGTCAGGATGTCAAGCCACTGTAGGTAGGTTTCCATGACTGGCTTACAATACTTTTTCATAGCTCCCCAATTTTCTCACCATGATGGGTGGCCACAGGTCCCATACACTGGCCAAAATGTCACAAAGAAAGTTGTTACACTTCCTCCCACATGACTCGAACCTGCGTGTGTCATGGCCCAAACCCAAAGCCTGAAGCTTTAGACAGCATCGCATGGTAGCTAATGAGTACTAGCAAAAATTTCCTATTGGTCCATACCGAATACACTTTTTTAACCCCTCAAATGAAAAATTATGGTTATGTCTCATCAAATGTAGATCTCTGCAGTGTAATGGAATAATGAAAGCTACCTATATGTATAACAGATTGCTGTCATCTATACAATCAATTCTCCAAGAATATTCAATTAATTTATTTACAATTTTCTTCAGAATGGAACCTTTTTCTTTATAACTTACATATTTTTATTCTTTCAAGTTAAGAAAAAACAATATAAGGAAAGGAAAATTGCTTGTATACCCAATGTGCATTAATTTATAATAAAAAAATTGAACATTTTGCATAAATTTATAACAGATTTGTTATTTAACAAGTGTTAACAATTTTCTTTTCCATCCTTTTAATAGCTCTGATATATTTAAAAGGCAAAGGCATCGTTACACCCAAATCTGAATGTCTAAATTTCTTTCCTCTTCTAGAAACATTAATCCTTATAAAGGGAAAGGTCCATCCTCTGAAATTTAATTTTTACATGTTTAATTAATGATTTAACATACTATTTAATGATGGCACCGATTTTGAACTCTGTATTGCTGGTTGATGAAGTGGAAGACCTCTTCGAGGATCACCATTGTGATTTTGTTCACTAAGTACTTTAGTAGGAAGATCTCTTTCACTCATTCTTCGTGGTCCTGAAAAGTACCCTGTGCATTACTCACTACTCTAGGCTAAATCTATGCCTAATAACTAAAGCATGGCATGAAGAAAGAAACAATGCAGAATTAAAGCATTGTGAAGTAAATAAACCACACCAAACAGAAACATTGCTGTAGGTCACATGCTGTGTGCATTAAACACATATTGATGATTAATGCATATTGGTTAAATCTCTTAACAATGAATATAACTACTGGTACACTCTAGAACATCGTTTCTCAACCTATGGGGCGTGACCCACTGCTGGGTCCCGAGGGGGTGGTTGGTGGATCGCGAAGTTCGGGCTTGAAAATTTATTTACTGTGTCTTAAAATTTAAATTTAAATTACTAAGCTATATTGTTTTATCAATTTAAATCCAACCATTGCACGTAGTCTCTACACAACTGTATTTTTAGATGCTGGCTGATTATCATGGAAAGCCCACTCTGAAAGGAGATGAATGACATACGGAAAAACCTTGCAGTGTTATTTATGCAACCTTGAATTAAAAAAATAAAACTACATTAGCACTTAATTTTTTTTATCACTTTGCTTCAGTAGCTTAAACCACCAAAGAACAGGTTTCATCGATTTATAGAACTATTAACCTTTTTTCAGAGCGAATACTATTTTTAGGTCATTTTTAAAGAATTTTAAGGTCATTCTTAAAGAATTTTAAGGTCATTCTATACTCCATTTTTTGAGATTTTTAGGTAATCAACTTCAGAGTCCTAGTCATAAGTGTTCATTTCGAAGATAACTGCTTCTAGTGTGCATAACTCAGGAAAATGATGAAAAACCCACAATTGCCTACAATAATCATCACATCATATATTTCCTGGAAATATGCAGCATATTTCCACATCAGCAGTTTTTGTTTCTGTTTGGTTAATTTAGAACTAATTGAAAATAGACTGTACATGAAAATATTTACATATATATTTTAAATCAAATACATGAACAGTATTCTCAAGTGAAAGCATAATGTGTGCAAATTATATGTAGTATTCACCATACATACAGGGAAATTTTCTGAAACAAAAGCTAAAGATTAAAGACATAGGGCATAAAAGTAGAAAATCTTAGCTAATGATGGCATTTTCCTTAATATTACAATTTCTCTACTGTGTATGTAAAATAAGAGACTATGCTTATAAAGATTTTGACTATTTTATTTTCATGCTTGATATCAGAAACTAACCTAAAGACACATAAGAATTTTACTTGGGTCTAACATTTGTGAATAGCAGACAAAGAACAATGAAGATTATGCATATGTAAGAGTTTGAGTTTAAAGAACTGATGTTGATTCTTAAATACAATGCAGCAATATTTAACAGAAACATAAACCAAAGTAATATAGTCTTGTGAAGATCTTGACAATAATTTATTTGACAATCATCTCCACATCCCCAGTGAGTTAATACTGATAACAAAAATGCAAATGCATGTTTCAGTTAACTGGTTAATGGTAACTGGGAATAATTTCACGATTAAGGAGGGAGTTGGGGGAAGATTAAGGCATTGTTATCTACTTTAGCAAATCTATATACGTAGTTACACAGCTACAACTACATTATGTATTAAGGTGTATGTTGACAATAGCATATTGTAAGTCAAGTCATGGACATTTCTGTTTTTCTAACATTTCTAACAATTCTATTAAAAATCAAATTGGTAATACAATCCACACATGTCCATGACTGTATAAGTGTCATGGAATGCATTTTTTTTTCAATAATGCAGATTTCATCTCACTGACAGTAACATTGCCAACAATAATGTATATGTGTTCATTAATTCAGCCTATTTGATCAGCATTTAAAATATGGCTTCATATTTTCTAGCAAACATGTTACATAGAGATTGAAGTTGTGGAAATTGTAAGGTGCCAAAGGATGACTTTGTAGCACAAAGTCAGCATAGGTATGGAATGCCAAAGGCCTAGGTTCAATCCGTACTTACGCTAAAATATCCATTAAAATTAATAGTAGTAAACCCAGTTATTACATTCGTAACATAAGTTTGCTGACTATTTTCTAAATGGGTACATAGTAAATTTTTATACATGAACATTTTTTATTTAAATATTCTGATCTTTCATTTAGCAAAATATCAGGCATAATTTTGAATTTGTTGGTTCTTAGAATTCTTCAATTTCTGTTTTCTAATGTTAAATTTAGAAGTTTAGTTATCAAGATATTCCACCATCTTGCCAAATTTGCTGAAAACATACTTAAATAAACTAAATTTTTTAAAAAACTGTATAATGTCACAACTGAGATTTTAACAATAGTAGTTAATCATTTGTTCAATTCTTTAAAGTTACTCAAGTCATACTTAACTAGAAAAAATAGTTGGCAAGCTTTGAAAAGAAAGCATCTACAAGTAAATAAGTACACACTTAATTACAAAATCAACTACAGCCATGCAGAACATATACGCATATGCCAAGAAAACTATAAAGCACACACATAAGAACTCGCCTGTTAATGACTCAAGAAATTCGATAACTGACTAGAATCAACAGCTAATCTACACTACATAATTTGCTATTATATAAAATTCTGCATGCAAGAAACACAGAGAACTAAAGCAAAGTGAAGAATAATTTACTTAACAATAAATAATTCAAGAAACCAAAATAAATCAGAAACATCAAATCTTATTTTCAATTTTGAATATTAAAAAGCAATTTAGTACTAGCTGGTATTCGAGATACACCCCATATCAATCGAAATTATGCAGCCCTGCAGCCTTATGTTCTCACCTTGATTCTATTAGACAAGAAACTGAGGGGAAAGTATACAAAGCAACAGCAAATTACTATTGTTCTAAGAAATTAAGATTTTATGTTGCATTGATAGCTGTCAAGTAAATTCTAATAGTGGACAGAAATATGAAGGGAAATCATATAGAGTTACTTTACGAGGAAGTAACCTTTAAAAGTAGATGACATCCACAAAGTATATTTCAAAGTATAAGATGACCTGGGAAATACTGCAGGTGGTGATTTCTTGTACCGTTTCTAGAGGATAAAGTGTTACCATTCAGCTACACATGCTGATAAATAACTGATTTGTGATTAACAATACTGACACTGTGCATCAAGTGGTACTTTAATATACAGTAAAACATCGTTAATCTGGTCCCTGATAAGCTGGACTTTGCTTAATCCGGACAGGCAAAAGGCCAAACAAAAAGCAGAATGCAAGGTAGGTTTTAAATGTGGCTAGAAGTCAACAAGAGAACTTCCCAAAGAAAAGGCAATCAACCACTGATGACATTCTGTTTCCCGCAGACTTTGTACTGTACTGTATAGTGTATTTAGGCCTATGCCCTTCAAATACACGATAATAAACGTCTTTTGTCGCTATAAACGGAGTTTTAATGCACTTTCTACTGTTCTTTTAGGTTATTTCAGTTAATCCAGACTTTCACTAAACCAGTCAACTTATCCCCCCATTAGTTTGGATCAATGAGGATTTACTGTACTTAAAGTTGCTAGTCTATCTCCTTTTAGTGTGATGAAGATAAATAGATGAAGGGACAAGCTCTATGCTAGACCAGAACTTAAATGAACAATATCTGATGGTGACATTGCTTGATTTTTTATATTTAGTGTCACTTTTCTGCCGTTTTTGGCTAATCATGGCAAGATAGTGATATTGCGAGTCGAGTGTTCAATGCACCTAACAACTGACGCAGTAACAACAGGTACTTCAGGTGTATGACTTCAACTCAATAAAGCAAGAAAATGAAAGTCATGTTTCCTATCACAATTTTTAGGTGGGTAATATCTATAGCTATCATGTGCTTCTTATTAACCATAGTATCAGTTGCTGTTCCTGATCAAGTTTTAGTTACGTTAAAACTCAAGCAAAGATGCTAATCAATAGGGCAAGTGAAAGTAGATAATTTGTAATCTACAGTTCATGCATAGTTTAACTGACTATTTGATCCAAGCATTATTTATATATTGGGTTTATGCATAAATTCGTAACATTTGTGTTTGGTATGGCAACACTGTGGTGTTAGAAGTTTGCTTGTAACTGTTGTGCTTGTGAATACACATTGAATTATGCAAATTTGAAGGAAGACAATGTTATTTGTGGGCTAATGAACAATACGTGTCAAGCGGAAATAAACGAACACTTCCGACATATTCTTCTGTTTGAGTTTAAATGAGTAGCAAAGGCAGCGGAGGCAGCTCAAAACATTTGTGCCATGTACAGGGAGAATGCCAACGGGGAAAGCAGGGCAAGAAAATCGTTTTTTTGTCTTTTTAAAGAGGGTAATTTTGACTTGAGTGATACTCCAAGTTCAGGAAGATTCGGGCTTTAATGAAGACCGTTTAAACGCTTTAATCCACAAAGATCCACGTCAGTCGACCTGAGAATTAGGAAATGTAATGAAATGTAACCATTTAACCATCATGCGACATTTGCATTCCATGGGCAAGTTTCAGGATACCGCACACTAAGTGAAAACAACACAAATCATCGAGTAGGCCAGGAAGACTGCATCATTAAGTGCTGCTGCAACAACAACAACAAAAAAACACTTTCCAATGCTGAAAAAATGTTATGAACTTATACATCAACCCAATATTATGAAGGATAATCAGGGGTATGATTAGTCATCAAGTAACAAATAATGAAGCAAGATTCAGCTGAACCTATGTTGACAGAAGATGACAGTGTATGGCTGCTAATGTTATAAACAATAACATCCTTGGTAGTGTGCAATGCTACCACTGAGTACCTTGTATAGTTTACTATTTCAATTATACCATCATCTATGCCACTCTCTTATCATTGTATTTGGTTTGATTGATTTGATTCATTTCACTTTGCACTTATGTCACTTTGGCTAATCGCGAAGATGAGGATGAGTGATGATATGATGGACACTCACAAACAGCCATGCTCAATGCTCAGGCTGGGATTCAAACCCAGGACACCTGACATCGCAGCACACTGTGCTAACCACTCCGCAACGAAGGACAGCCATTGTGTTTGGTGCAAGCCATTTATAAGCCAATATTTGACATCAGAAAACAAGTAAATAAAGTTCCCATATTTCTTTAAATTTTCACCAATTGAATGAATTACTCTACATTACAACAGGAATGGAATAGATTTATTGTTAATCTAGTGGTATCATTTCATTAGCTATTCACCAACATCTATATTTAGCTTGTAATTGACTGAAAAATCCTGCAATTTTGTTCTTATTTTTATGAATATAAACATGTAATTCACATATCCAGGTTTGTCTAAATATCTAGTTTGTTTTTCAAATAGATTGCAGTCACCTTGTTGGTTGCATGCCATAGTTGAGAATAATAAATAATAAACCATTAATTTTCTATGTGCACTGGTCATCAGTACCAGTATTTTATCTGCATTGGCACAAACTTAATACTAGTCCATGGATGTAAAATCATTTTTTTTCCCTTTGTTTTTTTTTTTTTTTAATGACGGTGAAAAAAGCTCATGAGAAAATACACTTAAATCAAGATTGCATGCAGCGGAAAATAGCAACTTAATAGGAGAATAAGAAATGTGGACTAAGAGTTTTGGTTGAATAATAAAATCTCGACTAAAAATGAAAAAAGCAATTCTAGTGTTGTGTGTGTCTTTCCAGATACACTGCTTCGCAACAAAACTTGCAAATAAATGGAATAAATAAATAATAACAGTACATGCTACACTCATGTACAGTGAAAAAATTAAAGCCAAAGCTGACTGATCCAAGTGCTGCACTACAACGATACACTGGATGTAAGGCTTACTCAACATGGCTGACTGAGGTGTCAAATCAGTGAACATGCCAGATCCTGCTGATTTTGACCTTGGTATCATCATGGTGGTTGTTTTACCCTGGAGGCACCCCTGAGCAAGCAAATTATCTTCACTCCTGGGGCGGTCTGGAAAAGGCTGGGAACTTGGCGTAAGAGAGTAAGACTCACACACAACATCCCTAGCTAATTCATCGTGAACTAAATGATCTACACTGAAACTCACTGACTTTGACTTAGTTCTCTCTATCGTGTAGACAACTTGGTACGTGGTTTCGTCAAGCGACGTTGCAGGCAGCAAGGTTTTCGGGTTCCAACCTTCCTCCATGGCTGATTCGCTTATGTTCGGCGTGGACTTGAAAACTCCATTGGTTTTCCTCAGCTTGTGATTGCTGCTGTCCGTAGCTAGTTTAGAGAAATGCTTCGCCAGGGCTGCCACCCTTCCGCAACCAAATCTAACTGCATCAGGTGATTTCCACGACTTTGTATCTTCCGTGACGCTGTCACACACGTCGAGATTAAGCACGGTACTCTTAAGGACGGAAGCTGTCTCTGTACGACTCTTCTCGTTGGCCATAGCTGCACCACCTTGGCATGCAGAAGCAGTCGTGGACAGCGAAGATGATGACGAGTTCGTATTCTGTGCTAGTGTGGACGATGAAGAGGTTGGGGACATGCTACTTCCTTCAGTGGATGGAACATGCGTGAACTTTGGTGTATGTGCATCAGGACTCATAGGTTTCTCACAACTTTTATCACTAGAATCTTTCTTATCGTTATAATAATTATGAATAACTTTCGATGATGACGAACTATTTTTAACCTTATCACAGTCATTGGTTTTGTCAGGATAGAGAAAATCTTTCGAGTAGCTTGACGATATGAAGTTCTTTTTACCCTCATTGCATATTGCGCAGTTAACCTCACCGCCAGAATCATTTTTGTTATGCATATACTTCAAAATAGAGCTATAATTACTCTTCCCCATTTCATACACATCAACCGAGGCACAAGGGTAAGGACAAAGTAACATATTATTAAAACCACTGGTTTGAAGATCCGCACCTGCACGGTTTGCACTCAGGCTGTGACTAGATCTACTGGATGTCATAGATCCATAGCGTGCACCATTCCATTCGGCACGGTTATCTCTGTGCCCAGAGCGAAGATTGGACAGAGAAGAACTAGGAGGAAGGCTCCCCACTTGTTTCCAGCCACGCACACCATCAGAGTAAATTGCAGAATGAGATTTTGGTAGGAAAGCTGAAGTAGATATTAGTAAGTTAGAATTAGACACAGAAGTAAGCAAAACATCAATATTTTTGTTTATATTACTAAAGACTTTAAAACTAAAAGCTATGACAGATATTGCTAACTAAAGCCACCACCTAAAACCTCTGATTGCCCCAGTAAACTACTAGAGCCCATTCTAGGAATATAGTAACCTTACTAATCCCACATAGTCCACTACCAAGAATAGGTCTGTCTATTTGACTTAAACTTAAAGTATACCTACCTGTATTAAATAATTCACAGTTAAAACATATATTGAAGAAACAAAGTTCATCAAACAGAGGTTAAAATATTGTTAATGCCTTAATATTTAATCATAGTACTTCTTTGTTGTATATATTCTTTTGCAGTGCTCGAAGTGGGGGGGGGATGTGGAAGGATCATATCCCCCTCTCCCCAGCTAGGATAATTTTTGCAAAGCATTCCCTCAGCTGTCTCATTACCACAGGAACCCACAGCTAACCCCCTCCCCCTAACATTTTCCACTTCAGTTGCTGTTCATTTGTAAAATAAAGGTGCATGATTCAGTAACAATTTACACAAATGGTTGCAGTATGTTTTTGTAGCAACTGCTCACACATATATCATAACCATGTGGTTATCAGCATATTATTTTCAAATTTACATTTTTTTACACCTGTTAAATTTTCTATTAAATTACAGTGTGTTTCTTTAATAAATGAAAACTTCCATAAGACTGAAAAATTTGATACTTGAAAGGCAAATTACTAATTTCACATTTTCAAAATATTATTTAAATTTTGAAACAATTATGTATATTTTATTTTATAATCCCATGCTTAAACAGTTGTGATAAGCTTTATCCAGTATTGAAGAACAAATACTATAATGAACAGAACAATAAAAAATAAATATAAGAAAGCTTGAAATCAGTGAATTTCAACATACTAGTAAAATGAAAACTACCCAGTTATTCTTTTTCTATTGTTTCACATTATTCGATACTCGTGAAATTTAACTGTCACTTGTAGAAATACAACTGTACTGTTTTATTAACAAATCCTTATCTCTAGGAACTACAGAGTCTGAAAGATATATAGTTATGAATAGTTTTTGTTTTGTTTGTTAGACTAATTTGGACTGGGCATACAGTTTAAAATTGGATCTGAACCCCTGTGCAACGTGCCTCCACCAGGCACCTGGACCCCTTGGTACAAGGTGACAACTTTATAACTCCACCATAGTCCTATGTCATCTTATATGTAGGTGGTGTCTACCTTTAAAAATATATACTATGTATGTGTATTTTTTGAGATGTATAAAACATCAAACAAAATTATAATTACAATGATGATAAGATATTCTCCACTACGGGGTGTGACCATTTAATTCCTGGAATGGCTGATGCGAGTTACTGGGGGTGTTGAGTCAAGCAATCCAAGCAATTTTGGGCATGTTCCAACTTGCATTTACATGAGCCACAGAGCAAATGAGTAATTTGTTTCTGAGCAGGAAGAGAGAGGAAGGAATATTGTTGACGTAATTACTTTTTCCCCTACAAATCTTGACAGATGACAAAAAGCAACATTGGCTTTAGATTTCATGTGATCTTTCACAATGCTGAGATTTGATAGGGTCATTACCAGTGGTGAAACATGGTGTTTCAATATGACCCAGAAACAAAATGACAAAGCATGCCATGGAAAAAACAGAGTTCGCCTTGGCCAATAAAAGCATGCATGTCTCATTCGCAGTTCAAGACCATGCTTGTGTGTTTCATTGATCACAAGGGATTAGTTCACAGTGAATTCATTGAATCAACAGTGTTATTTGTAAGTGGTGACAAGGTTACAGGATTTTGTTTAGAAGATGAGACCCAAACTCTGCACTGAAAAATGGATCCTCCTACATGACAATGCTCCTACATATGATACATTAAGAGTTCGTGAGTTCCTGTCCAAAAATCAATTACAAAAATGGACCAGCCACCTTATTCACCCCACTCTTTCCAAAATTAAAAAGATGTCCAGAAGGGACAAATATTTGCTGATATTCCTGACATCCAATGCAAAGTGACACCAAAAAAATAATTTTAAGACTGTTTTCAGCAGTGGAACCATCATCTCACGAAGTGCATAGTTTTACAAGCAGAGTATGTGTCGAAAGTGACACAGCCACTAGTGCACAGCCAAGCAAATTCTGCTCTCACATGGCCATTCTGGAATTAAATTGTCACACCTAGCATATACCTGAAAATTTTAAGCACAACCTAACCTAATCAATAACTTGAGTGGCAATGATTGTGTAGCCTTTGAAATTTACATAACACATCACATTGAAAAATATGATTTGTACAATGAATTTACCTCTCCCCATGACAGGTGATGGCTGTGAAAGTAAAGTTGCAAGCCCATGATAGATGGCTCCCTGCTTTGCTACCTCCAATGTCACCATTGGTCCAGTGCGGACTAGATATTCGGCAGCCCTGAAAAATTTAAAAAACAAGATTTAAAGATGATAATCAGTTAAGTGAAGTCAAAACTTATTTATTAATTTGCTATTTAACATCACTTTTTCCATCTCTTTTGGGAAAGTGTGATTATGAAGATGGATTGTGATAACATGACATGTGAACTTACATGACAGCACAAATACAATCAATCAATCACCCATGCACAGGCAGACTTGAACCCACAACTTTTGGTGGAAAGTTCATGGGTCAAATAATTATATCAAATAATTGATTATAATCAATGCAGTCACCCACCATGGTGTGAATATTATTTGTTTATATCCCTTTTGGTGTGTGATGTAAATAAATTTCTCTACAATATAATCCAGTCACTCATAAATGACTAATCACTTACCTTGAATGGTAGTGGTAATTTTAAAACTTCTAAATCCTAATGTACTTTCAGTGCAAAAAACAAAAACTACATGTCTCATAGTAACTTCTATAATGTTTCAAATGATGTAATGACACATGAATACAGTAATGTATATTGAGCAGCATTTAGGTTACAAAATCAATGTGTTGATGATAACAAGGGACTTTTAATTTTAAAAAAATATGTATGTGACAGATCTGAGAATTGTGCAAATTTAATAAAAAATTAAAAATTTAAGAAGTTTCTCCAACAGACCAGTGATTCCTATTTGGTGGTCCACAGACACCAGATATTTATGAAGGGTATAGGATTAATGGCACAAATGATATGAAAAGAATGAAGAATATGTTCGAAATGGTAGTTGGTAAACATAACAATATAGGAAGTCCATTTTTGACTGTAGTTTGGTGTTAAACACAGGGATTTGCATTTCTTGTCTAATCAAAAACAACTAGCAATAGACAATTAATAAATTACATGAAACATAAAAGTTTTTCTCTACTATGTGCATATACAGAAGGTTGCTCAGGATATCTGAATGACTTTACATCACTGCCATCTGTGGAATTGAACTGGAGTGATGGTGCAGCTATTATGAGTCATGTATTGCAGTTTGCATGTGTCAGTCTCATGGTGCAGTTCTCAAATTGTGCGAAAAGTGAACCGTTATTGGGAAGAGTATGTCATGGCTCATTTCCATGCACATTTCTTGTATCACCGAATAGTAAAAACACCAGGCAGGGTCGAAATTGAGAACTGTGGTCATAATGGACGAAGTGTACATTTACCTCATTGGCAGTGGTTGGTTACATTCGGTCAATTATGTACGGTAACACCAATGTCAAGGGGTGTAGCAACTGTGTTTGCTACTGCCAAGGCACTTTCCCCAGAGGCTTCATGGTTGTCATCAGATTTGGTTATGCAGGGAAGTTGCTGATGTGTAAGGTGGACAGAAATGTGAAGGTGAATGCAGCCTACTTTCGGTAATCCATTATGACATCCATCTTCTGTACAGACATCCCTCATTTGTATGCAGAGGATATTCAACAGGTGCACATTCATATGGACAAGGGCTCAAGCCCTTATCGAGTCCCGTGCCGTGAAGCACACCTTCTGTTCTTTCTCGTAAAATTCGAGGAGAAACGTGAGTTTCTGTTAAACAACCGAATACTGCACAGTACCATCGTAAACAAGGCTAGAATTTCCTGCCCGCCCGCTTGAATTCAGTTATGTTTACAAGAACCGGCCTCAATCATGGCTGCTCAATCCCACAATGCAACAGTGTGTGACGTAGGTGAAACACACCTATAAGGACAAGAACAAATCGGGCACTAAACGCAGTATTTTCTTTAGATGTGAGCTGGGATTGCAAAAGTGGATATCGCATAACTGCGTTGTAGGTGGGTCCAGGATACGCTATAAAATATTTCGTAATTATCATTTATAACCTTAGTTTTTAATGTGTTCCAGAGTAAATGGTAATAGGGGTCATTTTAAGGGAGGTTTGCATTTACGACTTTGTTTCCCGAGTTCTTTGCAGCTTTTATTTGGAAATTTTCATTTTCTCAAAATTTTCTCAAAATTTGTAAATCTGAACATCCTTCCGCTTTTATCAGGAGGTGGAGCAGGAAACAGGAATCAGTGTTATCCCATTTCAGAACATTCCGGTGAAATGCCCTGATGACAGACCTGTGGATTTCTGTGCATTCAGACTCTTGAAATGACATCTGAAACACCACCCTCCACACACTGTCCCCAGTCCTTCGAAAGGAATAGGATAGGATTCCCATGCCCGTTCTCCAAGAGTGGAAACTCTGGTGTAGGGCGATAGTCCACAATGCTGGTGGTCCAATAGAAAATGACCATGGTGGTGTGGCAAGGCATTTCTTGAGGTCAGTACACCTTAAAGTTGTTCTGATATACACCGAACAACCTTCTGCATGTTTAGCTTTTTCTTAATGCTAAAATAATTTGTACATTATTACATTTACTAGTTGGCACTTACCTTTCTTGTGTGATCCCAACTAAACTTTGACCATCCACCTTCAACAACTGATCGCCTGCCTGAAGCCTTCCATCCTGCAAAAGATGTCAATTTGATCATTAGAGGTGCACAGCATTAAGTACTATATGTACTCATCAAAAAGTAAATAGTAACATGCACAGTTTTAACATAATTTAAGAAAAAGTACTTTTGTACTTGTAATTATTTTGTGATTTTCTCTTATAGCTCATGACTTCTCTATATCACTGGGTAAATTGTGACAATAAATACTAATTATATCTGATTAGATTGGACAGGGGAAAGTGGCATCCTGAGCAGCTCAAGCCCAGAACCATTGGTAATGAGTAGGGCCCGGGAGTTGAAGACCTATAAATTGCCAAAAAACCTATAAAAAGACCTAAAAATGTCAAAAAAAGGATCCAAAAATGAAAAAAAAGACGTATAAATGTGATCCAAATTAATTAATAACTTCAGTTTTAATTACATATTTAATGAATAAAAAAATCAAAAAAATCTGGTGGTATGGAACACACAGTGCAAAAAAACTGAAAGCTTCAAAACAAGAGAAAGTTGCCACTTACAGCGCGACCTTCCAGACAAGTTACGGTTAAAGGACCTTGTACCGTACCTGCTTCAGTCATGCAAATATGTTTTTCTCTCGTTTCAGGGATGGTTTGAATATATTTATTTATTTCATTTGTTTTATTTCTTTACTACAGAAAGGATGTTTAAGAGGTGATGAACTGATGATGATTCGAATTGAGAATGGGCAGTAAAAATGTAAAAATGTAATCGAAAGAAGGTGAAGTTGCAAAAAAAAAGCTGCTAAGACCTAAAAAAAGGCTAAAAAAGGACCCATAAGCCCAAAAAAGGACAAATAAAATCCACCTTTTTCTGGCCTACAATGACCCAAAATGAACATATATTATGTTGGGCCTCGTCTTCGGACACTAGGAAAAAAAAAAAAGGGGGGGGATTTTTCCTCAACTTCCGAACCCTTGTAATGAGATTGTGAGTCAAACATTGAACAAGCTTAGTAATCAGCATTACTACTCCTTGTTAAAAAGGAAAGATATTAGAAATATGGGGAGGAAGTATTTACGTACAGTAAAACCTCGTTAATCCAGACTAATGGGGGATAAGTTGACCGGTTTAACGAAAGTCCGGATTAACTGAAATAACTTAAAAGAACAGTAGAAAATGCATTAAAACTCAGTTTATAGCAACAAAACATGTTTATTATGGTGTATTTAAAGGGCATAGGCCTAAATACACTATACAGTAGAGTAAAATGTAAATGTACGTATTCTTAGCTGTGACGGGAGCAATATGACAAATGTGATTGTTGACTTCTAGCCACATTTAAAACCTTCCATTCTGCTTCTCTCTCTTTTCCCCCTGTCTGGATTAGGCAAGTCTGGATTATCAGGGTCTGGGTTAACGAGGTTTTACTGTAGTTTTATCAAAAACATTGTAATTTATTGCATAAATGGTAGTATAATACTGGATTATTAACAGGTATATTGTTTACAGTAAACTACAATAGTATTCATAACCAAATGCCAACATCTGAGTCAACTTGAAGGGGAGAGGCACTTTCTAGCTCCTTCCAAATACCTTAAGGGGGGTAAGGGGGATGGGGAACCTTCTTGTCCAAGATGATGAATCAATTAATTTTTTAATAATTTCATGTATGTTCCAGTTATGAGGGTTGATCAGCATGCTCTCTCTGCCATTCACCTAGAAGGCTTTCTCAGAGGCCCATTTAACTACTCTTATTTTTCAACATAGTCCCCTGCAACTTCAATGCACTTTTCCAATCGGTACTCTAGGGCCTCAATTCCGGCCCGGACAAAATCTTCCGACTGCTCCTGAAACCATTCGTTTACAGCATCCAGCATTTCAGAACCTTCCTATGAATTTCAACCAACTGAAATTGTGCTTTGTGTATATCAGCCACTGAAATTTGATATGTGTGAACTGGCACATTGTCATGCTGATAGAGGATACCCCCCCCCCCTCAAGCTTTCTGTGCCTCTTCGTTTTGATAGCATTTCCTACTTTTTCAATTAGGCTGGCATAGTAATTCCCTGTGACATTGGTGCCGTGTTCAAAGTATTCCACCAGCAGTATTTCGTTTACATCCCAAAATACGAAAGCCATTTGACTGGGGATCAAAGTGGTGCACCCACATTTCATCCATTGTTACAAAACTTTGAATGAACTTCTCTTTATCGGCTCTGATGAGGGAGAGAAACTACTGATATTTCACTTGACAATACTGCTTCTGATCTTGCGTGAGCATTATCGGTACTCATCGTGCTGAATTTTTTTTGTGTGCAAATGTTCTGTCACTAAATTCTTACAGATCTCGCCTAAATATCGGATAGTCACGCAACAGTCACCCATAACAATATCATGGACTCTAATGATCATTTCTTCAGTCACAACTGTCATTTAGGGTCCACCAGCATGCTCATCTTCACACGACTGCCTTCCACACTTGAATTCCCGACACCACCTTTTAACCATGACATATGAGGGGGGGGGGGGGCAGACTCCCCTTGTGTCTTCTTTATATCATTATATAAATGTTTGTCTGTGACAGATTTTTCTTCAGCAAATATTTGATGACTGCACGAATCTCCATTTTCTCCACCTTCTTTGGAATGCTTACACCTCTCACACTTCAGTCAACAGGAAAACAAAAACAAAAAGCATGAGATCAAAGAAACTTGGCGGGTGTTCATGACTAAGATAGGCCATGCAGCACACAAAATACTTTTTCCCTACAAGAACTGGAAGTATGTCAGGAGCAGAGTGTGCTGATCAACCCTCGTACCTGTATCTATTCACTTAGAAAAAATAATATCAATAAGTTTATACTTCAGCAGTTAAAGATGGTTATTAGAACACTATTTAATAGTAGGCATCAGCCTTAGCACCTCCTACCCTATGCTTCCTGCACACCCAATCAGCCATGTACACACACAACCTGTATATATTCTTGTATATTTTTTACAAAACGTCGCTTTTTGTAACATTTGGTTAATCACGATGATGTTAATAATTAAGTGAAATTCATAACGAGACTCTCAGATACTCAATCCAGGACTTAAACTTGGAGCCTTTGGAGTGGGATTCATAGTCGATAACAATCTCTCTTCGCAGAATCTTCTGGTAAGTTAACGAGATTAATTTTTATCCTTTCTGTTTTTGTGAAATTTCTGGTTACATCAGATGACTGCTTAAATTGTATTGCACAAAAATTATTGAATGCTTATGGCCTAAGCATGGGCGTCGCCAGAAATTTTTGCAAATGGGGGGGGGGGGGGTCGGGCAAATGATAAAAGTTAAATAGCAGAAAAAATAACAATGAGTAGTATTAGCACGGTTATAAACGTCATTATACAACAATAAATATAAACTAATAAAAACAAATGTTATTCGAAATAATAATAATAATAACAATTATTATTATTATTATTATTATTATTATTATTATTATTATTATTATTATTATTATTATTATTATATACATGTAGAGACTCGATCCACCAAACAAGTGAATACCAGCACAACTATTTTCCAATATTTCTTTTGCATTTTATGTTGTTAGGATCTGAAATGCATTTTGATATTAACTTTTGCACGACCCGTTCAAGAAAAGGCTTTAAATGTTAGGGGAAATTTTTGTTCATAAAATTTGTTGTGTGACTTCTCACCTACAATTGTAATTATTAGAATTTTGAAAACTGTGGAACCATTTGTTCTTTGGATGAAATGGTAGAATGTAACATTGTTGCTTTATCTTCACTCAATGTTTTCGATCCAATGCATTTTTACTTAGATTATTCTGTTTGAATGCTAACTGAATTAACTTTATTTCTGTTCTTAACATAAAGAGTAACAAACTTTCGGCTTTCTTGAATCTTTAAATGAACGATGTCAATTTTCAAGGGGGGGGGGGGTCACCGACCCGTTCGCCCCCCCCCTCCCGACGCCCATGGCCTAAAGGCTTGCCAAAGTTTGTTTTGAAGTCCTCTTTCTGATCATAAAGGCTAACTCGGACTGGTTAAAAAGTGGGACCCAAGCCAGTGTACAGTCACGGACAATGCCGGGTTGTAACGATTCCATTGAATGTCCATGTATTCATTACAACCCGGCAGTGTCCGTGATTGTACAATAGTACGGTGGAGACCCAGGACTCTTTCATTACAGGAGGACGGCATTCCTACAATTGAGAAAACTGTGCTGCTTATGGTTCTTAATGGAAGCATGGATCTTGGATTGAAGTAAGATAAAGGCGTAGAAGATACTTCACCTACAGGTACGAGGAGGAAAATTGTCCTAAATGATTTACTGATGCTGAAGATAACTGAGCCATGTGCTTTGCGGGGACGTAGCTGGCTGACGTGTTTGGGGGGGACTAAATCTGAGTTTTTAAAGTCTACTTTATGCACAGAAAGGCTAATCGCGATTGGACCTACAGTTTAAAGTACCTACTCATAGCACTTCGCTCAGTAATGCAAAAATATTCCTTACCCAAGAAATGCCGATGTTAAGGCTCCCGATTGACGGTAGGTGTGTTCTAGGTCTGTACAAAAATCGGGCACTTTGTTCCTTGATGCAAAATGCTCCGACAAAAGGTGAAAAATCGTGGGAAAAAATCTGTTTACGTGTGGTTTCATGTAGCTGTCGGAATTATTCCCTTTTTTGTGTGTTTTAAACACAAAATGTGTTGAAATTCATGGAAAATGTCACTTTTGTACAAAATTCGCATTATTTCGGGATTTCGAATAGATGAAATATGTTGGGAACATGCCACCATACATATATAATCACTTCCTTTTTTGCAGTAATTAATATTTTTCGGTGTTTTTTTGCACATTTGTACAAAACCAATCTCCCTTTATATAGTGGTAGATTTTTAATAAATAAATTAATTAATAAATATGTATGTATGTGTGTGTGTATATAATAATTATTATCATTTAACTTAGTCTATGTCCTGAGAAGTACAATAACTAAAAAGATTAAACCGACTGTGATCTGCATGCAAAGTTATTTAAAAAGTTGGTGTTCATTTAAAATTTCCTTGCATGGAAATTATTTGAGTGGGACCATGGGGATGTTTCGGGGGTTAGTGCCCCTTAACCACGTCTATGAGGGTTTGATTCAGTGAACCAGTAGGACTAGAGGCTTTATTAAACATTCCTGGTTGGAAATGTTGCGAACAGAGGAAAGAATACTAATTTTTTTTGTGATGATATACACACTAGCCATCTCCTGCTTCAAAGTGGCCGAGAGTGAATGAAAAAGGGACAGATGAGAATCGAAAGAGAGAGAACAAAAGACCAGTGAATCATCCACACACCACAACACACTCCCTAAAATTTTCAGTCACCGCCAATAAAAATGGTACACCTACATCCTGAAATACTCGCTTCCCTGCAAGGCGTTATGTGTGTTGCCTAACTCTACGGCGATAAATGGATTTAAATAGCAAATTTTCAATGGCAACTTCTACAACCGCCGCCAGAGTTAGGCAACACACATAACGATTTGCAGGGAAGCGAGTATTTCTAGGTGTCCCATTTTTATTGGCGGTGACTGTACACACCCACATGGAAAATTCTGGATAAACCCCTGGGAAAGACTAGGCGATGGAGATGGGGAGAGAGGGAGGGGGTGAGTGGGAGAGAGCGAGAGAGAGAATTTAGTACAACAAAGATCCACAAGATAGGCAGGAAGCAAGAAGAAACGGATTTTAAAGACTTAGGAAGGCGAAAACATACAAGATACAAAATAAAATAAAGGAAGAATGCGTAATTATTTCTGGCATATTTCAAGTAAGGCCAAGTGTCCCTCTTTTCCCTGTGTGGACAACGAGGGTACTCCAGATTAGTAAATGCGCTTTCTTAATGGCTTCAGTTATACGTACCTCGAAATGCTGGGGAATTTCTACTTCACATGGTCTCTTGGACGTTCTGTCCTTTTATCTCCCACATGGCGAGGGTCATACAAGGACATGGCCCAACAAAGACCCGCTCGCTTACTACCAATTGAGGTTCGTTGTCCGTGTTAGGTTCCTGCTACATGTCTTGGTATAGAAACGACCATAAAGCAGCCAGTCTGCCCCTGCGCAGATTGAGAAAATACAGCCGTGCCCTTTCAATCAAATCATACGTTTTTGGGTAGTGACCACGAGTAACATAGCGCCACGATACCCTTGCTCTCGGAAAATATGCAAACTAAGCACCGCGACAGGTTAAGTTTGCAGCAGATTTTATGTATTAATCCGCGCGAGAAAGGCTCTCAGAATCTCCCGTGCCAGTCTCGCCTCAACCGCCGAGCTGTTGATATCACACACAGTGAGAAAATCGGCATTACTGCAGCAGGAACTATGTTCTGCGCGCACGGTTGGGCCTACATATGCGAAAAGTTGCTGCAACTTAACCTGTCGCGAGGCTTAGTCGCTTCCATTTAAACATGCGACACTAGCGCCACTGCTCCTAGGTCAGAGATATAAATATGGCGCCAAACCTGACATGCCTAACCTATCCACGTACGCTTTTAATTGCTTAAATGAACAAAATTTAACCTGCTTAACATATTTACACGCTTATTTTTGCTACTATACACGTATGCCTACGTGGTCAGGTTTGGTGCTCTTAGCATATACCTTCCAAGTTCCTGAGGCCGTCGCTAGCAGTTCGTTTCCAGGTGATTTAAACATTCGACACTAGCGCCACTGCTCCTAGGGCAGAGATATAAATATGGCGGTGGACCAGTAGAAATACAAACTGTAGCATAACTTTTACTAAGATGTAGGGGGAACTGTAGCATAGCTTTTACTAAGCGCAGATGCAGGGGGAACTGTAGCATAGCTTTTACTAAGCGCAGATGCAGGGGGAACGATCATCTGTAGGAGAGTTATCCAGAATTTTCAAGTAGGGGGTAAATGTAAATTTATCAAGCCAAAACCACAAGGACATTTAAGTCTTTTTTGTAGTGCCAGGGTGGAGAACTCGAACCCGGGGCTCATGGCGACATAACGCGTTCTACTAACTACTCCGCCATGGAGGTGGCCAAATATGTTTATTTTATGTGCGTTTTTCATGCGCAAATATGGTTACACCTTATTTTTCAGCCTAAAACGTAAGATGTTTGATTTTTCACCTCGTGCAAAGATTTTCTGTATGACCACAGTGCTGTACTTTGGTTTCTGTTACTAATAATATAAATAAAAATGATAGCATAATCAATAAGTTATTTGTATAAACTAATAATATTAAACTGTGGTTATTCCTAGTCTATACACAGGAAGATGATCCTACTCAACACACCAGATGTCCCCTACCTCCAGATTTCAAAACATTCATAACCATTAATACAAATAAACGATATCAATTTCTGGGTAGGGGTCGACAAACCTGTTCGACTCCCCCTCGCGACGCCAATTAACTAGTGTGTGCTGGGAGCGTGCGGATAAATCACTGCTCTTGTGCATGCTGGCATAACGAGGAGAATGTTAAGCAGTTTGTTCAATCCTAGGGTAACCATACATTCCGTTTTGACCGGGACAGTCCCGTTTCAGAGGCGTGTCCCGGTCGTCCCGTCAATATTATTAAAAAACACTGTCTGTCCCGTTTTATAAAAGTCTGGGAGTTATCTTGGAAACCAAATCTAAATTTGAGACCTATTTCATGCTTTAAAAAAAAAAATGTCGATGGAATTTTTACACTACCGTAAAGGGAACACCGTGGCAAAACAGCTTCATGCATATATGTAGTTTCAATATGGACCTGTAATAATTTAAATTCCTGCATCTTGCCACAACTCAAAAGACAAATCTCGCATTGTGTGGCAGATATGTAGGGAGTTATATGAACGATTGGTGAATGAATAAAGTTTTTCTCGAGAAGATTGGTTCTTCTGATAAAATATATACTTCTGGCACTCCTCAACTTCAGCGTAGGATTTTTTTGATTGATTGATTGATTTAGTTTATTTTACTTCGCTTTTTGTGCCTCTTGGCTAATTTGCGAAGATGGGGATGAGTGATGAAATGATGAAATTGATGAATGGACATTCACAAACAACCAAGCCCGACCGGGATTCGAACCCGGGACCCTTGGCGCAGCGTAGGATTAACATCAAAGGTTGACCAGAATGAACCAGAAACACCATGTAAGGCATACCGAGATTAAAATAATTAATACCTTTTGACAACGAAAATTATATTTCACTAGCTGACTGCCCGGCGTTGCCCGGGTATTTATTTATCCCAATCTTGTATTAGACAGGAAAATAATGAATTCTAACTATAGTGTAAAATGTAACTAATTTTAAATGTGTTCGTGAATGTCACCAATTAGCTTAGCGACTCCAAAAACTAATCTAGGTCATTTGTGGCATTTCATTTTTCACCCCCTCTCACCCCCCACCCCCATGCCGATAGGTGATGAACTTGGGAGTTGAACCGCATTGGGAGTGTCACGAAAACTATGGATTCCATTCGCAACACAGCCTGAATGTTAGACAACCCGAGAAACACTATCGTTGCATAGTCACAGATGTCTGTCTGTGCGGAATTTAATATCGGTGGTTCTCGATTATTTTTACATGTCACCCCTTCCCACCCCTAGGGGTGCCAGGGGTGTCTTACCCCCACAGTATTTATTTCCAGGTTGCAAGTGATAGATGTACCAAGCTGGGTTGAAATCGCTCCAGGCGTTCGAGAGTTATTGCTGAACAAACAAACACACACATATACACACATACATACATTTTTATATATAGAGAGAAGAGATTTATTGTTTTGTGACGTATCATTTATGTGACCCATACTTTAATAAATAATAATAATAATAAGTTAATAATAACAATAATTTTATAATTACGCCTAACCGATTTTTCAGGAGGGGTGGGGTAAGCTGACCTCCTTGGTATGTCCCGTTTTTTGGGTCAAAATATTATGGTCACCCTATTCTATCCACAAGTCGAACCTGATACCAGAGGGCTTGCCACTGCAACGAGGGGATTATAAAATTTGGGCCCCCAGTTTTGTTATCAAGGTACTTCCACTAATTGCATGCTCTGTATTAATAACACTTGTAAACTTTAAAATATAGAGACATCTGATTAAAAATTATTCATTAAACTTCTTTTCTGTTTATAAGCGCCATTTGCACTGCATTTTGCCACACAGGCCTAATACCACACACGCACCAAAGAACCAAAGGAAAAGAAACCGACACTACATTACGGCAGCCACACTGACAGCGAACTGAGAAACAAGGATGTTGATTTCAACCGTCATTATCCCTCCACTTGACTTCCAATTGTTGGTCAAAATGTTTAGATTCGTTTCTTGAATCGAGGAACAATTGTTTACATTCGTGACTTCCGAAAATAGGTTATAATGTAAGAAGTTATTTAAACGCTAGAAACTCCTTCCTTCTACCTTCATGTAATAAAGGTCTCCCCGATGGCGTAGTGGTAACGTCGTCGCCTTGTAATCAAGGGTTTCAAAGTAGTTCGAATCCCACATTAAACTGTAGGCCCAGTCCCGATTAGCTTTACCGTGCATAAAGTGGACTTAAAACAAAAACTTAAACAAACTCAAGAACTCTTTCATGAAATAAGCAAGGAAAAGGACTTGACATCATATTTTATTTTGCTATTATCACTATATTAAGGAATTTTAATAGTCGATGGTCCTTTGTCACTTCTGCCCCTGCGGCGCTTTATTTCTGTGTTGCCCATAGGCTATAGCCTATACAAAAATCCTTCCCTGCACTGTAAAGCCATTTTCACACAACATATTCCTGGTTGCGAGAGAACCTCTTCATTATTCACCGCCAAGAAGATTTCAAGCAATCGAAATGTTAGTTCTGGCAACCAAAAGACAAGCAGTGCACTGCATCGCAGTATGCTACGTTTTACGACCAGTACGGACGCAGGCCCCAGCCCCTTTCAACCACATGCTCCCATTTTTGTTCCACTATCCCAACACAAGCTCCAACTAGAGATTATGTTTGTTTTTAAGTCCGCTTTCAGCTCAGATAATCTCATCAGGACTGCAATATTATGATACAGAACAGAAACCATCTTGCTCTAAATATGCAACAGGGCTGTTCATTGCCGAACTTTTCCGGTAGCGGCGCCACGCTCGTCGTGGCCCTAAAGAATTTCGTTTGTCATTTGGTTGCCCTAAGCTTTACATTGGAGCGTGATGGGATTTCTATTCGAACCTTATTTTCACCGAAGGTAAGAATTTTTCGTGTAAATCGACAATAAAAATGTGTTTAGTAAACCTGACATAAACAAATAGTGTGCAAATTTTAGGGTTCTTGAGTTCCAATATCTTTTCCGTTGTTGACGATCATCTTTCTTTAAAATTCCAAATTTACAGCACTGATTCTATCACGTTCCGACATATTTATGAGGCTAAGATGAAATTAAACTGGCAATTTAATATAATAACATAATTCAGCGTCAAATTCCCCATGTATTTAAATGGGAGAACAATTGCCTATCAAAAGCGTCAAGACACAACTACCGTGCTGCCACCTACAATAGCTTTCGTTGACCAGTCCCATTTGCACTTGGTTGATGTCATAGTATCTAACTGAAAAAAAAAGAAATAAAGAAAGGGGGGGGGACATTTCTATCGAAAAGTAAAGTTGTACTTACCGCATCTGCAGCTCCTCCCTTAACGACCGACTTTATGTATATTCCTAGTCTGTCTTGCCCAGCTCCCTGGAAAGAAAAAAAAAGGTTCTTCAGAACATTTTTGCGTTTCAACCGCACATGTATGACATGACACACGACAAATATTTATTTACACATAAAGGAATGCGCTTACATTCTACGTTTAGTTTCGCACTTTAAAAAGGTGACAGACATTTCGGTTCCATTTACTCGTAAAGCCAAGACAGTCCTTCGAAACTTTCTTCCCCAAGTCTCTGTTTCCTGTCACGAGCCAACATTAGCCAGATGTTTTTTTCTACCTCTCCACCATGTTGCTATATCCCAAGCTCCTCGCTGCATTTAGCCACAACTGTTTTCAGAAACACAAAGAAAGGAACGATCACACAATCAAAATAAATCACCCTTTTTCAAGTGTATAATACATTCTCAAGTGTAAGGCGGTGGAAGTACAGGAGAGGGGGGTGCAATAAATCTAAAGCACCATTTTTTCGGGATACCGGACCAGATACTTGTTCAAAAATATCAGCAAAAAGAATGTAACATTAAGGTCAGTGGCGGCGGTTGAGTTCCAAAACTAGGGCGAAGGATAGTTTACATTCCCTTGTTATATAAAGTTTGGCATAGTGCGGGGGCAAAAGTGGGGGCTCGCCCCCTAATCACAGCCACTGATTGAGGTATGTATATCGGGGCTGGACCTACAGTTTAACGTGTAATCCGAATCACTATGCACCTCAAACGGGTATCGAACTCGGAGCCATGTCTAGGGTTACCAGACGTCCTCTTTTATCCGGACATGTCCTCCTTTTTAGGTGTCTGTCCGGCGTCCGGGCGGATTTTTTAGAAATCGGTAAATGTCCTCCTTTTTTTGGAAAGAGTATAGCATCTACCGTAGCAAATGTGCTGCATAGAGAATGCTTCCACACATAACGATCTTCATATCACTGAGGTGCGTAAAGTATTCTAATAATGCTCACGTAGCACCTGGGAGCTGAACACGAACACTTTCATGGCTGAGTCATTAGTAGGGTGCGGATATATACGCACTAAATCCTCTCAAATAGGCACCCTAAAATTAAAAGAAGGCATTAAAATGGGCAATGAATGTGAACTTATTTCAATTTTCTTACAATACACAGTTATACTGTATTAGTACTTCAGTTTATACATAAAAGTGTGCTAACGATAAACAAACTATACTCTTTTGATCGAAATTCACATTTGCTGAGAATCGTCAGTTAAAGTAATTCTCACAAAAAGAGCTTGTGCTAACGCTGTGCGGATTTGAACGAATGATGAAAAAAACAATTTTCATCATTGTGACAAAAAAAATGTAAACAGTGTTCCAATTGTGACCCTCAAATCGGGCGAATACCAGATAACATCAACAAAGCCTTCTCCAATGTAGGAAAAGCCAAAGAAGGCACGTAAAAAAACTGCAAGAATTGCAGAATAGAAGTCTTTTTGGCACGATTAAGCGAAATAGGCACTAACCCTCAAAATAGGCATTTATAGGCACTATAAAAATTCGTTTTCGGACTGGAAACACCATGAAACGAACTTTAAACATTAAAGCCTATGTTTTACTACAAAGAAATAAAATAGGCAAAATTCCACACCCTAGTCATTAGTATTATTCTAACTCGTTGCTTCGCCCTTTGAGACTGCAGGAACTCACGTAGTCTGTAAAAGTAAAGTGCTCCCCTGTGCTTTGCACCAGCCATGAAGGCGTATGGGGGGGGGGTGGAGTTAGGGACCCACACTTCCTTGATCACGGTCGAAGGTGGGGGTGATGTGATCAGCAACAAGCCCCTAGCCGCCTTTACCACCCAGTTTCCTCCAGGTATCCACTTAATACGACACTGGGTGAGCGTCGGAACCGCTTGAACCGGTAGAAAAAATCCCGGATCTCCCCCCCCAAGGATCGAACCTCTCTCTCGCATGGTAGTCAGACACCCTAAGGTCTGAGTCTGTGCAGTTCCATTTCCATTGATTGATTTATTTTACTTCGCTTTTCTGCCACTTTTGGCTAATCGCGAAGATGGGTATGAGCGATGATATGATGATTTTGATGAAGGGACACTCACAAAGAACACCCATACCAGGCCCGGGATTCGAATCCGGGACCCCTGGCGTTGTGGCGCGGTATGCTAACCACTCCGCCATAGAGATCGGACAGTTCCTTTTCGAGTTATTCATAGGCGATACAGAAAAGCGTAGCGAGAATTTTGATTATTAAGTAATATTTACTTTCATGAAATAACAAAGCGAAAGTGTAAATTCAACAATGATCTTGCAAGAAAATATCCGGAAGAAACGAATATAAGGTAAGTGTAAGGTGGCTGTCACTTTCCCCTGATGTTGAAAGAGTGCTAGAAATGTTCCTGGCATTAAAATCATATTTCTTGAAACAATCTAAACTAACCAAAATTTTAATTCTGTTTTTGGAAATAAGTTAAAATAAATCTTACTTGTTACATTTGCATTCACTTGTGGGGATATTTCCTCCTAATATCCAAGAATGAGAAAAGGAGTAAAATTCTGTGCTTCAAATTGTAGATATTCTTTGTCATTTATTAAATAACAGATTAGGAGATCATCTGAAAAGGGTCTGTGAGCAAAGTGTTTGTAAAGTTTTAATATTGCTTAAATTATGAGTAATGGCAAATGTGGTGCTATTTTCTACGGTGTCCTCTTTCTTATGACTTTGTCCTCCTTTTCGCCATGCTCTGTACTCTATTTTGGATCTATGTGTCTGTCGTCTGACTGGCACATGGGAGACCCGGGTTCGATTCCGGCAGTTGGTGATTTCGATTGGGGATTTTTCAAGCAATATCCCTACATGAACCGGCTCTGGGGTTCACCTAACCTCTAATAAATCGGTACCTGGGGAGGGGTGTGTTAAAGGCGGCCGGAACGTAGTGCTTATCACATCAGCTCCACAGAACCTCCACATGTCTTCATGGTGTATCAGGGAATAGCATATTATTAATACACTTATTGTAATCGAATCTATCTTCATGTAAGCTCCGTGGAATTAACCCAAGTCGTCAAACAGTAAACAAGTGTTTTGTTTATTTACAACTCTTTCGGAAGCACCCCCCTTTCGCTTTCTCAAAATACGCCCTTGGTCACACTGAACCATGACGTTATCCCGCTAGAACTAGGCTCCAACCAGGGCTTCATGTGATAATCCAGGGAGTCGCCGCCTTTGTCCCCGCCAGTCAGTGACCCACATTCTCTCACGACCCCTGACCTTAGCCTCTCTTTGTTTCCCTCCCCCGATCCGACGAGAGCACGGCACGTGACACACTAAGCTGGAACAATCGAACAACGGTCAACTTGGTAGCTCGCTTTTCGAATGCACCGTAACGCACGACTCGCATCCAGTTTGTCCAGTCGGTTCGGATTTTATGTTCTGCCCGAGGGCTCTTCCACATTTTGGGGCAAATTTCCGAGATTTTTCCCAGCTATATTCAAGACCACCTAATGGGAAGTTCGGCTATGCCGGATTTATGTTAGGAAGTATTTGGCCATGGGTCAGGGTGCGACAAAAGTCATGTGCACCTGGCGAGACAATACACACACTCGCACGAAGTTTTCCAGCACGCGTTTACTTGATTATCATCCAAGATCTGAAGAGAGCTGCCGCCACGAATGTGGATGGGGATTAACAGCGGGCGAGTTGTTTTCGTCCAATCACACTCAACCTTCAGCCAATGGGCGCAGCTGTCATTTTGCTCGTCTACTCCACGTGGAGTCTCAGTCACATGACTGTGGATATGCTGTTACCGTACTTTGCAACTTCAATGTGGAGACCGTGGGAAGGCGGAGGGACAAGGTGGAGATGTGGAGAGTACATGTGTGGCAACACTGTGGGTTGAATGTGATTGTTGCAGCTGGTGGGCGCGCTCCGTGGACTTCAAAACCAGCCGGTCGTTAACGTAGCTAGCGCGTCGACTATAACCGGCACCAGATACTGGAAATGCCATTACATGATCTGACGATTGATGTGTATGTGCGATATCTCGAAGACGCGTGATTGGGTTCATAGGGACCATAGAAGTGGCAAGCTATTGTGACAATGCCCTGCACAAGTGGCGGCGATTGGGTTCCAAAACTGGGAGGGAAAAAGACAGTTTACTTACCCTCGTAGATAAGGTTTAGCATAGTGCGGGGGCAACTGCCCCCCCCCCAATCGCCGTCACTGCCCTGCACCCATTCGTCGGGCACTTAACTGGGAAGGCAGGGGTTCTTCCTCTACGTCCCACACAGCTCGTCTCTTTATGACGTTGTTGACATGATTGGAAACAGGATTATTTCAAAATACATGCGGCCTCCATGTTTGCCCAACCTCACGCCTCCACAGTATTAGCTGTGGGGTTTACTGAACCGTTTACAAGAACATTCCGCGTTCTCCCTGCCAGAACTACAGGAAGTAATCACCATTTCTCCATTGGAACTATCACGTGTCTTCGAAAACGTGTGAAAGCATGTCTAGCATTTATTGCAGCATATACGCTTGTATTTGCTATGCGTGTATAGTCTTGCCAGGGGCACAGTGACTTTTGGCTCACCCTGTAGTTACTTTGAGCACGTCTTGCATGATGTGTGGAGAATGGATTAAAACACGTGCTTTCAGTCTGGTGTTACTGTTCCCATACCGTGCTAACCAACAGCGTCCGCAGGAAAGGCAAGCAAGGCATTTCAAGTGTCGTCTCCTCAAAAACACTAACACAAAAATGGCACTACTGCTTTCTTTAAGTTATCCGACAGAAAACATTGCAAGAACGAATCTTTGCGCATGATCCCATATACACAGGATCAAAAGCAGTGGCGTGCGATGACTTTTATCTTTGGGGAAGCACCCCTAGAAAAATCACGTTTGCACACTCGTTAGAAATTTCTGGATAGAAATGTCCCTTTGCTTTCAATGTTTGCCAAAGTTAGTTTTCAATAGATCACCTTCATGCATAATATGTTATTCTTCTGTCAAAAATCATAGTTTTGTGTTTGCTGTGCTCCCAAGCTTTAAAATGTATTTTTTTTTTTTAAATTTTAAACGCTGGTAATGGCATTATACGGTACAAAAACAACTGTAAGCAGATATTTAACCGTACAGTTTGCAACACTACGACAGATACAGCAACAGACCTTGCTGGTGTACTGCGAATGCATTTCATCCCCTGCCAATTGGGGAGTAGGTATCCTTCATACGGAAGCTGGCCTGTTATTAGGTGGTTCAAGGACACCTAGACCCATTTTCATGTCTTGCTTCCTCTGCGGAATACACAGATGTTTTGTCAAATCAACACAAGATGGTGCTAAGAGTTTCCATCTCGTAAATGAAGGGATTGCGACAGGAAGGACTACAAGTTCATTCTTTTGAGATGGTAGAAAATCATTCAAAATTCGAAGTAAAAAAAGGTATTTCGCAGCTGTCATGCTGTGGGCAACCACTGCAGCAGTCTTGTTGTACTGGAAAACACGCGCAGATTAAAATTATTGTTTCCAGTAGCCTAGTACAGTCGAAACGAGAGAAAAAAAGTTGTTGGTCTTGATGCCTCTGCAAAACTTTATCACCCTGTATATTGATGAAAGTGCTATACAGTGTCAAGTCACTTGTGAGCGTTGCGCAACTGCCCTACTGTTCGCGACGCGAGTTAAAATCCCTCTCTTCCCACAGCTTCCCCGTTACAGAGGAGCGAAAGATCTTAACTCTGACTGGAGACCCATGGTTCCGCTCTGGAGCGCAGGGTTTTTTCCTCCAGCATCCTTATCCGGAGACAAAACACAAAAGCTATTACGTGTGGTAATAGCCAGTTTCCGGAGCTGTAACAAAGTATCCGGAAATCCTATCACTTTTCTTTCTCTATTCTTCGAACCTAATTATCACGGGCGGCACGGCTCGTGCTTTTTGTTACAACGTTCCAAGGTGATTATTTGTTACGCAGTGCATCGGGAACTGTCACTCGAAGGAGACAAAACTGCAAGAGATATTAATTCTAGGGTGTTCCGGGCAAGGCACATAAAGTCGCAAACTGCGATTTTCTGCTGCTTTCGTTTGTCACACTGAATAAATTAAATAAAATATTATATAATAATTAATATATTGGTGTGTAAATATTCTAATCAGCGAGATCCAACATGTATAACATGTCCGTACTTCTTGCTATTAAAATAATGTCTGCTGGAAAGTTGCATTTTATTAACGTTAGTGCTTTTTTCCCCGAACAGCCTATAATTAGTACTGAAAAGCCTATAATTAGTACTCAACAGCCTAGAATTAGTACTGAACAGCCTATAATTAGTACTGAACAGCCTATAATTAGTACTGAACAGCCTATAATTAGTACTGGACAGCCTATAATTAGTACTGGACAGCCTATAATTAGTACTGGACAGCCTAGAATTAGTACTGAAGAGCCTATAATTAGTACTGAACAGCCTATAATTAGTACTGAACAGCCTAGAATTAGTACTGAACAGCCTATAATTAGTACTGAACAGCCTATAATTAGTACTGGACAGCCTATAATTAGTACTGAACAGCCTATAATTAGTACTGAACAGCCTATAATTAGTACTGAACAGCCTATAATTAGTACTGGACAGCCTATAATTAGTACTGGACAGCCTATAATTAGTACTGGACAGCCTATAATTAGTACTGAACAGCCTATAATTAGTACTGAACAGCCTATAATTAGTACTGAACAGCCTAGAATTAGTACTGAACAGCCTATAATTAGTAAAGAACAGCCTATAATTAGTACTGAACAGCCTATAATTAGTACTGAACAGCCTATAATTAGTACTGAACAGCCTAGAATTAGTACTGAACAGCTTATAATTAGTACTGAAAGAATGATTTTAAGTAATATACGAGGGAGAGTCAAATGAAAACCTTAATTTGTTTTTGTTTCTTATCTAGATTTCTGTGTTTGCTTCATTTTAGCACAGACCTATTGCTGATCTACATATATGTTCAACTTTGAGTTAGTGCCTGTATGCCTTAAGGAGAATAAGTCTTTGGGGTCCACGTGCAGTCACTAATGAGCCACTGCGAAGGCCTTTCCACTTATCTGCCTGCGAACTGAGGCAATTGTCGAACTTTCTCGTCCATTAGTAAACTTGCTGGTGTGATAAGCATGCATACAAATATTGAATTTTCATTTGCCGAGAAATTTCTGTAAGTTTTAGCCTGCAGAGGACAATAAACCACTCCTCTTCACTGATGCAAGTGTGTAGAGGCTTTTTGAAGTTCACTTGATTAGTGTTGCAGCCTTGAGTTGATACTTCATGTAAATTTGAGCTGTATGCAGTCTGTCGTATAATTTTTGTCGGACGTACAATGTTTTAATTTGACTCTCCCCTCGTACTTATATATTCAATATAATCCCTATTTTTTCTCCCAACACAGAGTCAACTTTAAAGCCAACTGCAGCAAATCCTCAGGAACAAATCGCTGAGATTCAGTTTATGGCCAGATAAAATCAAATCCGGGAACAAAGCAGTTAGAGTGAGTGGAAAAGGTTCAATTTGTGACCAGACCAAAATAAAATACAGGAAGAAATCAGTCATACAAATATCTAAGACAAGTATTAACACAATGGAATAGCTAACCCCTAGATATGTATTAATAATGCCGGTTCTATTTTCATGGTGTGATAAAGCAGGCAGGCAAATATTAGTATAGTATTTCTAAAATATTATACTCAAGTCACTTTTATGTGAACCGACGAATTCTGTACGAAGGATGCAAAGTGGACATCAAACAAGTAATTCGCAAAATGTTGGAACTCATTACCTTGAGAGCCTCCCCGACAGTGCAGTGGTAGCGACTTCGCCTTGTAATCAAGGGGTCCCGGGTTCGATACCCGGTGGAGGCACAAGTGGTTCCGATCCCACTTTAAACTGTAGGTCCAGTCCCGATTAGCCTTACTGTGCATAATGTGGACTTAAAACAACAAATCAAAATCAAATCATTACCTTGAAGCACGGCTTTTTATCAGGTCAAGAAGTTGGATTATTTGCATAGCACACGCAACAATGATTGACAGTGTTCCTTGCGTATACGCAACCAGAATATTCACAAGAACTACACAGGGTTGCATAATGAGCAGGATATGAATGTTTTCAAACGAAGAGTGCCATTCGCGTGAAAAATTTGCACCCGCCATTTATACTCTATCCCGGGAATGTCTGGAGCAATGCGCGCATAAAGCGGAGAAAGCGAGTAGGCGGAGCGAACCAGAACATGCTGCTGAGAAGGCTGCAAACTGCCGCCGCTTTCCCTCCTCCACGCAATCCCGTTCCCTCGCACTTGTTCATTAGTCGAGACCTTTCGAGTCTTGCGCAGAGACTTGCTTTCGTTCTCTCGCTCCAGAGATTACCGGGTCAGAGTATACACCCGGAATAAAGATTTGCGATGAGAAGGTGCACGACCTACCAGTCCGATTTATCTTGCAATACGACACCATATTTGATTTCGCACGGAGCTCTCTTGAAGGTCATTTTACCAAATTCACAGATGGTCACGTGATGCCCCTGTGGGGGGCTCATGTCAACCGACCTGATTATACAGGGAGTTTCACAGTGTTGTTCGATTTTACACACATGTACTTACTACACGTGAGCAAATGGACTTCACTTAATGGAACAAGCCCAGGACGAAGAAAAACTGAACTAATATCAGAGTTTGCATTGTTTTCAAGGGTCAGAAAAAAATTATTTGTTATCAAATTGCGAGCCTCGGGCAATTATTTCTGAGAGGAATACATGAACTTTGACTCTCCTTAGAAAATTTTCTTCGACTGTCCACGTCGGCTATCACGCAGTCCCGAGTTCAGTTTCCACCACGAGAGTCTGTACAGTTGCGGACACTTCTGCACCGAAAGTCATCACATGAACCCAGAAGTGTCCGCCACTGTACAAGCGGAGTGAAACAGCGTAAGACGGTAGCAGGCAGACGAGTGGGAGAAGCAGCCTCGAAGAACAATGGCCCTTTCTTTCCAAGAACCTAGAGTCACTGTATTTAAACAATGAATCACCCGGAACTTGAGAGAAAACTCCAAGGGTAAACTTTTCTTACGTAACAAAGGCAATTGCAAGGGGGCCATCACGAAGTTTGTCGACCTCCTGCGAGCTCAACGGCACGTTCCTCCCGAGCGGCCCCGAGCGAGACACGACGCGACCAAAGCAGACACGGCCCCTGGGATCGTCGCCTCCTCACGCGACAGAGACCAGCGCCTCGACACCCGAAGAGCTGCCGCCAGCGAGGCTTTTCTTTCTACCAACTACCCACCGTCACTGTTGTCAACTTGGTTCTCTTGTGGCCAGACTTCGCCCTTTTCCCTTCTTATCTCCGAAAATGAAGCACAAGCACAAACGAAGTTGGGGCATTCCACGAAAAGCGGCCCTACTTCATTGTAATAAAATGAATCAATATAGAAGTTAACATTGTTCTTAATTGCATTAAGGATTAGATGTTTGTGAATGCATTAAACTACGCTTTTCACCAATAAAAGTCACTAGCATCTGCAGTGACAAATAAAGTCAAAATTTGCTACATTTTTAAAGCGTCACGCACGTAACGCACTTTTGTTAATACTTTTCATGCATTCAGCCTCTGCCAACATACTCAAGTTCTTTTCATTTGTAAGCAGACACCACAAAGTACTTCATAATTCTATGAAATCAGTTCATAATGAATATTTTAATCCAATCTCATGTCTAGACTGTTTAATTTTGTGTGCAAAATGTCACACATGTAACGCTGGAACGCCCCAGTTCCAAATCTGGCTCTTATTATAGCGGTGGTGGCAACTTATATGGGCCTGTGGGGATTGAGCCTATCCAATAATTCGCCTGTTATTAGAAATGAAGCCAACGCGCTTAAGAAAAAAAAATGGCCGGCCTACGTGGCGTAGTGGTTAGCATATCGCGCTACGACGCCGGGGGTCCAGCTTCAGAATCCAGGCCTAGCTGTTCTTTCTGAGTGTCCCTTCGTCAACTTCATCATATCATCACTCATTCTCACCTTCGCGTTTAGCCAAAAGTGGCAGAAAAGCGAAGTAAAATAAACCAAATCAATCATTTAACTTTCAAATGTACGTACATGCGTTTATATTGCCTATTTGTGCGATCAGGTAAACGGAAACGAAGTTCCTAAGTGAACCGAAGAAATGAGTATTACAAATATCTACACTATCAACGTTTCCACTCATTTTGCCACATCGGCTATTCCAGGTTTTCCAGTCATACTGAAACGTATTTCCGGACAAATTCCAAATGTTTATAAATTATTATAATTATGTTCAAGGCATATTTTTAGAATGAAAATATGAAAATAAAGATTCCAAATGAAAGGGGCATCATTTTTTAAAGTGTTTCTTTTCATACACAAATCGGTGTTCACAAATACGTGAAAATCCATATTCACCCAGATGGCGTAGAGACAGAGAGAGAGAGAGAGAGAGAGAGAGAGAGAAAGAGAGCTAGAGAGAGAGGAGAGAGAGAGAGAGAGAGAAAGAGAGCTAGAGAGAGAGGAGAGAGAGAGAGAGAAAGAAGAGAGAGTGAGAGAAAGAAGAGAGAGTGAGAGAAAGAGCTGGAGAAAGAGAGAGAGGAGTGAGAGAGAGTGAGTGAGAGAAAGAGAGCTGGAGAGAGAGAGGGAGAAGAGAGAGAGGAGAGAGGGGGAGAGAGAATAAGAGAGAGAGAGTGAAAGAGAGAGAGAAAGAGAGAGAGAGAGAGAGAGAGAGAGTAAGAGAAATAGCTGGAGAGAGAGAGAGAGAGGGGGGGAGAGAGAGAGATAGAAGAGAGAGAGTGAGAGAAAGAGAGTGTGAGAGAGAGAGATAGAGAGGGAGGGAGAGAGAGCTAGAGAGATAGAGAGAGAGAGTGAAAGTGAGGGTGGGTAACGTCGCCTCCTTGTAATCAAGGGGTCCAGGGTTCGATACCCAGTGGAGGCACACAGTGGTTCGGATCACACTCTAAACTGTAGATCCCGTCCCGATTAACCTGTCTGTGCATGAAGTGGACTTAAAAAAAATAACTCAAACTCTATCAAACCGCTATGTCATAAATTCCTGAAAAAACTGATTAGGGTCCCGAAAACGACATGGCAGCTTTCCCGAGGATGACAACTGCTAGTAGAGATGGAGAGAAAACCTGTGCTATTTTATGGGCACGGAGACAAATTGTTGAATTTTAGACAACCTAACTTTATAGGTGCGATTTAGTTCTTCTCCGCTAATCTGATTTGGCACCACTGCCTACTGTTTACCTTCTCCAAAGAGACAGTGCGGTTCCCACGGGATGGATGGTCATGCGCTACCACCAATGGCGTGAAAGATTAGGCAGGAAGAAAGCATGAAGTCGATGATCGCCTCTTTGCTGAGACGAATCAAATGCAAAATTATGCCTATTTCGTGGGCCCAGATTGGGAAGGAACCAGCGTCGTGTGTTCGCATTTCGGTTCAACCAATGAAGGGGGTAACTTGAACTTGGCTTCATATATATTTCACCTGTTTCTCGAAACTTTCATCGGACCCTGTGGCTGAGTGGTCAGTCTCGCATGGAACGCGTGAGTGAGCAGACGTCGTGCGCGCTGCTCCTGCATAAGCGGTTACTTTCCATTCGCGTGGCAACTTTTGTGTCCTGTTGAATAGAACCAGTTAGTAAAATGGTGCTTCGGCGAATTAATACCCTGAAATTAAACTTTCGGAATGTTGCAACTAGACCCTCGACCTTAGACTTACATCGTTGGATTAATGACACGTTGCAGGTAACGCCAGAACAAGTAGTGAGTATAGAAATTGATTTGTATCATAAGTGTGTGTTCCTGAAATTAACTTCGCGAGTGCTTGGTGAACGTTTGATACAGAACTCAAATGGCTGTGTTATATATCACGACGATATCGATGAATATAGTGTTGACATGACGTGGGCAGATATGGATTATGTGACGGTCCGGATACACGTTGTACCCGAGGAACTCAAAGATGACGAAATACGTTCAGTTTTGAGCCAATATGGCAAAATTATCGACAAAATTTTGGACGAAGTGTACACGGGAGAACATATTTATAAAGTTCGAACGGGACGAAAAATCTTGAAAATGTCATTACGTCACCCGATTCCCTCGTATGTTACAATATGTGGACAACGGTTCTGGGTGACGTATCTTGGTCAGGAACGCACTTGTGCTATCTGCGATTTGGGGGGACACGTGGCTGGGAAGTGCCCCCAACGACGTCCTGTTGGGCCTGTGAAGAATCCTACCCTGTATGCTAACGTCGCCAGATTTGGGCCCAATCAGATCGATGCCACTGAACCGGTGATGTCGGCAACCTTTACGAACCTATCTGCGCAGCATACCGAGACCGACACCAATAACTTGGATCGCGCTTCGACTTCGAACTCCCCCCCAAAACAGACGGAACAGCTACTAGTTGAGCCCCTGAGTGAGACCGTCGACGCAAGTGAAATGGAGGTGATAACGGAGGAGTCGACAGACCAGAACCAGAATGCAGAAGACACCCCCATACTGGAACCAGTGAACATGGATCTCGAGCAGCATGCCGACACGTCGGTCGATTCGTCCGACGGCACGCCGGAGCCAGATCCGGGGATATCCACCCCCGAGATGATGGATGCTACAATGAAGATGGAAGGTGCGAACAGTGAGATGCCTATGTCCATAGATGCCGGAACTTTGAAGTCCTCACAGGCTAAGGAAGCGGAATTGCAACTTCAGCGCCGTCGCCAAGACACCTTTGAGCATCGCCAGAAGAAACGCAGTACGTCGAGATCGCCGACCGCGTCGAAGCGATCTCACCCCAAACGAAATAAGGCAAGGAAACCGGCAGTAAATACGACAGTGGACACAGGTACCGGTGATAGTAAGGAGAATAATAAGTAACTTTGACAAAGTATATAGATAGTAGTAATGGTAGTAGTGTCTGTTATATGGTGTCTAGTTCTAATATTTGTAACCAATAACTTAAGTTCTGACAACTCAAGCGAGTGTTATAAAACATTAATGCAAAGCAAGCATATGGAACAGGAAATAATTTATCACGTGGCTACCATAAATATCAACAAACTTTCATCTGAACTGAAACGAAAAGCTCTCATAGACTATATACGTTCTTATAATTTAGATATCGTTTGTATTCAAGAACTAGGTATAGGAAATCTTGATATTGGGTTTGATTATGTAGTATATAATAATAGTAATCATAACTCAACGGGAACGGCAATTATAGTTAGAAATAGTATTACAGTATCAAATGTACTATACCATCCATCAGGTAGAATAATTTGTGTAAATGTGGGTGACGTGTGGATATGCAATATTTATGCTCCGTCAGGTAGTGACGCACGAAAAGAGAGAGAGGAATTTTTCAATACTCAAGTAGCTACAGCCCTCGGCGGAAATAGACAACATATATTGTGCACGGGAGACTTTAACTGTACGTTAAGGCGAGAGGATCAAATCCCTGGTTTTAATACTTCACCAAGTTTAAACATTTTAGTGTCTGGGTTTGACCTAATAGATGTGTGGCAAAGAAAACATCCTAGCGAAAAAGGATATACATACATTAGAACAAATACTGCTAGTAGACTAGATAGGTTTTATGTAACAAAAGAACTGTTCTCGCATTCCACAAAAATAGAGGTACTTCCAAACTGTTTCAGTGATCATTTAGGTGTCCATTTAGATATAGCTTTAAATATCCCACACGTTCGGAAAGGAAGAGGTTATTGGCGATTAAACCTTCAACTACTTCAAGATGAAGCCTTTCGTAAGGAATTTGAGGAACAATGGGGAAAATGGGAAGCCATGAGTCATAGACAGACGGACTTCATAAAATGGTGGGACTCCTATCTAAAACCCTCAATTAAATACTTTTGCATGCAATACAGTAAAGGAAAAATGGCGGATTTTTATAAGAAGTATAACTTTTATCATGCAGTTTTGAGAGAATTAGCAAACAAACTCAAAACAGATCAAACGGTTCTGAGTGAATATAAGAAAATACAAGCGGTCGTTCTGAGAATGTACAACCAAAAAATGCAAGGATATAATTATCGAAGCAAATTAGTAATGTTCGATCCCAAAGAACAACCTTCGCTGGCGCAAGTCCTAGGAGAAAGACGCAGAGAACAACGGAAGTTGATAACAGAGATCGACGATGAAGGAGGAGTAAAACTTACAAATACGAAAGACATTCAAAGACATTTAGTAGATTACTTTTCCAATAAATTCAGTGACACAAGTGCTGACAAGGAACAAGATTTTTTCGTTATTGAAAACTATATACCAAGAGTAACAGAGGAAGAAAGGGAGTTCCTCCAACAGCCTTTTACAAGAGAGGAAGTGGAACTAGCTGTAATGGCCGGCAAACGCAATCGCGCTGGAGGCATCGATGGCTTACCTATTGAATTATTCCAAACATTTTGGCCAGTGGTACAGACCATGCTGACGCGATGGGTAAATGAAGTTTTCCGACAACAACGCATGGGACAAACGAGCCTGTTAGGAGTGATGGTACTCGTGCCGAAACCAGGCCGACTCATCTCGGCAAAGAATTTTCGCCCGATAACACTCTTGTGTGTGGACTATAAAATATACACACGACTTATCACAAAACGACTGCAACAATTGGCGGAGAAATTAATAGGACCACAACAATTCATCTTTCGAGCGCATGGTGCAATTTTTGAACTGTTAAATACATTAAGAGACGTTGTGGCACTTCAACAACAGAAAGTTGGATCAAAAGCAGCAATCCTGGCCTTGGACTTTGCAAACGCGTTCGACACAATCAAGCACGATTATTTCTTTACGTTGTTAAGAAAAGTAGGATTAGGAGAAAAAATTGTATCAGCTATTCAGTTGCTTTACACAAATGCAAGAGTACGCCTTAATGTTAACGGGACACTGTCAACGTCTTTCCCACTGAAGCGATCATTAAGACAAGGGTGTCCATTATCACTCTTTGCATTTGGCTTAGCAATTACACCCATTGTACGGTGGATGCAAGAACAGGTGCGGGGAGTGGAAGTCTACAGGAAATCGTTTCGAACATTCGCGTATGCAGATGACGTAACTGTTTTGATAAATGATGACAACGACTTGCAGAAGTTACAGGCTATCTTAAAAACAACGCAAGAATTAACAGGGTTAAAAGTAAACGATAAAAAATCTAAAATTTTGCAGCTAGGAAAAAACCCAATAAACTGCTATCAAGATTCACCTTATGATATTGCGAATGAAGTGACAATCTTGGGGGTAGTGTTTTGTTCAACGATACAAGAAATGAAAAATAGAACATATAGTGTGGTGATATCAAGATTACGACATGCAGTGTTTTGTGATAAGCGAAGGAATATATCCATAATCTCTAGAGTGACTTACAGCAACGTGTTTCTTCTTTCAAAAGTATGGTATGTTGCTCAAGTATTACCACTACCACCAGCAAGTGCAGCAGAAATACGACGGCTGGTCACACAGTTCATATGGCAGTCCCATGTACTTAGAGTGGCCTATACCACTTTGTGTTTACCATTAAGAACAGGTGGACTAAATCTAATGAATATTGAAATACAAGCACAGGCTCTCCTCAATCATAGAAATATTCAACTAGCGCTAAAAGATACGCCGAACTTGACCGGATATATACTCCATGCCTACTTAAGAGACATCGAACTTACAGCACCTGTATTACTGCCAAAATTTGACAGTGATACAAGTTATTTCCGATCAACGGTATTAGAATTTGTGTATCTTTTGATAACTAGTCCACAAATACAGACTGAAGCAATTACAGTGCAATTATTGTATCGTCAACAGTGCGACAGGCTCAAGGTCAAACCCAGAATAGTGAACCAGCAACCTAGTATTAACTGGTCGAATGTATGGCGCAACTTAACAGCAAAACATATTCCAGCCTCCGTGCGCTCGATATGGTACTTGGTGATTCATGATATAATATTAACTAAAGAAAGAGCATATCGGATTAATCTAGAGGCAGAACCTAATTGCATAAGTTGTGATCAAGTAGATACCCTCAGACATAGATTAACAACTTGTACTAAAATGACAGACAATTGGAAATTCCTCTGCCGCTGTCTCGGCAGTATATGTAGGAAACCTCCTGCATATTTTACAGTGGAGCATCTCCTCTTCCCAGATTTTATGCTTTTCCCGTTAAGAAAATTACAGGCAATACAGTGGCTATTAGCACACTACATCTGTTATGCCTGTACACCAAAAGGCATCATGTGTAAACAAACATTGTGTGAATACTTTCAATCAGTTTACTTACAAATTGAGGCCGATGCCCGTGCATATTTATATGCAAACTATTTAAGAAATGTATTATTTATAGGAATGTAAAACATGGAAAGTTAGGTAAAAATGTAAGCAAAAAATAGAGGTAATATTGCAAGATTGTGGACTGTAAACCAAAAATAGATGTAACTCTGTAATTGTTTGTGAAATAAAAAAAAAAAAAAAAAAAAGTGGTAAGCACATCGCGCTGCGACGCCAGAGGTCCCTGGTTCGAATCCCGCTCGGGCTTGGTTGTTTATGAATTCATGAATTTCATCATTTCATCACTCATCCCCATCTTTGCAAATTAGCCAAGAGGCACAAAACGCGAAGTAAAATAAAATAAATCAATCAATGGAAACTTTCCTTGAATGATCAAAACGATTGCCACTCATTTTTCTTGGCTAACATAATCGCTCAGCAAACCAACTGTAATGAAAACATTTGGGTTTACAACGGTATAATGGTTAAAGATACGTTGAAATGAAACATCATCGGGCTCCTTGTGAAATTCTAATCAGTTTTGATACGTCACATGACCACTTTTCCATTTGAGAAAATGAAGTTGACTCCAATATGGCCGCCATGTTGGTAACATAACCGAAAAACCTTTCCTGTATCACGACGTTCGATCCGTGTTTACCCGTACGTATATGCTTTAAACAGGTGTTTGAAGAATTATGAACCACCGGAGGGGAGAGGCAACGCTTTTTCGCTTGGTCGAGGTTGGGGATAGGAGAGAGATGCTGCTATGGGTCAACATCAGGGGGACGGGGGGGGGGGAATCCCCCACCAACGATCTTGTCCTGAAACCCCCCCCCCCCCCACCAAACTCTTCCGAGCGGAGAGTTTTTGTGTTAACAACGAACGGTTTGGGATTCGACTGGAATAAAATTGATACCATACAAAAAGAACAAAGAGCCTCATCTCTTAGGACCCTGAATCCAGCAATCCCCAGAACACAGAAATTAGACAGACTTATTCCTTCTCCATTTCTCAAAGCCTTTCGTTAGCAACCAAGAAGTATGTAAATATATTAATAAAACACGCAATGGCACTTATATGTGAATTTTATACAGGGAACTATTATCTTCTTCATGTCTCTTAATTTTTGCCCCTTCTCCCTTACGCAAATCATTGTTCATAGCATCAGTAGTACATCAAAATCTTCAATTAGCAATTACATTTTGAATGAAAAACAGTTCATATAATATATTGTATATTTTATAATATAATTTGATTATTTAATAACTGACACATATTTAGTGTGTGTGTGTGTGTCTGCCTGTCTGCTCCTTCCCCCAACAAATCTGCAGTGATTTCGCACCCTGGTCAACATGAGAAAATGCAGGTGGGGAGGAATGCTTTATGAAAATTTTCTTAAGTACGTATTCGCGTTTCCCCATCTTCGATCACTTGTCGTCTTGTAATTAAGGGGTTCCAGGTTCGATCCTCATCTTTAAACGGCAGGCCCGCTCCCAACTGAGCATAAAGTTGACTTCCCAAACTTGCTTTCACAGGGATGAAGTGAGGTGACATGAAAATAAGAGGATACTCCACATGACAGCAGTGGAGCACTGACGTTCGGGAAATATAATAATATTTGGTTAGATAATAAGAATGTATGATTTGGTATATTTTACTTCGCTTTTCTGATACTTTTGACTAATAGTGAAGATGTGGATGAGTGATATGATGAAATTTATGAAGGAATACACAAAGAACACCCATGTCAGTCCGGGATTCGAACCCTGGAGCAGTCTTGATTAGAGGTTTAGAGATGGATTCTTTATTACATATGGTTTTGGTGGTGGTGTTGTCATTGTTATTACTATAAACATTGTTGTGCATCTATCAAACCTCAAACGAGATTGATTTTCTTTCAAATATAGAATTTCCTGTAGACACTTGATTCCAGAGTGTGATTTTGGCAGCCCCAAAAGTGTACAATTCGTACAATGGTCAAAAATAAGTACAGCTGGCAACCTTGTTGGAAACCACCAAGGGGAAAGATCAGTGTACGTAATACAGAGGCATAAAAAAAACATGTCACACTTGAGTGACCCTTGCCTTGCTTTCTCGTGAGAGGTTAAGAAAGCGAAGTTGTCAAGCGTTGTTCTCCTCCGCGTGGAGTACACACGTTACTCCCCCTCCCCCGCCTGCAATTTCCGCTGACGTCATTGTTCTCCTCCCGTGGGAAACGCCATCATTGTACAAAGGTGCATCCGAAATTAACAAAGTAATGATTCCAGTTCCATTGCCTTAACTAGCCATTCTCCTTCAGCGCCATTGTTTCGGAGAAGAGGCCCAACAGAACCGACATTGATTCTCAGGCGATGCTTATGGAAATGTATTTGTACAGTTAAACGTTGCGTCATTTTTTAAAGGATGTGTCGAATTGCAGGGATTCGCTACCACCAAAGCAGCATTGGTGACAGAGACGTATGTATACCCCGTTTGCTACATCCTGTCATGTTTCCCGCGCTTGCCGATCGTTGGCATTTCTAGCAGAAGCAATGCGGCGTTGCCACTGTGGACAGAGTGAACACCGCGTTGGGGGAAGCCGAGGTCAGGTTGCGCATAATATACGTGCGAATTCACAAATTCAACACCACACTAATCAGCACCACGCTTATAAACTAGCTTCACACAGACACAAACAAAATACATGCGAGTTATACTCCAATGTGGCAACATCGCCTACGTAAGCGCCTCTCTTCTGGCACCCATTCGCTCCTGGCTGCCCAGCAGACGTTTTCCTCGTTTCTCATTGGCACAGAAACTGTCAAGCGATCGCTAGCGTGGGAAACATGACAGGTTGTAACAAACGCGGTATAGGTAGAAAAGTTTGTTTTGGCTCACGGGTGGGCGAAATATTATAAGGTGGACTCTCTGTTTTATCTTGCTTCTCCTTTATTACTCGACATTCTTTTTATCTTTCTTACCGTCCCTTCTCCTTGTATGTATACATTTTTCCTTTTCTTTTGCATATTCTCTCTCTCTCCACTCTTTTACTTCTTTCCGTTTCTATCTCTGCTCTTTATATTTCAAGATTTTCCATTTCCTTTTACATTCTCTTCGTTTTCTACTACTTTCTATCTCTTTACATTCTTTTTTATCTTTCATTCTGTCTCTGCTCCTTGCATTTCCACATTTTCTCATTTTCTTTTACAGTTTCCTCGTCTCTCTCCCTCCCCCTCTCAACTCCTTTATTTCTTTCCGCCTCTGTATCTGCTGTTTATATTTCTACATTTTCTCCTTTTCTTTGAATATTTCCCTTTCTGCTCCTTGCTATCTCTTCCCACATCTTTTCTATTTCTTTCTCGCTCTCTATTGTTTTCACTATCAATGTTTCCCCCTCGCAGACACTAAATCTCTGTCTGTACCTTCTGTGTGTTTTATCCCCCCATTTCTCCACATTCCCCCACACTATACGAGTAAACAATCACCGTGTTAAAATACTTGTCATACTAGCGTCTTTTAAAAAAATCTCAAACAGGCTATTCAGGTGGCGATGCCGCTGATTGGACAGTGCCGCAGCAGTGGCGTATTTACGATATCATTTCGGGAGTGTAACTTTTTTTCAGTGAACATTTTGTATGTCGGTAGTGCGCACGTTTGGATCTTTACAATACAGGAGCACTGCATTATGGCATGAGAATTTTTAGGTCAACAAATGACTATCACCCTGCAGCTTTGGTTCGAAGGTGGATTTACACTTCGATTTACACTCTCAAATACCAGTGATTATAGTAATGCAGCCAGCAGAAGTAAATGACACAGAATACTTGTATTTCTTTCTAATGGAAAAGAAATAGCATGCCCAAAAGAGGAGGGGATACGGATTAATTGTTATGCACTCTGCCCGTTGACAAGGTTCCCTCCACGCCATTCCACCGTTCAGCGAAACGTATTTTGTAACACGGACGAATAAAAATATTAACTGTGAGAAAACGAAGCGGTGCTCCACTGTATTTGCAGAAACTTAATAACACGTTGCCTGTTAACTGCGTTAATGGGTTTCTCGTCATTATCATAATCTTTTCCCTTGTTCCTTATGCGTAACTGCTGTCGACATCCGATGGGAAACATTGGACTTTAATGGCTGAGAACGTTGCCTCGGTTTCCCTCGAGGAAAAGGTATTGGAGTCAAAATGCGTTGCACATTGTCTTGAGCTGGTGCTTTAAGATACTCTATGTCCGGTAGCGGACGGGTCTCACTTATTACACCCTAGTCAACCAACATCCACACCAGCGCGGAATTACTTTGTTGTTGGGTGTTCACTTTATGCACAGAAAGGTTAATCGGGACTGGACATACAGTTTAAAGTGTGATCTGAACCACAACGCGGATCGAACTGGGACTCCTTGTTGTTAGGTTTAGTTAATTAATTTGATTTATTTTACTCTGATTTTCTGTCACTTTGACTAATCGCGACGTGAGGATGAGTGATATGATTAAATTGATGAAGTGACTCTCACAAAGAACGCTCACGCCCAGACCGGGATTCGAACTCGGGAGACCTGGCGTCGTAGCACGATGTGCTAACCACTCCGCCATTGAGGTCGGCGGAAGACTGTCCACCATCACATCTTGACAATGTAGAATTAATTCCAACAGGTGTTCTAGGGTTGTCAACCAAGTTAAGTCGGCGCTCCAGAACACGTTTCAATCACGTCAGCAAGAAAGTACCAATTTATTACTTTTCGTATAGCTGAAATATATGTGTGGCTAGGTTGCAAATTCGGCTCTTTTCCCAGTTCATTTCTCCTGGATGAGAGGTAAATACATTCGGCCGCTCTATTGACAACTACACTCTTTGAACTTGTTCCCTACTCTACGACTCCATCAGAAGAAGCAGGGTTCCCATAAAACACCAGGAAACTCTCCGACAAATAAGACTTCCCAGAGCACACACGAAGACAAATCGTGACACGAATCCTCGCCATGAACATATCAACCATTGCGTGTAACGGAAATGATAGAATTTCCAGACAGTATAGGGGGATATCCCCAAGCGCAGACAGGTGAAACATAAATTTTGTGTTTTTCCCCCTAAAGTCTTATACCATCTGTTTCTTCCTGCACCTGGTTGTTACGAAAGCCTTTCGGTAACCCCTGGGGTTGAATTGAAGCTACTGTGAAGTGGAGACAACCGTTTCCATCCACTGCAACAAGCCAAAAGTCCTGCGAGGCAGTGTTGCCACGTGTGGGCATAATTTCCCCTTTTCGTTCAATTTTCCTCTTCATCTTGGAAAAATTTAATATCTGTACAAAACTTCAATCAATATTAATATTAATCAAAGATTAATTTACAGAAATATTAGGATTCGCCAAATGAATACGGAGGAAATAAAAAACCCTGAAGGTTATTTATAATAAATTGTGTACTTTGTACCTTTTCGTACTCTTCTATTTGTTTTTTGTCGCTTTTTCGCCACTCTTGGCTGAACGCGACGATGACGAAAGGGTTGTAGAAAGCCCCTTGAGCAAAGTTTAGAGGGCAAGCTTATAAAGGGACCTGCACAAGACAAACTAAAAATAAACTAAAGGCTTCTTCATAGACAGTGATAGAGTCCAGCTCTTCGCAAAAAGCTAAAAACATTTGATAAAACATTGTTGCCATCTCCCAATGGGGATGACAAACAGTTGGGAAGATTAAAACGACATAAAAAAACATGACACATTGGAGGGTCCAGCCCTTGCTGCAAGTGATCATGGCTGAGACGGCTGTGTCCAATACGAAGCCGAGTTAAAATGTATTTTTCATGACGGAAGGGGCGGTATGAGGAACGTCATGCACTAATGGTGAGCTTAGTACGAAGCTTGTTTCGTGTTACCTCATCCCACTCTTCCTGCCAAGTGTCAAAAAGGCAACAACGAAACACATTCTACAGGTCGCTAGCTGGCAAAAGGTGGACGAAAACGTCACCTTCTGAATCAGCAGACTAGGCGGCAACATCGCCTGCTTCGTTCCCCTTTATGCCCACGTGACTAGTGACCCAGCAGAAGTGTCATTAGGATAATATAAAAGTTAGATGATGGGAAAAGATTGTTTGATTGCTGAAAACAATTTTTTAACATTTAATTATGGCTTCTTTTAAGATGAATAAATCATACGACGACAGAAAGGAAAATTAATTTGATTTGAATCTAATATTCCAGTCCGATATCTTTAAACTCCCTTACAATTTCGATACTATCGATAAAACTTCTCTTCTCCTTTTGGTTTGAGTTGGTGTTTTAAGTCAACTTTATGCACAGTAAGGCTAATCGGGACTGGACCTACGGCTTAAAGTGTGACCCGAATCACTGTGCCATGTGTCTCCACCGGATATCGAACCCGGGAAACCTTGATTGCAAGGTGACGACGCTACCACTGCGCCATCGGAGAGGATTCTCTTCTCCTTTTATCACCTAAAATTTAACAGACATTTCTCTGCGCCAAGGGGAACTTTCGTACATGTGGGAACACTGCTGTGAAGCACTCGCGAGTGTTGTGCTCTCGGGGAGTGTTCAGAACACGCAAAAATTGAAACAATTTACGAGTCTCCTTGAAACAGAAGTCATAATCCTTGAAGGTTACAGGAATGAATACTTGATATATCTTTCCTCCGTGGCCAACTAGTTCATTTATACGGAACACGTTCATGCGTGTATGTTTTCTCTGCATGGCGGAGTGATACATTGGTTCTTGCTGGAACACGATGAACCGACGAGACCGAGTGTAAGGATAGCAAGTCTATTGATGTTGCTATGAGGAGAAATTTGGGATTTCACACGGCCCATACACCGACAAGGGACGGTGACATATTGTCTGGCCGATGCGAGACAGGGTGGTAGACACATCACAACAGCTATAAAACGACCAGATAAAAATGTATAGGACTAGGAAATTCATGAAAAAATACCTCAAAAACCATCTATAAGCAGGCTTTGCCAGGCTTTTTCAACCAAATCGGCATTTCAAAGCGTTAATATGACTTTGGGTATAATTTTAGGGATGCAAACATATTAGAGTTTTGCGCCATTTTTCAACTTATGCTTCCTTTTCGCAGGGGTAGTAAGCCTCAGGTTGGCCTCTGTGAAGATGCAATTGGCTGCATTGTAATCAAGGAGTCCCAGGTTTGATACCCAGTGGAGGCACACTGCACAGTGGTTCGGATCCCACTTTAAACAGCAGGTCCAGTCCCAATTAGCATATCGGTGCATAAAGTGAACTTAAAAACTCAACTTTCACGATTGAAAGAAAAGTTGAAAGTGTAAAGAATATGATGACGTGATGGGAACATTACCAGTTTGATCACGTAGTAACAATTTCAATATCAAAATACAATTTTATTGAAAATATGCCCACTCAACAGAAAATCTGGCGCCACCTCTACTTACACCACAGTCACCACACTAACTTCACTTGCTTTTTTTTTTTTAGGTACGCACATTTGTATATTTTGTTAGTAAACTCGACTATTGCCTTCCAGTTCTAAGTACCTAGAACATAAAATCTTATGATAAGATTTAGACGTCATTTAGAAACAGTAGCTGTATATTTGCATTCTACGAAAACTCAAACCCATGGCGGCGATTGGGCTCGAAAACTGGGGAGGAGAAAGGATAGTTTACCTCTCCTTGATAAGATAAGGTCTATTGCGCGTTCAACTCAATGACGGCATGCGGCTAGAAATGTGATTTACGAGCCTCCAACGAATGAAGCTGACGAAATCAGCTCATCTTGCCATGGCAGTACGCTTTCGTAGTATATTTGACAATGGCTTTACTCTGGGAGCTTTTTGTATAACCTCTGCACCCGACGACAACAAACAAATAAACAATGAGCTATTTAAAAATAGAACTTCAGACGCGAAGTAGGATGCGATTGTAAAATTAACTGTTTTCCCGAATCGAATTCTCAGTGGTGTTTGATCCACAGTTAAGAAGCGGTGTTCCATGTGCTTCAAATCCCATTTCTTTGAAGGGGATAAAAACATCCCTGGCAGGGATTTAAGAAAAATTCTGTCGGGGATAAAAGATTTTGTGGGGAAAAATCACCAGCATCCCCCCTGTTAATTCGCACACTGGCTATATCCAGTAGATCGCTGTATGCTGTCTGCGAGAGCACAGGCCACCGAGACGATTGATCACCACGGCAGATGTCGGGGAAGTACTGTAACGGGGAGCGTTTCCATAACGTCACCAGCTGGGGAGGTTACTAAGTTAACTCTAGGCAGTCCATCTATAATGAATAAATTAGAAGTCCCATCACGTTATGCCATAACATTAATTCTAAACGAACTCCAGTTTGCATTGCAATCAATTTTCAAATCGCCAGTAACGTTAGAGCGCAGAGATGTCACCAGAAAAATCGGGATAGCTGGCAACCCTGCCTGTAAAGTTACGCCCAATGGCTTATCAGCTTAAGATAATCGAATCTGACCGGCTGATCAGTGGTCGTTGGTTCGTGATGAATGGTTTGAAACTTTTAAGCACTGTACTTGGTTTTTACGTACTACAACAACATTTCAGACTTGTTCAGTTTCCATCTTCACAGTAGTGTATTGTAGAGCCTCGGCCATCGCTAAATAACCCTGCCAGGCATTGCCGGTTTCCCCAAACACTTAGATATGATTGATTGATTCGGTGTTTCAAGTCCACATTATGCACAGCAATGCTAATCGGGACTGCTACAGTTCAAAGTGGGAATTAAGAATTTAAGTATTTCACCAACTGAACTTAGGCATGTGCAGATTGTCATGCCTCTACGGTGTGACGTTGATGTTGATTGGCTCGTTCCCAAGCAACATGTCTCGCGTATCGCTTTGCCGGCGGAGTGGATAGCACATCGCGCCACGTCGCTAGGGGTCCCGGATTCGAATCCCGGCCTGAGCATGAGTATTCTTTGCGAGTATAGCTGCATCATATCATCACTCGTCCTAATCTTAGCCAAGAGTGTCAGAAATACGAAGTAAAATATACCAAAAGCAATCGCGCGCCGCGGTCTGAAAACTCCATTACCCGCCTTCATGATAGGCATCTGTACTTTCACCTTTACCTACGCCTCAGGTCCAGTATTTAAACAGTATATTTGCATAGCCGGATACTAAGGCAGTGCACATTTCAATGACTGGGTGATGACTGTGCGTTGTGGCGTATACGCAGCTCAGTGTGCAATTGTACTTGGTTCAAATTGGATAATTTACGTACACTCCTGTTTACATGAAATGACACATTTTATGTTGAAGAGTTGAACTTTATCTGAACAGGAGTGTAGAATAAATAGAACGACAGGAAACAGCCATCAGTCAACACCTTCCCATATGCTGCATGGCATAGGTACTGCAACTGCATAAAATATTGACACTTCAAAATCCTCCCGTCTTGTTCGGGAAAGTGGTTGAGGGACGCGGAACAAGTTTTGCGTTTGTCTTAGGAAGAAAGGAACACTTCTCCCACGCGTAGATTACAAACGCAAACACGCAGATCAAATATGTATTTTCGTAGCTTTCACCGCTCGAGTAATTGCACGCCACATTTGCGAAACGCCGAGCGGGAACGTTTAACTATCGGTCGGTTCTCTCCTCGACCGGAATGTGCGCGTGTCTAGCGCGCTGTCCGTAACAGCAAAGTGCACATGGTCACACCCCTTGGTTGCCCGACTTCCAGACACGTATGGCAAAGTGGCTCATTTCACGGGATAATTGTAGCCAGAACGAGGCAATGAACACGAAACAGGTTGCACTGTTGCAGCAATACGAGGAAACCCATAGCTTCGAACGGTGATTAATATTCTAACAGAAGCAACTACTCTTTCACATTTTTGTTCATTTAATTTAATATTCCACATTATACTCTGTCTCTGGAGCGGCAGAGAAGGTGGGGAAATCGAGTGGGCAGAGCGAAGCGGCACACGCTGCTACGAAGGCCCCTCCATGCAATCCCGTTCCCTCTCACGTGTTCATTGGTGGAGCCACTTGTTTTGGATTGCTTGCTCCACATATATAGGACACAGTATAGGGGGAATAACTTATCTAGCAGGTAACGCTGTCACCTTTTAATCTCAGGGTTCATTCCTCGGTGGAGGCACCTAGTGGTTCGGATCCCACTAAACTGTAGGTCCAGTCCCGAATAGCCTATGAGCACAAGATGAACTTAAAACAAATTTGACTTTTGACTCCGACTCCCCCCTTGCAATATTGTTGAATGCAAATATTTTTTCCACGCATCAACACGTGAAATGTATGTTCGCGATATTGAAACATATCAATCGATTTCATTTAAATTCAAAACTACATGATAACAGCAAGGTATATAGGCCATATAGATCCCACCTTAATATCTCACAATATATATGAACGTGTCTAACATTGGAAAAATATATTACTCGTATGCCGTCTTGAAAAGCGTTGACCGATTTCTCTCAAATGCAATAGCAGACAAGTATTCTTCAAGTATGTACTTCAAGGTATGTAGTTCCTGTCAAAGCGATAGCTCAAGGGAGCTAAATTTTTCGCAATTAATGTAGCCTCAAACTTAGGGACTTGCCATCTTGCACTCCTAAATCACAATTAAATGCTGACCAAGGCAAAATTGATTGTAGAAAAAAATATACACTAAAACGTAAGGTTTCCACCTCTAACAGGGTCTCCTTCAGACAAAGATTCACAATAATTTGATCTAAAGATCCAACCATATTCTTATATATCTATTAACAAAACAACTTAAAGGCCGCAGACATCTCAGACATTTCCTGTCAGGAATTCCTAAATCACGCACCATATTTTAGAAAACTACATCGTGACCAAAGTCAGTCCTAAATCCCTTGAGAATTTCATTCCTAAAGGTTCAAAAACGCAGTATTTTATGTACGTTTCGAAAATGTCCAAAATAGATACAATTAGTTGAAATATACGAGGGTCATTCCAAAAGTTCTGAACACTAGCTTTACTTAACAAAATCCATTTACAAACGTCAAACCGCTTCCATTTATCTTGATCGCAGCAGCATAACTTTTCGGGCAAGTCTCGCATTCCGTCATTGCACATTCCTCGTTCCTGCGTCCGGTTGGTGAGATCACCGTATCAGAAACATCCTGAATGGCACTGAATCGTTTTCCGCGGAGTTTTTTTTTTCCTTTTTGAGTTCGGTTGGGTTCATGGAAAAAATACGAATAAAACACTGTGAAAATAGGTATTCTATACATGAGAGGGGGAGCCTCCATCCCGTTATCGTCTGTTCATATAAATGTATGGATCCGAATAATTCACTGTATCTCCTAAGGAAGAAATCCATGAAAGGCGATTTAGGAATATGTAAATAAGAAGATTTGCTAAGCTTCCCAGCCGCGATCTGGTTTCTGTTTCTTGCTCAGTCAACTCGCTCAATATTACACTGGTTTCTTCAGTCGACAAACTATCTACAGCAGCAAATGACTAAAGCCCCAGCACATTCCCACAAAACGTTATCAAGATCAAACGCTTTAACCACAGCAACAAAGGATAAAAAAGGAAAGTACGCGGTGAGGTAAATGGAACATTTGCTTAATACAATGATAATTACAAGAGAAGTTTCCACGGCCTTGACTGCAGAGCAATCATTTCAATTTAAAGTCCGACCCTCTCGGTCTCTCCCGAAGGGGCTTTCCCCCAGGAGACTAGCGTGACGGCGAGAGACTATCTTCGTGAAATCTAATAACGAAGCGGCTACGGTTCCGTACGGCCACGAGGCTCGATGGAAGGTGGATAGCGCATTCCATCGTTCTTCCACGCATCCCAAGCACATATCCCCGAACATGTTCGGCCTGCAAATCGTGGGAGAAAATGTGGGTTTTTGGTACATGCCAAAGCTGAATCGTTAATTCGAAATGAACAATGCTCGATCCGGTCCTTTGATTTCTGGAGGAAATAATTACTGTGGTACCCGCAACGCATGATGGCCACTTGCATCTTCGATGCATCAGACCTACGTACGACGCCAAGGGTCGCGGGTTCAAATGAAGGAAAGGATGTTCTTACTATTTCGTTTCCGCGCCCCCTTACAACGCTAAAGTGCATCCGCTCGCTCTGCTGCCCGCATGTGTACCCGAAAGCACTCTTCCATAAATACGTCTTACTGATCAGAACAGTTTTAAATGTTAAAACACATTTGCAATTCACAAGAATACAATTTAAAAAACGGTGTTCAAAATAAATAATAAAAACATATAGAAATTAGTTTTTTAAAAACGTGTACTCAATTTGCATTCCAAAATAATGATAACTCCCCCGCCCCCTTTAACACACTAGATTTTCCTTGACTTGGATTTTCAAAATTCTGACTTTTCGAGATATTTAGATGAATTTTCAAAATTCCCTGACCTTTCACCACTTTTTCACACATAGATTTGATTTGTTATTTTGCGTCGCATTCTGCCATCTTTAGCTAATCACGACAAGGAGGATGAGTGATGATATGATGAAATGAGACTCACAAACGACACTCATGCCCAGGCCGAGATTCGAACGCAATGCCCCTGGCGTCGTATCGCACTGTGCCAACGACTCCGACACGAACGTCGGTTTGTACACACATAGATTCGTTCCCTGACTTTTTCATGTCAGTGGAGACCTGCAACTGTTTACAAATGCATTTCTCTGCTTCAATACAAGGTTTCCGCTTTCGTAGCACACACAAAGTGCCACTTTAACAGGCAAGAATATTTATCTGCTTTGAGAATATAGATGAGCCACAGTTCGTCTTTCACCCTTGTCTTAAAGCGCGCTACGTTTCCACACCTATCATGGTCCCTAGGTTCGAATCCACCGTCTCGGTTCACCTGGCGGGTGTGAGTACGTATGCGATATAGAGTAAACCACACAACTGCGGAGGTGTCCCTTCTACAACGCCAGCGACGAGCCCCGCCCACCAGAATCTCAGACGAGGCCCTTGACTCGGTGAGACATAAGTTTTCGCTTTACAAGTGGAACCATCAACGAGTTCTTTATTCCTGGCCCAATCTGAACGCTTGCCAAGTCGTGACACATTAAGTGAACCATCAAGGAGCGGAAGTGGAAGAACAAAGGTTCCCAAGGTTTAAGGCGGCGGTCCTGGTTGAATGCCACGCACCGTTATTGTTTCCGAGGCTTCACGGTAACTCGTCCAGGGGCAGACGTCAGAAGTGAATACACAGGAACAGACTTTTCCATGTTTCCCACTATCTCTAGATATTGCAGAGACGCTTTCCACTATTTCTAGATATTACACAGATGCTTTCCACTATCTCTGGAGAGTTCAGAGACGCTTCCAACTATATCTAGAGAGTGCAGAGACGTGTATCACTAGCTTTAGAGATTGCAGAGTCGTTTTCCACTATCTCTAGAGATTGCAGAGTCGTTTTCCACTATCTCTAGAGATTGCAGAGTCGTTTTCCACTATCTCTAGAGAGTGCAGAGACGTGTATCACTATCTCTAGAGATTGCAGAGTCATTTTCCACTATCTCTAGAGATTGCAGAGTCATTTTCCACTATCTCTAGAGATTGCAGAGTCATTTTCCACTATCTCTAGAGAGTGCAAAGACGTGTATCACTAGCTTTAGACATTGCAGAGTCGTTTTCCACTATCTCTAGAGATTGCAGAGTCGTTTTCCACTATCTCTACAGATTGCAGAGTCGTTTTCCACTATCTCTAGAGATTGCAGAGGCTTATTCCACTATCCCTTGAGATTGCAGAGACGCTTTGCACTATTGCTAGATATTACGCAGATGCTTTCCACTATCTCTGGAGAGTTCAGAGACGCTTCCAACTATATCTAGAGAGTGCAGAGACGTGTATCACTAGCTTTAGAGATTGCAGAGTCGTTTTCCACTATCTCTAAGAGATTGCAGAGTCGTTTTCCACTATCTCTAGAGATTGCAGAGACGCTTTCCAATATCTCTAGAGATTGCAGAGACGCTTTCCACTATCTCTAGAGATTGCAGAGACTTTTTCCACTATCTCAAGAGAGGCCTTCCCGATGGCGCAGTGGTAGTAGCGTCTTCACCTTGTAATCAAGGGGTCCGGGTTCGATACCCGGTGGAGGCACATAGTGGTTCGGATCCCACTTTAAACTGTAGGTACAGTCCCCAATTATACTGCGTATAAAAGTGGACTTAAAACACTAACTCAACCAATCAATCAATCACTATCTAGAAACTGCACAGACGCTTTCCATTATCTCTAGAGATTGCAAGACCTTTTCCACCAACTTTGGAATTTGCATGCAAGTTTTCAACCACCTTTAACTTCATAGTTGACAGAGACGTTCCACTACCTACAGAGTTGCTTCTTTTTGGTGGTCTTCTCGGGTGGCACTAAAACATCAACCTATCTTCCACGTAGTGCAGCCTGGAAACTGTATTATGGCGGGCCAACGACGCTCTGATGCCTGTACCCACAACCAGCATAATCCTCTGTGTACTTTGTGTTGTGTTCTTCATCTTATTTCAATCATTCTCAGAGTTGCGATTAGCCAAGTCAAAATCACAGGAAAAGGTTAATTTCCACTACAAACCTATTGAAGCTGTTGTACTGCCGCTAGCTACAGACTTATGGCAGCCTACATGGCAATCTCAATGCATTCTTCCCAACAAAAAGGGAGAACCATTAACAATGCACATATATAAATGACAAAAGTTACTTTTTTCGTATATGGGGGTCTCCGCCCAGTCACGCTCTGCGTGGAGAGCGAAGCACTCCGCATAAACCAAATACACTTATGCAACACGGACACACCCACTCGTTTGCATATTTCCAAGACCCTGTTACTACACACAAACACACACACACACACCCACACACACACACACACACACACACACAGCGTTTACTACCATCTTACTTAAACACGAAATAAAATAAGAAATAAATCTTGTCATTAACACACGTACCTATTGTTGACCTTTTAAGTTAACTATATAGGAAGCATTGCACTGGTTTATTTCATGTCGTCATTCTTAGTTTCCAACTCCCCACGGTTGTTAATCCGAATTCTCTTGTTCATTCAACGCAACTCGCAGGTTTTTTGTCGTTATTATTCCAAGACTCAAACGAGCTGAGAATAGTCTTTGTAAAGTATAGAAACATATGAGCTTTCGTTTCTCAAAGGAATTGCATCCCAATAAAATAAATTTACCACGGAGAAAACTATTTTTCATATTTACTCCATCCAGAGCATGTTATGTCTACTGAAATACAAAGAGCCTATACTGTATAGTTGGCCCTTCAACGTTATTGGGTATGGATTTTATATCACTTATAAGTTTGAATGAGAACAGTAAAAGACACATAATATGTTATTTTAACGCCAGACCTACTGGAACAGTTTAAAATCCTCCCAACAACTGAGTATCCATTATGTCCCAAGGATTTCTCGTCTTACTAGTCAAGTCGCCAGCATGAAGAGTGAGGCGAAAGTGAAAAAAGGTAACAATATTTTGTTGGGGAAAAGAAATAATTATTACATCAATTTATGTCGCATATAAAATGTATGTTGATGATAAAAGATCGATAAAATCACCTTTTATCTTAGCTGTTAGTACAATAAGTTTTTGGAAAAAGTTTAAAATGGAGAGACAATTCGGAGAGCTAAAGTAGTATCTCAGTTGGGTGAAAGGGTGGCAGGAGAAGTTAATATTACATAATTTGGATATATATTACAAATGCCGGGATGAGTTTCCATATCGTATATTGGTTCAATCAACCCAAAGGATAAATATTAAACTCCCTGGCCACACAACAGACTTTTGGGGGACAAGTCTGCCAAGCAGCTTTTCATTGGTTGACGCATGGTTTGCGCTTGTGAGACTGGAGTGTACTACCAGCGCCTTCGGGTAAGTCTTCAATTGTTCTCAAAACCGAACTTTGGAAGATCCAGAAAGAGATCGAACGGCGGACCACTCGCATCGAAGACTAGAGGACCAACCATTCGGGTACGTGGGAGCTCAAAGGGCAAATAGAATAAAAGGAAACACGTGAGACTTTATACTTCGTCAATCGAACAATATACCCGAACATGCAAACATCTTGCCGACTATCCCTCCATCACGGTCAACTTTCACCGAGGGCGTTAACTAGGACACCATTTCGGTTACGCACAGTGACGGCCGAACACGAAATATCTCAGCCATCCATCTTCGAAAGAGAAGTGGAGAACAGACACGTGGATGGGTATTGCACAGAAACCGCAGAGATGCTTCAAAGTCACGAGGTTAATCATCCTCCCCGCAGCTTGTATTTATTCCTGCTTTCTACTTCCGTCCATGGTGCTCCTCCATGCGGAGGAGCAATTGCACAATGTAATTATCATACCTTAGGTGAGAATGTCCCATATACTTACACGCGGTGATCAACTGATGCGTTTCCACGCTGCCAGACAGTCTAAGTAGGGGCTGGGGAATCGCTGAAGCGCAACCCTTTCGGATTACTGTCACAAGTTGGAGAAAACCATGATGAAATGACCTATCAACGCAAAATGGCGAAGTGTTGTTACAATTACTCTTGTAATTTCGGTAACGTGTTACTAACACAAGTAAGGAAAAGTAACGCGTTACTTGCGGTACGTCACACTCCGGCTCTGGCGAGGGGTGACCTTCTGTGAAAGGCTCCATTGTCACCCTCTATTCCAGGGCATCCTAGAAACTTCATTGAGGCAGCAAAACGAGGCTCTGCCGCTTGGAAGCAGGACTACACTGTGGGGCTGTGTGCCAACTGTCCCCAAACAGCCTCTAGCTTTTGCCCTTTAGCTATGCATACGTTTTTCTAAGAGGGACTTATCTCGGCTAGACGAATTTTAATCTGGGCATTTCCTTTTATTTTTTAAGCATATTTCATTGTAGCTAAGAGGTGTGTTTCCATATTACGTCACAAATGTATACAGCCTAAGTGCTGACGCGTGGGGACAGTACCAAGACGTGGCTTAGTGTCCGAGAAAATCGAAATTTTCGTGAACGATATGAAATTTATAAACAAAAAAATACCTTACTATGCGACTCATTCACGTGGATATCTACTGTCATATATTTTGTTTCCAATAACTGTTAACTTAATCCATTAATAACAACTCCATGCAGCGTGGATGCACACACCCAGGAAAAAATACTTTTCGAGATTTTGTAGCGTCGAAGGGAGGAGTTAAACCGCGAAACGTTAAGAAAAGTTGTTACCTCAGTACGTTTTGAAAGTTTATGCGACGAGACTCTGTACATATCGTTTCCAATGAACAAGACGAAATCGAGACCTAGAAAGAAACAGAGCTCTTCAGACACGAGAAGACACACGCCATTCGTACGAACACGCCTGTCTTCAACATACGCAAAAGGTGTGATAAAGCGTAAGAAACGACAAGCAACTGATTCGAACCCAGGATTCTTAGTTTCGTGAAGAGTTCTATGTTTACCCTATAGCGCTGTGGTCAGTGGGCTAGTGTCAGTTCACCTTCGTAAAGACTATTGGATCTAATTCGCAGATGCAGGGCACTCAAAATTCCTGTGTAAACTCTCAGGCGAAGACACATTACCAGCGCCTGTTCGCAGAGAAACCGAATCTTTAGTGCTGGACCTACAAGTGGGATTTCCGTTTCATGGCTTTAAAGGACCAATAAAGAAAGAAAAAAAATCCGATACCGCCCTGTGGAGGCATTAAATCCCATCGCAGCCAAAGAGAGAGAACGCAGTTTCCATGGACATCCTTGAGGTCCACACTTGAGCCGTAATGACGACAATCTCCGGGATTGTGATCAAGTGGGTGACGTCACCAGGCGGAGACGCTCAGGCATTTTTCTTTTCAGGACCAATTCCAGCACTTTACTATCATGGTGTAGGTGTTTCGGGAGGCTTAAGACGAGGAGTGATTTGGTTCTTGCACTGCAAGAACTTCATACAGTGGATGACATACGCAGGACGGAATGGAATAACCACTGCAAGACTGAGGATGGTTCGCAAACTAAACTTACGTTGGACACCATTCTGACCATCCATTCCTAGTCTGTGATTGAGTGAGTGAGTGAGAGAGAGAGAGAGAGAGAGAGAGAGAGAGAGAGAGAGAGAGAGAGAGAGAGAGAGAGAGAGAGAGAGAGAGACCCAGAGACACACACACACTGGTCTCACGACAGTTGAACGATATATTGAAAACTTGTTTTCCACTGGCACAATGCAAATCCCCGACTGGAGCTCATTTGGCAAAGATTGGCCTTACTTACTGAACTCATTCACTTCAAAATTATATTCTTCACATGTTCACCACATTTCAAATATCCAACTTTTTACTATTATGTGGCCTTTCTCAGATCAATTTTCAACACCGAAAGCTGTCTGTTTCACACGACCTCTAATCATTACTGATCATTCACTTTCACTCCAACATTGTAATAATGTTTCACGATTAGATTTTTGAATCAAGACTGCTCGCATACTTTTACATTTTAACTTTATTAAAACAGAATCTACTACAACCTAAACAGCTTTACATCAAAGGAGTACAAATATTATTTGAATCTTTCTTCTTCTTCTTTTGGCTAGACAGAGCGTCACAGGAAGTTTCATCAGATGAATCGGTTGATTCTACCTTGTATTCATCTTTTGGTGCTCCGGGGCTCTGCACCACTTTTTGGGCTGCGTCTATGGCAACCAATCCTTGTCAGCTGTGGGTGACAGGATAAGTGAAACATCTTGTTCTTCTTACAATGCAACTTCTTTGTGTTAATAACCTGTGACTGAATCGTTGATTGAAGGATGTGGAATTCTTTGAGCATCTTCAAGAATCGGTTGTTCGAGGCGACCAGGAGAGGTACATGTGTCAAGAGCAAAACCGACGCTAACAAGTGTGTCCTGTTGGATAGATGTATTTTTACCTGAGATGACGTCGTCATTCTCCGGGTATGTACGCTGAGAGATGGAAATGCAAGCAACTTCCACTAGAGTTGATGCTAGATGCGCTGGCGTCATCTGCTGGGGAACCAACACATTAATATCCTAATCATTGTTTCGGAGTTCCTTCCAAATCTCATGAACTCTAAATGGAAATGTCTCCGGAAGGGACATTTCGCGTACATGACCATGAGGTCAACCATTTTGTCGGGAGGAATGCTATAGATATCTGAATAATCTTGCTCAGGAAGAGACTTTGCCTCGTCACGGCCTGTGTATATGGCAGGCGTGATCTGGGAGGCATTGAGAACTACTGTGTCTGCATCCCCAGATGGAGAAATGAGACACGTGTTCCTGGGGACCGGTGCTCGTCATCACACTATTGCGGTACAGGGGGAACTTCAGAGACATCGCAGTCATCAAGAGGTGCCGATTCTTAAGGAACAGCAACCTCTCTTCCTCCTCCTTGCAGGTAGAAGACGCAGGTGGAATGCCTCTCCTTCGTCCTTCTTCTCCATCGCCTGCGGAGGGTGCAGGGGAGGTTGGGCCAGCAGCAGAGGGTTGCCTCCTCGTCCGAAGACGGTAAACTGCTGAGGCCAGGTGGTCGGCTGGGACAAACGCTACTTTCGACTCCATGATGGAATGCGAGGCCGTGAAGACTTAGCGGAGGTTGAAAAATACGGCAACAATCGATAGGTTGTTTCCTGGGATATTAAGTATTACTTACGCGAAATTTGGAAGACATTATTATCTCGCATTATTGGTTTACAATTATTACATCAAGCATCGGCATAGTAAGCCCATTGCTAATCATTTTGAATGAAACGTGTGTGTAAGTTTTTATATTTGTAACAACTAACGAAAATTTGGCTTTTGTTTGACCAAATTCTCCTATAGTTATTATCACATTAAATTGATATGGTGAATCTTAATATGGTCATGGTCTACAGCGGTTCAGGAATCTACCCTTCTCTAAAACATCATGCTTCTTGGAAGAAGAAAAGAAAAACATTAGACCCTATCCATTCAACAATCAATATCAGTAGTGTTGCAATGTGATTTAGGGTTTCAGTTCCGCACAGCCTGCGGTGAATGCCTCAACGAACAGGAGGCCAAGAGGAACGAGGAATTCGAAACACAAACAGCACAACTATATTTTTCCGGGAGGAAGGTGAAATTATTTAGGAATGAAGAAGCAAAAGCAGTGCCAATTAGGAGGAATCTAAGCGACCGCTTCCTGCTTGCGACACGCTGGTGCATTCCAACGCATGCTTACACCCTCTGCAATGCGTCGATGCTATACGCTCCACATATCACATCCCAAAAAGCGTTGACGTTTCAGTGCGGCTACCAACCGCTAAATTAATCACGCTGTATAAAAACTGCCTTCCGTAGGAATGTTCTTTTATTATTATTAGACACGGCATTTCTATATAATTTAAAAATTATCTGGGTATGGCAAAATTAACAATTCCATCATATCAAGACTCATCCTCATCGTCGCGATTAGCCAAGTGGAAGAAAAGCGACGCTAAATAACAAAAACTAAATCAAACATGCAGATCTATTGTGGAGAGTAAGTTTCTATTTCATTTTAGAAATAAAGTTCCCAAGTTTAACAAAATAAAGGCTTGTAGAATAATAAACTTCAAAAAATTCGTTAAATGAGATTCAGACGATTTATTTACTAAGTAGCTGTTATTACCAAAGCTTGATATTTTCAATGTTCTATATTATTTATAATATATGTGGTTATATCGACGAATGTTAATATACTTATCCAGGTAAGAGATTATTTGAGGCATGCATATTTCGTTTTTGACGGAAACACGGAATGTGAAATAACGCACTGTTATGTTCATTTTCTCATGTTTTTGAAAGGTGTGAGGTGCATTTTCATACCATGTTTTGTCGTGAAATGAACTGCAAAATATGAAATAAACTCAAAACGAAATTTAGTCAACTTACCGACGCGACACTTTCTGAAGTTATCCTATGAGTTATGCAATTCACGGAAAACCGATACGCGACACTTTCTGAAGTTATCCTATGAGTTATGCAAATCACGGAAAACCGATTCTGCTGTAAATATTTGAGAAGCAAAAATGGACTGTTTTACACAGGAATAAACTTAATACTATGATAACTATTAGAAGGAAAACGTTTATTTTTTGTAATAAGGGTAGTTTTAAATCAAATTTAGGGGTGTATTCACCATTTTAACACCGAAATGCCATTCTATTTACCGCTTTTGAACCCTAAATATGCTCAGTTTATGTACTGAAATCTTCATCTTTTATTCGCCATAAATACGTGGTGTTAGTGCATAATATTTTTATTTTTTTAAAAAAAGAAGAATTTGAGTCGAGCCTAACTAATGTCTCTTTTTCTTCTCTTTCGTAAGTTGACAGAAGGAAGCACATTCAAAGTGTTCATAAAAATTGGAATTTCCTATGAAATTAAATAACGCGGACGCTTCACACTTGAACAACGGCGACCTCTGGGTGTTGTGGCAACGACAAAGCATAAGACAAAGAGACGGGAACGCCCGACTGGGTGGACGTGGAGGTTTCCTGGAGTATCAGCGAGAGAGCGTGAAGATGTGGCGACGCCCTTTTGTTTGCAGAGGAGTTCCCGTCTGCCTCCGGTCCCACCTGGAACTAATAACTTACATGTACGGTCTTCTCCCTCCCCATCCTTTACGCCAGGAAGACAATGGTAGAACTTCAGACACGCACGTTTTTTTTGGTGCGTTTTGCGTTTTTCGCGTCAATTTCCTGCCTCTTGCGGTTACCCGGCGGGTACTCGCAAAGGAACAGCCATTCCCAGGCCGGGACTCGAACCCGGAAACTTCGATGGCGAAATTGGGAATCGATCATTCGACTCGACTATCACTCAGGCGACACATTGTCAATATATTTGACAGAGACTGTTCTTCGATTGATTGGAAAGAGGTGACATGTAACGGCTGCAAAAGTTGCACCGCATCAGTTCACTCTCATATTTAGCACGGCAATGTGAAAGAAAGGGTAAAAATTAGGGCTGAGCCGATACCACTTTGAACCGATACCGATGCCGATACTCTTATCGATACTTGAAACTTGCAATACAGTAAAACCTCGTTAATCCGGACTTCGCTTAATCCGGACAGGCAAAAGGCAAAAAAACAGAATGCAAGGTTTTAAATGTGGTTAGAAGTCAACCAGAGAACTTCCTAAAGAACAGGTAGTCAACCACTGATGAAATTCTGTTTCCCGCAGACTTTGTACTCTACTGTATAGTGTATTTAGGCCTATGCCCTTTAAATACACCATAAAAAACGTATTTCGTTGCTATAAACGAAGTTTTAATGCATTTTCTACTGTTATTTTAGGTTATTTCAGTTAATCCAGACTTTCCTTAAACCGGTCAACTTAACCCCCCATTAGTCCGGATTAACGAGGTTTTACTGTAATTAAAATTTGTTCAAAATATTGATCACTATTCGTGTGTTAAGTATTCTTCTCCAATTATATGCATCAATTTACCAAGAAATTTGCTTTAGAGTATTCAAGAATTACACCAGAATATCAAAACAGATGTTGTGTAATAGCAAAATGCAGTTTTTCGTGCAGAATTGGTGCGAAATAAAAAAAAGAAAGTTTGGATTTTGCATAATTTCCAGGATAATTAGACTGCGAAAATGTCGCGCGGCATTTTTCCGGACTCCGTGAAATACCAAAATGCCGGAAAAGTATTTCCTGGTATCGGTAGATGAATTCCAACCGATACATCGGCATTAGTATCGGCTCATTCCTAGAAAAAGTGCAGTTCGTTTTAAAATTCACCTAAGAGACAGGCTAATTGGGACTTGACGTATTGGCATTAAAGCCCCGTCTAGTTCGCTGCACGTCTTGACACTACGTGTAGTGCAGGTGTATCCCTGTGTCACGCTGGTGCAAGGAAATGAGGTTCAACCAAGTAGACGAAAAGCTGTGTTCAAGTTCAGAAGATTCAACAAATGCCTGTCTGCTGCTTTAAACGTTCATTTGATTCGTCAGCGCGCACCACGTGACCATACACCACGCACTGCACCGCTCAAGAACGTAGTGCAAACGGTGCAGACATTAAATGCACTACTTAACACCAAATTCCTTATTAGTGGTAACTCGATATAGTTGCATGGGGAAAGAATTCGATCAGTCACCCTTAAGTGACAGAGTAACAAAAAACATACAACAGGATATACAAGTTTAAAACCCAAAGAAACGCCATTTTTTTCACGATTTTGTCCAAAAGACAGAAAGATCCAGCTTGAGCCCGAATCTTTACTGCTTTTAATGACTGCCAGTGTACAAGTGTAGGCAATTTCATATTAGTATCACTATATCAGCCCTTCGGATAATGTATCACGCATTTTCGATCTTAGGAGAGATGAAGTCTGGATTATCTTCTTACTTTTGAACCGTTTCTATGTTTTATTTCAAAACATAAACTAAACGTAACGTTTCAACCTTCTAGCAAGGTCTTCTTCAGACTCTGGTACTGGTTTGTGTTTTAAAATAAAATAAATTCTGCCTTGGTCAGCATATTGAGTTTTTGGTTATCATGGAAACAAGGCTTAATGGCTTATCATGGAAACAAGGCTTAATTGCACAATCGCTTGGACTGAGCAAGAGTCCAGACCAACTTGTCCTGATACTTGTACACTAAAAAATATAGACACATCTGATTAAAATCCCTAGCACTGAAATGTGCCTACGCCTAGAATCGAATTGCAAACCCTTGTTTACAAACAGCGAAAGGTGGACGCCTGATGTAAAGGTCACCGCATCAGTTTTAAATGGGTGGTGGAATATCCGCGAAAGGGGATAAACGCGAAACGGAATATGCGCGAACGGAATAAACACGAAAGAACAAGCGCGAAAAGATTAAACGCGAAACTGATTGAGCGGGAACGGAATAAACGCGAAATGGAAAAAGCGCGAAAGGAATTTCAGCGAAACGGATTGAACGCTTGTTCTTTTAAAGAACAAATGACTGTAATAAAGCGAATGAAAAACATCCCGTCTGCAGACGCTGCTAATATAAGATCTACAAAAACTTTCTTCCCTATAAGTTCATTGGCTTGTCGTATCTGCCAGTTCCTGTGCTGATGACCAATAGGAAACATTAACTAAGAACATTTCGCTTTCCTCGTCCACATGAGAATATTTTAAAAGGAATTTTATTCCTGGAGCACGCATCCAATTATCCTCTGTCACGTCCGAGCAAATCTAGAGCAAGGCTATAAGGATTGACCTAAGAGTGGAAAGTGAAGACACTTTATGGGCTTAAATGTGAGAAAGTCCTCGAATAAAAACTATTGCGCAGGTGCATAATGAGCATTCTGGCGGTGCAACGTATGCAACGCTACCTTACAAACGAGATTGGATCAAATTGTTGAAGCGAAATTGGGAGGAATGTGACGCTGGACTACAGGAAGGAAAGGAGTCAGATACATACGAGAAAGTCCGATTTTCCTGTGTAAATCTGCAGTGCTATAAAAGTCATATCATGATTTCATGTTGTTGTGAAAGCATTTCACTAGCCATTTCTCTTCTTGCTGAGAAGTGCTTTCTTTCATAGCAGTAAAAGAGGATACGTTGGTAGCCAAAGATGGACATATCGGACTGAAATTATGAGAAATTATATACAAATATTGATCCGCGTATTTGCAAAAAGCTCTGTCATACGCACAGCACACTGCTCATCTTGCATTAATGCTTTTGTGTTTGAAGCTGAAATTTCAGTCTAAGAGGTGTCCAGCAATGAAAAAAAAACTTAACCGGAGCGAGAACTTGTTCGATTCAACAACTGTTTTTGACCAAATGTCTACGACTCTTCCGATCGTCAATTGAAGTATTGAAGAATACCATAATGAGCTAACAATTCTTGATTGATTGAATTGATTTCTTTTACTTAGCTTTTCGCGAAGATGAGGTTGAATGGTCGTAAGTAGGGAGCGGAAGTTGATGACCTGAAAGATATAGGTATATGACCTATAGAATGTACTAAAAAATGGGAAAACATGACGTAAAAAATGGAAAAATGACCATTAAATTTGTTAGTTTCAGGTTAGAAATTGAAATGAAAAGGAAATTAAACAAAATGCAATCTTGCTTTCCAAAAAAAAAGGCACCAAATGATACCATATGCACATTCAATTAAAATATGCAACGAGGATTTCCAATAAAAACAACCGAATAATTTTAAAACACTTTAATAAAAAAAGTCGTATACACTGAATGAATTGGAGTAAAATGCATTAATTTCTCAGTTTGAATGATTTGGTGTAAAATGCATTAATTTCCCAGTTTGCCCCAGACGGACACCTGGTGGTTTCCCCCGACACAACAAAGACTGTCACCAGTTCAGCATTTCTTTTGCTCGTAAATTGCAATCCTGAGATATATATATATAGGCCTATGTTCACCTTGCTGAAAAGACTCAATAATATTACTAAAATGAAAGAAGTGACAAATATGACGAAACAATACATCGAATATTGCGAGAAATGCCGAAAATCGGGGAATATTACCTAAAACCTGAAAATTGGCAAGAAATGCAAAAAAAAAAATCACTTTAAAATTACCTTTTTTGGGTTCTAGACGAAGTGTAAATTTGTGTATATTTAATGGGCATCGTGTCCGAGATGTCAGAAAAAATATGACACCATCAACTTCCGCTCCCTAGTCATAAGATGAAATGCATGGTAAGACAAACACAAACACAGGACAGCACACAAGACGAGCGTCACGGAGGATTGCATGGACTGAGTTCAGACGCCAGAGCCTCGCTAGTCTGCAAAATGCAGTCCAGGGTGAACTCCGTGCAAGGAGGGTTGACATTTGGGTGTCTTCGCAAAGGGTCACCCCTTTCACCCCAGAGCTAACAATAAGAACTGTGCACAAGGACTTGGAGATCACACCAGAAGAAGGGGTAAATGCATTTGTACGAAAGCTGAGACGCACAACATTGCAACAAAATTTTGAATGACGAAATATTTCAATTGAAAAAATAATCCAGTAGTATCCTGCCCCTGCTTGGACAATACATGCTACTTCAGTGTATCTTGTTGCTATCTCAAAAAGCCAATGCAAACCCAAGGAAAACTACCGACGGCTTCCTTTCTACCGGTTCCGTTATGCTTCAACGAGAAATATTCTTGTGAAACCAGAGGTAGGACAGAAAGATCTTATTTCGGCCGTGGCGTGTTTCTTGAGATACTCAAGACGTGAATTAATGTTCCTCGTACACTAAAGCCATATAGATTTCCTCTGCAGTTAAATTCAGCCACACCAATTTCAGGCATTTAGAAAGGGAAATTCCGAGATGGTGCATCGCTTGCGTGCCACTCGAGCTTATCCACCATGCATGACGGTTCTGAATTCCCAAACCTTTTCCTTGCGAAAATAACTCTGTAGCGAACCAGGTTGTAAAAAACAAAAATATCTCTGTAGCGAACCAGGTTGTAAAAAACCAAACTGATGTGACACTGTATGAGGTTGAAAGAAAGCCTGGAGTTTCCTGAACTATAAGTGACGGTGGTTTGGTCTACTATACGTCTCTATTTTCTCGTTATACAGTATCATTGCGGCATCGGATTCCAAATTCAAGGACTTATAATATTTGAAAAAAATACTTAAAATCCTTAATTTGCACCTTCTTCAGACAAACCAAGGACACATCTACCTTGTAATTTATACATAAATTATACATTTTGTTTATAGTAATTACAAAATCAATCCACCGCGTAGTAACTCCGTCCCCTTGTAATAAAGAGGTTCAGAGTTCGATCACCGATGAAGGCACATAGTGATCCGAAGCTCACTTTGAACTGTAGGTGCAGTATCGATCAGCCTATCTGTGCATAAAATGGATTTCAATCCATTACTGACACTCGAGAGCTTTATATATGCTGTGTGTGTTACCGTTCTTGTACTATAAACGTTCCATGCCCTGAAGGGAATTATGAATCACCCTGTATAATGTCCTCTCTTAATTTCATTAGAATAAATAAATCGTTAAGGCTTTAATGTGCTGTCCTTGTAGCATGCATGAGAGATAAAAGAAGAGATTACGGTATCCTGCTTGGGAATTAGTAACAATAACAAATAAACAAATAGCTTCCTCTACTTCTCTTATGTGCGTATGTATACTCACTGCATAAGGAAAACTTTATCATGTCAAGCCTGACCCCATTTCTTCCCTGAACACGCCTCTGAGGACAGTACATATTTATAATGCTGAATGCACGACAAGTACAAGAGATAAATGATGAAAATGAAGATGAAAGGGTTAAGAGATGCAAAGAAAGAGTGGGAATCTCCATCAGGGAAACAATCGGGAGTCGCTCGCTGATAGCACAACTGTCTCATGCACGTCAGCAAGATTATTACATCCACTTTCTCTCAACAAGGTGGGAAGGAACTTTCAGAATCCTCTCAGAATGCGAGGCTGCAGAGGAAAACGCTGAGGAACAGTGGCGCCAACCTGTATAGGCCTGTGGGGCTCGAGCCCACCCAAGAATTTGCATTTTATTTTGTAAATAAAACACCCGCGCTTAAGAAAAGAAAATATTTCATCATTATACATTTATTCTTACAACTTAACCGTACCTTACCCGTGTCTGTACCTGAGGAGGGGGGGGGGGGGTGGTGGCTTACAAGTCCACACGTTTATTTTACCATTCCGTTATTGAATCACTGCTTCCTTTGTTGATTATACATGTGCAGTTATTTATTAATTATAACAATTACAAAATTACCATCACTCATAAAAAATAATAACCAATTATTGCATGAGTGTTACACACATACTTTACCATTCACTAAAACTCACAAAAAACATAATTTTTAATAAATGCATTTTGTTTATAAAGGTTCAGTTGTTTAATAATTATAATAATTACACAAATTACCATCATTGCCAGCCAATTGTACAATGTCAATGGCACGAGTGTCTCGAATGATACACATTCAAATATTGCGCCTGATAGACCCAACAAGTGCATCTTGCCTCCTATTTACATTATATTTATTTTTTTATGAACAAAAGCAATACATACACGTAATTATTGGGAACACCCTAGAGCACAATGTAAATAATTTTCAATTTTTTTTATAATTTTTTTTCATAATTGGAAAACCCAAAAAATAGAGGTCGTGCCCCCCACCCCCCTCGGGTAAACTAGCGTGAATTACTGACAGAGCGATATCACAATAATTTTTTACATCTCCAATATGATATTTTTCAGTGGCCTATCCGTGGTCACATCGTTATTACGAAAGTAAGTGAGGGAAGGGCTTATAATCAGGATGAGGATCGACAGGCACTGAAACCCTTCGAAATAGGCAGGCAAGAAGCAGCGAAAAATACAAAATATACGTACATTAAAATTTAAGAAAATTTACAGATATTTCGTCATTTTCCTACATCAGACAGTAAAGCAGCCACTATAAACTCCACGTATTCCTCTCAGAAATGGCCTGAAAGGTTTTTAAATGTACTTAACTCAACTAAGTCTCTAGCCTTCTTAAAGCCAAAGGTTTATGGCTGCAGCAACACAAGCCTTTCATCTGTCCCTATCCTGGGCAAGATCAATCCAATCCTTTCCATCCTTACCGATTTTCTTTACGTCCATCTCAACATTATCCCTCCATCTTCGTCCTGGCCTTCCTACAGGTCTCTTACCATCAGGTTTACCAACAAGAATCCTGAAAACTCTTCTTTCCTCTCCCATTCGTGCCATATGGCCTGCCCACCTAAGTCTTCTTGATTTAATTATTCTAATAATATCTTGATAGGAATACCAATTGTGCAGTTCTAAATATGTAACCTTCTACACTCCCCTTCTCCTCATCCCTTTTAAGTTTGTAAATGTAAAAGTCTAAAGTATTTAGCCAACGACGAAGAAAGGCACTTTAGGCCAAATCCTTAGGGTACATTTGACATATTGCAAAGTTATGGAAAAATGTCAACAATTCGGCCCACCCAATGTTTTTCCAAAGTTGGCGCTACTGCTGAGGAAACATCACGGCGATTTTCTTTGCACAACAATTCCGTTCGGCCTCCTTGTTGCATAGGAATAACACAACAGCAACGCTTTCTAAACATAGCTATGTTCAGTTTCTTTTTTACAAGCATCCCCCATGCTAATGTACCGTGTAATTGGTACAAGCAATAAAATTTTACAATACGATGTCATTTTAAATTCGCGTCCTTGGCGTTAAGATATGGCGTCAATTCATGTGTTCTACATTGGAGGTTGCTTTCCTGAAACTGTTCTGCATAGCGGTGGACTTTCCTTTGGCATTACGCTGAAAGAAACCCAAGCCTGAACGGATAACGCTAGTTACGGCGTATACAACCATTCTGCATGGTAACAGTGGTAATTTGGAACCAGCAAACAAAATAAATTTCCCTGCAGTTAGGGATGGTATTGGGATCGTAGTTTAAAACAAGACCAAATTCGAGCTAGTATGTACTCTAGACATGCTACTAGTATTTTGAACATATTTCTTTAAAAATAACCGAGTTACAATTACTTAACTCAAAAAGTAATTAGAAGTTACCATTATACTTACTTCATTTATATCATATATAACTGGAAGAACATATTACATGCTTGAGCTCCAAGCATGCTGTTCTTTTCTCCACTAATCAGCCAAAAATATTAATAATATAATTAAGTAAAACAATACATATACAAAATTTGTATGTTTAAAATTTAAACTGTCAAAGTAATCCTTCATTTGTTACTCGGAACCGAAAAAATAATTAAAATGCCTCGTACAAGGAGCCCACCACAACATTATGTCGAGAATGTTATAAAATTAGTAATAACTGGACAAAAGAAAATAGGGAAGCAACCGAGTGTGGGATATTTGTGGGGAGGGCAGTCACATTTAACGTAACACCTTAATTCATTTTACAAATACATACACATAGTGATGCTGTCGCCTTGCAATCAAGGGTCCGTGGTTCGATCCCCGTTAGAGGCACATTGCACAGTGGTTCAGATACCACTTTAAACAGCAGGCTCAGCCCCGCTTAGCTAATCTGGGTATAGACTGTACTTTAAACGAACTTAAACACACTCTCTTGACAAACTACATAGCCCTCAAGAGCATTTATTTGTCTACTTTTTAATTGTTTGCTGGGGTGATAAGGGTGGTTGTCACTGAATAAAATTATTTTACAACTGATATAATTGGCAATGCAAATATTTATCAAACTACCACATTGATGGAGCTTGCACAGGATGGCTACTCTACGACCATGATAAAATTCAACTAGAATTACAGTAAAACCTCGTTAATCTGGATCCCGATAAGACGGACTTCGCTTAATGCGGACAGGCAAAAGAAAGAAAAAAAAAGCAGAATGCAAGGTTTTAAATGAGGCTAGAAGTCAACAATCGCATTCGTCACATTGCTCCGTAACGGCTAAGAATACTACATCCAACGTTCATGGGAGAACGTATGCACGTACTGCATTGTCATATTGCTTTACATTTTACTGTACTGTACCCTTTAAATGCACCATAATAAACTTGTCTTGTTGCTATAAACGGAGTTTTAATGCACTTTCTACTGTTCTTTTAGGTTATTTCAGTTAATCGGACTTTCGTTAAACCAGTCAACTTATCCCCCCATTAGTCCGGATTAACGAGGTTTTACTGTACTGGTTTTGAAGGTGGACTTTCCAAAAAATCAATGGTACATGCAGCTGTTTTATCTATTTCAACCGCCTCTCGCACATACACAGATGTATTAACAATAAAAGGGTCTGTACGATTTCAATGTATAGTATCCAAAAATTCTAATTCAATTAAACGTTACATATATTTAAAATATTTAATTTAAGGTGCGGAGTTCACATTTGCTCAGACTCGAAATACATCTACAAACACAAGTCACAAATATTATGGGATCTACGAAAAACTGTTAATTGTATAAGAATTTCAAAGTCAAAGTTGCCTGGTCATCTTCAATGTTTGTCAGAGAAATTGTTCTGCAAAGGACACTAACAAAGTAAACGGACTGAGAGAATTCTGTTATTTTCCACGCTGCTTTCTTTTCCTTCCTCGATAAAAGTCAAAGCTAAACTGTGAACAACTCGCATCATGGCATTTATAAATATGCATAAATTCAATGGGATTTGGATTAATAAAAGATACATTTTCTTTTACGTCTACGGAGAAAAATTCACGCAGCATTTTCGGAGTCAATAATTCAACAAGAATCCTCGGAATTCAAGAAATATCGGGTGAGTAGTCATCCTGTTAGCTTATTGCTTCAGTCACAGTGTATACTGCAATTGAAGAAACATATAATAAGTCCATAATATTACAATAATTGGCGGGAAACCAAGGAGTCGCACAGGAGATTATTACACTGAAACTTACTTTTTTTAATCTCGTTTTATGGTTGGTATTTGTGCACCTTACTTCTTACCTTCCATCTGAACATTGTCCAGTGGTGCCATCTTACATGGGCCTGTGGAGTTCGGGCTCACCCAATAATTTGCCCATTATGTATATTATTTTAGAAATAAAGCCCCCCTTACAAAAATGTTTCATCATTATACATTTAAAGAATTCTCACAACTTATATTTCACGCGTAATAATTTGTTACGATTTCAATATGATACTCTTTAGAGTCCTGCAGTCCTATAATATTTACGCTATCCGTGATCATATCGCTTTTATGAAAGTTCGGGAGGACACGGGCTTACAACCAGAATTAGGATTGATAGGCACTGAAACTGATGACCATTTTGCATTATTTTTTCGTATTAGGCATTCAGAAAGAAATAATATTCAAAATAAGCAAAAATAGCTTTATAAAGGTCACGTATTTCCCTCAGTAAGGCCTGAATCGTAATTCCCCCCCCCCCCCCCCAAAGAACAAGGAAAGGCATTTCAGGGAAAATCCTAAGCTTACGTATGACATATATTATTGGTTAAAATTATGAAACAAACCTCGGAGTTCAACCCACCAAATGTTTCTCAAAAGTTGGCGCTACTGACATTGTCAATGTCCATCATGCAATATAATTACGAAAGAGAAAAAGCAGGAAGGAAAGCTTGAGAAAACGGCCCCACGCTCGGTTCAATAAAAGCCGCAAGCGACGAAATGCAACACGATTTGACATCCGACTGAAAAGTACTCATCAGCCGGTGCCGTGCATCCCACACGTGACCTTAGGCTTATGCATACGAGAGAAGCGGACGGCGAACGCAACACCTTGCGAAGGGGGTCGGCCTCCGTTCTCAAGTGTGTTAAGGTTTCTCGCTGGGCTCCAAGGGCCCTGGGAGGACGCGACTCCGAAGGGTCAAGGGTTAAGAGTGATGAGGACATCCAACCGGAATGCTGACTGGCTGAGGCGGAATTACTGTCCACTTTATGGAAAGGGGGGCGGACTCCAAACAGGATCTAAAGTTTCCAGTGGAATTCAAGCATTCTTGTTCAATGGTAACGGAGATACTTAAAACTCGGGGCAAAGCAACACCCACGTCATACAAGCAAAGTCGACAGGCGATTAAAATTCCAGCTGAAATCCAGTTTTTCTTTTCCTGGAATGCAAAATTAGCAGCTTATGTTCTGGTGTTATAAATCATTTTTTAAAAAAAATCCTCTGTTTCTTGCATAAATCAAAAGTTTCGGACAATCTGAGCACCAAGGAAAATAAAACACTTGTAAATAGAAACGTATTCAGCACATCTAACTGATTTAATGATAAGTTATGCTTGTTTTTTAAGATAATTGCATAAAACAATGATTTTTCCCCGAATGTCACAAAAATTCCCGTTCTTTTCTCCAGAAATGTCCGGCCCGTGTTTAATTTGTAAAAGTCTCGGCAATGTAGGAAAAATATTGTTTTACGAGTGAGTCGATTTAGTTTGACTAAAATTGCATGAACTCATCCACCCCAGAGACCCCAAGGCTTGACCAAACATTTCCCACATCAAACGCTGTACATTCGGGGATCTGCCAAGATCATGGAACAATACAATATATGCCCACAATTCATGCCACGCCACATATATAATCAGGCTTCCACTCCATTTTGGCGAAATAAATATACTGAATTTTCCAGGTATTACAGGCAATTTTAAAAAAACTTTCGGAAACATTCTGTAGTGTTTTCTTAACATTCAAAGTAAGTTTTAAGTTTTAAATCCTATTTGATTGATTGATTGATTTGGTGTTTCAAGTCCACTTTATGCACAGTAAGGCTAATCGGGACTGGACCTACAGTTTAAAGTGGGATCCGAGCCACTATGTGCCTCCACCGGGTATCGAACTCGGGACCCCTTGATTACAAGACGGCAACGCTACCACTGCGCCATCGGGGAGGCCCATAATTCCTATTTGAAAAATAAAGTTTACACAATATTGTTCAAAACGAATGAACAAACTCTTTTTGTATAGAATATCTTCCAGGGGAGTTTCTTTTCATTCCCAACCCCTGGCAAGTACAAAAAACAACAAGTCAGTGGGAACCTCGTCAGAATCGTGACGGATGCACAAAAACCACGTTGAATGCCCATTCCTCCACCACAACATGCAAGACACCACCTGGTAAAAGGTAAAAGGTGCGAACCACCACCTCACCTGTTTCCCCCGTGCAGGAGCCTCACGTACCATGGGCAGGGAGGGAATCACAACTTCGTACTCTGACTGCCTCACTTGCTTGTTACGCTGGCGTTGATGTTGATGTTGAAGCTGCAGTTGCAAGGCTCTCTGGCGGTGGTAGAGTTCCTCTTCCGGACGAGGGTAGCCGCGATGGTGCTGCACCTGCCTCGGATGAAGATGGTGCGGGTGATGATCGTGGTGCACCGTCCTCCGAGGGACCAGCGCTTGGGGATGGTTCGCCGTAACAGGTACGGGGTAACCATTGTGCCTGGCGACGTATTTGGTCCCCGAATCCGTGTACAGCATCGCAACACTTTTTCACCACCACTCCACCACGGGAAACGCTTCACTGAACACAAAGGGTTGAATGTCGCTTGATATCAAGCTACACGTTGAAACCGATCGCATGTGCCACTAAACTGTTGCAACGTGCGAGATGATAGAAGAGGCTACGCGTTCGTTTCGGCACCGCTCTGGAAAACGCACGATTCCGCTGTCACTCGTTTTTTCTCCAGCTGTGGAACTGGAGAACGGAAGAAAGACGCGGCGTAACGTGAACCCTTTCGTTCCGTCGGCAGTCTTCGGGTCCCTTCGGCTACTTCCGTCGTGCCGCCACACGGCGTTGCCAGCCGCACTTCTCCACGCTTCGCAAAACAATCTCACCGGCGGAAACCAATTGTTAGCTAATTAATACAGCGTAGCCAGTGGCGTGCCCAAGTTTTTCGAAAGGGGGGGGGGGTTACGTATCCTTTTATCTTTAGTAGTCAGCCCTCATTTTGCCATCTTTTCCTGCCTTTGGCATTATTATTATTTTAGGAATACTGGGTCAAAGGATTGATTATGTGCCCCCACAAACTCCCCATTGGTTACGCCACTGAGCATAATACTAAGAGCCGGACCCCGTGGCGGAGTGGTTATCACATCGTGCTACAACGCCCGGGGGTGCTGGGTTCGAGTCCCGGTCTGGGCATGGATGTCTGCAGATTTATTCCACTGAGGGACAAGTAAGGTATTTTTCCATGGGGTATACCGCGATAATAGTGTTGCCCCTCAAAAAACACCACTTGCATCCCCATTACAATAATTAATGTAAATTACTATGACTGAAATCAAATTATACATATGAAATATATACTTTAGCTTTACATTCGTTTTCTAAAGGGAGATGGCCATTCTTGCCCCGTTCCAGACACCCATGTCCTATATTATAATAGTACTTTCATCTAGACATTTAGGGTAGAGGAATCTTATCGTCGTTATTCAACGATATTATGCTCTTAAAAGAAAATGAAGTATTTTCAAGCCGATAAAAGCGTAACGTACCCGAAAGCTAGCATACTGTTACGAAAGTTCAAAACAACTACGGGGGAGGAAGATGCAGTGACGCAACCACATGGGGCAGGTTGCATTGCCTCCCCCCCACCTTAGACGGAAATCAATTCTAGGTGACAAGGGGGGCAAACATTGAACTGAAGAAAGGCTAGCAGAATCTAAGTGTAGCAGGACAAAAGGATATTCAAGATGGATTTAGTTTTCACGTCTTCCTTGCATTATTTCTTCCACACGGTCAAGAGCACCTGCAGGGAGGCACAGAGGTGCAATTGCCCCCCCCCCCTCCCTCAATTTCCAATTTTATACAAATAAAAACACATTTCGTAAAATTTTCTAGCTCGTTTCGCTCGCAGTGTCTGTTTTTCTTAGTGTCTTGTCAAGTTCATTGCCGTAGCTAGGGGGCGATGGGAGTTGGCCCTGGGCGCCGGACGATCTAAATGAAAAAAATTGTAAAAGAGAATGCCATAGCGCTCCGTGAATTTTTTTGGTGCCATATTAAATCAATATTGTTTTCAGTTTGCAAAAATTTGGATCTAAATTTTTTTTCTTGATCGCTTCGCTTGCAATTTTTTTTCTGTAATGCATTGTAAATTACCAGAGAGAGAAGTAACAACAACTAAATACGTCAGACTATTGCAAACAGTTTTGTCTTAAATGCGTGAAAAATTGTTTGAAGGAGAAGAAGAGCACACATTTCAGAGACAATTTGTATCGTTTTTGTTGTTGGTTTGATATAGGGTGGATGAATTGACTATGTAATGTATTTATATATATATATATATATATATATATATATATATATATATATATATATATATATATATTGAGGTTTTTCTTTCCCGACTGAACTTTCATCAAAGCTTTTGTCCCCCCACCCCCGCCGCTAATCAGAGGGTCTGCGCACGCCTATGATTGTGTGGGACGGAAATTTTTTGGTCGGGCCTGGCAATAATAAAAAAAGAAATCCCGATGGCCAACGACTTACACAACAGTGTAAAAACTTAAATTCCACATGGAATTTCCCATTGAAGTGGCCGATACTGCATATCTGGAATAAAAATTACCATTTCCAAGAAATTTCCAACACTCATAGCGCAGAAACATTCGAGAATTAATTACTTTCAACACACGACAATTTTAAAATTGCTAACTGTTCGGGATCCTACACGAACTTGGTTTCTGCAGATAGGCTAATCGCGATGAAGAAGAGAGGAGACGATGTCAAGAAAGTGACAAGGAAATGGAAGGATGCGTCACTGAACTTCAGTGAAGGTAACATCTCAGTATTAACCAGAAGTACCTGAGAACAACCGAGTCAGAATGACTTGGAGTGGGCTATGTGGCGTATGCGAACTGAAAGAGTTGTAGAAGATTTGGATGGGCCACATTTTCAAAGAAAAAATGTGTTTTGTTGTTACATGATCCAAACAATAATTATCCAATAATAAGACGGTTATACAAATTCAAATGTAGTAAGCTAAATTTAGTAGAGTTAGAGGGTGCGCTCCGTAAACAGAGATCCTGGGTTGGAGTCTACCTCCTCTTATCACTTTCTTGATAGTTCACAAACAAAGTCTTTCGTTTCCCTTACTTTCACTACACTTGCACTATTTCACTACAGTATTAATGAACATACTTTCACAGCATATACAGGTCACTAAGGTAAACAACTTATTAAAAAAATATCTCTGACGCATAGTTTCGACGCTACCAGGCTTTGAAAACTGAACTTTTATTTTCAAATATATATACATATATCTGCGCGTGTGTGTGCGCGCTGTTGGTGTAGTGGTAACGTCGTCATCTTGTAATGAAGGGGTCCTGGGACTCTATACCAGGTGGAGGCATATATTGGTTCGGAGCCAATTTTAAATAGTAGGTCCAGTCCCAATTAGCCTTTCAGTTCATAAAATGAACCTAAAACAAACTCATATTATCAAATATACATATAACAACTAATATATGTCTTCGCAATTAATATAAACAAAATATAACAATTATGTACAATTAATTACATAGATATCCGGAATATGTCCGGAGAAGTCATATAGTAAAGTAAATTTGGTTGATTTATTGCATTATGTTATTTTACGTTGCTTCTCTGCCACTTTGGCTAATTGCGACGAAGGGGATGAATGGTCATCCGATGATTGATTGATTAATTTTTTGTTTTAAGTTCACTTTATACACAGCAAGGCTAATCGGGACTGGACCTACAGTTTAAAGTGGGATCCGAACCACTATGTGCCTCCACCGGTATCGAACCCGAGACCCCTTGATTACAAAGCGGCGACGCTACCCGGTGATGGGTCAAACACAAACACAATTCCTATGGCTCAGGCGCCAGTCTCTTGTTAAATTATCTCAAACGAGACCGAGTATATCAGACACTAACACCCATATTCCCAACGCACAACTGTTTTTTTCCTGCTGGCTGCTTCGAGGAGGGATTCTAACGTTGCCGCTTGTTGCCCAAACAGAGGAGGGGGGTAGCGGAAGGCCTAATTGACTGTTTGATCGCAACTTCCTTCATAGGTAAAAAAAAAGGAGGGATGGAAAATTTTCTATCCGGATTTCGGATAATTATTGTCGACATCTCTAGTCTCGATTTTTACAAGGTTGACTCGTTACCATCTTTAAAACGGTGGTTTTTCTTTTTAATATATATATTATTTTCAAGATTTCTTTCTTATTGTTGTTCATGACAATAATAATAATAAAATTCATTTTTCTCTTCCGTAAAATACCAGGGAATTTCGTAGGAAATTATGCATTTCATGTTTGCACTTGAAGCCAACAATGAATGACATCTCCTCCCCCACAAAAGTTGTAATTCGGCCACTGCAGCAAACAGTAAATCAACCATTCGCACTCCCCACGCATCCATTTTACGGCACCACACGCGCGCACGCAATCTCTGGGGGATTTCCACCGTCCACGCAACAATTTCCATGACCCCGGCAACGCCGATCTCCAGAAGGCCACAGTGTTGCAGGTATTGTTGGGAGGGGTGGCGTCGGTCGGCCATTAGAGGGGTGGCTGCCCTTGTCACGCCCACCCACATGCTCTCAAGGCAGACGAGATGCAAAAGCCTCCGACGAAAGATAACTCTTCCCTCCAACAGCCTCGGACCGAACACCGCTTGCTCTTATTGTCATAAGACACCAATGCGATTCGTTTTAGGAGTATCAACAAGGCAAGCTGTTGTAGGTATTGCATACATTGCAGTGGATACATTACGGTTCACCTTCTTCAATGCAATCAAGAGCTTTGCACTTGTGCTTCCGGGGACACATGAAATAACAACATGGCCAGATTAAAAACTCGAGTGTTGCTATCTCAGTACTGTTACAACCAGAATGTGCACTTTTTACATTTTCTAAGAAAATTGAAATCGCGACCACTAAACTTAATCAATTATCATTACTATTACGTATTATTGGCTGCAGTTGTGGAATTATTGCTGGTATTTGCACAGACATTCCTGTATCTTAACTTCACACTACCTTAGCGTGTCTTCTTCCTCACTCACTCCTTGTTCACAGTTCTTTCATATTTTTTTTTCCTGTTTCTCTTCTCCCCTCGATTCTTTTCAATCATTTCCTTTTCTTTTTCCTTCTTCCCCCTATTTATCGTGCGTGTTTTAGAGGTTTTTATTTAAAGTAAATGTTATTGTTCCCTCCTTTGCCATATATCTTATGGGCTTAGGTTTTCTGCAAGTTACTGAAGGACAGATCAACTATGCTCATAATTATTTTTAAAGCATATAAGAAATTAAATGTGGTGCTGTGTTGTAATGCTCTGAATATAGTGCAACAATCATACCCTATATCATTTACAAAATCGTGTCGTGTCACTGATGAATTCATTGGTATCATACAGCCATGTGAAAACTGATCTGTTACAAGAAACAGGAACGTTGGCCAAAGTCGACAGCCTTTTGTTGACAAGGTCAAAAGAAGGAATGGAAGGCTCTGAACCTTACATTACAGCTGTGGGTTATTTACTTGGAATGTTGAGTTTGTTCTTTTATTTTGGTCAAAACAGTTTATCACAGAACAATAAATGTATCAACAATATTAGAATAAGATAGCAACGGGATAACAGTAGTATGAGGAAACAGAAAATAATACCGATGTGTGTCTTCAAGTTTGTAAATTGTTATAAGTGCGTACACGGAGAATAAACCTTTTATTGATGTCAAACAGAGCTTCGATTACCACGACTGTTGATTACCAGAGTCATTTACTCACGACCTGAAAAGCGTAGGATAAATTGCTTGTACTGAAGTTGAGGTACGTAAGAATGTGCTGCTTACAATCATTTGATTCGCTTACATAATAATTAGAAAGGGTTATATCCCATTTCTGCCTGCAACCTCAGGTATCATCCCCATTTGAAAATATTTTGCTGATTCGAATGAAATAATCATTTTTTCACAGAATGACTCCTTGTACAGTCACGGACACTTCTGGGTTATAACAATTCCATTAACTTTCAATGGAATCGTTACAACCCAGAAGTGTCCATGACTGTACAGTGGGATCCATGAGTATTATCGTGAAAATTGTCCATCACCATGTTTGTGCACTTTATTTGATCCAATAAGAACTTCAAGAATTAAAAGAAAACTCAAAACAAGCTGTTCACAACTTCTGCAACAGCATACATAAAAATCCATCGCTTAAAAACACATAGAATGTACAGTCAACGGCAAAGATAATGGTAGGCAAATTGTCCACCGCTATTTTTTTAATAAACTTTTTTATTCTACATTCTGTGCTGTTTTAAGGAATTAAACTATGTTGGTTTGAAGCAGCCATTGTTCTCTGCTTGTTGAAGTGATTATTCCAATTCATTGTCATCATAATGTGTAATACAGGCCGAATTAAAATGGTGGTGGACAATTCGCTTACTGTTTCTTTCGCCGTTGGGTGTACGAGAAAAAAATAATGAAAATAGTCATGGACGATTTGCCGAGCAATACTAGTGGATCCCACTGTACAAAGCATACACAGAGACAGTGTAAATTTACCAAAGTAATCTTTAAAAAAACACGTCCTGTAGAGTTGATTCAGGGTGCTTCAAACAAAGAAATGCTTGGTAATCCTGCTGTTTTATTCCTTTAGCAGCTCTTCCAGGAACCGTTTGGTGCTAAGGCAGCAAAATCTCGGTGCTGCAGTCACGCACGGAAATGTTTAACAGTTCCCAGCAGCTGCTTTCAGACACTGAGCACACCCGGTGTCACTCCAAAAGTACTGGACAAGCAGTGCAGAGCGCTGCAGAACCGTGCCGAATCAAACTACAAATACATTATTTTTATCGCTGTGTAAATGGGGGCGTGAAAACTGCGGACACTCATTTCAGGGCCCTTCTCGGCCTTTAGAACGAAACTGGAAATTTCCCTAGTTTCGAGTGCGGATAGTAGGCATACGAAATTAGTCTTAGTCCCGCTTTAGATGAAAGCCTTTCCTTTAACATTTTTGCTAGCATAAATGCTACGTAAATGCTTCCAAAAATTTTATAGCAGATGGTACTTTACACGGAAGCATTTCATGTAAAATTTCTGTTTACACCATCTATGCTGAGTGCAGAGTGTTTACAATTGATACAACTAAAATATTCTTCCATACGTGCACAGTGAATGTTGTGACGTTGTAAAGTAAGTGTATATATATATATATATATATATATATATATATATATATATATATATATATATATATATATATATAGAATGCCATTGTTTTGTACCTAATACTGTGTTATATGAAACGTTATTCCTCTCGGTTGAATAGTTATCGGCTTTTAAAAATGTGAAGTGATACATTGTTTACATCTCGCACGGCCGCCATTACAGCTGCACTCGTGACCAAGATGTCGCCTCTGATTGGTTATGCTACGAAAAATGCTACGGAAATAGGATCGATCCTATCCTTGAGAAATACCATGAAATATGCCATGGCATCTCAAATGCCATAAAATTTCTCACTTTACACGGTAGCATTTTGGTCATGGCGTAAATGTTAAGGAAAATGCTTTCGTCTAAATCGGGCTTTATACGTGATGAAATCACTTATATTATTTATTCATGATGATCTTGGGACAGGGTGTAAGCAGTTTACTGGCACGTAGCATCAGTATCACCGCGCTTCATCCAATTACATTATTATTAAGAAGAATATTTTTAATTAAAAATATTATGGTTTTTGATGAATGAAACAGGCTGTAACAGCATCTTCAGAGGTAGGAAATCGCAGGAAGTCTTCCTTTCAACATCGGACCAGGAAAAAAAATGGTACACGGCCTTCGACTGTGAATGTGCAGGGAGGATGTTTTAACAAAATATTTTTCTTTTCAATATGTTAGACTACACAGGAACTTTGCAATTTGAAGCTGAAAAATGAAATACCATGTCGTTTGATCCTGAAGATCTCACAAATTGTCTTGAATCTGCAAAACCAAACACAGTTCTGCATATTTTATATCACATTTCGATGTTAATTGTTCCTATTAAAATGGATGGTGAATACAAGAAAAACAGAACGCATATACACACCCGGATTCGAAGCGTACCACTGTAAGGTAACAACCTCAACAACAGTGAAGCTGGGATATTAAAACTTGTAGTATCTGGAAGAATGAAAGATACTGTATTCTCTATACTTTCGAAAACTTCACGAGTTTCACAGTGAGAAGGGGCGGGGGGAGGGGAAGAGATTTCGACTACAATAGTGAAGTTACCATTACTTTTAGCTTACTTTGCTTTTTAATCTTTTCACTTGTCTAACTGTACAATGTACTTTTTTTTTAAAAAAAAAAAACAACCTAAGCAACATTACTCCCTATAGTGAGTGTAGTTAGGGTCGGGTGTGGGCACATCGAGCTGATAACACGTCGCGAAAATGGGTTTCTAGCAGCCCTAAACCTGGCCTAAACTAACAAACTTATGCATTATTGGAATTCTGTCAAAATAATGCATGTAAGTTGGTTGGGAGGATTAAGTTTTGTGCTATCGGCATGTTTGAGAAACCGATTTTCGCTGGATGTGCCCCGCGCCAATGTTGTTCAGTAATACTGCAAAGCGGAAACTGAAACGCAGTTGGCCAAATAAGAATGTGTTTGATTGTGCTTTGACGTGAAAACTATGAAATTTAAATGAATTAAACATTCTGAATATGTACTCTTGTCTCGACATCTGACATGTGCATCGAGGAAATTAAAAGGACGTGAAAAAAAACAAAAAACAGATGCTTCCAATTACACAACTTCCAAGATGCAACGCACGCCACGAGACACCAGCGCCACTCCCTGGTAAGATATGGCAAGTTCATAAATTACGCAGCATGCAACAAACTGGGGTAGAAGGCGTGGCACCGTCTGCAAAGAAAACCAGCGTTGTCTTTCAAGCCCATCAGACACCCACGTTGGTAAACTTCAAACATCTGTTGAGACAATGTGCTAATTGTTAATGAAGATATTACTGTGCTTCTACAATCCAGAATTTTGATCCATCAACCAGATATAAATGCAGTGGCGTAGCAACATATCGCAAGGCCTTGGGCCTTGAAATCTCAATGTGAATCGATACAAAATCTTCAAGGATGTCAGAAAATTATCATATTCAAATAATAATAATAAATTACGAAGATTATATTTAATAATATGTGACGGAGAAATTTACTATTGGCAGAGGTACATTCTTGTACGGTAACGCATTGCTGGAATTTTCCTTAACCAAAGTAGTAGTAATAGTACTTTTTAAAGATGTTCTTCAGGCACTAAGACATAACTGAAAATATCATTAAATATGCTGAACTTTTTCTTGAATCAGAAATGCAAACTACGAATCTTTAAATGCTTATGAACTATATTATTTTTAATTAGTTTTCTCTGATTCCTCATTTCAAAATTTGTAGGATAAGAAGAAAATATCGAAGGACGCACAGCAAATGTCTGTGCTTGGTAGACCGGGGGCGCTAAATCACAATCCTACCTAGGGCGCCAAAATATCTAACTACGTACTAGCTCTTCGACACAATCAGTTTCAATATCAACAAATCTTAAAACGATAGTCATTTGCTCCATACTGTGGAATCTTTGGTAAAGTCAATTTGTACAGTTAATTTGACTTTCTTCTTAATATAGTCATTTTGACTTTGCTACACATTAACTGTACCAGTTAATTTTGAATTTCAGGACTTAGACGATAATTGTGAATCTCATTTTGTTGCATACGTCTGAAATGTTCTTGTAGTATTAAATATTTGACGCAGTGGCGTAACAAAATTGCCAAGTATACGCTCGCAAGAGACAAATTTGGGTCCCCCATGTATAGACAGATTCTTCCAAGAAATTTAAATAATTACTTTGAATGGCTGGTTGGGGCTACACTTACTTTAATAATTATACAAATCGAACCTCTACCTGCGAATTTTCATAGATTACAACTTATCTTTTTTGACATTTGAGTATTCAATAGAAGAAAAGACAATACTTACTTATCCCTCCCCTGCCCCTCTTAACAGAAAGTTCTCTCCTAGCCTGCGAATGACACTTTTACTTCACATCATTAGATCTTGACCTTTCACGTTCAACAGTGAGAATACTGAGTCCACTGAATTTGGCTTGAATCACTAGCGTTCATTTTGGTTCTGGGCCGAGATAGCACGTGACTGCAGGCAGCACAGCATGGCGCGGATACCGACATTTTTGAAGTGACGTCCGTTTATTTTTACGCACATATCTTTTCCATGCAGGTAATTATATTTGTATTGCATAACGAGTATTAACCTGTGTTATAAGAGTTGTTCAAAATGGCCAATTGCATTCAAACATTTCCGGCATCTTTTAATCAAATTTCGATTGACATATTTGTTCTGTTTGCAAGTTGTTTTCTTGCCATTTTTAATCCAACAGGACGCGCGCTGGGTAAAAAAATACCCAGAAGAAAATTGCTTGTTGAGTCACAATTTTAATTGTTTCAAAGCATGTAAATAACAATATATTCAATGAATAACCTACTTTTATTAAGTTTGAACATTTTTATTTCACTAAGCAAAGTTAAACTTGAGAAAAAACTATAAAGAAAACATTGTTACAAGAACGTTTTCCACCTTAACGTAAGGATGCACGCTGGGTAAAAAAAATGCCTAGGAGAAAAATGACTTAAGTACGAATCTTAATTGTTTTAAAGCATGTAATTTGTAATACATTTCATTGATTAATATAATTTTAATTTTGAACATATGAATTGAATCACACAACTGATAAAAACGAGAAAAAAAAAAATAACATGTTGGAATACCAAACTGGAATGTATCACCGCGTGTTGGATGAAATTTACTTAACTGCCTTACTGACAGCCGATTCATGGTTCCAAAACTCGGAAGGGTTCACAGTGTCTGAAAAGCGCGTTAGAAGCTTAAATGTTCTTGCTTATCAGTACAGTTCTGTTCGTTTTAGCGTGCAGTGTAATATATATCTCTAATTTCATTGCATGTGTGCGAGCGTGCAGTTGTGCGTTATTTTTTTTCTGTGAAATTAGTGTGTGTTTAATAATCCTAAAAAAAATAGAGTCTATGGAAATCATCAACTTGAAATAACAACTTTTTTGTTACCTTATAATCCTGCATTTTCTATTTTCGTCTTCACTTTTGTCTTTGTAGAATTGCTCTTATACAAATGTTCATGGTCTTAATTAGAAATTAACTAGATAAAAGTAAAACATTGACTCTGTCCACTCAAGGTGATTGGAACCACTAGTCTCCTATCGATTTTGTTCATTTGTTGTTAACTCAGTTTTATTCACACCGCTTTTCTTCCAATTTTGTCTATTCGTGATGATGGCGTATGAATGGTGTTAAGACGAGATGGATGAGGGGTCGATTACAAACACACTTGGAGAACACAAACGTCCACAGAGTGTTACACTGGCTGTGGATTAAGGCTCCAAATCCACATTATTAGCTTGCAGGACAGGGTGCACTGCCTGGAAAATAGGTTGACGACTGAGTGCGTTCAAAGATGGCCACTCCTCATACTCCTAGTCTCCTATGGCAAATCTTGGATTGCATAGAGGGAAGGTCACCAGGTGGCTCCATGTGAAGATGTACATTGTACCCCCTATTTTTTTTAAAGGGGTACTGTACCCCCTAAATCAAAGATTCTGGTTGTACCCCTTGTATCCCCTCAGATACAAGATGCTACTGTTATAAAAGAATCTAGTATTTTCTAATCGCTCAATACAAAAAGTGTAAATTTTAAGCATTATTTTACTTACAACAGAATTTCATTGATTGATTACTTCCTTGTGTCATCAGCTTTCCAACAAGGTACAAATATTGCTAACATTCACATTTGTGTACAAGAAATAATACTTCATTCATCTTCATGTGAATGGAATCAATGAACAATACAATTAAAGAACATTACACGTCTTGCTCAAAGTGGGCACCTCCGTTACGAATGCAGGAACGCAGGTTTTTACGGATATTTGGTCTCTTATTCGTGATGTGATGGTGTCCTTGATGTGTTGACCATCTGTTAAGATCCTCTCCCTGAGCTCTTTTTGCGAGTTTACCGGTATCTTGTCATGTGGCTCCAAATGTAATAGTCGCAAGGCGTCAAATCGATCGGGCGATCGAGCCGGCCAGGGAATCGGGCCGCCTCGGCCAATCCATTTCTTTGGGTAATTTTCATCCAGCCACTGTCGCACGCCCACGCAGAAGTATTATGGATGGGCATCCTCAACAATCATTTGATCGAGCCATTTTTCCTGCCCCAAATCTTAAATGGCATCACTTATAAACATTTTTTGAGGAACGGGATGGCAATGTTGTTGGATTTTGATTTGATTTGATTTGATTTAGTTTATTTTACTTCGCGTTTTGTGCCTCTTGGCTAATTTGCGAAGATGGGGATGAGTGATGAAATGATGAAATTGATGAATGGACATTCACAAACAACCAAGCCCGACCGGGATTCGAACCCGGGACCCTTGGCGTCGCAGCGCGATGTGCTAACCACTCGGCCACAAGGTCGGGCAGGCAATGTTGTTGGAGGATGTGCCTCTATCTACAAGACGTGACATGATTTATCAACTTGATGACTCCCCAGCTCGATCCCCCGATCGATTTGACGCCTTGCGACTTTTACATTTGGAGCCACATGACAAGACACCGGTAAACTCGCAAAAAGAGCTCAGGGAGAGGATCTTAACAGATGGTCAACACATCAAGGACACCATCACATCACGAGTTAAGAAACCTAATGTCCGTAAAAACCTGCGTGCCTGCATTCGTAACGGAGGTGCCCACTTTGATCAAGACATGTAATGTTCTTTAATTGTATTGTTCATTGATTCTATTCACATGAAGATGAATGAAGTATTATTTCTTGTACACAAATGTGAATGTTAGCAACATTTGTACCTTGTTGGATAGCAGATGTCACAAGGAAGTAATTTAAATAATTTGTACGCTTCGTGTCGTACCATTTTTGTTATTAATACGTTGCCAAGTAAACTAGGAGTGCATTTTTTTATCATCACTTGTAAGTTTAGACCCACCCGTTACTTGCATGTGATTGTTATTTGTGAAAAACTTTTTTTTGAACGAACCACTTATTTGTTAGCTATCAGAAAACGCTGAAATATGTTCCATACAATGAGCAGTTTTTTCTCAATTCATCTTTTTATGTGGAAAATTGTCATTTTTTAAAAAAAACAATTGAAATTCGATTATCTCGAAAACTACTAATTTTCGGATGGGGTATCATATAGTCAAATTTATTGCAAATTGTCTCTACTTTAACCCCTTTCAGGGAATACATCTAATTACCAGTCACCCTGTATATATATATATAAATCAAAGGAGGAGAAAGGAAACACTCACCAGACAATGGAAAAATTCAAAATTTTCGCTAACTTTGTAGCATCTTCGGTGTGAGAAGAAAGAGACAGAACCGGAAGTTGGGGCCCTGCAGAGTTGCTAGGTCCCCATCGAAGCTGTGCGTAGAAGGATAAAAACATTTTCGTCACCGGGCTAGTCGAAAACTGTGAGTGGGTGGGATGGGTTTGGGGGCAATCCTTGCCACCATCGACGTCACTTCCCTCTACACCAACATACCGCATGCCCATGGCCTCCGCTCCATAGAAATCTACCTCAATAGCAGACCCAAACCTCACAACCCCAGCTCTAACTTCCTGACCCACCTAGCTAGCTCACCTTGTCCTCACATGTAACAATTTCATCTTTGAAAACCAACATTTCCTACAGATCCGAGCTACAGCCATGGGTACCAGAATGGCCCCATCCTATGCAAACCTCTTCATGGGCAAACTTGAGCAAGAGTTCTTGAATACCCAACCCCTCCTCTGGCTCCGCTTCATTGATTACATCTTCATGGTCTGGACACATGGAGAACCATCCTTATCAGCTTTCCTGGACCAACTTAATCACTTCCATTCTGTATACTTAGACTTTTCCAAAGCCTTTGACTATCTCTCACACACAACTCATCCACAAATTATCGAATAGATTCAATATTCACGGAGCCCTTTTGAAACTACTTTCATCTTACTTGCACAATGGGAAGCCAAAGGTTATCATATCTGGTTGCTCTTGTCGTGGCTTCCTGTAGTTTCCGGTGTGTCCCAAGGAAGTTCTCTAGGGCCCCTGTGTTTTTCTCTCTTCATGGATGACATTCACGAATATATTTCTTCCGAATGTTCAGTATTATTGTATGATGATGACTGCAAATTATTTCGAAACATTACCTCATATCAGGGAACATGCTATATCCAAGACAATCTCAAACACATTGAACGCTGGTGTGTAGACTGGAATCTGAAATTGCATCCGGAAAAATCTGTTGTCATGAGGTTTACCCTAAAATCCAATAGCACAGCGCCATCCTACAAGTTATGCAACCAGGTTATTCCGTTCGTACGACAGCACAAGGATCTTGGTGTCATTTTTGATAGCAAACTGACTTTCAACCAACACATAGACTACATAACTTCGAAAGCTATGAAAACACTTGGACTAATTTACAGATTTACAGACATAACACACGTTTCTGCCTTCAAAACCTACTTTACAATGTGTGTTGTTCCTATTCTTGAATATGGCTCCTGTATTTGGTCAATGGCATGTGAAAGCAATTTAAAGAAAACAAACAAAGTAGTAAGTTTCTTCGTCAGAATAGTCAAACTCAGATGCCCAACCCTTGCAAACTTCTCCAAACAAGAAATTCTATCCACTCTACAAATTCATGACCTTTCTCTTCACCATCAACTCTCAGATTTAACACTACTCTTCAGAATCATTAATGGACAACTTTTCACCAGCGAACTCTTGCCACTTCTTAATATCAGAATCCCACGTCCCAACAGTAAATGCAACAATTTCTTTTACATTCAAGGCTTTCCTTAGAACAACGATCACTTCTCTACAGGCTACAAACCATTTACAACTCATTAAAAGACGCTCCGGGCTTCCATTTATCAAAGCAGACTTTCAGAACGGCGTGCATAAAGCAGCTGAAGTGTAAATAATATTCTTTTGCCCTAGTTGTTATTATTCTTGTTATATATGTATATGTGTGTGTATGTGTACATCTTATTATTTTGTTTATTTCTTTTCCCGTTGATATCCTGATGTAAAATGGATTTTTCTGTATTCAGGACTTTTCAAATAAATAAATTAAAAAAAATTTTTAAAAAATTCACCTGGATGCACTCCCCCAACCAGATCACCTTCCTGGATGTGGACGTGCACATCGAGGAAGGACACCTGACTACCTGCATCCACATAAAACCCACCAACGACATGCAATACCTACACTTCTCCAGCTCCCACCCGTTCCACACCAAAAAATCCATTCCATTCTCTCTGGCCCTCAGGGGACAGTGCCTGAACACTTCACCCACATAACCTCCGCCTACACCAGGCCCTGGTCAACCGTGGATATCCCTCCATCCTGGTCACCAAACAAATATTGTGAGTTGCCTCACACACCACTACCAGCAAGAAACCTGCTGCCACCAACCCACCTGCATTCATCACCCAATATCATCCCCACCTCAACAAAATCAGGCACACTACACTCTCTTCTCCCCATTCTCCACAGTGATCCTGAAACCAAAAACATATTTCCCGACAAGCCCAGAGTGGTTTTCAAATGCCTCCCCAATCTCCAAAACATCCTGGTCCACAATACTCCTTCACCACATACCCAACACCCCCCGGCCCACAAATGAAACTGCCCTAGGTGCAAAACCTGCCCCATCCTCATTACCTCTCACGCCATCCAGGTGCACATGGCCACTGGCAAATTTACCATCCACCCCAAAGGGACCTGCCGTGCCTCAAACTAAATCTACATCCTCACCTGCAACATCCGTGGTGATTTTTACCTGGGGAAAACATCAACTGACCTCAACCTCCGCATCAATAACCACCGCTCCTCCACCCACAACCTGGCCTTCACTGTCGCCGTCCACACCAACCACCACAACATCCGTTTCAACGACTGCTTCCGGGTAGCGATCATCCATCTCCTACCCCAACCAGCCAACACCTCAGTTCGCAAAAGATGGGAGAGGGCCTATATATCGGCCATGAGTGCAACCACTCCAGCTGGCCTGAACAAGGCCACCCAGTAGCGTCCCCACCTCAGCCCACCCTATCCCCCTTTCAACCCAACCCATCCCACCCACTCACAGTTTTCGACGAGCCTGGTGATGAAACAGTGTTTTTTTCGTTCTACGCACTGCTTGTTCTTTGATAGGGACCTGGCAACTCTGCAGGGCCCCAATTTCCGGTTCCGTCTCTTTCTTCTCACATCGAAGATGCTACAAAGTTGGCGAAAATTTTGAATTTTTCCACTGTCTGGTGAGTGTTTCCTTTCTCCTTCTTTGATTTTTATTTAGGCCTTTTGGCCCTCCTTGCAATTTTCAATATATACACACACACACAGATGTAAGGTTGAATTTTTGTACCTCCCAAATGAAAAACGTTCCTGCGCCACTGCCTCCAAAATATAATCCTACATAAGTGTCCAAAAGATCCTTCTTCATGTGGCCAATGACTAGTTAGTTCCAGTGAGATGTACATTTATTGCGCATTCAAAAACTCTTCTTCCTAGAGAGACCCTTAAATAGGCCTGAGGTTGAAGTATTTCCCTCCAACCTAAATCTGGGCCTCAAACCATAACTTTAAAGCAATTGCTTCACATGATTTTTTTTTCTTTCTTCAATTTATGAGCGGAAATCAACAGAAATGTTGAACATATATTTTGAGATTTTGATAGTTTCACAGACATAAATTTTGGGAGTGTGAGGTACATTCTACTATCCCAAACCCCCTTCTTAAGACAGGCATATATACTGTTTATATTATTCTTTCCAGAAATTCATTTGTCTGAGTATCAAAACACTCCTGTACATACTATTAGTCATTAACTCATACCTTGAATTTCACATCATTAGGGACATTGAATTTTCACGATGCACGAAATCAGGAAATGTGAAAAAAATATGCAATTTTGAACATTCTGCATGTAACTACACCCCCAATGATGAAATATGCATGAGTTTTATTCGCGAAGTAATGCGAAATGTGTGCTTTTCCTCTAAATTAACCCTTTTTCGCGAAATAACCGTGTAATATCATCAAATTAAGTAGAAAACACACAAAAACCGGCAATCAAGGTTGTGCGTGCAAACTGTCGATTTGTAATGAAACGTTTGCCTAAAGTTTCCTACCACTTGCAGCTGAAGAACGTTTTATCTTCGATCACATCAGGAAGACACTGCAAATTGGGATTTCCCATGCACATATCTCAGTTCGAAAACTTCACTCCCTGTCAAGCTGCATTCCTTTCTTCCCCCGAAGAACAAATTAGAGGTTTCCACAGGATGATAGTTTTTGTGGTAAGCTTTGGTATGTTCACACACAAATAGTACTATTACAATGAAATTATACATGCATGAAACGCAACACAACAACATTTGTTACAAATTTTAAATAGCATGCAACAGTCTAACTTACCTTCGCTGCTACTATGCTCAGTCCCATTCCATTGTTGGATTTATGGAGCTTGATGACCTGAACTTCTGGTTCTTGTTGCGGAGGTGGATAACGAGATGAGTCACCACCTGAACGATTACTCAAGGCACTTGGGCTCCGTGGCTGCAAGAGAATAAATAAAATATGAAATTTTGAGCGTGGAACTTTAATTTCTACTGGTAATCCTTCAGCTCTACATATGGAGCTTTAGTAAGAACAAAAAACTGCATTCATTTGGCCAATAGCTTCTGTTATACTAAAGAGAGTTTAGAAATATTTCATATCTTGTATAGTTGTGACAAGAATGAAGTGAATACAAATTTCATGAAATTTAAATGCATGTGTAGCGATTAGTACGAATATTTGTGACTTAATATTTACCGCTCGGATGGCTATACTTCTAAAATATTTCAAGTTTATTTTTGAACAAGGTGTGAATAATATAATGACAAAGCATCTAACTATGCATTTTGACATATTACCCCCCTCCCCCTCCCTCCCTTCCAAGGGTTGTTCCAGATATTTACTCATCTTCAATATTGAGTAGAAAGTCCTCCTGAAGGATATAATATTAATGATGTACATGCAAATAAAAAACATCAATTTATTGTTATTGTTATTAGTCTATAATAATTATTTGTTATATTTATTTATACTAATCAGCTTATATCAATGAAGTGATTCCCCTCTAATAAAGTTTCTGGCGATATACAGTGGAACTTCAATTTGTGTTTCTCAGGGGACCAAGCTGGAAAAACTTCAAATGAGAAAAAATGCAAATTGAGGAAAATTTTATAACATTTTGCCATCAAAATTTTACCATCAAAATTGAATGTATAATGTGGGAAAATGTAAAATCGAGGCACATAAAATTGTGGTTTCTCTCTATTTGTAAAATTTTCTAAAAATAAAAAATCTTATGGTACCTACCCCTTGAGATTGGTCTGTCATATAAATTGTCCAGAAACCACTTGAAGATGGTTGAGGTGTCATTCTGCACAGGCCGGCCTGCTGCAGTGGAAGAAGGAACTCCGACAAACCATTGGGCACACCTCGCACAACATCACAGCTGTAACCATCTTCAGGTAACAAAAACGGAAGTTGAAGTTCCACCTCCTCTTGCAGTTTCACTTCTCTTCCATCAGAACGTGCCAATTCGTCTGCCACATTCTCTGCAACCTGCAAAATGAAAAAAAGAAGTGAAGCTTAATATCTGTCTCAATGTTACATAGCATGTCCATGTGTCGACTTCAAGTGGGTACAGTGGAACCTTGATTTCATGTTTTCCAGGAGACCAACGTGAAATATTTATGTCAGAATTTGTAAGAACTGGGAACATTTAAATCCATGAAAAATGAATGCATAATAAGGGAAAATGTAATATATGGGAATGTAAAGTCAGTACAGGCATGTATATATTTCATCTTTGATGAAAATACAAAACGTGAATAACACACTTTTCATGTTTTTGAAAGGTGTGAGGTACATTTTGCTACCATGTTTTGTAACGAAATGAACTGAAAAATGCAAAATAACCTCTTAAACATGAAATTTATGGTTTATTTGCTGATGCAACACCTTCTGAGGTCTAAATTATGCTGCGAGTTATGCAATTTATGGAAAATTGAATAATTATGCTTTAAATATTTGAGAAGCAAAAATAGACTCCTTTACACAGGAATAAACCTAATACTCTTATTACTATATAAATATGCTATTAGAAGTGAAATGTTAATTTTGTGTAATAAGTGTAGGTCTTAAATGAAATTTAGGTTTTCATTCACCATTTTAACACCGAAATTCCATTTTATGTACCGCTTTTGATCCTGAAATATGTCAAGTTTTGTATCGAAATATTGATGTTTTATTCACCATAAATATGTGTCTTTAAATATCGGGGTTTCACTGTATTCACAGATCTTTGCCATTCTATCTTCCACAGAATTATCTTCTGGTGAAAAATCACTGAATCTGGTCCTTGAATTTACTTTCATTGATAACAGCATGCAAATTGTTACAACTAACTACTTGCTCATTTATATAACATCCTTAGAACTTGAATATAGAGTTGAGATATTAAAATTTGATATTTGAAGTGTCATGAATGTGAAATGTTAGGAAAATTGAAAGCACCACAGTAAGAAACATAAATTTCATGCAGCCTAAACCATCCTACGTGAAGTTTCGTGTTTCCATGTTACACAATTGTATAGTTCTTTTTTCTAACTAATTTCGAAGTCTCACTGCCTTCATTCACTAAGGTTAGTTGTATGGTGTGGAGATGGTAGCACGTCGCTTCTTTCTTAGTTCCTGGGTGGTGGTAGTTTCCTAGGAAACACACACCAGCGCTGCCAAATGGGAGAAAATGCAATTACCGCCACCCAGGAAGTGAGGTGATACCATCTCCACTCTACACGCTGTACCCCTAGTGAATGAAGCCAGCGAGCCTTCAAAATTAATTGAAAAAAAAAAACCTATAAAATTATGCAATGTGAAAACATGAAACTTCACGTACGTAATACTTAAAACAGCATTTACACCATCCATCCTGTTTCCATGTATGAAGCCTTGATTATTTGCACTAGTTGCATAAAATGCCACAAAGTTTCTTCCACCATAATGAAGTTAGCAATCATGGATGCCCAGTGGGAGAGTCAACCCCCCTCCTCTCCAATTCTATAAATTCCGAGTAAAGAAAATGGCCACGTGGTTATGTACTTTGATTTGTTACTTTGTCTGAGTTTTAAGTCCACTTTTATGCACAGATGGGCTAATTGGAACTGGACGTATAGTTTTAAGTGGAATCTGAACACCTGCAACGAACCTGGGACTCCCTAATGATTGCAAACACTATGCCATCAGGGAGGCCTCGTTATGTAGTTTGACTTGACTTTCATGTTGCATTCAGCTACATTGGTTCTATTAGTAACATACTTACAAGGCAGGAAAATGAAAAATCTACGAATTGATATTAATGCTGTGTTGCAATGGGACCATGACAAGGTATGAACTAGCCTTAAGGCCATCAAAGTTCTCAGGTTCAAGTCCCAATGTGGATATGGGGGTTCTTTGCTAGTGTCCATTCATGAATTTCATCTAGTCATCACTCATCATTGCAATAAGTCAAAAGTATCAAAAAAGTGATGCTAAATAACAATAAAAAAAACTTCTACATACATATTGCTTGCATTGTAGAATTATTCTTCTTGCAGTTTACGGTTCTTACAAGCACACAATGTTTGATGTAATGTTTCAAAGAACACATGCCTCCTTCATCACACATTTATTCTTAGTTTGATTAATCAAATTATGAATCTTTACATCAAAAACTGTGTTTATGTGCTTGTAAGAAACTTAAACTACAAGAGAAATAACAAAGATACAATACAATACAACAAGGCATGGTGTGGAAAGATAAAAAATCCCTAATGTAAAATTGCTGTTTTAATGAATTTGTTATTTTATTTTGATAACAATATCTATGTTACTACTTCCAAGTGCATAATGCTGGAGTAACTTGGAAAGTACATACAGAAGCAAAATTAAACCAAAAACCTCTCCTTCACCATACATACAGTCTCCGAATGAGGAAAATTATCTGAACTTACATTGTTGAAAGTGCTATTTCAAGTATGCTTACATACTCATCTATTTTGAGCATTACCTTGATCAAACCACTTTGAATGAATGTTTGCGAGAAAGGCATGCAATAAGCTCAAGTTCATTTACACTACTTGTCCCTTAGCCAATACATTGCAACATGCACTACAGTGCCAGAAACTAAGACCTACCCTCACCACATTCTCAATCATCTCCTGGGGGAGTCGGGCCTCATCTGGCCTTGGCATGTATTTCTGCAACAATGCCCGTAGTTGCAGGGAATTGAGTTTGAAACACGAAGAACTAATTGTTGCAACGTCATCTGCACTGGACTTGGGTGCCTGAAAAGAAAGAGACAGTTATCAATTAGTGCAAAAATATCTCATCTTTTATTACTGACACAATTTATTTTATAAGATTGAATGAGTTCAAGTTCTATTTTCATTCAATTGAAGCTCAACTAAATTAATGTATTTAAATTCATATGAAAAATGCAGTTGAAATTACTTGTTACAAATATGTAATCATTGTACACAGAAAGGAGAAAAAAAATCTGTGATTCATTGCTATCATTCACAAAAGGTCGTTGATTGACATTTTAAGTACATAACCTATTATTTACAGTGGAAGCCCATTTTACGTTCCTGGATTTTACATTCTACCACATTATACATTCAATCTTGATGGCCCCAACATAGCAAAATGTTATAAAAAATAAAATGTTCCTTGATTTTACATTTGCACGAATTTTAAGTTTTTTAAACTTAGTCCTCTGAAAAACATAGAATCAAAGTTCCACCATATTTATTTCAAATAGTATTTACAGTGCAGTACACAGAAAATTCCGAAGTTCAGCATTTACAGATACACTCATAATCAAATATCATATTATAGAATTGAAAGCATGCCAATCAACAGCTTTTGGTGAGTGGTGACAATGAGACACTGAAATTGATAGCTAATTTTTTTTTTTTTTTTTTTTTTCATGTTACTAAAACATTTTTACATAAATGTTAGAAACAAAAATTCTGTTTATCAGTGGCGTCTCGTCCCTTGGGGACTTTGTTAAGTGCACGGCTGATGGTGATGTCCAGGAAGTTGATTTTACCAAGTTTTTCATGCTCTACGGTGAAGTTGAGCATGGGTTGGATGCTATTTAGCTTGTTCACTAGGAGGTTGAGTTCTTCTGCCTTTTTGTATACAACTATTGTGTCGTCCGCGTACCTTCCATATCGGATGTGTTGTAGTTCTGGAGTGTGGAGTATCTCTTAACAAATTCACAACCACCGTCTACAGAAAACCGGATGCAGGCAACCAGTACATACATGCTCTCTCTAGCCATCCCCCTAAGCAAAAAGCCAATGTGTGGCTAAACTTTTATCGAAGAGCCTTCTCCTACTGTGGCAAAGAAGAGGATCTACGAGAGGAGATAGCCACCATCACAGAAATAGCCCTGAAACATGGCTACACTGAATCACAACTTTCCACTTGGTGCAGTAAGGTGGAAATACAGGTCAGACACCCTAACCTACCACAATCAACCCATCCACAAACAGCCCAGCCACAACCAACCCCCAGCGACCAATATAAATGGTTTGCCTTCCCCTACCATCCCACCACTTCCAACCGCATAGCCAAAGCCCTTCTCCCATTTCGTATCAAAGTAGCGCACAAACCCAACTCCAAAATAACTGATAAACTGAACAAGCACAAACGGTATTTCCTCGCTCCCCTTGACAACCCAGGTGTATATGATGCAGAGTGTGAATGCAAGGCTCATTACATCGGCAGGTCCATCAGATCTGTCAATGAAAGAATCCAACAGCACCTAGCAGATGCGAAAAAAGCCCAACCCACTACTGGTCTTGCTAGACATATCAAATACAATAGCCATAAAATTCAAAAGGTTCGAGTCAAACACACTGCCCACACGCTCATAGACACCAAAATCAAGGAAACGCACGCCATAATGCACTTCCCGCACGAACTAAACATCGATAGCGGGCAAGCGCACCACACTTGGATTCCACTACTGCAGCAGTTATCACCCGGAAATAGCAGACGACGCACCAAGATGCACGGCGCACCTAAAAGTGCACCTAACGGCAGCCAGAGAACTACGAACAAAAGACGCACGCCAAGCAACAGCGCAGCAAGTTCCAACGAGGATGGTGGCAGTGGCCACTGAAATTAATCGAAAAAGAAGAAAAAACAGCTTCGCGGATAAAAGTGAGTACTAGTTTCTCCGTATTTATATACTACCGCGTCTCTCTTTTCCCAATTATGAATACCTGTTTCTTTTGTAACCATGTGAATTGTCATTATATTTTAAATTCTTTAAAAAATAAGTCCAGTTTTGTAGTCTAGAAGAAAAAAATACCTATTTTTTGTAATTCATGTGAATTGTCATTATATTTTAAATTCTTTAAAAAATAAGCCCCGGCCAAATTTGAGGCCACAAGACGCCACTGCTGTTTATGACTCAAAAGAAAGGCACGTGTGAAATGTGTTGAAATATTGAAGAATTACAGAAGCTTCAATTCTAAACCTACATCATATTTATGATTAATAATGGTAGTAGTTAGTCATAATATTTTTCCATTTTATATTCAGAATCTTACTTCCTTTGTTCCAGATTTCACATTTTAGTTGCATGTTTCTTGAAATTATTTTCCAAAATAATGGACATTGGTTATTCATTTAAGATGTTCTGTCATTTAGTCAATACATGTAACATGATTCTACACATAAGCATGCTAATATAAGTTGGTTTACTGCATACTGTATTGCATCTCTTGATACAACAAATGATAAAAACTCATTTTTTATACAAAAGCTTATTTCTTAACCTATTCGATGAAATATCTTAAAGAAGATGGTGAAGCTATCACAAAAGAATTTCATTGTGTTGTAAAGTACAAATCCAGATAATTTTTAGAATATTTTGCTTAGTCTTGCCAAAAAATTCAAAAAGTACCCTTTAAAAAAAATTCTTAGCAGCCCAGACAAACATGTAGCACTATCATTACATTGGTCTGTTCTGTATTTCTTTGTGAAAAGCACACAACTGAGCCATGATCAGCACTGCTGAATGTTACTAACCTGGAGCAAGTGTGCAGTCTGAATGATTCTTGACAAATGGCAGTCTGCCGCAAGTTCCAAGCCTTGCTTCTCTGCCCAAGTTTCGATCTGGGACAACCTGCCCTTCAGCTTCAGTCCCCAGTCCCTGGTGCAGTAGTTGACCCTCGTCTCCGTCACTATTTTGTTGAATGTCCACATGTTTACAAAGTGGAACAGCTGTGAGAACAATTGGATTGTTAAAGCTGCATTCACTCTACACTTCCTCAACAATGCCATTGCAGATGCCAAAACATGAAGAACCTGAGGAAAGAAGAGAAGAAAATTAATTGATTTCACATATGAGCCATCTTTTAAATAACAGACTATACAATACAGTACACACAAATGCACAAAGTTACAGAATTGACTAAATACTGAAGCAAGCCCTTTTGCTAAAACTTCAACAAATCATCCTACTGTTTCACTTTACCATATAACAATTACAATTTGATAAAATACAATTGTCACTATTAGAAGTCTTCATATATTAATCACATATTTATCTACATTCATTTGTTTCTTTTCTTTTGTCATGCTCAAAATTGATATAAATTTATACAGCATAATTTTGTATTAACAGTAAATTATACATTATATTAATTCAACACAACATTTTTGCAAACCTTAACAAAATAGAAATCAATAAGAATAATAATGCATTGCACACCATGCATGTTAAACAAAATTTAAATAAATAAATGAAATAACATCTTTGGGTGAGTCACAATACCATCACGAATACTGAGAAAAATAAATGAAACAAATTCTCAACTCAGTTGTAGCTTCTTACTTCCTCAAACAAACAAAACAAGGAATGGAAGTGTCTTGGAAGCTTTCCTGGCGATGAAGAACGAATAGATTCTCTTGGCCTATGAACAATTTTTTACCCTGAAGATGAGAGTGACGTTAGCTCTTTTGAAACCTTTCCAGAACTCATCTGGTTGATAGCCCAAGAGAATATATTCAACAAAATGTGGAATAGTTTACGAAAACAAGCTCATGTTATCGTAACTCTCCGATAGTGAAGGAGAATGAACAATTCCAGTGTTTTCTCTTTTGTAAAAATATGTCTAAATTATTTTCTGGAGAAATACTTTTAATGTTATATATTCGATGTAGTTCTTGAATAATTTAAATTTTCAACGAATTAGTGAAAAAATCAGGAGTTGCACATTATTTCCCAGCTTTTAAGTTTACCATTCTCACAATGAATAATTTCAAGTCTGCCACTGTTACCACACATAATCTTACTTACATAAATCCCTAATGTGATATATTACATTGTATTCATATTATTTATCTCTCACAAAGGAAATACATTGCAATACTTTTTGATTTGGCTCACACAGCACTGAAAATTACCCAGTAAAAAATAGCTTGAATATTACTTCCAAAGCATTGGCTTCCAACCTTTATAAAGCTATAAAATTCTTCAGTCTAAATCACATTAGCGTTTTTAATATTAATGCTCTTTTATTTTTTTGTATTGCACATATTGCGTGAACAGTCAAAAACAGGATTGGGGAAGTTCTGAATCACACTCTCTAGATATATATATTTCATTCAGTGCACACGAAATAAACCTACCGAGCCTGCAGATTCTTCTTCGCTGTTGCCATCTTCCCTGTCTGACAGGAAATGGGGCATCACAGAGTTCAGTTCCTCTTGCAAGCATGACACCAGATTTCTGTTGAAGGAAAATGGATAAGTATTATTACATACTTCACACAAATATGATCAAGTATATTTTCATATGCTCAATATGTTCATAACTATTTGGAATGTCTCAATTATGAGTGGAAGTTACGTGCAAATAATAATGGCAATATAAGATGTAAGCGAGATACTAAAGATATATCCGCGAAACTTACTTGTAAGTGTTCTATTAATTTCGGTGGCCTCTGCCACCATCCCAAGTGGATGATCTCTCACTTACGTCTCATATTATCAACCGCGTTGTTTATTCCCCTCAACATGAATAATGGTAAGGTACGTTAAAGGTATCGCCTGTGTGTGTGCGCATACATGCCATGAAGGCATATGGAATGATGTGGGTGGAGGTATAGAGCTCCACATATTCTTGATCTTGGCCATAGTTGGGATGATGTGATCAGCATCACGTCCGGCTGCCTCTGCCTCCCAGGGCTGCCACCAGGTACCCATTTACAAGGCTGTGTGGGCCTCAGAGCCGTGCAGAAACAGGGAAATGACTGGAAAAATTACTGGTCCTGATCACCTGCCCTAGGATTCAAACTCAGGTCTTCCACATGGTAGCTAGATGCTCTACCAACTGAGCTACCGCTGCTTTTGAAATGCGCCACTTTACTTGTAGTTCAAAAGTAGATTGCCTATTAAATTATCATTTTGCACACATAGAAGATGTACTAGGTAGAAATTTCACCAAAAAATGCAGGCTCGACCAGGACTCAAACCCGGGTCTCTGGCATACTGAGCCATTGCTGTACCAACTGAGCTACCAAGCCAGCTCTGGCTTTGCCTGATTTTTCGCTGTTGTTGTTTTACCTGTGTGGAATCGTCTGTCAGTACTACTGCAACATCCGTTGCCTTTGAAACACTGTTGATCTTCAACGATGCCTCATTTTTCCCAGCATAGAGATGTAAATTACATTACGATCTTGCACATACAGGAGATGTACTATTTAGAAATTTTAGCAAAAAGTATGCAACTTGTGGACAGAGCCGACAAGAATGGAATGTTTGATAATTTAAATAGAAGTATAAATGGTATGTATTACTCAAAGTAGAACGTACATGAGAAAATACAAAGTAAAGGGTGTCTCAGAAATATTCAGTTTTTGAATCTGCCCTCTGGGGCAATTCACACATTACGGAGAAATAAGATAGATTGCAAACGCTTGGCAACATTGTTAATATTTTGTTGCCATGGAGCGCTTTATGGAGCAGCAACGTGCTTTTTGTGTTTGTGTTTGTGCATTTTATAAAAATAATGATTCTTATGTTGTTGTGTTTCGCTTGTACCGGCATCATTATAACCTGGCAGGAATGAGAGACTCCCAAGTGCAAATTTAATTAAATATTGGGTGAGAAAGTTTAAAAACATTGGAAACACTATGACAAGTAAACCGCTGGGACGTCCAAGGTCATCAAAATCAAACAGAAACGTTGACCATGTGCGCCAGTCTGTTAATGAGGATCCTTGCCAATCGTTAAGACTGTGTGCAGCAAGTTCAAGAATAATTGAATGTGAAAACATGAAAGGTCACCATTTGTCCAATACCCTTTTCCACAAATAAAAATTTAATGTTTAAGCTTTCTTTTGGTAATAAATTTATTTTTATACAAAACATTTAAGTATTTATTTTAATAGTTTTAAAAACGAAAATATTTCTGAGACACCCTTTACTTCCAAAACATGGTATTGCGTAAGCAAATTCAGAAAACGTCCAGTTCACAATAACACACTGATCATGTTAAATGTTTTATTTATTTATAAATTTATTGAGAAAATTCCAGATACAGCACAAGTGGCCATTTTATGCTGAAAATGTCAACAATGAAAAGAAAAAAAGAACAAAAATATTCACAAAAATAAGTTATTATTTACAAGCATTTTTTTCTGATGGAAGACCGTAAGGCACACACTGTATTGAATATGGCAACACCTGATGAGAGGTCATTATATTGTGCGGGAAGTTTGTAGAAGAGGGATCTTACAAGAAGTTTATTTTCTGTATATTTTAAATGGTTCTGATGTTTAAAAAGCCTGTTGGAGATGGCCTTTAAATGAGTTAATTGACTGTTTGATTGATTTTGATATTATGGGCACTTCAGGACACAGGCTATATTTGCCTATCACCAGTGGCGGCTCGTGGTGATCCAAAGTGGAGGGGCGATAGATCACAAATTTGCTCTATTGATTTGCTTATTTTACTTCGCCTTTTGTGCCACATTTGGCTAATTTGCGAAGATGGGGATGAGTGATATGATGAAATAGATGAATGGACACTCACAAAATCCATGCCCAGGCCGGGATTCGAACACGGGATCCCTGGCGTCATAGCACGATGTGCTAACCACTCTGCCACGGGGGCCGGCACAAATTTGCTCTACTAGTAATGTGAGTTTAAATGATGAATTTCGTATAACAGCCAACGTGATAAGAAATTGATACGTTCGTGTTTACCGAATATCATGTTTTACACGTTTTAAATTAATAATTATTTAACAGTAATGCGAAGAAGATGGAAGAAGAAATAGAATTCTAACAGATTTAGTCGTTTTAACAGAGGGGAAAATTCAGAAGAAGGGACATTAATTTTTACACAACTTGATAAGCACAATGACGAATATTTACCTGCATTGATCGTGAAAATTTCTAGTAAAATGTTACACAGAAAATGTCTCCTGTCCAACATGACTAATTGATATGTGAAATAGGGCACCAAAATAAATATCTCACTGGAAAGGTGGTATCTGCGTCACCAGAAGCTCTAAAGTAAAAACTTCAAACTTACCCAAAATCTTCAGACATGCTTGTAACTAAAATTCATCCTTCTGTCCTTTAACGCGAAATTTGCGAGTGAACTCACGACCTCCCTTCTTTGACACTTGTTATAGATTCAAATTCGGACTAGATTTTTTATGTTTATTTTTTCATCCAGACTTCTGGTAGAAAAACTTCGCACCAACAATTTTTCCACACTGTTCATCGCTACAAATGCACAACTACAGCACACAACTACCGAAAAAGCTTCACTTTTCCATGGAAAACGAAAAGTCGTTTTATATCTTCGGGGTTGCCAGACAATTTTGCCAAATTTTAAGAAATTTGTAGTTTACAGGTTCCTGTAGCGGCTCTTGGTGAGTTTAGATGACTAGTTTCTAATTTATTTAACATCCGCCTTGAAAAGAAATTGGACAACTTTGTCACATTATCAGGAATTTTTTCAAACGTGCTAATCAAAACATGTATTTAAATCTATATGATGTACTCCACATCATTCTAATCCAAATGCTTTTATACAACGCATATGTACGATAATTTTGTGTGTAACAAGAATCTATAGCCGACTTCCGTGGCTAGCATACTGCATTACAAAGCCAGGGCTCCTGTGTTCGAATCCCGGCATGGGTATGTGTGTTCTTTGTGAGTGCCCCTACATCAATTTCATTATACCATCACTCATCCTCATCGTCGTGATTACCGAAAAGTAGCAGAAAGCGACGATAAATAACAAAAATCATGTAAGAGTCTGTACTTTTTCAGTTAGCGAAATTTTCTTTCCTCGTTGGAAATTGCGTTATTTATTGCTCTACTCTTATGTCATAAATGAATAAGATTATGGAATACAGAAAAAAAAATTTTCAACGGTTGGTAATTTTCTTTCTTATGTTAACTTCATTGCTTCTGGCAACTCTTCATTTTTTACCGTTCTCTGGAGAGAGGGCCAGTTTCGCCTAGGGGGTGGGTTTCGGACGACAAACCCTCCGTCCTCCCTTGGACAGATCCCGCGCGTCTTATTCCCTCAGTTCCCTCGCCTGTTACCCCTCGTAACCGCGCCTGAGAATGCTCTACGTCTCGTAAAGTGGGAGGACGGCACCTGATTTCTCTCGAAGTTCCGTATTCCCCCGCACGGTGGCGTGCAAACTTTGCAATTGTCGCGGAAGAATGAATACAGAACCGACTAACCAACGATCTATAAGCAATGGAATATTTGCAATTCAGACAATGTAAAAGCTAACATATAAATGTTAATGTAATGTTTGTTCACTTGCGGTTGCACACGGCAGTGCGGCGTCCGTATCGTCCTTATGACCGGCCGCCCCTGCCCATCACACAATATGGGAATGTGTCCCTTAAATTAAACAAAATGGAGGACAGATCTCTAACAAGAAAACAATTCAGTTAAAAACTTCCGTATTTAATTTCTAGAACTACTTACGTGCTTAATAAGACCCAAAACTATACTGTCTCTTGAGGAAAAAAATATCCTATTAAAAGCTGAGGCTGTAAAGGGGCACTCAGCACGCAAAAGGGCAGACACAGGACAACACAGCCCTATGGAGGATTGATTATACTGACCATAGGTCCAGACGCAAGAGCCTTGTTGGCCTACAACATTGCAGTTACCGGAGTGTACTATATGGAAGTGAGGCTGACTTTTGGGTGCCTTACCAGAAGATCGCCCCCTACATTCCAATGAGTTCACAATACAGGGTGTATCATAAGTAATAGCGCAAACTGATACCATTGAAAGTACATGATAATAGAATCAAAAAAGTCTCAGTAACCATGGGTCTGCAAATTAGCCCTTTTTCAGATAATTGCAAATGTGTGGTTACAAGCCACCACTGACTTCATTGTTTGTAAACGTCGTCCTAGTTAGTAAAATTCTAATAATGTGTGCGAATGTGTGGTTAGAAGCTGTCACTGATTGATTTTGTAAATACCAAGTGCTTTACTCCTTGAACGTTCCGAGGTTTGCTCTGTGTTTCCGAGAGGTGGCGTTGTAATCAAACAGGATGGATATAATCACCACACAGTCTAATCGTACTGTGGAAGTCACGTCAGTTGTGCTGCATAGTGAAAATAGATACTGTATTATTAGCATTTTACCAATTAGGACGATGTTTACAAACAATGAAGTCAGTGGCAGCTTGTAACCACACATTCGCAATTATCTCGAAAACGGCACGTTTGCAGACCCATGTTTACTGAGACTTTTTTGCTTCTTTTATCGTGTACTTTCAACTGTGTCAGTTTGCACTATTACTTATGATACACCCTGTATATAAATTACAAGGATTCTACCATACCTGAATGCTACTTGTACAGATTCTGCAAGGATATCCTGGGCGTCCAAGGAAAATGCCGAGATGTGTCGATCGGATTTCAGGAAATGAAGGAGTTCTGAAGCATTTGCCATCCAGAAAGCCAAGGAATTGGCATCCAAATACCTAGCCTAATTATGAAAAAAATCAAAGTAAGTATCAACAATGTCAAATTTTAACACAAATCTTACATACATCTCTTTCTACTTTTCATTATTATTCAGACTACCAAAGTGTACAGTGATTATTTCAGTCATGAAATTCAGAAATAAAGAACTTATGACCCCTGTCATCGTGGCACACTGTGATAACCATTGTGCCACAGAGGTCGGCCTCGGCCATCAGTATAACCAGCAGATATACTGGTTTAAAGGTAAATTGATGATAATTTTACCTGGCTAATATTTCTATAGATGTCCTGCACCGTGGCCGTGCAGTCTAAGGTGCAAGCTTTGGACTCCAGCTACAGAACGAGTGAAGGTTCGCGTCTCCTGGGGGAAGAGTAACAACTTTTCCTGAGATTTCGGCCTGTGCATGGGACCGGTGGCCACCCACCATCATGAGGAGCTACAAAGGAGTAGCATAACTCGGTCATAGAAAACTTACAACAACGACTGGGGGTTCGTCATGCTAACCACACGTCACAGTAACCGGTTGGATGATCCATCTCTGGTGGGAGTGAGGCAGGCAGTCGGTAGGTAGTTCACGTCCCTCACAAACTGTTGTGCCACGGGTTATTATAATGTTTCTATAAATAGTCTGTTATTTAGGGTAAAAAGCTGCTATTTTGTTATTTCCTTTACTGATATAAAGGCATAATTCGCACCCTGTTTTGTAAAGTAAATAGCAAAATACACAGATTTCCACCCCCCTCCCCTCCCCCCAAAGCAAAAGCAATTGCAATGACCTGGCTAAATACCTTCATCAAGCAGGTTAATGAACAATTCATGTTCTTCAAAAAATATCTGCAATTTTGTTTACGAAGAATATTGGTTATCTAAAAATAAATTCCATGGTGTACCAGGCCTCTGAGGGCCAAGGAGCTGCATAGAGTCCTTTGCCGCAGTTCTCTGGCTATTGAGACTAGTCCACTACTTTCTTTTTCCAAGTGGTTCCCAATTGGCCTCGTGATGCTGGTTCAACATAGATATAATGGAGACTCCCAATCGGAATCGAAAGTGGGACTGCTTGCACCAGAGATGAGGGTGCTAACCATTTGGCTATGTGGGAGCCTGAATATCGGTTATTGGCATCAGTAAATTTTACATGAGTACTTTATTGATACTGGTAAAAATATTTACTGGTCAATTGATACTATCTAGTATGATATATTAAGTTTTAATTTCCTTTTCTTCCATTTTTGAAAATACATTTTATAGTATAGTTTCTATCATTCACCTTTATTGAAAATGGTTCAGCTTTGTCTTCATCTGATATATTTGAATGGTAAATTTTATATTTAGGCCATTAGATACTCCTATACACTCACACTCATACATCTAGGAACACAACACAAGCACCCCCTGACCACTGATTAAGTCAGCCTGAAGGTCAAACTTCATCATTTTAGCTAGAGAAATTTGTGTGTGGAAGAAACTACCTACTATTCCCTAGCCACAAAAATACATGCCAAGTAAACCCCCCCCCCCCCACCAGTCCCATTGTTAGCACATTAAGCCTAGGAGCAAATAAGACTCAAACAATCATCGCCCATCTAAACAATTTCCACTTGAACGGCTGGCTTTACAGAACACTGGGCACTACACAGAACTGCTAACATTGTACAAGGCTTACACTGCAAGTCGCGAGCCTTGTTCGATTACTCCTAGGCCTTGACCAGTTTGGTTGAAACCCCACCAATGGTTGGTACAGCCATCTGTTGTCCACTACATTAAGTGATGTGGATAGGAGAAAAATGGCATCCACAGACAGTTCATTTCGCCAACGTGTTGTCGTGGAATTTGTTGTTAGTGAAAACGTTGGAGCTGCAGAAATTCATCAGTGTTTAAAGAACTTCTATGGAGATGCATGTACTGGTTACAGTACAGTGAAAAGGTGGGGTTGGTGAAACATTTTAGAGATGGTAACACACGACATTGTTGATAAGCCTCCTAGTGGCAGACTGAACAAAGCTTCCAAGCGCAACGAGAAGGACCGTTATCCAAAGTGACAGGATGATAACTGTATGAGAAATTCGGAACAATGGACACAGTGCTATACAAGACTCTTGGTTATCACAAGATTTATTCAACATGGGTGCAGAGGTAAAGGATGAGGTTTGCTGGTGGTTACATCATGCTAAATCCAACTTCTACAAGAGTGGCATTTTGCAGCTGCGGTTACTGCAGTACAAATCGGTCAAGATGTTACGTGGAAAAGTAACAAGGTCCAAATTATGTATTGCCATAGGTAGAATTAAAATAGTGGTTTCTTACTTTAAGTAATATCCCTTGGCTCATTACTTTCAGTACATACCTTGTACATTACTAATTTAATGTTATGGAAGCATTATATGCTTAACTTACCTGAATGATATTCTGAATCATCAAACCAACTCTTCCCAGGAAATTAGTCAACCTGTGAGCACGTTCAGTTGGTGTTAGTTCGGGTCGATAATGAGTAGAGGCTCTGAACCTTGCTGCCAGGTACAATGCATATGTAGGGGCTAATTTAAAGTGAATTGAATTAGGATCCAAGTCCGTTATCATTGCATGCAAGAATGCATCTTCGGTTTCTTCTCGGAATTCCAAAACTGCTGGCAAAATGGGATCCTGTCCTCGAGGAAATCGTTCGTAATTCGATCTGTTGAAAACAAATTTAATCATATGTATACTGAAATATTGTTAATTTTAACAAATGTTACATATTTCAATTAGAAATAACATCAGACACTTAGGAGAATTTTCATATTTGTTAGTGGAAACATGAAAGTTTAATTTTCTGAAAGTCAATGATTGTTTACATAGATAAATGGTAGTGGCAAAGAATGTTACCATTCCAGATTTCAAACCTGCAACTTCCTAAATTTTTATCACTATTTTCTCAAATATTCATGTTTCAGGTAACAAAAAATATCATACTGCATTAACATAATCAAAAGAGTACATACTTTATAATGCAACTTTTCATAATCTGCTTTCCAGATGAGAAAATACAGTGAAACCTTGACTTTACATTTTGCATGGGCCCAAGGTGGCAAACCTTAAAACACAAGAAAATGTAAAATCCGGGAAAATTTTACACCACTTTTCTCTATTAGGAGCATAATACTTAATGTATAATGTGGGAAAATGTTAAATCTAGGAAAGTAAATTCAGGGTTCCACTGTACTTGTTCTGAGTATGTTAATGTAACCATAGAGTTACACATAAAGAATTTTGAAATTAATTTAGGATAGAAGTAGGTTAAGATTTGGAGTTCCCATTCACGTGAAAATTCTGGAAAAGTCAGGGGAAATAATCCATGGAAAAAATTCATGAAAAAGTCTGAATATCATTGTTATACTTCTCATGCACCAAATATGTGTGTGTACCTGTGAACCCCAATTTGATAACCCAAGTGTTCATAAATATACAAAATCCTTAAAAGTAAGAATTTTTTTTTCATCTGGAGACAATGCCTTCATATTTGCACTCAAAAATTAATGGTGTAAACAGAATTAAAGTAAGTTAAAGCATTAAAAGGTATGAAAATGTATTTGAAAATCTCTGGAGAAGTGAGGAAATTTGTTTAGACTAAAATAAATTTTGAGCCAAAAACAGGAATGACATTTTTGAAACCATATATCATTTAAAAGAATCATACTAATCATCCAGACTATAATTGCTGATGTTAACATATTTCAAATAGACAACAGCTCAGGCCTGGTCAACCTGCAGTATTTTTGCAAGAGCTCTCTCTTATACATGTGTGGACTACAGAGAGAGAAGTACTGTAGCACTGTATGAGGGATGGAAAGGAGGGACTGAGTAAGGCAGGAGACTGCATTCATGCAGTGAGAAGCATCTTATTGTCGTTTGATTCATAACAGTGCAGTGTGGCATCATGGCAGAAAAAAAAACATAAGGTGGGTCTGTGAGCAAGGCACCTTACCCTGCGATATTTTTTACTTCTCAAAACAAGCAACTCCACCACTCGTGCACTGCTGCTTACTGGCCTGTAGGATGCAGGTGGGAAGCTTGCAGCTCACAATGAGCACTCACTGGCCCCCACAAGTGCAAGTGTGGTGCTCAAGTGGGGGTAACTGAAACTCTTGACGGAAACCATGTTGATCTCCAACAAAACTATCCGAGTTTTTGTAATACGCCTTTACAGCAATGTGTGCAACACCAAGGATGCCATCTTACTGACACCATATTAAAAAAAATGAACATTTTTCAGGTACACTAGTAATTTCAACTCATGTACAGTACATTCATGTTCAAAAAATAAATATTTGCTGTCTCTACTTTTTGTGATTTTTTTAAATCTTCCTGTTTGACTGCCTCACCTTATATAACTAGGAAATTTATCAATAGTGGTTCAGAGATCATGAGTCAACAACTATTAATCACTTATAAAGAACACTCATGCAAGAACTAGGACAAGTGAAAAACTTCATACAATTAGTTACGCTTTTAAGATTCTTAACTTTATCATACCTGTTCCCTTCTCGACTGCTCACAGATCTCTGTGACCGAGTGTCCTCCTTCTGGCTTGACGTGGAGACAGTCTCGACATTGCCATCCACGTCAAATGTAGTTTCATAGTTCTGAGACCCTCCATGCACAACTGACTCATCCTTGGATGATTGCCTATACATGTGCAGGTACAACAATGTGTTTACAACAACCAAAAGTGCACATGCACAAATAGTACATCCAACACCATGCAAAAATATTAGTATATTAAAATTAAAACAAAACAAAATGAAAAAAAAGTGTGCTTGATAAACCTGGAGAAATACTGTATATGTAACAAACTGACACTATACAAACACAACATATCATTTATTATAGTAAGTTTTTGATGTGTTAATTTTATTTGGCTTGCAAAATCCATAAGAATATAAACAAATTAGGAATGGGGCAGATTGATCTGTTCTCTCTCGGTATCAGCTGACAGTAAAATTGTCAATAATTTTACCAATCTGTTATTCCTATAAAATAACTTGCAAATTAGTCCAAATTCTACCACTTTGTTATATTGATGAATACAAAGGTATGATTCCTAGAGCTGCAGTAGCTCAGTCAGTTGTTAGGGCATCTGACTACCATGCAAGAGACCCAGGTTCGATCCTTAGTGGGGGAGAACCGGGATTTTTTCAACCTGTTCAAGAGGTTCCAGTGCCCACCCAGCATTGTATGAAGTGGGTACCTGGAGGAAACTCTGTTGGGTAAAGGCAGCCAGGAGCATGGTGCTTATCACATCACCCCCACCTTTGGTCATGATCACGTTAGTGTGGGGCCGTAACTCCGCACCCTCTATATGCCTTCATGGCATGGCACATGGTATGATTCCAATAATCTGATTTTGTAAAGTAAATATATTCATTCACATTTTCCTTTTTATGAGGAAAAAAACTTTGTTACAGTTACCTATTTACATACATTAATTAAGAAGCTTAATGAATCACCCATGTCCTTCGAGGAATATTGTAATTTTATCACTAAAATATCAACTTTTGATATCAATAAATCTTACGTCGGTACTTCGTCTGTACCAGCAAAAATTTCATATTGGTACATGTCTAACAAACAATCAAAATTAGTAAAATTATAACACTACCCAAGGTTGTCAATATTGTTGCTGGTTATCATCAACTTATTATCCATAGATTGTGCAGGATTGGCGGAGGGATGATATTAAACAAAAATGGATAACAGCAAACTCAGTTCCAAAAACTTGTTCAGAATTAATTCCCCTTCAATTTCCTAACAAATGATATGCTAATTTCTCCTCTTGTCTTTGCTCAACATCTTAATAATGGCTGCATTTGACAAAATCAAAAGCTTAATAGCATTTTACTTGATAGTGTGTATAGCCTGTTCCTATCACTATAACTTTTATATCAATACGATAACACAAATAAAGGGTTCCCAAGAGTAATGCAGGATTTTAATTGTGCGCCATTTTTTCCCCGCAGGGTTGGCAGCATTCTCAGAGGTCACATGTTGTAGGAAAAACATTGTGGTTAGTCAATATGGAGCGCTACATGACAAAGGAGCGAGTGACAATTGATAAAATTCATTTCAAGTACGGAAACTGTGGGCAAATTACCTGACATTTTCGATAGAAGCACCCCAAATGAAACACCTGTGTGACCTCACACCATGCGAATTTTCTTCTCTGGGAATTCATTAAGTCCAAAGTTTATGCTGCGAAGATAACAACGATTCCGAAATTCAATGAGCTGTCGACGGCATTGAGCCACAGTTATGCGAAAAAGTTATTCAGAATATTGTAAAAAGAATTTGAGTGTCAAATACGTTGTGGAGGACATTTTGTCATGTTCACTCTTTCATATAATGTAATAACTTTGCAAACTAATAAATATATGAAATGTTTTTCCCTTAAATCAAATCCTGCATTCCTTTTGGGACACCCTTTATAAAAGTTTTATTGTATTGAAATAGCACTTGTAGCAAGTAATTACCCACAGATATACTTTCCTAGAGGCATATTTTTATGAATTTCTGACAAGTCCAATACAAAGTCATTACTTCTACTTGTACTGCTATAAACCATTAAATATTTCAAATTGTGAACAAGCTGACAATAGTTAAAATCAATTCTAAGAGTACATTCTAAACTACTTAATAATATTGTCAATCTCTTTTATCTTGTTCATGTCATGCCCTACAAAGCTGCAATTCTATTAAAGCACGTTCCTGCTTTTACATGTTATGGAAAATTCTAATAATGTTATCTGAATGTTAATATTGATTTTATTAGTATGCAGTCTGAATTGGGCATATTCTTTACTTTTCCCATATTGTGGCATAAACTATGAAATTACTTCATTCAATTTAATTTTTTCCCTTTGTAAGTGGTGAGACCATAAATGTCAACAAAAAATACTATGTAACATGACTGACTGCCGATATAAGTAACTTGCATATCATTTCAATATGATCCAATCAAAACTCAAGATCAGTCAGAATCTCATAGAACTCCAACAACAATCATATTGCAGTTTCAAATTTTATCAACAATATCAGAAAAGAAATAATATATGCTCAAATTGGGCAAACAAGAATTTATTTGGCTTGATTCACATCTACACTCAACCAATGCTAAGGTCACGGTCTGCTCACAGTGAGGGGGTATCCACACTAGCGGTCAGGCTTCGCTCCGAAGAGCCTGCCAATTGTGCTAACTACAATGTTTAAGAGATTTTCAATGATGGACTTTGCTGTTACAGCACTGGGGTTAATTAGAAGAAAATTACAAAGAAGAAAAATAATTGAGAAAGCAGAGATTGATTGATTTGTTTGATTTACTTGGCTTTTCTGTCAGTTTTGACTAATTGCGAGGATGAGGTTGCATTGTGATATGATGACATTAATGAAGGGACATCACAAAGAACATCCATGCCCAGCCTGAGATTCGAACCAGGGGCACCTGGCATCGTAGCATGCTGTGCTAACCACTCGGCCACGGAAGTCTGCTTATTAATATAATACTGTGTTTGATGTTATACTTTTGGTTTGAAAGTAGCAAACTTGTATTTGCAGCTACAATTTGCAAAACTGTATATGTTAACAATGGTAAACACTACTTTGTTGTTCTAGGTTTGGCATGAAAATTTTCGGGCTCATTGTTTCACATCGACATTGTTGATCATTTCTTTTATTAGAAAGTTTCCGACACAAAACGTGAAAAATATACATCAGGTTGTAAGCCTAGTTTCATAGACCCGATTGGTATGCACATTGCGTGAAAAGTCACCTCCCTTGACTTAAAAAAAATAATAATACATAGGGAATAATTTTGTATTGTTTTCTGTAAATGTAGAACAAGTTCGTTATTAAACTTGATTCGGAGCTGATATTTTCCCCTTGCCACAGGATTGACCAACACTTCCTTTCACTTTGCACACACAAAAATGACAATTTAGTTGTCCTGAAAAATACATATGATCGTCAATAGTTCAATATTTGATTTAAGGATTGTACTTGATGCAACAGGTTGGAAGAAAGGTCCTAATAACTAGTACTCATGGATTATGTACGTACAGTGTGTCCGGTTGAAAATATACAAGTAAGAAATTTGAATAACTCGGCAACCGTTCGTGATAGAAATGTCCGGTTACGTTTATTTGGAGGAGGGAATCATAGAATTTTATGATATGCAAGAGAAAATTGCAGCACTCAACTCAGTAGATCTCAATGTGAACTCTTTGCTGGCTCGACAAATATCAAGTCGGTACTCAACCTCAATCCATACGTTGCGCAACGTTTGACGTGTCAGAGTCGCACATGCATTGATAATTCTTTCTCATAGATCATCCAACCCTTGCACAGGTGTTCGGTAGACAATAGTCTTGACATACCAAAATCCACATGCAGTTACTGAACATGAACGCAACAGCCCAAAGTTAAATGAGTGGTGTGCTTTGACACGAGATTCTGTAATTGGGCCTTTCTTCTTTGAAAGGGCTACAGTTACGGAAGCAAGTTACCTTGAAATGTTAGAACAGTATGCTGTACCTTGTATACCTCATGGCTACATGTTCCAGCAAGACATCCCCCCCCCCCCCAACTGCATTATGCCCGTCCATAACCATTTCCCTGACATTTGGATTGGGAGGGGGTCCTCTTAAATGGCCTCCAAGGTCGCCCAACTTGACTCCTCTGGACTTTTTTCTGTGCGGAAATGTCAAGACTATTGTCTACCGAACACCAGTGCAAGGATTGGACGATCTATGAGAAAGAATTATCAATGCATGTGCGTCTGTGACACATCAAACATTGTGCAACATATGGATTGAGGTTGAGTACCGACTTGATGTTTGTCGATCCACCAAAGGAGCTCACATTGAGATCTACTGAGGCGAGTACTGCAATTTTCTTTTGCTCATCATAAAATTCTATGATTCCCTCTTCCAAATAAATGTAACCGGACATTTCTATCATCAACGGTTGCCGAATTATTCAAATTTCTTATTGGTATATTTTCATCCGGACACACTGTATTACATGGATAGTTCCTCATTCATTTTTTCATTGGCTGTAATTGTAATTTAGTTGCTTTAGTCTGTTTTTATCTTCTTAAATTTGTTCTACTCGGGTTCATGAAAGTGCATATTTTGACTGCTATTCTACAAACATTATTGAGAAGAAAATAATTTGGGATTGTTTCCTCATTGGCCCCATCAATGAATTTTATCAATACAGTAGTCGTCTTTCCCTGTGTTTCAATAGGTCCTTGACTTTTGGTTGTACATTTTCTGAGCACCAAACTGGGCTACGTGTCCTTTGCAACAAGGCTACTGGACCGTAGGTTGAGCATTGCACATTCACATCATCGATCAAGTTTCAGTCTGGTCAAGCTCCCCTCACGCTTAGGTCAAATATTCTTTCCAGTTGATTTAGACCTAACCGTGAGTGGACCGTGATCGGAGAGAACCTTCAGAGGACTGCTAGGTGTGAATGCTTCTATTTAAAAATTATTCAACAATATTTGACCGAACCATGAGCAGAGCGTGACTGAGCTTTACTTGAACGTAGATGTGAATCAAGCCTTATGGTAACTTGAAGCATCTTTTAAATCATTGACTAAAACAAATTACTTATTCTGCTTGTTGATTTGAATTATATACAATGTACTGAGTTCTATCATTTAGCATTGTCTCTTTCTACATGTTGAGGTGCTTTCTGGTGATCCCAATATTAACAACTACCCACCAGGTTTTCACAATAAACACATGCACAAGAAAAACCAACATGCAAAATGAAAGTGCACATTGAACAAAATTCAATTAAAGTGCATTATCCTATCATTTTAATACTTCACCACTATAAACACTACAACTCGAATGTTTAACAATAAAACAAAATATACACACACACACTAAGTAAGTCCTTAAAATTCTTAAATTTTCAACTAGCATATCACAATCAATTGTATAGCATTAAATTATTAATAATAAAACATAAATTATTATCACCTTCTCAATTAATTGTGGGATTTGGGAGAAATGAAAATGCTATTGGGAAAAGTTCAGTTAAACAGTTAGTAGTGATCAATTTCCTATGAACTCCCTGCAGCCCTAAACAATTATACTGAAGATTCAAAATTATTTCAATGATATCAATCCATGAAGAAGACTTTGGTCAGACGTTGTAGCAACCTGTTAATATTACTTTCTTACGTAACTGATTTATTCAAAATTGAATTTTAAGGACATCTTCTAGGTGTATCAATGACAGATTATGTTATAATGTGTCATTTGAAAAGATGTGGATACTATTTAAATTAGAATGATATTAACCTGTCATATCCATAGTCCTGAGTTTGTCGACCTGAATCATGTTGATTGCGAAGCCTTTCGTCCTGTGATGGATCCAGAAACCTAAAGATATGTATCCTTCCAAATCTTACGAGAGAACCATTCTGTAGAAATAATAAGAATAAAATATTCACTAATTATTTATTATCATTATATATCTGAAGGTGTAAAGAATAAAGTCCAATATGTAAATAAAATAACCCCCCTGGTTTAAGAAATGCAATGAAGGACCAATACACAATACCAAGCTGGTAATTATCCAAAATGCATATTTTAGATGTAACATCATAAAAATAACTGATTAATCATAACTGACCAATACAATCAAAGTCAAAATCCAGAGAGGAAATTCGTTCCAAATTGGTGAAAGATACCTAGAGAAAGGAAAGAAGTGTTTGTATTTTTTGTAGATCTAGGGAAAACTTTCAATAGAGCAAATTGGATGAAACTCACAAAGACCCTGATGAAAATTAGTGTGGTTTGGAAAGAGAGAAGATTCTAAGTACTTTGTAAAATAAACAAGAAGTTAAAATAAGGATAGGAATGAATGAATGAGTGAAAATTTTGAGGGGTATGTTGGCACATATGGCCATTTTGCACCCTTCAAAGTTCACAAGAAAATGAGAATATAGGATAAAATGACAAAGGGAAGTGTAATCGAGACAGGTGTAAGACAAGGATGCTTCCTATCAGCAGAGTCATTCAATATTAAAAAAAGACTTTGTGAAGAGCAGTTTCCTGAAAAAATGAAACATAATAATAATAGGAAAAATTGTTTAAGATATCCAAATGGCATAACTTTGTTAGAATATGAAAGGATGGTGGAGAAATACCCACTATTCCACTTTGAGCAATGTGGTATGAACCAGATGTTGAAAATGGTTATCTGAAGAAAATCAAGGAACATTAACATGAGAACTCAAAAGTGAAAGAACATGTCGCTTGAGGATTTCACCAATAATAATAATAATAATAAAAATATCGTCTTTATTGAGAGGGCGTGCAATCAAATGCAGACATGTGTGGCCTGTCATGCCACTACAGTGTGAAACATTACTGATTTAGCTTCAGTCTGAAATCTCCCTTAGATGTTGCGAAGCTGCGAAGAAATTAGAAAAGCAACTAGAAGCTCTAGAAATGTGGTTATGGCAAAAAGAATGAAGAGTGTGAAATGAGCAAATAGGAAATTCAACAGCGCTGAAAAGAGTTGGTGAAATAACAGCAATAATAGGGAGGAAAATCATTGTGACACATGCTAAGAAGGAGCTGCCTGCGAAAGTTGGAGGGGGAAATCCATGGAAAATTTATCAGTTGATACTGATATTATATTAAGTGGTTCCTATGTTGTTATGAAGCAGAAGATGAAAGATCAGGAAAAATTTAATTGCAACAAAAAAATTGCCTATTAAATACATGACAATGAATGAACAGATGTGGAAAAAAAATGGATTTCGAGCAAAACCAATAAAAATGTAAAGAATTGTCAGAATGCTGTCAGCTGATTTCTTTACTAGTTACCTTTGACCAGTAAGGAAAACAACTGATAGTATTCTTCTCCCATTTCCCATGTTTTGAAATATAATGAACCAATTATAAAAATTATTTCCAATAATTATGGCAATAATTATTTGGATCTTTCCTTTCAAACTTTAGGTATTTCAAAATATTTAATTTTGGTTTAGGAACAACCATCATGCAATACTTTCAGAAGACTGTTAATGGTGCAACTTTAAGATACACAATGTAGACCCAAACAATCAAAGACTGAAAACAATAGTGTTTTATGATTATCAACTAAAGTGCCTTTGAGCTTAATAAATATCATTAAAAAGAAAGAATATAGAACCAACATTACCTGCAAGATCGTTGTTTCATATATTCTTTGATTATTCACATAGGTTTCGGCATCCCTGCTGCAGGGTGTAACGGTGACAATTCCTTCTGTATGGGCTATTACACAGTGGCGAGACTGAATATTTGGACCAAACAGCTGCAAAAACTGGCCTCCAGATTGTGTAGATCGCTCGCTTCCTACTTCTGTTACATTTAGTTGCAAGCGATGCTTCTTTGGCGTTCCGTTAACAATATCACTACCATCTGCACAAAGAATGGGAGAAAATATTGAAATGAGAATTTTGTTACAATGTACACCACATTTTAAACAAATATTGCATTTAAAGTAATTGCCGATATCAGGGATTTACAAGTAAAAAACATGACCTAGGAATATCAAATACTGTACTTTGTATTTCAATTAAAACTTTATCATCAAGCTAAGAAGCAGTGATCAATATATGACAAATTTTAAAAAGTAACTAGTCAGCACTGCATTTTACCATCTTAACACATATCATCCAGAAAATCTGGGCCACTATCATAAGCAAACACAAAGATTTCTGAGCAATACTAAACTCTTAAAAGTACATTTTGAATCAAATTGAAGAGGGGGTCTATTCATTAACAGTTACAATTTTTTTTATATTATATATATATATATATATATATATATATATATATATATATATATATATATATAACCTCCTGGGACCTGAGGAACAAGGAAATAAATACTAACTTCTATGGATTCTCAAATGTCAGTCATATATCAAACTAGTCCTGGATGTTTTCCTTATTCTGCTGCCCCAAAGTTAAGCCCTCTGTTCCGATTGCCCCCCCCCAAATGGCTCCAAGTTACGCCCCTAACTTGCACCAAAGGCGAGATGCTACTAGCCCCTGTGTATTGACTCTCTCTGCACTCGGACATCTAGTTGGTTACTCGCCCGCTATTTATCCCCACTGACGTTCGTGGCGGCGGCTTTCTTCAGTTCTTTGACGTTAACGAAGTAAATGCGTGGACTATATCAGGACTCGCAGTGACAGTCCGCAGTTTCCACGTTGAACGGAGATCGTTGTAGTGATACCACATGTGGTGTTGTCACGTTCAACACACATCTTTACTCCATTTAATACAAATTTGTGTAAAATCTGTTTTGGCAATATGAATTGACAATAATAATGTGATTTAAAATAGGAAGAAAAAGTTTTCATAAAATTGATAAGAACCTTTCTTGGCCGATTAAAAAATATGAAAATTAAGAATTGTATTTAAAACCTTTCTAACTGAACTGTATTTAAATTTCATCACGATCGGACAACAAGTTTTTTTTAATTTATAGAATATCAAAGAGGGCGGTCGCTTAGGAAACTAAAAAACGGCACTTTTTTGTTCTCACGACGATAAAAAATCGAAAGCATACCTGCAAAAAATTTGATTACAATCATAAATTAACGCAGAACTGAATAAGCTAAATTTTGATGTAACTCGTTTCTTATGTAGGTCTACTGGTTAATATTTGATTTGAATCCAAATTTGAGTATCCATAATGTTTAATCCGGTAGTAGATTTACGTGTTACAAATAGAAAGGAAAAGCAAAGATTTTAGATCTCAGAAAGGGCAGGGACCTAGGTTGACACAATATATCCGCACTTAGTCCCTCAATGTCAGGAATCCATGCACCTTAATGCCGTTAAATGGACGCTGAAGAATATAATAAATATAAAAAAATATATTAAAAAAAACATCAAATAGAAATGAACATTATCTCTCGATTTCGCTTCTGAACCAAAATTAATCCCTCTGTTTTGCCTCCAGATACGTTTTCCAGTACGCAAAAGGCCAAACTTCCAATTATTCTAATTATCTCTTCAAAGGTTTGCGTTTTCCAGCAGCAACCCGATGACTCGAAAGCAGCACCCTGGTTCATTATCGCAGAACTAACGATCAATGGCTGGTGACGTCAACCACAAACGCGAAACTGAAAAAGGACAAGGAATGGTGAAAAATTCATTTGCCACGCAATTCAGAAACTCCGGTGGATGAATTTTTAAAATCTGGTGTGTAACGTTCCAAAAATAGAAAGTAAACACCAATTTTCGTCAAGTTGTTCATCTTAGAGAGCCTACCTAGAGGCACCTTCGGTGAGATTTTAACACGGGTGCTTATGGAGGTATTCCATTTTAGATACTTCAGGAACATACAGGGTGTCCACCAAAATAAAAAATCCAAATTCGTTACCTTTTCATGACTTATTCTTGACCTTTATTCTTCCTTTCTCTTAGCATATATATTTAATCGGCCCCTACTTACGTATAGTTGAAAATTAAGAAAATATATATTTTTATTCAATGAAGGCCGGTTAATATGAAAACTGAAGATGTACTTTAACAAGATTGGATTGGATTGATTTGGTGTTTTAAGTCCACTTTATGCACAGTAAGGCTAATCGGGACTGGACCTAGAGTTTAAAGTGGGATCCGAACCACTACGTGCCTCCACGGGAATCGAACCCGGGACTCCTTGATTACAAGGCGTACTTTAACAAGAGATTTAGACTTGCTTTAATTATTAATGCATGTAAGTATGAATGCCTCAGACTTCATTCTGTATGAGGAATGGCCACATTACTATATTATTTTCTTTTTACAAAACTTCACGCATATAAGAATATAATTCTAACACTGTAAGTTACGAAAAATACCAAAACATTGCAATGAAAACTTTTAAGTTGAAGAGGGGGTGTTTTCTGTTTCCATCAAAAACACAAAGAAAAGAGCATTACAAAATGCCACGAAAAGCATAATGGGGATGCGGAGGTAGATATTCACAATCTCAGCCAATACTGGAGGTGATGTGATCAGCACCATGCTGCGACCGCCTTTACCACCCCTACCCCACGCCACCTTCCCCAGATCCCATTTATTAGAATCTAAAATCTGTCTGAATGAACACCAGAGGCAGGGACACTGATGGAAGAATTCTCACCTGATCAGTCACTTTGGGAATCGTCGGAAAAAGGGTTCCCATCACCCCCCCCCCTCCAACTATGTCTGAAAGTAATAATATCAACATTTGGGTGATCGAAGGTCGGAATGTTTCCGGGCTTGTCCATGCATAAAGCATCTTATTGATTGATTGATTGATTGAATTAGTTTATTTTACTTCGCGTTTTGTGCCTCTTGGCTAATTTGCGAAGATGGGGATGAGTAATGAAATTATGAAATTGATGAATGGACATTCACAAACAACCAAGCCCGAGCGGGATTCGAACCCGGGACCCTTGGCGTCGCAGCGCGATGTGCTAACCACTCGGCCACAGGGTCGGACATAAAGCATCTTAGGGGCTCACCCAGCCACATATGGGTATCCGAGGGAAACTCTGTGACGTAAAGACAGCCGGAGCGTGGTGTTAAACACACCACCTCGAAAATGGCCGTGATCGAGAATATGTGGGGTCCTACCCCCCACATCCACTAAATGTGCCTTCATGACACAGTGTTGTATGCACGGGGAACTTTACCTTACGTATAGCTGGCTTCAAAAACCTTGCAAATTAGTTTTCTTAGCGGAATGAACAACATCCAGTATTTTCATGATCGTCGCACCGTCATTTCAAATTGTGACCTTCCCATTGTTATTGATGCATCTCCTACATAGCATACATCATTTTCAAGAATATGCACGAAAAAATTTAGAGCTTATCGAGAAATCCGCGTTAATCATAATTCATCGAAGGAGAAATCGTTGATCAACAACAACGAGCGAAACACAATTTCCTCGCCCACAGAAGCTTGCAATCGCGCAGCCAAATTTATTTTGGGATGACGGGAAGAGAAATATATATCATGCGCCAAAATTCAATTTCCTGTTTATTGAAGTCTCAATTCCTTCCCATCTTTGGTATTTTTTTCTCGACGGTACGTCAAAGAAAATATGCGGCTTGAACGTGTTATGCTTTCCAGGTTCCAGGTAACGTCCAGGAAAGAATTCGATTCCATTATTTTTTTGCACTTGTAACAATATGAAGAAATATCCATCTACTTGGTATATATTACTAATTATCTTTTAACTACAAAAAAATACAATATGGATTCGAACCCATTGATGACAATCGGAAACAAAATTCTGTCTGTGTAGATAATGTGAAGCGAAGAGGGAAAGAAGGGATTTCTGAAGTCTATAAAACTACTGAAAGTATCTGTACAACAGTGTAAGGAAACCACACGAAGATTCACGCAAATGCTCTAGAAGGAATCCTAAACATATGTGATTTTTCAGGTTTTGGAATACCGTAGCGATTTTACGAAAGGAGAGGAAAATTTGAAATCAGCTGCCCTGACGTCGGCCAAAGGCCCATCCGAGCTAGGGGATTTACGATCTCATCTTCCACCAAGAAACTGATTCAAAGAGTGTAATCAGTAGTGCTCGGGAGTTGAGGAAAAAGTCTTTTTTTCCCTAGTGTCCGAAGACGATGCCCAACATAATATATGTTCATTTTGGGTCATTGCAGGCCAGAAAAAGGTTGGTTTTATGTGTCCTTTTTTGCCTTTTTCGGCTTATTGGTTCTTTTCTAGCCTCTTTTTAGGTCTTAACGGCTTTCTTTATTTATTTATTTTTTGCAACTTCACCTTCTTTTGACTACGTTTTTAATGCCCATTCTCAATTCGAATCATCATCAGTTCATCACCTCTTAAACATCCTGTCTGTAGTAAAGAAATAAAAAAAGATATAAATAAATATATTTTTGGATGACTGAAGCAGGTACGATACAAGGTCCTTTAACCGTAACTTGTCTGGAAGGTCGCGCTGTAAGTGGAAACTTTATCTTGTTTTGAAGATTTCAGTTTTTTCGTACTGTGTGTTCCATACCACAAGAATGTTGTATTTTTTTAATTCATTAAATATGTAATTAAAACTGAAGTTATTAATTAATTTGGATCACAATTATAAGTCCTTTTTTTCCGTTTTTAGGTCCTTTTTTGATATTTTTAGGTCTTTTTTGGTAATTTATAGGTCCTCAACTTCCGAGCCCTAGTAATCAGTTTTAATTCTGTAATCATGGCAAAGTACAAGAATCTTTCATTCTCCGTGACTCTTCCACATTTGTGAATGCTTTCCCATGACGTTTGCTCTCGTAGGTCAATTTCCATAAATTTTTCACAGTTCACATGTCAATGGGAACCCCATAATGATACTAACGGCAAACTAGTGGGTTTTACAACTTGGTTACAAATTTCTGATTAATTGATACGTATAGCACATTCGACTAAATTGCACGATGTCCATTTTAAATTCTCTGGTTCTGAATAGCATCGAGCGCATGGGGCCTCTAATTCTGTCTTGGTTAAACATATAAAGATAATCGCAATATGAGGATGAATGATGAACAAATGAAATGGATCATTAGACAAACACGAGGACGTATCCATGTCTTCATCAGGATTCGAACCTGGGACTTCCTACTTCGCAGAGCGTGATGCTGCCCACTCCGCTACAGTGGTTCCGGCCAAAGAATGGACTTGGAAATTCTATTTTTGTCTTTTCCGTCGAAAGCCATGGAGGGTCACATGAACCGCTGAACCAATCGGCTTTGTCCAGTTGCCGTGGTGAGGGGGAATTCTCGTGGTATTCTGCGTTGCCAGATTTTTCGGTTTTGGTCGTTTTCGAAACAGGTGGCACCCACAAAAGCCAAGCACGATAGCAAGCGAATGAGTCTCCGATTTCCCTGCCTCTCCCTGAAGTGTAAGCGAAGGCAGCATGTTGACAGGAAGAGGTGTCGTGTACGACTGGACAAAAATCAGGCGTGTCGCAACCAGTGTTGCCACATAAGGGAAATTCGGACCGAAATTTTAGCCAAAAGGGAAAAGGTAATTTCGATTAAAAATTTCACAATTGCAGGGAAATTTTAAGGTCATCTGACTACATTATAACAGTTTATTAATTTTGACTTTCATATCCACATTTTTTGTTATTTAATTATTTTGTTATTCCTAGTCGGTAACGCGTCTGACTAACATGCTAAAGGTCCCGGGTTCGATCTCCTGCCGGTTCAAATCCGGGAACTTTTCTAACGATGGAAGCGCCCACCCAGCGTCGAATGACATGGGTACCTGGGGGAAACCCTGGGGGGTAAAGGCGGTCAGGGGCGTGATGCTGATCACATCACCCCCACTCACGACCGGATCAAGAAAGTGTGGGGCGTTACCCCCACACCCCCTATACGCCTTCATGGCGTGGTGCTAAGCACAGGGGAGCACTTTACTTTTTGCTTTTTTTGTTATTCCTACTTGTTTCTGCTCCTTTAAGTTTATTGTACGTTGCTTTTATGCATCTTTGGATAAATAGTAATGATGAGGATTAACAACTAAATGGATTCCTGATCAGGATTCAAACCTGGGACATCTGCTCAGGAAGTGAGGAAACCTAAATGTGATTTTTTTTAAAATATATTTTATTCAAACGAATAACGAATTGAACGGAATACTTAACTACGTACTACTACACTGCTTCTACCACCACCACTAATAATACTGCTACTTCCACTACTACTAATTATTATTACTATATAATTTGCTTAGGTGAAGGAAAAAATTGGTCCAAAAAGGGAAATTTTGCCGCTTGGATGCGATATTGTGCCCTCATATTGTGGCAACACTGGTAGCAACCGGTAACAACGCCACTTTGCCCCCCTTGAACTGGAGCAGCAGGGAAAAGGGTCTCAGCTATCGCACCCAACTCAAAATACCTCTTGGTCAAGTATTATTTCTTGAAGTCAGGTTTTCTGTTGTTATTTAAAGTCCACTTTATGCACAGTTAGACTAAGCTGGACCGGACATACGGTTTAAAGTGGGACCCAAACCACTATGTGCCTAACCAGATATCAAAACCGGGACCCCTTGATTACAAGGCTTCTGACGTCAGGCTAAATGCAGTGTATTTTTGCCATGATATTTAAACCGAACAAGCTTAACCTAACAACAAAAGCATTCTGCGATTGTTAGAAAACGAAATACAGCGCTTGTCCAAAAGGGTTTCTGATGGCCGCGTCCACTAACGCCGATTATTTCGAAGTTCAGATGAACGAGATCAATTTTAATCCACTCTAATTTAACTTGGTTTAAAGATTTTCATTGCACCAACGACAATCCACGATCACGAGATTCCGTTCAACTGATCCGAGATTAATTTGTAAGGCTATACCTGATTGGTTGGCTAAAACAAGAACCACATAGTGTAGTGTGATGTGTTAAAGTATCAACATGTAGGAGAAGAAAGTAATTAGAGCCGCAAACTTATCTGAATTTGAGAAATGTACTGATCAACCTTGTCGACAAGTACAAGGATGGAGTAGAGTGTAAAGAAATAATCATATTAAAAAAGAACTGACGGCAAAACACAAAAGGAGAAGGAGAAACCATGGAACCTTCTTCTACGGGACTTTAACTCCTTACGAAATGCATTCGATTTTGAGAGAACAGCGTACGCTGAATCTCGCCCGCACTGTACTGTGGTAAGTATTTGAATTTTTCATTTCTTAATTTTTATATATTTATATTGTCGTGTCGTGTAAATAGCCAGTAACATGTATTTTCGTAAATTTATACAATCATATTTCCATCACCATGTAGCAATATCGTAGGATTGCTCTGTTCTAATTTATCTTGCACTTGCACGTATTTTTTGACATTTATATATGTTTTGTGTTCTGGGATGGAAAGTACAGTATTTAGAAACATTACGACTTTGCACCACAGAACCAGAAATGATTATTATTATTTTGGCAGTTTTTAGTTCACACAGTTCTCGAATTATGCATTGTACATCCAACATCTCTAGCGTTTGCACGCCCTCGATATCACTTTCCGCTATTTTTATATTAAAAAACAACTGCCTGCAGTCGAAGCGTCAGTATCGTGAACCAGGATCAGACACCAAAACGGTGGTGAATGGCCGATCAGAAGATAAACTCGTTTTGATGTTCCTAGATCGCGGTCAAGTGTTGAACCGTCTTCGTGCAATGGAATTTTCCAGTATCCTTTCCCGATCTGAGTTTAAAATTTGATCTTCGTTCGTGCACACGGCCATGAATTGGGTGCGAAGAGTCATACCCAATGGAAAAGGGGGGGGGGGGGGTTGTCTCCTTGTCATATAGGCTCTGGTGCGCAGTGCAAGGAGATAAACCACGTCATGCGGAGCTGCTAAACTTTTCAGTTTGTTTCGCTGGGCACATGACGTAAGCCTGCCTTCCCCAGATATATAAACGACAATAACTTAGTGAAAAAAATACGGTGTTATGCCTTCATACTGAAGACTTGTTGCTCTACCTACTGAAGATGGGGCCTGTTGTAAACAAAGTAATTATATAATGCGGTAATAGGGTCTTCGTGTTACCTTTGCACGCAGCAGGTCATGCAACATTGCATTTGAAACTCGAATCCTCTCTTTTGCTCGGCACATGTTTCCTGATCGATTTTATTTCGTCTGTTGAGAAACACTGGAGATTCTCGGAAAATGATCTCTCAGTTTCCTATTTCCCTCATTTCCATATGTAAGAACAACTTGTTGCCAAGCTCCAGTTATGCACAGGTTCCACACCGCTCCAAGCAGTGATTTTACGTTAATCCCAGTATAATTCGTTGATTTTACGTTAATCCCAGTATAATTCGTAAGTCACAATCACAACTGTGATTCCATCTGTATTTGTACTTTTCTTACATATTTCGGCTAATCACATGGATGAGGATGAACAATGATTACACAAAACTGACAAAGGGCACTCAACAAGGAACACCCATGCTCATGCCAGACCTTGGAACATTCAGAGCGCGTGAGTCGATCATTCAACGCACTCGGCCACCGACTACTATACAGTTCAATCGCACGTAACACAGTGATTAACTGTTATTTGTAATTTTTCAAACAGATTATATCGTGAAAATCACAATTGGTCTAGTGTCAGCAAACACGTTATACAATGCAACAGCCTTAATTTCTGCCGGACGATGGATTAAATATTGTCAGAAACGATAATTCTACAAATAGTGATAATAATTAGAAAAACCTTTGTACGTCGATATTCTGCATTCTGACAAAACAGATTTGTTTCTTCCAGGACATTCGTGTGATTTACCAGAGCAATTGCCATAATTTTTGTAATAACTCATTACCGACATGAACAAGTGCCTTTTCTGTAATCAAAGTCGAGACAACAATACCTGAAATCCACAAGAACAGTGGCGATTGGGTTCCAAATTGGGGGGGGGTGCAAGGTGGCAAATCTGGGAGGGAGGGCAAGGACAGTTTACTTTCCTTTGGTAGATAAGGTTTAACATGGTGTGGGGGTAAAATGGCAATGAAAAAGAGGGGGGCAACTCTAAACGCCGCCACTGAACAAGAATATAATCTACGCAAAAGTTTTAAAATATTTAAGATTAACAGAACATAAACATAATGTTTTTATATTCTTATTTTATTCACAAAATATGCTAGCACGTCACAACTTTGGCCACGAACACCTATAATACAATTTAAGAAGCCCCATACCTTAGCACTGACTATTTTGGCTATAGTTCCAGCCACCACAGCTTCGTTAACCTGCAGTGACCATGCCATATTACAAATATTCAAGTGTTAAGTTTTAATAGTCTTCGAATACGGAAAGAAGTGTCTGAGAGGAATGAGTAGCCAAGTAGCTGACGCACCAGTTACAATAAAAAAATAAAAAATAAAAAAAGGAGAGTGAATGAAAAGTCAGTGCCTATTACACAACACAAGAAACGTAATATTTTTTTTAAGAATATTAAAAAATCGTTGACGTCACAGCACCTGAAAGCGACATCTAACCCGTAATCAATATGATGCCATGATTGATTGTGCATTTCCTCTCCTCTTTTCCGTCAACTTACTAATGGAAATTGGTTCACAGTCCACGAGAGACCTGCATTGAATTTGTATGCATAACAAACATTCGGCACAAAGGCGAGTTTTTACGTAGCAAAATAGGGTTTTGATGACACCAGAATTTCTTCACTTCCAACGTGAAATATACACACACACATAATTACATTTCAAGTTCATATTTTGCATATTACCAGCAGAGCAAAACCCGGTTACGCGAACCCTTACTCTAGAATTGATGCTACGCAATTTTTCAAAATATTGTATTAAGAAAAGACGAAAATATGCCAGAAAATCTCTGTTCCCTTTTACATGTAAACTAATTTCCATTTTTTATTATAACATTTCAAATAACCCTACTTTTAACTCTCTAAAAATAATAATAAAGCTGTATGTGTGTGTTCATTTAGATAGGGAGTATTTTTGTTATTTTTAAGTAATAATAAACTTCACGACAAAACAGTATCTTTGCATATGACTGATGATGATACATTTAAATTATAATTCGTATATTTCAATTATGTACGCTATCTAGCGTCGTCCGTGCGAACTATTTGGCGCTAGAGCGAAATCCTCTGCCTGCAGAACTCTATACCCTGTGAAAGTTTGTGCGACACGTGTGTATTTGTTTGTACTATATATTCCAAGAATTGAAACCGAGACTTGCTTGTATAACTCGAAATAATACAGAGAGTCTTCCAGGTTTGGATGCCATCCCCAAAAATGGATGGAGGGAGACTCACAAAGAAACAGCCATGCTTAGGTCGGGGTTCGAACCCAGATCCTTCGATAGCCGTGAATGGGGCACTCGACGGATACCGAAGAGGTCAAAGTCTCGAAGAAATAAGTCGGGGTATCTCACTTAAATTGGGAATACAGCATTACACGGAATTTAATAAGGTAACGAAAGCCTGTTAAAAAAAAAAAAAAAAAGCTTTCAGCTCCGATAAAAAAAAAAGGACTTCAAGAAGATTAAAACTGACACACGATTCGCATTTGTGTGAAAGCAAACGCATGTGTTCATTTGAGCTTGTGCCGGACGGATTATGCACAGGACTCCGGGGACTAGCTATTGTGGAGAAGGGGGGGGGGTTTCTATTCGAGAGGACGAAAAAAATGGGAGGGATGCGTTTAGTCAATTATCACAACTCCCTGTTTGATATTAATTTAATTAAAGAGCGCCTGTATTTGTCTGGCTGCATGGTGCCTGTCTTTTACACTGATGGCTCGGTTCGATCACGGAGAGACTATATAGCAATCTCAACTCCGTTTGCAAGCTGATCTTATTCCGGTTGGACTTCTTCAGTCAACAGCAGGTACAGATATTCTAAACGAAAAGGACCTACAGACTTAAACTGGTTCCAATTGAAGTCAAGATAAAGAGTTTGTGTCCGACCTCCCCGATGGCGTAGTGGTAACGTCGTAATCAAGGTTTCCCCGGTTCGATTCCCGGTGGAGGCACATAGTGGTTCTGATGCCATTTTAAATTGTAGGTCCAGTCCCGATTAGCCTATCTACGCATAAAGTGAACTTGAAACAAACAAAATGTTTCAAACCCGGATTATGACCGAACACGTTTATCCATACTGGATCTACAATTAAAAGTGGGACCCGAATCACTGCCTCCAACGGGATTCGAACTAGTTAGTGACCCCTTGATTAGAAGGCGGCAGAGTTGCCACCACGCCATCGAGGGGTCCCGTATGTTGCTTCCGAACCAACAAACCAACGTGAAATCGAATCAGGGTGCTTGTGATTACAAGACAATACATTATTATAAACACTTTTCGATTGATTGATTTGGTGTTTTAGTCCACTTTATGCACAGTATGGCTAATCGGGACTGGACCTACAGTTTAAAGTGGGATCCGAACCACTATGTGCCTTCACCGGGTATTGAACCCGGGACCCCTTTATTACAAGACGACGACGCTACCACTGCGCCACCGGGGAGGCTCAAACACTTTTCGAAATCTTATTTTTGATCTATTGTCATAATCAAAGGAAGAATACCTTTATTCTCGTTTCTTATTATATTCTTCTATCATTTAAATCACCGAATTTCATTTCATATATGTAATTCTTCTGAGGCAAAGGGGGGGGGGGGCTTAATCGTCCCAACTACTCCTGGGCATACCACAATCACCACTTTGGCTATCACAACGGGTATGGGTAAATACAAAAGACACTGACAATACAGAGTGATTCAACAGTGACGTAATCCTAACTGTGACCGTTAAAAACACCAAAACCGTAAAAGATAATGACACCTTTTGCTTGAAATATAAAACTTCGTATGTCCAAAGCTTACAATAACGTCTACAAATTTAAGCAAACATGATGGAAAGAGTAATTATCTCACATAGACAGTAGCAGCGATTGGGTGCCAAAACAAGGGGGGAGGGGGGGCAAAATAGTTTACTTTCTCTTGGTAGACAAGGCAGGCGACAGACTTTGGACTCGGCCTACGGGAGGCTCGCTGGTTGGAGTCTCCTGGGGGAAGCGTAACAACTTTTCTCCTGAGATTTCGGCCTGCGTATGGGGCTGGTGGTCATCCACCACCGTGAAGAAATTGGGGAACTACGAATGAGCAGCGTAACCCGGTCATGGAAACCTACAGCAACGACTGGGGGTTCGTCGTGCTGCCCACACGTCACCCCGCAACTGGTTGGATGATCGCTCACCTCTGCTGGGGCATGTGAGAGTGAGGCAGTCCACAGGTGGGCCCTGGCCCTTAAGGGCTGTTGCGCCACGGGTTATTTACGAAAAGTGTCATAGGAAATTACGTTACACGCTGTTATTTAACCGAAACAGAATGAAAAAACTTACCCCGTGGCCTGTGGATAGCTACCATCTTGGGTGTGCAAAAGAAACGTTAATGCTTTCTCTGAAGGCATATTCCCAGCCTTCGGACACTACTAAAAGTGTAAAAAATCCTAAGGGTCCCTCTGCACACACACGCTTATGCAAACACGAGAAATCGCGAGATGAGTTGATGGTTCTTTTACGATGCAAAGCCAGCGACAGGTTGCAATCAAACGCCTATAAAACTCACCTTCATTTCATATCCCGCCACGACCAACTATTAGAAATCGTTTAGTGAAATTTCACTTTAACAATTGAAAGTCGATTTGAATATACATTAACGTCTTCCAATTGTAAACATCGCGATTTACATTTTGAGGACAAATTGACCAATGACACTTCGTGAGCGTGAAAGTTTCATTTCCTGATAAATGCGGTTGAAGATAAACATTTTCATAGCTACTAAAGCAAATGTGTAAGACTTTTAACAAGAGTTGCAGCTGTCCAGTTGACTGATCTTGTGCATGATTTGGTGCTCATAAACGCTAAGAGGGGCTGGATCTATAGTGCAAAATGGGACCCGTACAACTGTGCAATCAATTTTCCTCCACCGGGGATCGAACCAGGATGGCTACTCTAAGATCTTGATAACATTCAAGAATAATTCCCGGTTATCAAGGCGAACTTTTCAAAAATTCAAGGGTACAAGCATATGTTTTCTCTATTTCAGCTTTACGTATTACCTCCTCTCACCACCCACATATACACAGACACACACACAAATATATTAACAATATAAATGGTATGTGCGATTCCAATTTATCCAACAATTCTAATTGCATTCAATTCAACGGTATATACGAGGGTTGATCATTAAGTATCGCACAACGATTTTTTCCCGCGATGTTATTGTGGCTGGGACGTTGAAATTTTACAGATGCATAGTTTTAACTTCGCGCTAGAGACGGCATTTGTTCGATCAGGTATAACTCTTACGGCAGAGGCGTGAACTATTTAAAGATGGCACGCATGTTATTGTCGTCAACGTGTGGAAAGCAAAGAGCTGTAGTTTGTTTTTTTGTGGGCGAAAGGACAAAACACTAGTGAAATTCTCGGGGAAATGTTGGGCGTGTATGGGGAAGACTGTTTGGACCGTAGCAACATCTCCAGGTGGTGCACATTCTTTCAAGGAAGCCGTGTGAAACTTGTTGACACGTCACGTTCCGGGCGACCAGTAACAGCTGCAACGGAACGGAATGTTACAGCCATTGAGGAGGCAATTCTCAACGACCGGCGGATCCATCTCAGAACCTTGTCAGGGCGGTTCAACATTTCAGACATTCATCTGTTTGGCAAAATGAAGAAATTCCTAGGTGGCCAACGCTTCAATTCCGATCAAGAAGTGCAATCAGTTGTGCGCAAATGGCTGTATTCCCAATTTGACGGAGTTCTATGAACAGGGTATATTGAAACTAGTGCCACGATGGGGAAAATGTGTTGAAAGACTTGGCTCCTATCTCGAAATGTAGTTAAAAGATGTGGTTTCAATGTGTATAATTTATGTTGTCTTACCTAATAAACTTCCTTTCTAAAAATTGTTGTGCGATACTTAATGATCCACCCTCGTATATATTTAAATATTTAATTTAAGGTTTACATTTGCCATTCCACATACTCAGAATCAAAACACTTCTACAATCACAAGTCACAAATGTTACAGGATATAATAATCTACGACAAATTGTTAATTGTATATGAATTTCAAACTAAAGCTAAAGATGTCCCTATATTCAAAACATCTTTTCTAGAAAATGGAGAGCGAAGGAGGGTACTTTGTGATGTGTGGCCCGCCTGTCCCCTCCCTTCAGCGCCGATGCTGCTTACACCAGCGTGTATGGCAGAATGGTTTGAGCATCGGTCAAGGGTTCTAAGTTCGGTTCCCCGATAAAATGAAGACGTTTCACTGTATTCGTTTCTTCATCTATTTCATCACCTTACCAATCATCCTCAGAACCTTTATTAATCTAGAGTGCTAGACAAAAGACGTAAAACAAGGAAGAAAATTAAGATACTAAGTTACACTCCGTTTTAATTTTATCTGGGCAAGAGACACAGTCCATACAAGTATATCATATCATCATCCTCATCGTCACGATCACCCAAGTGGAAAAAAAGCGACGCTACATAACAAAAATCAAATCATACAACCATGAATGCATGTGTAAATATTGAGGCAGTACAGAAGATGTAACTTCAACCTAGACACGTCTCTGGTCTCAAAGCAAAGTAACGATCCACATCAACGAAATATGTCAATTTTCATTCGAGATCTCATCGCAAATACTTGAGCAGAACAGCTACTCTTTCGTTTCCTCAGTCATCACTTAGGACTCTCTTGACTCGTACCCAGTAACCCCTGCAACCTATTATCGCGGGCTGCACTGTGTGATGCAGAGCTGCAAGGATAATTAGGCATTGTCCTTGGGGATGAACCATCAGCGCATCCCCAGCTGAGTATAAGAAACAAATGTGCAAAACTAGAAGAGACAGTCAAATAAAAACTTTATTTTTTTATGTAGTAGATTTCTGCATATAAAGTTGCACACGTTTGCTACATTTTAGCATACACTCATCCACACATATTTTCAAGTCTGCGTTAGTGCCCGTATACCTCAAGAAGAAGAATATTTGGAATCTATGTGCAGTCAATTATGAGCCACCGCAAAAGTTTTTCCACCCATCTACGTGCGGATTGAGGCCATTGTCGAACTTTTTTCTATATTTGTAAACTTGCTGGCCTCGTAAGCATGCATAGATACATTGGATTTTCATAAGCTTCCAGAGGGCAAGAAACCACTGGTCTTCGCTGGTGCATGATGTGTATGCAAGAGGCGCCACATCTTTAAAATTACAAAAATAGTGCTGTGAAACTCACTTGATCAGTGTTGCAGCCTCGAGGTCGTTTTGTAAATTACAGTCGATACCTCGAGCTGGTTACAGTCTGTCCTGTAATTTTTGTCTCAATTTTAAGGTTTTTCATTTGACTCTCCCTCGTAGTAGCAGCAAGTTGGAAAACGAAAGTATCGATTTTTGTTCGGATTCTATCCAAATCTAGCAGGTGGCTCCTTTTTCCAAAGGCATTTGTTTGGGAGGAAGAGGCGGGGGGGGGGGGAGGATTGCATTTTTGAAAACACATTTTTCTACTTCTAACACGGGTGATCGGTCACGTAGTGGTAGCGTTCTTCGTCTTGTAATAAAGAGGACCCGGGTTCGATACCCGGTGGAGGAACATAGTGGTTCGGATCCCACTTTAAACTGTAGGTCCAGTATCGATTTTACTTTCTGTGCATAAAGTGGACTTACAAACTCCACGGGTGATGTTTGGAATGTTCATGACATTTTGAATGAGTATGGTGAATTTCAAAATGTTATGTCAGTAAGTATTCGTGAAAAATACAAGCTAAAACCAGAGTATGTGAATCCGAAACAAAAATCAATGAAATGGCAGAAAATTGTAGAGGACTGTAAATTTCAATCTGGAGTGGATGCTCAAACAATGAAAAATGTTATTCTATCAATTTAAAGATAGCATGCATCACGACTTCATCAAACTCTGTGGTGGTGGAATGGACAATTTGGTTGGATGGTTTAACATGAAATGACCCGATGCTGTGTTTGCAATAATATTTTTAAAAATGGTCATCAATAAGAGCCTATAGTTGTGTGTAAACGAGCACTAGTATTTAAGCTACTTGAGAATTCCTCATTCCACCTGCTCATTCTGAATAATAGGCAAGACTTCTCTCTAAGCAGCAAAACTGATAATAATCCAATCCATCTTCTGTTCAGCGCAACACAGCTTAACGGGACTAAACTACCGATCTGATTTTAAAATCTAGTTGGTCCTGCAGTATGAATGTATCATCCATGATAAAACTACGATGTGTTTCTCGTTCTAACATATGAGCAATGGAAAATGACATCAGGACTGGCTGAAAAGTAGATCACAATCGGTCGTGAAGTGATTTTTGGTCGAGCTGTAGCACAGACTAATTAATAGCTCCGGTTAACCTAACCTACGTGGCTGTAGCAATATACAAATTCAGACACATGCATTCCACAAAGATAAGTACATGAAAAACCTGAAAGAAGATTCGGATAATTTAAAGCCAGTCTCACACGGTGGTTAAGTAGGTCCCCACTTCCCTACCCACCTCAGACTCGAAACTACCATAAGATTGTTTACCTCTTCAGTTCGCGAAGGCAGAAAAAGGGGTCTCACACGATCCTTAAAATCGCATCTTTAAAAATGGCGATTACACAAACACGGTATACCACTTCACAAGTTTAGATGCTAATAACTGCTGAAGATTTCGGAAAATACTGTTTTCTCTTAAAATAATAAGAGAATAACATTGGCACTATTGAAAAATGTAGCACATGTAACCCGTGGCAGTGAATGTGAGTGTATAACATATGTTACTTCAAGTTGATATACCACTTTACGGACACACTAGCATAAAGTTGCATTACCCGTATATTATGATAGAAGTTGTATATTTTAATGAAACCCTTCTCGTACGGTATTAAAATGTATCCTCCAATACTAACTAGTCAATTAAATTACACAAACTTCACAACAAAGTGCAAAAATTGTGGTGTTTACATTAACATTAAGTTACCATATTATATTTATATTTCATTGATACTTCTTTGCTCCAAAAATACTTATTGTGAAATTTACTTTGAAGTCCATGAAGAACTAACAATTCATAACTTACATACTGCGGTGCTACACACAGCATTGTCTATTTGTTACAGCCAAATACATGCGTATGTGGCTATCAGTGTTTACTCTTTACTTCAAAATAGTATTCGCGTCGGTTGTGAAAGTAAAATAACAGTATCACAGTAGGAAATTTAGACTCGCGAACTATTTATTTAAGACAAAAATAATTAGTAGACTCTTCTTTCAACAAATAAAATATTCGCCCCCAATCATTAAGGCCGGCTGTAGACGAATGCATTTCCTTTAGCATTTTTGCTAGCATAAATGCTATGTAAAAGCTTCCAAAAATCTTATAGCAGATAGATAATACTTTACACGCAACGCAAGCATTGCATGTAACTTTTTGGCTAGCTTTTGCGATTACAATATATAACATATACAGCATGAAAGGCACGTCGAGTTAAACCATCTATGTTGACTGCACGGTGTTTACATTTGAAACAACAAAAGAATTATTTCATACGTGTACAGTAAACGTTGTTAAATATGTATTTAAGCAGCGCCATTGTTTTGTACCTAATAACGTTTTACACGAAACTTTATTTCTCTCGGTTGAATAGTTATCGGCTTTTAAAAATGTGAAGTGAGACATTGTTTACATCTCACGCGGCCGCCATTACATATGCACTCGTGACCTAGAGCTCGCTTCTGATTGGTTATGTTTCCTACTTCAGCTGCCAGTGTGCTCCACAATTCTGATTGGTAGTTCTATGGTATTAACGATGGATTTAGAGACTGTTTCCAATTCTGTCGGGAACTGAATAAGAGAAAGCTCTACACGAAGCTAGAAGTCGATGGCGAAGTGAGGACGTACCTAACTGCCGTGTGAGACTGGCTTAAGGAAAAAATGAAGTAAAGGATCGCTTGTTGCCTTTGCTCTTCATATCAAAATATTGAGTTTTTGAATTGAGTTTGAATTGATGTTTTAAGTCTACTTTATGCACATATATGCTAATCGAAGCTGGACCTACATTTTTAAGTGGGATCCGAACCACTGTGCAACGTGCCTCCACCGGGTACCGAACCCGGGACCCCTTGATTAAAATGCGACGACGTTATCACTACGCCATGGAGGAGGTCTCAAATCAAATTAAGAACTAACAGTGTCGGTGAAAACTCTTTCAAGAAGAAGACAGACATTCGGAATGAAATTATAAGGCTGCAGTTGGAAAGAGTACGCGAATATTTGTGTTTTCCTTTGATATCATTTTTCTTACGACATTCATTTACATGCAGTTTGAAAGTTATTATATCCATCGTTCAGCAAGTACGTATTTCACAAAACGCAGGTACAGATGGCACACCAGTAGCGAGAGTATGTATCAATTAAAAAAGGCCATCGTTTTACCATAAATGCTTTCATAATTTTGAAGATTAGTGTGCGTTTTATAATTGAACTGAGTCTTTCAAACTTTTACTATGATGGTAGATTACTGGCACTGCTGACTCAAGAAAGGACATGGCACCCGTTGTTATTAACTCGGTTTCAGAAGATAGAAATTCGCCTCCGAATGTGGTCTAACGGTATAATAATTTCACGAGTACGTACGGAGTCTGCCTGGTTTCCTCGTTGATATAATTAATGGATAAGGGACGAGAGTTAGCAAGAGATCCACTCTACCGATGAAACGGCATGCGACTGTTAAATACGAAAGCACGTTCGATTCTGACAGAGTTAAGTTTTCATGGCCGAGCGTCGGCAAACTACAGAAATGGACACACAGAATACTAAGGCATGCACTAGTAAGGACATGTGAACTGACACCTCGTCAAAACATGGGTGATATGATAAGTGTTTCATTTTTAAGGTGTATAGGAATGAAATTCGCGAATACAAGGATATCCCACTGCAACGACGTAGGCAGTAAAGATCTGGTATTGGGTACTTGTGTCGCAAATGTTAAAGTAGGCAGAGTGGGGTTTTGTTGTGTATTATGCATTTGAAGCTTAGAAGCGAGTCACAACTTCCGAATCCTCCAATCAACATGCGAGCCGTTTAAGTCATCTCAATCCAGCACCTATCGCTAACCCTCTTGCTCACGCTGTACATTGGTGGTAGGCTCGCTAAATAGATTCGAAGTCGGATGGGCATTTTCCGAAAATAATAGGACTCTACACGCTAATTGCAATTTCATTTATGTGACTTTTTCACAACAGAATTTCACAACTTGAAGACCATACACTGTATCTCCATACCTTGGAGAGTCAGACTAGATATAAAGTTTTTAGATTCCTTATCAGCCATAGCTGTTGCACAAAAGCAGAATTGTCATTGATTCGACAATTTCGCGATCAATGCACACGTGTTTTCTGACACCAAAACAATATTATCACTTGTACCTGCTTCTTGCCCCAGAACTCAAACAATGGAATCGTATACAACACAAAGTATCATATTTCCTTCTGCTTTCGAGCGGACTGTTTTTGCTCTCATATTTCATAGGTACAAACTTCTGATTATACATGTGATTGTCGCGAAACTGATACCAACATTTTGTTAAGCTATGTCAATTATCGTTGGCCAAGAAATAAATCATATGGGAATACTGATTTATGTCATGCATTCAGCTCATTGAAGAAGGGACATCCATGTTAAGCACATATAATTCCATTAATAAAATATTAAAACGGAAAATTAGGGTGGAACAGTTTTACAAAGTTCCACTCTGAGAAATGCCATAAAATAGGTTAAATTGAAAACTTGTAAAGGTTGAAAAAAAAAATCATGGGGAAAGCGATTTATCTGGAGGCATGATTCGTGATAATTTTGTACGATTATAGTAAGATTGTTTCTTGCTGTCCTATTCCATAATTTTGTGTATTTATTTTCCTCCGAAACGTGCGTTAACTCTTGCTTATAGTTAATTGTGTATCTTGTTTCAAGACTGCTTTATACTGTTTAAAAATATGGAAACCATATTTTTTTCCGCAGAGAATCGAACTTACGACCCCTTATTATAAAGGTGGCAGCGTTGTTAACCCCTACAGCAACGGGGATAGAACGACTTGCTTACAGTGGCGGCGATTGGGGGGAGGGCAGTTGCCCCCCCCCCCACTTTTGCCATTTTTGCCCCCGTGCTATGCTAAACCTTATATATTACAGTCATTGCCCCTCTCCACCAGTTTTGGAACCCAATTGCCACCACTGCTTGCTTATATGCGATTCAACTAATTTTCATTTCAATGGGGCATTTGTTAGTGGTGGTTTTGGTGTTCCACCCACCTCTCCCACGCAGGTAAAATTGGGACTCTTTATTAAAATTTAATCAGGAATACTGTAACGTAAGGTGTGATTGCACGAAAGGGGTGGACGCCCTGCTGTAAGCAAGTCTTCGCCCCAAATAGACAAGAAAAAAATAATATAATGAACTTATGAGTTTTAACTAAACCCCTCTTCAAAAATAAATTCTCTAGTTCTCCGCACTTGATTTTTACTATTTTTACTAGCGTTGCCACTACATATATCACGACTCGAATTGTCTCCCAAAATAAGTCACGAACTAAACTAAATCTCTTGCAGCAACATTTCTTCAGGCCAAACGCCATAAATCAGCTGCCTAAATACAAATAAGTAAATTTACTATTTCAGATTAAGCTTTCTCTTCGTCTACACTTGTTCAAGAAGGTCTTCATATTTAATCGACATATTCTCACTGTGAATGTTAATTACTCCCAGTCATGGGTAGCTCAAGATAACATTTTCACACGAGCGAGGTGGATTTTTGGTGCCATCTTTCCAAGTAGCACTGTATCGAGAGACAACCCACCCCTCCATTATCCCACAAGAGCTTGCGTAATCGCCAGACAAAAGACGATGTTGTGCGGAACTCTTCAAAATATTGTTCATAAGCACAGAAGCACATTTACAACTCTCTCGACTCAAATTCCTCTAACAAAGTGGCGGCTTACAAATATAATTGTTAGTGTGTGTGCAGACAAAAAGAAATCCGCAATCCGGATTTTCTCCGAAATCCGGTTAGTAAAGTTTCCGTATCCGGATTTTAAATTTAAAATCCGGATATTTCTGGCCCTACATCCTTCATGTATGGTCGCCATTTTTAAACTGAACTGCCCATGCATGCTACCGACGGGTCTTCCCTATCACACAACACAAGACCAACCTTGCGTTATGACGTCACCGCGGAATGCTTTCATTGTTACGCTAAATACCTAAGTTGTTACGTTGGGTTCACTTATTATGCTAAGGGATCCAAACCTTATAGACCTAACCTGACAACGTAGGCATTCTTAGTGTGACGTCAGAACACAAAGTTGGTCTCACGTTGTGCAATAAAGGAGACCCGCTCCCCCCCCCCGCTAACTGAATATCATCAAGCTGGAGTATGCTGCAACCTAATAACACCTTCACTACTCACTACTATTCTCAGTTATCCCACATCAGCTTGTAACCTACTTACTGACTTGCCCTCGTAGAAAAGCGAAGGAAAAATAAGGAATACGAAATACATGCATTCTCTCTTCCTCTCCAACACACACAAAGTGAGGGAGAAACAGAGAGCTTTGTCCCCCCTTTCCACACACACACACAAACATACAATTGTTTACAATCAGAAGCTTCCAGCCGTTATGTATTTCTTGGAAATGCCTTGGATTCTTTGACAGGAAATGCAAAATGATATCTGAAGGAAAAATGGTTGCGTGGCAACTCACCGGGATTGAGCTCCAAGAGGAAGGGCAATCTCTCGAACCCATCTTCGTATCGGTAGCTGTAATCCAAGTCGTTGGACTTTGTCTTCTGGGGTTTTTTCTTTCTCTTGCGAGGGTGGTAGTCCGCAGGCCTCCGCCTCACGTGGAACATTATGGAACCTGGAATGAAGAAAATAAATGCATCAGCACAGGTCGAAGTACGCAATGGCTTAAAAGGAACATTGCTACGGTCGATACCAAAAAAAAAAAAAAAGAGAGCATGATTTGCAATGTGAATAAGGTAAAAAGCACACACAAACTGTGTTTACAATGCTCCACGTTTTGTAATCAGAATACTCCTTCGATAAGAAAATTTGACTCACCGTCATATTGGTACAGTAAGAATAAAATTGCTGTCGTCTTCAAATACATGCTGAAATTCCTACAATTTACCACGTATTCTGAAAAACATCGTGCAATACCTCTTGCGTTTTACCTTTACTTGGCTTGTCTGGCATATAGAACATAAATCATAGGACATTTAGGGTGTGTTTTAATGTTTCCATAGCAACGGCAATTTTCTTCCGGCTGTACAGTCACCGGCACTAAAAATGTGACACCTAGATCCTGAAATATACGCTTCCCTGCCAGGCGTTATGTGTGTTGCCTAACTCTAAGGCGATAAGTAGATTTTAATAGCAAATAGTAAGTTCTGCCACCACTGTAAAGTTAGGCAACACGCATAACGCTATGAGAGGATGCGAGTTTTTCAGGATATAGGGGTCCCGTTTTCATTGGCGGTAACTGTACATGATGTACTAACGATTCACGATGTTTAGTGCACATCTAGGTAAGGGAACCGAGACAACTTTTGTCTGGAATGAGTTTCAACTTTCGCATCTTTATTTTTTTCCACCACATACTATCGCTATATATTTAATTTTTGGGTGAGACAATACTTGGGCTATTTGCACTCGTCACATTGTACAGGGCCAAGTCCTATACAATAACTAAAAACAAAACATGTTTCTTTCCTTACCTGTGTTAAAATTTGAGGCTGTAAGGGGCGCTCAGCATATTTAGGAACAAAACGCAGCCCTACAGAGCATTATACTGAGTGCAGGTCCAGACGCCAGAGCCTCGTTGGCCTACACGAATGCAGTTTACCGGGACGCACTACGTGGAAGTGAAGTTGACACTTAAGTGACTTCGTCGACGGCCATCCCTTAAAACCCACTATCGTTTAATAAAACAATAAAATGCAGACCAAGGAAAAATTTATTGTACAATAACACACTTAAACGTAACGTTTCCACCCTCTAACAGGATCATCTTCAGACAAAGCTTCAAAATAAATTAAACAAAATAAATCTGAAGAAGAACCTGTTAGAGGGTGAAAACGTTACGTTTAAGTGTCTTATTTTACAATATGTTTTCCTTGGTCAGCATTTTATTGTTTTATTATACTGGGTGGCCCAATAAACGTAACCGAAACGTAGAACAATTTTTTGGGGCCACCCTGTACATGGAAACAAAGATTAATAGTTTTACCACTATCGTTATAGGCCATCTGGCGGCAAGTGCAAACTTGTATCTCTCTCCAATCACGGTTGCATTGCAGTTAAGAAATTCATAATGTTTGGTGGTACTTTACAAAATGGGTATTGAAAGTTAACAAGTGAGGATAACCTTTCTTCTGCACTCCGAAGGGGGCTAAAACTCCCCTAAATACGCCACTAGCAAGCAGGACGGATTATGCTGCAGATAACTTAACCTTGCAACAGGATTTTGTGTATTAATCCGCTTGCGAACGGGCACAGCTTCTTCAGTGTCAGTCTAGCGTGAGCCGGTAAGTCCTACATATCATAGGGGCTGACAAAAGGCAGGGTGCTCTGAGCGCTCGACAACTTGTGTGCAATTTCACTGCTACGGAGCAAGATTTGCTCTTGTTTCACCGTTCCTTCCGTGCCACCGACTGCTTACATGCCGAAGCAAGCTTCCAAGCTCTCCTGTAACTGCTCACCCCTGTGCCTATTATGTAATAAATACGTATGATTTTGTCCATGTATTAAACATTTTATGGCTCTCTTGTTAGAGGTGGACAATTGTGTCAGATTCTGTGAAAATCAACCTTTCCTGAAACAACATTGAAGTTTCACACTTAGTAACCGCAAATCACAAACGCAACAAAGTGAGTGATACTTAGGGAACGGATTTTAAGGTGCAGCACCATTCCATAAAAATAGTTGTATTCATACCGGTCGTTTTAGGACATGTTCGTGAGATTAACACATTTAACCCCCCCACCCCCTTTTTGATGCTTCAGCACATTTTTCCTTCCTTTTCTTTCATGTTTTGTTAAAAAAAAATTGGACAGAAAAATAAATGATTTTCACTCTTCTTGAGCAGATACATCCTATAGCCTCATTTTGTAGAGCAAAACGAGAGCTACAAAATGGTATAATACAATCATTGCAGCCCCAATAGTTCCTAAGATAATGTAGCAAAACCCGCGAAACAAAACACAAACTTCAACAAAACCTATCTGGCAGAATCACAGTTCTCTATGCGGTCCGCGCGTATTATATATAGAAGGTGCAGAAAAAGAGAGTATCGAATAAAGGCATTTTATTAAAAACATTTTCGGAAACTTTTTCCGAAACAAAATACTGATCTGAAACCTACAGCGTTGTTTCTTGCATGTTTCCACCTACATCGCCATCCGCTTGTAGAATCTTCCTTCCGAGTTAGCCGGACAATATTAATACACGGTGTCCGAAAAGTCCCGCACCATAGGCAAGATGGTAAAATTTTCTTTTCTTCGTTCTTTTGTGGAAATAATACTGCTGCGTGGGCGTGAAGGTTATTCACGGCGAGATGTTGTCAGCGAGTTCAATCGACGATATGGCTCATCTTCGCACAAGAATCCAGGACGTATGGGAAGCCATTGGCCCAGATTAGGTTCCCCGTGTGCTCAACAATTTGCGATTCCACCTACAAACATGTGTAGAACTCAACGGAGAGCACACTGACAAATACTGTGATTTTGCCTATGGCGCGGGACTTTTCAGACACCCTGTAGATTAATTATTATTATTTTAGAGCCTATAAATCTGGTCTCCAGTTATGACTTATGAAACGTCGCTGCCAAGTTACTGTAATTATATAGAGTGAGGTGCACTGGCTTCTAAAAATTTACCAATTAAGTTTTATTCGGAATTAAAAAAAAAAACAAAAAAAACAGTTGTGCATTATTTTCCATTTTCAATGTAGCGACAATAGGCCTTTCAAATTGTGTGAATACATGCGGATGCCACAAAACAAACGCACTGTTCCTCCTACATATGGCTACGTAAATTATAACTACAGCATGATGAGCGGGGAAATGTACCACCAGAGGGTAATATCGGCAACAGTACAAAAACAAGTTACAGCACATTTCTGCTGCGAGCTCAGCCTTTTATGTAGAACACGCAGAACCGCATCCCTAGAGCTTAGAAGCAGGCACGTTTCCATCCGCCGTCAATAAAATGGGGAAAAGCTGCTTGGATGTTTTCCCCTTGGAAAGAAACTTAGGGATGATATCGATACAGAACGAGACTTATCACCTACTTCGGTCTTGCCTAGAGATGCAAATGCCTGTCTCGACTCGATTTATAACATCTGTCTCTTTTCGGCTGAAGTTAGCAAAAATAACATAAAAAGGGACGTGAAGTTTTCGTTTTAACGACAACACCGTAAAGTTTAGGAAAGCAAAATAAAGTTTTTAAAATGTATTTGGGTAGGTAAAGGAGGCAGGTTTTCCATGTTTCGGAATCGCGAAATAACATGAATTACATCATTTTTCAGAATAACACCTAATTTTACACTTGAACGCGAAATATGCATTACAAACTGGAGATAACATTTCCTGCTCAAAAATAACTACCGGAAGCATTATTCTGTCATTTGTAGTGAACCTGGTGATAGTTTGAGTCAAAATATATTATCACACTTCATTCATTGGAGTTTGGCGCAGACATCTCTGACAGTGTTTAATCTCGTCCTGAAATAAAATTCGGTCGGGAGGGGTGAGGATCTTCTCAGAAGGGAAATTTCGTAGAAACGGGAAAATTTTCAGGGAGAAGCACCTGTTTTGTTTCGGAGGAAAGGGGGGGGTTGCGTGTATGTGTGCGTACACAAAACTGTATTTTGAGGTAACAGAGGGATTTTTTGGCATTGTTAGGGAAATGTGATGTGTATGATTGTGTTCAAAGATTTTGGTGTTATCATCCAATAAACACTTCATATTTAGTGGCTGATGAGATTAAATAATTTTCCAAATGCAAGAAATTTGGTTATATCTCACAAAGATAAGCCATATTTCCATTCTTTGTCATTAAACTAAAATTTGTCCCTTCCCAAAACTAAAACCATGTGAAAACCTTAAGCATAGAAGGAACAGTAAAAATGCATGTAAAAATAACACAGATTTTTAATTAATAACACCAAATTTAGTCCTGAACTGCTAAAAATAACACCGAATTGCAGTAAAAAATAACATCCAAATTTAGGGGGAAATAAAAGAAAAACTTCAAGTCCCTACATACAAAGCGTGTCACTGAACAAACTTTAACAGCGTACAGAGGCCAGTAAGAAACAACTTTTCTTAATTATCTTGTTTGGACATACTTAATTATAGCTTCAGCTTTTGAGAAGAAGAAAAAATACTTCCAATTTAAGGCGCACAAATGTACAGTCAACTGCAATAAAACTGAGAGACTTAGCTGTTGAATTATTTACAGCGGCGGCCTCTGGCTTACAGGAGCGCCGCGAATGTTCCAGTATTTTCACTGAAATGATATGGTTGCACCAAATATGTGCTTATTTTTAGTACGTTTTATACAAAAAATGTTTTTGACTTTGAAATATTTGTTATTTTTTACTTAAGGCAAGCGACCTAACCATGCTAACTGAGCGTTGCATAGGCCTGCCGTAATAAACTCAATTTGTCCCAACCGCCATCGCGGCTCTGAAGCAATTTCTAAACTCGTTTGAATTGGAATTGTTGTACAGAGGTTGTTCCGTCTACATTTGGCCAATTTTGACTTACCCAAAAATTTAGAAGAATCCATGGCGCCAGGTCCGTAAGTGCTCGATGTGTGTCCCTTGGTTCCTAACAATAGCCCGACAGCGTAATTTCCACTGTAATAGGCTTCTCTGAAGAACTGGGAGGGGAATCTTGTCCCATTCACTTTGCACAGCTTTCCAAACTCCTTCCACAATTGTCACACGCCGTTTTCCCAAAGCCCGCTTCAGCAAGCCAAATCCACAATAGTCCATAGGACTTGCGTCTGGAGATTTAACAGGTACCTCATTGAAAGGTATCACCTGTATACCACTTGCCTTCTCCGTCTCCCTGTAGAATGCGAGGGACGATCGTGAAGTATGTGATGAGGCCTTGTCCATGTGAATGCGCACCAGATTGGCATCATTTCCGTACATTGTTGGAATCTCATGCTCGTAGATCAGCCGCATGATCTGCTGCTGATAATACTGCGAGTTTATTTTGCAGTTCTTCGCCACCCTACGAATCTTCAGTTTACCTCAGTAACAGTAGCCAGTAACGACCATGAACCCTTTTGGGAAGGATTCTTTACATACACGGACCACTTTCTGAAGTTCTTTGCGCCTTTCTCTCGGTACATGATGGCTCTCGGTTTACCGCAGTCGGAAAGGTAAATCCATGCTTCATCGAGCGTTACGACGTGCTTCCACCTTTATTTTGCCAGATGCCGTTCGTACAGCTTCCGGGCGTTACACTTTCGTTCCTTTTGGTGGGCATCCTTGAGAAGATGGCATCGAGCTTTCAGACTTTTTCCAGCTTGAGTTGATGGTGTAAGGTCCGGCTCACAGTCCCCAAAGACACGTCAAGACGATTAGCCATACACCTTTGTGTTGGCGGATTTTCTTGCATTGCAATTTTGCGCAGTTTCCTCTGCATGGTAGGGGTGGCCTTGGATTTGGCCCGCTTCCTAGGCAACTTCGTTGGTGATCCAAATGGTGGAGCTTCGTTGCTCTTGTACTTTTTAATGACATTTTTTATTCCACTTAAACTGATGTTGCAACCATTCTTCTTGCACAATTTTCTAATGACAGAAACACTAAACTGGGCGTCATAAAGAGCCACAACATAGCCTTCCCAAAACCAGCTTAGTTTGGGCGGCATGTTGGTCACAGAGCGGAAACCCACAGACTTGGAAAAAGATTTTACACAACACTCACAACAATGGTCCTATTTTGTGCGTTATTTTCGTCCGCGCGGATAAACAACTCCCTTCCCAGACAGTCACTGCACAACACTGCAGGACACCACGTGCCAGTTCGGGTGAGTCCAATCTGCCCGGGAGGGGGGGAGGAACGAAATTGGTCAAACGTAGACGGAACAACCTCTGTATTAAGTCCACTTTATGCACATAAAGGCTAATCGGGATTGCGCCTATAGTTTAAAGTAGGGTCCGAACCGGTGTTCAATGTGCTTATGGTTTACAGGTCTTACCTTAAAATATTTCAATATAGTAGAGTCTCGAACACTAAACGCGTGGCCATGAGATTAGGCGGGTGGCAGAAGTTCGCGCTGTTGCCACGTCGGAGCACAATCCCTTGTGTTCGGAGGTTTAAGAGAATGAAATATCTCGTTATAGAGTTGGTCTTTGTCATCCATGTGATACAAACTGACAGTGTTTGCTCGAAAGATCAGAGATGGCAACTGTATGCCTCGGAGAGAGGTCGGTCTGACGCTCCAACTAGGCACCGCAGCCCGGATGACGTTGCCACGCAGTGCGCTGGAACCAGCGACTTGTGTCCCGCTCTCGCTTTGCTTTTCCCATAATGTGGCACCAGCGCAACATCGCTCAGCCGCCTCTTTTCATGGGCGTGCGTTTAGGCCTTGATCTTATCTCGACTTTATAGAGGTTTGTATCGTCTCGAAAAGTCTCGAAAGGCCGGATTTCGTTCTGGTCTCTATTTTTTTCGAACCCGACTCGGTCTGGTACACGCAACGGCAAAAGAAATAGTAGGCAAATTGTCCATCACCATTTTCATTCCAAAATATGAAGATCGTGAATTGAAGTAAAAACGTCATTAGGCATAGGACAACATCTGCTTTGTATCAACAGAAATTCATTCCTTAAAACAACACCGGGTGTGGAATAAAGAGTAATGAAAATAATGATGGACAATTTGTCTACTGTTATCTTTGCCGTTGACTGTACCATCCCTAAAGTAACTTTGATTTTCTACACCAACGACCGCACTGGGACTCGAATCAGAGAACTTTGCTGGCGGGACCATGATGCGAGGAATTTCAATGAGTATGGCTACTCAAATAATGTACTAAGATGGATTCTGATAGTTCATGGTAGTACATCGCATTCAACAATTCAGCACACCGGAAAGAAAAAAATAATCACTTCGTCAGACTGAACCAAACAGCGGGTGGGAGAGACTCCTACATGAAACAGATATGATTAGGAGAGGGAGAATGCTCCTCCCTAACTTTATTACGACCTGCCTCTTCGGATCAATTAACGTGCCTCTTAAGGTCAAAGGTGCAGCTTCTATATCGGCATTGGTTTCATTCCTCGCTCCTTCAGACATGGAGGTAATCGAATTACCACCCACACCTGTGACGTAAGCAGAAATTCAATCTAAGAATGATTCTTTCAATTTCCTTGAAACAAGTGACATTTGTAAACAGAGCGAATTAAATGCAGTAAAGAAGTAAACAATTTGTAATAAACGACATGACAATGACGTCATTCTGGACATGCACCGGGTGACCACAATAAAAGTAGCCAAACTCAGATCCCTCTGGAGCCTGTTCGAAGCAACGGATTGAGCGGAAAATTGGTATGGAGTATATGGGGAAGCAAATGATGAAGAACAAATGAGTTCAAATGTTCACCGCCAGGTTGAAATCTGGCGCACAGTGAATATGTCGAAAAACACTTCGTCCGTCCATTGATCACACTTCCAAAGGGTCATTCACGTTGACAGGGTGCATATTGAAGACTGCTGTGTCGACATAAACTCAAATTACTGGTTGTTGGTACTTCAGCGCCACATTTGCATCTGGTGGTGAAAATTTGAACTATTCTTTCCATCGGCATTCGCTTCCCCATGGTCTTTATAGCCTCTATACCAAGTTTCAGTGCAATCCGTTGCTTCGACCGAGTTCCAGAGGGCTCTGTGTAGGGGGAACTTAATTCTAAGCGGCCCATTTGCACCTGGTGGTGAAAATTTGAACTATCTTTTATCCATCGGCATTCGCTTCCCCATGGTCGTTTCCATAGCTTCTATACCAAATTTCAGGGCAATACGTTGCTTCGAACGGACTCCAGATGATTGTGAGTACGGAAAATTTAATTTTGGCCACGCGGTAGGTGGGTAGTAAGAAAAATACGTAAAATTGTTAATAATATGTTATGGGCTCGGTTAAAACTAAACAAAAATAGGTGGCGCTACAGCTCTTGGAGGGTCAATGCCTGCCAAGAGGCTTTTAATTGTTGTATTCTGATTTTCCAGATCGGAGTCAGCTATTATTGCGACATTTTCGAGCTCTCTCACACTGGGAGTCGAACCCAAGATCGCACGCACAAAGGTGATATTAAAATAATGTCAAACAGGTTTATACTATTAGAAATTGCTGAAGCAATCCAAGTTAAAACTTACCACCACTGTACCTACAGTTTAAAGTGGAATCCGAACTACTATCGTAGCGCCTCCATCGAGAATAGAACTCCCGATAACTAATTAGTCAACTAATTATGATTAAGTTTAGATTTTCCATAATATATATCGTTATACGGAGAAAGTAATATATAAAAATTATTAAAATATATTTTGGAGAGTGAAATGGCCTAGTACGTCTTCTTGCTTAATCTGCACATGATTTAAGATTTTTGTTATTTAGCGTCAACTTTCTGCCAGTTTTGGTTAATCGCGAAGATGAGTATGAGTGATGATGATATGATGAAATTGATGAAGGGACACTCGAAAAGAACACCCATACCCAGACCGGGACTCGAAGGCTCTAACCACTCCGCCACGGAGGTTGGCTGTAAAAGTTCGAGAAAGTAGTTCAAATATGGATACGTTTTAAAGATTTGGATTTTCATAAAACATTAACCTTTACACTGACCGTGCCCCAGCGTTAGTTTATGATTTATATAGAGACGAAAATAGCAGTTAGAAGCTCGCAAATATATATGGGTTAGCACACTGAATGATACGTACAACTGATTAAAGGGTCTCACTTATCGCACCAGTCTCTAGCAACCTTTGTGTTCTGACGTCAGCGCTGTTAGGTTTGGTTCTCTTAGCACAAACACACTGAAAATGTATTATTTATAAACCTAGCAAGCCTAACCTGACAGCGAAGGCATTCCGTGCCGACGTCAGAACACGAAGCTTGCTAGAGTCTTGTGCGAGAAGTTAGAACCTAATTAAAAGGAACAGTTACCTGAACAATATGTTCCTTCCTATTAACAATATCCACACTCAGACACTTAATAGAAAATAGTGCTAAGATGTTACGTCATTACAAGTTGTAGCAAATCCAAATGAAACGTAAGCGTCCCAATGACCACCTCGTGAACCACACGCATGCAACATTAAGAGCAAACATGTCCTTGTCGGCTGGTATGTGTGTTTCCCTCAGGATCGCTCGATATTTGCGTGCCTTGTGCACAACAGCAACTTTGCGCGTCTTCCATTCTTCTTTCTGTAACCTTCTTAGGTTTGCAGGGCATGAAACATTAAATGGAAGCACCAAGCAATCGATTGGACATCTTCGATCTGAACGTGCTACGCAGGAAAACCGACAACACACAAGGGAGGTACTAAACGTGATACAAAAACACATTACAGACATATGCTACGCACGACATGTTGTATTGATCGCAGGTCCACGGTAAGTTAATTTCTCGTACATTGATGTTAAATATTAAAAGCTTGTATTTGGTGGGAATTTGAGTCGAATGGAGCTGCATGACGTCAAAGTTCAGTAAAAATGTATAAGGACATGTTCCGAGTTCCCATGATTGAACAATAAACTTTACACGCGATTTCAGCTCATCGTCGGAAAAATAAAAACTTTTCACCTGACGTGTGTAATTTTTCTTGAAGTGTTAACACTATTAAGCCTCCTTTCAATGTTTAATAAAAAACTCAAAATGTTGACCAAGGCAGAATTTATTGTTAAACTAGCTAACTGCCCGGCGTTGCCCGGGTATATATTTATCCCAATCTTCTATTAGACAGGAATATAATGAATTCTAACTACAGTCGGGACGCGCTAGCAAGCGGCGTGGAACCACCCGCTCTGGTAGCGACGCGCAGTTGCCGGATTGACCTACTTCAGGATTTTCGCGAGTCCACAGAAACACGTGTAGGATTAAACATCTGGGTAAACAGTCAACAACGGGACCCTTCCATTGTTCTCATTCTCAGCAAAAACAACTGATTCTTTAACTACTACTTCCATTCTTTCATTCACTTTTTATGTTTTTACATACAGGTAGATCGAAGCATTAATTACACATGTACAAAATGTATCATTAATGTTTAGGAAATTGAGCAATTGCCCAGCGTTTCATTGTAATTCATTGAACTCTGTATTGCCAGAGCCTGTATTATCCTGTAGCTTTTAAAATTATCTCACTTTACACACCCACATGTGCCTCCCCGATGGTACAGTGGTAGGGTAAGCGTCGTCGCCTTGTAATCAAATAGTGCTGGGTTTGATACCCTGTCGAGGCACATAGTGGTTCGGAACCCACTTCCAACTGTAGGTCCATTCCAGATTAGCCGTAGTGTGCATAAAGTGGACTTTAAAACACCAACTCAATCAATCAATCAATTCACACACAATTGATTTGTTCTTGATGAATTCTTGTCTGTAATACAGTAACTCAGTTCAGTGAAATTCTGTATAAAAGGTAAATTTTTGTACGTTCCGCAAAATATAATTTAAAAAAACCAAGTTGTACGTAATTTGTTTATACGTTGTTCGCCCTAATTTTCAAGAAATACATTTCATTTGTACGTTCTGAAGCTTCAACTATGTCACAGAAGTATACATTACATGTCGTTACAAAACAAAGGGCGAGTTTCATATACAAAAACAATAGGCGGGCATAGCTGCGGTCGGTACTGAGTTGCGAAAAAGACAAACGTCGCGGTGTGACAAAGAAGGCAAAGAGAGGCGGCATGAAATCAAAGGAGAACTATTTGCCACAGTTGTTCATAACACAAAACTCATTTTCTTTTGTTGGTAATTGTGATACGATACAATGTACCATAATAAAAACACAACAGAGTTTCTTTCAGTGAAGGTTTTCGGTTGCTGTGTAGAGCAGGAAGATAAAATGTTTCATGCTTGCCAGAATGTAAAATTCACACGGGAAGTTAACGTTAACCTACAAGAAACTTCAGATTCAAACTTCTAGATTCGTTAAATTATCACTTTACGACGGAAATAACATATATTAGCATACTGATACCTACGTGTTTAATTTCGCGTGACGCTTAATTTTTCCCCGAGCTTGCCAACAGCTGATTAGCCTGTCCGACTGTTTGTGCGAACGTGGCAACGCAGAAAACCCCCAGCCACATGGCAGCCAACGAGGAGACAGAATTTGGTCACATTCTGCGTTCTGATTGCACGCCGCTTCTTATCGCGTCCCGGCTGTATAGTGTAAAATGAACTTGGAGTTGAACGGCATTGGGAGTATCACTATTCATCTTAGCGACCCCGAAAACTATGGATTCCACACTAATATTGGTCGTTTTACATGTCACCCCCTTCCCACACCCACCCCTAGGGGTGCCAGGGGTGTTTTGGAGTTGAACGGCATTGCGAGTGTCACTATTCATCGCAGAGACCCCGAAAACTATGGATTCCACACTAATATCGGTCGTTTTCCATTATTTTTACGTCACCCTCTCCCAACCCCACCCCTAGGGTGGAAAGTGATATGTGTTCCAAGTTAGGTCGAAATCGCTCCAGGCGTTCGAGAGTTATGCTAGAACAAACATACACACATACATCCATTTTTATATATTAAACACACCATAAACGTTTAAACCGCAAGGTATTCTTCAGACTCTGAACAAAATTCGAAAAAATATTCGCTTCCATGCATGGCGTTATGCTTGTTGCCTAACTCTACGGCGATGAGCTAACCTCAATAGCAAATCTTCAATGGCAAATCACGACCTTCGCCTTAGAGGTAGGCAACACACATAACGCCTTGCAAGCAAGCTAGTATTTCAGGATTTAAGTTTCCTATTTTTATTACCGGTGACTACATTGAACTGCGGAGGTCACCGTCTCTTCCGAATCCATTTCCACTTTGCGTAATGTATCGCTTTCCGCTTCTCTAAAGTAATCGCGACGCTGAAAATTATGAATGAACTGATGAAATAGATGACAGGACTAACACGCATGCATGCCATACGCAGGGCGACGCATTAACATGTACGGAACACAATATCGTCATCAACTCATCTATAACAAAAGTAGACATACGACAAAACAGCACGCAGCCGGCGATATATATCGTCGATGTTTTCACGAACTGGCGAATATGTCAACTCCCCTGCATCACGAACCGGCGAATGTGCAAAATTTGACATTTTGAGTTTTTGACGCTGTTTATGTTGGAACAACTTGTACTTTGCTCTCACAAAGTTTCAAGTTTCTATTAAATATTGCTTAGGAGATAAAGATGGACAACGTTTTGACGAATATGAAAACTAGTATTGTGATAATTTCACGAACCGACGAATATGAAATTCACCACTTCGTGGAGAAAAACATATCATTTTACAATCCATTCAGGATGTGTCAGTTCGACTATATTTTGCCTAACAGATGCCGAACGTTTTATACTTCATTTTTTTCATAAGAAATATAACCCATTTGTAAGATATCAGAAAACATGTAAGGCACTGTTATTTGTGTTTCTATTGGAACAATGTACAGTCTATATTTTGAGACTTTCAATGAAACTGGCAATCATCTGGTTTACTTCTTGCAACTAAATTATTTCGAATGGTTTATAAAAAAAATGCCATTTTTCTTTACCACCAAGGGTTTTTACTTCAAACCCATAACTGCCCATGAAAAACTACCAGGACTTGCAGTCATTATGTCAAGGAGTAATACCAGTAATTTCTCATCCGAATTATAAAGACTTCTAGATTACCTCACTAATTGTACAACCATTTTGCGTCTATTTGTATTTGATAACAGAGTAGTGTTGGTCAATGTATTACTATTTTGTTGCATACATTTTATTTCCTGAATTGTATTATTCTTGAAATTTTTTGCGGGTACGTCTAGTGTTGTGTGAATTTCTCTGTTTCTCACTGTTACGTATTAAACTGTTAATGGTGTATGTTATGATTAGTGTATTAAGGATTGGCCTAATATTTAACTCTGTATAAATATCCAATAAATAAGTTGAAATTTTTAGCCTTGAACTGTAGAATTCGCAGCTTTAGTGAAAATTACAATGACGAATGAAGCTAAAAATATTCCATTTTTTTCACGAACTGACGAATAGATTCAATGAAATCCTTTGTTCATTTATTGTTCATTAAAATTCTTTATACGGTGTTCTTTCTCATGTGAACAACCTTCTCATACAGCATTTATTGTTATCTCAAAATATAGTTTAGCTCGAATATTTTTTTCAATTATTCGCAAGTAACGCAAAATTGGCTACTTTCAACTTCGTTTTTCTCAAAATCAATATTTTGCACATTCGCCGGTTCGTGATGCAGGGGAGTTGACACATTCGCCAGTTCGTGAAAACATCGACGATATATATATATACAGAGTGATTCAGAATTCCTATTACGCACTTCTAGGGTTTGTAGAGGGGACTTAGATCAATTTTTGATAAGGAACCCATGTCCGGAAACGTACCGTTTTGGTACTACACAGATGACAAGATCACATAATTTCACATCTCCCGCTTCATGGTAGGCAACCCACATTGACGGAGGGCGACGTCTTCAGTCACCTGATGTCATATGTGCTGCTTCCAACGTCCTCTGCTTACAATCTGTTTACACAGCACATGTGGTTCCAACATGATCGCGCACCAGCACACTTTTCCCATGACGTCCGACAACATCTCAATCAAATATACGGGGATAGGTCGCGGTGGACCAACTCCCTGGTCACCAGGATCGCCGGATCTAACTCCTCTTGACTTTTTCGTATGGGGTCACATGAAAAGTCTTGTTAATGAGACTCCTGTAGTGTCGGAGGAATACCTGGTTGCACGATTTCTGGCTGCAACAGACACGATTCAGCACACACCAGGTATTTTTGAGCATGTCTATGCAAACATCCTTCGACCTTCAGGGTTGCGACATCGAGCAGCTCTTGTAAAGCTCTTTACGCAGGTAAAGCGGGAGATGTGAAATTATGTGATCTTGTCATCTGTGTAGAACCAAAACGGTATGTTTCCGAACATGGGTTCCTTATCAAAATTTGACGTAATAAGTCCCCTCTACAACCCCTAGAAGTGTGTAATAGGGAATTCTGAATCAACCTGTGTGTGTGTGTATTATATTATATATTATATATATTATATATATATATATATATATATATATATATATATATACCGTGCGTTCATTTCGATCTTCGGCCGAGAGATCGGGAGAAGCGTGGCGGGCGGTGCTGACGGAGATGCCGACATTTCCGGCCTGCAATGCCCGCTTATTTTTATGGACATACGCAGACAATTATATAAATATTGCAAAAGACGAGTACTAACCTGTGTTATAACACGCAAAAGTTATTCTGTAATTCATCCAAGTTCTGCCCTTATATACACAAATAAATACGCTTTAGAAACGATGTTAAGAGCCACCGATAATAAAACATTTTAATCATAGTTTTGACCAGTAACGTCCTGCTTAAGTTATTACCTTGAAAGAGTTTTGTGTCGATGGGGATCATTTGGAGGTTTCGAATGTGCAACACTGTATCAAGATTACGCTGCAGACGAAACCGTTAAAAGTCAATGGTTTTCGTGAGCTTCCTTGCAATCCGAAATCTCCGAGCTCGAGTTCTTTGTTCCTTCGCGATTAGATGAAGACAGAGCTGTGAATTTAGTGGCGAGCAGATGTAAACCAAGAACGTGTTAATTTCGAACTGTGCGCAAGAGTGTTATTCTTGGTTACTTGCCGTTACTTGTTTGTGTTATTGCAGTGTGTATGTGTGTTGTGTCAGTGAGACGATTGGAATGCCACCCGCAAGGTTCACGTTAGAACAAAGATTTTTTGTGTATGACACTTACGTGAAAACAGACTCGTGTCGAGACGTGTGTAGGCAATTTGTACAGAAATTCCCAGGCGTTTCACATCCACATAGAGATATGGTTAGACATCTTGTCCTTAAATTACGAGAAACTGGATCATTAAATTGTAAAACACCTAAGCTAAAACGACGGATTTTAACCGAAGCAAAACTCGATGAAATTGGTGCAGCGTTAGAACGTTCTCCAAACAAGCCTCTACGCCGTGTTTCACAGGAGATGGGCGTGTCAAAATCATCAGCATATACAGCCACTAAGCTACTAAAATTAAAACCGTACTCTTATAACACAGTTTAGTGCTCGTTTTGCAATATTTATATAAATGTCTGCATATGTCCATAAAAATAAGCGGGCATTGCAGGCCGGAAATGTCGGCATCTCCGCCAGCGCCGCCCGCCACGCTTCTCCCGATCTCTCGGCCGAAGATCGAAATGAACGCACGGTATATATATATATATATATATATATATATATATATATATATATATATATAGAGAGAGAGAGAGAGAGAGAGAGAGAGAGAGAGAGAGATAGAAAGAGAGAGAGATGCAGTGAGTAAAAAAGGATGAGACAAGGGAGGGGGTTGGGGAATAAAGGAAGAAATGTATACATATGGGATATGTTCAGAGAGAAAGAAAAAGGGAGAACGAAGAGAATTTGGGGGGGTGGGCATTTCGAATGGAAGGATGCCCATTGATCACTGTGGATGCTCCAACGAGAAATTCTCATTGCAGGAACACGTCCCTCCTTACACTCACAGCTCTTTCATTCGAAAGGGTATTGTATTCCAAATGCGACTACGGGGATTGAAAGGATCTTCCGCATCTCTTGTACATGAGGATTCACAGTTGGTGGCTTTTTCTGCTAACCGAACAACGTGAACGTCAGAATGTGGCTATTTCTGAAAGAGAATATCGAATAAATCTCCCATGTCGGTGATGCTATTTTTGAGTTGGAATCACAAGAGCGAACGGTGATTAGAGGAACTCGCTGAATCCCTTCGAGTTGTTTGTTTAAAAATAATTCCCCGTTGCTCTCTCGACTTCAAATCGGGAATTGTGGAAAGGCCACCCGTGGGAAACAAACGTGTCAAAGTTGGGCAAAAAGATCTAGTAACTGTTTTACTAATCACCCTTCTGACAAAAGTTAGATAGCTAGCCTTGCCAGTGAAGTAAATAAATCTGCTCGATCGATTGATTGATGTAGTTAATTTACTTCGCTTTTCTACCACATTAGCCAATCGCGAAGACAAAGATCGTCGGAGGTCGGCTACATGTACTCTAAAAATATACAACTTTTCATTGTACATTCTTACACACACTCTAGTAAAATGACAAGACAATCATGCAGTGAAACGATGTAGAATTTCTGAAAGTTGTCGAACATATCTGTACTTCATGAGGTTCTCCGAATCGATTAGCATAGGTAGTACCACCCCGGCTCCATTAAAAAAATACATCTCAAATACTCGAGACTAGCAGATAAATACTTCTAAATTAGAAAACGTATTTCAGAAAGGAGCATATATATATCACTATTCGGCATAACGTCTGCACAATATGCATTTACGTATATACTGGGTGAGTCTTTTACATAAAAGAGGCCCCGTGGAAAATGCGCTCCTTGCATGTAGGCAACCTTGGTACACCGAAGAGAAGAGCGGGTTAGAGAACAGTCCAGGATATCGGTGCCAAGCATATTCGACAACATGACATGACATATCCTGGACTGTTCTCTGCCCCGCTCTTCTCTTCGGTGTACCAGGTTTGCCTACAAGCAAGGAGCACATTTTCCACGGGGCCTCTTTTAAAAGACTCACCCAGTATAATATTCTTCGAGCATGACGTCTCTTGTCATCAATTAAAAAAGTGGTTGTGTCAAATGTACTCCATCGTCAATCCCATTTAAGTTTCAAATAATGTGCTCTTGATTTTGGAATTTTTATGATTTTGTTGTTGTGAAGGATCACTCGCAAAGTTTGTATGTTTGATTTTCATTTTTGTCATTTAGTGTCGCATTTCTGCCACTTTTGGCTAATCTGGAAGATAAGAATGAGTGCTAATATGATGAAATTAATGTAGGGTCACTCACAAAGAACGAACATGTCCAGCCCGATTTTCGAACCTAGGACCCACAGAGTCGTAAGGTTTGTCTGTTTTTAACATGCGTTATAAATGCTCATATGAGCTCCATTTGCTTGTGCAACAGCTACATGGTAGACTATATCGTCGATGTTTTCACGAACTGGCGAATGTGTCAACTCCCCTGCATCACGAACCGGCGAATGTGCAAAATATTGATTTTGAGAAAAACGAAGTTGAAAGTAGCCAATTTTGCGTTACTTGCGAATAATTGAAAAAAATATTCGAGCTAAACTATATTTTGAGATAACAATAAATGCTGTATGAGAAGGTTGTTCACATGAGAAAGAACACCGTATAAAGAATTTTAATGAACAATAAATGAACAAAGGATTTCATTGAATCTATTCGTCAGTTCGTGAAAAAAATGGAATATTTTTAGCTTCATTCGTCATTGTAATTTTCACTAAAGCTGCGAATTCTACAGTTCAAGGCTAAAAATTTCAACTTATTTATTGGATATTTATACAGAGTTAAATATTAGGCCAATCCTTAATACACTAATCATAACATACACCATAACAGTTTAATACGTAACAGTGAGAAACAGAGAAATTCACACAACACTAGACGTACCCGCAAAAAAATTCAAGAATAATACAATTCAGGAAATAAAATGTATGCAACAAAATAGTAATACATTGACCAACACTACTCTGTTATCAAATACAAATAGACGCAAAATGGTTGTACAATTAGTGAGATAATCTAGAAGTCTTTATAATTCGGATGAGAAATTACTGGTATTACTCCTTGACATAATGACTGCAAGTCCTGGTAGTTTTTCATGGGCAGTTATGGGTTTGAAGTAAAAACCCTTGGTGGTAAAGAAAAATGGCATTTTTTTTATAAACCATTCGAAATAATTTAGTTGCAAGAAGTAAACCAGATGATTGCCAGTTTCATTGAAAGTCTCAAAATATAGACTGTACATTGTTCCAATAGAAACACAAATAACAGTGCCTTACATGTTTTCTGATATCTTACAAATGGGTTATATTTCTTATGAAAAAAATGAAATATAAAACGTTCGGCATCTGTTAGGCAAAATATAGTCGAACTGACACATCCTGAATGGATTGTAAAATGATATGTTTTTCTCCACGAAGTGGTGAATTTCATATTCGTCGGTTTCTTGAAATTATCACAATACTAGTTTTCATATTCGTCAAAACGTTGTCCATCTTTATCTCCTAAGCAATATTTAATAGAAACTTGAAACTTTGTGAGAGCAAAGTACAAGTTGTTCCAACATAAACAGCGTCAAAAACTCAAAATGTCAAATTTTGCACATTCGCCGGTTCGTGATGCAGGGGAGTTGACATATTCGCCAGTTCGTGAAAACATCGACGATATGTTTCCATACGCACTTGAGCATGCGCAACGCTGATCAGTTCCACGACTGTTAGAAGTATTTATTTATACCAACGTTCATTTTAGGAACACTAGGACAAACAGATGTGTGTATGTGTGTGGGGGAGGGGGGTTAGAGCCCTCACTAGTCCTCTCGCTCGTTCTCATAACACCCACTGACGGTGAATGTTTCAACGACGGTTCTTAAACACGCGTGCTGTTCCGCAGTGTAGTAGAGGAAGTAGAAACTTGGTGTAGCTGAACATATGAAAACCAGTTGGATTAGGTCCCCCCTCCCTCAATTTATTTCTCTACTTTTATAGGATAATCTCGACGGTGAGGATAACTGGTGAATTGAAGAACGCAATGCAACGTATATGCCTTACACAATAGTCGAACACACGGATTCTGGATTCACAGTGCGTCATGTCACCGAGACAGGCTTTAACCAGATTTATACGTATATTTCGAAATAGGGTTAGTGAAAGCGCTCATGAAGTATGACGTTTTCACGCAACAGGAAATGGAATTAAGTCGAAGATTTTCACGAGTCAGTTACTCAGAACGAAAATAAATGTTATGGAAAAAGTCTTTCCTGACTGCCAAGTCTCGGTCGATATCTGTGCGGAAATACACTTGAAACACAAAATTCTCAAACCTGAAAATGAAATGAACTTGTCATTGTAGTTACGTCGACTACAGCTCTAACCATAAAGGGGCATCCAGTGAACTTCAGTTTCATGAATAAGATTACAGGAAGAAGACGGCAAACATCACTATGTCGTCCTGGAGAAATGCAATACTCCAGCAGACACTGTGGAGCTGCCTGGCAGTTGTTCCCACGATGTAGTAGTTTCACGGCGGTACGAAGGGAAATAAACGAAATTGCAGAACGAAACGACTGCGTAGGGAGCACATGTAAAGTATCTCTGTAACACAGATCGTCTCTTTCTTCACATATGCCTTAAAAATACAAACATGGACTGTCAAAATGGCGGTGGCCATTTTCATGAATAATTTCACCTCCTTGAACAATATAAGTTGGTTGTAACAAAACAAACCCTATCCTTCGACAGAAAGGTCAACATGGGTATTTGGCATTATTTATTTCTGTGCTCCCTTGGGTAACTTACAGCAGTATAATGACTACTATTATTTATTATTACAGCATACAGACAAACGTTAATAAACACATTGCAGTCTCTCGTTTCGACTCGTGAATGTGAGGGAACCTCGTTTTCGGTTTTATCTTAACACAATAGGTGCAAAAACATAATAAAACAAATTGTGTTCTTAGTTTTATCTGCTCATTATGCGCTGCAGTCGAAGTGTAATAAGATAATTTTCACTTTCTGTTAAAGGCTTCAAGACTGAACTGCGGGACCTTTTCTAAGCATGTTCGCTTCAAGTACAATCTTGCACTTTTTGAACGCAGCCTCAACTGTCCACATGGTGCAATTGAAACAACGCTTTACGCCGTAGTTATCGAGATTAAACCGTCAATGTTGGAACATGCGCCTAGACCTGCGCGGTGACCACGTTCACTTATACTCATTCTGTGCCCTATTTGGCACGTGTTTATGCAAGCAAGTATAGTGACTTTATAATCATCCTGTATATGTCCGAAAATTTTCCTGTGGAAACGTCGTTGCTGAGAATTCTAGCACTTAACTGCTAGAAAATAAGCACAAAATTGCCAATGAGACATCTGTAACCGCTGGAACCGACCCACCAATTCAACCGTGGCGTCCACGAGTGGCGAGACCTATATGCTCTTCGTCATCTTTTCCTTGCTGCATGAATTCCTACATGCGCAATCTCTGCCTGATTTATCTTAGGCGAGAGTATCCACTGCCCTTTCCAGCAATTTATGATGGAGGGCCACTTAAGCAAAAATATTCCCGGGAGTTTCCCCTCTTACGCTTTCCACGTCAACTCGGTCGGGTTAATCTTCCTTCATCTACAAATTGTCTGGAAAAGGTTCGTTGCTACGGCATGAATTCGGCATGAACGTTGCGTAACCCTCGCGAGGAGTACTTCTGCTTTATTAACGAGCCTCTTCACGGTTGATATGGCCGGAAAATCAATCGGACGGGAGACGAGATTGATCAAAATTTCTGGAAACCAGACAAAGCCAGGTACGTGCTTCTAACTCGAGCTGACATTTGGTCCTCGAACACCTGGAGGATTCTTCAATGCTACTTTTGTTTTCTTCTTGTTCAATTATTTAATTCTTTGTTCGCTCTCAAACCTTGGAGGAAAGCATTTGAGGATGCCTAACGGATCTAGCAAAACTCCAGTGTTGCTCAAAAGGCTGCTGTTATTCTTCAGTTACATAGGGCGATTTTGCAACACTGAATATCAGGCTCGTAAAGAGGTGTAAGCGGGGGGAAGGGGGGCCTGAAGCGGAGGGCGCTATTTTAAGTTTTATTTTTTGCTTCTTAAGGCTCGACAATGCTCTAGAAGGAATTCTAAGCGTATGCAATTTTTCATATTTTGGAATATCACAGCATTTTTCGAATGAAAAACAAATTCGCCCTTTCGGCTGCCAAAGGTCCAGTCGAGCCTCAAGAAAAGTCAACAAAGTCAGAATATACTAATTGGCAGAGGTATATTCTGGTAACACGCTGCTGGAATTTTCTGTTTCCCAAAGTAATAGTACGTTTAAAAGATGTTCTTCAGACATTAAGACATAACTGGAATATGCTTAAATACTCTTGTAAATATTATAAATATTGTATGACCAACTAACTCTAATCAAAATTGAATTTGCTATTTCTTTTTCAATGAATAAAGTGATTAATTTTGTCTTAATTATTATGTATGCTTTCTTATGTATTAGTAAAAGTCCGTATCTAGTTTCAGAGATTTAGTCAGAAAATGAATGTCTACAAGGGAAAACAAATACTGTAGCATTTACAGCACGAGCTAAGAATGTTGGACCTCATAGCTCGATCAGGGACCATGATAAAATTCAAGTACAATTCCCGGTTTTCAAGGCGAACTTTCCAAAGATTCAAGGCTACAAGCAGATGTTGTCTCCATTTCAACCATACACATTACCGCCTCCCACCATCCACACACAAATGTACAAAAATATATTAACAATACAAAGGGGCTGTGTGATTCCAATAATTCAATTCTATTAAATTGTAGCTACATATATTTAAAATATTTAATTTAAGGTGCGGAGTTTGCATTTGCCATTTCACATACGTAGTCTCGAAACACATTTCAAACGCAAGTAACAAATGTTGCTGGATATACAACGAAAAATTGTTAATTGTACAAAAATTTCACATTCAAATTTATCTAATACTTCATAATAACTAATCTTCCAAATCTTTCGTCTGTCAGATAGATTGTTCTGCAAAGGGCACTAACAAAGTAAACGGATTGAGAGAATTCCGTTTTATTTTCCACGCAGCTTTCCTCTTCCTCCATAAAAATAAAAGCTAAACTGGGAAGGGAAAAAAAGGGGAAAAAAGAGGGAAAAAAAGAAGAAAAAACTTCCCTCAAGGCATTTATAAATACGCGTATGTATAAAGTCAATGGCATTTTGGATCAATAAAAGTTGCAAATTCTCGCGTCTACGAAGGAAAATTCAAGCAGAATTCACACAATTCCCGGAGCCAATAATTCACGCCTTCCCGGTGAGTATCGACCCTGTAGATACTAACAAATATGTGGCATAAGCTTATATCGGCGTTTTTTTTTTCAAATTTTGGAGATTAGAATTCTAGAGCATGAATATACGAAAGCCAAGATGATTCAAGCTCTCCTATATGAAAGTAATGAGAACCTCCCAAAGCGAGTGACGGTCGGCCAGGGTAGCATCTTGAGAAAATTTTGTATTATTTTGTGTCAGACACTGTGGTTTTTCGACATAGTGGGTCTTGACTAAATTTTCAAAATGGCATCTCAAACTCTGGCCTTCTGAGGAGAACTTTAGTGGCACATAAGGATGGGTCTGGTCCATCAAATGCAATAATCATACGGCAAATCGCATATAGTGAAACCATAAGCAGAAGAACTGCGTGTCCTGTGCAACGTACTCGCACGTGTTGGGAAGGGGTAGAGAGGAGCAGGTTTCACCATGGGCCGAGCTGAAGGGATGGAGCGGAAGATGCGCGAAGGTTTCTGTCTGAATGATCTTTTGTTTGTGGTCGCTCTACAGATGACTTGATCGATTGATTGATTTGGTTTATTTTACTTCGTTTTTCTGTCACTTTTGGCTAATCGCGAAGATGAAGATGAGTAACGATATGATTAAACGGCCATGTGGCCCGGCCGGGATTCGAACCCAGGACCCCTGGCGTAGTGGAGTGCTGCGCTAACCACTCCAGCACGGAGGTTGGCCTACCTCATCGGGATAAAAGATCGAATGCATACTAAGAGCGAAAAAAACTGCAGGTTGGCAGCTTACCGATTCAGGAAGGGAACACATGTCAATAACAACTGAAGGGCTCGGGTATAAAACATGGTAAGTGCCTTTTTGGTCATTTTTGAATTACAAAGTAAAATGTGCCATCCTTCAATTTTCGAGTGAAATTGTCATACAATTTGCATTGGACTCAGTGAAGCCATCTGAAATTGATAAACACAACACGAAAACAATTTATCTACAGTATAGATTCTAATAACCTTTTTTCTTAATGAACTCAGAAATGATCAAAATGTAACTTACCATGTTTTACACCCGAGCCTTTCAATTAATACAATATTTCACTGTGCATACATTGCAATGTTAATCTTGTGACATTGTGGCGTGGAATTTACTAAATGTAAAATTTAAATGCTTAGTACTGCATTACCATTAATTTTACTTGAAATAAACAAAAATGTTGCAACATTTATTATTATTATTTAAGTCAGATCAAGTGGACAAAGGAAGCTACATTTTGTTGCTATCGTATTAGTATTAATTTCGGGAGCTGAATCCCTCCCCCTCCCTCCTCCTTTTACGCCATTACAACTTAGGGTGTGCTGCTCAAGTATTGCTTGTTTTCTACCCACCGTCTGGAAACGCGACTTCTCTGAAGGAAGGGCATTCATTCTCTTCGGAAAGGGTAGAGGACAATGTGGACGATAAATTAACGCCTTTCAGTTTGCTCAAAAACATTTTGAGAGAGACTGTCACGTCGCTTACAGACGTTTCTTTCTTTCACTTGTTTCCTCTCTTGCGTAACTGATCGATAGAGAGCACTGCAAGTACGGAGGAGAATTCTAAGAAGGCGTTATCTAGTTTCTAATGAACAGAAGCAATTGTCTATTTTTGGAAGGGCGCCAACGCAGAAAAACTTCAATTTCGTTCCGACTGTACTAAGCGGTTGAAAAGAGGAGACAATGGCCTGACAGGAATGATATTTCCGTCAGCCGCATCAACTATACAGAAATGTTAATATGCGAAAACATGAAACTTTTCCGGTGACTTGCTTGGGGCAGCATATTCTAACATTTTAAATGTCTGCGTGGGTTTGTCTTGAGTTAAAGTCAACTTTATGCAGAAATAGGCTAATCGGGAATGGTTGCATTTACAGCGTGGCTATTCAAAGACCCTGAAAAATGCAAGTATAATTCCCGGTTTTCAAGGCGAACTTTCCAAAAATTCAAGGATACAAGTAAGAGTTTCCTCTATTTCAACGAATACATGTCATTCGCTACCAGCGACAATCGCCACCAGTCCATTAGCTGCGCGTGACCCACTGTCCCCTTCCCTGAAGCAATTTCAGTTTCATTCCTGTTGCAATTGGTTCCTGAGATGACTGTTTTTTAATCATAACTTCACTATTCTGCAACCACCATAAAAGCGAAGTTCATGCAAACAAAACCACGTGACTTCCAAGAACTATTTCATCCCGTACATTGATGGTAGCTGTACAGCTCATAATATAATTTCAATATAGCAGCTACATTGAATGGTATGGCTTTATCATTCTTACGCGCAGGATTTCTGCACAGCTGCCACTGGAACAACCAATAGGATTTCTCAGAAGCTACTGTATGTGTTTACATTGACTCCGTTCTTACGACGGACAGATACTAGGCTATTAGGAGGAAATGTGTTATTGCAGGGTTGTACCGCTTCATCTGGGGCGTTAACTGGATGACTGTTAAAATGTCGCAGTCGCCGATAAACATTGCGATACCGCTGCTAAAGAAAGATATCGCGAATCGCTAAACATGCGGCACGCAAATTGAAGGCGAAATAATTTATTTGCTGACACAACACCCTCCAGTGCAAACTTCTCCCTCCGCCAAAGCAAAGTCATTAAAAATCCACTCGTAACCGCCTTGGATTCCAAACAAAGGAGTCCGCCGCATTCCGCCCCAAATCTACCCTACGGTCTGCCGCGTCATAAGCAACGCTACCGTCACTTCTTCGTCTCCAAGGCAACGGAACTCAAATTACCTGTGTATGCCGTGGCAGGAAGTCCCAAGGTGGACAAAGGTTCTAACTTGAGAGATCATTAGATCCTTTTGCCTCGGACATCAATGATGCAACGGCTCCAGCAGAGCATATGGAAATTCCAAGAACAGGCGTCAAGGTCTTTTATACCTCCAGTCTGCAATGCCCCACCGCTTTGCAATGCCCCACCGCTTTGTCGGATCAAGTTGCTCGGGATTTCTGAAGCTGCGTCTAAAATTACGTGTGGTGTACTTGAAATAACGGGCCGAAGTGTAAACGACTTTACAAAATGTGGGGTGGGATTGGCATAAATTATACCAGGCCATACTAAAATTCAAGTATAATTCTCGGTTTTCAAGGCGAACTTTCCAAAAATTCAAGGGTACAAGCAGAAGTTTTCTCTGTTTCAACCTTACGTATTACCGCCTCTTACCACCACCAACACACACACAAATATACTAACAATATAAAGGATTTCTGTGAATTCAATGTACTAAAAAAATCTAATCCAATTAAACGGAATATATATTTAACATACTTAATTTAGGGTTTGGAGTTTACATTTGCCATTTCACATAGGCTACTCAGACTCGAAATACTAGGGACGTTCAATATATAAGTTTCCCTGTGCTATAAAATATTGTATAAATGCGATTAAAAAGAAGCACATGGTTGACAAGCGCCATCCTTTGTCTACAAGGAACAACAATCGATTCGTTATCAGACGTGAAGACGCATGCGCTCAAGGGCGAAAAGTAAATGCTTGTTCAGAAAACACGGGCTCGCGTCATAAGGAGTTCAGAAGAATGGATGCTAAGGGTGTTCTGCTGATGGACGTTTTGGAGCGAGGAAGAACAATTAATGCTGACCGTTATTGTCAAACATTGGATAAACTGAAAAACGCAATTCGACATAAGCGACCAGGTCTCCTGTCAGCTGGTGTCATTCTTCTTGACGATAACGCTCGCCCCCACTCAGCAGTGCAAACACAACACAAAATTGAAGAATTGGGGTGGGAACGGCTGCCCCACCCTCCATACAGCCCCGATTTAGCGCAGAGTGATTTCCATCTTTTTCCGGTGTTAAAGTCTGAATTGCAAGGTTACTGTTTCGAAACAGATGAAGAAGTGAAGCGTAATGTGACAATAGTGCTCAATAGCCAGAGCCTTGATTTTCTTGCAAAGGGTATGGACAAATTGGTGCAACGGTGGGACAAATGCTTCAATCTCTATGGGGATTATGTGGAGAAGTGAGGAAGGATCCTCCTACACATGTATGTATAGTTTTCTAATGTATATGTATGTATAGTTTTCTAATGTATCTTAAAAATAAAAATTTTTACAGCATACGGAAACTTATATATTGAACGACCCACGTACATCTACAAACACAAGTCACAAATGTAAACGGAATATAATAATCTATGATATTTTTTTTTTCAAAATTAAAAAAAAAAGAATTAAAAATAAATTTCAAACTCAGATTCACCTAATCAACTTCAAGGCATCTTGCAAATATCTTCGGTCTGAAAGATAGATTGTTCTGCAAAGGACAAACGTAAACGGATTGAGAGAATTCTGTTTTATTTTCCACGCAGCTTTATTTTCCTTCTACGGTAAAATAATACATAAAATAATAGATAAACTGTAAAAAATTGCCTCAGGGCATTTAAAAATACAGGGTGTCGCAAAACTCTTTCAACAACGCTTGGGTGCTGGTAGATATCATAAAAACAAGTAACTTTTCCCTATAAAGTTTACCTCGAAAGCGCTTAGTTTCTGCGTTATAAGCGCTTAAAATCTATCCTGTACGTATGCAACCCAACACAGCAAATGCTTGCTCTGACATAACTACCAGGGGCGCGTGCAGGGTTGCCACTAGCGTTCCTCGTTAAGAGAGACGACTTGAAAACAACAACTTGGGAGTCTTGCCTGACCAAAATCCAAAACATTAATGAAACTTACGATGTTGTAACAACCATTGACAGTATTTATAAACTGACCAAGACAAATAATGGGCAGACTGAAATTCAAGATTACTCATTCTAAAATATCTCCATAATTGATTGATTGATTTGGTTTATTTTAATTTGCTTTTCTGCCACCTTTGGCTAATCGCGAAAATGAGGATGATATGATGAAATAACAAATGACACCAATGTCCAGGCCAGGATTTAAACCCGAGACACCTGGCGCCGTTGCGAGCTGTGCTAACCACATCACCACGGAGTGTTTCGTGTATCATGCAATATCAGCAATTGCAAGGGACACGTGAGATAGGGGGGGGGGGATCCACGAACGAACAAATGTAAACATGATGTGCTTGCTGCCTCGTTTCGAACATTTGACATTCAAACAAAAAAACTGCTGGCTGCTAGTGCATTACGCAATGACTGTGCCATCGTGGTTGCAATCACCTTCGCAGCAAAACATGCCTTTACTGCAGAAATGAACTTTTCTTGTCAGTATATTCGTACTTGATTTTTCTAACGCTACTATTGTTGCAAGAGTCAAAATAATTCGTTAAGAGCAGAGAACTAACAGACTTTATAAATTCAGTTTTCTTAGTGTTTTTTTACGTTCAGTTCAATGCACCAGTTCAGTGCAGTACCTGCTCCCTTTTCAGAAAAATCGGAACTACGAAGACGAATGATCCAGTGGCATATTTCTCCAGGCCGGAGCTCTTATCAGGAACCTGCGATAGAGAGATCATGTGTCGATCACTAAACGTATTCGATCACCAAGGCGGCTCAATAGACTATTGCTGTTCGCAAAATTGTTTTTTGTCATTGTGCAATACGAGTGGCCTTTACAGTTCAGTGCTTGATATAAGTATGCATTTCTTGGCTTTGGTTTTTAATAAGCACTAGTTTTAATGTGGAATTTATTCATGTCTAAACGACGGTTTTCATTAAATTAAAAGCCGGCCCCCGGGGCGGAGTGGTTAGACCATCGCACTACGATGCTAGGGGTCTTGGGTTCGAATCCCGGCTTGGGCATGGATGTTTGTGAGTGTCAATTCATCAAGTTCGTCATATCATCACCCATCCCCATCTTCGCAAATTAGCCAAAAGTGGCACAAAAAGCGAAGTAAAATAATGCAAATCAATCAATCAAACATTAAATTAAAAGAGCCTTACTATTACTTCCTTATGAGACAAGATTAGCAATAACACTAGCACAGATAGGAATAATTTCCAAATAAACTGTAATAACATTACAGTCTGAGTGTTCGAAACGAGGCAGAAAGCACATCATGTTTACATTTGTTCGTTCGTGGATCCCCCCCCCCCTCCTATCTCACGTGTCCCTTGCAATTGTTGATATCGCATAATACACGAAACACTCCGTGGTGATGTGGTTAGCACAGCTCGCAACGGCGCCAGGTATCTCGGGTTTAAATCCTGGTCTAGACATTGGTGTCATTTGTTATTTCATCATATCATCCTCATTTTCGCGATTAGCCAAAGGTGGCAGAAAAGCGAATTAAAATAAACCAAATCAATCAATCAATTATGGAGATATTTTAGAATGAGTAATCTTGAATTTCAGTCTGCCCATTATTTGTCTTCGTCAGTTTATAAATACTGTCAATGGTTCTTACAACCTCGTAAGTATCATTAATGTTTTGGATTTTGGTCAGGCAAGACTCCCAAGTTGTTGTTTTCAAGTCGTCTCTCTTAACGAGGAACGCTAGTGGCAACCCTGCCACGCGACCCTGGTAGTTATGTCAGAGCAAGCATTTGCTGTGTTGGGTTGCATCCGTACAGGATAGAATTTAAGCGCTTATAGCGCAGAAACTAAGCGCTTTCGAGGTAAACTTTATAGGGAAAAGTTACTTGTTTTTATGATATCTACCAGCAGCCAAGCATTGTTGAAAGAGTTTTGCGACACCCTGTATATATGAATTCAATGGGATTTGGATGAATAAAAGTTATAAATTTTCACGTCTACGGTGAAAAATTCACGCAGAATTCCAGCATAATTCCCGGAGCCAATAATTCACCCATACTTCCCGGAATTCAAGGAATTCCCGGTGAGTAACCAACCTGTATAAAGATTTTAATGAAACCATTGTTGATGACTGACAAATGCCTATATGCTAAGAAACGAAAGTGTAACAAAAAAATAAAAGTTCTCTAATAGAATAACCCCTCCCAATCAGGTTGGCCCACCCTGTTAAAAATGTAAATTTCGTGTTAAAAATCAATGAAAGTTTAAAGGTAATAATGATGAGAACCTTTACAGGATTCGAACCCGGGATAACTGATATCACTCTACTAACCTCTAGTTCGAAAATGGCTTGACTTAATATTTAACACATTTTCAATTCTTTCGCATTTGTAGCCCGTAATTTTTTTGTTTTTACCAAAAATATTTCAGCGACAGATAGAGATAAATTTTGGTGGACTGTAGACGTATGAAAACGTAACTCAAGGCTATATAAATTAAATCGACCGATCTGTCTGGCAGCAAGAGAAAACAATCAAACTAAAGCAGGGTTTCCAAACTAAGGTACGTGTACCAATACTGGTATACGTGCCTTCGGATACTGGTACATGAGCTTGGTACAAACATACAGAAGATTATTGTAAAATCTCATCTATCCATTATTAATACACAATTATAGCTATTTCTTATTTTATTGCCAACAAAAGAAGATAATCGAAGCACAGTTTTAGTAACTGCATCATCATTGGTTACTAGTATTAAGCGTGATAATCACGCAATTTTAAATGTTAGGACTGAAAACTCCGCAGCATTACTTGATGGAATGGCAAACGTATCACTTTTGATCTTGTGGTGCGACAGTCTAAAAGTTGGAGAAACGCTGGTCTAAAGTGATTTGTCGATATTTCAGAAACTAGTAAGTGTCAAAATCTCTCTCACTGCATCTCTCCCCCTTCCGAGAGAAAGATGGAGAGGAAGAGAGAGGGAAAAGGAGTTAGAAAGAGAGAGAGAAATGAGAGAATCTCTCTCTCTCTCTCTCTCTCTCTCTCTCTCTCTCTTTTCACCAACTCCACCCACATGGGCGTCATTACATGGGTAGATTGAGCGAGAGCGAGAGAGAGTGTAAACTTTTCTAAATTAATGTAAAATGTCCTGCAAATACAGTGCCTTTGGCGGCTGTCTCGGCGGGAAGTAAAATCGCATCTGTCGGCATTTAGACCCACAGCTGTAAGCGTTGCGTCAGTGCTTCATTATGCAGATAGCTGGTGTCCAGTTTGCACGTGTTTGTGAAGTGTTGTTAACAAGTGCTTTAGATTGTTTTTGTTTCAGCTTATGTATTACTGGTGCTTTTTTGCAGTCAAATAATGCCAAGCTATACGTATAATTTGAAACGACTCTTACGTCATTACGAATTCCTGCAGGGAAGTTAGAATCAGTTTTGCAGCAGAATCCCCAGATGTTCCTGTTTCACACAGAGACAGTGTTCGGATACTTGTGAAAAATGTAGGTAATCAGGGTTTGTTCTTGTTAAGAAATAGACGTTTTCATGACGTCTACTTGGCAAGCTACCACGCTTTTAAACCTGAAGCCACACATTAGAAGAATTGAAAGAAAATATCAGGATAGAAATTGAAGCAATTTCGGAAGACACACTGATACGTGTTGGTGAAAATTTCCTATATAAATATACTGTAAATTTGTGGATGCAGGAGAACATAATTTCCAACACCTCTTGCAACAAGGTACATGCTCATTTTAAATGCTCATTTTAATTGTAACTGTCTGTGTAATTGTACGAGATTATTTCAAGTTCCGCGTGTTGCATCCAATTTGCCGGCGGACGCGATCTTACTTTCCACCGAGCAAGCCGCCGCTCCGCAGGCACCTCGACCGAAAAAGGCATTGTAGAAGTTTAACGTGACGGATTTTGTTTTTATCCCGTCAGACTATCTTTTAAAAAGAATGATTCATTACATCTTAAAGCTTGTATGAAGCAAAAAATTGTATATAAAAAGTCAATCCACCCTTCATAGCTCGCCATGTGCACTTAAAGTGTGGGAACACGCTCCATCTCTCGGGGGACTTTGGCGATGTCTTCTCTAGAGAAAAGAAAGAACGAAAGGCTTTAATGTATTCATTTGTGCCGTCCTCCGTGGCGAGTGGTTAGCACATCGCGTTACGGCGCCGGGTACCTAGGGTTCGAATCCCGACTTGGGCATGGGTGTTCTTTGTGAGTGTCCCTTCGATTCATTTAATCCTCACCTTCGCGATTGGGCAAAAGTGGCAGATTAGCGAAGTAAAATAAATCAAATCAAAATATAGAAAATCAATTAATTTAATTGTTCATCACAGGATCAAAGTCCCACTTATGGTGAACATTAATTCATGTCTTTCCACTCTCTTATCAATTTAAAATATTTTTTTTTTTTAACTTGAAAGTTAATATTGCTGTATTCGGGGGGAATCTACTGAGCCTTGCTCTGATTGATTGAATTGGTGCTGTAAGTCCACTTTACGCACAGACAGGTTAATCGGAACTGGATCTACAGTTTACAGTGGAATCCGAACCACTATGTGCTTCCCTTGGGTATCGAACCCGGGACCCCTTGATTGCAAGGCGACGACGTTACCACTACGCCATCGGAGAAACATACTGAGACTTTCAATTAAGACTTCTTGCAGGGATTTATAAAGATTTTTTTTCATTTCGGGGTGTAAGGGTAGCCTATATTTAGAGCCAAAAATGACTATCCATTGGGCCTTGGTGAAAAATTTAGGGGGGCGTTAGGGAAATTTGGGGGCGGTGTTATGGGGGATGGTGTGTGTGGCCTTGTACAGTCACGGACACTTCTGAGTTGTAACGACTCCATGGAAAAATTATGGGGCGGTTACAACACAGAAGTATCCGTGACTGTATCTTCCCATACAGGTCTTTCGAGCGAGTACAAAATTTAGTAATAATCAACTTTCTTCAACTTTCCACACATGAAAATATACACAGCCCACTGGACTGTCACACACTCACACGCCCTTTCTGCAGGAATGCAACGAGTGCCTCTCTTTGAAAGCGAGATACGTGCGCCAGATATGACAGATCAGCAAAGCAGAACATGTTGAATTCGTCATGCATTTTAATTCGTCATCGCGTACTTTGCCACGTGCTCAACAAAGAAATAGTGTTCGGATATCCCAACACACTTTCACACTGCTGGCTGCACATATTTCTTCCTCACGACTATTTGTCCAACGTGTAATAATATAATATGACGAGGAAATGGCTGACAAGTCTGTACCATCGTCCACCTGGTACATACAAGCGATAGGTCTTTCCTAGATATCACATGGTAAGCGATTCAAAAATGAAAACATTTATTGTTGCTCCTTCAACTGACAAGTGTGCGAATTCAAACTGTCTTACGAAGGGAAATGCACTCAATCCTAGATTTAATGCGGTATGGTGCGGGGCACATCCACCTTGCAACAAACGCTAAAACTAATTGCTAAACCTGGGCCTCCTACCCTAACCACGCATGCATTATTAGTAGGGACGTGAAGTTTTCGTTTTAACGATAATACCGAAAAGTTGAGGAAAGCAAAGTTAAAATGCATTTGGGTAGGTAGGCATGTTTTCAGTGTTTCGGAATAGCGAAATAACGCGAATTCTGTCACTTTTCAGAATAACACCGAATCTTACACTTTAACGCGAAAAACTCCACGATATATGCAATATACACTTGGGATAACATTTCTTCTGTTCAAAAAGAACTACCTGAAGCGATATTAGATCTATCATTTGTAGTGGAGCTGGTGATAGTTCGATTCAAATATTATTGCCGCGCTTTAGTTATTGCACGCAGACATGACTCACAGTGTTTAACCTCGTCCTGAAATAAGTGGTGGTGGGGGGAAGATCTTTCCAGAAGGGAAATTTCGTAGGAAGAGGAAAATTTTCAGGGAGAAGCAACTGTTGCGTTTCGGGGGGGGGTGCATGTGTGTGTCCACAAAACGTTATTTTGAGGTCGCGGAGGGATTTTTAGGCATTGTTAGGGAAATGTGATGTGTATGATTGTGTTCAAAGAACTGGATGTTATCATTCAATAATCCTTTCATATTTATTGGCTGATGACACGAAATAGTTTTCCAAATGGAAGAAATTTGGTCATTTCTCACAAAGGTAAGCAACACTCTTTTTTGTCATTAAAACTAAAATTTGTCTCAATTTTCCAGAGCTAAGACAACGTGAAAATCTAAAGTATGGAAGGAAAAGTAAAAATGCATGGAAAAATAACCGATTTTACATAAATAACACGGAATTTTGCCCTAAACCGCGCAAAATAACACCGAATTGCAGTAAAAAATTACATCGAAATTTAGGGGAAAATAAAAAGAAAACTTCACGTCCCTAATTATTAGACATAAGCGAAATTGTAAGTTAGGGATTGTTAGGTTAGGGGGGCCCGGTTTGGAGCTCATAACAATTACCTTAGCGTTTGCTGCGAGTTGGATGTGCCCCGCACCGTACCCGATTTTTAAGGATCTGGTACAGTCAATTGGAATTTCGAAACGAGAGAAATGACAGTGAAATTGACACGAGACTATGAGGCTATCCAAAAGTACCATCTCGTCATGGATATCTAATTAATTATATATAAATGGGATCATCATATCTTAGGTAGGAATTTGAGAAAAATGCAGGCTCGACCAGGGCTCGAAGCAGGGTCCATTGCGTACCGAGCCACTTCTCTATCAACGAAGCTACCGAGCCAGACTTGGTTCCGCCTGGTTAGGTTCGAGTCCTGGCTAAAGCTGCATTTTTCGCTGAATCATAATTGCAATTGCGTCGAAACAATTGACACCTACACGTTGTTTTTGCAGTTTTGAGATTTTGCTTCAAGTACTCTTTATGGACAGAAAGGCTAATCGGGACGACCTTACAGTTGGAAGTGCAATCCCAACAACTATGTGCCTCCACCGGGTATCGAACTGGGGACCCCTTTATTACAAGGCAATGACGCTACTACTGCGCCATCAGGGAGGCATGTGAAGGTTTTTGCGGTGTTCCTTATACGAGTACTATATACTATATTCCGAGACTCTAGACCAGGCCTAAACCTACAGAACGACCGCAAGGAAAAAACCTTGGACGAAAAGTCCCCGCGCAGCTTTTCTTTCTTCCGTTTAGCTCGGACCATAAGGAAGGATGCTCCACTCTCCCCCTCCCCTCCGCGCGGGAATACGGTGCACAGGAGTCGCGGGTCTGCGCAGGTTTCTTTGCTTGTGGTTCCACTATACGAAAGATTTGCTACACACGCGAGTAGATGGGATTAGTCTCGATCTAAGAGACAAGAAAGACAAGATTGCGACTCATCCGGTCAAACCCGGATAAAATTTTATCCGGATATTGGATAATTTTTCATCCTGAATTCAAATATCAGGATATCGGATATTCGAATTATCCGAAATGTCTGGATATCCGAATACTGGCATTATCCGGACAGTTTTATCGTTTATCCGTTTTACGGGCTATCCACGTATTATTTTATTCGTCATATTCGTATTTCACTGTACGGATTTTCTACAAATCTTTCACCAAATATGTTCTATCTGGATTGTCGGAATTCTCCAGATAATAGCATTATCCAGATATCTTAAATATCCGGATATTCTCGATTATTTGGATATCCGGATTATCCGTTGCATCCGTAACAGACATAGGAGGATAATTTGAAATCCAGATATCCGTTATTCGGATTTGGCGCCATCCCTACTCCCTACAGCATACGAGTTTATAGTGCAAGACCAATCACTCTGTTCTGGTTCATGACTAGGTTAAAAAAAAAAGGTAAAGTGCTCCCCTGTGCATAGCACCACGCCATGAAGGCGTATAGGGGGTGTGGGGGTAACGCCCCACACTTTCTTGATCCGGTCGTGAATGGGGGTGATGTGATCAGCATCACGCCCCTGACCGCCTTTACCCCCCCAAGGTTTCCCCCCAGGTACCCATGTTATTCGACGCTGGGTGGGCGCCGGGGCCGCTTCCATCGTTAGAAAAGTTCCCGGATTTGAACCGGCCGGAGATCGAACCCGGGACCTTTAGCATGTTAGTCAGACGCGTTACCGACTAGGAATAACAAAACTCCGGGTTCTTTTATAGACGCCCTGTATTATTTGTAATAAAATATCACCATTCGAATTACATTGTCATTTCCCTTGCGGGCGTCCATGTTCATGACAGACATAATTTTATCAACTAATAATAATAATATCGGTTAATCGGAACTACACTCATTGGGTATTGATTTCAGCGAATTGATATGTAATTTATATAAACAAGAGCAACAAATTGTATTGTTGCATATGAAGCAGTTTGTGAATAATGAACATGTAGCGATCGGTACGATTGCTGAAACGATCAGATAAAAGGGCGGGAAAATTGAGAACATTTATGTCGCATGAAAGTGACATTTCATAGCACTTTTGGTCGACCAAATTATCCCCCTGTAGAAGTCGAAAGTTAACGAGATATCGATTAGTGACTCCTACAGAGAGATATGCCACTTCAAGATAGACAGGGTAATTGTCAAGCCTTCAAAACTGATGAGAAGTTATCTTGTTTTCGAGACCTTGAAAGTGACGGTAAGCATAATAGTGTGTTTCCCTTCAGTTAGAACCAGAGCTGTAGCGGAGGGTATACGGTGGTATAAGGCGTATATCCTCTGGTTAACCTTACTCGTTAGCGTATACTTTCTGCTACTATGCGTATACCTTATACTTTCGTCTCATTTATATTTACTTATGTAATTTGGCCATTACTCAAGTGAGCTTATAATCCTCAAGCGACACGGTGCCGTGTGTCGATTTGATGTGAAATCTCCCTAAATATTGTTATTTTTCCCGAAACAATTGACGGCGGACTATAAAGGCTCTTATCGTTAAATGCGAAAATTGAGGTATGTTGTATTTCAGTTTTAAACACTGAGAGAACGAAAGATAACAGAATTGTTTCTTTTCTCTGTTCATTTTCTTTTAAATTAAGTATTTTTCCAATATTTTCACTTTTAGTGTGTAATTAGTAGTATTTTGCTCTCCTCAGACAGACGTTTAATCTTCCAAACTGTTTGTCGTTCCTGTTGGGAAACGACAACAGCGTTTTATCAAATGTTTTTAGCCCTTTGCAAAGAGCTGGTCTCTTCCATTATCTGTGAGGAAGTTCTTAGAAACTTCTTACTTCTTAATGTGTTGTGTTTGTCTTGTGCAGGTCCCTTTACACCCTTACACATTTAACATTTTCCAAAGGGGGCTTTTTGCACAACTTGTTTTAACATTTTCAGTAAGAATTTCAGATAGATATACATTGAAGGGTGCAAAATGGCATACTGTGCCGACGCACCCAACAATTTTAACTTAATCAATCAATAAAAATTGTTTACAGTACATAAACTGATAATGCATAAAAGCAATATCAACAATAAAATAAAATCCAATAACATCCTGTACTTTATGTTTAAATGCCATAATTAATATATGCATTCATATATATATATATTGTTTTTTTAATTTTACAAATGCCTTCTCTATTGCAATGTTTCTATTATGACAATTATGGGTATATCATCGTCATAATTATTCTACCATGAATGGCTTTTTTTTTTTAAAGAAGTTAATCAGGGTGTTTAATAAAATAACAAATCCAAAATTTTTGACATTTTCATAATTTTTTCTTGTCCTTAATTTCCTTTTTCTTGACTTTTTTTTCTCTTTCTTACATTTATTTAATCGTCCCCTACTTAGTATAGTTCGAAATTAAGAAAATAAATATTTTTATTCAATGAAAAATCCCTACCACAAAGCCGGTTAAAATTAAAACAGAAGCTGTACTTAAACAAGAGATTTAGACTTGCTTTGATTATTAATGCATATAAAAATTAATGCTTCAGACATCATCCTGGATGGAGAATGGCTACATTACTTTATTTAATATTTTGGCAAAACTTCGCGCATACAAGAATGAAATTCTTAAGAAACAAAGTGAACAAATCCTAAGTTATTCAATTTTATCAAATCCCAGTACAGGTACAGTAAAACCTCGTTAATCCGGACTACTGGGGGGGGGGGTAAGTTAACCGGTTTAACGAAAGTCCGGATTAACTGAAATAACCTAAAAGAACAGTAGAACGTGCATTAAAACTCCGTTTATAGCAACAAATATGGTGTATTTAAAGGGCATAGGCCTAAATACACTGTACCCGTACAGTACAAAGTCTGCGGGAAACCAAATTTCATCAGTGGTTGACAGCCTTTTCTTTGGGAAGTTCTCTTGTTGACTTCTGGCCACATTTAAAACCTTGCATTCTGCTTTTTTTTTCCTTTTTTTTTTTGGCCTGCCCGGATTAAGTGAAGTCCGGCTTAAGGGGGTCCGGATTAACGAGGTCTTACTGTATATAACAATGTAAATCCACTATACAGTAAAACATAGCAAAAATTCTTGACCACAAGCATAATTTCTTGATTTTTTCTTGACTTTCTTGACCTACCTGTTGATTTCTTTACCTTTCCTTGACTTTCTTGATATTCTCGACTGGTAGACACCATGTTAATTCACTTAATCAATATACATATTTATTTATTTATTTATTGAACTCAACAGGGAAATGGGTATATGTATGTAAATTTCATGGAAACATGGTCTCCACTTAAGGTTTCACGAAACTTAGCGTGTGCCCTCCGAAAATTTTGGGACTACACAGCACTGGTTAGAACCAAAAATATTGCTTTTATTTTACATTTTTCACCTTTCTCAGTATTATAATATGTTCTTAAATACAAGTTTTAAAATCATTTATAGGTTTATGTTACTGTATGTTGTTCCATCGCTGCCGTGTACATTTCAGTCATATTTGTCTCTCCCACAACTCTACAACGGAAACTAAATCACTTGCTTCCGTTCATATACAAAAGAGCAAGAACGCGCATTTTGAGGTCTTGGAATGCGGTAAAGACAGACCCACGAAGGAATCCAAGATTAAACGTTGCAAGCAGCTGTAAGTAAAAAGTTCAATTGCACTTAATTGTTACGTTTCCATGTGCCTCAGCAGTTTCAAGTACCAAACATCCGGTTCTAACGAATAATTCAAGTATTGTCACAAGTATGAGAGATATTTCTTACTTCGTAAAATTCCAACTCACTTAGAATAGAATCGTGTTTACTGAGGCGGCTTATTTCGACTTCCCGGGTCGTTTTTATAACAAACTCTTATCAAAAAAGAATAGTATAATAATTTATGCACTATTAATACAGTTTAAAGTAACAACCACAATTAAGGTACTCCGATACCTCATACTAGGAATGCCAAGATCCGGACTTTCGGATTCGGTTTTTACGATGTAAATCTAGATTCAACGTTGCTCCTTAGCTTGTATCTGTAGTTTTGAAAAGCTTGACGTCATGAACGCACACACAAAAAAGGGGGATCTACTAGCGAAGGCCACAAACTCCGGATAACAGACATCGGGATTTCAAATTATCCGATATCCGTTTCGGGTGCAACGGATAATCCAAATATCCGGATAGTACAGATTTCATGAAGGATTTGTAGAAAATCCGTACAGTTAAAAACAAATATGACGAATAAAATAATATGTGGATAGCCCCTAAAACGGATAGACGATAAAACTGCACGGATAATGCATACATCCGGATAACCGGATATCAGAATATCCGATATCCAGATAGAAAATTATACGATAGGCTATCCATCGTGGATTTCATTTTGCTATAGACAATAATAGGTGCGTACACGGGCAAGAAGATACACGCGGTGTTAACAACCTTCAGGTCAATATCTATTTGCGTATTTCAACTTTCATCTGGAATACTTAAACACTGCCAATTCACAATGAAACAGATTAGTAGGCTCAGAGAAAGCATATCGAATGAAGACAGTACAAACAGTACAATTCCATTGCTGTATTTTCCCAGTGTCGGCGTTTTCTTACGAGCTGACGAAACTCGATTTGACAAGAGCGAAAATCTGCGACCTTTAATTACAAGACTGCCGGTTTAATTTAGTGAACTTTTTTAAAGTATGCTCCCCTCCATTCGCCGTGGCGAGGGCGATTTCGTGGTTCGTGCCTGGCGTATCGTGACAAAGGTGCGTGCTTCCCTTTCGGTTGGAACTCGTGTAGAAGAAAACGAGATCCGTGGTTCGTTGGTCGACTCACACCGCACGTGGAAATGTATTGATAATGGTGATGACGACAGCAGGGCACACGTGACGGGTGTAGTTACACGAGTGATTTATGCTTGTTTAATCTCTGGCTATTTTTCAATTTCTTAACGCGAAAATAAACAGGGTATACTGGAACGATAAATAAATTACCCAAGTCAGCTATTTCTTAACTTTTGCGTGCGGTGGGAGAATTTTAATGCATTTGTTTGTAGAATTTTTCAATTACATTCAATTGATTGAATGATTATTGATTTGGTGTTTGAAGTCTACTTTATGCACAGTAAGGCTAATCGGGACTAGACCTACAGTTTAGAGTGGGATCCGAACCACAACTGAACAGACATTATTGCTGGGCGTGGTTCGGTTTCGCTGGCTCAAGAAACACAAATTAATAATAAATTAAATTTACAGTAAAATTTAAGGACATTGCAAAAGAATCAAATGACAATGCAAATAAGATAACAAAATTAGAAAATAAATGTAATTAAATTGATTAATTTTTTTCTTTAAATTGAAAATAATTTCTCACAACTCAAAAAAACCTGCGAAAACAGTGCATGTTCTGAACAAGAAAATTATAATAAAAAATTCTGATTAGCAATACATGTACCTCATTCATTGTAACTCTATAGAAGAACTCTGTGGCTGAGTAGTTAGCACAGCGCGCTACAACCCCAAGGTTCTCGGTTTCGAATCCCAAAAGGTACAAATTAATAATGAAATTAAACATTTCGTGCCACTACGAATTCATATTCTGAAAAGGTTGCGTACGCTAAACAGCTACGTCAGACAGACATCGCAGAAGTTATGAATCATTCTTAATGTCTATTCTTAGATTGCGTCCGTGCTACAATATTTCACGTCTGGAGAGAAAATTACGTGTTCTATTCCGGGAGCAATAAAAATCCAGTACAATTCCGGGAATTCCCTTTCCCAGAGGATCTGCTACAGTCTCGACTCTTTTTCTACAGAAATATGGCCAGTCTTTACAACTCACACAGGAGAGGGAAAAAAAAAAAAAGAGGTTGTCTGCAATAACGAAAACAATAAGTTTCTCGTAACAAAATATTTCATTCGATTAGCGACAAACAGAACCAATTTTTTTTTTAATAATCGTGCACATTTGCTCAGAGTTACCAAAAAAATTAGTAAAAATTGAAGGCTACCAAACTTTTTTTACGACTACCAAAACGTTTAAGCAAACGTGTTTTTGTTAATTCAAACAAATCCGTTTTTCTTTCAGCAGAGTTGTTAAAGGTCCAGGAATTTTAAATAAATTCAATTCCGGTCCACGAGAGAAAATCAGCAAGCTTAAATGGGTTCTGGACCGTAAAGAAGCTTTTTATCTGTAAAGTATTTCAATTCGGTTCAGGGACCTTTTTTTCGGATCAATTTTTAAATACGGTCCAGGAACAATTTTTGTGGATGAATTTAAATACGGTCCAGGAACTTTTTTCCGGATCAATTTAAATGCGGTCCAGGAACCTTTTTTCACTGAAACAATACGCAACTTGGACCGAATTTAAATTGTGCGAGAAAAAAAGGTTCCGGTCCTGCAGCGAAACCCAATAGAAGCCATTGGAATTTATTGGTTCCTGGACCTTAACAACCCTGCTTTGTAGCTGGTGGAATAAAATATATTTTAATTAAATATTCTTCGAGCATTTACCATGGCTTTACGATTACTGTTGTTGATAAGCTAAACAATACTTTTCCAAACAATTAATATGGTTACCAGTGATTAACGAGTGATGAGAAAGCGTACAGCATGCAATAATGACTGCCACGGTTTCAGTGGTTTTCCGGAATCCCAAAAATTTATGTGGTAAAAGCACTTGACTGCAGCCCGAAGCTAGTTACGCCGTTGTCGTTGAAAACAATGGATCGTTCATGAAAGTCTGATTAGAGATCGAGGAGGAAAAAAAACTCTGCATTCAGCAGATCGGCAAGTCCCGCTCGCCCTGGAATTTTCTTCCATGGCGGATGATAAGCGTGCCTTCTCGACACGCGATACCTGACAATCGAAAAGCAACCTTTGCACGGATAACAATTAGAAAAGGTAATTAGTCAGACATGAGAACGGGTTCACGGACTGGATAGATTTGTCGAGTCACCAAGCTCTCTGTCGGATCTTGATTGTCCTGGGACTAATCTCACCTCATCCTTCTTCATCGTGGTCGCGTACTTTCCGCACCCTTAGAATGGGTCTTAAGGTCCTGTTGAACCCAAAACCCTATATCGTGGCAAGGGCGTTCGAAGGATTTTTTCAAGGCGGTCAGTCAGTCATAGAAAGGTTTATTATTATTATTAGTTACTACTACTACTACTACTTCACAAATCATAAAATTGAAATTGGATTGAAAATATTTTGGCGTTGTATACGTGTTCAGACTCGAGTCTACTATTTAGATAGAAAGAAACAGGATTCGCCTTTCTTCCTTTCAATAAACATCTAGCCTATCATTTCGTTGATGAACGAACAGTTATTTTCTTTTTGTAGTCTTTCACATTGCACACATATCAATCAGAATCAGAGACCACTTAATCTACTTCATGGTACATCTAATCCATGTTTTTACATGCCGAAGGGTACTGTAAAATAATAATAATAATAACGATAATAATAACGGCTTTAAGTTACAGAAAACAATATTTTTTGTTATAAAAAATTGATACAATTTCACCATTCGAATTACATTTACTGTTTCCAGAAATCTCGGTGGGAGGCAAGTGCCCCCTGTGGGCGCCCTTGTATCGTGGTACAAGAACCAGAGGAATGCAACTTCAAAAATTCTGTTTCCTCTGAAAAGCTCTATTTGAAGTCAGATCGGCATATCTCCACTTCCAACCCTTAGCAGTAAGGTAGAGTCCCACACATCTCCACTTCCAATCCTTAGCAGTAAGGTAGAGTCCCACACATCTCCACTTCCAATCCTTACCAGTAAGGTAGAGTCCCACACATCTCCACTTCCAATCCTTACCAGTAAGGTAGAGTCCCACACATCTCCACTTCCAATCCTTAGCAGTAAGGTAGAGTCCCACACATCTCCACTTCCAACCCTTAGCAGTAAGGTAGAGTCCCACACATCTCCACTTCCAATCCTTAGCAGTAAGGTAGAGTCCCACACATCTCCACTTCCAATCCTTAGCAGTAAGGTAGAGTCCCACACATCTCCACTTCCAATCCTTAGCAGTAAGGTAGAGTCCCACACATCTCCACTTCCAATCCTTACCAGTAAGGTAGAGTCCCACACATCTCCACTTCCAATCCTTACCAGTAAGGTAGAGTCCCACACATCTCCACTTCCAATCCTTAGCAGTAAGGTAGAGTCCCACACATCTCCACTTCCAATCCTTAGCAGTAAGGTAGAGTCCCACACATCTCCACTTCCAATCCTTACCAGTAAGGTAGAGTCCCACACATCTCCACTTCCAATCCTTAGCAGTAAGGTAGAGTCCCACACATCTCCACTTCCAATCCTTAGCAGTAAGGTAGAGTCCCACACATCTCCACTTCCAATCCTTACCAGTAAGGTAGAGTCCCACACATCTCCACTTCCAATCCTTACCAGTAAGGTAGAGTCCCACACATCTCCACTTCCAATCCTTACCAGTAAGGTAGAGTCCCACACATCTCCACTTCCAATCCTTAGCAGTAAGGTAGAGTCCCACATATCTCCACTTCCAATCCTTAGCAGTAAGATAGAGTCACGTATCTCCAGGTTACAGACTCTTTTTTTTTTTTTAACAGAGTCAGACATATTCTTTAGAATACATTATTTCCTGCCTCCCGTAAATTTTATAAATTGTAGTTACGTCCCTCTGGTTCTCACACGACGATATGTGGTAATCGCGGCGCCTATGGAAAATTGAACTGCTGCTTGTCGGGCAAAAAATATACAGAGAGATTGAAAAGATCTTGACACTTTTACATCGCTATAGCTCTTTAACGAATTGCAATAAACGTACTACACATGAATAGAAAAGTTTGAAAGTTACGTTTAATTTCAGTAAAAATGGCGACGCTGCTAGAAAAGGAGTTTTGCGTGATTGAGTCATACACGACAAACTCAGTCATCGTGATGCAAAGGAAGTTCGATACACTGTCTAAGAAGGCTACACAAAATCAATCAATCATCTGTGACTATGAAATGAAAATTTGAGTGTTTACCTTTCTATTCATATATGGCAAGTTACTATATTGCAGTTGGGTAAAGAGTAATGGCTTGTGAAAGTATCAACATCTTTTCAAATCACCCTGTATAATCTGTGCTAAGAATAGTCCACTTACTCTACTTTTGCTTATATGGTCTTGTTTCGGCACGTGTGTTAAAATTATTCCAGCACTATACGCAGCAATGTAATTACAGTGTTGCCTACATTATTTTATAAACGCGTTGTGTTATATACAACGTTGTTCGATTAAGCATTTACCAAATCTTCCTCCACACTTGAGTGGCCATATTTGTCTGTTCCAAACGCGAACTTGTACATCGTTCCTTCCCTTATTTTATCATCCGATTTGTTCTTGCATTCGCTCAATCAGGAAAATCAGCGCGGTCTATTGATCTAGTATTTACAAGATCTATAGTACGACCTTGGAAGATCCTTTCTTGAATAAGAATTCCTAGTGGCACAACAGTATCAAGCTGCATGGCAGCGTTCCAAATTAATCTTTCCAAGTCGCAAAAAAACGACTGTCATTTTTAATTTAGAAGCCATTCGAATCCCTCGGGTAGACATTTTTGTGACAATGGTCCTTAAAAATGATGGAAAATTCGACCTTTCAAATGCAGTAGCAGGGATTATTCGATATAGCTACATATATACTTAAATACTATTATTCCACAACGGGTAATTTTATCACACTTATTTTGTCAATAAAGTTTTCACTTCGTGAGTTCAACTGTTTGAGGAAATTCACACAAATTACATCAAATATGCCTTAAATTGGATTCAGCTCACTATCTCTAGCTTCATAAAACAAAAATCAATTTCAATATCGATGGCAGAGTTTGGACATATTACGGTGACCAAAATGTTTAAGCTCACAAGATAAATGTTTCAATCTAAGAGCATGAGAATGTTTAAATAAAGTCAGACTGAATTAATGTTATTCTTTGTTTTGTTGTGTGATCTTAAACATTGTAGAAATGTATGTTTCCGTATTCACTAGTTTTGATTGATGTTTTGCTATTGAATTGCCTATAAGTGACTAAGTTCTTGGCGCCTAAATGTTATGGATTAATCTCCAAATGAAACCTAAACATCAAAACCGCGTCTCGAACCCTTACAAGACATCCTTTAAATTTCAAAACCTCATTATGATAGGCTATACTCAATTTAATTTTTAAAGCCGCAAAAAAAAAAAAAGTTTATATATGAGAAACGCGTTTCTTTCAACTCACTTTATGAAAAATAAGCTATTTAACACTGGCCAATTTAAAGGGGTTGATATGCCACACATGTTTTTCCGTATTAAAATGCTATGGAAACACAGTTGAAGTGTTCAAGTATCTATGCAGCATTTTCTTCTTCTGAACTACGCATAAGTAATATAATTAATTGACCGTAAATAACAACGACTGTGATAACGCATTCAGTGTTTGTCTCATGACAACATATGCTCTGGAGTTGAGATTAGGATGAATTATATTGTCTCAACTTGTGCTGGAAGCTGAGGAAGAAATACCACCAAATGGTTTGATTGAATGATTGGTTTATATTACTTTACTTTTCTGTCGCTTTTGGCTAATCGCGAAGATAAGGGTAAGTGATGATATGCAATTGATGAAGGGACACTCACAAAGATCACCCATGCACAGGCCGGTACCCCTGGCGTTGTTGGGTTGTGTGTTAACCACTACGCCACGGAGGCAGGCTAGCACCAAATGGGAATGGTACCAATACAAAGTCTCAGTCACGTATCCAAATTCAACAGAAGACCGAGAAAGAACCAGGCCAGAGTTCAAACATCGAGACGACAACGAGATCCTTCGAGGCTTGACGATACGAGATGGACCTCTGTAAATCGAGGCGAATCCGAGAATTTTGAAGCCAATCGCGACGATGAATACTGTTTCAACGTCGAAGCTTGTTTTAAGTTCCCTTTAGGCTGAGATAGGCTAATCGAGACCGTTAAGATTCGACCCACTGTACAATGTACGCAGTTACTGGATTCCCTGTAATGCGTTACGCAGACTTCAATTACATATTTTCAATGGCAAGTTCTGCTATCGCCGTAGAGTTAGGCAACACACGTAACACACTGCATGGAAGCCAGTATTTCAGGATCTAGGGGTCCCATTTTTATTTGCCAGTGACTGTCCCTCAACCGGAGATCGAACCCGGCACCCGTGGATTACAAGGCGGCTACGTTACCTTCGACTACAGCCCTAGTTCTAACTGAAAGTAAACATACTACTATTATGCTTACCATCACCTTCAAGATCTTCAAGGGGTCCCGGGTTCGATTCCAGGTGGAGGCACCTAGTGGTTCGGATCCCACTTTAAACTGTAGGTCCAGTCCCAATTAGCCTTATTGTGCATAAAGTGGACTTAAAACAACAACTCAAAAACCTTCAAGGTCTCAAAAACAAAATTACTTTTCGTCAATTTTCAAGGCTTGACAGTTAGCCAGTCTATCTTGAAAGTGCACGGTCTACGAGAACCCCTCAATCGATATATCTTTAACTTTCGACATCTACAGGGCAAATAACGCTACAAGTGGATAATTTGGTCGCCCAAAAGACCTATGAAATTTCACCTTCATGCGACATAAATGTTCTCGATTCTCCCGCCCTTTTATCTGATCGCTTCAACAATCGTACCGATCGCTACATGTTTATTATTCACAAACTGCGTCAGATGCAACGATAAAATTTGTTGCTCTAGTTTATGAAAGTATAAATTACATAAATTCGCTGAAATCAATGAGCGAGTATACCAGTATTTCGAGTTTCGATTAACGGATATTATTATTTGTTGATAAAATTATGTCTATGTCATGAAATGGAATAGAGTGGTTGGTTGGTCTTGCATTGTACGTATATGATGTAGGGATGACCACAAAATGTGAATAACGGATAATCCGCATAATCATAATATCTGGAGAATTAGGATATAACAGATTTGGTGAAGGATTTGTGGAAAACACAGAGAAATACGATTTTATTTGTACTTTTAAGTCCACTTTATGCACAAATAGGCTAATCGTGACTGCACCTACTGTTTAAAGTCTGATCCGAACCATTATGTGCCTCCACCGGGTATCGTACGCGGGACCCCTTGATTACAAGGTGAAGACGTTAGCACTACGCCATCGGGGAGGCCACAGTAAAAAATGAAAATTACGAATAGAAGAATACATGGGATTTCCCTTAAAACGGATAAACGACAAAACTGTCCGGATAATGAACACGTTCGGATATCCGGACAATTCGAATAATTACGATAATCCGAATATCGGATATCCGGATAATCTGGAGAATTCGGATATCAGAATATCCGATATCCGGATATTTGAAATCAGGATAAAAAATCGGATCAGTTGCAATCTCGTCCTGTCTCTTAAATATGCAACATATCGAGATCAATCTCTTCTCCTCGCGTGTGTAGCACATCTCTCTCGTTGTACGAATGTCTGGTCTTGAGATTCGGAATATATAGTATAAGCAACACCTTCACAGCGTATAAATGTCATTGTTTCAACATCAACAAACCCTCCAAAAACGCATACGACGACGGAGATGAAATGAAATTAATGATAATGAAACACAATGATACATCCATTCCTTAACCAGAGTTTGACCACCGAAACTACTGCCTTCGTACCACTGAGAACTAAATGCATCATATCGATTGATGCACCATAATGCATCGATTGATGCACTAAAGTGTGTTTTATAGCTTCTTCAAAGAATCAGATTCAGATTTGATGAATTTGGGTGCATTTTTGTATGTCGTGAAAGAAACACCAAAATGCATCATTTCTATGCACTGATGCATCTTTTTTGATGATGCACTTAAACGTTTCGTCTCAGCTACATAAACCCTGTAGTTCAGACCAAACGTTTAAGTGCATCATCCAAAAAGATGCAGGAAGGTGCATCAAGGAGCATCAACTGATGCATTGAAGTGCATCTCGACTGAAGGAAATCCTCACTTGAATCAAATGATGCATTTTGGTGTTTCTTTCACGACATACAAAAATGCACCCAAATTCATCAAATGTGAATCTGATTATTTGAAGAAGCTATACAACACACTTTAGTGCATCAATCGATGCATTCTGGTGCATCAATCGAAATGATGCATTTGCGTAACTCTGGCTACTCTGCGAAGGAAGTAGGCATTCTCAGTCTCGTTTGAGAATATGATACGATATTGAAAAATTGACCTAATCAAATTTACCCTTCTACGTTTCTTATTCAGAAATACCAAGTGGATATTCTCATGATTATTTTTAGTACATATTTACAGTTAGTCCATCAGTACTAAAGTGGAAACCCGTGATGCTGTTTGCATGTATTCGGGTTAAAATTCCGATATTCGAGGACTCGTAGCATCCAAACGCAGCTTCAAACTGAAAACAAACTTCATTCAGAAAAGTTGTTTGACGTAATAACCCCTCGATACTGTCGACGTTTATGCGACGACACGCTGTGCATGTTGTTTATACTATATATTTCGAGACGAAACCGCGAACGACACAGTATATTTTAAGTAGACTTTATACTGGGATAGGTAAATTGGGACTGGACCTACAATTTATAGTGGGATCCCAGCCAGTGTACAATGTGTCACCACCGAGGATCGAACCCGGGACCCCTTGATTGCAAGGTGACGGCGTTATCACTACGCCATTGGGAAGGCCCGGGAGTTCCTCATTCACGATACGAGACTATGTCAAGTCTCGCCTCGTCTCGTCCCATCTCGGCGGATACCCCACCAAGGTATGGAGACACGCCAATTAGGTCCAAGGCGAGTGAGTATGCACTGTGGAAAAAAAAAAAAAAAAAGAAAAAGAAAAAAAAAAAAAAAGAATTACAAAGTAATTCACTTCAAATAATGTATCTCCCACAGGAAATTATATCGAATCACGCTACACTTACGAGAAGAATACTGCTTCGTTGTGAAGGAATGTTCTGTTTTACTGAATGGCCAATGCTACTTTATGTGTCAGATCACTGGGATCAAAATTATCAATCATCATATCGAAAAATTATATTACTAATTATGCAGAAGATATAGCTGCGTTAAAATTGCCACCCATCACGCCATTAAATTAATGTGAACATTTTACAGTGCATGAATTTTTACGGGCAGCATCGACTACACTCGAAATTATAATTATAATTTTACAATGTAAGAAATTACATTGATTGGATTGGTTATTTTACTTCGCTTTTCTGCCACTTTTGGCTAATTGCGAAGTGATGAAATTGATGAAAGGACACCCTCAAAAAACACCCATTTTCTGGTCGGGATTCGAACCCGGGACTCGTAGCGCGCTGTGAAAACCACCCAGCCACACACAAGAAATTACAACTCAAACAAAATATTTCGACATTAAATTACGGGCAACTTTTTTACAGCTATATCACTGTAATCTAAATTGACAGTGTCATCGCCCCAAAAAAAGAGGGGGCGGCCTTGAAAACGATTTACGATGTGACGATGACAATAACATCGCAGTAAGAAAAAAATAGAAAATCAGTGCAACAATTAACGTAAACAAGTGGACATAGTGCTGACATGCTTTTAAAGTGACGTGCGATAACATATATTTGCATTGTTAGACGAAAAAAATTGCATTGTGTGCGAATTACTTAAACAAACCTAGTAATATTTCATAATTTCGATTCCTGATGTGCGAGTTACTGAAAGACCACAAGCCAATCATGTCCCTGGCTTCGTAACCTGTCGAAGTATTTTATGATCGAAGTTTCTTGTGAGCAATGAACTCTCGTAGAACGAGTAAAGGCAGTGTGGAAAGCATTTATCACTATGTCTTTCGTTAGAACAAAAACACCGGACTTTAAACACAATTGATCTCGCACTAGAAAACAGCGTCCTCTTTTCCTTTTCAAACGCTATTGACTACAGGAAAACAATACATAATTTAATAAGGCCGGTAAATAAGGGGGACACATCGTATTGACGGACATGCGCAGTTGACGAGCTCACTACTTACGTAACTTATATCATTAAATCTTACGCATGCTGACAAACGTACAACACCGATGTGTTGTAGGGAGGAAAATTACATATATTACCAGCTATCAACAAGTTCTACGGGTGCCATACAGTTAGAACAAAACAAAACAAAATACTAACGACGTATTCCCCAGTCCAACATGGTGCTTGTTCGCCCTCGCGATCTGTCGCCGCAGCTCCTCACACGACGATGCTCGAGGGAACACTGTCACAAGCGAACCGTTGGATTACAATCGGCGTCTTCCCAATGTTGCCAACCGTACAGAAATTTCACTAGACGTACCCAGATCCGAAGGTTCTCTGCGAGACAGAGTGGCGACGATGCAAAGTTGCGAAAACAGGAGTCACGGCTGTGGAGTGGGGAATAAATAACATTACGAGCAGACACGTATCTAGAAAAATATTGTGGAGGGGGGGTGAACCAAGTGTCTCAGAAATAATAATAATAATATGAATGTTTAATTACTACGTTAATATAACTTCAGGGCTCGAAAAATCCCGGTCGCCAGCTCGAAATGGCGACTAAAATTTTCAGCCTGGCGACTGTGATGTTTTGCTGTATTATGAACGAAATTTTGAAGATTCTTTATTCTTTATTTCCGTGGGCGAAGTTCAGCCTGAGGCTGTTCTGCCACTTAACCCGTGTCATGGAGTATGGCCAATATTTAAGCACATGTTGCGTGCGTCTGTTGACAAAATTTCGACCAGCTAGTGTTGCCATTTACGGAGGATATGTACCAAAAATGGCACTTTTTCACCACTCAACCCATAAAATCGCCAGTCAAAAATCTATCAAATGCTGCACATGATCAATATTGGTCGCAAATGATAGATTGACATGGCATCCGACATCTAATTATAACCCTTTGATAATTTCTTACATATTTTTCTCTCAAAAATGCATTTCTGGAAAAATTTTAACACTGCCTTTCGCCAGTTATTAATTAATCTAATTTTGTGTGTGGCGTAAACTGATAATTTTTTAGCATTGAAAAATATCTCAATGGATGAGGTTTTATAATGCAGAAAACCCGGTGTAAATATATCTTACGCTTTTCAAGACAAACATTTTCAAAGTTTGGGTTGCGCGACTTTTGAAACACCGTAGTATGCACAATTGCTAGTAGGTGGTTTCCTGGCTCCTGATATTCAGAGCTGGCTCCTAGCTCTGAAGAAGATTTTTCGAGCACTGTATAACTTATAGGTTTATTCATATTATTAATATTGTATTGTTATTATTACATGAATACATAGGTATAAGAATAGAGATATAACAACATATATCCAATATCTAGCTTACGCGTAATTAAGATCGCCAAAATTTGTATGAAACAACTGTCCTGACAAGGAAATTAATGTAAAAAAGATAAAGAATTAAATATTTATTGAATAAGAGAAAAACTATGTTAGATCCAGTTGACGAAAAGTAAGTTCCTGAATAATATTTTATGCATATTAGTGTGCATAAATCTTTGGTACTGTCATGCAAAGCCGTATGATAGCAATATAAACTTTTAATTATTTAATTTTAGTACTAAAGTTTTTCGGGGGGATCCTGACCCTCTAGACGCACCCTAAATACGTCCTTGATTACGAGCTGAGAATTGGCCCGCAGAGAGAATAAAATACGCAAACAGCAACTTCCAGATCCTGTAAACATTATGTTCCATACCAGGGTCGCCGTTCAGGGGGCACACTGTTTGAGAAACCTCGTGCTTCCTATATATGTCTAAGGAACGCATATATCTGAATACAAAATACTAAAAAGAGGATAATAAAAGAATGCGTTATCAGAAGGGTGATTTCGAAAAGATTTTGCTACCTTTAAAAAATACAATTCAACAATGATGAATGGCATGCAACCCGTGATCAGCAAAATTACCGTTAGAGGAATCAAACACTTTCCAAGACGGAATCTAGACTTACGAAGCGAAAAAGAACAAGTAATGAAATTCCATTAAACAAATTTAGGATTCATTGATTGATTTGGCTTATTTTAACTTTGCTTTTCTGCCACTTTGTTAATCGCGGAGATGAAGATAAGTGATGATATTCTGAAATTAATGAAGGGGCACTCACAAAAAATATCCATGCCCAGGTGAGGATTCGAACCCGGAACCCCTGGCGTTGTAGAGCGCTGTTCTAGCCACTCCGCCAATTAAACATTAAAATACAGTGGCATTTTACAACAGTGCGTCGTCAGTTCATTGATCTGTACTGCCTAACAGCCTATTGGGAAGGGGGAGGAGGAAAAGGTTTTATAAGTCCTTGCCTTGACTCATCTCACCCAGCAGCTTCCTGGAGATGAGGCCTGCTCGAAAAAGGTATTTAAAGTCAGAAATACAGTGGATGTGAAAAAATAATAAAATACAAAAATGTAGAAAACCAATTTAACGCATTCTCAATATGTGATTCTGACCCTTACATTATGCCTGGAATAAGATAGCTACACAGAGATTACGATCAACAGTGCATTCAAGTTTATATCTTATTTTTTTTAAAAAAAAAATGTTAAATCGCATTGTATTGTTCGTTCTGGCACATTCTACAAACAGTTCCATATATTACAACGAAAAGAGATAGAAATCTGCACCGAGAATCGTTGTCAACTGTAGCGAAATATCCCGTAGCTTTAGAAACTTTGAGTACTTGTCCGTTGGCAACACTGCTTCTTTCGTATCAGGTGTACGGGTACGAATGTGAAAGAGGAACTACCACTGGCGATTACGATCTCCCTTCAACTTTTTCTTTCTTTTTTAAAATAAAAACGTTAGCCATCTGTTTCGTATTGTGCACCAACAGGTTGCCCAACTGTTGATAAGCGGACTTCACACTCTGGTGGTGGAGGAAGTGGCGGAATCCCACTGCCATAAAAACTCTTCCTCGCAGCTGTGTTGGCCAAGTTCCCTGGCGGAACGCGATCGATACGATACGAGAGCAATGAAAGAAATTTCATACACAATTCCAAAAACTGTATCAATGTACATCTATTTTAAAATAAAACAGTTCCAGTTACTTTATCCACTGTTACCGTTATGCAGTTATTAGTTACTCATTTGAGAAAGTAAATGTCTACTAACGGAGCTGCAGTTATCGTTAATTTAAAAAGTAATTAAGTTACTTCATTACAGAAAAGCTATAACGCGTATGTTTCATGCCTACATGAAGCCGCTGACCTCTGTGGCGGAGTTTCTATCTGCGACGCCAAGGGTGGTAGGTTTGAGTCCCGGCCTGTGCATGGGTGTTCTTTGTGAGTGTTCCTTCATCAATTTCACCCCATCATGAGTCATCCTCATTGCCGGGATTAGCCAAAAGTGGAAGAAAAGCGACGTAAAATTTTAAAAAAAATTAATTTAATAGCAAGCAGGAAATTCTTTACTCATTACGTCAAAATTAATTTTTATCAAATCTACTAATCTACGATATTCTAAAATTTGTACAAAATGTAAATAAGTCACAGTAAATCTCTATATTTCCATTAAAATGAACATTTTATTTTTTAACAAATCATGATTTTTACTAATTACTACTAATTACTTCTGGGTTGTAACGAATTAATTGAATATAAATGCATTTGTTACAATCTACAAATGTCATGACTATGCGTTAACTAGAAATCTCCGGACAACGACATTTTATACTAGGCAACCCAATGTGCATAAGGTGTTTGGTGTGTTGCATATAGAGTTAGGCGTAATTTCAGGGTCCCACGTGAGCATTACAAATTCGTGAACGTTTTGCTAAAGAGATACGGAGAGAAAAATGTATTTATTTTATGTCGCTTTGCGGCCTCCTTTTTTTTCTAATCGCGACGATAAGGATGAAAACGATTTCGTGAAGTACATATGTTCAGTTCTATTGTTAGTCAACCAACCGTAAACACAACTTCACTACATTTATGTGGTGGTTTTATCATAAAACTACCTATATTCAAATACAAAATTATTGCGGAGCAGTGGACATTCAAAATTGACCAATAGGATTGATTACTCAAGTCACGAGCATTTGTTTCCAGTGACTTCGTTCCTTGTTCACCTAGGCTCCTTACACACTGGGGCGAGTATCTTATCCCTTCTCTCTGAATTTACACCTGCGCACAGGGATTGTAGCGAGACGAGATCAGCCCCGGTTTTTAAGCCAGTTTGTGTTTGGTATGTTGTTACTACATTTGAAATATCTCGTGATTTATATTATTTATTTAATTTTATGGCCCTTTCCTTTTTGGGCCTGGATCTGGACACGACACGTCTCATCTCGAGTTGAAAATGCTGATCAAGTTCTTGATCTGAAGAATAAACACTTGGCCTCGTCTCGAATTTCGGAAAATTAATAAGATAAAAGAAAGCAAAAAAGAAAAAAGAAAATTTCCTCCTAAAACGAAATATACGTAAACATACGCTTTCGCACATACAATAACACATATATCACATTTGTTTCAGTTACCACCAATAACATTGAAAAAAAAATATGGTTACCAAAATGCTTAAACGACCCTTACAAACAACGTATTTTCATTAAACAAATCAGTTTTCCTGTAAACTAGAACAATATCAATGAAGTCCGAATTTTCGTGCACATTACATTCTAATTTACAAATTTCGAACGAGACGAAACTTTTGGACAGTGAAACAGATATGAAACGGTTGCCTCGGCCTCTGTATATAACATCTTGCATCTCTACTACAACTTTGATCTGTCAAAATGTTATAGCGTAGCGATTCGCCACAACAGCCCTTTTCGTTCGGAGAAATATACCAAATACCCATTGATAGACGGTTGGCTAGCCTTGTACTGAATGGAACCCAGCAACGCGGGAAGTCTGAAGTTCTTATCGCCCAAGAATTTAAAGCGTCGAGACTGCCTTCACGTGTTTTGGAGGAATCGATAACTTGGGGAGAGTATTTTTGTGCTTCCCACAAACTTCGGAGAGACAGGCAAGAGTTTACAAAGAAGCTTAAACGAAACGGTCCTGCTCATTGTGTTGGGTCCATAAATAGAAGCATAAATGATTGTTAATGAAACAGTGGCGTGTTCGAAGTACAAGGGGGAGGGAGACTTACCTTAAATAAAACATCATACATGAAAAGATTATGGCATGACTAATACATACATTGACAATAGAAATGAGTGGTTTATCAGTCCATCAAATGTTCTTTTCCTACATTCAGAGTTGCTACACTGAAAGTAGAAATCTGCAGACAGGTAAACGAGCAAAACCGTGACATTTTCTCAGATTTTCCAGTTAGTATCACAGAAACATGTAGGAAAAATCGACAGTGTTCTACTCGGAACAAGTAAATATAATTCTAACCAAAAGTTAAGTACAGTACAACTTGGAAACTGTAAATAAGCGGGTGTACAGAGTGGCCTGCCACGCACAGTTGCCAACTGCGTTGAGAAATTGCTAAACCTGGCGAATTTGCGGTGCACGTCGGCAAAGATGGAAAAGAGCAGATTAACTTTCTGCCTGGGTTTTGGTGGACTCGCCGCATAGAATATTAATAAGTATTTATCTTCTTGAGCTCCTGCTTGGACTAATGATTAGCGCTCTTACTTTTGGTGCGAACGATCCTGGGTTCGATCCCCTTCGTGGTCTCCAAAATGTCGGTGTTGACCCAGCATTGTGCGGACAAACTTGACAGGAGTACCAGCAGACTTTGTCTCGAAATCCAGAAGACAATGGCTTCAGGCATCTCGGTCTTCCTTATCGTACAACACTTGAGCAACCTTGCGTTCTGACATCACGGGAAAATGCCTTCAATTTTAGGGGAAATGCCTAAGTTGTTAGTTTAGGCTAGTTAGGTATAGTTCTTTTAGCATAAATAATACATTTTCATTGTATTTATGCTAATAGAACCAAACCTAACGGACCTAACCTAACAACGTAGACATTCCTCGTCTGACGTCAGAACAAAAGGTTGCTCAAGTGTTGTGCGATAAGGGAGACCCCCCCCCTCTCCCTCTCTACCCATCTCAAATTTAGCGGATCAGACCATTATGGAACACATTCTACTCTCACCAATGTATGACGTCATACTTTCTGTGGACACACAATATGCCGACAATTTTGTTGCATGAGAATTGAGTTTATTATAGCCTTATGATGTTTGCACAGGCCAGTGTGTTCCCAGATAACAGTGCGAACACATAATTGAAAATATAGAATTTGAAATATGAAAACACAGACGGAATATTATAGAGGTACACATCAAAAATAGAAAAAGAAACTAACCTAAAAGGATATCTCAACCTTTTTGAAAACATTGTTTTTCCATCTCTTTCCTACTATTTCAACCCGCTAATCTTCACTTTCTTTTGTGCGAGATTCTCTGCTTTTGTTTCGTAGTCGTCAACGTCACACTCCCCCATTCAGTGATGACGCTCGCTGCTTTTAGGTAATATACCACTGGCTTTGATGTCCCCTAAGCTCGTCTTTCACCTTGTATAATGGGCTGTTCATTACGCACACTGCCTTATGAGCGAAAGTAAGTGGTCTGTCGTGTGTTACGGAAATCATTTCATGTTTGTGCTCCAGACAGTTGCACTCCCATAATTGATTACGTCCTTCCTACTCATTTTTTAGTTAACGTTACATGACCTTTTCTCATGAATGCACAGAAAGTCGACATATCTGACTATTCCAGTGTTGCCAAATCTCGTCCATATTCCAAATTCTGACAAATTCTAGACTCTAGAGCAGTGGTTCTCAATCTTTTTCAGTCCGGGACCCACCTTGAAGGATATTACACTTCCTGGGACCCATAAGCATGGGCGCCGGTATCTGAGTGCGCAAGGCGTCGTTACCTTGTAATCAAGGGGTCCCAGGTTCCATACCCGGTGGGGGCACATAGTGGTTCGGATACCACTTTAAACTGTAGGTCCAGTCCCGATTAGCCTTATTGTGCACAAAGATGACTTAAAACACCAAATCAATCAATCTGAGTGCGCAAGTCTCAGAAGCAGAAGCTGCTTATGTTCACTGTCCATTTCATCGTACAGCACAGAAAAAGTATTGAATTTAACGGAAGAGCTTTTATAAAGTTTACGATTTTAACCCAAAACAGTTTTGAAACCACTCGGCATATTTTTAGCAGGCTATGCCTTCCGGTGAATACCTGAAATGTAGAGTTTACACTACGTACAACACGGGTTGAATTTAAATTCTTACAACAATATATCTTCGTAAGTTAAATGTAATAGGTTTTTAAAGACACGGTAAATAAATTTTCGAGACTTCACGACCACCAAACGCCCCTCATGACCCAGCAAAGGGTCGCGCGCACCATAGGTTGAGAAACGATGCTCTTTACAGAATTCAAGTGAATCTTAAGGTTCAATTTTTTTGTTGTCTAGATTACTCATGTGTATTATCTTCGTGCATTCGTAAGTCTATATTCTGCCACAAATATCTATATAACCGCGAAAACTCGCCTGGGCATGGATGTTTGTGAGTGTCCATTCATCAATTTCATCATATCATCACTCATCCTCATCTTCGCAAATTAGCCAAAAGTGACACAAAAAGCGAAGTAAAATAAAGCAAATCAATCAATCAATCGTAACCGCGAAAACTGCCGATCCCCGTGGCGGAGTGGATAGCACATCGTGCTACGACGCCAGAGTTGCGGATTCGAATCCCGGCCTGATCACGGGTATTCTTTGTGAGTATCCCTCATCAATTTCATCATATCATCACTCATCCCCATCATCGCGATTAGCCAAAAGTGGCAGAAAAGCGAAGTAAAATAAACCAAATTAATCAAGCAACAGCGAAAATTGGCGAGACAAGATCCACTTGAATACTTTACACGGAATTCTAAGCAGATGCAATCTAGAATATCGTATTGGTTTTTCAAAACGAATGATTTTTTGTGGGGGGATGTTGACTGAAAAAGGGAACAGATATTGTGGCACTATAGTGTAAAGCTGTCCGTACACGATCAAACACATCATTGAATTCCACGCTTGACGGAAGTGACGTCAGAGCACACGTCATGTTGCTTCTCGAATTTATCACTCTCATATCGGGCATATGATACAACATTTGCGGGGGGTCAGTTGCATTTCTTTGCTTAACATGAAAACAGAACCAGCTCGGCAAATGTTATATCATGTTTCAAATTGGGTACTCCAAAATCTATAAACAACGGCCTATTTTTTTCTGTAACAATTGTATTCATTTGGTAATTTCGGAAGAAGCCCGATTCCGTTGTGTTTGATGTCAGCTTTCGGATCTAAATATCAGTTTAGCTCCGATACGACAGGACACAACGAACGCAACACGATGAGTCACAAAGCGACACGAAACGACGAGTCATTTTGTTTGTTACATAAAATCTAATTGCAGATTTCGTCCATGTACGCACTAGGTCTAGGTCTGACATTTATAATCTGGGAAAGCTGGTAACGATGCATCAGAATCAATGTGTATGTAGAATTAATGTATCAATTTATATGTTTTGAATTGAATCTATATAATAATGCTACTGACTTGCACTTTCGCGATGTTTATTGCGGTAGCCACAGAGTCTATTCAAATATGATTTTCTTTTGCCCCTGTTTCCGGTCTGTAATTGGAGGTCTGTGGCTGAAGTGGATGGACTCGACTCCCGCATGCGCAGACCGTTTTGCTGCTCCACGCGATTCCATGGACCTTCCTTGCTTTTGTCGCAAACCGTCGCAACGTGTCTCGAGTCAAATGTTTCGTCCGTTGTGCGGCCGCCAATAAGAAAGAGACTAACGTTAAACTTCCCTGCGACGGTTTGCAACAAAAATGACTCGAATCGGATTCTGTGTGCGGCTGGCCTAAGAAATGACGTAATAGCAATTCCCTTTCGAAAAATTCCTGCGCACGACACGGCTCAGCACTGGTCTCACTTATCGCACAACACTTGAGCAACCTTGTGTTCTGACGTCACGGGAGAAAGCTTTTTTACTTTTAGGCTAAATGTCTACGTTGTTAGATTAGGCTAGCTATGTTTAGTTCTCTTGGCCTAAATAATAATTTCTCATTGTATTTATGCTAATGCAACCTAACCTCACAGGCATTCCTCGTCTGACGTCAGAACACAAGGTGGGAAACTGTTGTGCGACAAGGAAGACCTAATCAGCACAGCCTATTGGCATTCATTCACGTACCTGGAAGCGGCCGTGAACCACATAACCTCCTGCAAGTCACCGCCAGAAACGAACACGTGGGATCGGAACTTCTCGGTTTCCCGATGCACTGCAACACTGCACTCTTCCCTAGCATCCTGCGCACTTAGGGAGCACATAAACCTCACTGAGGAAAAGATTCTAATCCAAGTCTCTCCCAGGGTAGACTGCGGGAGGCAACATAAACACCAAACACAATCTCCACCCAGGCTTATTTGGACGAGAGGGCTAAAAACAGCACGTACAACCCTCTTCCCCCATCCCTCCCACACATCACAACCAACGACCACAGGCCTCCGTAACTCCTCAATGGCTTAGTTTTTCCCCCTCACGCTTTTTTTATGACGTTCCTTCCTTCCGAGCACTGAAAATGCATAAAAGAAGACTAAAACGAAAGAGAAATAGGCAGGCACACATGTCTCTTTCCTGACAGTTCTGTGGTCCAAAAAGCTTCAATAAAGAAAGTGTGATTGGGTAAATACCGAGAGAGCCTGACAAGTAGAATTTACAGTCCAAAACAAAATTTAATTGATTCCACAGGTCATCCGAAGTTGAGTGTTTGCCTAGACCTCGCTAATTTCAGTAAATTTGGAAACCAGCCAGGTAAACCTTTAACATATACAGGGTGATTTGATTTGATTTTTGTTGTTCAGCGTCGCTTTTCTTTCACTTTTGGCTAATCGCGACGACGAGGATAATATGAAATTGATGAAGGGACACTCATAAATAACGCCCATGACCAGTCAGTGATTTGAATCCGAGACTCTCGGCGTCATAGCATGCTGTCATGGCCGTATTTAGAGGGCGCGTTTTTAGGGTTCAACCCCCCCCCCCCCCCCAACGTCTGGCATGTTGGATTAATGGAAGTTCAGAAACCAAAATTTGTATCACACTTTCAAAAATGTATTCGCAGTTTCACAAAAATACAACAGGGAGACAATCCTGGAATGATCGAGCTATAATTTACAAACCTTTTCAATTCTGAAATTTGAGCGAAACTGATTTAATCCTCAGAATCACAGCCCACCCGCGACCCCTTCATTTTCACTTCTGCTGTCCTCTTTCCCGTGCTTCCTGGATCAGACTGAAAATTCCCTTCTGATTGTCCCAAAATTCCCGTTCCAACTTTTAAATTCCCCCTTTATAAGAGTTCAAACGTAGGATATCCAGCTTCGTAACGAGTTACATTCACTATCCTTCACCCAGCGGTTGGATATAGTACATACATTTAACATATATGCGGTCCTATAAAACACATACTTGTATAGTGCATAGTGGTTGTATATAATCCTGTTTGGTAAGTATATGAACAATGTGAGCATCGAAAAGTGGAATTGACATCGTTTATTGCAAGATACAAAATAGCAAAACGTTTGTTACTTTTATTGTTAACGGAAATAAAGTCCAGTTAGTTAGTATTCCAACAGGATAACCAAATTGAGGTTACAATACAGGCACCAGGTTATGTTTTACCATTTAATCCAAAGAATAACTGGTTTCCACAGTTTTCAAAATTCCAAAAAGTAAGTTTTATGTGAATGGTCACACAACATAAGCTTTATGACTAAAATTTATCTTACTTTTAAAACTTTGGAACGACTGAAGATGACCGGACCCCTCTCCGATTTTCTTCATATTTGGCATACTCACTAATTGAGGCCTCCTAATTACGAATCTGAAGTTAAAAGTTGTCGGAAACTTCTAGAAATTGCAAATTAAGCGAAAATAAGGCGTTAGTTTTCGGAATGGAAACCGTCGATATATATATTCCTGATACTACAACGACACCAAATTTTAATTATGTTTGCCTCACCTAACCACACGTCAATGGTTCGTGGGGATAGCGTCAATAGTTCGCAATTACTTTGCAATTTCTAGACGTTTCCGATAAATTTTAACTTCAGATTCGTTATTAGCAGGCCTCAATTAGTAAGTATGCCAAATATGAAGAAAATCGGAGAGGGGTCCGGGCATCTTCAGTCATACCAAACCTTTTTCTTGAGGTACTTAAAATTGAATAACAAAATATATAATAACTGTGCATTTCAATATACACTGCATGAAACGTAAAACAAATAAATAAAAACAGTTGTGCTGCATATTCACACTTCTGATGGATAGAGTAGAAAAGTCTCCTCAATGATATAAAGACAGAAATTATAATTATTAATAATACGTTTGGAATTAATTAGTTTATGAAATTTAAAACAATATTATTATTGTTATTATTATATTAACAATTATTATTGTTATTATTTCTATTATTCAAATTTCTTGCGATGCCCATGAGAACAATTATGAGTGGACCCCCCCCCTCGAAATTTTTTCCTGCCTACGGCCATGCATGCTGTGCTAACCACTGCACCACGGAGGTCGGCTAGTAACTTGATAACAGGCCAACACTTTCTGTATAGATAAATGTGTCGAGAAGTTGTATTATTTTGAACGTATGTAGTGTTCAACTATTCGAGGGGGGCTCCAAAATTCGAAATTCTAAAGGGTGACCCATTACATGAGTTTCTTAATTTAAATTTCTTTTAGGGATTTATTTTTTAATTTGGTTCCTGATTTTCGAATGAGACCCCTCCAGAAAAAAAGTATATCACTTCCATGAGTTTTCACCATACTAAAAACAGGCTAATATTTTCTGAACTGAGAATAAATCATAGAAATCCTATAGCTAATGTCATGACATTAAAACCCACCCATGAGCGAGTGGAATGGTGGTACTTTGAAAATTTGTGGTGAAAGACAAGGAAAAATTCTATAAAGTGAAAAATTAAGGAAAATCATTAAAAAGCATTCTCCCGCAAAGATATATAGCAAAGCCAGCAGTGGTGGCACACAGCATAACTGTTACAAATTAATTCTTTAACTTTTGGTTTCTCATTATTTCTTCCGGGTTACCTCAACAGAATATCAACCTGCAAGCATCTAAGGTTCAATCTTTTCCGATATGGGGCCATCAACACCATCTCGCGGCCTGTTTACAAAGCATTTGCATAGTATCACCATCCTGGCAATGCCATCAGAAACCTGAAAAATACCCGGCGACCTTCAAGGATCCAATGGGAGGGGGACGTTGTGTGGAGACAAAGCTTGTTTTCCACCCCGTAAGGCCTGGATGAAAGCAGTGTGTGCCATCGGTCAGCCTGCTGATGTCCTCAGTGTTGTGAACTGCACGATTAAGTGTCCAAGTGTACTGTATACTGTCAGCGATGTAGCCTATCCATCAAGCTAGTTAAAATTTATATTCATAAATAAACTATAAAGTTTCAAAACACAGGAGAAACACAAAAATATGATTGCTGACATATGGATGATATATTCTGTGTGAAGATAAACGTTTCCCAGCTTTCAATCTATTAAGACAGCTAACATGTTCATGGACACATCCGCCAAATAGAGTTGGTAAAACTCGCTGGCCGCGGTCCAGTGACGTGCCCAAGGGGGGGGGGGGGGGTTGGTGGGGTTTATAACCCCCCACTTTGGCCCAGTATTCCTTAAAAAGAAAACGTCAAATGCAGGAAAAGGTGGCAAAATGATGATTGACTACCAAAAAAAGTATACATAACCCCTCCCTTCCGAAAATCCTGAGAACGCCACTGCCGTGGTCACACTTTTTCAAGCGCTTTGCGAGGTGAAAAGTTATGGCTTTTGAGGCAGGTGAGTTTCTATTTGTTTGCTTCAAAAACTTTAGTGCTGGCATTGTTTACTATTTATTACGGAAAGAACTACGTGGTGCCAAAGTGGATTTGTGAATATTGCAATGTGTCAAAATCTTGAAAATTGTTTCAATCATCCGCGATCGTCTCTTGAATTAAATACGTTTGACACAAGACCAACTGAAATTCGAAAAAATGAACAACTTCGCCAGGACATTCATCTTTCCCTTATACGTTATGGAAACAGAATCAGGTAGAGTGCTAATTTTTTCATTATAACGTACCATGCAGAAGCAATGAATTCTTGTTTTTCTTAATTTTTGGGGATCTGCACGGAAAATGTCACCATGCGCCACTGGATAAAAGTTACATCATGTACCAAATAATGCACAAAGAAAATACTCCACACAGCATATAAATTTACTAAATATTGGGACAAATTTTCTAAATTGACATGTTCTGAAACAGAACATCCTACATTTCCAGAGTGCAAAACTGAAAAGATATTTCTATGTGACATATATAGAGAGATTGGTACTAATTTGCACAAATTACACGAACTTCTTACTATAACTCTCCATTGAGATAGATACAAATGCTCTCATGAAATATAACACTCTGGATTACAAAGAGAAACAATAGCTAATGAGTATGAAGAGATGATGGCTAACGTCCAACCAAGAATGTATGCTAATATATAAGATAACCAACTGATGAAGATATTTTGAATCAGAAAGTAGACTGATGTGGCCGAACTGCACACATTTCATATAAACTACTCAATCATATAATTTATGATATTACAAATAAATTTAGCGATGAAACAACTTATGACTTTATGAAAAATTTAGGACTTGTCTGCGAAAAGTATGAGAAACTGTTAAGAGTGTGTTTTGGTAATCACTGGCCTAAATCATAATGAATAATATATCACTTGTAAACTACAGCTACAATTTAAAAAAATGACTAATCAGAACTAGTCCTACAGTTGTTCTTAAAGAGGAATCACAATCAATGACATGTGCACACCAGAAATCAAGCTTAAGATCACTTGATTCAAATATGACAGTTTTGTTTAAATTTGGTTATCTCTAACTTCTTTCAATGGGAAGGGGGGGTTTATTTATGTTAATTGTATTCATTTCTAGTGCTCATTTCAAATTATGTTACCTAAGCACAGTATAACCCTCCTTTAATTTAATACTTTTCAAACAGCTATCCAAGAACTTCAAACTAACAAACTTGAGACGTTGACAGGGTTTTAGTCACATCCATCGATGGTCACGTCTTTCTTTCTTGTCTAAGATCACACCATTCTTTTAGTTTTGCGTACCTGAAGTGTTTCCACATTGCGGAAAAACGTCTGAATGCACACACAAGCTATTTTGCTAATGTTTCTCTTAATTTTAATTCATCATATCTAATTCCAGCTTTTATTCATTGCTACTCATCCATCTCTGTCACAATCTTGCATCTATTCTAAGAAGTTTGGCACAAAAGTGATGCAAAGATAAGATTGAATATAGTGTATTCACTTCAAGCTTAAAGTTTCACAGGGCAACACTGTAAGGGATAAAGTAGTGAGAATAGTGTTTCCAGCTGCAGCATCTGTGAGAGCACAAACTGAGCATGTATTCTGCTGTATACCCACCTCGAGCTTCGTTCTGCTGCTAGATGCTATCACTATTGTATGGGTTGCCCTGTGGAGGTTCAAACGAGAAACTGCACCAGCGCACCTGATTCACAGTTTCGCTTTCTCACCAAAAGACATGTTATGGCCACACACACATTACTTATTGTGTGTAAATTTTAGCAAAAATAATTAAAAGGTAAAGACATTGTTTATTGTTCGTTATCGAAGTGATTACTCTTACGTTACTGAGTGTTCACTGCTCCTATACACGTGTTCTATATGCTCATCCATATCTGTAATATACCTAAAACAAGTACCCACTGTATTCGTTTGAGAAAATTATTATTATTTGTTCTATTAATTTCAGTGGCCGCTGCCATCATCCAACTATTTTCATAGCACAAATAATAATCAATGTAACACATAAACTGGGTACTTTTCCTTATGTATTGCTACGTTACTGACAGCATAAGTTTCCACTTGAAAGATTAAATCACAGCAAATTAACAGTTTCCCTCCTACCACAACTCCTGTCCTACAGCCACCCTCATTAACAAATGCAAGAAATGAAATATTTGCTTACCTTTCGAAGAAGGATGATTCATAAGAATGGCCAAAGGGCATTCATCTTCATCCAAAATGTATTCTCTGTTTGATCCACCATGATATTCCTTGCTTTCGCCACTATCAGATCCAACAGCATTAACCTAGGAGAAAGAAGTCATATGAAGTAATTCAAAAGGAAAGTCCCGGGTTCGAATCCCGGTCGGGCTTGGTTGTTTGTGAATGTCCATTCATCAATTTCATCCTTTCATCACTCATCCTCATCTTCGCAAATTAGCCAAGAGGCACAAAACGCGAAGTAAAATAAACTAAATCAATCAATCAAAAGGAAAGCCAGCTATGTAAACGAGATGAAGGCTAATGAAAAATAAGTAATGAAGAATGACTGAGATGTAATTCCGTAACAACAATTTACACTGCAAGTATTTACATACTTATACATATACACAGATGAATGTACGAGTAGATTAGTACACTAAAACTTACGATGTAGGGAGGATAAGCGTAGCATGTATGACACTGTAGTATCAAAGAATGTAAAACTGAGGTTCCATTATACTGTACATGTAAATCATATTTGTACAGGGCAAGTGAGAAAAAAGGCTATATGTTTTATCCATAGCCCACTACGATCCTTCCTGCCTCCACACTCAACCAATTCGCATGTTATTCCAAGAACATACAATTTGTCGCTACTCACCTAACGGTGTTGATATCAGACTGGTCTGCTTCTAGGAAGACACTTCTAAAGCATGTGAACTTTACGATTGAGATGCTTGTGATTTAAGTACTTAGGTCTTTCAAACATTTCTGTTGAAAGCTCAGTCTCTAGTCCAGGTGTGTGGTTTTAAAGTCGCCATTTATGAGTGAAGGTTATGTCAACACCCTCCCTCTGTCTAGCTGAGTTTCTAACCTTCCTCTTTTACATCATGATCACATCAAAAGATCACAATTCCATGAAGATATCCCATGCTGGAATTATGCCAATTACGGTGCAAGAGTTTACATTTCAGGCCTATAACCACTTGAAAAAGGATGGTTGAATGCAACACAACACAGCGAGTAAGCAAATTTTGTATTTTGTTCTGGACTGTGCAACATAGTTTCTGTGCAATTGCAGTACACTTCTCTGTTAATGGTTGGGCTTGGGTGGCAAGAAAACAAAAACACCACTCCATGACTGTCCCAAAACACTTTGCACATGATCTTGCAAAATGAAATTATCTGCTTTGAATTTTGTCTTTGTTGGAAATGATGTGTGCCTCTGCTCCATAGGCTACTGCTTACATTCAGGAGCCATGTACAATATGCATGTCTAGTCAGCTGTAAAGATCCACCTCAAGAATTTGTCCCCTTGCTCACTGTATCACGTGAGAGAGGTCAATGTACACAAGCATTTTGTTTTGTGTTTCTCAAAGAGCATCCGTGGCAATGTGTACAATATACTGATGCATTGTTTTTCTATCATATTTTTTATTCTTCTCACAATCTCTAATTTCAGGCTTTGTTCATTACTATCCATCCATGTGTACTACAAACTTGTAATTATTCTAAGGAGGCTTCCCCCCAACAAAATATTTGGAGTTGCATTCCTCCGGTCCTCATATGATATTATCCATTGATCTCAAACTTGAAGCACATCGTACAACACTGAAAGGGGGAATGGCATGTTCCACTGGAGCATCTGTTATGGCACAAACTGCATGCATTTTGCCACATAACAATAACCCATGGCACAAAAGCCCTTGAGAGCCAAGGTCCACTTACCAACTGCCGACCTTACTCCCACATGCCGCAGAGGTGGGCGACCATCAAACCAGTTAAAAGGTGACATGTGATCAGCACAATGACCAGGTTATGCTACTCATTCGTAACTCTCCAATTTCCTCACAATTGTGTGTGGCCACTGGCACCATACACTGGCTGAAATCTCAGGAGATAAGTTGTTACATTTCCTCCCAGGAGACTCGAACCTGCATGTGTCCCATAGCCCGAGCCCAAAGCCCAACACCTTGCACCAGATGGCAATGATGCAGGAAATTTTGCAATGTATCCACAATAAAATTCTACCTGCCATCCTGTGCCTTCCCCATGGTAGGTGATGCCTATGGAGGTGCAACCAAGAAAGTGCACCTCTATAGAATTTAGGGATGTTGCTTGGCCTCGATTCATGTTTTCTCTTACTCAGGAGGAGAATCTCTGATCTCACTCCCATCAATACAGTACTTATCATGTAAAAATTGCAGTGAAAATTGGTCATGAATATATTATTATTTATTGGTGAATATTGTGTATACATTCACTGTTAATATTTGCTAAAAGCCAACTATGCCTAGATCAGACACAATTTTGTGAATCAATGACTGAGAAATGCAAGTAAAAAAAATCTGAATCTTCTATTCTCATGTACTTTCTCTTCATTTGCATGCATTAACTTTTATGTTCACAACAGAACGACACTGTTACCATACATTTCGCACAAATGATGATGAATGCCTAGTAGTTTCACATTCCTTGGATCCTAGAAACAGACCACAGACTGCATTTCAAAGGTGGCAGGTTCCTCAAATCTCTTGAATATGTTCAGCAGAAAGAAGGATCAGAATTAAATACTTGTCTGTGGCTTGCCAAGAATAATGTAATACACAGGTCCATCATGCATGCACCATCATCATCATCCTTTGCAGTTTCCTGCTTCTGGCTGCATGCACCAATTGGTGGCTATATTTCTGAATACCATGTACCGAAAGCAATATTCTATGATGAGGGATGCAGAAATTAGTGCCTTGCCTTAGTCACAAGTATGGGAATGACAGATAATTAGATCACACACATGTAATCCAGTCCCTTGCCAGAAGACCCGCAGAAATTTTGAGGTGGACGAGTTTTCTCTTTTGATCCTGTTAGGACATGCCTAAAGAAAGGGGAAAAATTTTGGGTAGACAACTGGCATACCGGGCCTAAGATTTCTAGGGGCCCATAAATTCAAGATGGTCACTGCGTCATCCACCAACGTAAGAAATCAATCATAACTCCTTTAATATTGGTGAACAAAAAATATTCTTACAGTGCTTTTCATATCTTGCACTGTTACGGAGATATATCCAGTGAAAGAATTCTGTACCCTTTTCTGCAAGGATTCTAAGCAATATTTTGCATTGCCAGCTCCTGGCCATAAGACCCGCAAAAATTTTTAATGTGGACGAGTTTTCTCTTTTGATCCTGTTAGGGCATGCCTAAAGAAAGGGGAAAATCTTGGGTAGACAACTGGCATACCGGGCCTAAGATTTCTAGGGGCCCATAAATTCAAGATGGCCACCACTTCACCACACACCAACAAGTGAAATTGATCTAACTCCTTTAATATTGGTTTTTGACAATTTTGCACAGAGACATATTTTCTTCAGAATTGAAAACGAAACAAAAAATATTCTTACAGTTTTTTTTTTCATATCTTGCACTGTTATGGAGATACATCTACTGAAAGAATTCCATAGTCTTTTCTGCAAGGATTCTAAGCAATATTTTACACTTTACTTGACATTCCGGCATATAAAGGGCAAAACAATTACTGCCTGTGATACTTTGTTGATGCCTACTATTGTGGTGCATGGCCTGTGTGACATTATACATCAAAGATGGCTGCCTCTGCAGACATTAACAAAGGAAATCGACCATGTCTCCTTATCTCCTTCAGTAGTCATTTTGACCATTTGTAGGTTCGTTGGGTTTTTGAATGAAGTGAAGACATGTGTAAGGAGGATGCCTTCATTACGAGGCATGCAATCATGCTGGACAATGTGTCAAGAGAAGGTACATGGCATCGGGACTCCAAGATGGCCACCACGGAGGTTCTGAGCAAAAATACTGTCCATATCCTGATTTCGAGTTCGTTTATCAGAATTTTCCAGAGGTATTTATCTGTTAATAAATAGCAAGTGAAAATATATTATTATATTTTTTGTAACTACAGTAGTGTCCAAAAGTTAAGCATGATGGAAGATATGAGAAAATGTGTTATTGATGAAGTGTCAGAACTGCACAAAATATAGTGAAAATTAATCAAAACGTTACATGAATTAACAATTGTTTTTAGTGTGAAGACAAAAAGTTCAAAAATAAGAAAATTGAAGATCACTTCCTTAACAAGAAAAAGATGTTTGTATGGGGCGTGATCATCCGCAACAGCTACACAGCCTTGCAACGACGTAAAAGGTGGTTCAAGAGCTCTACAGGCACCTGGTCCCATTCCCCACGAAGAGCAGTGCAGAGCTCTGGAATGTCTTTGGTGGAGGCTGGTGGGTTGCAACTCGTCTCCTTAACACATTAACTGCCGGATGAAATTTTCAATATTCACTGATAGCGCCGTTCATGCGATTGAAAAGCAACAATCAATTTTGTGGAAATGCATTCTTTACTTTGAGCTTTATATTTGACCTGTTTAGTTAGAAGTATTCTAAACAATACTGCCCAACACAATGCACTATAAACATAAAAGAATTTTCAATAATCCGCCACTTTCATCTTTTCTTTATGGGAATGTTTCTCTTTCCGACAACAAATAAGGAAAGATTTATTTTCATTTTTGGTTCAGTGTGTTTGTTTGGAATGTTTTGCTGTCGACCTTACTTTGCCACTTGACTGATAGCTACAATGGCATCCAGATGCTTGGATGAAGGAAGATGATCCAATATTTTCTCCAAACAATACAGAAGATGATCTTACTACTTCTGATGAATCTCATATTCAGCCACAAGATGTTTCTTCTAGCCAGGGTCCAAATGGAAATCTACCAAACATCAGTTTGTGATTTCATGTAGAATTGACTGTAACGTCGCAGGGATGCTTGCCCTTGGGAAGCCAGAATATTTTTACTCACTGATAGTTGATGACAATGTTTTCAGTATTATTTCAGAAGAAACAAATTTGTATGCAACACGGTGTCTAATGAGTGGCGAAAGTGATGTCCCACCATCTTCTAGACTACATGAATGGGTTCCAGTGACTGCTAATGAGATGAAGAAGTTTTTTGGATTAGTAGTTTGGATGGGTATAGTACAAATGCTGCAGTTGTCTGACTACTGGAGTCAAAATTGTTTATACAAGAACACTTTTGCAGCATCAGTTATGGGAAGAAATAGATTTGAGCTAATTTTGCGAATACTACATTTTTCTGATAATGAAAAATGTGCCCCTAGAGATAGATTACACAAAGTTGAATGTTTGGTTGATCTTCTCAATGATAAGTTTCAGGAAGTATATGAACCCGGTGTTGTGTTGTGTCTGTGTTGATGAAACTCTTGTACCCTTCCGTGGAAGAATAATTATGCGGCAATACCTGAAACAGAAGAGACACAAGTAAAAAAGAAGTGAAGTAAGTAAAGTGTTCCCCTGTGCTTAGCACCATGCCATGAAGGCGTATAGGGGGTGTGGGGGTAACGCACCACACTTTCTTGATCCGGTCGTAAGTGGGGGTGATGTGATCAGCACCATGGCCCTGACCGCCTTTACCCCCCAGGGTTTCCCCCAGGTACCCATGTTATTCGACGCTGGGTGGGCACCGGGGCCGCTTCCAACATCAGAAAAGTTCCCGGATTTGAACCGGCCGAGGATCGAACCCGGGACACAAGTACGGCATTAAATTATTCAAAGTATGTACTGGCAACGGCTACACTTACGATGTGAAAATATATTGTGGGAAAAAAATTGACGGAACAACAACTAAACCAGCTGATATTGTATTGTCACTGTGTGACAAACCACTAAATTCAGGTCGTACTGTCTATACCGACAATTGGTACACAAGTGTAGATTTGGCAACTAAACTTTTGGATGTAGATACACATCTCGTAGGAACACTGCGTGCAAATAGAGGTCCCAAGGATATTGTTGAAAAAAAAAACTGAAGAAAGGCGAGGTGATAACCACTACAAATTAGCAGGGAATCGCCATATTGAAGTGGAAAGACAAGAGGAACGTGCTTATACTCTCTACAAAACATTCTCATAACATGATGGAAATTTAAACAATGGGTGGCACAACACAAAAGCCTGAAATGGTGTGTGATTATAATAAAGGTAAATCACCAGTTGATCTGTCTGATCAGATTGCTGTGTACTCTTCTCCACTGCAAAAAAAACTTTGAAATGGTATCTCAAAGTAGCTATGGAACTTCTCCTGAATACCGCAATGGTAAATGCTTTTATTTTGTACAAAGAAGTTACGGGTGATTCCATAAACATTGTGTCTTTCAGAGAGAAAGTGGTCCTTTGGCTGACAAAAGAGGAAGGAACTACAACAGGTTCACCTGGTGAAGGAAGACCTCTGAAAAAACGATCCCATCACACAATACAAACGAAGGAAGGGCCAGTTCACAAAGTGCGCAAATATTGCACTGCTATTAATTTGGCTCTGAAAATGAAGGCCGAAAAACAGCAGCGAATAAAGTGAAGAAGACTGTTATTTTTTGTGAATGGTGTGAAGGTAAACCACATATGTGTATTCCTTGCTTCAATAAAGTTCACGTGGAGTGATCACAGTTTTCAAGTGTTGACTGAAACTTTTCAAAAGTTTTGTGAAAACATTTGCAATGCAGTAGTGTAACTCATTTCTTTTACAAAAATATGAATATTATGTACTGTATGTGCTGTATTATATTTTTTCCTATGTTCCCAAAATATATGCCATTGTATGAATACATATTTAAGATGTATGATAAAGATTATCCTGTAAGTTGGTGCATATTATAAAAAAAATATGAAATAATACAAAAATATAAAAAAAAATATTTAAAAAATAAAATGAAACACATATTTCACATAATTTGTGAAAATGGCGTAAAGGCAACAAATGCAAATATTGTCACCATTCTTATAGGGATGCCTCGCCATAGAGTTACATAGGTGCAAAAAGCCTCAGTGTTGATGCACCAATACCACTGTCTAATTATATATACAAATACCACAAATAAATTAAAAATAAATAAATATATTAAAATGCTGTATTTAAATAATGAGCGAAGTCAGGTTACTTACCCATAAGACATTCTAAGGAACATACAAGCTTCATATCAACAATAATAATAAATATTAAAAAAAAATAGCTTTGCTGCTTATAAGTTGCCAAAAATGCATGTGCCGTTGCATTCTAGGGTGCCATGCCGGGCCTTTCCAATATGAATGGGGAAATGTGCGAAAAACTGTTGGCCTGCCAGAGTGATTTGAATTAAACGTTACAACGTCGGTCCCATGGGACCAACGCGGCCTCATAAGAAATCTTGATGTCGAGCTAATGGGACCGGCACGGCAGTAAACGTGTTAATGCATTATAGTATTTTTTCCTGGAGACTTCTGTGATCAGTCCATGAGGCGATTTCTTCATCTTCAAGAAAGTCATCGAACAATTTGGCTCAATGCACACATGTATTCCGGAAGAGCCAGAACACATATAAGTTGAAAACCAATGTATTACAGGACAAATGAAGTGCATTGGAGAACTAGGAAGAAAAGAACACCGAAACAGTTTCACAAGCTAAGAAGGACAAAGACCTCAAGGTTACATGAAAAACAAAACTTGACAATATTGTTGAAGAAATAGGAAAGAAACTAAGAAAAACAATCCAAGAGATGAAGAGGATGGCTAAGGGCAAAGAATGGGAAAAGTAGGTCCATTTGCCTGTGAGGCTAAAGGAACAGAAGAAAAGATAAGAAAAGAAACATCCATGTCTTATCTAGGATTCAAACCTTGCATCCTTGAGTTTGCCAACCACTCACCCACAGATAGTGTACTTGATTCACACTGCTGGCTATGTTTGAAACCACCAAAAATTTGTTTCATGATAATTTTAATTTTAATTTATGATAAATTGAATGGGTTGGATTGGATGTGGCACTATTTTCCTAGCAAGGTACAGGACCAGATAACAAGCTATGATGAATTTATCATATTACCTAAAAGAATCTGCAATGAAATAACTTTAAAATATTTGCATCATACTTTTAATTTTCTAATGTAGCAGAAGTGTTAAATTTTGTTAACCCACTTGCCTACAAATTTCGAAATTGAAATTTCCCCTGGAACCCGATTTAAATAGCCGTTGCTTGCTATTTTTTTAAACTTTTTTTATATATTAGTTTACTGAAATAAATAAATAAAAGTCTACTGTTTCACTTAGTGTGAAATTTTGTATTTATGAAGTAAAATAGCAAAATATTATTTTATTTCATTTTCATTCACATCAAATTACTCTGTCACACTGTTTCTTTGTAGCTGCATTGCTTATATTCTTGCTTGCATAACTGTTTGTTTCTTTCACGAAAACGTCGAAGAGAGGGGTCCATGAATTCCAATAATATGTCAAGTTCACTGGGGTTGTTATCATGAAATTTCTGCAAAATTTCATAAACACACCACCGGCCCACGTGACGAAGTGGTTAGCACATCACGCTACGACACTGGAATCCCAGGTTTGAATTCTGGTCTGAGCATCGATGTCTTGAGTGTCCATTCATCAATTTAAATCATACCATCACTCATCCCCACCTTCACAATTAGCCAAAAGTGGCACAAAAGCGGTCAAATAAAAAAAAAATTAAAAAAATCTAATCATGAGAAATACCACTATAAGATATAAAGAATATCTTAAGCACATTATTTGAGAAGGTTCACTTCCTGTCATTTACATATTTTGACGTCCGCTTGCATTTTACCGACACTGTTTCTGTTACGGCTTCACTTTCACATGTATTTTATTCATGTTCAGAATGCAAACTTTCGTCATCACATTTCTTTTCATCTTCCTCATCACTTTTAGAAAAAGAATTGTCGCTTAGCAACAAAAAAATACTTTATTAGCGTCCTGCATGTAGGCAGCATGCTGCTCACAATCGTAAACAAAGTCGCAGTTCAACAAACTCCAGAAAGCTTCACACACGCTTAAACAGAGAAAAATTACTAACGCAAAGCCCAATATCATCTACACAACACAGAAAATTTACCACTAGCGCAATCTGTGAGCAAAATTGAGAACTGGAAGGAAATAGGGCATAACCTACGTGCTGACGTGTCAGACACGTCAAACGTCGCGAAGGCCAACTGAGACCGTGCGTGCAAGAGACGTCAAACCGATCAAATGGTTTAAGTAGGTGCTTTTATTAACTTCCTCGTTTTTCCTCTCAGAAGTCTTAGCTGGTAAACTGCTGCTCACCCTTTCCTCATGCTATCTGCATTTTTTAAAATATATCTATCAATATTTAACTTAGTGGTTATGGTTCTGTGGCAACAAAATGCAACAAAAGATGTAATGAAACGATTTGGAAACATGAAAAGATTGTGTAATCAATTATATAATGTTAATGCTAAATTTCACATCCTTCAAAAAATTAAATAAATGAAGGCTCGTATAGTGGAGCCTCAATTATATGTTTTTCAACATACTGTAATTAAAGGACTTATAAAGTAGGAAAATGCATAATCTGGAAAACTTTTGGAACCAAAGATGATAATATGTTGGACCCTACAGAAGTGAGGCTTGTACTCATTTCCATAGAATGCAGTACGTTTTAGTCTTCACCTTTTAATATATGGTCTACAACCTTTTAACCTCTTACGGATACCTGTTTTTATGTTTTAGTGCTATGATTTCCACATGTAAGTGTTCCCCACAGAATCCAAAACATTTTAATGGACAAGTGTTTTCATGTTTTTAAAGTAAGTATTTGTGTTTTGAATGTAAGTATTCATGTTTTAATATTCGTGAAGAAGGTCAGTGGTCTTGGTGAAATATTCAAGTATACTTTTGCAACATACCAAGATAAACCCTTTTTCTTTTTAATATTGTGATGTCAGCACATGGCATGAGCCAAGCTTTATTCAGAAAGATAACTGATGTTAACATGCCTCCTTTGTATTAACCTCAAATTTTCACCATCTCAGATTACTCTTCAGGGAGTAGAATAAACGAAGAATTTGTTACATTGTCTCGCAGAGTGGTGGTAGTATGGAAGTTATTTGTCAGATTCCACAAAACTGTAAAGGTTCCCACTTCCTTTCCAAAGCAAATTTCCTCAAATTTCCAGTTTATACAGACAATTTCAAACAAATTTTCAGACTGTTCTGTATTAATCTCCATTTACAGCATATTTTAGGGGTGGAAATATGAAAGAAATGGTTTCAGTCGCAAGAAACAGTACATTTTTTTCTTTCCTCTTGCAAACATTTGTTGCATAAAATTACTTTGAGACTCCCTGATGGCATTGTGGTAGTGTAGTTACCTTGTAATCAAGAAGTTACAAGTTCAATCCTGGTGGATGCACATAGTGGTTTGGATCCGTTTTAAACTGTAGGTGCAATACGAATTAGCTTTACTGAGCATAAAATGGACTTAAAACAAACTTTGACAAGTACAACAATTACGTTCAATATTCCTAGACTTTTCGAAGTTTTTGCATTTTTGTTTCCTCCGACTATTCCAATTTTTAGTCACTGGTCAATTTCCCTGAATATACATTTTTCTGGATTCCCAGATCAGTGGGGGTCTTACTGTGGTAGTAGACAACTATTAACTTTCTATGGTTTCATCTTTCTTATCCCAGCTTCCGAGACAATGAAATTTGAGGATAGAATACCAAGCATATCAAATGTGGTGTCTCAAAACATGGTCGTGCAGTCTTAAGGCACAAGCTTTGGGCTCTGGCTACAGGGCGTGAACAGGTTTGAGTCTCCTGGGAGAAAGCATAACAACTTCTCTCTTGAGATTTCGACCTGTGTATGGGACTGATGGTCACCCAATGATCGTGAGGAATTTGAGTAGCTATGAATGAGTAGCGTAACCTGGTCAAATCAAGCCTACAACAACAACTGGGGGTTGTCATGATGACAACATGCCACCCCGTAACTGGTTGGATGATGTCCCACCTCTAGCTCTAGTGGGAGTGAGGCCGGCAGTCAGTAGGTAGGCCCTGGCACTCTTGAGCTGTTACACCAAGGGTTATTATTATCAAATGTAGGCCCCTTGTTCAGAATGTGTACCCAAGGATATTTTAAATATTTATATGTGTAAATAACATAAACTGCATATGCAACAATCTTCAACAACCAATACTTATCAGCCTGAGGTGGTTAGTTACCTACCTGAACTAAGCAAAAGTTGTTTCCATCTTCCTTATCCAAACCATATTTGGCCAGCATCTCTTTAACAACATGCGCAGCATTGTCCCTCACCGACAGCAACAATGTTTTATATGGCACATCTCTACACAAGGATTCCCCATAAATTTTCAAGGTTCCTCCTGTGTCTGGTCCTCCATCCTTGCTTCTGAACTGCTGAAGTTTCTTTTCCAACTTCTGTTGCCTTCTCCGGCGCATCACAGCCTCAGGATTGGATATTGAACGAGTAAAACTTGTTTCAGGCAATTCTGAAAGAAAATACCAACAAAATGATTAGCGAATGATAATAATAAATTGAAAAAAAAATAAAAAGGCATTTACCAATTTGATTAGTGAGATTCGTATCAGAAGTTATCAGTGCATATTCAATTATTCCAGAGTCAAAGTATCCCACGGGATATGAAAAATACACTGTTGTGGAGTCTGAATAACCTGCTGGTTATGCAAAATAGAGGATTTTCAGTAATCCTGCACAGAGATTGGCTGACAAAAGTTGATTCTGTGATTAAAAGATGACACTGTCAATACTCTAATTAAGTAATTGCGACAGATTAATCAGTACTCTACTGGTATTGCATAATATCAGATGGTATACTCGTATGCCAGTGGCGTGGCATGGCATGACATTTTCAAAATTGTTATCGGCCATCAGTACGGCAATTATGCCTGCTTCACGTTATTATTTCCAACCTGCAACCCCCTCCCCAAAATGCCTTCGATCTATATTATTATTATTATTATCACCCCCTTCCAATCCCCTCAGTGATTTACCCACAAACACTCCTAGAAAGAACTACCACTCATGAGACAGTTACCGCGAAAATCCAATGAATAGTGGTAGAGCCTTGTCATTTCTTCATCTCTATTTCTTTGCAATTGAGGTGGAAAGGGGAAGAAGAATAACCACACATTTCTTGGGTCAGTTTCACGTTTGCGAGGTGAGCAGATGACAGAATTACGCTCCTCCAGTGACAGTCAAATTGTGGAAGATAAGTCCAGCTATATGTACTACTGTTGCCAACTTAGTTTTTTTGGAGCAAGATTTATCCAAAGCACCAAAAAACTATATTTTTGTCTATTACCTAACTGGTCTCAGTTGTAGTTCAATCCAGCCTTGGCTTTTGAAGTCTAGCTCTAGTTGCTTCAGAGAAATAGTATCCCTATTTTAGGTGGGGTTTAGCTCTTTTCTGCCAATCGAATGTGACAACACTGGCCTGTGCCGGCAGGCCTGATCGATAACAGGGCCACTTAACAGGCATATGAATAGCCCCATAGCACACTGTTCCAAAGTCATCCCCTGCTCTTTCCTTCCATAGGTGTCACGGTATCTAGTGACATGTGAAACGCAGTTCGATATAAATTAATTTTATATCTTGATTCATTTTATGTTCAAATATAAAAGTGTGAGGTTCTTTATTTTGTGGATAAATTTGTATCCGAGCCAGACGTCGGGAGTTGGGGACGGGTTTTTCTTGAGTGACAGCCGCCGCTTAGAACATGACATATTATTGGAATTCATGGACCCCTCTCTTCGACGTTTTCGTGAAAGAAACAAACAGTTATGCAAGCAAGAATATAAGCAATGCAGCTACAAAGAAACAGTGTGACAGAGTAGTTTGATGTGAATGAAAATGAAATAAAATAACGGAGATAAGGAAAGATTATTTTCGCCGCTACCGGGCTTGAGTCGCAGCAGGCGTTCGAACCCATGTTCACGGATGACCAGGAAAACCAGCTGGAGCCCAAGCCTGCAAGGATCGAAGACGCGCTGCCGACCGCATTTCAAGACAATGGACACAGGTCATTCGCATCTCCTCCAAAAGCGAAGCCAAGCTACTTAGCGTGGTTTTCAACGGACGAATGTGAATCTCTTATAAATATGCGGTGCTACCATCCCAGAGACAGTTTTTACCCGGATTTCATAGAGAGAGCATCTCCGCGCTACACTCTCGCGTGATCATTGTTTTGCGTCCGTGGACTTCGTTTTCTTACGTACCGTGAACGAATCGCAGATAGAGAGTTACCAGTGTGCGCCTTATTTTGGTGAAGATTACGCGGTGATTTGTTTTTGCCAAGCGTGGACTACATAATAATGGAGGGCTAAAGAAGATAGAGAAGGGAGTCCGTCGACTCCCCTGACGCCTGCAACAACGCCGAAGCCAGTCAGACGACGCCAAAACCAAACACTGCCCAAAGCCCGAAGGACGCTTTCAGATCGACGTCCCAACCAAAGCCCGAAGGACGTTTCCAGATCGACGTTCCAACCGAAGCTCTTTACCAGAGAGAGAGAGGGAAGGACGATTCCGGAACGACGCCCAAACGAAGCCTGTCACCAGAGAGAGATGATTGCAGATCGACGTCCAATTGATGCCCCACACTGGAGAGATTCCTGACCGGCGCATGACCACGTACATCTGACGCTAGTGGCAAGAGGAACGCCCGAAGTACTAAGGAGGTGCAAGTACACCAGATCGTCCCAATTATTCTTCGTCGCGATCGACCTCGGAGGACAATTTCGCCACAAAGGAACCGTGTTCAAGTCCCGCGTCCAGGAGAGATGAATGACCACGCCATGTAGCAGAGTCTGGTACGGTATACTTCAGAGGGTCTCATGTCCATGTAAACGTGCGTCGTTAGTATCAACACCGTACAGTTAACGCCGAAGTCTCACTTATTCGCAAAGTTACTCAGGAAACCCCGAACCTAACCCCCGCGTCTGATAATTTTTGGTATTGTTATAAAAAAGGGTAATTTCATGTTCAGATGTTCTAATTTAATTGTCTGCATTCAGGGTTAGAAGCTCCATTTCATTTCTTTAATATTTAGTATAAATTGTCAAAGTGTGCTCCATTTCTAGTGTAATCAACCGCCCCGTCGCACCATTTAATTTGTCAATAGTTGACTGATGAGTCCTTTTTAATTGTGGAAAGTGTAGTTGTTTTTATTGCAAGGTCGTGTGCGTGAAATAGTATTATTTGTTGCATAGTGGTTTTTAAGGTAATTTTTGCTCGCGCCGACGATTGATTAGTGTATTCCGGCAGCTGGAGCCAATTAAGTTTTTGCATCACTATGTAATTCAGTAGTTGTTCTCATTGGACGAGAGAGGCTTGTGTGTAATACCCCCGTCCGAGAAACTTGTATAATGTCGTGTTTACAACTCGATGCATACGTTCATTCGAACGAAAGATTTAACCACGCCGACCCAATTGTCTTAGTTAACCGCTTTCCGAGGGCTGGCACTTAAGTCAATTTGAAAGAGAACAGGAGCTGGCAGACAAATGCCCTAAATTCACATAAAGGTTTAAAAATTAAAAGGAATGATATGTTAATGAGATCCATGATTTGTATCCATACTTCACATGTAAAAATACCTCATGTGTGTGAAAGAGAGATAGAGTGAATGTTGTGAGTTTGAGGAGGCTTTGTAAACAGTTGTTGATTGCAATTTTTTTTGTTGTTACAATATATATTCACTTTTTACCGTTCGTCAGCGTTGTTATTTGACGTTTTTCAGGTACCGGATATTATGCTATTAGTGTTTTATGATTGTTCGAATCTACATATCAAAGGTAAACAAAACAGTGTAACATTTCAAGGTATTAATCTCCGCCTCGCAATAGTAGGACAATAAACGACCGTCTCAGTACCGAACTTGAAAACCTGGACCGAGAGTCACGACCGGTCTCCCGTACACATAACGACGTTTGGCCCCGTGCCGGGGTATGATTGACACGTCATTTCGGGGACTGTGAGTGCACTCGTTACATAGGCACCTTCTCCCCTTGTTACCTCTTCAGGATAGCGAAAATGACCTTCCTCCTTGCTTCTGTTGGCTGCAGAAAAAAATGTCTGTCTGTAATATCTCGATGGCAATGTTGTTGGTTAACGCATTTAACAATGTTGTCATTTTATTGAAACAACTTATTAATTCCTAATATTTTGCTGTTGATGCACACCACGCCTCTGGTACATACAAATACCATGTAATATAGTGAAAATATGGTGTATTTTTATAAATACAAATACATAATTCAGATGCCCTAAACTAAACTAAATATCTAAACACGTTGCTTCCTTTCCAAATATCAGATTTTTAAATTTTATGTACAGTGAAAATCATAGAACTTAAGACCTTCTGTAAACAAAAGTATGTGTACCCTAACAGTGTTGCCAAGTAAGCTAATACATATGATTTGATTCACTAAATTAATAATTAGAGAAAAAAAATGAAAATAACTAATTTCGAATTGAAATATCACCTATCCTTGAATCGTCTTCATCATCTCAGTAACTTATGACAAATGTGTGTGTCACAACGTGGCCGATCTACACCTCAATGTCACACATTCCAATATCCTCCAGAGTGTACTTCAACGTCTATAAAGTTACATCATACAAAAACACACTCGTATGTCCTTTTCATCCAGTTCGAAAATGCTGGATTATGCAGTAAAAACACTAAGGGAAACTAAAACGGCAACTTAGTGAAGCATTGTCGCTGGCAAAAAAGTGGGGAAAGAAAACTGTATGATACAGAAATATTTTGAGGCAGTCACATTTCATTGTACCCTACAAATAAAATAAAATTCATATTTGAGGGTGAATTCTTAAATATTGTCACACTTTTCTTCTCTCTTGTTGAGAGGTGTTAATTTTAAATCAACCTCCCCCACCCTTGCCCTCATCGTCATGACTCGCCCTCCTTCACTTCCATGCATTCAGGAAGTTCTCCATGTTCTCAGAGTTTCTTTAGGAAATACAGCTGTTTGAAAAGTGGCGAGAAACAGGTTGTTCTTAACGTTTATGTGATGTTGTGTTGGTGGTATCCTGAGAAAGCAGTGAAGTTGGTGTACGAGTGTGGTTGTGTGTTTCGTCTTGCATTTTCGGTGAGGTGAAAGAAAGGAAAACAACTGGTCAAGTTGTGAGTCCCCTCGAAGAACTTGTTCCTATAAACAAGAGCAGATGTTAATAGTGATGACGGATTTCCCCAATTTTAGTGGTCGATGTTAAATCGCCTCTTGTGGCATGTTGAGTTCGTTTTTGGGAAGCAAATTTGACAGGGATGATATTGTTGTTGGCATCGAAAATGTTCAAAAAAAGAACTGCTGAATCAAGGTAAGAAAATATACATTATTACTTGCATGAGACGTGGCTAAATAATGTGCTTATTATCGTGTTCTTCTTTTCCAGTGCACAAGAAACAGAAAGATAAACAATCTATTTTTATTCCTCGGCTTATCTTTGTTTATCTTCCTCTAAAATTGGCGGTATATTTGTTGCACAAAGGAGAAAACAATAGTCTACATGTCAACAATGTTGGGCAATAATTTAGTGGAAGGAGCAGCAACAAAGCAAAAAGGCTTGAATTTACAGAAACAATTCTCTCACTCTCTTGTAAGTTTTACTTTGGCATTGTCGTATTGAGAGAGGAGGAGGAAGGGGTGTCAGATAAATGGAACTTTTGGCATAGAACATGGCATTCTTCAACAAGAACATGTATTTAATAATGAAAAGATTCTCTCGGGCTATCGACCAGACCAGGTGAGTTGTAGAAAAGATTCCAAGCTTTCGAGAGCTAATGTCATTCTCATCTTCTACCCTGAAGATGAGAGTGGAGAGTGACGTTAGTTCTCGAAAGCTTGGAATCTTTTCTACAACTCACCTGGTTGATAGCCCGAGAGAATCTGTTCATAATTCATCACCAGGAAAGCTTCAAGACTTACGTATTTAATAACTTCTCAAAAATGTGTTATACTTCAATGTGTAGATCTATCAGTTAAAATAGGAATATGTTTTTCCATGTTACGTAAAATTAAAGGTCGGATGAAGTGCGAGTGAACAGCATATGATAGCCGAGCCATTCACGAACAGCTGATGAAAAGTGATAAGTTACTGGAAGTGACACGGTTTCCTTACAGAGGGTCATAAGGTTCGTGATTCCGGCTGTAGATAATATATTGCTTTTATCAGTCTAACCCTAGTTTTGGAGTAAATACATAAATAATTTAAAACTAAATACTGGTTCAGTGATATGGTATAATTAAAATATTCCATTTAATTATTTTTAGGGAAATCACATTTTATAATGTTGAATTATCAACATGAATCTGAAAGAATAACCCTATTTAAAATAATTGCTAGTAAAGTAAAATAAAACAAATCAATTTTCAAATAATTGCTAGCAAAGTAAAATAAAACAAATCAATCAATGAAAATAATTACTCATGGTAGAATTTTGCACACATAAACACAATTATATTAACTTTTTTTGTGCTATGTGTGTGAAGTTTGCTTTTTCTTCCTCATATGCTTAACAATACTGAATTAACTTATATGATAGATTGATATAGTTACTTAATGTCCTACCATCATTTTTCAAGAGAAAATATTACTAACTGTCAAATATTTTCAGCACAACATAAGGTTATCATCAGGAGAAGGTTGTTTTATATTTTGATTTCACATCATAATGAAAATACTCATGCAGAAAGGGTTGGTTGGGAGATACTGCAGGGGTGTGGTTGTACTCATGGTTGCCTCCCATCCTTTCTCTACTAAGGTGTTGGTGGATTGCAGTAAGAGGGTGGATGATTGCGACCCCAGGTACTGCCCTAAATACCTATTTTGTTCCTGTGATCAGATTTGTATGCTTGCAGTACAGAAGTAAGTTTCAGGGTAATACACAGTGAGTCAGAAAAATGGATACACATTTTAAGTAAATGTAGTGTGTTACTGTACATTGTAGAGCAAAATGGTGAATGGTACGTCAAACTTGAAACTACTACTTCTTTTTCATTTCAGATAAGGGTCATGTGCCCGAGCTTATGTCATTAGACAAGATGGCGCTGAACATGCAGCAGTAAGTTACAGTTCCAGTGTGGGCAATTGCATACCGGAATGATCACGAGGCCATGAAACTGGCAAGATGTAATTGTAATGTAACATTGTCGCCATGCAGTGGGAAAGTAGAGAAAACGACTGCCTTACAACAGGAAACATCCAGAAAACATTCTGGACAGACTCACAGTAGCAATGATGCAGCAACATCGGTAAGGATTATGAAAGCATTCACTAGCACACAGAAATCAGCCAAGGTGCATTTGAGCTTGGCATCTGTCTGTCCAGTGTTTTTCATGTTTTGAGATGCGAGAGCTACCATCCCTTCAAGCAGATTCGAGTCCACGAACTGAACGAGGATGACTTTGACAGGTAGTTGGAACTGTGAGAATTTGTTTTAAGGGAAAGCGAAAATGATGAACTATTGTTTCCAAATTGTACTTTTCCGAATAAGATGTGTTTTAAGTGAACTGAAGTGTTAATCGACACAACTGTAATTATTATGCTAGAGAGAATCCTCAAGTTATTGAAGAGACATGTTCAAAATCCAGATCAGTCACAGTCTGGGCAATGATTGGATAGGAAGGATTGTTAGGAATGTGAATCTTGGAAGAGACTGTGAATGTTGATTGGTTCTGTGAAATACTTTTATGAACTTGTGGTGCCAGTGCAAAGTGATGAAACTCGAACATTGCTTACTCTAACATGACGGTGCACTCCCTCACTATGCCATTGCAGCGAGGGGAATTTTGGATTGTGAATTGCTAAACAGGTGGTTGGGAAGGAGAGGATGGACAGAATGGCCAGCCTGCTCCCCTGATCTCACAGCCTGTGACTATTGGCTATGGAGCTATTTGAGGGAAAAGGTGTACACCCAGAAACCATGAGACATCACCACACTGAGAAAAGCTATTGAAAAAGAAATTCGTGCCATTCCAGTGGTCAAGGATCGTAAAGCTTTGGTGACTTTCCAAAGCATTGCCAATTATGCTTGGATGTAAAGGGTGAGCAGTTTGGGGCAATAATGAGAGTCTGGTTGGTATTGTTGCATATTGTTCTTCAATTTGAAGAACTGACTTTCCAATTGTACTATCTCACTTTCCCTTAGCCACAATACTGTCATCACACGATATGATCAAATGTATAGCCATATTTCTGACTTACCCTGTAACTTCTATAGTGACATTAATTGCCTGTGCCTTATAATGTTTCAAAAGAGCAGTAGCGTGCCCAGGATTTTCGAAAGGGAGGGGTTATGTGTACATTTTCAAGTAGTCAGTCCTCATTTTGCCATATTTCCCTGCCTTTGACGTCATTTTCTTTAAAATACTGGACAAAAAAAAAGGGGGTTCCCCCCCCTTGGGCACACCACTGCAAAAGAGGGACATAACATTTCAACTGCAAAAACAACATACAAGGCAAATTAACAAAGGAAATACTATATTTTCCATTCCTTTAAACACAAAGTTTTCACACTTAATTTAACTTTTTTTTTTTTTTTTTTTTAATTCTACCAATGTACAAAACAAAATACTAACCGGTGTATAATTTTTCAGCCACCCCGGCATCATTTTCAATGTTCTTGAGTTTGCTTATTTTTTCTTGTTTCTTGAGTTGTTTCTTCTCACGTTTCGAGAGTTTCCGTTTGAAGCTTCCTCCCTCCTGGAAACTTACAGCAGGTACCTGGAATTCACACAGTTCACTTAATAATTTTTATGCCACAAAAAATTACTGCATATACAAGGTGCATTAAATAAATAGCCGGAAAAGTAGTATAAATAATCTACAATACAACCGTGATTGTTATATGTTTGTTATTTAATTAAGGTACTCATGTTTTCCTTGAAGCTGTTTTACATTATCTTCTATTAATTTTGGTAGCCACTGCCACCATCCTCATTGGAATTTGTTGTGTTGTTGCTTGGCATGTTTCTGTTGTTTTTTTTCCTAAATCGCCACTAGGTGTGTTGCTGTCGTCTATATGTCTGCGTAATTGTAGTGTAGTGCATAATGACGTGTGTTTCTTTGATTGTTGTGTATATGAGAGTGTGTGCTTTGTATTTGACATGTACTTTCTCAATTTTATGGTTGTGGAATTTGATATGCTTGGCAAGTCCAGTGGTGGGTTGGGCAGTTTTTGCATTTGATAGGTGCTGCTGAATTCGCTCACTGATGGACCTGATGGATCTGCCGATGTAATGAGCCTTGCACTCGCATTCAGCATCATAGACGCCTGGATTGTTGAGGGGGGAGAGGAAGTACCGTTTATGTTTGTTTAGTTGGTCAGCTATTTTGGAGGTTGGTTTGTGTGCTATTTGGATGTTGTAGGGGTGGAGGGCTTTGGTAAGGCTGTTGGATGTGGTAGGATGGTAGGGAAAGGCAAACCACTTGGTTTTGTTACTGGTGTCTGGTTGCGATGGTGGAGTGGGTTGTGTTGATGGTGCAGGTTGTCCGACTTGGATTTCAGCTTTGCTGCACCATGTGGAGAGTCGTCATTCAGTATATCCATGTTTTAATTTTAGAGCTTCCTTGCAATCCGAAATCTTCGAGCTCAAGTTTTTTGTCCCTTCGTGACTAGATGAAGACAGAGCTATGAATATAGTGGTCGAGCAGATGTAAACCAAGAGCGTGTTAATTTCGTACTGTGCGCAAGAGTGTTATTCTTGGTTACTTGCCGTTACTTGTTTGTGTTATTGCAGTGTGTATGTGTGTTATGTCAGTGAGACGATTGGAATGCCAGCCGCAAGGTTCACTTTAGAACAAAGAATTTTTATGTATGACACTTACGTGAAAACAGGCTCCTGTCGAGATGCGTGTAGGCAATTTGTACACAAATTCCCAGGCGTTTCACCTCCACATAGAGATACGGTTAGATATCTTGTCCTTAAATTATGAGAAACTGGATCGTTAAATTTTAAAACGCCTAAGCAAAAACGACGGATTCTAACCGAAGCAAAACTCGATGAAATTGGTGCAGCGTTAGAACGTTCTCCAAACAAACCTCTACGTCGTGTTTCACAGGAGATGGGCGTGTCAAAATCATCAGCACATACAGCCACTAAGCTACTAAAATTAAAACCGTACTCTTATAACACAGGTTAGTGCTCGTTTTGCAATATTTATATAAATGTCTGCATATGTACATAAAAATAAGCGGGCATTACAGGCTGCAAATGTCAGCATCTCCGTCAGCGCCACCCGCCACGCTTCTCTCGATCTCTCGGCTGAAGATCGAAATGAACGCACGGTATAATAAACTACATTTGGAGCCGAATCTCCGCTTGAAAGTTTCAAGTGTTCAACCAGACATAAAAAGACTGTGTCAGGCTATACAGGCCCATCCTTCTCACTAGAAACTCTGAGGATTTACAATAAAAACTCCAAAATTGTGCTTGACAGTTTGTTCACAAACTTATTTTCCTTCTTTACTTTGGAAAAATACATGAAAATTAAAGTTTTTGAATATACTTCTTAGCATACATGTGTTTCACATTTTTTATTATTGTATCTTATCATAAAGATTGTAAACGTAGGAACACCCAATAAAATAATAAACGTAGCATTCTAATGTTTATTTCTTTACCATCTTACCACATACAGCCACAATGCTATTTTCCTCTATTGCAGATACAGGCCTCCCAACATACCAAAAACGCCCCACCAATCAGGCAGCCAAAAATTTTTCCCAAAACCCACTATTCGGAGAAAGCCTTCAGTGGGGGTACATTAGACGTTTAGTTACGACTAGAGGGTACAATGAGGAAAAACTCTGAGAACCACTGATATAGAAGATATGATAATACACAACTTAAAGAAAAAAGGATACCCAGTGTTAGAAAATCACAATGCAAAGAAAGTCTTATGTACAAAAATGGCTTAATAAACAGAAACTCAAATGTCATATGCATGGAAACTCTCTTTCCCTGTGATCGTCAAAAAAGGCATGGAAGTGGTAGTAATGTTTTGTTGAAAAGAAAATTAATGGCCTATTTGCACTGCACATGAACATAAAGGGCTTGTTCCGTGAGGGCTCATTTGCATATGTTAAGCAAATTATATGTCCAGTATAAGTCAAGTGAAACAACTCTAAGAATTGTGTTATGGTAGCTGAATTTCCCATCCATGTGTAGTAAGTAAATCATCTAATCAAGTAATTTGGGTATTCAAACCCTATTGTCCTTACAACACTTATGTGTGTGCACATAATGATGTATTAATTAAGAATACACAAATGGTTACTCTTTCATGTCTTACTAACATTAAAGCTTACACATTGTAACTCATTCTCAAATGTATTGAATACCATTCTTCACCAAATTAAAATACACAATTATTACTTTCATGACTTGCATGACTTGTTATTGTTGGTACAACATAAAATGTGCTATTGTGGCCACAGCTAAGACTCCTTACTTGCACCAGCTTGAGCAAACACAATGTATTTAGCTACACTAATACATATTTTGTTTATTAATTTAGAGATCGAAAGCTCTCGCTGTGTATTTTGGTAAATTTGAAAATGCAATTTATGTTTTAGAAAATATATTTTTCATAACACATCTACACATCTTCATTAAAAAAAAAAAAATATTAAAACACTACATATAATGCAATAATAACTTACATTAGTTTTGTCATCTATCCTGCGCAGCAGAAACCTTCCTTCCCTGTCATCTTTATGCCAATTAAGTTGTACAAGTAGTGGTTTCTCATCAATTGATAGTTGCCTTTCATCTGAAAAATTAGAAATGTGTTATTTTGAGTGCAAAAACTACAGTACAAATGAATGCCACAACTTATTCAAAATTATTCATTAGTTTGATTGTCTTATGCTGCTGGTTGTGAATAAAACTGCTATTTGAAAAATGCCTTATAATTAGGGCTGAGTCAATACCTTTTTGAACCGATACCAATACCCACACCGATCCCATCGATACCGATACTTGGAAATCGAAATAATTGAAAGTTGTTCAAAATATTGTTTAATATTTGTGTGTAGTAGGTCCACTTTATTTGCATTAACTTACCAACACTTTTGCTTAAAATATTCAATTTTTTCACACAAAACTGATTCAAAATATAAAAAAAAAACTTCGAATTTTGCCTAATTTCCAGGATAATTAGACTGTGAAAGTGTCTCGCAGCATTTCTGCGGAGTCCGTCAAAAACAAAAATGCTGGAAAAGTATCGGCCGTTATCAGTAAATAAATTCCAACTGATACCTTCCAATACTGATACCACTGGTATCGGCTCAGCCGATATTGATACATCAGTATTGGCTAAGCCCGAATTATAATACCTTCACAGCATATGAGTATCTTCAAGATGTATAACTTAGAATATTGTGGGGAAATGGAAAGATCCCAAGTTGCAACCCAGTTTGAGTAACAATTCTCTCGAAACAGTTAAAATGTTGTTTATCCTTTAAAGGATTCAATCATCTGATTACATAGTTTGACACATATTTTATGCAGAACAAGATGTGTTTTACTTTATAATTTGTGCACATGGGAGAGGTACAATGTAGAAATTTTAGTGAAAAAAATGCATGCTCAACCAGGACTCAACTTGGTCTCTATCATGCCGTACCATTGTTCTACCTACACATTTCACTTAAATTTCTGTAGCACATCTGTGATTCTTCCTTAAACTTCTACGTAGTACATTCCTGTGTGTACCAAATTATAATGTAATATACAACTCCACGCTGGGAAATACCAAGCATTATCCATGTCATCAGTGTTCCAAAGGCAACACATCCTATTCTGGTATCACCTCCTGAGACAATTCCACACAGATAAAACAGTGAAAGCAAAAAATCATGAGAAACCAATGCTATGGCAGTAGGGTAGCTCCATTGGTACAGCAAGGGCCCAGATTTGAATCCTGGTAAAGGCAGCATTTTCTGCTTAATTTGTATATAAAATGTGTGTTGAGTAAAATATTTGTTTCATTAAATAATATAAAACAATGCAACTGGTTGGAAAATGAATACACAGCATGCAGGCACATATCTACAAATATATTTTGGGGGGAGGGGGTCCAAACCAAGTGTCTCAGGAATAATAATAATATAATTATAATAATAATGTTTAAATTAAAGTAATTATATTAAATCAAATTAATACTTATTACAATACATGAATTAAAATTATATTATTATCACACGATTAGGTCAAAAGACTGTATAAGAATAGAGATATAACAGCACATATTCATCACATAGCTTACCTGTAGTTAAGATCGGAATAACTTGCATAAAAACAAGTGCCCTGGCAATAAAATTAATGTCAAAGAGATGAATAATTGAATATTTATCGAATAACAAAAACGATGTTACATGTAGTTGGAGAAAAGTAAGTTTCTGATTAAAATTTTATGCATATTATTTTGCGTAATAGTGTACATAGATCATCTATGTAATGTCATTCGATACCCGGTGGAGGCACATAGTGGTTCAGATCCCACTTTAAACTGTAGGTTGAGTCCCGATTAGCCTTACTGTGCATAAAGTGGACTAAAAACAACAAATCAATAAAATCAAAGTCGTATGATCCCAATATAATCCTTGCCTTCCAAAAAGATCAGAGGAAATTAATAACCATCGATTATGCAACAAATGCTAATATTTTCATTATTTAATTTTAGTACTTTCGGGGAGTCCGGACCCCTGGACCTCCTTCCTGTTCTTCAAAGCCGTATGATCCCAATATAATCCTTGTTTTCCAATAAGTTCAAAGGAAATTATACAACAAATGCTAAACGAGTATATTTTCATTATTTAATTTTCGTACTTAATAAGTCTTTCGGGTGTTTGTGTGTGTGGATGGTCCGCACCCCCTAAATATGTCCTTCGTGTCCTTCAAAGCCCAATATAATTCTTGTCTTCCAATAAGTTCAGAGGAAATAATACAACAAATGCGAAATGAGTATATTTTCATTGTTTACTTTTTGTACTTAATAAGTCTATCGGTGGGGGGGGAGGGGTCCGGACCCCGAAATACGTCCTTCGTGTCCTTCGAAGCCGTATGCTCCCAATATAATCCTTGTCTTGCAAAAAGTTCAGATGAATTTATATAACAACGGCTAAACGAATACATTTTTCATTATTTAATTTTAGTAATTGATAAATCTTTCGGGGGGGGGGGGTCCGGACCCCCTGGACCACCCATAAATACGTCCTTCCCAGCATGCACTGCTGAAATCCCATTAACTGAAGTTTCAAATTGCAAATGTGAACAGAGGAACCAGAACACAGTCAATGTGATTTTTTGAATGGCATGAATTTGATTCTTTCTGATGCATGACTTACATTGAGGCTCTTACAAATCTTTAAATAGCACATTATAACATACTAACAACTGTGAAATTGTTTGGAAATACAACATGGAATGTGTAATAAGAAAGAACTACACTGTTGTATACTTGCGTGAATGCTTTCACTTACAATGAATGTCAATTGTATTATAAAAACGTACATTAATCAAAATATTTTTCACATACAAATAATAAACAAATTTGCAAGTAGCTACACTCAAAACACAGAGACCCACTGTCACATCAAGACAAATCTTGCATGAACTCAATTCTTAAAAAAGCAAAAGCTAGTTTTGTAATTGGTTATGGACAAATAGCAACATCCCATCTTCACTTTGCTCTCTCAACTTCTCCTAGTTCCATAGCTTTGATAATTAAATGTAAAGAATCGCAGATAGTCTGGTACCTTTATTGTAAATGATAGATTTAGTGTTAGTCCAGAAATACATGAGAAAGGGTGAGAACTTAAAGGGCTTGTATTTGAATACTAACTATTAATTAATTGATTGATTGATTGAGTTGCTGTTTTAAGTCCACTTAATCGGGACTGGACCTAAAGTTTAAAGTGGGATCCGAACCACTATGTGCCTCCACCGAGTATCGAAACCAGGACCCCCTTGAATATAAGGCAACAACATTAACACTACACCATCTGGGAGGTCGAAGCTATTGATTAAATATGAATAGTAAACTTAATGTACATTGAATGCATTTGCAACTTCTTTGTAGCTGATCAGTGGTGATTCATTCATTTGACATTTCGGACACTGATTCAGTCTCCATCCTTTTGCAACATTGTTTGAACTCAAACCGATGTATACGACCTGAACAGATTCACCAAGATACAATCATCTCCAAAATCCATGCATCTAACCTCAGTATCAAGCAGAAACCTTATGGTTTTCCACTCATACCTGTCTACATGTGAAATCACATCACATCATATTTGACAATTGGAACTCCAACGAATTTTGATCTGCTGCTACCTAGCTCATAATTTCAACCAACACACTACAAAAGACAAACCAGACAAACTGAATTTTACCATGCCACCACTGAAAAAAGAAGAAAAAATCTGCCCAATAGAAAATTTTAGATATGTTCTTGTATTTGTATTTTTGTTATTTTACGTCACTTTTCTGCCACTTTGGCTAATTGCGATGATGAAGAAGAGAGATGAATCAATGAAATTCATGAAGGACTTCAGGCCAAGACTTGAACAAGACCTCAAAGAAGCATGAATAACTCTAGTCTAGAAAGCCAAGAATAGCTGCAATAGGAGTTGACTGTAATCCAAAATCCACCTGACAAGTCTTTACCTTTACATACCTTATCAAATAATGTATCATGATCTTTATTAAAACATATGTGATACATTATTCAAATGAGTGCTTATGTTAAAGTCTTATAAGTTTACAGAATTCTGACAATAACTTCATTACGTAGTTAATCTTGCCGTATGTGAACAGCAAAAACTTTACGAAATAACCCTGATGGCTTATTAAGGGAAAATCAACCAAAACGTACCTCCATTTTCATGGATCTCGAACAATGCATACTCTGGAATGGACAGCATTCGCATGTCGGGCCTGAATTTTTCAATTAATGTTTCGATCACGGCTGTGGATGTGGCAGTGGATGCTACGCGGATGCACTTCGTTGCTACTTTCTGGCCTGAATCTTGGAAATAAAACCTCATCACGCCATGGAACTCCAAATCCTGAAATGAAAAATAATAATAGCCACTTGTGAGTTATTATGTTAAGGCTAATACACACACATACAGACAAATTACAAGTACTCATTTAAGTGTTTCACACAGTATGAACTTAACTTTGAAGAATTGGTGTTTTAAGTCCACTTTATGCACAGTAAGGCTAATCGAAACTGGACCTACAGTTTAAAGTGGGATCCGAACCACTTGTGCCTCCACTGGGTATCGAACCCGGGATCCCCTTTTTGAAGAGTTGGAGTTTGAGTTTTTGCTTAAAGGACACTTTATGCCTAGATATGGACCTACAGTTTAAAGTGAGATCCAAACCACTGTGTGGCTCCACTGGGTATCGAACAAGGTGAGATGTTACCATTATGCCATCGTGGAGACCTTACATGTTTGCACAGAATACTGTAGTAAACACAAAGATAGTGAATGATTGTGATGTGTGCTTGACAGTGAACAAGAATGCATTAATTCGGAAATGTGAATCGAAATGTATCTACTTCTATCATCTTAAGCCTCTACGATGGCGTTGTGGTAGCGTCATCGCCTTGTAATCAACAGGTCCCAGATTCGATACCCGGTGGAGGCACATAGTAGTTCGGATCTCACTTTGAACTATAGGTCCAGTCCCGATAAGGCTTATTGTGCATAAAGTGGACTTAAGGAGCCAACTCAATCAATTCTATCATATTAAGGTTAGTTTAGAATTTGATACGCACCCACTTATTGTATAATTTTAGGTGTTTAAAATGTTAATTGTCTATTATGACGTAATTTGTTTTGTTCAATTGGGTAGTCTTTTATGGTTATGGACTAACCTTAAAAGATTGGATTGTGAATGGAGAGGTGAGAGATATTATGGATGTTTCTGGAATAATGGAAGTGATTTTGAAAATGTGAATGTGTTAATTTGTGTAGTGAAGAACAATTATAGTCTAAATACACTTTTCTTTCTAATAAGGAGTTTAATTGTGAGTTCAAGTCTAATATATTAACATTAATTGACTTCTAATTATATTTTTGTGTGCGAGAGTTGGTAAGCTTTACGAAAGCATATCCTTATCTCATTTCCCACAACCTGAGGGCTTCATAGTAGGCTGATAAGTCTCAGGCTCGCCGTTGAGGAATAAAAGTAAGTAGTTCCATTGAAAATAATCTGGGGAACGTAGCAGGTGTAAACTTTTTGGCGCCGCAACGCGGGACCCGATAAATGTGTTTGAGTAGGGTATGCAGAAGCATAATTTAAGAAGTGATCGTCGTAAGTTAAAAATGGATACTTTAAGTTGCTGTTCCGATAAAGGGAAAGCTGATGATGAAGAGGTTGAGTGCAACGATTGTAAAAGAAGCTTCCACTTACGTTGTGCTGGTTATCCTTTGCCAAAATCGCAGTATAAGGGGGAAGAATTGAAATGTCTTATTTGTAAAGAGAAGGGTAACAAAGGAAGTCCTTGTTTGGAACAGTTGTTTCAAACCCTGATGGAGAAAATGGAAATGGGAAGAAAAGAAGATAAAGAGGAACAGGAAAGGATAAGAAATGAACAGGAAAGGATAAGAAAAGAAGATAAAGAGGAACAGGAAAGGATAAGAAATGAACAAGAAAGAATCAGAAGAGAAGATAAAGAGGAACAGGAAAGGATAAGAAATGAACAAGAAAGAAAAAGGAATGAAGAAAGAGGAGAATTGATGAAATTGCTCAGCCAAGATAAGGAAGAATTATTATTTAGAATAGAAGAGGGGCGAAAGGAATGTAGAGAAATTAAGGAGACTCTGAGGAAGGAAATTGCGTGTGAGAGGCAGCAAGTAGCTGAATTAATACTAAAGCTGGAAGAAAAACAAAAGGAGGATTATGAAAAGTGGAACTTAGACTTGACACAGGAGAAAACATCTAGAGAAGCTAAAGAAAAGGAAATGGAAAATGAAATTGAGAAATTGAGGGGACGAATAGAGAGTGTTGAAATAATTGCAAGGCCAGAAGCAACACAGGGTTCTTCAGAATTACTTGATAATTTAGAGCTAAATCAGAGAAGGCAAGAAAAGAAACTTGAAGAAGTTACGGAGAAAGTCGCATCTGTAGATAGGCAGGTCGATCAACTACAGATGTTAATGGCAGGCTGTCGGGTTCTAGAACCTTCTCAAAATGGTGAAGCTGTATTTCAACCGGGAATGAACGGTTCAACAACTAGAGGTGATTCCAAGGGGAAGATGAGGAAAAGAAATCGTTACTCGTCAAGTTCTTGCTCTGCAGTTTCCTCTAGTTCTGAGGAAACTGAAACTAGGAAAATTACAAAGCCAAGGAAGAGACATAATAATGGAAAGTCCGAGAGATTGGGACAGGATGAGATATTTCGTGACAATGCCTATAAGAATAGCTTCTACAAATCTTTTCGCATGTCTGATGTTAACGCTCTTTCAAAGTTTGCTGGAGAGATTAATACTGTCTCTGCTGAGAGGTATTTAAAAGAGCTAATAACATACCTGGATCTAATGAATGTCCCTATGATTTTTAGATTGAAGTTATTGCCCTCTCTTATGGTAGGAAAGGCTAAGGCGTGGTTTGTTGCAAATGAGAAGAAGTGGAAGACTTTTGAACACTTTTGTTCTGCCTTTAGAAAACAATATGCCTCTGCTGATGCCAAGCAAAGGGAGATGCAGACTCTGAGAAACAAACGGTATTCGAGGAGGTGTGGCCTCTCACTTGAAGAATATTGCTGGGACACATATGGCTCTTATTGTAATCTTGTGGATAGTGTTGACCAAAGCGAAGCGCTGAACTTGGTTATTAGTCAACTTCCGCTGCGAGTGCGTCAGTTGGTACTTACTCGCGATCCACGCAACATGGATCAACTTACCAGCTTCTTGGGAAGATATGAAGCCTCGGAGCAACTCGACGGATGGAGGACAGAAAACCCGAGATTCGAGGACAGAAGAACCAACCAAGCTAGAGTTAGGCAATTGACGTTCTCCAGTAATCATCCCAATTCAGCGAAGGTGCCTGCTGGTAACGGAAGATCTGATAATGAGAACTTTAGTGGTAGCGCTCGACAAAGTAACAATCCTTCAGGAGAAGAAAATAGAAGCAGGTTCTACAGAAGAAGGAACTGCGAGGGATCACAGCGATCTTCTGGAGAAGAAAGAAGAACGCCATTCCAAAGAAGTTCATATGGTAATAATAATTTCTACTCACATCGCTATAACCGGTATAGAGGTAACTACAATTGGAGAAGGAAAGGAAGTGCTACACAGACGGAAGATTTCGATAGTGGAGAAACTAGTGTTAAACAATTAGATGTTACCACTTGGAATACATCTGCCCCGTCCTACACTCCAAGAAACTGAGAAGAAGTTGTTTAGTTGAGTGGATGGCCCTAGAGTTTTGAAAAAGAAAATTTACTCCATTTTCATTTTGTTAATTTTCTTTTTGTTTGTGGGAGGATGCCATGATACGCACCCACTTATTGTATAATTTTAGGTGTTTAAAATGTTAATTGTCTATTATGACGTAATTTGTTTTGTTCAATTGGGTAGTCTTTTATGGTTATGGACTAACCTTAAAAGATTGGATTGTGAATGGAGAGGTGAGAGATATTATGGATGTTTCTGGAATAATGGAAGTGATTTTGAAAATGTGAATGTGTTAATTTGTGTAGTGAAGAACAATTATAGTCTAAATACACTTTTCTTTCTAATAAGGAGTTTAATTGTGAGTTCAAGTCTAATATATTAACATTAATTGACTTCTAATTATATTTTTGTGTGCGAGAGTTGGTAAGCTTTACGAAAGCATATCCTTATCTCATTTCCCACAACCTGAGGGCTTCATAGTAGGCTGATAAGTCTCAGGCTCGCCGTTGAGGAATAAAAGTAAGTAGTTCCATTGAAAATAATCTGGGGAACGTAGCAAATTTTACCTGATGAAAATTTGTTTCCTACTGATTTAAAGGGCTGAAGATTTGGTTAGACCTTGGGACTTAATTTTAACTATTGTTGGGAAGTAGGAATATTATACTAATACCAACTCGTCATAGAAGGGATAGTACACAGTCTAAGTTAAGATCTGGCAGAGATATCGCAAGTGGTTCTAAACTTTTCCTGCCAAAATGTGTTTTTTCTTTCTTGTTAATAGAATTTATATTGCTTCATAGCACTACGATTACATGTACCCATCACAAAACATTACAGATTTTTTTTTAATGAAAGGTGTGCGTAAAACTTCAAAAACAGAATTCAGCAACAAGATGTGAGCCTTTGGTTTCTACAGAAGCCAGTTGGAAACACTGGACTCTTCTAAGAATGATCTTGCTTGTCCGGTGAAATTCCATTGGTGACCAGTTTCCATCAACAAAAGACCAGACTAATGGAAACTGTATGTAGCTGTAAATGCTACACATTTCAACACACCTGGGATAATGCCTATCGGGAAAGGCATTCGAACTCGTTGTCATGGCTACCAGAATGATGCAAGGGTGAATTTCGTAAACATGTCTAAGCGAATGCCTTAGGATACAGCCAAGCAACAATCAGGTCCTTCGCTATTCCGGCAGTGTAAAAAATATTAATAACAAGCAGACTATGATTATATATACATATATATATATATATATATATATATATATATATATATATATATATATAAAGTAAATGGCATTGCCAAGTTTCGTCTAATCTCGTCACCGTACCATCTCCAACTTCAGAGGTATACTGCTAGTCCACTAAAACCCATTACTTGCGAAGAATTCCGTGCCTATCTCCTAAGTCGTTGAAAAAGATAACATCTACACGGAAATATGCTCAGGGTAGTCTGAGGAACAAGTGCATCTGAAAGTCTGACCACGAGATTTAAATTCAAGTTTCATTCACTTTAGTGTATTATTTGCAACATAATTGGCACACTTTATTTACCTTAACGTAATTAAAACTCATTGTTTGTTAGCAATGATAAATGGTATACTAGGTATCAACACGTAATGGATGAAACTTGTTAATTGAGTTCAGCGAATGTTACATATAGGCAGGCAGTGATTGTCGGCCTTCGAGGTGAAGTGGCCAGCGTAACAAGCTGAAAAGGAGAACTCTGGTTCGAACACTGGGTAAAGGCATGAGTATCGAAGTACTTGTGGTATATCAATTCATAATTCGTCCTCAACGTAGAGATTAATCTGAGAGGTAGAAAAGCGATGTAAAATAACCTAAATAGAAAGGAGGAAATAATAATGTCACATTTTACATTGCGGGATAAATAAAGTGAAAATTGTCACTGCAGTTTAAACTATCAAGTTAAATGTGTCTGTCCCGTTTTTTGCTTTCCAAAATATTTTAACACTAGTACCAGTATAGCTCTATCCTGTATAAGCCTGTAGCGCACAAAAAAATACATTAACAACAGGCTATGTATAGCACAGGGGGTAAAGAGAAAATGATAAGCGGAAGGAGATAAAGAGAAAATTATAACAGAAAAATGATAGGCAGAGGGAGATTAAGAGAAAAATGATAGCAGAGGGGGTTTAAGAGAAGATGATAAGCAGAGGGAAATTGAGAGAAAATGATAAGAGATTAAGAGAAAACGATACGGAGAGAGTTTAAGAGAAAATGATAAGTACAGGGAGATTGAAAGAAGATGATCAGCAGAGGGAGATTAAGAGAAAAATGATAAGTACAGAGAGAAAGAGAAATTGTTAAGTACAGAGAGATAAAGATAGAATGATAAGCAGATGGAAATACAGAGAATGATAAGGAAAAGGAGATAGAGAAAATGATAAGCAGAGGGAGATATAGAGAAAATGATAAGCATAGGGAACTAAAGATAAAAACTACGTATAAGAGGGAGATAGAGATAAAATAATCAGGAGAAAAGGTGAGAAAGAGGGAGACAAATCACGAAAGAGAGAGAGAAAGCGAGAAACACGACGAGAGAAGGGAAATAATAAGTAAAAATACATACTACAAAAGAAGGGGAAAAGCGAGGAGGAAAGACAAACGAGAGAGAAAAATATAAATGCACTCAATATGCTGGTCACAAGCCTCCGATACTCAAAAGAAAGAGTTACACCTTGTCTTCCTCGTTTTTACTAATAATTGCACGCTCCTTGTCAAAGATATTCTCCATAACCACTAACAAAGATCGCATTTTCCCATCACAGAAGGACAAACTTATACATCTATGCCCCGCAGAACAATGGCCAGTTGTTATCAGCCGTGACCGAAGGCTAGCTGGATTATTTACCTCCTTCAAGGGTCAACGTCATTCTCTTTGGGGATTTGAAAGGAAACTTCCGCTTTGTAGGTGCGTGTCGACCTTGCCGCGGAATTAAAAGGGCGAGGCCTCTTGCCGCTTGGCAGGTCATGTTCTACAACATCCCCATAGCCTCCGCCCCCTCCGCGGCGGAATAATTTTCCTCAGCACGACGATAAAGGACGCTGAATGTGGTTGCATAATTTCTGTTTACAGAAACTGCTTATCTACAGGTACTAGTAGTATTTTCTCGTGACTAGCCACTTTGTACGACAGTCTGTTCACTTCTGCAGTTGAGAAGGAGTGAAGAATGGGAATAACCGCTGCAAATTGCATCACACCAGAAGCCAGTAAGGAAATATACTGGAGAAGATGCGTAACAAAATGTTGTGCATTGGCGTATCCAGACATGGGAACATCGGACACGGAACCCTAGCAAAATTTTGTCCAAATTACACTGTTCTACAATGTAATTTTTTTTTTACAGAAACAAAGGTATCATTTTTAAAACTAATTTTGCAGCTCTCAATTAGATTTGATATTTTCTTATTTATCGTCGCTTTTCTTCCACTTATTGGCTAATCGCGACGATGAGGATGATGAAGGGGCACTCACAAAGAACACCCATATTCAGGCTGGGATTCGAATCAGGGGCCATTGTAACGTCGCGCGCTATGCTAACCACTCGGCACGGATGCCGGCAGTGTTGAATTCGAAAATGACAACTGTTGCTGACTGACGCTTGCTTGTTTTCATACTGTGCAAGGAAACAAAACTAAAACCAGCCGCTCATGTTGTATAATATGCACTATAGGTCGGGGGCCTTATTCTTCGCATGTTAATTGCTGCCACAAATTGCTTGTAACAAGTGGATAAAATTACATGAAAAACAATTTTCTTCGTTCATACGAAGGAAATAATGCAGGATTTTTATGTAATTTTTAGTGTTTCTGCCGAATTTTATCGCATTTTGTGAAGAATGCTGTGAAAATATTGAATTTAAACTTATTTGTGTACGGATAATTTAAAACCTGTGTTAAATTAGGACTACAGAAAGTTGATTAAACATCCTTTTTTTCTTCGCTGCCTTTAAGACGATACTAAGCCCTTTTCCTTTCAGTTTAGAACCAGAAAACATTGTTTCTTTTATTATGTGTGTTTGACCTTTGGGGGGATTACTGGTAATGTTTCAGTATTTCTGCGGAATCTTATTGCCTATTAGAACGTCATACATTCGAACACCTTCTGTTTGTACGGTGCTAAATTGTTTAGAATTTTTTAGTGATTCTGAATCAGAACTTTCACATTTTGTTTCCTTATCCTACTACTAATTACGCTTAGTTAGAAATTACCAAATCTGTGGGGTTGATTTAATGTAAGTAAAATACACTCCTCAAAAAGTTTGGAATATTGTTATATTAGACACGACAAGTTTGGGATATTATTATATTAGGCAATAGGTGATAGGAACTGTGGCATATGTCTGCGAAAAGACGAAAACGTCCACCAGACAGATACCATGTGTTGTTACATTCCAAGGCCGTGTCTATCACCTATTGTCTAACGTACCAATATTCCAACCTTTTTGTGAGGAGTGTATAATACACCCAGCCGGCACCGGTAGAACAAATGAAGATATTTTACATGAGTTTGGAGGTCGTATTAGAAAGACTTATAATCTAGGTTACGTATATATGAGGTTCAATACAAAGGTGTGCTCAAGAAGAAAAAACTGATTCCATAATCTATGCTCAAGCAATCAAGAAGAGACACTTCTGAAATTTACAGGAAGTAGACAAATTTATAAGTGAAAATATGGGTAAAACACAATATTTTTCTTACTTGATGATGAACTCTCGGCACGCCCCTAGTTAAAAATTCAGGTAATGTTTCAAAAAACAAATTTTCATTAAGATAATTTTGTTGTATTTGAAAATCCAATAAGCCATAAACCCAACACTATTGACATAAAATTACTGCAAGTAGCTGTTTTCTTCACTTGTATTGAAATTAGCACGGACTTTTACACCATATTATTACATAAAATTCACACTGCTATAAAAACGCATTGTAAGCAACCGACGGTGCTTAACTACTTCAATTCCATAATACACGAGAACATCGTCTGTCGGTGGGACATAGAAGGGAATGGTTCTTGAAAAGGAAAAACAACGTATGACGAAACCTGCCAGGGGCAATAATCGCATCGTAAAAGCAACCTCGAAATGAAACCGTGAGGAGGCAAGTGCCACTGAGTGATATAGTACTCATTCTGTTCAAATTCCTCTCACGGAAGCAAAACTTTCGCACGGAGAAGAAAAGGAGCTTTCTTCTCCTTGCTAGAACGAAGATTAAGGGGATAATGAAAGCTGAACTTGACTCCTGAATGTCAGATGAGTCGCTGCAGGCTCTCGACTCAACGTGAGGCAATTTTGCCTTGTTCAAGAGCACTCTGAAAGCCAATACTGCGTCACTATTGTCAATTTAATACTTAAAGAGTATAGAAGGATAATAAGATTTAGTACCTATCGAATTCGAGCTAGATTTAATCAACAGTCCATTATGCATTTGGAGCAGAACTTGCCTTTAAAAAAAGAACCTCGAGAGAAAAGATACAATGTACCAGCCAGTCACGCGACGAACGAAAAATTTACTTATTTTGACATTAGGTTAATATTGATAAAAACTAAGTTTATGCTCCAGATACTTTCGAATCAGTCACTAAAATGTATAACACTTCAGGCTTTCGTTAACGAAATGCGAACCTCTAAAGATTTTTTTCCTTTCCTTAAAGGAAAAAAAAATTAAAAGGCAACAAGCATCATGAGAGACAAAGTGTAATAAATATTTTAAAATTTCTCCGCAATTGGAACACCAGGTTGGTTAGTTGGTTGATTTGGTGTTTGATCTCCACTTTATGCACAGAAAGGCTAATCGGTTCTCGACCTACAGTTTAAAGTGGGATCCGAAACACTATGCGCCTCAACGGGGTATCGAACCCGGGACCCCTTGATTACAAGGCGATGACGCTACCACTGCGCCATCGGGGAGTCCATTGGAAAACCAGGGTTTAAATACATTTGGTCAAAAAAAAAATCTCACCTTTCCAAGTTTTCCATATATTCTCAAATAATTTTCCAGACCATTTGGTGTTTCAATTTAGTTTAACTTGGCCTGCAATGGCAAATATGGTTCCATTTTAAAAAGATAGCACATTTTAAGTACTTATTTAACATATTGTAGTAAACTAGTTTGTATAGATGTAAAAAAAATGTATGGCATGTTCGGCCAAGAGAAATCGCCGTTGTTAGGGGGGAGTTATTGAAAAACACGCTGAAAATCTACAGCTATACCGAAAATGAAAAAAAGTTTCATCAGGTATTTGATTTTTAACACTACCTTGCTTGTTTCCCAAAAAGGCATATTGATTATGGTATATTTCAATGATTCTATAAAAATATAACATAATTCCATAAGAACGGCAATGTTTCTCTCACTTTACAAGAATTGTAGTCAATATTCCCAACTTTTCCAGGATTTTTAAAGGTTTTTAAAATAAAATTTTATAGGTTGACTTCAATGAGTTTTCCAAAGTTTCCAGGTCAGTGTAAGTCTCGCTTATGTAGCCCCCCCCGAGATACATAATTTACATAAACCTACTTTGATGTGGTAACGCTGTTCCTGCACTTGACATGTCGCCGTGAAGACAACGAAACCCCGTCTCTCTGTCCTCAATTAATGGCAAATCAAAGGGTTAAAATGATACTGTAGGTCTCTTGGCATGTAGAAAGAACAAAGACGAAGGTAAAATGAAAGCGCATCTGCACTTGATGGATTTCGAAAGCCCATGCAAAGTTTACGGTGTGGCTTGCAAATTCCGAAGGTCGCGCATCACCTTCAGGGACAACCGCGTCGCATCCTACGCATCAAAAGTGCTTCCTCCCCTTCCCTTGCATCATGATGAGTCCTCCATTGACAGAGAGCGTGCTCCCTCGGCCCTACTTCCTTCGCACTATTGCGTAAGTCACGCCTTCCTCGCATCGCTGAATCACCGTCATCGTTTTATGCACGCCGACACATCTTGTCATTACTTCCTGCAGACAGTGGCGTACTTACGATTCATTTCGGTATTGGAGTGGGGGAGGGTTCATTATTGCTATAGCTGTGCAAACTAACAGTTGTCTCTATCTCGCACGTTCCACGTTTCTATTGCTTGTACTTTTCTTATTTTCAGTTCAAGTTGGGTCAAGTAAGTGTATAACTAGAAGTTTCTTGAACAGTTCTCTAACTTTACAATGAAAGAGAAGCTCGTTTCTCCGGACTACACTGTCATTTTGTGAGGCGGTGCAGATGATTATTTGAGAGGGGAATATACGTTCAGTCGTTCCTTCCAAGAAAAAATAGGATCTAAAAACATATGATTTGAGAAGATGCGAGAAAGTTCGTGTCAACATTTCCCTATTTGTTCTACTTTGAAACTTCAAATGTCGACCTGAAAACGTAAAGGAACTGGACAGACATACCAAGCAATCTTATTATCAAACTCAAACTTCCATCACGATGACAAGTTTCGAGCAAAAAGTTGGCACGTTGCTTCTCCTCGCTTGTCATTGGCTGTCCATAATTTTCCTCATTGGACCGAAAGGCAGCGAAGTCTGCCAAGAAGCACGGCCTATCATTGATGGAGCTATAACCACAACTAATTATCCAACTGCCAGGCTGGAATCAAACTTTCTGTCCGTGCAGCTCTACTGAATGAGGCGTGCAAGTCAATTAGTTGAACAAACTTCCCCTTGCACAGATAGGGACAACTTGATTGAAGTGCCACCCGCCTTTCAAACGAGCTACACTGTATATCACGCAACAACGCAAAACTACCATCCTACAGAACTGAATAAAAAAGTTACATGAAAAATTATCATGCACATAAAAGCTGGTAACGTGTTAAATTTGTAACACTTCAAAGACTGTTCTGTTCTGGTGAGCGGCTATTCCAATCAAGCGATATGTTGTAGACTACAATTCTATATCTACATGTAATCTATGCGTTGTCTTAACGTTTACGCATTCTACGTAAACTATTGAAAAGCGCAATGTACAGTGGGATCCATGAGTATTACCGTGCAAATTGCCCATCACGAACTTTATTTGACCCAATACGAGCTTCAAGAATTAAAGGAAACTCAAAACAAGCTGTTGTCTGTCAATTTCTGCACCAGCATACATAAAAATCTATTTCTTAAAAACACATTGGATGTAAGAGAAAAATTAATGAAAATAGTCATGGACAATTTTGTCTGTACAACTTTGCTTTGAAAGAAAGCTGTTATTTTGAAGAGCATCAGGCTGAAGCAGTTCTACTGAATGTAGAATTCTCGTAAGCATAAAATGTTAGGGCAAGGTAAATAATAATAATAATAATAAAATTTAAAAAATACAATCGTCGTTGTCTACTCTCGTCAACGACATAAGTACTCGTATATTTTGCGGCAACTAATTTTGTTGACTGATTGATTTGGTTAATTCTATTTCGCTTTTCTGCCAGTTTTGACTAATCGCGAAGATGAGGGTGAATGATGGTATCATGAAATTGATGAAGGGGCACTAGCAAAGAACGCGGTGTCCAAGGCGGGGTTTAAATCCGAAATCCCTGGTGTAATAGCGCGTTGTGAATGATTAAAAGGAGCTTGGGGGACTGATATGGTATTGTATGATCAAAATTGATCAACGCATTTGAAGATGCGTCCCTATGAGCGTGTTTGTATGAGAGAGAAGGGTAGGAAAAAAATAATTTGCAAGTGATTTGTCTATGATCAGTTAGATACGGTGCCTCGTGTGCCTCTTGCAAGTATTGAGGGGGGGGGGGAACAAAAGAAAACAATATTCTTGGAACACGCATCTTTATCCATAAGTATATGATTTGGAGAGGGGAGGATTCTGGGTTTGACTGCCCCAAACACGTGTCATGGAATGTATGTATATATTCCTACAATATTTTCCGTCACTAGAGGGAAATTAATACCAGGTGCACTAATACTATATTTGAAGTCAACAAAAAGCTTAATGGCAAGGCAACATTCCAGTGAGTGAAGCCTCCGAGTGCCGATAAGTATCTTTGAACTCTTTCACCTGTTGTAATTCTCTGAAGGAGCTATGTTTGACTCAAAAGTTGGAAAGATGGCGGTACTTTTGTATACTTAATAATACTCATATAGAAAATAAATGTTATAAGTAGGGCTCGGATAATTATGCATATTGCATATGCAAATGCATATTTAAGGATTTTTAAGTAAAAATGCATATTTCATATGCAGGTGCATATTTGTATGAAAATAAGTTGATGGTGTGCATATTTTTGTACCCACAACCAACACCGAGCATATACTGCAGTATTTGTTTTTCATCTCCTCGCTTCTCTTCTCTTTTCTTTGTCTTTTCTGTCTTTCTTCTTTCCTTTTTCTGGATTGTATGAAATGTGGCAAGTACGTCATTCTCACCTCAACAATGGACTAAGCTGGCAACGCCGCGTGTAAGTTTCTTATCGCAAATGGACAACGTGTGGATGATCTAGAACTTGATGTGTCTGACTTTGTTGCCCTAAAATACAGTCCACTTGTATCTTGCAAAGTGAAACGTGTGTATATTCTAGCTGAAAACAGGAGTGCCAAGTTCAAAATTTGAGACATGTTGTTATCAAATGCGATAATTTAACGCAGAACCATATTAACTGAAAAAAATCTGTGTAGCGAATGAGCATTCAGAATAATGCATATTCATTGCCTGGCATGTAATCTTTCATAGTTTGTAATATACAGCATTTATAAATTTAAAAGGTTTTTAAAGTGCATATTTAAGTGCATATTTTACACTTTCTTAGTGCATATTTGCATGCATATTTTGAGTTTTTTTAGTGCATAACTATCCGAACCCTAGTTATAAGGATACGTACGAAATTGTGGCCTGTTGTTCGTTTGTTTTTCGTTCACTTTATGCACAGAGGTTAATCAGGACTGGACCTACAGTTATGTTTCTCAACTGGGTATTGAACCCCTGATTACAAGCCGACGACGTTAAAACTAAGCCATTGAGGAGGCTGTTTGCTCGATTGATAAAAACTATCTGCCCGTACTACACAAACACAACAACGACCAATTCTTCCATATTTTACGACGATTGCGATCAAGACTGTACAGAACTTGCAGGTGGGACAATTTGTGACCATGTTGACCGGTCTAAGGTTATATCGAGACGAGAACGAGACATTCCTCTGTGAAATCGAGACAAGACAGTTAGTGTCCGAAACTCTCGGTATTGTTCCAGACTTTAATATGATATTTGAAAAAAATATCTAAAACAAACTTCTTTACATCGGACTTCTTCAGATTGATTCTATGTTTGCTATTTAGTGTCGCATTTCTGGGCTTTGGCTAATCGCGACGATGAGAATAAATTATGATACCATGAAGGGACACTCACAAATTGAATGATTGAGTTTGTGTTTTAAGTCCACTTTGTGCAAGTTAAGGCTAATCGGGACTGGACCTATAGTTTAAAGTGGGATCCGAACCATTGTGTCTCCAGCGGGTATCGAATCCGGGAACACTTCATTACAAGGCGACGACGCTACCACTGCGCCATCGGGAAGGTCAGGACACTCCCAAAGAACAACCAGGCCATGATTCGAAACCGGGACCTCTGACGTCGTAGCACGACTTCAGACATAGCAGACATCGACCGATTTTGGCGATGAAAGACAATCACGCAGTTCTTAGGCGAAAATTTGATTCAAAATATTGTGAAAATCTGGCTTAAGAAGATTTTCTTGAAATAACTGTAAGTAATCAGTGGCAATACCAGACTTTCTGATTGGGCCATTGAATTACTGTCAAAGATTTAGATGGACCACATCTTCAAAGAAAATGTATTTTGATGTTCACGTTGTTATTAAGTAACCAAACAAAGATGGCTCCCATCATATTCACATCATGTTCATTTTCTTATAAGCAAATTTCCCAATTACATTTTGACAAGGTAGGGCATGCAAGATGCGAAATCCTCGGAGGACACTTCCCCTTCACTATAAATTTCCGGGTGGGAGAGATTTTGTTGTTAGAACTAAGATAAACCATTAGCTTTAACTTCAAATATACTTTACTAATAAATAATAAAAAACACACAAAACGTAGGATAATGTCTGTGTGTGTGTGTTTGTGAATGTTGCATGCTTTCTCTTTCTCCTTAGCCACAGTAAAACAATCTCAACTACACTTGCGTGCAAAGAAATAGACCCACCTCACACTTTTGACATAAAATGTTTACTTGTTCATATTTTTCTTCCAACTGTTTGGAGGCATATAAAATGTTTATCCAAATGGAAGCGTCTAATCCTACTTATATGTAGATAAAGTTCAGTAATAAATACGTATGATGTTAATAAATTTAATAACATTTTATGTCAAAAGGCACGCAAGTGTATTTTGCAATTCTTTGACATTTTATACCAGTTAATAAAGGAATTAGCTTGCTACTTAGATGAAAGTAACAAATTAATTATTAAAATACATATATTTAAATATTTAGTAATATACTTTTCTATGTAACAACATAATATGTATGTCATATTATTATCAATGTCTGTGTGTGTGCCATGGGACCACTCAGGTCCAGTCGTGACGTCGTCCCTGCTATTAATGTCGGTTACTTGTTTCCTTTACTCTGAGGAAGTAACTGATCAAGGAGACTTACAAATAACTCCGATGCAGGCATGGGCGTCGGGAGGGGGGGGGGGTCGAACGAGTCGGTGGAGCCCCCTTGAAATTGACATTGTTCCTTTAAAGATACAGTCGAAAGTGTGTTACTCTTATTGTTAAGAACAGAAATAAAGTTCATTTTGTTAGTATTCGAACAAAATAATCAAAGTAAAAATGCATTGGATCGATAACATTGAATGAAAAATACACGAACAAGGTTATATTATATCATTTCATTCAAAGAACAAATGGTTCTAGTTTTCAAAACCCTAAGAATTACAGTTGTAGGTGAGAGGTCACACAACAAACTTTATGAAAAAATAATCCCCCTAACATTTAAAGCATTTTCTTGAACGAGACGTGCACAAGTTAATATCAAAATGCATTTCAGATACTAACTGCATAAAATGCAAAAGAAATAATGGAAATAGTTGTGCTGTTCACTCGTTTGGTGGATCGAGTCTCCCCATTTATACAATAATAATAATAATAATTATTATTATTATTATTTCGAATAAAATGTATTTTTGTTAGTTTATAATATTATTATTGTATAATAACATTTATAACTGTGGTAGGCAATAATACTTATTATTTTTCTACTATTCAACTTTTATCATTTGCCCGACACCCCTTGCAAAAATTTCTGGCGACGCTCATGCATGCACGGGTCACCTGGCGCACTGTGCAACTGGTGTTAGAATATCATTGTTTACTCGCAAACGCGCATCAGCTCCACCGAAACAAGTTTCCTCTTCGAAATACCGGCCCGAAGCCGCGCTCACTCCACCACGCCAGTGCTGGTGTTACGCGGGAAGTCTAACTTCCACGGAGCCACGTCACCTTGACAACCTCTACGCCCCTCCCCTTTCACGCGGGGACCGACTGAATCACAACACCTGACGTCACGCTGCAACTCGCTCTCAGGCTCATGTCGAGAACAATAGCTACCCGCGTGCTGTTCTATGACCCACTGCACCGATTTCTTTGGCTCCCTCGCGAGAACATTTGCCACTGCTAATAACGTAATGCAAGAGAATTAGTTTTGCGGATTGTTATTTCAAGCTTTTCGATAAATCAGACATGCTAGAGCAAGATTACCAAAACCAGAAGAAATCTTTGAAAATAACGAGAATAACAGTTTCCTTTTCAAAACGAGTAACTGAAAAAGTTATTTCTTATCACGTACCCAGCAACGAAATTAAGATTTACTTACCTTTGAATTTTTGTACGGAAGGGCATTTTTGAGTGATTCAAAGAAAACTAACTTAGTTTTTGGAAGAGCATTAGTAAAAACGTGAGATCCAGAAGAACCTAACTTCAATATATACAATTTGCAGGAGAGAGGAAATGTATTCTTATTCGCACCATTTGTGCATTTATTTCAATATCGTATGAATGAACACTGCTAGTAAAAAAGAGACATTGACTATACAAGAGAGTATGAATTTCTATCCATGTTGCATGTGGAAGTTGTTCTTTAAGGCGATTATTAAGCTAGACACGACGTTTGAAAAATATGATCAATAAGTTTTTACAGAATCCTATGTATTCCTTATGAGAAATCAACCTCAAGTTACGGCTAATCAAATGGGAATTTTGACTTTTCCCGTCCATGTACTTTTCTACGTCATTGGATATTTGATATTCCCAAGAAAAATAATAAAATAATTTCTCCTTGCCTCCTACGACCATTCTGGCAGTGTTGCCAAAGCTGATGCGCAAAAAAGAGCTAAAATTCCATCTGAAAAAAGAGCTAAAGTTGAATTTCAAGGAGCTAGATTAACGAAGGCTGGATCAAGTTCCTCCGAGGGTAATTTTAGGTGTCAGTAAGGTGGGGGGCGCTGATATTACCGTTAACTTTAAAGTTATGTCAATTTATACTTAGTTTTCACCGACTAGATCTGGCGGCATCTCCCATCTCAATAATCCACTGATGGTCGTATGAAATCGAAAATAGAGGATTCCCTGATAACAATATTGTCATCTTCACGTCAGCCACAACGCTATATATAGCTGGGGGTAGGGCGACGTAGCCAGTATAACAATATCACGTCACGTGCAAAATGTATACGCGTGACAAAAGTTGATCTATGTGGGCAGGGGTTAATGATGGCTTCATAGTGGGGCAGGGGGCGGGTGCCATAGTTCTCAGCAAAACGAGTGCACAAGAGCCAGATCTGACTCCAAATGAGTTAAGTTGGCAACAATGCTCCCCAGCTGCCTCCGAGAGCAGGACCTCGAGGAAATTGTCCCTCATCCCCTTAAAAAGAGTCAGTGATTACACCTTACTGCTAAGGATTAGAAGTGTAGATACGTCGATCTAGCTCCAAATATAGAGCTCTTCAGAGGGAATACGTTCAACAAAACCGAAAACTTTTTTTTTAAGTTACGTTCCTCTGGTTCTTATGCAACGAATTGTGGATAATAGCGTTTCAACTCATCTAGAATAAAGCGAGTTACTAAACAAAATAAGTAACTGCCAGAATAACTTTTTGAATTAAGTAAATGCAACTGCTTTTACCAAGTAACTTTGTAAATACTGAAAAAAAAGGTAAGGGAGAATGCAGTAGCAACATCAGAAAAAACACAAAGGGTTGAGGGAACATAGTCCACACCCGCCCTTCAACATCGCCATACGTAGAATTAGCAATTTCTCCGAATTCTAGTCACTTGGTAACGTTCTGGTAACGAAGTGGCCTTGTAATCAAGAGGACCCGGGTTCTATATCCGGTGGAGGCACATAAAAGTTCGGATCCTACATTAAACGTAGATCCAGTTCCGATTAGCCCATTTGTGCATGAAGTACACTTTAGAGTTATTCAATAATCATTTGTCGGCTACGTGAATTATTCTGCACTGACCAGTAGCGACGCTAAAGATACGAGGGTTAACAAGATCTATCTCCATTACATATCGTGGCAAAAGGTAAAGTTGCAAAGAAGAACAGTGAGTTTATCTTTTCATGTTCCCCTGCTCAAGCTTTCAGTATTCAAGGCAAAACAAAAATCTCGAATATAAATAGTGATAACATGAATGTTATACATACCATTTATTCCAAGAGCACTCCCTGCAGTTTTTCCCAATCAATTTTTCCCTAAAGACTGTTCTTTGTGTGTTTGTGGGGAAGGGGGCATAGCCCAAACTGGAACCCAAGAATTTGAATTTAAAATTATTGGTGCGTCAGCACTTAGGCTATTTTGCACCCGTCACGTTATACGGGGTCCAGCCCCTTACCATAACTAAAATAACATAACTGTAATGTACAACTAAAATATTAAACTGGGTGTACTACGTGGAAGGATCAACCCTTACACTCCGGATGATGACTGATGACATCGAAATGTGTATCCACAAATATATAGCTACATGAACAATATACGTACATCAACAAATTTATAGCTGCTATGAACAATTGGCCACCACATAACGCCTTGATGAGAAGCTAGTATTTCTGGATAAGTGTGTGTCCATTTTGATTGCCACTGAATGTACATTACTGAGACTGACAAGTAAAGGCCACCTACGGTGAAACAAGTTTTCTGGTCATGCATATATTTTTGGGAAGTACTCATCTTAACTAAGGGGCAGGTGAAGTATTAGGGGCAATGGGTCCGAGGTTAAGGAGATAAGGGGTCTCAAAGTTAACATGGGAGTCTATGGGAAGACCTTAAAATCCGTCGTCAACTGACGCTAAAGCACTAGTGTTTCACTCCAAACATAAGTGTGATGAGATTTTTAGAGGAAATTAATGTCTAACTACTGAACACAACCAAGTAATAACACATTTTGTTATGAAATTTGAAAGTAATTTGTTATTTGAATGACGAACCCGGGACCGACAAGTGCATCAAGAGCGACGAAATCGCATTTGTAAAGTGTGCTCACTGCGAGATGAGCATTTGTATGAGCCACGCACTGTTTTCTACACTTCACATTGACTGTATCACTCTTTGAATCCAATACAGTTTTTAAAAATAGTTATTACATTTCAACAAAACGAGCTTCTTGTTAACAAAGCATTGCAACAGTACATTTGTGAGTTTAGTTCAGCAAATTTTCATACATGTACAATTATCGGTGGCGGTGCTAGTGTCACTCAAACAAAAATGGCGTCGGTTCAGGAAAAAAGCACGCGTAGCTCACGGAAGTCAATAAGAGAGGAGACCAGGCAGTTTGGAATTCCAAGGTCCACTGTTCACCAAGTCGTGCACAGAAGGTTACATTTGTACGCATTGCACGAAAGCAAAAATCATTTGACATTCTGCAGAAGATTGATGTTACTCCTCTAGACTTCTTTCTTTGGGGGTAACATCAAAGGCATGGTGTATTCTGGCCAAAAATATAGATGATCCACAAGAATTGAGGGACCATATTCGGAATGCTCTTGTTTCTGTAACCCCTCAGATGCTACAGAACACGTGGCGGGAGATTTAATACAGGCTGGACATTCTCCGTGCGACAAACGGAGCTCATGTGGAGCAGTACTGAGTTGTAACTGCTTGCAATAAAACTTGGTGAGTTTGCCTTCAAAATGTGTTTTGTTTCTAGCTACTCCTTAACCATATTAAAATAACGCACTTTCAAAAACTGTCAGTTCCACTCCGGACACCCTGTATATTTTTTTAAGTATCATTAAATTACGTTAATTACGGTTAACAATGTAATTCTTTTAAGAAGGTCATCCGTCATTTTATACGGTAGTTTGACGGTCTCAGAACAGTGCGTATCTCCCCCACCTCGCACCCCCAATCCCACACGCGCGCATGCGGACACGCTCAAGCCAACAAAATAATCAACCCATGATGTGTATATGTGTGTAGCAAAATCCCGACCAGCAAGCGTCCTGAAAGACGCACGAGCCTCAACATAAAAAAGCTAAAAAGTCGTCGTCGTCTGTTTACAATCTCCCGCCTCGTGCTGTCAATCGTGGCCCACCTCGTGCCTCTCTTTTTCACTCTCTTTTTTACCGCCCCTTTAAAGAGACCGAGCGCTGTCTGCAAGAACAATATTTCCCAGTTGGCTTCGGCATCTTTCATCGACGGGATGAAGACTTCGACGAACCACCAAGGGATAAGTGGTCCTTTCCATGTAAGAGTCGCGGAGAACTCACACGTTTACATGAAGAGGGTTCAAACGAAGTTGACACAAAGTTGTGACTAACGATGGTTACTATCATTGCCATTTTGACATAAAAATAGTAAGTATAGCAGCTACTGATGTACATTAATTCACTGGATCAGGATTTGGTGACACAAGACACAACACTTCACTTGTCATCTTGGGTGGAGAGGAGCGGGCCTTCGTGGCGGAGTGGTTAGCACAGGTGTCCCGGACACACTTGTCCCACACTTGGTCATGAGGAACGTTCTTTGCGAGTGTCCCTTCATCAATTTCATCATATCATCACTCATCCTCATCGTCGTGTTACCAAGGGGTCCCGGGTTCGATACTGGTGGAGGCACATGGTGGGGATCGGATTCTACTTTTAAACTGTGGGTCCAGTCCCGATCAGCCTACATCGCATAAAGTGGACTTTAAACAAAAACTCAAGCTCGTCGTTGCGATTTGCCGAGAATGGAAGAAAAGCGACGTAAAATAACCTAATTCAATCAATCACCATATAGAGAGGACTGACTGGAAAATCAGCATGGTGGAGTATTGTTATTTTGGTAATATTGCGTCTCTTTTCTACCTCTTGGGTTAATTGCAACGAAGAGTATGAATATTAAACAGGTAAAAACACGCTATGATGAGATACACTCAATGATACACCTATACATTGAGCAGGGATACGTTGACAACTTGAGCACGTGATTAGTAGTAGTTGCGGTGATGACATTGGTAGTCTTGGTAATAGCAGTAAAACTGGTGTTGGTAGCAGTAGTACTGCTTGTAGTGGTGGTAGTAATAGTAGTAGTAGTGCTGGTGGTAGTAACAGTAGTAGTAGTTGTGGTGATGGTGAAAGTAATAGTAATAGTGCTGGTACTGGTGGTGGTGGTAAACGTAGTAGTGGCAGTGATAGTTGTGGTGGTAGTAGTGCTGGTGGTGTTGGTGGTAGTAACAGTAGTAGTAGTGCGAGTAATGTAGTAGTAGTGCTGATAGTCGTAGTTAGGGATGTGACGAAGCTGAAAATTTACCGATGCCGATGTACTCACCGATAATTTTTGGAACCGATACCGATGCCGATATTTAACGGATTCCGATACATAAGATTATTAAACAGAAATGGGATGTTATTTTCAGCATGACAAAAATAAATTTGCAATGTACATTTCTATTGCATATCATATGTATATACATATATATTATCAAGAGATGCGAATGTACATTTGCATCTACAAAATGTTATGTGAACCTTTAAGAAGAACATTGATTCTCAAGAGATTAAACATTAGTACACAAGCAGGTCTTTGAAATGCAAAATGAATTCCTGTTCTGCCAGATTCAACTTCAGAAACACGAGATTTGGAAGCACTTCAGGAAGTAACCTACTGCTTCTCTTATCTCAAATCTGTTCAGCAACACTGAACACTCAAACACTGAATACTGATGCAGCAGGTATGCCCAAGTATTTTCTCAGGACTTGCTTCAGGTTTGAATATTCATTTTTGAATTTCCAATACAACAGCAGATCCTGGTTCAGCAATGTACTGTTTTATTTCCGATTTATAGTTAGGTTGAGCCTCTGAATGAGTTTGCAATAATTTTATTACAAAACTCTACAATAATGACGAATCATAACCAAATTTTCAATAAAGCTTACAAAACTAGAATATAAAACTTATTAGAAGGTAAAAATTCTAGTATAATCTGTACCGGTTTAAATATCGGTTTTTTGCCGATTCCGATACCGATGCCGATGTGTCAATTTCGGCCGATTTTCATACATCTGTAATCGGCTTCGGCACATCCCTAGTCGTAGTATTAGCAGTAGTAGCAGTAGGAGGAGGAGGAGGAGTATTGCGGGTGCAAGCTGCAGCAGTTCGATAAAAACGTATCTGCCAGTTATGGGAAAAAAATCCTTTAAAAGATTCTGCCGAAAACGAAACATCTGCATATTTAGCGAAACGAATAACCTCTTCCGTGATTAACAAAACGATGTACAAAGCACAGACAATTATTGATGAGTCACACTGTGAAATACATTTCCCCGAAGTCCTGTCTCTGTCATCTCCCCACCTCCCCGCCCCCGGACAGACATTAAAGTGCGATGAATAACAGATTCTTCAACGTTTTCAAGTGTACGACGTTCCCACGCATGCAAGAGTGATGCAAGGAAAATTCCTCTCCTCCCACATAAATAAAATTCTGTAACAATATGGCGGGTGGGAGAGTAACTCGGAATTTGGCCGTGACTCGAGATACAGCACCTCTTCCGCAAAAAGTCATTCTTTGTTTTTTTGTATAATTCTCGTAAGTCGTGCGCCTTTCACGGGCACACAATCGTTAAGAAGTACATTATGGTCTTAACAGTCCATTTCAAAATCCTTTTGCTGTACATTCATATTTTTCCCGAGCGTTTTGAAGGTCAATGTGCGTAAGGGTATGATATAACTTTCACTTATCTTTCGACTTTCACCTTCAGCTTCTGCACATGACATTTCGTCGATATAGTCTAGGTTGTATAAGTATGTGGGAGTAACGGCTTACTTTCTTTCGTAACTATAACTCCGTTAGTCTTTACAAAGAATAACTGTGTCAACAGGGTGTCTAGCATTTCATAAAAAACGAAATTTCCTTCGGACTTTTCCAGGTTTTCCAGACCACAAACAAAATTTTCCAGACTAAGTAAATAGGGTCACTATATTTTACCAAGACACCACCACACTTACATTCACAGTTAACCATGTTACGTATTAAAATATTCACTTCACGTGTTAAAAGTAATAATGAGAAGGAAAACTGAACAGAAATTGACTGTTTGATAGGGGTATCAGGGGTGAACTTTTACGTAACACTTGACATGTATTAATTAATGGTTAATAAAGATTCTTTATAAAATTTATAATTTATATATATATATATAGCACAAATAACACACACATAAACTTGTAGTAAAATTTAGTGATATATGTATTACTCCTAATATTACCTAACACAACCCAAAAACTGAAAATAGAAAGCAGTAAATTCCAATAGCCACTTACTGTCGTAGATTTCTATTAGTTCAAAATATGGCCTCCTTTCCTAGAGCATTAATTTCTACTATAACTAACAGTAATACTCAATACATGTAATTGAAGTATAGCTTGTCCGCAACATATTTCTTGCTTGTCCTATTTTTCTTTATTCAAGATTCTACTTTAGTACACTACTACAAAAAATGATTTTCCAAGAAAAACTAAATTTCCCTGACATTTCCAGAAAAAGTAACTTCCTGGCTTTTCAAGGTTTTCCAGACTGACTCAAATAACTGGTAAGGAAATAACAAATTTGTTAAGTTTTCGTGTATAAGGACATTTCGAATTATTTTGAATATCTTTCTATCTACATTTTCATATTTAAACATATGAGTTTAATTATACTTTAGATGGCCATAGTCAGTTTATGCTTGGAACATATTGTTTGACCTTATCTCGAATAAAATAATTGGAAAGTAACTTAGTTACCTTTTTAAAGTAACAAACTGTAACTGAATTATTTCTCAAAATGAGTAACTGTTAACTATAACTAAAGAGTCCTACTCATTATGCATAATCAAATATAGTGAACTTTTATAGTAACTGCAAATAACGAGACATAACAAAAAAAAAAACCTCAAAGTTTGCTTTAAATCCACTTTATTGTCTAGTAGGCTAATCGAAACCGGACTTAAAAGTTTAAAATGTGATCTGACCACCATCAGGTACAAAGTCCGGCACTTTCAAGAAAATCATCGTGTGATTTGCTTCGGTTGTTGTGTGGATATCTGTGAACGTTTTGTGGCTGCGTAAGCCTATTTTCTAACTAATGCAATTCTACTCAAACACCCAGGATTCCAGACCACAATTTACACCCGTTTCGTTTCTGGAGAAGGGGAAACATAGCAACATTAGAATGCTAAGGTAAAAAAGGTAAAGTTCCCCGTGCATATAGCACCGCGCCATGAAGGTACACTTAGAGGATACGGAGTGTAGAGCTCCACACATTCTCGATCTGGGACATTTTGGGTGATGTGATCAGCACCACGCACCGGCCACCTTTACCCCACATGGTTGGCCCCAGGTACTCATTGATTATAGGCTCGGTGAGCTCCAGAGCCGATTTGTGCGGGGATAACGCCCGAAAAAGTCCTACCTTAGGTCACCCACCTCGGGAATCGAACTCGCGTCTCTCGTGTGGCAGTCGGACGCCCTACCAACACGACCACAGCAGGTCTAAATTAATTAAATTACATTGGGATGGTTCATTGTTCTTGCGTTTAGATATCCTGTTGACTTTTGCACGAGTGCCATCAATAATTTCAACACGAAGAGGAATTACAGAATCTCTTGCCAACACTGGAATTCACACGTGGTCACGAAAAGAAAAACTGTTTTCATTAACCGACTCTGCTTTGAACTTCAGCTAACTGGAAGTAACTTTCTGTGCATAAAAAAAAAATGAGCGTGTAGAAAATCGAATCCCCGTTCCAACACGCCCCCCTGCCCTCTCGCCGGCGCCCCTCCGCGGGGACCTCTTCCGCATTAAACCGCAAATTGCATAGACCGCCGCAACTTCCTGCCTCGCACGCTCTGCGCTATTTTTCGGCTGCAGGAAAATCTGATACGTGATAGTCCACGCGTAGTCATCAAAGTTATAGAAAACTTCAAATTTCATATAATTTCTCAGCAGTGGCATACCCAGGATTTTCGAAAACTGCTTTTTTCCTGTAGCCAGTCCCATTGTGCAAATTAACGGGTGGGGGGATTTCCCCCACAAAAAATGTCATCCGCGGCAAAATAAAATTATTTGTATCCCTGCCAGGGATGTTTTTATTCTCCTCAAAGAAAATTGAACTGAAAGCATGTAGCCTATCATTTCATAACTATGTAACGAAAACAACGGAAAAATCATTCGTGTCGATTAATAGTCCAGTAATCAAAGATTTTGCATTGAAGGAGGACACCATACTGTAACTGGCCACTCACCGAGCCAAGACAACAGCAGGCTGTTCTCCACTTGAGTTTTCATGGCATAGTGCTCATATTTTACATGTATTACAGTATTCACAACTTGGCAATAGAAATTTGGTCAAGTTTTCAATACTTCTATTTCAATAGCTCTTGTACGAGTTTGAGCTTTCTTAGGATGTATATACACTAAGTGTTTCTAAATTACATGTAAATGTTAGGGTTATCATACTATTTAATGACCTGTGTTGAAACCAATATTATAAGGCACTTAGAACCGCAAGGCAGTAGTTTAGCTTACTGACTGGTAACACATACAAATTTTCATACCGTCTCTTCCCTCCCCCGCCAAAAAAAAACTCCCGAAATTAAATCACAAATATGCTATTGAATGGGGATGGGAAATACGGTCAAACAAAGAAAGAAAAAAAAGCTTAATTCGCACAGTGGTGAGTCCTCATTTTGCCATTTTTTCCTGCCTTTCACGGTTTTTTTAGGAATACTGGGTCAAAGGAGGAGTTATGACCCTCCTCCAACCCTCCGCCACGGCACGCCACTGCGTCTCAGAATCGAGAAAATTAGAACTGAGCCGATAATTAAACCGAGATACCGATATCGATACTTGAAAATTTTAACAATTACAAGGTGTTTGAATTATTGATCAATATTAGCGTGCAAGTATTCTACTCCAATTGTACCTATATGCAGTGCTCGAAAAATCTTCTTCAGAGCTAGGCGCCAACTCAGAAAATCAGTCGCCAGGAAACGACCTACTAGCAATTGTGGATACTATAAGAAGCTGAGCCAGCCCCTGTGGCGGAGTGGTTAGCACATTGCGCTACAACGCCAGGGTCCAAGTTTCGAATCCCGGAGTTGGCTTGGATGTTTGTGAGTGTCCATTTATCAATTTCATCATATCATAATTCATCACCAGCTTTGCAAATTGGCACAAAAAGCGAAGTAAAATAAAGCAAATCAATCAGTCGATAAGCACAGCATCACCTTATTCAAAACATCGCTAAATTATGTGAGAAAGCGGGAAATGGGGGGTTGGGGGACAAAGAGTAAGAAATTGTTACTGTTTCTATAGAATGTTCACAATGTTGATAAAAAAATCATTTGCTAACTTACGCTGTACTGCAATTTGAACTTAGAATCTTCAAAGTTTCGTACACTGAAACTTAAAAAACAGCAATATTAGAGCAAAAGATCAGTCGCCAAGCTTAAATTTTTAGTCGCCATGGCGACCTGGCGACCGAGATTTTTCGAGCCCTGCCTATCTATATGCATCAATGTACCAAGAATGTTAGTATAAAATATTCAACAATTACATCAGAATATTAAAATACATGTTATGTAATCGTGAAATCCAGTTGAAGCAAAAAAAATGGTGCAAAATAAAATAAAAGTTCGAATTTGCATAACTTCCAGTATAATTAAGTCATCTGCATAATGGTGGGAACCTCAAACGCGTGCATGTGTGGGTTTACAAAATGATCATCATTACAGCAAACACGAATAATCAATGAGTGGGTGAACTGGCAGCTATAAATATTTGTTTATAAATGGCATTATGCGTTGTGCCTCTCGATTTGCTGCAATTAGCAGAGTAAAAATCAAACCAAACAAGCTTCCAATTACTGTTAACGTTTTGTGATCTGAATGTGCAAATATAAAAAATAAAACTTTACGCATAACTGTTAGGGAGGGTTGTTAAAGGTCCAGGAGCCTATAAGTTCTAATTCCGCAACAGGACCGGTTCTTGGACCGAATTCAAATATTTTAAACATAAAAAGGTCCTTTACGGTCTAACATTCATTTACATTTGCTCATTTGAATATATTTAAAATTTCTAGACCTTTAACAACCCTGCTGTTAGGTCGTATTTCTGTTTTAGCAGCTTTGAATGGGATTATATTGCACCCTTCTTCAATAACCAGTTTTTCTGTTATTGTGATTTCGTTAAGAAAGTATGAAAATGCGGGCGATAGTCATTCTTTCGTTTTTCACGTCATTTTATACTTTGTAAAGCATACTCTCTTGTAGGATTATCTGCCAAGAAATAAATTACGGTATATATTCTGGAGTTGTAACAAATAAATGTCGGTACATATTCTGGATTTGTAAGTCTAGGTCGCATACGGGCAGACTGAAAGATGTGAAATTACTTCCACCTCGTGACTTCTACACGTATAGATGCTATATATATGCTGTACGGCACAGCACTGTGTCCATTGAAAAGATTCAAAAGTGGAAGCAGATGATAATTTTAATACTGCAACAGTTTGCACTGCAGCTGTTATCGCATTATTCCATTATCTTATCGTAGCCACTCAAACAGATCCTTGAGTATGGTGTTTTAAAGATCAATGTATACTGACTGCTTTAGGGATTAAAAGGGAGAGGTAAAGAAATATCTAATCTAATATTTAAATCTTTTACTTACAAATGTCATCCATTCACTGAGAACTTTGATAGTTTCTACATTACAAATAAGATTAAGTGAATACGTAAATAGAAAAGAAAGTCAAATGAATGTCTAAAAGTTTTAGGCTTCTAGAGGGCAAGAACCCACTCCTTTTCATTGGTGCAAGTGTATACGGGAGGTGCCAACTTCAAAATAACAAAAGTGGCGTTTTGAAGTTCACTTGATTAGTGTTGCAGCCTTCAGATTATTTTGTAAATAACAGTACATTTCAGCTGTATACAGTCTGCCCTTCAATTTTTATTGGACTTTTAAGGTTTTTCATTTGACTCTTGTAATAAATAACGATCGTTGGGGTAGAAAAATACAGGTCGCCCGGTCGCCATGGTGCCTAAAAATGTTTACGTGGCGCCTGAATTTTTAAATTGCCCTTGTTTTCTTCTTAATATTTAGAGTTCGCTTATGGAAATTCCATAACAAGTACAGTATGTGTTCTTTAATGTTCGTGGGTTTTCTCTCATTCAATCAGAATAATAAACATGCATTATATATTTTTTCACATTTGCTAGCCGAAATTTAAAATCTGCGGCGATTCGGTAGAGTGGGTCATGTATTAGAACGTATTGCATAGTTATCCATGCTGTTACCAGTTCTTTAGGAAGGTCACTCTGGCACAAGAATTAATAACTTTTAATCCAATCTTGTATTAATTGATAAATGAAATGTTATAAGATCATATTTCAAAATGTATACCTTTATCTTAGTTGGATTTATGGCTTTCTTTGACCACATTTGAAAAAAACTGGCTCTTGAGAAAAAGGGGCTGGAGCCTGAATTAGTTTAGTTTTTCTACTCCTTACATGTATACTTCTACATCTTCCTTGGTTATCAGGAACATGATTCTATACCAAAATTGAGTAACTCCCTTGCACGTGTTGAGGGCAGCATGTTTCTTCTGCTATGCTTACAATGCCACACTGCACAGTTACTCACGAATCAGATAAGACCTTCCCCACTGCACGAACGCGACCGACGAAGCCTCCTGCCCCGCTCACTGCCTCCTTTTCTTCCCTTCTTACAAAGCACAGTACCGCTGCTGCGATCCACATGTGTACAAGAGAATGCTGTTCTGAAGAAACGGCGTATTTGCCAGGCCTGTTCTAGGTAAAAATGCTCGTGTTTCTTTGTTGAATTATTGATTTGTTGCTTTAAGTCCACTTTATGCACAGATAGGCTAATCGGGACTTGACCTAAAGTTTATAGTGGGATCCGAGTGTAGACCCACACGTTTCTTTGTTTTAAATTGTACATTTATGTCGCTGGCTTAGTTACGACAATGAAAGACATAATAAGTATTGAAGGAATATAACAACTCCACGAAGATTCTCTCACCTTAGCATCCAGAGTAAGACACATAGTTGGAAAAAGAGGTCGCAAACTAGTTCTTACCCAACGTTACAAATTTTCAAGTTAACAATTTGTGTCATAAATTAGCCGTTCATAATTACTTATATTCCCAAAAAAGTAGCTCTGTTGCAGTTACAGCTACTTAATTTAAAAGCAGCTAGTTATGGTAAGAAATCCTCAAAAGAGTAACGGTTTTCTTCCCAACTCTGATACATTACACATAAATTAGTCTTTGTTTATAAGTCCACTTGATGCACATATAGGCTAATCGGGACTGGGTCTACAGTTTAAAATGGGATCCGAACCACTTATACGTATATAAACTATGCAAATAGAGTTGACTCTTTTTAATTCGAACTCCAAGGGGACACAAACACGAAAAAGTTCGAATTGTCCAAAATTCGAATTAACAAAAACATCACGTCATTAAAGACGGTTTCAATGGGGAATAAACTTCTGTTTGCATTACCAAGTACATAATTCGAATTGTTCAAGTTCGGATTCAAGTGAGTCCACTGTATTAAAATATACATTAATTGGAACAAATTTCCTGACCAATTATGGTGATTTTCAAACTTCGAAACGGCAAATCGATACTGACGATCGTAGCTGTTGTACTAAACGGGTATGTTCCTTACTCCATTCCGGCTGTTAATCCTCTTCACAGCCACATACCAAAAACTCCCTCTTGCGAATAATTACCACTTACACACCCTTTCTATTCATGCCATCTCTTCTGTTCCTTTGTGTGTACAGTTCCGGTATATTACAGCGCGAAAATGGGAGTTCAATGAGACGTGTTTCCGAGAGCGTTCTCTACGTAACCTTGATATTTTAAGTTCCCTCCTCGTGTACCAACAGCAAGAATGATATATTCAGGGGAACGGTTCGGAAAAAGACAAGTCAAAAAGTGCAATTTTACAGCACAGTTTTTATCGTTATTTTTTTAATAGCAAACATTACAGTACAGTGGACGTCCTCTTAACCTCACACCACGGAACCGGACCCTTGGCCGGATAACGAAATGGCCCGTTAAACCGAATTATGTAATGGAACACAGTAAAAATCACTTCATGCAGGAAAAAAAAGCAGATAAAACTACTGTATATGTATCACTGTACAGTCTGTACACATTTCAAAAAGTAAACAATTGTACAGTATATCTTTAAAAATACATACAGTAATACACGTATTTAAAGAAAGCTGTTCTGTATTCTACAAGAAACCTTTCATTTTTTTGAAAAGCTAAGCGGTCGGTTAAACCGACGACCGATTGAACGGTTAAGAGGATGCGCACTGTATGTTGGATCATCATCGTTTAGAAACTCATATTTGATTGAATATCTTTAATTTTTATAGGGTTATATATATATATATATATATATATATATATATATATATCTTCAATGGTTATTAATATATTAATTATAGTGGTTCTTATACGGTGAGAGATTATAATATAAATCGGTTTATTATTTTACTTTTGTTATTTGTTGGATCAATAATGTTTTTAATTATTTCTCCTAATATTATTAGAACTGCTTTGGTTTGGAATGGTTTAGGGTTAGTTTCATATTGTTTAGTAATTTATTATCAGAACATTCGTTCTCATTCTGCGGGTATATTAACTGCTCTATCAAATCGAATTGGGGATGTATTTATTTTATTATCTATTCCTTGAATATTAAATTATGGTAGTTGAAATTATATTTGTTTCTTATGATTATTTCTGATTTTGATATAATATTAATTTAGGGGTACAAAAATACAGGGTGCCCCGTAGCGATGGCGCCTCAATTTTCAAATTCAGTGCTAAAAAATATATGTTTTTTTCTAATATTTCGAGTTCGCTTATTGAAATTTCCATTACCTTTCTTTAAAATAACAAATATAATACGTGCTTCATTAATTTAGAATAATAAACATGCCATTATAATGTTTTGCACTGTTGCTAGCCCAATATTAAACCCTGCGACTAGAGTCGGTCGTGTATTAGAATGTATAGTCAGTCATTCAGGAAGGCCACTCCGACACAAGAGCAATTTATAATTTACATATTCCAATCTTGTATGAATTAATAAATTAAGTGCTTTAAGATCGTATTTGCCTGTAGCTTTATCTTAGTTGAATTAATGGATTTCTTAGATCTGAAAAAAAAATGGCTGGCTACTGAGAAAAAGGGGCTGGCGCCTGAAATGTTTTTTTGTTTTTTCTACCCCTCCTTAAAATATTTTTCTTTCATTCATTCAGCGTGACTTAGATGAAAGCAACAGACGAGTGATGATACACTGTAAAAACGACTTAGTCAAAAACGAGCAAAATTTAGTCACTTTTGACTAAATCCCGTACTCAAAATAGCACCGACCCGATTTTCGTCAAAAGTGACTACATGCATTTAGTCATTTCATTTCAGAACGTTAAATAGTGAAAAGTGAGTAGTCAATTTCGTCATTTTTTTGACTAAAATTGAGTCAAAATTGAATAATTACTGCTTCTCAAGGCTGAGGTGGATTTATTCCTTTTTTCACTAAAATTTAGTCAAAATTGAATAATTACTGCTTCTCAAGGCTGAAGTGGATTTATTTATTATTATATATAATTAAGAAAGCTTTTTTTTTTTTCAGTCTTTTAGCAGTATCATGAGCAAAAGTTTACTTTCTTGCATGTTGGTTTTCTGACACTATTGGTTAATCGCGACGACGAGAATGAATTATGATTAAATGGACGCTCACAGAGCAACACCTATGGCAGGACTCGAATCCGGAACCGAGATCGCAACGTACTCGGACACCTTACGAGACGGGTCTATAGCGGAGGGATGAGAACTGTCATTAAACAGGGTTTTCGAAGTGTGCAATTTGTGGAAGTCTGCCGAAATGTAGCCAGCCATCTGTCTATTGTTGAACTAACCCCACGCTAACCCAACATTCTCTATTTTTATTTTACTTATTTTTTTTTTATTCGCGGTTATTCCGTTCGCGTTCAAAGATTTTCGCGCTTATTCCTTCACTCTAATTACTTTCGCGCTTAGTCTTTTTCGCTCTATTTTCTTTCGCTTAATCATTCGCGTTCAATCCATTTCGCGCGTATTCCGTTCGCTGTTAATCCGTTTCGCTCTAATTAATTTCGCGTTTAATCGGTTTCGCTCTAATTACTTTCGCGCATAATCTATTTCGCTACAATTAATTTCGCGCTTAATCCATTTCGCTCTAATTATTTTCGAGCTTAATCCGTTTCGCTCTAATTACTATCGCAGTTAATACGTTTCGCTCTAATTACTATCGCAGTTAATACGTTTCGATCTAATTACTTTTGCGCTTAATCATTCGCGTTCAATCCGTTTCGCGCGGCGTATTCCGTTCGCTCTTGGTCCGTTTTGCTCTAATTACTTTCGCGCTTACTCCGTTTCGCTCTAATTAAATAAGCGTTTAATCCGTTTCGCTCTAATTAAATTCGCGTTTAATCCGTTTCGCTCTAATTACTTTCGCGTTTAATCCGTTTCGCTCTAATTAAATTCGCGCTTAATCCGTTTTGCTCTAATTAATTTCGCGTTTAATCCGCTTCGCTATAAAGCTCTAATTACTTTCGCGCATAATCCATTTCGCTGCAATTACTTTCGCGCTTAATCTATTTCGCTCTAATTACTATCGCGGTTAATCAATTTCGCTCTAATTACTTTCGCGCTTATTCCGTTTCGCTCTAATTACTTTTGCGCTTAATCAGTTTCGCTCTAATTACTTTTGCGCTTAATCAGTTTCGCTCTAATTACTTTCCCTCTAATTACTTTCGTGCTTAATCCGTTTTGTTCTAATTACTTTCGCGCTTAATCCGTTTCGCTCTAATTACTTTCGCGCTTAATCAGTTTCGCGGTTGTTCCTATCGGGCTTATTCCTTCGCGTTCAAACCGGTCCGTGCGTATTCCTTTGCTCTTAATTCTCTCGCGCTTAGTCGGTTTCGCCCTTGTTCCTTTCGCGGTTAATCCTGTGTTACGTTTGGCGGTTGTGCCCTTTCGCGGTCTTTCCACCACCCCTTATGAAACAGTAATCTGAGAAATGAAACATAGTGGAGGCAGAAGAAAGACAAAAACCCTTCAAAATTCCACCCTTAGACTGTTTCTTTGATCCCTCCATAATTTTCTGAGCGAGCAGCCAAGCAGAGTCCAGACATGTGTTCCCCCTTGCCTATCAATTCCAGCAGAGGATGTTTGATAGCGCGTGCCGGTGGCCACCTCTGCAAATTACGGCCCACGCCCGCCTCTTGAGGAAGAGGGCAGTTAGTGTGACGAAAAAGACGCCCTGAGGCTATTGGTCAAATTAGTGCATTCCATTTGGTACATACGGAACACTAACATATGAATGGTATGTATTTATCTCCCTATTAATATGCTAACTGCAGGTATTAAAGTGTGTGGAAGGAAGGAGTTGGAACCTTCATCTTGCGTTGTTTCATTTGCTGCTTATGTAAAATTCGGTGAGAAACTGAGAGGGGGGAAGTAATAGACAGAGGTGAGAGGGAGAGAGAGACAGAGAGAGAAATACAGTGGAATAGACAAAAAGAAAACTAAGTACACAGAGAAAGAGGGGGGAGAGAATGATAGAGATCGTGTAGTCCCGTTTCGCCTAATCCTCATTATTATCAGCACAACATAATGTGATTTATAACCTGACCGCAACTTTAGGCGAAACGGTACATCCCCTTTCGCCTAAACTGGAAATATTTAAATGAGCGAAATTTAACGGTTTCTCAACAGGGAGGTACGTGCTCTTGTTTTGTTAATTCGTCCTTAATTACCGCTTAGCTAATTAATAATACAATATAATAACGTAACCTTAGCGTAATTAGCCCTTACCATACGACTATGACTATTGGCTGTTATATTGCTGATGTTTAGCTCATGACACTAACACACCTATTTATTTGGCTCATGCGACTGTTCGTAATTAGCATCGGCACATGTTCCGAATTTTTTGGTGTTTACGTTGATCACCGTCAAAATTTCCCCCACTTGCAATATTTCCCTTCCAACCAGTTTAGGCGAAACGGGATATCCAATTTCGCCTAAAGTGGCGGAGAGATGTCAGATCGGATTGGCTGATAAGTAGGGTATGATTTTCTTGCTTAATGTTTAAAAAAATATCCACGTAGACAGAGTAAGTTTCATGTCACTATCGCTTTTTGTACAAAAGTTACGCACGTGCGTGACTTATAGGACACTGTAGCAGATACGTTGAATGGTAGAGCGTTATCACATGATGCACTTGTCTTTTTATTATTTTGCGTTGCTTTTCTAATAGTTTTCGGTAATCGTGACGATGACGATGGGTTACGATTAGATGGAATTGAAGCAGGAACTCTGTGGCCAGATCGAACGTCGAACACTTCAGCCAGGTTGCAAAATCATTGAAGATTGGTGGTGGGGGGGGGGAGATCGTAGTGTACACATGAAAATTATATGATGCATATTTATAATGTTAGTAATTTACTTTCATATTTAATAAGTATTTAAAAATACATTAGTATTAAATACATATAAAGGAATTAATTTGATATTTTTTTTACATATCAGATATAACTCCTTTACTAACTGATTAAATATGTCACTATATTACAATAATAGTTGAAATAGTTTTATTATGTATAGGTTTTTGTTTAGTTTTGCATCCTATATTGTGCATATTGTTGTAGATTTATTAATGTGAGTGAGAGTGAGAGAGAGAGAGAGAGAGGAATCATTCGACACTCACAACCGCACTACTTTGTGTGTGTTTTCAATATTATCCTTAGTAAAATATACTTGAAGTCAAGACTACTTGCGTATGTTTTATTGTTATAATAACCCCCCCGCCGGAAATATTTGGTGGGGGGAATTTTTGAGGCCAAGATTGTTGTTGGGGGGGACAATCCCCCCGTCCCCCCACGATTTCGAACCCTGGTTCAGGCACTCGACGACCGTCCAGGCGCAGTCTCGAACAACCAAGATTTCTACAAAGCCACGTGTATTTGCAGCGGATAAAGTATAATCCTTCTCTTATTTCGCCTGGACACTGCAACAAGTACTAAACAGTTCCAATATTTTGCTTTTCTGCATAAATCACGCTAAATTAATTCCATTCTGAAACTGAAAGTGGTTAATTTGGGCAATCCCCACCCAAAATTTCCGGTACGAGCATTCTTACTTGATCCTATGTAAGAATAGTATCCTTCGCTGTTGAGTTTTTAAGAACATGACACTTATTTCTCGCGAAAGCCTGCAGGGAACTGTTGGAGTTTTGCCTAATGAGCCCAAGAGCTTTACATCATTTCTGCAGTGTGCAGATGAGAATGTCTGCCTAATGACAAGGCAAGACACTTTCCCCCACCCAATTGTGCCCAATAAGTACTTCGAAACTCCTGAGAACCGATGATAAGTAGGAGAGTGGGGCGGACAGATTAGAATGGAATTTCAAGGAAGATTGGAATTCAGTCGAAGAAAAATCAAAACAGGAAGTAAAAAAAAAAAAAGAAACGTAACTGACCTCAAATTTATCTTGTACGGTGATGCATGACAAGGCACATACAATTGAGACGCTTTTTTTAAAAAATCGTCCCTGGAAGTGTATGGAGATTTCCTCGCACTTCACTGAAGTCATTATTCCATAATGGTTCGGTGCCGCGGGTCAGGCATTTTAATGGCTAAACAATGTGATCCATATTTGCAATAGATTACATCACCAGTTTTTCTCCGCTGGTTTTCTTGCTTCGGGTGCTAATCATTTTGAATTTATGAATGAGGACAAGAAAAGTACTTTTAGCCTTAGGGGGAGCGAGCCTGATTTATGCAATGACGTTTATCTCTTGCGAATTATTACTATTCTATGTCCGCTGTGAGAACGAAGTCAATGTAGACAAGTATACGTGACTTCTGAGAAATCCTATTGGTTGTTACAATGGCAGCTGCCGAACAGTGGCGTGCCCAAGTGTGAGTTCGTGGGAGTCGTAACCCTCTTTTGGCCCAGTCAAAAAAAAAGGTGTAAGCGGTGACCCTTTCTTAAGACATCAAAATCAGGAGTCCTGGGTTCAAATCCTGGCCTGGGCATGCGTGTTTGTGAATGTCCATTCGTCATGTCATAACTCATTCCCAACTTCGCAAATTAGCCAAAAGCGTGAAGTAAAATAAAGCAAATCAAAATCAAGACATCAAAATGTCAACCGCACTTCCACGTAGTACACCCTGTACTGCATTTTACAGACTAACGAGGCTCTGGTGTCTGAACCCATGGCCAGTATAATGTACGGGACTTGTGGTGTGTGCTGTCCATATGTGTTTGTGATTGTCACCATTTGTCCTCATCTTCAGTAAAATAAATCAAATCATTCATTCATATAAAAAAAGAACGTCAAAGGCAGGAAAAAATTGCAAAATGAGGACAGACTACTAAAAAAATATACGTAACCCCCTTTTCGAAAATCCAGGGAACGTCACTGCTGCCCACCTCCGATGCGAGTGGTTATCACAGCGCACTACCACGCCAGGAGTCGCGAATTCCAACCCGGCCTGGGCAAGGGTGCTTGGCGGATGTCCCTTCATGATTTTCATCATATCACTGCTTATCTCCTCGTCGCGATTAGCCAAAAAAAGTGACAGAAAAGCGACGTAAAATAACTTAATTCAAACCATCCTGTTTGAAAATTTTCCTGTGTATTGACAGTCGTCTCGAAAGATTGTACCAATAAAACCACATCTATCTTGTACACTCCTGTTCACATAAAGTGGCACATTTTATAAGGTTGGAGAGCTGAAGTATGCGCCACTTTATGGGAAGTTCCTTTGCCCAGACCAAGGAGGTTGGGGACAGCGGGGAAGCGGTACAGATTCCTTCACGAGGTGCCGAATAGCCGAAGAAGAAGGAATTCCACCAGCGTAACGCGCTACGTAACCAGAAACCTCAGGTTCGAAACCCAGTTCAAGTGTGGTTATATAGTTATGTTTCCCCTTCATTAATTTTCATCATGCATCCTTATCGTCGCGATTAACGCTAAAGCTAGAAAAGCGACGCAAACTACTGAAATAGAAGAGATGGGGGAAAATACTGAGAGATCTACGCAGCATAATGTAAGACTGAAACTAGAATTTTCACATTTTGGGTTACGAAAGTCTTTTAAGTACTGTAGGGACATTTTATTTCAGACTGGAGAAATGCAAGAACATTACTCTGATTAGTAATGAAGTGTTTTCATACTCCGTAAGAAATACATGGCGGTGGAAACAGATATATAAACTATATTATTAATAATTTTATGAAGTTTAATAACACTGCACCACACGAAATTTGTCCTCTAGATGAAAATGTGTGATTCTAATGTATTTGTGCATGACAAAAACGAATCTGCAATTTGTTTCCGTGTATCACAAAGCAAAAAACACAAAATTTGAAAGTTACATAAGAAACGTATGGTACAATAGCCGAAAGTGTGTTTGTCTTGTGTTACAAAGAATGAATGCCCGAAATTATACATTGGTATGTCAGAATATTTTTTTTCCATCTCTTCAAGCGGCTCCGGCGCCCACCCCCAGCGTTGTATAAAGTGGGTACCTGGAGGAAACTGGGGGATAGAGGCGGCCAGGGGCGTGGTGCCGATCACATCACCCCCATCTTCGGCCGTGATCAAGAAAGTGTGGAGCCCTAACTCCACACCCCTATACGCCTTCATGGCGTGGTGCAAAGCACAGGGGAGCACACACACTTTTATGACGGGATAAGATGTATGCAAGAAGGTTACATGAAATACTGTTGCTTCCTCTGTGAGTAGGACAGTCGGGACACTGGGCCGCTACTACAGGCATCAAGAACATATCACGAGATCTAATTGAGAAGCCCCAAAATATGGGATGCGGCAACGAGGAAGAAGCTATTTTAATATAATCAATCAATCAGAATGTATTTCTGCCCCATTACACATCAAGATTGGTTTGATCAGAATCTTCGTCAAAGCACTAGGCCGAGAAGGTCAAGCTTTCAGGTACCTCTGGACGAAATTCCTGCACTTAAGTGAGGCAGAGGTTAAGGAAGTTGTGTTTGTTGGTACACAGATTAGAGCCATTTGATTCTACACTTTCTGACCCAGCAAAGGCAGCATGGCAGGCATTCAAGTTGGTGTGTTCTAGTTTCCTGGATAATGTCAAAGCACCCAAATATGAAGTCACTGTTCGTAACATGGTGCACTGATTTCATATCCTGTGGTGCCACATGAATCTCAAATTACACTTTCTGGACTCACCTATGGGCTTTACCCCGAAAAACCTGGGAGCAGTCAGTGATGAACATGGGGAAAGGTTCCACCAGGATATTACTGTGTTTGAAAAGACGCTGGAACGGCAGTATGCTTGCTGACTATTGTTGTTCTATCATCAGGGAGACCCCCTACAGATATGTACAAGCGTAAATGCTCCACAACGTCATGTTCGTAGGTATTGTTACTGTGTTTTCTTACTGTGCAGTGTATTGTAATATGCCCATCACACATACTTGTAGCAATGCATCAGGTGGCTGTCCAATGAAAATGATGCGTGATAGAAGCATACGGTTTTCACTTCAATTCTGTATCCTTTGTTTAGTCCAAATCACATGATTTCATCTAAAGGACAGAAAATGTCTTCAAATTTGTTGTGCAGTGTAATCAGTACTTACAAATGCAACTAGACGAAAATTTCGTAACCTGGAACTTAATGTCTTCTTTTCTGCTAATACTCACGAACAGTTCGACAGAATTGAAATAAATGTGTGCCTTATGCAAAACTGCACTTTATCCTCTACAGAATCAAATCACGCTTCGGTAATTCGCATTGCGCTGATAAAAAAAAAAAACAATTAGGGAAATACACAATTCAAAGTACATGAACAAAGCGCACGAGAAGCCCCGTGAATAAACAAAAACAAACGTTAGTTTCATAATTTCAAGCAAAATTGTTTTCGTTCCGCTTTAGAAATGAAAATATTTATAGCAAGCTCTGCAATTGAGACTTGTGGTACTGTCTGAATCATATTTTCTCTCTCTCTTGCTTATATCCCATGCAAATGAAACATATAAATATTTAAATACACTTCTATGAAATGACCAATGTTGAAAAGAGGTTAATTCCGGATTAATAATCGACTCAAAAAATTCCACGTACACATGAAACGTTACAAGTTCATAATATAAAATCCTCTTTCAAAATCTGCGCACATTCTTAACAGTATTGAAATATGTGCAAAGGGTTTCAACACTTGAAAATTTATACAATTTAACGAAGGCGCGGTGGCTCAGTCGGTAACGCGTCTGACTACCATGCTAAAGGTCCCGGGTTCGATCCCCGGCCGGTTCAAATCCGGGTACTTTTCTAACGATGGAAGCGGTCCCGGCGCCCACCCAGCGTCGAATAACATGGGTACCTGGGGAAACCTGGGGGGTAAAGGCGGTCAGGGGCGTGATGCTGATCACATCACCCCCACTCACGACCGGATCAAGAAAGTGTGGGGCGTTACCCCCACACCCCCTATACGCCTTCATGGCGTGGTGCAAAGCACAGGGGAACACTTTACTTTTTTTTTTACTTTTAACGAAGCTCTCCTATTATATCCATTCCATTCCTGACTACGTTTCGCGTGGTGTGACGAACGCTTCCGAAGACAGACAGATTCGCTAAATTCTGCTCTGAGTAACAGCATTGCTTTTTGATTTGCTTCATTTTACTTCGCCTTTTGTGCCACTTTTGACTAATTTGCGAAGATGGGGATGAGTGATGATGTAATGAAATTGATGAATGGACACTCGGAAACATCCATGCCAGGGCCAGGATTCGAACCCAGGACCGCTGGCGTCGTAGCGCGATGTGCTCCACCACGGAGGCCGGCAGGTAACAGTATTGTATTCAATAGGAAACGTAGAGGAATAGTAATGGATTCTCATTTCGATGCGCTAAGCTCTTGCGTATTTCTACCTGCTTTATTTTAACTAATTTCGCACAAATATGCGAATATCCTGATTCGTTTTTTTTTTCTTTTTTCTAGTTCTTCTCTAAAGATGAAGATTAGTGGAGGTATGATGAAATTGATGAAAGGACACTTACAAAGAACATCTATGCCGAGGCCGGGATTCGAACCCACCTAGCGTCGTAGCGGGCTGTGATAACCACTGCCACGGAGGTCGTCTCAAACAGGATGTATAACATTTAAATATTTATACTATTTTGGAAATATAACACTAGTGAATATCATACACGACGGAGCACTAGCGTTTCTGACTTGTGAAAAGAAAAAGTGGTGTAAACAACCTGCTCCGGGGGCTTCGAGCATAATGTCCCTCTTCCTTCTGGCTCTTAGCATGTCACGTCACCACCAAAGCACCTCTCACGTGACAGAAATCTGCGTTTTTTCATGGCCAAGAAGGACTTTCACGAGTGCCTAAAAACGCCGACAATCTGAGTGGAGTCGAAAATACCCAGAGTCAAGTGGCTGACATATTTCCCGGGGGCACTTGACTTCCGCCGCCCGGGGCCGGAATGCTCCCGGAGTGACAGGGAGAAATGACCTGAACCAGATTGTCAGTTGCGTCGTCATTCAAGATGAAATCCAAACGGTACGACTCCTTCAAAAGGCTTCGTTTGAAACTTCCTAACTAACCACAAGGAGAGAACCGGAACATCTCTCTCGGGGGGTGGGGGGGGGGGACGCGACCGCTTTCAACCCTAGGACAGCGAGCAAAGTGACCAACCACTATCTTCCTCCAAGAAGGCTTTGAGGATATCTGAAGTTCTACAGACGTAAAGTTCAAGTATAATTTTTCACTTTAATTTTCCAGAAGATGGGGGCAAAAAAATTCACTATGTGTACAAAATCAACGAACAAAGGTTGAACTTGTACACTCTTCTTCTTTTGGCTCTGCAACTCCATGCGAGTCTCAATAATTTTCATCCACTCTCTTCTATCTTGCGCACATCTTTTCCAGTTCTTCATCTTGGCTGTGTTTTCAGATTTTAAAGTACATCATCTTTGGACTTCCTTTGGGTCTTGTTGAGATTCGCTTCCACGAGGTTATTTTCTTCGTTACTTTGTTTTGCTGTATTCCTTCTGTGTGTCCAATCCATGTAAGCCTTCTAGCTTTATTTCTCTCACAATATTTTTATGTTTAATCAACAACTCAATCTAGTCGTTTGTTTTTCTTGTCTATATTTTATTGTGAATTTTAATCTGGCCAAAAAATCTCTGCACTATCTTTCTTTCAAAGATCAAGAATTTTTGTTCAATGTGATTCTTTGCGAGGTAATATCCAGATTTCACAACCATAGGTTATCGTTATCACTAGACCTCGGATTTTAGGATTTTAACCTATTTTTTTCCCCTTTACAGGTATGTAAGAAATAATAAGTTCTGTCAGCGTTTCGTTAAAAAACGCTACAAATGATGAAGTTTTATAGTGTCTAAAAATAACTATTTTGCTTGTTAGAACCTATTTTAGGTTTATGTGCCTAAATCAAGCCTTCCTTTAGGTTTCTATACGTATATTTTTAAAGGTTTTACAGTATTTTTATGTCACACAGGAGCATTTGCTTTGTTTGGTCACGAAAAAATTCAATGACGAACCTGTTTGAAACGTACTCTCTGTCGAATTTCCTTCCTCCAAGTCCATGGTGATTTTTCAAAGCTCTAAACAAAGCAAAATGTTTTGGTGCCACTGTTACCTGTACAATCCAAAGTAGTCTGATCTGTGTGGTCTTGCTCACTTTCGCGTCACTTCGGTGCTTTGTGGTATTAATCACGCCTTGCAAACTAACATTTAAGCATTGCACCACTGACTATGTTTTTGTTGAAAGATTATTTTCTGCATATAAGATGACCCTCACAGAAAAAATTGCGGAGTTTGACTGTCGGTAACATCAAAAACGATTGTTGCCTAACTATACGACGAAGAGTGGATTTTAATAGCAAATTTCCCATGGTAAGTTCTGCCATTGCCACAGGGTTAGGTAACATACATAACGTTATGTAAGATAGTGAGTATTTCAGGATATAGATGTCCCATTTTCATTGCCGGTGACTATACCTATCAGCAGGGCTCGAAAAATCCCGGTCGCCAGGTCGCCATGGCGACTAAAAATTTCAGCCTGGCGACTGTGATCTTTTGTTGTAATCTGTATGAAATTTTGATGATTCTAAGTTCAAATTGCAGTTAGCAATTTTTTTTTTTTTATCAACGTTGTGAACATTCCATACAGTCAGTAACAATTTCTTACCCTTTGTCTTCTATTTCCTGCTTTCTCAAATAATTTAGCGATGTTTTGAATACCGTGATGCTCAGCATCTTATACAGTGTGTTTCAAAAGTCGCACAACCCAAACTTTGGAAATGTATATCATGAAAACCGTAAGAGTTATTTACACCGGGTTTTCTGCATTATAAAGCCTCATCCATTGAGATATTTTTCAATGCTTAAAATTATCAGTTCACTCCGTACAGAAAATTATATAAATTAATAACTGACGGAAAGCAGCATTCAATTTTTTAAGAAAAATATGTAACAAATTATCGAAGGGTCATAATTAGACATTTGATGACTGATGCCATGTCAGTCTGTCATTTGCGACCAATATTGGTCATGTGCAACAACATTTGATGAATTTTTGACTGGCGATTTTATGGGTTGAGTGAAAAGTGCCATTTTTTGGACATATCTCCGTATATGGCAACACTAGCAGGTCGAAATATTGCCAACAGTCGCATGCAGCATACATTTAATTGAATAATCGAAAGTGCGTGTGCATTGTTGAAGAGTATTTTACTACTCATTCTTACACGCATGTGCAAGAGGTTTTCCAATAAAAATGACCTGTTTCTGCTGTACCTCACAAAGCAACTGTTTTACAACCAGTGAAACACCAACGAATGATCCCTTCAAATTTTTCAAGACTTGGTATTTATTCTTGAAAATCAGTTCTCAGATGTTTTCAGCAAAAAAACAATGTTTTATTTTTTAAATAATGTAATTGCTTTTATGTAGATAAATGCTAACATAAATTTATGAACCCAGTGATAGCCTACAGGATTAGTTTAGTGCAGTAGGTGGTTTCCTGGCGCCTGATTTTCAGAGCTGGCGCCTAGCTTTGAGGTAAATTTTTCGAGCACTGCCTATCAGTATTTTTCAAGAATTTTGAACTATTTTAAGTTTTTTTGAACCTGCTTCAGGATTTTTCGAGCCTAACTAAATTTTTAGGACCTATTTTAGGACTTTTAGAATCTATTTTAGGGTTTTTAGAAGCTATTTTAGGAATTTTAAAGCCTATTTTAAGAATCTAAAAGCACACTTTTTAGAACCTAAAAATCCGAGGTCTAGTTATCACTGGTTTTATAATGGTATTGTGTAGTCTCAAGTTGGAATGTTTTGATAATAGTTTTGATGTAAATAGAAATTTATGTGCATAATATGCTTTATTTCCTGCAATAACTCTCTCTCTCCTTTATCTCTTCTTCTATAGCATTATTTTGGTTTATTATTACTCCAAGACATTTGAAAGAATTTACACTTTCTATTTCTGCCCCTTATATTAAGATATTCTGATTTCCTAGTGGTTTTCTCGAACATTAGCCCAGCTTCTTCGGATTCTTTCTTTAATTTATGAAGGTATCTATCAACAATGCCTTGGGGTGTTCTAGAAAGTATTAACACGTCGTCAGCATATGCACATATTGCTTGAGTCTTTTGGAAATGTTACCTTACGATTACATTTACTACCAAACTAAAGAGCAAAGCTGACAATTGATCTTACACAAGAGAATAATAAAATTATAAATATATTACGTCTTTCATTTGTTTTCTGATGTTAGATTGTCACTGTTTATTGTGTGTTGGGTTGTGTCCGTAATAACTGCTCATGTTTCTTGCAATGAATCGCAAATTAACCAAAGATCAACGTGTTTTTCTGTTACAATGTTGGTGGAAACACAATGAAAAAACAGCGTTGGTGACCCAGGACTTTTATGTAATATCAAAGTATAAAATATGTACACAAATATGTAACAATAATTGATAAAATATTGTACCTAATATGTATTATCAAAAGGATATGTAGCTAAATATGTAGTATCAAAGAATATGTAATATTAATAACAATCGAGAATCCAAACAATTTCAAGAATTCTGCTACATATTTATTTTTAAACATAATTTTAAGGACATAAGTTGTTCAAATTAAAATTTGTGTCAAATTCATAAACTCAAAAAAGCACAGCAACGTGTACATATTTAAGAAACCAATTTTGTCATTTATTAATTATTTTTCACATCGCAAATTATTGTAGAATATGTAAATATGTAAGAGAGCTCTTTGTAACTTTGAAAACAAATTGTAAAGAAAAAGGCATTACAGAACAATCGAATGAATATACATAGCTACTTTGTACTTTTTGTACAAGGCAATATATTGTGTAACTCGCTACATACAGGAAAGTACCTTTCTTGTCCACCGATGCCAAGTTTATAGGTGCTTTGCCTAAACGAACATATGCAACCGGAAGATAGGGGGGAAGATGAACTCCAGCATCTTTCGATAAATAATAATTCATTGTTATTAATTATTAATTCTCGATTGTTTTTCTTCAGCCTGTCTTTCGATTTACCAGTCAATTTTAGGGGACCGTATGCATCTCATTGATTAGAAAATATGACATCACATGAGCTACAAATTTTCTTCATATCCACAAAAAATGGGGAAAGGATGAAGACAGGAAAAAAATTACCGAAATATGTTGTTTTATGTAAAGTAAATTAGCAAATATGTAAAATATGTAATATCCTGGCAAATATGTAAAAATATGTAACATAAAACTTATGCAAAATCATATCAGTTACATAATTCGTTGGCATTTTCCTGTTCAAGGTATGTATTCCTAGAAAGGAATAGAATATGTAATTACATACAAATCCGGGCTCTGACTTGGAGCAGAGATTTCCTGGTGTTCAACAGCCGTCACGTCTAGCGATGAGAAATTTAAAAAACACGATTTGAGAAAATAGGTAATGTTATGGACCTACCTCGAACTGTTAGAACGGAAGAAAGGTGCTCATCTCGTAGCTCAACATGAACAAACTTTGTAAAGAAATGAGCATTGTGAGATTTTGAGTAAAAAAGCGATAGAGAATGAGAGATCGGGAGAGGAATAAAAGAAGTAATTATGAGTTTTAAGTACACTTTATGCACAGAAAGGCTAATCGGGACTGGACCTACAGTTTAAAGTGCGATACGAACCACTACGTGCCACCACCGGGTATCGAACCCGGGATTCACTGAGAAAAACAGAAGTGAGATACAGATAGAGAGAGGGGGGGAAGAGAAGAGAAATGCAGAAGTGAGAGAGACAGAAAAATAAAGAAGCGATAAAAATAAACCGGGAAAATCGAAAGAAAGAAAGAAAAGAGAGAGAGACAGAGAGAGAGAGAGAAAAGGACATAAAAAAGCGAATCAGAGAGAATAGAATAAAGAAGAAAATCGAACATAAACGGGAAGGAAAATATACAAAAGGAATTATCAAAGAGAGGCGAAGTTAGAAAGAAAGACTGATTGATTTAATTTATTTACTTCGACTTTCTGCCACTTTTTGCTAATCGCGACGATGAGGATGAATGATAAGTAGAAATGGATGAAAGGACAATTTCAAACTCAAAAAGATCAGCGCACAACGCGAGCCCAACGGATGATTATACTGGCCGTGAGTCAAGCCGCCAGAACCTCGCTAGTCTGCAAAATGCAGTCTAGGATATATTACGTGGGAGCTTGACATTTAGTGTCTTCCTAAACCGTAACCGCTTACACCCTAGGAAATAAACAAGATACAGGAACAGAAAACAGACGAGAGATATAAATATTCCTGGGGTTCCCTGAGGGTGTCCATACATCGATATTACTAGTTTTTTGTTAACACGAGAGAACCCAACCCAACCCAACCAGGGCAGCAAAAATAATGAAAATATTTTGAGAATCGCCTCTGAAACAAGGTTAAGGAAGAGTTAGCTCACATGAGCTGCACTAAAAGTTGCTCGTCTTAGGAAAAGTAATAGAAGCACGTTTCATGGAAACACAATATACCCCAGTGGCGGCCATGTACTCGTATTACGTGCAGTGACCTATTAACTTGGCAGCGATCCTATCTCCCCGTGTCTTCTCTTATGAAGTATCCAATTACAAAAGGAGTATTTCGGCCGAAGGTCGGAAGAGGAAGAAGCAGACAGGGACCGCAATGCAGGGATTTACACACATGTGCGTGTGCGAAATCTCAACTTTATCCAGCATAGCATTAAGTCTCAAAGTCTACAAGTTTGGAAAATTTTTGATTTAGGATTACTTTATGTACAAAGGGCGTTCAATAAGTTTTGCACAGATGGTTATAATATTTTTATTAGTTGCAATATGATGATGAAATTTTAAGTGAACATACTTTGATCCTTTGGCTAGAAGACCATGTCACTCAATGTAGCTCCATCTGCTGTGACGCATCTCGTCCAACTTTCTTTCCATGCCTTGAATGCACTTTGGTAAAATTCAGGTGGCTGACTTTTACACCATTGTTTCACACAAGAAATGAGGTCCTTGTCACTGTCGGATGTTTTTTCCTCGCAGGTGGGCCTTCAGACGACCAAACAGGAAGAAATCCGAAGAAGCCAAGTCCGGACCATAGGGAGGGTGAGGGACGACTTTTTGCTGTGTCATCATGGCTGTGTGAGGCTTTGCATTGTCATGATGGAGTTACGACGTGCTCTCCAGACCAAGAGACCGGAGCTGCAAGGTAAGGTCGGTCATCAAACATCCGACAGTGACAAGGACCTCATTTCTTGTGTGAACAATGGTGTAAAAGTCAGCCACCTGAAGTTTACCAAAGTGCATTCAAGGCATGGAAAGAAAGTTGGACGAGATGCATCACAGCAGATGGGGCTACATTGAGTGACATGGTCTTCTAACCAAAGGATCAAAGTATGTTCACTTAAAATTTCATCATCATATTGCAACTAATAAAAATATTATAACCATCTGTGCAAAACTTATTGAACGCCCTTTGTACATGTATATTAATCAGGGCTTGAGTGGCAATATAAACTGGGAACGGCAGCATTGAAATATATCTCGCACTAGAATTGAACACGGTACCCCTTGATACAAAGCGCAAAGTCCTCGCAAACACTATTCGTTTTGCTTGTGCTTTGTTGATCACGAGGTGTTCGAATCCCGGCCTGGTCATGGGTGATCTTTGTTTCTTTGTGAGTGCCCTTCTTCCATCGATTTCGTCATATCAATCATCCTCATCGTCACGATTAGCCAAAAATTGCAGAAAAAGAGACGCTAAATAATAATAAAAAAAACAATGTCTGCTTGCTCATCGTCACCCATGAATAAAGGCGTGCCCAAGATTTTCGAAAGTTGGGGGGGTACGTTCTTAGTAGTTAGCCATTTTGCCATCTTTTCGTACCTATGACGCTATTTTTTATCGGAAAACTGGGCCAAAAATGGAGGTATGAACCAGCAACCACCCCTTGGCATATCACTGATGGAATTGAACTGAATTTCAGCTGATTGAACTCAATTGACTTTATTGCTGGGATAGGCTAATCTGTTACAGGTCTACCACCTAACGTCAAAACGTACAAATTAAAGTAAACTTAATAATACAATTAAAGATTACCAAAAAATTAGACAAGACAAGAAAATAAGAATAAAATTGTTCAACAATAGAAGCACTATAAGCAGTAAATTAGAAAAATGAAAGTAATGGGGTGGTGATATAAGCGCGAAAGGGCACAACCACGAAACGGATTAAGCGCGAAACCAAAATTGAACACCGGAATAACCGCGAAATGATTTAATTGGCAAACCAAAATTGAACACCGGAATAGGCGCCAAAGCCACAACCGCGATGATCACTTTTGATTTATTTGTCATCTTGCTTGCATATTTCCAATGGGCTTATTTTAACTTTCTACATGACTGTAACAGTTGTCTTCAAGGTTGTTTCAAAAGTCAGTTCACTTGAAGATTCGAGCACGACTTTCAGCTCGCAAAGTATCGCTTGGAACGCGAAGAATTCAAAAGGCACCCGGGGATGGACGACGCGCCGGTATCACCTGAAAGACATTCCTCCCCGTAAACGTGCCCCAGCGCCTCACGGTGGTCGGGCGGAAGTCACGTAAACATCCAGGAGGGACGAAGAAGAAACAAGTCATCGTCTTTCGTTGCATGTTGGCGGCTAGTTTGCCACTCGTCTTCGGTCGTCACATTCAAAAGAACAACGCCTGACAACACTTTGACATGTGTACCTCGATCACTGACGAGGAACGCGATACGCGGTGTCAAACGAAGACACAGCACGTTGGTGTAAGCAGGAGCAAAATAGCACGCATTTCCTCAATGCACATTCAGTATACAAACATTTCAGAAGAAAGACGTATACAGAAAGAAAATTTGGACAAAATCTTTATTGGATTCAGGGTGCGAAATCCTGGGGGGGACGAAGGGGATTTCCAAACACCAACCATCTTGGCCTCAAAAATCCCCCTACCAAAAATTTCCAGTGGGGGAGTTTTTGTTATAACAAACAAAAGATAAACAATTACTTTTGATTTCAAATATACTTTACTAAGAATAATATCGAAAACACACACAGATTAGTGTAGTTGTGATTATTGAATGCTTTCTCTCTCAAGAGATCGTTAACAATTCTACATCAATACGTACAAAAAAAGTAAAACAAGAATAATATAATAATAATAACTATGAAATCTAATTGATTTATATTAACATAATGCACAAACTAAACACAAACTTACACATAATGAAACCACTTCAACAATTTCATAATTTATTAACATCTTTAACCGTTTGGTAAAGGAATTAGTTAGCTGCTTTACACTATCTGATATGTATAAAAGTAACAAATTAATTTCCCTTATGTAATTAATAATCATAATACCAATATATTTTAATTGAGTAATTTATTTTTACATTTAATAACATTACAAATATGTATATCATATAATTCACACATATGTTTGTCGGGAGGGGGGGTTGTAGATTAAGAACTTTCTCCCCCAACCAGTTTTCAATGATTTCGCACTCTGATTGGATTTCTACTCTCTCTCACTCACTAACAAGGACGTATTTAAGAGGGAGGGTGGGGGGTCCGGTCCGCGCGCATTATATACAGAAGGCACAGAAAAAGATAGCATTGAATAAAGACATTTTACCAGCACCTTTTTTTCTGCACATTTTTTAAAACATTATCAGAACCTTTTTTCCCCTTTCCCGACTATAATTTTGCACCTTAAAATTATTTCTCTACTCATTACAAATTTAACGTAAACTGCGCATACTTTACTTGGCGTAGAAAATATTTATTGCAGCACAGAATACAGAACAGGTATGGGTGCCATTTTTTATTGAGGAGCTGCATCCATAGAGATCAAACTCTGGAAGAGTTACAGTCGTTAATTAGCTTGGCTTGGACCAATTTTCGTAAATTCTCAAGTGAGATTAAAAGTGAGGACATGATTTCTTTACCCAACGAAACGAACGAATGGTACAAAATGATTCCAACATTTATCATTAGCATATAACAGGATAATTTTTTTTTGAACACCCTGTACTAGCCAGAAAATAAATAAGTACAAAATTAACTAAGTACAGGCGGAGTCAAAGGAAAAGGGTAGACAAAAGCTACTATACAGGGTGGGATAAAGGCGCTTTCCCCAAAGAAATTAGCAACGTAGGGGGAAAGCGACTTTTATCCCATCCTGTATATTAAATGAACTAAACAAGCCAAAAGTTTTCGCCTTTTCTGTGGGATATTCAAAAATATCTGGAAAAAATACCTCTAAAGTTAAATGCTATCCCGGATTCACTTTCGATGCATGCAGAGAAAAAAATTCCCACCAGTTAAACGTTCTTCCGTTTCCCCTGGCTATTTCATGGGAAATTACCTTAAAAAAAAAAAAAAAAAAGACTAACAGCATTATGCATAATTTTATACTCTGCTAAACTGTTCCCTATTTACATAGAAACGAATTGCAAATGCGCCTTCCCGTTTGAATAACATGGGGTGAATACATTAAGGTGCTTCCACGCGAACGTGCTGTAAACACAAGCGAACCAACTTTGAAAAAGAGCCCAAGTCTCTACCGCATTATATGTATGACCTGTGATAAAATGTGATGCAACTTCGTACATTAACATGTTTTGTCTTCTTCCTGGGATACAGCCATCAGCAACTCTCGCTCAACAAAAATATCGCCTTTATCGTCAAAGAGATGTACCACAGAAACATGATTCGTGTCATCTACCAGAACGGCAAAACAAAGAGACATACGTTATCACACTTAGTGATTTGATCGCTTAGAGATCAAAAGTAGCTGTTTATGTAAATGTAGCTCGCTACAGCAACTCTGTAACGCTACAAGTGAGCGCTCTGCTTCGCTACATTCGAGGTACTTCGTACACCAAACGGCAAAAGTAATCGTAGGAGAAATTATAATCACCATTTTCATTTCGTCTGTTTTCCACAATATAGTGATTTGATTGTAATAAAAACGTCGGCAAGGAAAGGAAAACAACTGCTTCGCATCAACAGAATTACATTCCTTAAAACAATGCGGGAACAGAATAAAATAAGAGTGAAAACAGTCATGCATAATTTGCCTATTATAATCTTTGCTGCTGGCTGTACGTAAAAAGTATCACATGTTTCATTGTAACGGAATTTAAAAGTTCATTTCGCAATAGCACGAACATTTCCCATATTGCTACTACTACTACTACAACACGTCATTCTCCTTTCTCTGGATAAAATGAACATGAAACTCAAGTATGCAAGTTGTAGTCATAATTGTCCTTTAATTTATGAAAAACAAAATCTATTACGTCTGTTTTCTTTACTAAAACTTGCATTTCTGGACTGTCTTGCTATGGATGCAGTTCAATGGCGTAAACAAGTAGTCAATCACAAAGCATTTTGCAAATTGATCTGAAATCAGTTAATTGAAATCTTAGAAACGTTTATTTCTTTGCTGTAATGAATAATGATCAAAGTTCGTTTATAGAACATTACTGCGGAAATCAAGTATAATTTCAAATATGTAATCGTTCAAGTAGCGAGTTTTTCGCTACAAGCTACAGGATTCTGTATCACTTCCAACTAACATTCAGCGTTCAAATTCCAATGTAGTAAGATATAATTTTATTTTGTGATTATGTCAACACTAATGGGACAGAAACAAAGTGAAGAAATGTTTGTTCCGTAATAGCAGGTTTTCATTGATTTGCTTAATTTTACTTCGCCTTTTGTGCCACTTTTGGCTAATTTCCGAAGATGGGAATGAGTGATGATATGATGAACGGACACTCACAAACATCCATGCCCAGACCGGGATTCGAACCCGGGACCCTTAGCGTCGTAGCGCGATGTACTAACCACTCCGTCACGGGGGAAATAGTAGGAAATGAGGTGTTGATACCCAGCAGGGACAAACAACAGGAAAATTTCCTAAATTCATATCGCTTGTCATTTTATGCACGTTCATTGGCTTTTCACAAATAACGCGAGTGGTGTTTGTGGAAGCGAAGTGAATTGAAAGTGTTGTCGGGAACAGCTGGTGTTCTCCTCGGTCTGGTTCTTGACCGGACGAGAAAGAAAAGGAGGAAAACGGTTTTCGTCCTCGCTCAACTGGCACCGTTCCGGTAGATGTCGCTCACAAACTTCACGACTCTCCGCCCTTTCCTGCTCCTCGTTCTCGCAACCTGTGACCAGTGGCGGATTGATGACCTCTCGCGGGAAATAGACGGTAATTTTCTTTCTAGCTGCCGCCTGATATGTTTACGGAAGGTTTATTGTGAAATTGTACACGTCGTCTGTTTACAAGTATGCGTTAACTGCATGCTAGTCGACCCGTCAGGTATACTGAACGCAACTCCAACTGGCGGATGGGAAACAGCGAATCAGCAATCAGTTGAATTTTCCTCGACTGAAATCGGGCATTTTCGAGTCACAAGGTACCGAACGTTATTCGCGGGACCAAACAAATGAGCGTTGGGTCCACCACATGTTCGCAACTGAGTTCGTTGACGCCCATCGAGCCACACACCCCTGAAGACGATTGGGGGACAGAAAGGGACAGAAATAGCCGTCAAGGTCAGCCGCCAGTTGGAGTTTCGTTCAGTATAATGTAGTGGTGTAAGGTCGGATTTCGTGGAATGTTAAATGTTGCTTGCAATAAGCGGCCAGTGTTGGCTGATTTAATTTTACTTTCCATTTCTGCCACTTTTGTCTAATCGTGAACATGGCGAGAGGTTATAAGATGGAATTCATGAAAGGACAAATCCCGGGTGTCCCACGCAAAGCCTGTTCTGCATGGAAACGCGCGGGGGCGGTAATGCGTGGAACACCCGGTATAAACACATGACAGCTCTACGGAGGATTATACTGACTGAGTCCAAACGCCAGAGCCTCGTGAGTCTACAAAATGTAGGCAATTGTGAACAACATCCCTGGATTTATGAGTCCTTGGTGATCTCCGCTTACATGGTCACTAAAAATGAGAATGGCGTTTTAACTCAATCGCGTTGTAATCAAGGGCCCCTGGTAAGTTGGTGTTTAAGTCCACTTTATGCACAGTACGGCTAATCGGGACGTGACCTACAGTTTAAAGTGGGATCCGAACCTCTATGTGCCTACACCGGGTATCGAACTCGGGACACCTTGATTACAAGGCGACAACTCTACCACTACGCCATCGGGGAGGCCTCAAGGGCTCCTGGGTTAAATCTCTGGTGGAGATGACACAGTAGCTTGGATATTAAAACTGTAGGTTCTCTCCTGATTAGACTTAAGTCTTCAGCCCCCGAGGTTGGTGTCCTTAAGTTCATTTCTTTTTACCACTCGAAAATTTTACCCCCCCCCCCCCGCCCCAATCGTTTCCCTACCAACCTCATATTTACCGAAGGGGTGAGTGGAACTTGCTTATATTGTTCTTACTTTGTTGAGTTGCTTTTCTCCAGTTGTTCCTGTCTTCTGCTAATACCTTTATTTCTCTGTGAACTGGCATACGCATGGGGGAGCTGATGGGGCTACAGCTCCTCCCGAAATTTTGAGAAACTCAAAAGTTTCAAATGAAAGCAGTAAAGTACTCGGGAGGAGCCTAAGTGGTAAATGGCCTTCGATTACAATTTTGTCTTGGAACAACTTTTAAGGTGAATGTTAAAAATAGCAATTACGAACAATTTTATTCTATCCCCCAACGCATATGTAATATACCTTCACAATTCCGTAGTGTGTCTGTGGCTTCTTGATGTTCCACTCTAAGCGATATGTTTGTTTGTTGAACTTACAACTGGAGCGTGAGGAGGTCTACAAACCCTAGGACTCGAAAACTGACTTCTTGCAATCCTAGCGCAAATGTATTTTTGGGCTTGTTTCGTGCACGTAGGCATGTATTATTACTTTTTCATGATCCATCCTCGTAGTCGCGATTAACCCAATGTCGACGTAAAATATCGAAAAAAGCGAAAAATAAATAGTATAATACATGTGATAAATATGAGAGGCCCGTTAGTGACGAAACCATTAGTATTTTTATACCTTTAATACAGAAGAACACGGCCCTGAAGTAAGTTAAAAGACAGTTTGATTGATTCATTGATTTGTTTCATTTTACTTCGCGCTTTGAGCCTCTTGGTTAATTTGCGAAGATGGGGATGAGTGATGAAATGGATGAATGGACATTTACAAACAACAATGCCCGAGCGGGATTCGAACCCGGGACCCCTGGCGTAGCAGCGCGATGTGCTAACCACTCATCCACGGGGTCCGGCAAAAGAAAGTTTGAAGACCCACATCGCCCTTAAAGTAAATAACTTAAAATGACCATAATTCACAGTGACAGAAGTCAGGATCAGTCTGTAACGAAAAATGCCAAATTAGTCAATTTCCTGCGTACAGCTATTTTTTTTTCTTCTAAATTTCTAACAGGAAAGTAACAGGAAGAAACACGTAGATGGGATGTCTCCGGCAATCGTTTAATGAGCTGGAACGTGTGATAGATCTTATGGCACCTGTGGCAGTTCTAAAATAATAAATACTCTGAACAAAGCATTCGTAATGTTAATTTGAAACTGTTGCTCCTCATGCCTCAGACGACAGACGAAGAGGGTTGCCAAGACTATTTTCCAGAAGAGGAATTCCATTTCCTCTTTTGCTCAGTCTGAACTTGGACTGCTTCAGGTGATGTACTGAGACAAATAGCAGAAAGGAATGGTTATTAATCCTTGTTATTTTCAATGGCTTAGCTAAACTGGAAACATTTCTAATTATAAACAAATCTGCTCAGCACGTCGTTGGAGAAAGTCAAATGTTAGGTGTAGTCGGGAAAAATAATTAGGATTTAAGAAATTGCAACAAAAACGTTTTCGGTGTTTTAAAGTGATATTACTGATATCAGCCTGAAAAATTCCAGTAGCCTAACTACTCTTGAAACAATGCGATATCATTCATATAGTCCCCGTCACCACAATGCCAAACATTAGCAAATAGGGGGTTGGTGTAAACACCAGAGTAGACGGAATTACCCCTTGTCCTCCCTTGAAATACGGCCGGGACTACAACTTTGCCGAAGTAGAATTCCCCGCCTCCATGTTTAATATAATGAGAATGATATATATTTGATACATTCTTTATAATTGCCTTAATATATGTTCATTTTGTCAGCATGGTGAACATGGAGAGTCAATCTATAATGAATAATATAGACCTGTTTGTAAAAGATTAGGCTTAGTATGTAAACTTTTGAAAATAATTAATAAAATACCAATACTGCTGCTAGTCCAGTAATAATATCAGCAGCATTATTGTTGGAAGTTGTGGCTCTAGTAATTTCCATAATAGCGTGCTATATTTCTCCTACCGATGGCTTCGTATAACAAGGCCTCTTCAAAGACTCTGTTTACATAGTTATCATCGGTAGGTCATGAATCGCAACACGGTTACACGATATGGAATTATTACACTTTATTCACACACACTAGGAATGCTAAGTTAAAATTATATCAATTTTTCGCCTATTCAGCACACATTTGCGACTGTGCTGTTGATATTGTATTGCGAGCCTGACCCACCAGTGATGACGTTGCAGGTAAGCAAAGAAGTTTGAACAGACCTTGTTGTAGGAAGGCAGAGCTCCTACTAGATAATGATAAATAATGAAATAAAAAAAGACTGAATAATGATGTAGCAAAATACTGGTTGTTTGTAACTTTTGTGTTTTCGTACTGTCGCCATTCCCCCCATATATTTTTTTTTTAACCTTACACACTTCACTTAAGGGGAAAAGGGAAAATTTCCCCTGGGTCCTTCTCTCTTCGGCAGCTGCCGATCACTGTTGCTAGCTTCGCTCTTTTGGAGCCAGATCTGGCTCTTTCGTGCACTCGTTTAGCTGTGAACTATGGCACCCGCCCCCTGCTCCACTATGATGCCAGCACTGGCTCCGGCTTACATAGACAACTTCTGTCATAAGTATACATTTTATAAGTATACAATACGTGATATTGTTATATTGGCTGCGTCGCCCCACTTTCATACGACCATCGGTGGATTATTGAGATGGGTGATGCCGCCGGATCTAGACGGTGAAAACTAAGAAAAAAATGCCATCACTTTAAAACTAACGGTAATAACAGCGCCCCATCACCCACACCCCACTCATTTGACACCTAAAATTACCCCAGGAGGCACTTTATACATTTTCGTAAATCTAGCTCCTTGAAAGTTTTTACTCCGTTTACGGTTAAATTTAGCTTTTTTATGTGCATGAGGTTTGGCAACACTGCCAGGATGGCCGTAGGAGGCAAGGAGAAATACATTGCTCTTATGGAAGTATTATTTTATTTGTTCTCTTGAGAATATCAAACTTCCGATGGCATAGAAAAATATATCAACGGAAAAGGACAGACTGAAGTAGTAATTGACAGGCGGAAATGTCGAAACTTCCATTTGATTAGTGGTAACTTTCAGTTAAAGTTGATTTCCCATAAGGAATACATAGGTTTCTGAAAATTCTTATTCATCATATTTTTCAAACATCGTCTCTAGCTTAATAATCGACTTAAAAAAAAAAAAACACTTTCACTTGCAACATGTGGAGAAATTCATACTCAATTGAACACCAGCTTACTTCCTCAGTAGCGTTGCCTATTCGGGCGATATTGAAATAAATGCACAACTGGTGCGAAATTGTCCCTCATCCCCTTGAACAAGAAACGCGCGAAGTTTCTCGATGAGGGAAGGGCCAAAATTTACACAGCATTACAATGTCTCCCCACGTAGAGCCATTGTGCAACACTTGCGTGTCGCAAGGCAGTACGGACGTCGTGCTGCACCTTTCCCTCCCACTGCGGTATGTCACCTTCGGCATGGAGAGGAAAAAAAAACAAGCGTAGGTGGATCTGAATTTCAATCGCCTTTTCTTTCGAATTGCCAGCATATTACCATACCCGTCACGACAAAAGCCTTGGGGACGCTTTCGAAACGACAGCATACGGGCACATCTTTCCCGCTCAAGCTTCTTGGCGTTCTTCCATAGTGTTTGTCCTCTACATCTTCTCCTGGTGTGTGCCTCACGTGTTTACTGGGTTTTTATTACAAAGATAGGTGATAAAAAAAAACTGGAAAATATTTATTTCTTGTGTTCTGAAAATAGCGGAAATATGTGTCTAAAAGTCAAAAATATGTTAATTCAAAAACTGTCTAACAAATAAATAGATGCTCACAAGTCACAGCAGGATGTTATATGCTTGTTGCATTCTATTTATAACAACAACAAAGCACATTGTCCATTGAAAATGCACGCCGATTATATATGAAGAACGTCTTGTATTGCGAAAACGACCTTTCTACATCAGACGTAGACGTATTTCAAATGAGGAATGCCATTCATACTTACACCATTAATATCACCTAAAACATGTTCACTCTGAATCTGATAAATTTACACCATTTTTGGCACCTTTTTCTTAAAGCACTTGCATGCGTGTTACAGAGTTTTCTTTTCAAGTACACTAACGTCCTTCACTGTTTTGCAAAGCAGTTGGGTGCAAGTGTTCAGTTTTTCTATCACGCCACACAAAAAGCTTAGGCTAGATTTGCAGGCAGGAACTCCTCCTAATCGTTTTGTACACATCCATCTTTCAATAAATCTTGAAGTATCGCAATGGATACCGCGTTACTTTTGTCAAACTCATTCATAACACAACACAGGCAAAAGCTTCAAAATTATTTCTTGTGGAGTCCCGAATAGGATAGTAATTTATTCATTTACAGTGTATTTCGTCTGTTTCATGCATTAACTCCAAAATATGCGTTTCTCATTCTCTAACACAAAGAATTCGAAGACTTTATTTTGCCTGGAATGTCTACAATATGTACATTTTATGTTAAATAAGATTTCACAGATTACATTGCAACCAAATTTGGCCGACTTTCAAAGCAACAGAAAATATGATTATACCTAGTTATTCCCGAGTCGTTAAACGATGATCATCACAATTGTAGCCATTAGGCATCCTTCTGCCCACCTAAATCAGGAATTCTCATGCAACGCTAGCCAATCATTTATAGCAGTGGTTCCAAACCCTCGTGAGAACAATGACATTGCATTTTAAACATTTCTTTTAAGCAAACAATTATCATTAAAAATCCAGGCTCGCAATGTATTTTCAAATATGAATCCATGGATCGATGAGTTTGGCGATTTCTGTTTGACATCATTGTATTTCCTACTGTTGTGGTTATCAAATGTTTGCATTTCAATATAAAATGGGTAAAAGCTGCATTTGGAATATTGTTAAATAAATAAACATCACTTGAGGGCTTTGACTCACCTCGTTTGGTTCCGAGAGTTCGAACAGATCCAAGCGATTGGCGTTCCATTGCGCAATAACACTACGTAGGGCTTCGCGTTCCTGCATTTTCTTCAGGTCATCTGCATTCATGCTGCTTCCTATCACTGGAATAAAACAACGCTTTATTACTACAAAGTATGTGGAAATAAACACATGTAAGCAGAACAAATATACAAGGGTCATTTCAAAAGTTTCTTGCATGATGGCAACATTGATTCTGTGGAAAATTCGAAGTGGCGCTTAATGTGAAATTAGTTGGAATCAAAGATAATAGAGGGAGGAAGACTGCCTTCAGGGAGCGCTGTATGTAATTTTCTACTAATTTAGCACCCTAACAGAAATCTCCCTTGTCCCTCGTGGACGGATGTATATCAAATAAACCTACATACTCTGTTTGATTTGATACTTGTTATTTAGTCGCTTTTCTGCCATTTTCGGCTAATCGCGACGATAAGAATGAATGATGAAGGGATACAAAGAATACCCATGCCCAGGCCGGAATTCGAACCCTGAACCTTTGGCCACGTAGGTAGGCCTACGTACTCGGGTTATAAGAAATAGGAAATAGCAAAAAGTAGTTCTTAAACATTCCTGCACAGAGTGAGTCCGGGAGTCGCCAGCCTCTAATCAATGAGTTCCGAAGAGGGAGGTAAAGGTGACCAGGGTGCTGATGACATCATATCCAGTTTGGTTGTGATCGTGAGTGTACGGGGCCTTACCTCCACCCCACCTCCATTGTGTGACTTCAGGATACAGTGCAAAGCAAAGCGGATGACATAGCTTCCCTACTGTAAAAGTTTATGTTTTTTGTACTCTTTACATGGGGTATCGAACTTACGTGGCTTAGCTGCAACTCAAATAAGACCATGCATAAATTTAGAAAATGACTAAAAGAGACGCAATATTACTTCGTCTGGGAAACTAGTGGATTAACGCCATTGTGCAGCGTGATCTTTAGAGAAACAGTAAACGGGTCACGTTACACTACCGTGTTTCTCCTACCAGCTGTTCGTCTGAAGTAAGCAGATCTCTTGGAGCATGGGGTCATCCCTCTGCAAGACACACCGGAAAATGGGGGTTTCTTAAAATACCCCCTATACTCTCCTAATCTTTCTCCCTCCTCACCCTTCCCATTTTTTGGGCCATCTCGCTGCTTTGATTTACACCGGAGGTGTGGTGTAATTCATCGACTGGTGCACCCATGACAAAAACATACTCAATATTATTGATCCTGATGGTACTTTGAATAAATTACATTCTGTTCAATTTTTCACATTGTACACATTGTCTCAATTAAATGTTCTGCATGAAGTATCATAACACGGGAAACTTCTAAACCAACACTCGAGGGGGGAAAAAAGGACAACATGCATGGTTTTGTTACATTTTTTTGTAGTTGCTTCAATAGAATATGTGGTTATTTCTAGGCTGTTCGGGAAAATGTACTTAAGTCAAAACATTCAATTTTACAGCAGACAGTTATTTATTATTTTAATAGCAAACATTACAGACATGATATACATATTCGATCGTTACTGTTAAATACCTTTACACATGCGCAACATAAAATTAACCTTACAATATTTTCTTTAATTGTTCAGTGTGACAGATGAAAAAACAAAAAATCGCAGTTTGTGACTTATGTGCCTTTTCCCCAAACACCCTCTCCTTCTACCACTTTTCATACTGCACTAATTTGATAGCAAAACATGATTCACACTGGAATATTCCAATTACTATAGTGGCTTCATTGACATAAATCGTTTACATGTATTGTGCTGACATTACTGATATCCGATCTCCACAATCAGCAATTACACAATTTCACAACTCGACAAGGGATTAATCACGCCTCACAGACCACGGTAGTCAACACCGATAAATTACTTCCGGTACACTCCTGCAGCCGAAAACTAGCGGGGTAGTGGGGTGCAGAAAACATCTGCTTCCGCCCAAAAAACCATGGGAAACTCTGAAACTTACTCGAGTGCAGTGGGGCCTGCTATTTTTCACTTTTAGCAGATGAATGGGGAGGGGGGGAGGTACAACCAGTGGAAAAGCAACACTAGGCAACTTGTCCATTGCTATTTTCTTTCAATTCTCGAACATCGTACTGCACAAAAAGCAATAATAATACTGATGGACAATTTGTTTACAAATGCTTTTTTACCGGCTGAATCATCTAAAATATTACTAGGAGAGTTGCAAAGCTTTATTTAAAGGACTGTAAACTACGTAAGTAGGTAAGAAATATGAGATATATTAGGTACAAAAATATATCTGCGATGAATAATAACCCGCTCTTGATATTTATCATCGACAGTTCGATATTAAAATACTGAAACATGTGACGAGCACAAAAGTTACAATGTTGACTTTACAACGTGAATTTATGAACGTCTCAGAAAACAACTGACGATCGTAAAAAGTATCTACTATCGAATCTAGCAAGTTGTTAACAGCTGTTGGCACTGAATTTTAGGTCAAATGCAATAAACTGGGCATTTTACAATTCAACTTGTATCTTGAAGTTTAATATTTTAGAATACACATTATTAGAGCACGTGTAATAGCTTATTATTGCAAGATCCAACAACTAGCCTCTTTTGATTTTATTTCCTCGAAAACCCGAATGCATATCATTTTTCGTTAAGATGGTGGACTTTTGACGTAAATACTTTTTATCTTGTAGGCCAAAATATGCTACGAAATCTAAAAATGTATTATGGCAATCCAAATGGTGTCATGTTTAGCTTGCCTGATAATTCACGTGGTTTTATTTACAATATATTCTTAGGTTAATGAAACACTAGCAATGAGAGATACTGGGGAAATTTACTGAATGATCGTAGGTAACAAACATTTCATGAGGTTAAAAATAGTGTTTTGTTACAAAGATTATTATATACAGTACATAAAATGAATAAGTGACATTTAAAAATAAGTTCTGCGACTCTGGAAACATCTGAAATATGTTCACGTCCAAAGTTTTTCAATAAATCCTGTTCAGGCAGGGGTCTGTTATGTGACAACTTCTCAGCAAACACATGGTGTGAATGACCTTTTAGCCTTCTTTGAGCGGGATTTGGATTTTGACTTCTTCCTTACTCTTCCCTTATCCTCTGAATGGTTCCTTTTAGGGTCGGACTTGCCCTTGGATCTGTGCTTTGACTTTCCTCTGGATTTGCGTCTTTGCTTGCTTCTTGATGTGTGTTTCGAAGAGCTGTGTTTCGATTTTGCATGTGGTTCGCACACAAGCCGGCATCGAGACTTACGCTTTGCTGGACTTCTCGACCTGCTTCTAGATCTTGATTCCGACCTCTCGTCTCTCCTTCGTTTGCCTGATCTTTCTTTCCTGTCTTTAGATCTGGATCTCGATCTGCTTGTCGACTTGCTCCGTGACTTTTTCCCTACGTGTCGTTTTGACGATTTGTGTCTCTTTCCTGAATGGTGCTTGCGAGATTTATGTTTTGGACTTTTGGATCTTGATTTCGACCTCTCGTGTCTCTTTTCTTTGCCTGTTGATCTTTCCTTCTTGTCTTTAGATCTGGATCTCGAACTGCTTGTCGACTTGTGCCCTGACTTTCTTTCCAGGTGTCGTTTTGACGATTTGTGCCTCTTCTCTGAATGGTGCTTGCGAGATTTTCGTTTCGATGAACTTCTGTATCTTGATTTGTCCTTGCAATGACATTTGGAACCATGTCGTGACCCGCTTTGTGATCTGTGTCGTGATTTCTCACGGTCTTCGGAACGTCCCCTGCTTCTATGTCCATGCTTCGAAGTATCCTTTCGTTTTGGCGATTTTGATCTACTCTTGGATCTATGTTTTGATTTTTCTCTGCTTTTCGATCTGTGTCGTGGTTTATCACGTTCTTCGGGATGTCGCCTGCTTCTGTGTCCATGCTTCGAAGTATCCTTTCGTTTTGCCGACTTTGATCTACTTCTGGATCTAGATTTTGATCTGCCTCTTTTGCCTTCTCTGCACTTTTCTCTGCGGCTCTTTTTACTTGTGTCGTGATCTGATGACTTCGATCTACTCTTGGAACTCGATTCTGATCTTCCTCTTTTGCGTTTCTCTCCACGTTTTTCTTCCTTAAAGGCCACTCGCTTCTCGGACTTCGATCGATGGTGTGAGTCCTTCCTCTTAGTTTTCTTTGGGCTGCAGTGGCACGCTTTTCCTTTTGTCTTTTCACTTTCTCTCTCCTCAGATTTCCTTCTCGAAGACCCACTTTCTACGTGGCCTTCCTTTTCTGAACTACGTCTGGATTTGCTTTTACTGCCGCTTCGCTTCTCGTCCCTCTTTTCTGATTTTCGTGATCTTCGGCGTCTCCGTATACCACTTACAGGTGTCATCTTGTATTTTCGGAGTCTCTTCATTCTCTTCTCCCATGGTTCACCGCACTTTGGAATCTGCGCGGGTGCAGGTTTGTTGCCCTTCACGATCCCAAGGAACTTGTTTATGAGCTTATACCTCCCTTTCTTGGCTTCCAAGTTACCAACCCGAAGCTCTCGAAGAAGGGTTTGCTGAACTGCCCTTTTCAGTATTACTTTGGAGACGTTTGCTTTATATTCCTTATGAATATAGTTGGTGGCCTCAGTTGCTGTGGACCCATTTGGATTCTTTAGGCTCCTTATGGTGTGAATGACAATTGCTGATAATTTTAAATTATGCATTGTTGCTGTTAGTCATCAGCTAAAAATTTTGACGTGAGAAACCAAAAGTAGTTTTAGAAATGGTAAACTTTGAAGCTAATTTAGAACCATGTTGAACCAAAAACTATTTCTTAGATTAGCATCTGCTTATAGTTGTTTTGTAGATGCAACTGAACAGAGCATCGTATTGTTGTCACTGTTCACACATTTGAGTTACCAAGGTAGTATTGAACAAGTCCAACAAACAAACCAACAATAAATAAAAATAGACATGCTTGTCCAAAATCTGTGAACGATCTTACCGCATACATATACCAAGTAGGAGTTGTATTTATTGTGTAACCGCGACATGGGCCATGTGTACTAATCAAGAGTATTTCCATATCCCGTAGTTTATTTGCACACACTCCCACATACATGCATGCATACATGTGTGTGTGTATATATAATGAGATTAATGTCATACATAGTTCAATCCAAATAAATGATGTCATACTGTTTTTTCACTGCACATAACATCACACTCGTATTGTAGCGTATCTCGTCATGTTGTAATGGTAAGCAATGAATGTCAACAGGCTGCGCTGAATCCTATTTTCGATATAGATTTATTCCCAGTGGTGTGATAAGTAGGGAGCGGATTTACAAGCACTAAAAACCTCTCAAATAGGCAGGCAGGCAAATGGGCATTTAAAAGAAGGCAACCTAATATCAAAAAATACATTAAAATAGGCATTGAACATCTCTTGAGAGCCTCAAGGCTTACATTCTTCAATATAGAGAAAGCCGAATGCGCGTACAAAAGGTGAAGTTAGCAAAAATTGCAGAATAGGCATGTTTAGACACGATTACGTAAAAATAGGAGCTGACCTTCAAAATAAGGCATTTATAAGCACTATAAAAATACCTTTTCGGACTAGAAACACCATAAAAAGAACTTTAAACATTACATTAAAGCCTCTATTTTACTACAAACGATTAAAAAATGCAAATAGGCAAAAATCCTCACCCTAGTGATATGTAATGCTTTTCACGCCGGTTTGGCTTCTTCTTGCTCAACATCATCTTCGTCTACTTCTTATGAGATGAGTTGTTTGTTTTAAGGCCACTTTATGCACAGATAGGCTAATAGAGACTGGACCACGAAGTACCTACAGCGGGTATCGAACTCTTGATTACAAGGTGACGACGTTACCACTATGTAATCGGAGAGACCCATTCTTAGATGATTCTGTCTTGGTAGCAGTCAAAATAATGACCCTTTCTTGTGTTCTTCTGTATTTACATGGTAGAGCAGCTAATGTGGTTTGGTATCCAAGGAGATTGTCATCTTGTTTATTTCAGGTACTGTAGCAAACCTATTTAATCCTACAGAAAAAGTAGCAACTAACTGGCTACAAGACTAACTTGTATATTAGCCATGTTCATAAGGTTAATAGATTTACCTTTATTTACATCTCTTACCGAAGTTACTTTTTGTAGACAACTGATCAACTCATACATGTATGAGTATTTGAGAAAGTTGAAAAGCACGTTGTTTAAAAATAAAATAAATAACGTTTTATATTTTCTACGGTGTGGGAAAAGTGTTGTAATTAGCTGTTGAATCCAGATACTTCCAACTGCATAACCAATGGAAAGTGAGGGGGTTTGAGGTCAAGTTTTATGACTACTTTGTGTTCAGACTAAATAAGCATCAACAAACAAGAAACCCAATCGCTACAGGTTTTCCATTATATAAATTCACTATCTCTGAGCCTCCCCCGTGCCACAGTGGTAGCGTCGTCGCCTTGTAATCAAGGGGGTCCAGGTTCGATACCCGGTGGAGGCACAAGTGGTTCGGATCCCACTTTAAACTGTAGGTCCAGTCCCGATTAGCCTTACTGTGCATAAAGTGGTCTTAAACACCAAATCAATCAATCGCTAACTGACTTAACTGTGTAGTATGGAATATTCATTCTCGATTCCAACATTGTAAAATTAATTTGTCAGTTTCTACTTTGGCTGGCAAATATTTTCAACCTCTCCATTGCATATAGCCCAGAAGGAGCATTCCTTGCATACTGGGGTTAATCTTCCATGGAGCATAACACATTAGTTGCCCTAAGTCATTTCAAATTACAGTGCTTGTGTCACGGTGTGTTGCAAAATTGCAATAACTTTCCAACATCCTAGCCCTTTTAGCTTATTACCTTGATTATATAACGCCACGTTTCTACGTTGAGCAAAACGTGGAGTGAGCGTCAAGTATTTGCACACTTAATTTGCGATGTAAAGTGGATTGGATTCATCATAGTAAAATCGTCTACAGTGTCAGTAAACACCCTGAAATATGATAGAGAGCAATATTATGAATAGATATATCGTGTATTCGTAGATCGCGTAGTTACTTTTAAAGTTTGTCAATTGTTTTAAGTCCAGTTTATAGTCAGACAGGTTAATCAGGAGTGGATGGGTCTCCACAAAGGATCAAACCCAGAACCCCTTGATTACTTTCATAATTAAGTGAAGTATTTACACCGATAGTTACAGCCGGTGACGAGACTTGATAGAGTCTGTGTCATTCTCAGTCTCAAGTTGAAAACGGCCTCTAATTTCGATCTTAAGACACTCGAAATGCGTATACAGTACAAGCACGATATACAGCGTGCCACAGCACACACTCTCACACCGTAACTGACGTAATTATAGGAAACGACTCATTTTCATGTAAGACGCCTTGTGTCATTTCGATGCTACCTGAAAAATATAAGTTTATCCTGAATGTACGCAACCACGCTGAACAGGTTCAAAGTTGGCACCAATGGAGTAACTTTGTAATTACGATAAACAAGTTAAGTGACATATCTATAAATAATCAGGAAGGTTTCCGATTGATCTGAATAACTCGCAGTGTAAATTTTGGTTTTAAAGTATCATACATATCTCTGCCATTAAACCTTGTCTCGTCTAGATTTTATTTGTAAAGGGGAAGATTCCGAAGTGATGGAAGAAAATGTAAAATGTAACAGCACATCATGGGTATGATTACAGGCGCAGCCTGCAATTTAACAGCTACCGGAATGTCGAGGAAGAGGGATTAGTGACTGTATAGATGGTAAATAACTATCAACCAAGAAATTCTCTAAACCTTGGATAATAAAATTATCGACAGAGTAAGGCGCTCCACACTGAACATACCACTTCACCATAAAAAAAGGATCATGAAAAATTACGAACTCGCATTCGTAACACTTTGTGTATCATATGATACGGTTCTTTCATTGATTTGGTGTTTTAAGTTCACTTTATGCACAGTAAGGCTAATCGGGACTGGACCTACAGCTTAAAGTGGGATCCGAACCACTATGTGCCTCCACCGGGTATCGAACCCGGGACCCCTTGATTACAAGGCAACGACGCTACCACTGCGTCATCGGGTAGACCTGCGGTTCTTTCAAAATGCACACAGAGCTGCTGGGTTCATCTCTTCCTTCTGTCTGATATCAAATATTCTGAATAGAATGCATCCCTCAAACAATAAGGGTTAGGACGACTGAATATTATATTATGCCTGTTCTAAATATGAGAGAGCCGAAGTGCCCTCCTTGTTACCATTCCCTTTCATGAGTCGAGTGGTTGTTCAGAGATCTAAATGAATGGACGGATCTCATACATTATTTAACATCTCTGTAGATATCGTGTTGCATATTATCTACCAAGGATCTCTCATTTCGGAACTCATGTTTTCAAGTCCGTCTTTTTGAATCATCCTCCATCTTCTCTCTCTCTCTCTCTCTCTCTCTCTCTCTCTCTCTCTCTCTCTCTCTCTCTCTCTCTCTCTCTCTCTCTCTCTCTCTGCGTGTGTGTGTGTGTGTGTGTGTGTGTAAATGCATTCTATGTGAGGACGTTTGTTTTTATACACATACAAACACAAATATCCTCTGTCATTATCCCGGTTACCTACTATTCAAGGAAGAAAAGTTGTCATATCTTCGTCAGTGTTCAGCCACTGAATATGCCGACTACAATTATAAATTATCTGAATCAATTTCCTCTGTGCGATTCCTACGAAGTGTAAATTAGCAATGTCCTCCAAACGTGAGTTATTAACTGATGTTCTAGTTTGGTAAGTTAGACTTACATAAGTGTGTGTGTGTTTAATAACACTTTAAAAGTAAATCAACTTTTGCGAAAGTGAATTTAAGGGAGTGGATTTCTATACGGGAAAACTTTGCGCTGACCTTCCTGACTGAAGTCTTTCCTTGGTTCTTTTCGGCCAACTCAAAAGAGAATACTGAAGGAAGGCATGGATGCATTCTTCACCCTCTCATCTCCCCCGTCGCGGGTCAGTGGCCAACTAAGTCGAAACGTTTTTGTAAAAGTTTGGTTTGAGTTGCATGTGTCCATGGTAGGCTAATAGATGCAAGGGTGCAAAAAGGGCTTAAAAATTTTAATTCTTCATTCATCCATTCAATTTCAAGTGAGATTGGATCTATCCTTCCTTGTCGTTTCCATAACGGCACATAAATTCCACTTGTCTAGCTTGAGTGACAATCGGAGAAGCAGACAGATCCCGTTGCATTCTTACAGCCTTATTTCTCGAGCTAATTAACGCTGTAGACGTCGATTACACCTTCCTCAAGAATGATGTCATGTGGTATGGAAAGAAGAAGGGGCAAAGGGGGGAGGGGGGTTATAGAGGCACAAAGACTTCCGTGAGAGTGAGTCGGCGGTCGGGGCCAGTGCGTTACACATGCACGGTTCGATAGTAATCGGCTTGGAACAAGGTGCATGCGGATGTTTGAGAAAAGCAGCCCCGTTCAATCTCACGGAATCAGGAGGGACGTTCTCATCCGCTGTCTCGACAGGCTAGGAGACCCTCCTAACAACTTATCTATTATTCACGATACAGCTGAGCCCCTCTCTTGTTTCCGTTAGGGAGTAATTGACACCAGGTGACTCAGTTGGTGTCAACCAGTCTACGAACATTTCCAACAAAGGAAAAAGGTCAGAGCCGAGTTACGGCATTGCCTGTGAAAAATCGAATCTATATGGAATCTTGAAAAATTTGGCAATATTTTCACCACAGGCGTTACTTAGCGGGGGCAATGGGACATTTCACCACCCCCTAAAATTTTTAGGTTTACTAATTTTTGTTAACCTCCTGAGAGCTGAAGGAAGAAAGAAATAAAGAATATGATAGTCCTAGACGGTATTTTTATGGCCATGAGAACCTTTCGATTCTGCCCCTAAGTTCGATTCTAACCCCTCCCCCAAGGTATGCTCCAAGTTGCGACCATAATTATTACACTATACAGTCCGTACTGATGAATCAAATATCGCACACATACTCAATGTGAAATGAAATTATAAAACGAAACCAGCACAAGCTAGTGCATATCGAAAACGCATGAGTTTTTTCTAATATAATGTTAAAAATTTACAAAACAATAAAACATTACTTTATTCGCTACTTGCTAGTTTTGAAAGGAACAGGTGATGTTGGATACAGTGAACTTTAAAAAAAAAATGGCGTCGCTTGTCTACCATTTTTGTCGGCGATGAGAAGCTGAAGGAACATCAATGCGCAGGTCGGAACCCGAACCCAGAACCTTCGATGGCGAGAATAAATGGTACCGAATGTGTGAACTTCTGCCATACTAATCGTTGAACTACGGAGGCAACTTACCAATTACTGCTCCTGCATAGTTATCCACAGCAAATTTGAAAAACACTTAAAATGTAACCCGAAACCATGGTACTTCTCCAGAATACTTGCTTCCAAGGAATAATATTACGAAGAAATCATTTACCTTCGAACAGATTAGGGTATAATGGATGCCAATTCTACGGCATTAACTACTGCTTTGTTTTAAATATTTTTATATAAGGCAGGAGCAGTGATGTGGCGTACACTATAAGTTTACATCTACATGCGTTGTCTACTCGTAATCTACGCGTAGATTACATTGGGTTGTAGTTTACATAGACTACGTAGACAACCTAAAGTGAATGAAAATTAATTTTGAAGGCTTTCATGAAAGGAAGGTGACATTTTCAACTATAATGGTTCCTAACGAACTGACTGACAAGAATCCTATTTACAAAAAAAAATCTCTTATCTTTCTATCATCAACTATGGAAGAAGATAAATAGTATGCACAAAAGACAACAGATGGCAGTCGTGAGGCAAAAGTGGTCTTTTCCCATAAAACACTTGAATATTTCCTACGTTAGTCTTTTTTCCTAGGTGAGAAATTGTACGAATTTGCAAGGAAGAGTATGAAAGGTTCTCCTCACACATTGCCAACTGATACGCAGTGTAATTTTCTTTTAATTCCACGGCACCCTTTACCACCTTTTGCCATGTTTACATAGATTACGTCGTCTACGTGTATTAAAATAGTCTACGTGTAGAATGTAGACTATCCTTGTTTACGCGTAGACGCACATCACTGGGCAGGGGTTCCCAAACCCAAACCCTTTCGTTTCACGGCGCCCTTAGTGCTTCAAGATTTTTCCGTTGCGGCCAAGTTCAAATGTAGACCTTTCTAACACTTTCAATATGCAGTGAGTGTTGTTACGATGCTTGTCTTAATAAACATTAGAATACTGACCAAGGCAAAATTTTATAGTATGAAAATTACATACACTAAAAACATATCGTTTGCACTTTCTCACAGGGTCTTCTTGAGACGAAACTTCACAATAAATTCTCACCCTGTTAGAGGGTGGAAACGTTACGTTTTTAGTGTATATATTTTTCATACCATAAAATTTTGCCTGGGTCAGTATGTTAATGTTCTATTAACATGGAGACAAGGCTTAGTTGTGTTGCTTGTCTTAAGTTAAAAAAAAAAAAATTAACACATATTTCAAATTCAGAAACATTTTATGTGTAAAAAATACTAAAACGATGTAAAACAAGTAAGTGTGATTTCAGTGAACAATTCGCGGCCCACACGTTGGGAATCACTGATATAAGGTTGTTAGGAGGTAAATATTGAAATCAGAGGTAAGGTTATATTCGCGATAAATGCTTACATATGCTGTAGGTCTATTCCAATTATCTTGCCTGAACAAAGAAAACATTGCAAGCATATTCGTTAATCAGTTGCTTTTTCCTCAAAACTCGATCTACAACTTTTAGCGTTTTGGGAACATTCTCAGTAGTGCACCAAATCAACAGTTGTGGTAGGCCGGTACACAACTTCAGAAAACTGATCTTTGATATGACAGCGTCAAACTTGTTCCTCTACTGATGAACAAATGCTAGTAACAATCATTTTTCCCTTGCTTCTTTAACTTCGCTTGGTCAACTCCACGATTTCGAAATCCTGTGTGTGCAAGAATTGGATGCACGCAAAACCTGTTGGTCAACTCTCGAGTTCGTTCAGGCCAAAAACATCCAAGACCTTCCTCTTTTGTTTTCTTTTATTTCTGCTTCATATCGTTTCTCGGAAGTTGACAGGTTTTCCAGGAAAAGATGGCGTTCTTTTCAGGCATGTAGTTTGGTTCTCTTCTTCTCCATCCCCCCCCCCCCCCGTCCCTCTTTCCCTGTATCATGGGAATCAGAGTAGATGCTATTTTCTTCATTACGGAATAAATGGATCTAATACAAGTTCTCTTGCCTGAGTGCAAATCGGTCATTGTTTTTATCCATTGTCATTTATAATGTGGTTCGATGTGTTTGTCCGGTGACGTAATTCTTACGGAATGTGCTACTTTAGCTTATATTCGCCATAATCTGCATCTCTCCCAACAGTTTGTGCTTTATGTTGACTGACGATTCATCGGTTTTAAACAGTGTATTTGACAGCTTGCGTCAAACTGGCAATTGGCGACCAATTTATGTACATCTTTATCTGTAACTACGCCGTTTTAACTTGTTTCTGCGTTAGTCCTGTCTGGGGTTTCCCAGCCAGTAGTTTTTATCTCTTCAAGTTTGTTCTTTCAATTTAAAAGCGTTTGTGTTTTGTCTAGAATGTGGTTTTTTGTCTGCGCTTTTATTTCCCTGGCGATATACAGTAACTTTTTAATAGGGGTGTGCGGGAAAGAAATTTTTTGGTCGGGACGAGAAAAACTCTCAATTTCCCGACTTGGCGGAATGACCATTCGGAATTTCCCGACTGTTCGTTTTTTCACGATTCCGGTACCGAATTTTCGAGATCCCGCACACCCCTACATCTTTAACATGGCGTAGGGTTTAGACAAGAGTAATGGAGTTCAATAGTGTGACGTCACAGCAGACGACGCGCCAGGAATGAGTCTACACAACGAGAGAACGTGTTTTCTTCCTATCCAATTCAATGCTATTTTCCTTCGGAAGGGGTAGCTTTAATTATTGTGACAGCAGTTAAGAAACAAAATTGTGACGTGCATCGTACATCAATGTAAAGATGAGATTTCGGAGAATACGTCTATATATAACATATACAGTACCTTACAGATGAGAATGTAAAGAATAAATGGAGTAAGAAATCGAGTAAAGCGAATGCTCCAAAAGAAATCGCAGTCAATGGGCGTCGTCGGTTCAATCGCCTGAGGCTGCTGGTCCCCACCATCCATAACGGCAGCGTGGACGACTTCAGATCGGGTGAACTTCGGCTCTACTTCGGCTGTGCTCGGTACTTGAATGTTTTGAAAATGCATGATTTTCTTACTCCGGTTATTCTTTACCTTATCCTCTGTAAGATATGTGTGATATATAGTCGTATTCTCCGAAATTTCATCTTTACACTGATGTACGATACGCATCATAATTTTGTTTCATAACTGCTGTCACAATAATTAAAGCTACCCCTTCCGAAGGAAAATAGCATTGAATTGGATACGAAGAAAGCCTGTTCTCTCGTTGTATAGACTCAGTTCCAGCTCGTCGTCTGCTTGTGACGTAACCACTAATGGACTCCATTCCGCACATCGTGAGGCGGGCGTAAATAGCCTGTGCTGACACGCTTACAACAATTTAAATAAACACAAATGTTGCAAGTTGTTTCAAAAATAATATTTAATGGTGGTAGTAAAATTCAATCCAGTCTGTAGTAACTCTCTCCTAGTTATTTCTTACATAACTTTCTGAAGCATGTCTTGTGTGACGTTTCCGTGGGTGCGATTTCTGCTCGTAGAGTTTCGTGGAAGACAATGTTTACGTTCCCCCACTTGCACAGAGACTGCCAGAATTACGAGGGTGAATTGACATCCCCATCGGAAACGTCACACAAGACATGCTTGAGATGAGAAGGTTTGGCGAGAATAGAAGTACCGACTGCTTATCTGCCGTGCCACACATTGGGCGCACATCGAATGTATTTGTGTAAAGTGGCAAATATTTCTCTTTAAAATGGTGGTATTTCTGTTCACTATTGGTGAATGGTCGTACAAAACAGACCAATATTTTTTTTTTTAACACCGTGCAGAATAAACTGTGGTACCGTTATAATTTTTGTCCTTTTACATTATCCAAACGATTTATAATGTACGACCGGATCGGTGGCAGAGTGCGTTATGTGATCTACTCGCGATATGGCCACAAACGTTCCGGGTTCGAGTCCAGTCCTTTGAAGTGTCTCTTCATCAATTTCATCTGCATATCTCTCAACCTCATCGTCGCGATTCGCTAAAGTGACAGATAATCGTCACTAAATATCAGAAATACAAATACCAATCGTGTCAATCTTTCTCCGTGTTCGATAACTACTATCGATACTACTATCACGAACAAAGTATTTCTCAAATTGTCCTTCCTTCCTTTTCATATAAAATCTTTCATGTGGTTCTTCCAGCATTCAGTCGATCACGACAATCACCACCGTCTGTTCTAATGATACTCGTATTTATAAGATCTTTGATTGTAACTAGGGACGTGAAGTTTTCGTTTTAACGATAACACCGAAACGTTGAGGAAAGCAAAATAAAGTGTTTAAAATGTATTTGGGTAGGTCAAGGAAGGAAAGTTGTCGGTGTTTGGGAATCGCGAAATAACGCGAAGTACGCCATTTTTCAGAATAACCCCGAATTTTGCACATTAACGCGCTGCGAAATATGCAATATAAACTGAGGATAACAATTCTTCTATTCAAAAAGAGCCACCTGAAATGATACTAGATCGGTCATTTATAGTGTAGCTGGTGATAGTTCGATTCAAAAGAGATTATCACTCTTCATTTATTACAGTTTGGCGCAGACATGACTTTGTTTAACCTCTCCTGAAATAGAATTCGTTGGGGGGATCTTCCCAGAAGGGAAGTTTTATAGTAACGGGAAGATTTTCCGGGAGAAGTACCTGGAGCATGTATGTGTGTACACAAAACGGTATTTTGAGGTTGCAGAGGGATATTTTTGGCATTGTTAGGGAAATGTGATGTGTATGATTGTGTTCAAAGATTTGGGTGTTGTCATTCAATAAACATTTCATATATAATTGCTGATATAGTTTTCGAAATGGAATAAATTTGGTCATTTCTCGCGAAGGTAAGCCATATTTTTTGTCATTAAAACTAAAATTTCTCTCAATTTTCCAGAACTAAAGCAATGTGATAATCTTAAGCATAAAAGGAACAGTAAATATGCATGTAGAAATAACACCGAATTTTGCCCTAAACCGCGAAAATTAACAACGAATTGTAGTAAAAAAAAAAAAAATAACATTGAAATTCAGGGAAAAATAAAACGAAAACTTCACGTCCCTAATTATAACTCATGCTGGTTCGATGGCGGAGCGCCCTGACTTTCAATCTCACCACCCAAGTTCCAGGGTTCGAATATCGATCAGGGCTGGGGTGTTCTTTGCGAGTGTTCCTTATCAAATTCTTCTCCAAAAATTGAAGAAAAGTAACAAATTAATAACGTGCCCACAACAATTAAAATAACCACGCATATTAGAAGTTCTATCAAAAATAATGGTGATAGTAAAATTCAACACAGCCTGTATAAACTCGTTGAGTTATTCTGGTGGGGTGTGAGAAGCGCCATTACTAATTTAGCAACACTGCACTCTGTCCATGCGTGTAGACATATTATTTTCGACCCGACTGCTTGAATCTAGCTAGCCAGCCTACTACCAATGTAGAGCGTGAGCAAGAGTGTTAGTGATTGGTGCTGCGTTGATATGACGTCAGCGGCTCATTTTTGGATGCGATGCTTCGAGAGTTGCGACTCGCATCTCACTCAATCTTCTACGCACATTCACAGAAAAAAAACTGGTTTCTTTGAATTAACAAAACACGGTTGCTCAACATTTTTGATGACAGCAAACTAAAAAATGTTGATTTACAAAATTTGGCAATTTTGACTAAATTTCTTGGTAACTGAGCAAATGTGCATGATTTCTAATTTGATTATGGTGAACAATCATTTGGTTATTAAAAATATTATCTCTGTATCCTACACAGTACAGTTACAATATATGTTACGTGTGTTATTTTTATGCATTGTGTTCCTTCATCAAGTTTATCTAATCCTTAACGCTGCGATTAGCCAAACATGGAAGAAAAGGACAAAAAAAATGACTCGCGCTGAACACATTGAATAGGCGGGCAGAATCGACAGGGGATAGATACACAGCGGGTGGCAATTCCGTGAAAGTTCATCACTATTGAAAGCTTGTAGATTTTCAGGAATCCTGAAGTATGATGTCCAACCCACTCGGTACATGTCAACAAATTGACCCTGTGTTCGCCGTGCGCAACCGCGTGTCCTCCCATTGTCGCCTCTAGGTCACGAGTGCAGATGCAATGGCGGCCGAGTGATATGTAAATAAACAATGTATCGCTTCACATTTTTAAAAGTCGATAACTATTCAACCGAGATGAATAACGTTCCCTATAAAAATGTATTAGGTACAAATAAATGGCGCTGCTTAAATACATAATTTATAGCGTATACAGTACACGAATGGAAGAATAAATTAGTTGTTTCAATTGTAAACACAAGGTTTATCTCGTATGCCTTTCGTGCTGTTTATATTATCTAACGTTCCCTGCACGCTTCGCATCGCAAATGCTAACCCCAATGCTTTCGTGTAAAGCACGGTCTGCTATAAAAAATGCTATATGATTTTTGGAAACATTTATGCTAGCAAAAATGCTAAAGGAAAAGCCTTCGTCTAAAGCTGGCCTCACATGCCTAACAACGAAAGCATTTGGGCTGATGTTAGACCTCCGTGGCGGAGTGGTTATCACAGCGCGCTACAATGTCCTGATGAAAATTGAGAATTGAAAGAAATTGACATGTATGAATTTTATGTGTGGGGAAGGCTTCCGCGTAGGGGTCTTCCTTTATATATAAAAAAAAAAAGTCGTTAGAGCGTCTGTCTACCATGCGAAGGACGCGGGTTCGTTCCCGGCGGGGGAAAAACCGGGATTTTTTTCCCACCTGTTCAAGCTGTTCCGGCGCCCACCCAGCGTCGTTTAAAGTGGGTACCTGGAAGAAACTCTGCGGGGTAAAGGCGGTCAGGGGCGTGGTGCTGATCACATCACCCCCACCTTCGGCTGTGATCAAGAAAGTGTTGGGCCCTATCTCCATACCCCTATATGCCTTCATGGCGTGGTGCAAAGCACGGGGGAGTACTTTACTTTTACTTCGTCAGAAAACGAAGGATGGGGCTTCACCCAAAAGGTGCTTGAGAATTGTGCTGTAAGTGAGACCCGAGGAATACTCTCCTCCGTGTTCTATGCAAATCAACCTCCAGTTTAACTCCACCCATTCTCAATCTCACGCAAACCTCTCGCCTTCCTCCACGTTGAAACACAAAAATATTTTTTTCTCCGTTCCTGTGAGCGAACGCACACGCAACAAAAAAGGCCAGCACAGAGACATTTTCCACTCGTCTTTTTTTACGACCCTTCCAGGTATTGCGTGTTAACGGAATCCTCTCGATTACAGCTGTTTCTTGCTGACTCTCGCATTCCTCGAAGTTCGTCCGAGATTTCCTTCTCGTGCGGTTCTGCTGCGCCAGCACCAGTGACGTCACCCGCAGGGAATTCGATCGCAGACAATTCGCTAACTCGCTACGTGCAATCTGGGCAATGCACTTCGAACGCTGGCTAGCTGGGCAATATCCGTGACGAGTTGCATTACGAGATCCAGCTGCGGCCTCAAGACGAAGCCAGTTTGTCTTCCATTGATTGATTTGCTTTATTTTACTTCGCTTCTTGTGCCACTTTTGGCTTATTTGGGAAGATGGGGATGAGTGATGAAATTGATGAATGAAATTGATGAATGGACACTCACAAATATCTATGCTCACGCCAGGATTCGACCCCTGGCTTCGTAGCGCGATGTGCTAACCACTCCGACACAGGGGCCGGCTGGAGTGTTGGTAATTGGCGGTCGCTATTATTATTAACACATAAAATAAACCAGTTCCCTCCATGGGGCAGTGGTAGCGTCATCGTCTTTTAATCAGGGGATCCCGGGTTCGTTACCCGGTGGAGGCACATAGTGGTTCGGATCCCACTTTAAACTGTAGGTCCAGTCCCGATAAAGTGGACTTAAAGCACCAAATCAAACCACACATAAAATAAACCAGAAAAGTTACTAGGCGTTAATTTCTTAGTTGGACTTCTTTTAATGGATTGGAAACTTTCAGGTTTTTATATATATCAATTCTACGTCAATTTTCCATTACTAGAATATGGTTGACGGGATCCATTGAAAAAACGAAATTATATTCTTGTTTACGGAAAACAACAGACGTTTCCCCTCATTGAAATTAATAAAAAAAGGACTGCTACACCACCATAGTTTCAAACATAGGAAGAGGGAGATCACAAAAACCCAATAATGCACAACAAGCTTAGAAAGAGAAGAGAAGAACGTCTGCGAAAAATTTAATAAGCTCGCATTCTGAAAACACGATAAATCAGGCTGCGTTCATTTTTCTTTTCGTATTCCGTCCCATTAAATCACGTTCTCGCGTAGTATTCGATCCAATAACCTGCTTTTTACTCCCGGTTAACAAACCATTTAGAGATAAAGAACTCCAAAAAAGAAAAAAGAAAGAGTGAAAAGAAGACGAGATCGTTACACTGAAGTGCAGTGGCCGGATCATTAAAGCGAAGGTTCTATTACAAGTGAAGCACGGAAAGTCGCCAACCGAGGATAAGAGACGAGTCTCTCTGGTTTGTCGGTGAAAAGAAACCTCCATGCACGATCAAGCCCGAAGAAAAGAAAGGAAAACTTAAAGAAAGCCACTCCAATACTTAGCGCTCTTCTTTGTATTGTGCAAAACTTGGGTAGAAATCCGCCGGACCCTGTGGCCAAGTGATGTCGACCTCCGTGGCGGAGTGGTTAGCAGAGCGCGCTACAACGCCAGGGGTTCCGGGTTCGAGTCCCGGGTAAGGCATGGGTATTTGTGTTTATCCAGATGGTAAGAAACTGAGAAACTGTAACAATTGAATAGTGTAAAAGTAAGAAAAAGTGTGAATGGTGGGGGGATACCTCCGTGTAGGGGATATTTCCTTTTTATATATATAAAAGTGGTTAGCACATCGCGCTGCGACGCCAAGGGTCCCGGGTTCGAATCCCGCTCGGGCTTGATTGTTTGTGAATGTCCATTCATCCATTTCATCACTCATCCCCACCTTCGCAAATTAGCCAAGAGGCACAAAACGCGAAGTAAAATAAACTAAATCGATTGGGTAGAAATCCAAGTTCGAGCTTTGTTTACTGCCTCGTCGTGAATGCTCACGTGCACGAAATAGACACTGGCAAGTCCAGAGTTCGTTGGTTATAAATTTCTGGTAACTAAATACAGTAAAACCTCGTTAATCCGTACCCCGATTAGCCGGACTTCGCTATAAAAAGCAGAATGCAAGGTTTTCAACAAGAAAACATCCAAAACAAAAGACAGTCGACCACTGATGAAATTCTGTTTCCTGCAGACTTTGTACAGTATTGTATAGTGTATGCCCTTTAAATACACCATAATAAACGTGTCTTGTTGCTATAAACAGAGTTTTAATGCACTTTCTGCTGTTCTTTTAGGTTATTTCAGCTAATCCGGACTTTCGTTAAACCGGTCAACTTATCCCCCCCATTAATCGGGATTAACGAGGTTTTAATGTACTATTATAACAAACTGGTATTTGATAGATATTCCATTGCGCAAAATGTTATCTTTCTAGTTCCTGTAGTTGCTGACAAAAATACAGAAGAAGATCATGAATTATTATGGTTAGCATCATGTAGCATATTATTTCATCTAACAATGCACGAGACGGACATCACTGGTGGAATAATGAATCATGGTTCACCATATCATTTTTTTTCTGCCATTCTCCGAGTTACCACAAACGGACACATCACACAAGAATTAATGTTTTCATAAAGGCTTCTATGTTATCAATCACACTTCAGGTAGCATTCATGGGAGCCCACTGGAAGGGTTAAACTTGGAATAAGAAAAAGTGCTTACTTCTTGGTTTTCTCCGCTCTCTTTTTGCTTATTTGTGATCATTATCTATTCTTGTGACTGTCTTACTTTCTTTATTCGTGCTTACTCCCTCTCCCCTCCAACTAAATTAAATTATTTACGTCGCTTTTCTTCCACTTTTGGCTAATCGCGACGACGCTCTCTCCTCGATCATTTGTTTCGGTCTTTCCTCCAGTTTCTGTCTCTATGTTCTTTTCGCTCGTTGTTTATGTGTGTGTGTGCGCGCGCACGTAGCACTGCTTTCCATCACTCTAGTTCTGTTAGCAAATGTTGTGCCTTATAGACATAACTCGAATTGTATTTACTAGTATTCATTCATTTCACAGCCGCGTTTTGTATAGAAACTAGACGAATAACCCTTGGTGCAAGAGCCCATTGAGGGCTCGACCTATACCTCGTTTGTTACAACCTGTCCCGGTTCCCGCGCTAGCTGAACCTGCTGGGGAAAGTCAAAGCCAGGCACCCAATTAAAATACGCAACGTGGCAAGAGTGTCTACGTAAGCGCCTCTCTTCTGGCTTCCATTCGGTCCTCGCTGCCCAGCAGACGATTTTTTCCTTGTTTCTCATTGGCACCGAAACTGTCGAGCGATTCCTAGCGCGGGAAACAGGACAGGTTCTAACAAACGCGGTATACCAACCGACTGCCGGCCTCACTCCCACCTGATCGTACTCACTCACTTACCCGAGGTGGGAGATCATACAATCAGTTACGGGGTGACGTGTGGTCAGCACGACGTACCCCCAGTCGTTGTTGTAGGTTTCCATGACCGAGTTGCGCTACTCATTCGTAGCTCCTCAATTTCGTCACGATGGGGCTGGCCACCGGTCCCATGCACAGGCCGAAATCTCAGGAGAAAAGTTGTTACGCTTCTCCCAGAAGACTCGAACCTGCGCGCGTCCCGTAGCCATTTATTAATTTCAGTGGCGAACGTTTCTGAAGACAACAAAATGTTAACCTCCCTGCCACGTAATACACCCTGGACTGCCTTTTGCAGACTAACGAGGCTCTGGCGTCCGGACTCACAGTTGTATAGGGTAGACTGGGGCGAATAGGGCCGTCAGATGAATCGGGCCACTCACAACATAAATCAGTCTTATATGTTATACAAGTGAGGAGGCGAAGCCGGCGCCACACCGTGCGTCGACTGTGAGTCTGTACAAGTTTATTGTGCAGTTGAATTTCGTAAACGTTGGATGCTGATTGTGTTGGGCAGCAGTTTTCATCAACAATCGAAGGTAAGTGTTATGAAATATGGCCTATTGTTAATATTTCTGTCATGTATTCGATAGGCGTTGTTGTTTTGTTGAAAGTTTAGAACTTTAATTTTCTTAACTTCAACAAAGACCGAAACAACTTGTCATGAATTCCTTCTTTATCGGAAATGAACCAAAGCTGGGTTGCCAACTCATTTTTCTATATATTACCAATCAGGGTGAATAGGGCCACTTTTCTGATTAAATGTACGTAATTGGTCTGACGTTGATAAATAAAATTAATGTTCTTTTTTCTCGTTCTTTTTTATTTCAGATGGTGAAATATAATCGTAAAATACAGCAGAAATGGAGTGAAGATGACGTAAGGAGAGCAGAACAGGCATTGAGAGCAGGAATGTTTACTTGCGGACGTTGTCTCAACAATCCAGAAACATAAGCAAAGGAATGTTCCAAAAATTAGCACTTATGAGCATGCAAATCTTGCCATTTTATAATTTTCTTTTCTGAAATGTTGTACTTTATGTGATTTTCCAAATTATGTATGATTTTTGTATGGTTGGTACAGTTTATATGCATAAAGTATATGTGGCCCTATTCACCTTACAGGTGGCCCTATTCAGTCGGACATGTTAGGGTGAATAGGGCCAAAGCATGTCTTTCTTTTTTTATTTGTTATAACATTATAATATTTTTGAAATGCAAAATTTGATGTGGACTCTGTAGTAGACATATGGTTCATTATATTTGTGTAAAAATATCCTACATTAAAACATTCAATATAGTAGTTCTAGGTGATTTTTTTAAAAGTGGCCCTATTCGCTCCAGTTGACCCTAATCCTCTGCGGGGCTCATGTTGCGTAGTCTCTATGCGCTTGTGATTGTTCCTTCATCCATCTCATTACAATCCACATCTCGCGATTTCCCAAAGTGGAAGAAAGGCGAAGTAAAATAAACCAAACTAAACTATTTATTAATTTGTAAGTTGCAAGCAGTGTCCAATTCGCGACACTTCCTCTTCCGCCCTGCCTGATGCAATAGCTCTTCTCTTTCCAGCCTTCACAGAGGGTCTCCCTTATCGCACAACACTAGGGCAACCTTGCGTTCTGACGTCAGACGAGGAATGCCTACGTTGTTAGGTTAGGTTTGGTTGTATTAGCATACATCTTACAAAACCTTTTCGAGAAGGCCTCATCTCTACCGACATGTTGGGCGAGATGAGGCAAGGCAAGGACTTTTTTTTTAAAAAAATAGGCAATTCGCGATTAAAACTATCCGATATGACATCTGGTGAGATTTTCAGGAACGACTCTATGTAGAACACTTTGCTGTGTTGAAGTGATTCAAAACATAGGGAATGTGCGGAAAAGTAACGTCTACTGTTGAGTTTTTGACTCTGAATCGTTTTATGGGTCAGAACAAGTGAAATGTTTCCACGTGTTTCCACCCCGTGGAATCAACAAAATGAAATTTGAAAATAAATCAAGGTAAACGGAATTGATTGACAGAAGACTGGCATGGGGAAAAACGCTGAAATGCGGCAAGGAAATTACTTTATTTTTCGCAACATGATTCCATGAAAATAAAGTTTTGAATTTTACTTTATAAATAGAACTTTCTTTTTCCGAAAAGTCATGAAGTGTCTTTGCACAATGCATCAAGATATGCATGAAAGGATGTATCCTACATAGTGCCGTCATATTGGAAGCGACACTAGCGCTAAGGTGGTAATTTTAATCACGAATAGTTAGGCTGGAGAGTTCGATGAACTAACCGATCTCTAACTACGCACTGGTAATGGTTAGGCTGGAGAGTTAATGTGAAGTAACCGGTTTCTAACTTCTTCGAGACTTAAATTCATCACTGTTGATAGCATAAATACACTTCAAATCAGTGGCGAAGCGTGAGATTTTTAGGTATTTAGGTAGTCATCGCAAGATTTGCCAAACGCCAGGGTCTATCTTTCTACGGAGGGGGGGGGGGGACAATATTTCTCTGCGATAAACGCCAAGGTCACTGCCAATTCAATGTAAATGCTCATACCACAGACTTTACGACTATACAAAAGAAACATAATTCTACCCCATACGACGAGATGGAAACTGAAATGCAAACGCCTCAATTGTCGCGTTTAAAGGTAAGAAGAACCTTTATGGTTCGCCTCCAATTGTTGTTTTGATAATGAAAAGCAGATTCATATCGTTCACTGTGTGCTTTTCCTCTTAACAAGTGTGTCCAGGAATTTCGAAGGGGGGGGGGGGTTACGTGTACTTTTTTAGTAGTCATTCCTCAAGTCCTCATTTTGCCATCTTTTCCTGCCTTTTCTTTCTTCTTTTTTTTACAAAGAATATTGAGCCTAAGCAGAATTATGATCCTCACAACCCCTCCTTGAGCATGTCACTGGCCACTCGGAAGAATCTTGATTACTCCAGACAAACCCTGCCGTGGCTGTAAACATGGGGATGGGGGCTGAAAAAAGGGCCTGTTATGACCCGGACCTTCAAGAGTGGGGGAAAGTACAGGTCGTTGGACCTGTCTGCCTCTTCGGAAGCGTTCGGCTGTTCTCGGCACCGGCAGACTAGAAAGATTCACACCATTCTGCGATGAGCTGGGCCGACGAACACCATTGCCTTCAATAGGAAACTTGGCGGGAGGGTTCGTACTGGGGCCTCATTTCGATGGGCTAAAATTAGCGAATCTCTTGCGTATTTCGAGCTGTTCCATGTTGTCGCTTGGCTTATTTCGCACAAATATGCGAGTATTCTGACTTATTATTTTTACTGCTTCTCTAAAATATATAAAATGCAATATTTTTTATTATTTTGCTTGGTCATCGCCGCATCTCCCGATGACCGGACGCCTCGCATCTGCTTCAAATGTATTAGTTATGTTAAAAGAACTAAACCTAGCTAGTACGTATAACCTCCCAACTTAGGCATTTAACCTAACAATAAAAGCATTCCCGATGACGTCAACCCAATGACACCTTCGCCTTTTATTATTAAGAAAAAAAATTGTCGGAACTCACTGTTGAAATGCACCAACACTAGTAACAATGTTGCATGTAACAATGTTGTTTAAGTCACTCTAAAAAAAAAAAACAGGACCAAAACTCTATGCTACAACGGGCTTTTAAAGGCCTACCAGTCTCTTTTTTCCCTTGGGTGATGTGTATGTTGTCCTAATGTTGTGCGATAAGGGAGACCCCTTGACAGACGCGAAGCAATGACATGGCGCTGAAAACTTACGTACCTCATGATGAGAGCTCGCATGGTAATGGTGAACCTGACAATGAAACTTCCACGCACGAACACAGCGTTCTCCCACGGAAAAGTACGGACTTGTATTCACAAACGACTTATCAGCCACGGTCGTCAGCAGAAGAACCCAGTTATGTTCTTCCACTGCTTCGGGCCAGTTCACTCGTGTTCAACACGAATGCATGAAACGCTGCATAGGCGAAAAAATGCAGGCCTTTGGCAAATGCACAATGAAACCCCATTGGAATTAGCCGACGGAAACTGTATGTAAAGATGATTTCCAAATTTCGCAAGAAGCCACTGGCCTGGTGAAGGACAAATGACGTCACAATATAATAGCTCTGAAAACAATGCTTGTTGTAAGAATCGAAATGCATTACCAGTTTGATTGTTCTTATCAACAAACCTCCCAGCTTGCATTTCAGCACAGCAACAGTTGGCAACTTTCTCAAGTCTTTAAGGTCTTAAGGCAGGGTTGTTAAAGGTCCAGGAATTATAAATAAATTCAATTCCGGTCCAGGAGAGAAAATCAGCAAGCGTAAACGGATTCTGGACCGTAAAGAACCTTTTTATGTGTAAAGCATTTCAAGTCGGTCCAGGAACCTTTTTTTCGGTTAAATTTAAATAGGATCCAAGTTCTGTATCGAAATTATCTTTATGTTAATAGATATATTATTGCTTACTTTTCAATGTTCTGATGTTAAGTTTTGTTCATTATTATCTTATGTGTTTCTATTTTGTGCTTATTAAAATCACGTTCAGGAATTTCCTAAAGTACAAATTGCTTGGCACATGTGCTTACAAAATTAATTTGTTTCATAGACTAGAAAATTACACCTGGTTTTTAGAACGGGGTAGAAAATACCCCATGTCGAAGGTAGCCTGACAAAAATACACTCCTTCTCAGATCATTCGCTGATAAAATGACGGACAAGATTGCTGATAAAATGACGGACAGGAAAGAGCTCAGCATGTTTGAAAGAGGGATAATAGTAGGCTGCTCCATAGAAGGCATGAGTATACGTAGCATAGCTGATGCCCGACAGGTCCCTAAATCAACTGTAACCTTTGTCATCAAGAAGTGGAAGGAAAATGGATACTGCAGCAATGCACCACGAAGTGGAAGACCCACGAGATTGTACGACCGGGACAGGAGAGTGCTGAAGAGGGAGATTCGGAAAAACAGGACCCGTCCGATGTATTCGATTGCAGAAGAGTTTCAAAGTGTGACCAATTTGACTGTTTCGGCCAAGACACTTCGCAAGGAGGCCCACGCGCTCGGTTATCATGGTCGAGCCGCTGCCCACAAACAGCTGATAAACAAAAAAAACAATAAACAGCAGAGACTATGCTGATGTAATGAGCGGAGAAACTGGACGGTCGAGCAATGGCGGAAGGCCCAAGGTACGATGAATCACGCTTGACACTGTTTCGATCAGATGGGAGAGTGTGGGTATGTATGGCGATTACCCGGAGAACGTCTGTTACCCGAGTGTGTAGTGCCCACAGTGAAACATGGTGGTGGCGGCATCATGTTCTGGGGTTGTTTCAGCTGGCATGGCGTGGGTCCACTGGTACCGGTGTATGGCCACATGACGTCTGCGTCCTACAGAGATATTCTCGACAACTCCATGCTCCCCACGTTGTAGCATTTCTATGGAAACGAAGAATGTGTGTTCTAGGACGAAAATGCGACTTGTCATGTTTCCAGGGCTACCATGGAGTGGTATGGAGAAAATAATGTCACCCGACTGGTTTGGCCTGCTCAGAGCCCTGACCTCAACCCTATGGAACATCTATGGGACAAACTGGAGCGCCGATTGAGGTCGCGATCGCCTCGCCCTTCTACACTTCCAGGGTTGGTGACAGTACTGTAGGAGGAATGGCGGAATATCCCATTCGGTGTACTGCAAGACCTTCTGGTCAGTTTACTACGACGAGTGGCTGCTGTTATCGCTGCCAAAGGCGGACCAACCTCCTACTGATTGCAAGAAAACTGATGGTATCCACTTACATGTGGTGCCCAATGACTTTCTTCCACATAGTGTATGTACCAAGTTACAGGTTAAGTCTCCGTAGTAACAAGGAGCGGACAGCCTGTGCTTATCGTAATTCTTCTTCACTGACGTCGTATTTGGAACTGCGTAGTGCAGTCCAATAAATATGTGCGAAGAGATCATAAATAAAACACCGCGCACGCAATCTGAAAGCAATCCATAAAGTAAATGCATTCCTGGATCTATCAGACATCTACAGCTTTAGGAGCTGATGGTCGCAAATGCACAGCAATTACAGGTAGTGTGATCGATCAGTTAATTACTGCGGAAACGCGTGTTTGCCCTGCATCTGAGGAGCAAAGCAAACGTCAAAATGGAGGATTAAAAAGGACAGAGAGCAGCAGCATTCAATGCCAAATCAGGCACTTGCAAGTACGATGTTCCAACATGAATGACGGGCATGACTCATCGAACGTAAGTCAATCACCTTCACGGTCAAACTTCGTATTTCATCTTCTGACGCGATCGCTTTCGTGGTTAGGTTAGGCTTGTTAGGTTTAAATGTCTTAGCATAAAACACTACATGTCGCCTAACGAAAGCATTTAACCTGACGTCAAGAGGAAATACGGCCATTGACCGACAAGGTGTTTGACGTATGTGCGATAAGTTAGATACCCCCCCCCCCATCCGCCTCACAGGTTCTCCTTGCATCGTTTTAGTGCTATAGGTGTGTTTCAACTACGTCACAAACTGTTGCATTGTGGCTTCGAGCAGCCATGATTGAGACCAGTTCTTGTAAGCATACGGAATGCAATCGGGCGGATACTAACTCAGACATTCGTGATTTTAAACAAACTTGAAGTTCGTGCAATGTAACGAACGCTACGTGGTGAATATTTGCTTGCAAACGACAAATACAATTGGCCGCAAATATGGCGGCTGTGCGCAACCTGACGTCACATGAAAGCCGCCTATAATGGATGAAAATATTGCAGTTCTACGCGGCAGTATACCGGTAAAGAAGATGAGATCACTCACTATTGGTACACCCACAACTCGAAATGCATCAAATCAAGGTTGGTGTACTTTAATGCATGAATTGACACAGTTAAATGACTCATTTTGTTATATTTATCTTATCTTTGAGAACATCGTGCCTGATCTTCACAATTGATGCATTTTAGTGCATCACATGGAACAGAATCTGATGAAAGTACCCTTATATGCATTTCTGTGTACAGGGTGGCTCAAAAAGTCACTTAACACCCCCGATACAAGGCCACTGCAGCGCGCAATATGGAAATGGTGATGACCAATCGTTATCAGGCCAAGGGGGAACTACATTGACGCCACCCGCGCGGTCGGCGGCCATCTTGATGTCCGGCATCTTGACTACAACTTCAGAATTTTAAATGGGAAGGGGGTGATATATCAAATCAGGCTAGAATTTCACGAGAAATGCAATGGTGAAGGTTTTTTCGACGTATCTTTAACCAGTAAAACGTTATGACTGAATTCTTGTACCAATTTGCTCCTTTTCGAGGTGTTAGAAAAATGCCTTAAAATTTGTTTAGCGCATCGGTAATGCATCGAGATCAAAGTGATGTCTAGGGAGAGAAGTTCGCATGCCATTGCACACGATTTTAATCGGATACATCCACGAAGAGCTGCGCATTATGAATGATTGTCGCGAACAATTTACAGTGTGACGCTTCCATTGAATTAAAAGTCCTTCTCAATGACAAGGCTAATGTTTATGTTCATAAGGAAGTTCATAAACAGAATATGCGACCTTGTCATCTGATAAAATAACTTTGGACAGAAACTACTTCACAACGTTCCCATAGTGTTCTAGTGTTCCTCCCTATTGAAAAAAAAACTCTGTAAAAAGCACCTTCTTCCATAAGCAAGGATGAAAAAACCTGTTTATTTAACAAATCCAAGTAGCCCTATGCATTTAAGGTTCCGTTGATGAAAACTTGACTAACCAATCGTGTTCCACACAGCACGACACACCATTAACTTACCAGCACTAACCATTCAGCTTTGTTCTGTCGAAAATGGGTTATCAGATAAAAAGCATCGCATATTCTGTTTATGAGCTTCCTTATGAACATAAACATTAGCCTTGTCACTGTGAAGGATTTTTCATTTAATGGAAGCGTCACACTGTAATTGTTCGCGACAACCATTCATAATGCGCAGCTCTTCATGGATGTATCCGATTAAAATCGTCTGCAATGGCATGCAAACTTCTCTCCCTAGACGTCACTTTGATCTCGATGCATTACCGATGCACTAAACAAATTTTAAGGCATTTTTCTAACACCTCGAAAAGGAGCAAATTGGTACAAGAATTCAGTCATAACTTTTTACTGGTTAAAGATACATATAAAAAGCCGTCATCATTTCATTTCTCGTGAAATTCTAGCCTGATTTCGTATATCATATCACCCACTTCCCATTTGAAATTCTGAAGTTGAATTCAAGATGGCGGACATCAAGATGGCCGCTGACCATGCGGGTGGCGTCAATGTGGTTACCCCTTGGCCTGGCAACGATTGGTCATCACCATTTCCACGTTGCGCGCTGCAGTGGCCTTGTACCGAGGGTGTTAAGTGACTTTTTGAGCCACCCTGTATATATTTTGACACCAAAAAGTGTATCATTTGCAGTTTATGCAAGTTAATGTGTTATTGGAGTCAACATGTGTGTGTGTCAATTAACATGTTTCGGGTTCCTTGTAAAGTATAACAAAACGTACACGCGCACGGGGGCCATATTGCCGCTGTTCACCAAAACCCTGTTACATTTCTTTTCAAATGGATACCCAAAGCCAGGTCGACAACCTGGGATGTAGGTAGCTATGATCTATTTTTTTTGGGGGGGGGACTCAACGTTCGATAAAAAAGCAATATGTTGAAAGCTTGTTAGGGGAAAATGGTACTACAAAATAACACCATGTATTGATTGATTGGTTTTTGTTTATTTACTTCGATTTTCTGCCACTTTTGGTTAATCGCGAAGATTGGAATGAGTGATGGTATGATGAAATTGACAAAGACAAAGTACCGGGACTGCCTATGCCGGGATTCGAGTTGGTGTGTTTTTTAAGTCCACTTTATGCACAGATAGGCTCAGGAGTGGACCTACAGTTTAAAGTGGGATGCGAACCACTATATGCCTCCACCGGATATCGAACCCAGGACCCCTTGATTACAAGGCAACGACGCAATCACTGCGCCATCGTGGAGGTCCTCGAGATTCGAACCCGGGACCCCTGGAGTCTTAGCGTATTGTAAAACTATGTCGAAACACGGAAATATCCGGCAACAGAACTTCTGTTCTCTGCATCTATTGAAATCAAATGGTGTAACGCCCACTACAGAGAAACGCAGGGAACCGATGCATAAAATTTCCGGCTAGAAGTCTGCAGGTTATCATATCTAAAGGGTTGTCGTCGTCCACTAAGATGCCGGAAGAGAAACTGTTCCGTTCTGTTACCCGCGCTCAGTGGGCGTCGAGCTTTATCCTCACCTTCGCGATTAGCCAAAAGTGGAGAAATGCGAAGTAAAATAAACAATCAATCAATCAAACTAATTGGTCCATCATCAACTTCCGTTCCTTGCAACTTGACTCCGGAGACGCACGTGCGGGACGATCTTCCGCGAATCAATGACGAGGGATCTGCAAGTGTCGGCGGCGTTTTTAACATTTCGCGCTGTTGATGAGAAAAGTCGAATCTCACGCCCGCCGAAATGTTCCCAGCGCCGTTCACTGTGCGTGCGGGGCCCCGACCGTGACATTGGGGTGGAGGTTACTAGGGCGAGGAGGTCAAAATCGCTTCGGTCTGGTGGCTGTAAATTGTTCGCGGGAATTCTTACGGCTTTGTCTCGAAGCGTCTCGCACCTGGCTTCAATTTCTGATTACCATTTGGTCTGTTTGTGCTTTCACGTAGTAGTGTGCGATTAAAAGGGGGATACGACAATTTCCGCCCTGCTTCCCCCCCCCCCCCATTCCTCTACCGTTGTAATCATACAGCGAATTCGACAGACAGAACAGAGCGAAAATCATGCACAATATAAATGTTTTTCTTTAGGATAAATACTTCAATTCCAGAGGTATAGAGCTCCACATATTCTTGATCTCGGCCATAGTTGGGATGATGTGATCAGCATCACGCCCAGCCGCCTTTAAACCCCAGGGTTACCTCCAGGTACCTATTATGCGAGGCTGGGTGGGACTCAGAGCCGCGCAGAAACAGGGAAATGGCTGGAAAAATTTCTGGTCCAATTCTAAGGACGTTAAAAAAATATTTAAAAAAATCCACAAATGTACTTCAGTAGGTAAAGGGTAAAGTTCCCAGTGAATACAGCACGATGTAACTATGGCACATGTGGGGGAGGGGTGGAGGTTGGGCCCCATACGTTCTAGATCTCAGCCTTTTCTCTTTAGGTGGTGTGACCAGCATTACGCTTAGACCGCTTTATTCATGTCATCGGTGAAAAAGTATACACACCGACGCAGATATAAGGTTAATATACACTCTTCGCTATTGGGTATAACTCATCAGTGGCGCAGGAACGGGGGGGTACAGGGGTACATTATACCCCCTAAATTTTTGAAGGGGGGTACTGTACCCCCTAAATCCGTAAATCGAGTTGTACCCCCTGTACCCCCCTTGCTAATTTGACAGCAGACGCAAGGTGCTACAGTTAAAAGAACCTATTTTAAGTTCGCCCAATAAAAAAAGTGTATATTGTTTATAACTTATAGGCCTAAACATTATCTTCCTTACCACAGAAATTCAAACCATTCTAAACTTATTCTACTACATTGTGTTGCTACTAGTTAGTTCATTGACCTATTCTTGGAAACCTCTTAAAGGAGATGAAAATTGTTTAAAATGTGTGTGGAACGATGGAATCAGATTTGCTCTCAGACAATCAAGCTGCAGACGAATGATCCTTTGCGTAATGGGGGGGGGGTACACTTTTCTAAAGAAGTGGTGGCGTCGATTCGAAGATAAGATACAAATCTTCATCAGAAGAGTATATGACTGATCTCATTTTCTTTTGAATACCTAAAATGGAATTTTCCAAAACGAAATACTTACACGAACGAGACGAGACACTACAGACCAACTTGGGGGTACAATGTACTGCTGTACCTCACCCACATTTTTCATAACTTTGTAAGAGGGTGTTCGGAAAACTATACTTAAACCTATATATTGAGAGATTTTGAAAATAGAGTCCCGATTAGCCTATCTGAGCATGAAGTGAATCTAGAATAAGTTTTAATAACTTCCGAGTGTAAACCGAAACAAAAATAAACAAACATGAACGAGAAGGACCTCGCCACACAGGAGACGAGATGAGGCTGTGACAATTCTCGACTCATCGCATCGCGATATCATTCCTAGGTGAAACGAATTTTTTTCTTAGATATTTAAACAGGGTTCAATTTGCGATATTATCAGAGGAGCGAGGAGGGAATTATTTTTACCTATGTATTAGGTATACTTATAATTGGACATTAATTACTTAAAATCAAATTTTGATATCGAATGCAACACAAACACAACGCCATTTTAAGTTATACCCTAAATTTAAATTGTAAGAAAATTACATTAGTCAGATGAATGCACGAGATAAATTAAACTCACTGCAGGTTCTATTGGTAGATTTTGGATTGGATTCGCAAGGTCTTTTTGAGTGAGATGGGAATGTTTGATTGATTTATTTGGTTTATTTTACTTCTCATTTCTGCCACTTTTGGCTAATCGCGAAGTTGAGGATGAGTGATGATATGATGAACAATTGATGAATTGTTATATAATCGATGGTTATTTCCGCTGAACTTATTGGAAGTCAAGGAATTTGGCTCATACGGCTTTGAAAGGTTCCAAAGATTTATGCACGCAACTAATGATAATATCCATAAGATATTAATCAGAAACTTTAATTTTCGTTAATTGGATCTAACTTTTGTTTATTATTCAATAAATATTCAATTATTTTTCTATTTGACATTAAATTCCTTGCCAGGGCAGTTGTTTTACGCAAATCTTGTCGATCTTAACTACATGCAAGCTAGATGCTGTTATATCTCTATTATTTTACTATCTTTTACCTATTCACGTAATAACAACAATACAATATTAATTTACATATTTAATTAATATTTTAATTTAATTAAATGTAATTATTATCATTATTATTATTTATTATTATTATTATTATTATTGCAACAATTGGTTGGACCCCCCGAAATGTATTTCTAGGTGCAGTAGTATGTGTGTTTATACGTAGTATATATGGGAGGCTGAATTTTGTACCCCCCCAAATGAAAAACGTTCCTGCGCCACTGTAACTCATCGCACCAAACTTAAAACAACTTCTTGGTCAAGCAGCGTATTTCATCTTCTGACGTAAGCGCTGATTGCTTTCGTGGTTGGGTTAGGCTTGTTAGGTTTAAATCTCTTTGCATCTAGCCTAAACAAGGAAGTATTTAGCCTGGCGTCAGAAGACGGAATACGCGGCTTGATCAAGAAGGTGTTTGTGTTAGGTGCGGCAAGACCCGTAGTTGTAGTTCTGCAGCAGACGTGGACAAATACATATGAGTTAGAACCAAGAAACTGGTCCAGTATTGGTGCGATGATGCTGGAGATGGTCATTTTCGCAATATCGACGTGAATTAATCCCTAAACTAAACACTAGCTTTCATAATGCTACAAAATGTTAATATTTCCTTACGGCGAGGAGGGACAATTACGCACTGGTTGTGCATTTATTTCAATATTGTTGGATTGGGCACTGCTATTTAAAAAAGGGTTTAGCATGCAAAAGAGTATGAATTTCTCTCCATGTTGCAAGTGGAAACTGTTTTTCAAGTTGATTAGTAAGCTAGACACAATGTTTGAAAATTATGATTAATAAGTATTTACAGAATCCCATGTATTCCTTATGGGAAATCGACTTCAACGTCAAGTTACGGCTAATCAAATGGGAGTTTCGACTCTTCCTACTACTATGACATAGTTCAACGTGTCCTTCTTCCGTCCATGAACTTTTCTACGTCATTGAATGTTTGATATTCCCGAGAGAACGAATAAAATAATGGTCCGATAAACCAAATGCATTTCTCCTTGCCTCATACGGCCATCCTCGCAGTGGTGCCAAACCTGATGTGCATAAAAGAGCTACATTTCACCATTAATAGAGCTAAATATGACTTTCACGGAGCTAGATTAACAAAGCCTGCATAAAGTGCCTCCCAGGGTAATTTTAGGTGTCAGAGGGGTGGGGGCACTGCTATTACCGTTAGCTTTAAAGTTATGACAATTTATTCTTAGTTTTCACGGCCTAGATTTGGCGGCATCACACATCTCAATAATCCAATGATGTTCATATGAAATCGAAAATAAAGGATTCGCGGATAATGATATTGTCATCTTCACCTTAGCCACAGCGCTTTATATAAAAATACCTGGGGAGGAAAGAGGAGGTAGGTGACGCAGCATATATATGAATATCACGTCAATGTATACTCATGGCAAACGTTGGTCTTTATGGGCCGGAGCCAGTGGTGGCATCATGGTGGGGCAGAGGGGGGTGCCACAGTTCACAGTCAAACGAGTGCACGAAAGAGCCAGATCTGGCTCCAAAAGAGCGAAGTTGGCAACAGTGATCGGAAGCTGCCCCAGCAAGAGACCTAGGGGGAAATTGTCCCTCTCCCCCTTAATGCGAAACTCTAGCATCTCTAGTCATTACTGCTACCTGAGAAAGCTTACTGTGTTGCTTAATCGAGTACTCGTGCTCACTGCAGGAGGAGTTTGGGTTCTGTTCTTAAGTCCATTTTATGTTAATATGATAAACGTGTGCACCAGTGAAACAGAAAGTAAAATTCGTGTGGATATTAATATGTCTGACAAATTTACAATTCAAGATGGGTTAAAACAAGGAGATTCATTATATCCGTTGCTCCTTAATTTTGTCTTCGAATACGCTGTTAGGAAGGTGAAAGAAACTAACGAAGGACTAAAATTAAACGATGTGACTCAGCTGCTACCATATGCAGATGATGTAGACTTACTAGGGAATGATGTAAATACAATTAAGAATAATGCTAAAATATTTTTCAACGCAGCTAAAAAGATAGGTTCGGAAGTTAGCAAAGAGAAAACTAAATATATGCTTACAGGCCGAAACCAAGTGTTAGGTAATAATCAAAATCTAATTATTGATAACTCGTTTGAACCAGTTTCCAAATTCAAGTACTTAGGAGTAATACTAACAAATGAAAATGATATTAAAAAGGAAATAAAAAGCAGGCTGAATTCAGGAAATGCATGTTACTTCTCTCTTCATAAACTTTTGTCTTCTTGTTTAATATCTAAGAAACTAAAAGTTAAAATATACAAAACAGTAATTTTACCTGTAGTATTATATGAGTGTGAAGATTGGTCACTTACATTGAAAGAGGAACATAAATTGAGAGTATTTGAAAATAAGATCCTTAGGAAAATATTTGGACCTAAAAGGGATGAGGAGACAGGTGAATGGAGAAGGTTACATAATTTAGAACTGCATAATTTGTATTCATGTCCAGATATTATTAGAATGATTAAATCAAGAAGACTTAGGTGGGCAGGCCACGTGGCACGAATGGGAGAGGAAAGAGGAGTTTACAGGATTTTTGTTGGGAAACCTGATGGTAAGATACCTGTAGGAAGGCCAAGACGAAAATGGAGGGATACTGTTGCGAGGGACCTACAGGAAATTGGTAGGGACAGATGTGTTGCTACAGTCATGAACCTTCGGGTTGAAGAAGGCTAGAGTTAGTTAGTCCACATTATGCAGAAAAAGCCTAATCGGGACTAGGCCTATAGTTTGAAGTGAGATCGGAACCGCCATGTGCCTTCACGGGGTATGGAATCCGTGACTCCTTGAGTACAAGGCGGCAACGTTTCCACTACGCCACTGGGGAGGCTCACACCAAAAGTATTCACTCAATGCAGCAGAGGTACAGTCACCTGCAATAAAAATGGGGCACCTAATTATGTGTGTTGCCTAACTCTACGGCGGTAAGTGGATTTTAATATGAACTTCTAACGACCTCTGTAGAGTTAAGGAACACACATAACGCCTTGTAGACAGGGTTGTTAAAGGTCGATGAACCCATAAATTGTAATGGGTTCTATTGGGTTCCGCAACAGGGCCGGCAACACTTTTCTCGCACAATTTAAGTTCGGTACAGGTTGTGTATTGTTTCATTGAAGAAAAAAAGGTTCCTGGACCGTATTTGAATTGATCCTGAAAAAAGGTTCCTGGACCGTATTTGAATCGATCCTGAAAAAGGTCCCTGGACCGTATTTGAACCGATCCTAAAAAAGGTTCCTGGACCGTATTTCAATTAATCCTGAAAAAAGGTCCCTGGACCGTATTTGAATTGATCCTGAAAAAAGGTCCCTGGACCGTATTTCAATTGATCCTGAAAAAAGGTTCCTGGATCGTACTTTAATTGATCCTGAAAAAAGGTACCTGGACCGTATTTCAATTAATCCTAAAAAAAGGTCCCTGGACCGTATTTGAATTGATCCTGAAAAAAAGGTTCCTGGACCGTACTTTAATTGATCCTGAAAAAAGGTTCCTGGACCGTATTTGAATTGATCCTGAAAGAGGTCCCTGGCCGTATTTAAATTCATCCGGAAAAAAGGTTCCTGGGCCGTATTTAAATACTTTACAGATAAAAAGGTTCTTTACCGTCCATAATCAGTTTACGCTTGCTGATTTTCTCTCCTGGACCGGCATTGAATTTATTTAAAATTCCTGTACCTCTAACAACTGCTTGCAGGAAAGCGATCTGGGTGTCCCATTTTTATTGCAGATGACTGTACGTCCCATTGTTATTGCAGGTGACTGTACGTCATATTTCTTCCCGCCTTCGCTGTACGCATCCACATGCACACAAAACTTCAACAGGCACCAAGATATACAAAGAAACACCGATCCACGAACAAGAAAGAACGATGCAAGAAAGCACATCCCAATAATTCGGTCCACCTACGGCTGTAAGATCCCGATTTGTATAAAGGCACTTTAGCAACTTGAGATCTACAATTACACTGTCTTCCCCAACACGCATAATGTTCTCGCAACACACGAAATTCATTCAGTTTGTGTGATGGTCGTGCGGCGTTTCTTATTAGCACTTGCATATCCATGCAGGACGTGATTCACTGGTATGTTTCTCTTCAATCCGTGTCATCAGGATTTTGTGCCATACATTTTAAAGAAATCCGCACGTACTGCATCTCGGCCCTCAACCCTCTCCCAAGAAGAAACTGGTTTTATTGTGTACTTGGTAAAAGAAGACACCAGAAGGTGTGAAATGGTGCAATGTCGCCACTCGGGTTTTCATTCAAATCCCTCGTCATTTCTTGTCATATCTGAAACACTTCCAGACCATTAATTTGTTTTTGTTTCTTATCTAGCAGATTTCTGTCTGTAGGGTTACACACGTTTGCTGCATTTTAGCACAGACCCAGTGGCGTAGCGTTATAGTACGCCCGTACGCCCGGCGTTCCCAGATTTAATATTTAAAAAATGCTTAAATGCTGTGATTATAAAGTAAAACGTGACTAATTTCATATATGTTTGACCTTCATGGCATTATAATAGCTATTTTTCGCGATCCGCTTGCAACGCTTCACTCTCAACACTCGTTCTAGCATCTCTTTTCAATGCCTTTCCCGGCCGGACGCCGAGCAGGTTCGGCGTACAGGACTCCTATATTCCTTGCTGCCTTTCTGGAGGGAAAGCTTCGATTTCTACAGCACGCGCGTAAATGCTCTCTCGTACGCCAGCGTACGGAGCAGAGAGGTCTACCGTGATTGGTTCATGTGACCCTTCCTGCCTTCTGAAGCAGACGACTGCGGTAGAATTCCTACCCGGTTCTTCGCTCTTCGCGCCCATGCAACTCGTGCTATGTGATGCTACAATACGCAATATTGACTGACGTAACTTTACCAATCTCATATATACTGCTTCTTAATGGCCCCTGCATTGTATAATTTATCGCACGAACAGCGATGTGCATTAGAAACTAAAAGATCAACACAGTTTTTGTCAAGTAAGTTGGTGAAGTCCTCGTGGTAGAAATTCAGCCTGTGGCTGCTCTACCACTTAACCCGCAAAACTATTAATTTTTTTTTATTGTATTTCTTCGTTATTATCTAACTACTTAATATTGTGTTAATGGAAATGTTTAGCATTCATTTGAAAACTCTTAACATCGAATGGTCTCTGGAGAAAATTATTTTAAAATGTTTATCAGCATTCTCAAGATGTAATAAACAGTGGTCTGAATTACTAATCGGCACTGTCAGTAGAGTGTACGATATTTGGATCATCCACTCTGCTTTGCACAGTGCGCCAAGACGACAGAGGTCCCTGGTTCGAATCTCGGCGTGAGCACGGATGTTCTTTGTCAGTGTCCCTTCATCAATATCATCATTCATATTCATATTGGCAATTACCAAAAGTGGTAGAAAAGCGAAATAAAATAAACCAAATCAATCAGTAGTTGGATCATCCACAACAATGACGTCTACTGTTGTGCAGAGGCGCTTGTGATTCAGGTAGGTTTTTAATGACTTGCGTCATGCAGAAAGGTATAAAAAAAAATATAAAACACCAGAGTTCAAAACATTTGTGGCATAGTGAGGGATCTAATTTTCTAGCTAAAACATGCATGGATGATGTTTTATTGAAAACCCAGCTGACTTCAGGCAAATAAACAATACCTGTGGCGACTAATACCATAAGTAAATTATTAAGCAAGAAAGGGTCGACCCTTCCTTCGGACTTGGCGTTCCCACCCGAAATGTCCATGCTACGCCACTGGACCTGTTGCTGATCTACATATATTTTCAACTCTGAGTTAGTGCCTGCATCCCTTAAGGAGAATACATGTCTTTGAGGTCCACGTGCAGATGAGCCACTGCGAAGGCCTTTCCACCCATCTATCTGCCTGCGAACTGAGGCCATTGTCGAACTTCCTCCTCCATTAGTAAACTTGCTGATGTGGTAAACATGCACAGAGATATTGAATTTTCATTTGCCGAGAACTTTCTGTACGTTTTAGGCTGACAGAGGGCAAGAAACCACTTCTCTTCACTGGTGCAAGAGTATATAGGAGACGCCATCTTTAAAATAACAAAAATGGCGTTTTGAAGCTCACTTGACTATTGTTGCAGCCGTGACGTCGTTTTGTAAATAACAGTTGATACTTCATGTAAATTTGAGATGTGTAGTCCGCCCTACAATTTTTATTCGACTTTCAAGGTTTTAATTTGATTCGTAAAATTTAACTCATTATGTGAGATATTAATGAGGAAAAAGTTACTTGAGTTAATACATATAATGTTAATGTTAATTTTGTGAACAAGCAAACTTGGTTTTGGAAGTTTTAACTCATAATTCAGAACTGAGTTGTCTTCTGCAAGTTTGGTGATTATCTGCCATCTTCTTCCCTAGGCTTATCCTGGACTCAGTGTTGCCAAGACATCTTTCTACCATACTTTGAGCTCCTTCCATTCCGCACATTTTCTTCTTCCTAAGAAGTCAAGCTTGCCAATTCTATTATTTCCCACATCTCTTTGAGCAATTCTGCCTTAAATATTTCTTCCACCGTGTCTCATGTCCAAATCTTGTCTTCTTATTACGACTTTTATGTTGTTTCTTCCTTCTGCCAACTCTCTCAATTACTTCCCCCTTTGCTGATCTTGTCATTCCAACTCTTTCTACGCCCCCCCCCCCCTTTTCCTACCACGATGAGAGACAAATATTTCCAGATCTTCAAACAGAAGGGGTTCCTCCACGTAGTCCACCATAAGTGCTACCATCTAGTTTTTTTGTGGGTGCATTATAAAACAATTTAGCAACTTTATGGAATCTTAATTACTACTGGTCTCATTACTGATACTACTACTGCTGGCGAGTAGAAATGGTGCCGAGGCGAAGTAAGTCTCGATCTGGTCTCGAAATGAGACGAGCCTATTAAAATTGAGATGAGAACGAGATCAGGCACTTCGAGATATGTCGAGACTTAGGGTCCGTGACTCGATCTCATTGGAGGCTTTGGTACCTGATTACTTTATGGAGATTGGAAAGTTTATCAGTGGCAACTGTGAACCTGTGTGGCGTGGTTGCATACATTCAGAATAAAATCTAGTTCCCCCCCCCCCCCCCGAGGTTTCTAAGCGTTGCAGCAAGGCGTCAAACAAACGGAAAAACCCCGTTGTGAAGAAAATAGGTTTGTCTCAATGACCTCTACAAGTTTATGAGATGACATGCTTAATGTAGGTATAGGTTATACTATACTATATTATTGCGAGAGCGAAAAAAGAACGAGATAGGCATTTACAACTGGAGACGAGATCGAAAACGAGACAAGACATCCTAACACACGAACCAAGATAACCGCACCATTCCAACTGTTCCGTCTCGTTTCCATACCATATCATTAAGGAAAATTATTTTTTTTACTTGAAGTTTCAGATAGAGTGCTAAAAGACAATTTTATATTGAAACTGTGCAACAAGAAAACAAAAACAACAACAAAATAACACAATACAAGATGGCAGAGAAAAAAATGTTACATGTACATTCTCAGCGATTGTCAGAAACTGGTTTCTGGCAAGAAAATATCAATATTTACAGGCAGGTTATTAAATAAGTGGGGGAGCCTATAGTAAAGAGACCGCTATAGAAGCGGGAATGTGAAAGAGCTTTATGTTACGGGTTGGCCGTGTGAGTACTCGTGGGTCTTCCAATATACACAACCACGAGTATATAAGTACCATTCACTTTCAAAGTGCATATAGCCGGCCCCGTAGCGGAGTGGTTAGCACAAAGCTACGACGCCAGGGGACCCTGGTTCGAATCCCGGCCTGTTCCTGGATGTTTGAAAGTGTTCATTCATCAGTTTCATCATATCATCACTCATCCCCATTTTTGCAATCAAATTGCAATTTAAGGAAAGAAAATAACTGTTACCTTCTCCATTCGTCGATTTCTCCGTGGCAATATATCTGTGCGCGCGCATGCGTGTAATTTCTTGCAGTATCAAATTTCGTGAGGCTACTTAGTAGCGCGGTATGATAACCACTCTACCACGAAAACTGGCTACAACAAGAACAATACTAAGGTCTCCCGGTGACATCGTCGCCTCGTGTTCAAGGGGTCTAAGTTTCGATACCCGGTGGAAGTATACTGCACAGTGGTTCAGACTGTAAAAACGGTCCCGATTAACCTATCGGAGCATAAAGTGGACTTACACCCTAACAATGCACTAAAACAAATACAAAACTATCCACCATTGAACGGAGCTTGGGCTTCTCCACTTGCTGTTGATCAAACGTGCCCCACCTGCAATACTTGCAGCCGAAAAATATCCCAGCTCTCTTTGCAGAAGATGCGCATCGAGCCCCTCATGCCCAAATATGTCTCGTTGCCGACCAATGCTTGCTCCTCTTCGTGCATTGATTTGCACATTTCGACATGACCCAGTTCGCAGTGGCCACCAGCAAGCATGGTGCGAGCCTTCCGAATTCCAGCACGAATGCTTCGGTTGACAATCTCGGCGTGCCAGCGCCGAACCCACTTCCGTGACTAATCTTTTCGACGTTGGAATTTCTCTCGCCCAATCGTCAACACAAACCACAGCACTACTGCGCGCTCAAGTATGCAAAACTTTTCGCACGAAAGCAGGCATACGGTGGGAAGTCCCCTAGACTTTTGTATACGCACTAACGCATTCGGTAGTTTTTTCACCTCCCTGTTCTTGTTTATCTGTTCAAGTTTCAGTGTAAAATGGCTATTACATATGCTGTATCTGAAACGTGGAATAAATAAATAAATAATTCTCGAACAGGAAGACACCATGTTGGAAGACACGCATGTACTTATCCCAAGAGCACCACTCTAAAATTACCAACTGTCTAAATAATATTGTTTTTCCATTCTTCATTCTTTCGTCTTTCCCTGGCCTCCGTAACGAAGTGGTTAGCACAGCGCACTACGACGCCAACTCTCCCGTATTGTTTTTTTTTTTTTTTTTTTTTTTCCTCCCGGCTTCCGTATCGACATTCGTATATTTAATTAACAACCAAGATCGTGAAACTTGATGTCATTCCGAGTTGAGCGACCCATACAAAACACTTGCACATTTAATCTTTGGCGAGAGGAAGTTATGTCATCTTGCAGTAATTGATTGATGCTTTGTTTTGCATCAACAGTGGACAAATACATATACGTAGGTTATCATCAAGGACATATTTTTGGGGGGGAGGTCCCCCTCCGAAAGACTTACTAAGAACAAAATAATAATGAAAATGTGCGTTGTTTAACATTTGTTGTATAATTGAAGGTTATTTGTTTCAATTTATTTGTACGAGGTGCATTCAAGTTCTAAGGTCTGCTATTTTTTCTTTCATAAACAACTTGCACAACAGAGATGAAACTTCATTCACTTCTCAACATAATCTCCCTCTAGACGTACACACTTTTCGCAACGTCGACGCCATGATTGCATGGCCGCCGCGAAAGCTTCTTTAGGGGTCTGCTTGCCCCACTGGAAAATTGCCGATGCAATAGCAGCACGAGAGGAAAATGTGCGGCCCCGAGAAAGTCCTTCAGCGTTGGGAAAAGCCAAAAATCACTAGGTGCAAGGTCAGGGGAGTATGGACGGAGCATGTGATTCACTTCAAATTTGTTTTCCATGAAGAGCGGCTGAACAATGGTCGCCCAATGAGGAGGTGCGTTGTCCTGACGAAAGAACACAGCTTCAGCCACTTCCGGCCGTTTCTTTCGCAATGCTGGAAGCAACTTGGTCCTCAAATCAGTTCCATAGCTTGTACCCATCATTGTGGTACCCTTAGGATAGCATTGCGTGAGTATAACGCCTTCGCTGTCCCAAAACATCCCTTTTCTCAGCAATGGAGTAACTGGCGTCTGGTTCGTGGGTGAGGCTCTTTTGGTTTGTTTTCATACGACGTTCGACATTCCTTGAACTATCAGACCCACGAACACACATGACACCTCCACAGTCTCAGTCAATTTCAGATGAATATCGTTGGGTGTTACTCCACGCAGGTGAAGAAAATGGATAAAAACACGCTGTTCTTTAGATGTAAGTGATGTAATTTCCAGTATCAAAAACATGTCCGTCGTTAGATAGCGCCACTAGCTTCCTATGGGCTAGAGTCCCTGGATGTATGACTTGACGTCGTATATGACGTCAAGTCATACATCCAGGGACTCTACCTACGGGCCATTTCGTGCTGTCATCTGGCCTCATCAACCTTCAAGAATGGATGCTTCTTCTCAAACAACTTTCACGTCTATAACTGCTTCTAGTAATGAAGAAAAAATAGGAGACCTTAGAACTTGAATGCACCTCGTATTACGTATTTAGTTTTTATAGTTGCTTTATTTAAGATTATTTGCTGTGTGTGTGTGTGTGTGTGTGTGTGTGTGTGTGTGTGTGTGTGTGTGTGTGTGTCTAAACAAAAGTTAACGTAGTACAATGACTCTTTTGTTGCTTAACAACAGCATAATTATTGTATTGGAAGACGCTTCACACTAAACTATTCTACTGCACTGTCAAGGATGTATTTAGGGAGGAAATCCACGGTTCCGGAACCCCCCGCCCCCCCGAAAGACTTACAAAGTACTAATATTAAACAATGAAAATATACTTGTTAAGCATTTGCTGTATAATCGAGGGTCATTTATTTCCGCCAAACTTTGGTTGGTTGATTTAGTTTATTTTACTTCGCGTTTTGTGCCTCTTGGCTAATTTGCGAAGATGAGGATGAGTGATGAAAGGATGAAATTGATGAATGGACATTCACAAAAAACCAAGCCCGACCGGGATTCGAACCCGGGACCCTTGGCGTCGCAGGGCGATGTGCTAACCGCTCGGCCACAGGGTCGGGCCGCCAAACTTTGAATGACAGTACCAAAGATATTAATCTGAAACTTTAATTTTCGTCAACTGGATTTAACATTATTTCTTGTTATATCATATAATAAATATTCAATTTCTTATCTATTTGGCACTGATTTCCTTGCCAGAGCAGTTGCTTTAATACAAATTTCAGCTATCTTAACTACACGCTAGATAATGAATACATGTTATTACATCTCTATTGTTGTTACATCGTTTTCGCCTATTAATGTAATAGCAATGCAATATTAATTTAATATTAATTATTATTCTAATTTAATATAATGATTTTAATTTAAACCTTTAAATTATAATTTATTATTATTAATTCTGGAACGCTAGTTCGGACCTTACCCGAAATAAATTTCTAAATACGTGGCTGGTTATCATCACTACGAAACATGCAAATTTGTATATTGTTATTATTTATTTTGATCTATATATTATGTAAAATGTAAATTAATTATTTTGTTTAATATTATCCACTGCTGGAGTGATACCCAATCAGAAGCGAACTTTAGGTCACGAGTGCAGATCAATGGAGAGTACAAATCAATGGAGATGCTTAAATGTATCCTCTATAGAGTACAATGCGCGTATGGAAGAATACATTAGTTGTTTCAATTGTAAATACTAGGCACTGGTTTCATGGGGAGAAACATCGCAGTATATAGGTAATAATGATGGTGATGTTACAAACAAATCTGTACAATTTCAGTTTATTTATACGATATCTCATTAATTAAATAGCCATTTCCTCTTTTAAATTATACCTTTTCCTCTTAAATGTATTAGTTATTAATGAAAACCGCGTAACTCGGTATGCCTTTCGTGCTGCTTCCATTGTTCTCTGCGCGCTTCGCATTGCAACCGCAAATGTTACATGAATTGCTTCTGTGTAAAGCATCGTCTGCTATAAAATATGCTATAAGATTTCTGGGAGCAATTACTCATTTTGGTAGCCAAATCGTTAAAGGAAATGCATTGTGGTCTTTTTACTTCTTTCCCTCTCCTCAGCAATAAACGGTTGTGTCCTAATTGCGAACAATGCTTAAATCTTCCTAATTGCGAACACATAAAAGTGAAAAATAATTCCATGTCCTAATTGCTAACAATGCCTAAATCTTCCTAATTGCGAACACATAAAAGTGAAAAATAATTCCATGTCCTAATTGCGAACACATATACAAGTAAAAAAATAATTCCATGTCCTAATTGCAAACACATGTAATTGAACTAATTGTTTAAAAAACAAATAAGGGCAGTGACCCAGAGAGTTTTTAACTTGTAAAACAACCGATGCCCAACCTCATGATCAAACAGCGTCAAAAACAGCGTTATATGTGTTTTGAAATTTGGCCAAGTAAAGTTCAAATTTATATTATTAATTGCCTAAGTTAATAATTGTATTAATTCTTTTCAGTTACGAATTGTGCCGAAAGTACTCGTACAAAGAAAGGAAGGTCACACTTCCATTATTAAAATGTATCGACGACGTCTATAATCATGTTAGTTTTTCTATATATTGTGACATGTTTCAATGTGAACTGCAATTTTTAAGCCAACAGTCACGCATAAGATACTGACCAGTGACAAATCTGAACTGAGTTAAATAGAGTTAAGAAGTGTGAGGGGAAGTTATAGTTCCCAAAGTAGAATAATGCGTTCGCAAATAGGAGACAACCCTTCCAGGTAACAAGTGTTCGCAATTAGAACTCTTCGCAATTAGGATGACAACAGAAGAACGGACAACAGAAATAGAACACTATTCGCTGGATATTCGCGCAGTTCTCCTTTCTGCAACCGCCTATTTTGCGTTCACTGTAATACCAGCAAAACAACAGAAAATCCATTCACCTTATTCCGTCTCGTGTCTATATTTTTCTTTTTTCCTCTTTAAATTTATACGAACCGTTCCCCGGCTGCATGAATCCCAAACAACCGATGATATCGCACAGACGCTACCTTTTCCTTCGTGGTACCAATTAGGGAAAGCACGCAACCGGCTTCAAAGCAATGACCGTTCAAACCGTATTTTCTGGGGACTGACAACGATTCCCGACGTTTTAGCCGGACCAAATAAAGACATTCTCCGAATCCACGGAGCTGTTTGCAAACAAACGGGAGAATCACGAACAGCAGCAGTGGGTCACAATTACAGCATCAAATTACAGGCTGGATGAGAAACATGACCCGCAGCGGTGCTGTAATTTCCTCTGGGAGGGGAACGAACCCAAACAAGACAGCTCTGTAGACTACAGTTCTCTCCTCAGCGTGCAATATTCATAGCTATGTTGTAGGAGGCAAATTGAGGAAGGTTCAACACATTTTGTATGCAATTAAACCCGTGGTCCGCATGAGTTACTTAAGGACAGTGACGTAATTAACAAACCCCCCTCACCCTTGGGGACCATATACTCTTAATTTGTCGGATCAACCCAAGCATTCTGCCAGAACTCTCTCAGGGGGGGTCTGTCTTTCGCACTTTTGCCATGCCTTTGAAATAAATTTTCAGAACACATTCAGGAATTTCGTATGAGGGTCTCCTTGTTGGCGTAGTGGTAACGTTGTCGCCTTGTAATCAAACGATTCCGGGTTCGACACCCGGTGGAGGTACATAGTGGTTCGGATTCCACTTTAAACTGTAGGTTCAGTCCCGTTTAGCCTTTAGCCACCGATACCGGTGCTCGAAAATTGTAACAATTACAAGTTGTTCAAAATATTGTTAATATTATTGGGTAAGTCCCAAGACTACTAGAAGGAAAGGCTGGGGTCAGACACGCCTCTTTTCGCGACTGCCGCGGGCGTGACGTCATTGGGCGGACAAAACCCAGCTGAGTCTTTACCCCATACGGAAAGAAACGTGGAAAGGCTGATCTGTTTTGTTCTTTTCGCTCCTTTTTTCTTGTATTTCTGGATTGTTGGGTTCAGGGTGCGAAATCCTGGAGGGGACGAGGGGGATTTCCCCCCACCAACAATCTTGGCCACAAAAAAAAAATTCCCGGGGGAAAGAGTTTTTGTTATAACAATGAAAAGATAAGCAATTACTTTAAATTTCAAATATACTTTACTAAGAATAATATTGAAAACACACACAAATTAGTGTAGTTGCGAGTGTTGAATGCTTTCTGTCTCAAGAGATCATTAACAAATCTACATCAATATGCACAGTAAAAGTAAAACAAAAATGCAAAACAATAATAACTATGAAATCTAATTGATTTATATTAACATAGTGCACAAACTAAACAAAACCTTACAAATAATAAAACCACTTCAACTGCCATAATTTATTAACATCTTTAACCGGTTAGTAAAGGAATTAGTTAGCTGATTTACACTATCTGATATGTATGAAAGTAACAAATTAATTTCTAATTAATAATCAAAATAATTATTTTAATTGAGTAATTTATTTTACTTTTAATAACATTACGAATATGTACATCGTATAATTCACACATATGTTTGTGGGGAGGGGGGTTGTAGGTTACGAACTTTCTCCCCCCCACCAGTTTTCAATGATTTCGCACCCTGGTGGGTTGTGAGGTGTTGCAGTTCACAATGCCTTCAGTGAGGTGTTGCGACGTGTCGTGATCTCCGATGAAAAAATAAAAACAGCGGGCGACAATATATAACTGAACACATCGCATCTAACGAGACTTGTTAGTGGATTGCAATACCAGTAGTCTCATTACACAACATCAGGCTACCATACACTTCAAAATACACAACTTGCTATTTATATACGAGTGATGCTTAAATGACAACGTAGTTCAACTTCCGTCCTCCATTGTTCTATTATTTATTCAGTCAAATTTTCATCACAATCCCCTCCCCCCCCCCCAAAGTTAAGTGGACTCAACCAGCTTTCACATACCCGCCTGTGGGCACCCCTGTTCGACATTCCACTGATTATATATACGTATAAGTATATAAAGTGACCCTCGACTTTCTTCAGTTCTATGTCTCAAGTTTTCGTTCAGTGAAAAGTTTTTTAAAGTGTGTGTTACATAATACACACGGAACTTCCTCACATTCCTCCCTGTGTAGTTCAAAGATTCATAAGACTCAGAATTGTAATCTGAATAAGGAAAATTAATTAAGAAATAAATACCAATAGTCGAAGCAAAGTTACCAAATTTGAAGAAGTTAAGTGAAAACAGCTCCTCTCTCACTCCTAAAAGAGAGCAATAGACGAGATTGTTATCTTTTACATATTCAACTTATCCATAATTTTGGCTTTCTGCCTTTCTTTATTTAACAAAATTATTTTACGCATTCAACATATATATTTTTCTTTCTGCCTTAACAAAATGCATTACTAGGTGTATTAACCGCAATGTTACATGAAACTAATGCTCCACAGAGGAATGTGACGACTTATAAACTACCGATAAAATGTGTGCGTAAATGGCTGTGTAATCCAACTGTAAGGACATACGTTATGTCGGATCCTAAGTAAGTCTGTGTATTCACTCCCAATTAGCTTCTGGGCATAATTACGGCTCTTTTTTGTTCATAATTACTGCTTTGATTCGGCTGCGAAACCGGAGCGTAGAGCGATCTGTCCGCGCGTGACGTCACGCCCGACGTCAAGGACCACGTGATCAGGTATGGCCCCAGCCTTCTTCTCTACTAGTCTTGGGTAAGTCCACTCCAATTATAAGCATCAATTTATAAAATTTTGCTTTAAAATATTCAATAATTACATCAAAATATCAAAAAAGTACAGTCTTATGTAATCACAAAATACAGTTTTTTTTTTTCGCATAAGGCCGATAATGTCGGTTCAGCCCTGATTTGAACATTTTTTCAGTAACATCTGTGCATATTGCTGCAGATTTTAAAATTCCGCTAGCAACAGTGCAAAAATTTATAATGGTATGTTTATTATTCTGATTTAATTATATACGTGATACAGAAAAAAAATATTTAAAAAAAAAAAAACATTGTACACCCAACGGCGAAAGAAACGGTAGGCGAATTGTCCACCACAATTTTCATTCGGTCTGAATTACACAATGTGATGACAATGAATTGAAATAAAGATGTCAATTAGCAGAGAACAATGCCTGCTTCGAACCAACATAGTTTCATTCCTTAAAACAACACAGGATGTAGAATGAAAAAGTAATGAAAATAGCGGTGGACAATTTGCTTACCATTACCTTTGCCGTTGACTGTACTAGTTTATTTTTAAAAAAAGGTAACGGAAATTTTCGTAAGCGAACTCGAAATATTAAAAAATATCGAACTGAATTTAAAAATTCACATGTTGTTATTATACGTGATTTTTTTAGGCGCCATGGCGTCCGGTACTTTCTTACCCCTGAGTAAAAAAAAAAAACCTCACTCATCGTTAAAAATCCATTCTACTGGCGTAAGATCAATATGGTTTCACCCTCGTTTTTATGCGGTTGTCGTTAGGGCTACGAACGGTTCAGATCATGGTTGTTAAAGGTCCCGCAAACCAATAAATTCAAAGAAGTTCTATTGGGTTCCCTGCAGGACCGGAATTTTTTTTTCGCACAATTTAAATTCGGTCCAAGTTGGTATTGTTTCATTGAAAAAATGTTCCTGGCCCGTAATTAAATTGAACCGGAAAAAGGTTGCTGGACCGAATTGAAATTCATCCGGAAAAAGGTTCCTGGACCGTATTATTCAAACAGATCCGGAAAAAGGTTCCTGGACCGTATTTAAGTTGAGCCGGGAAAAAGGTTCCTGGACCGTATTAAAATTCATCCGGAAAAAAGATTCCTGGACCGAATTGAAAAACTACTTTACACATGAAAAGGTTATTTACTGTCCAGAACACATTTACGCTTGCTGATTGTCTCTCCTGGACCGGAATTAAATTTATTTAAAATTCCTGGACCTTTATAACAGCACTGTTTCAGATACTTACTATAAGCTTCCGGTAATGGCTTGGTACCTCCATATCACACTCGGTTCATCTTGTAGTTCCATTAGATGGGGATACTTGACACCTGATACTCTTTCCATCAAATGAATATTAACATTTCCAGGTAAACGAAAGCATTATTGAGATTACTTCGGGGCGACCCCTCGCAGTCACAATCGCTCAAGGTGCTATCCGTCAACTGCCACCACTCACCCCCTCCGGCGAGCATTGTTGCGAAGAGGAAACAATGCTTCCAGAAAGCTACAACTATACCTGACGAAACAGCCCCGTTCCAACCCGTTCCCGCGAACAATGATTGACACGACTACCTACCGGAAGGGCATGTTCCTCTCATCGATTCCTCCTGGTGGTTCTTCCCCTTCCCAGAAGACAAAACGGGGAAGGCAGCAGCAGTTCCGTGAATAGCACGGGAGAAAAGAGGGACGGGGATTCTCCCGTTCCCTCTACAAAACAGGGAGGCGGTGCCTGGCACGGGCAACAATCTACACCTGGATCGATTCTAACGAAGCCACTAAAAGACAAACTGACACCACGAAACTTTCGGGAATGGGCTTTTAAAACTCGGAAAAAAAAAGTAACTTCCAGGGTGGAAGGAATGGGCTAGATAAGACAATCATTCAAAAAGAAATCAGGTGTAAATAAGAAAAATACAAGCAAGGTTTTCGCTCATTTTTCATCAACTAAATCCGTCACTTCTCCAGGTTTTTCACGTGTTTTGAAATAATTTTCGACCATTTTATCGTGCTCTAACTCTCGGGGGCGCCAAACCACTACACCAAAACCTTACTTCTGATTATACGGTATAACCGTGTGTATTTCTTCTAAAAAGTGTTGGATTTGTGTTACTGCTGCATAACATAATAAGTATAGTATATTGCAAAATCATGCGGCAATTTAATCTTAAGAGATTACTGTTATATTGATATTATTTAGGTATTAAATAAATACATAACTACAATAAATGTACTCTTGAACAGTATTACTTAAGATATTTTAAAAACAAGGCAATTATTTATCCTCGTTTAAAACCTTATATATAGGGAGCGGAAGTTGATGAAATGCCATCTTTCTTCTGACATCTCGGACACGATGCCCATTAAATATACACAATATTACACTTCGTGTAGAACCCAAAAAAGGTAATTTTAAAGTCCCTTTTTTTTTTTTTTTGCATTTCTTGCCAATTTTCAGGTTTGAGGTCATTTTCCACGATTTTCGGCATTTTCCCGTCATTTGTCGCATTATTCGGTGTATTCTTTCGTCATTATTTGTCACTTCTTTCATTTTGGTAATATTCTCCAGTCTTTTCACCAAGGTGAACATAGGCCAATATCTCGCAAGATTGCAATTTACGAGCAAAAGAAATGTTGAACTGGTGACAGTCTTTGTTGTGTCGGGGGAAACCAGCAGGTGTCCGTCTGTGGCAAACTGGGAAATTAATGCATTTTACACCAATTTATTCAGTGTTCGGTTGTTTCCATTGGAAATCCTCGTTACATATTTTAATTGAATGTGCATATGGTATCATTTGGTGCCTTTTGTTTTAAAAGCAAGATTGCATTTTTTAAAAATTCCTTTTCATTTCAATTTTTAACCTGAAACTAACAAATTTAATGGTCATTTTTTGCATTTTCACGTCATTTTTTCCCATTTTTAGGACATTCTATGGGTCATATACCTATATTTCTTTAGGTCATCAACTTCCGCTCCCTACTTATATATATACAACATGATCATGTTTTTACCGATGAGTAGTGGAAAGTAGGGTGACCAGGGTGAGAAGTTAGGAGGGTTCCAGGGTAGAAATTAGGGAGGGGTGGGGGGTAAAAGCCCACCTCCCCAGGTGAAAGTTTTATCTTGAACCGCTCCTGCTTTAATGAACCAATATATGAACGTTAAGTCTGCAATGCTTAATAACCAAACGAATGTACTTTTAGTCAGTGAAATGAAAATTAAAACAAAAATATTTTTACATAAAATACATCCAATTAAATTTATTCATGGTAAGCTCAATATCGTATTTCACCGCATAATCGTTCCACCCGGTTTTTTAGTCTAAAAATTGTTTTTTTTAACCTTTCATCGCGTAATCGTCGCGTCGGGTAACGAAACCAATAATAGCGACTCAAAATCTTCGGACACAGATGGTTAAATTTTGTAACTTCGTACTTTCTCCAGTTTAATATCAATGCACAAGTAAATAACTATTTTTCTTATTTCAGATAAATGCTCACCAAAATGTCACGAAGAAATGATGCACATTGATTTGGACTATTAAATTTCAACATATAGGCTATTCATGAGTATTGAGCGCACCTTAGTCTTGAACCAAAGACAGTTAAGTAATAAATGACTTTTAATTATCAGTATTACCAGAACTTTTTTCAACAACAAAAAAAAGCTTCACGTAATGGTCGCACTCTACTTTCTTGCGGAACAATCTGGGACGATTATGCGGTGAAGTACGGTAATCGAAAATTTTCCCAGTTTCTAAATTTCTTTTTTTTTTTTTTTAAACACCTTTTCCGGGTTGTATAAAATTTCCAGATCAGGAATCTTGACCAGGTACGCTAGTGGAAACTATTTCAGAAGGGTTACAAGATCTCGGTCTCCCAAGGCATAAATTCGTTTTATATTTTACAAAAATACACATGTTGAATTTACATTATTTTAATGGGAAAAATTGCTGACGATGCACTTTTTCCCGTGTGATGAACTGAAAATTAGGTATGGCCACAAAATTCGGATTTCAAATTATCCGATATCCGTTTCAGATGCAACGGATAGTACGGATATCCGCATAATTCTTATCCGCATAGAACAGATTTGATGAAGGATTTGTAGAAAACCCGTACAATGCAATACGAAAATGACAAATAAAAGACATATGTGGATAGCGCGTAAAATGGATAAACGATAAAACTGTACGGATAATGCACACTCTCGGATATCCGGACATTTCGAGTTATCCAGATAATCCGAATATCCAGGTACTTCAGATATCAGAATATCCAATATCCGGATAAAATTTTATCCGGATTTGGCCATCCCTACTGACAATGATTGCTAAAAACCAAACACACAAGTTCATCAACTTAGATTTGATGCATTTCACGTTCTATGGGTTGTAGCAACGCTATTGACTTTCAATGGGATCATTACAATTCAGAAGTGCCCGTGACTGTACATCAATTCTGTAATTACAAAATGAGTGAATCTAAAACTTTCAACATTTTCCAAGCCTCTTCCATGAAAACTTCCAGTACGATATTTTCAAGCGCCATGATCTATTTACGAACTCTAACACTCAAAAAAAAAAAAAAAAAAAAAAAAAAAAAAAAAAAAAAAAGAAGTTTGCCTTGCAATAAATAATGAATTTTCTTAATCATTTATTAGTCAGAGGTGACGTCACTACCTTTTTTTCCTCCTTCCTTAAGGGATGCTGCACGAGTTTCTGCCACTGAGATGAATTGGCGCTGCGTAAATGTTTGAGTGAGCTACTCAGAAGCTTTTAAAATCTGGTGATACAACAATTATAAAACGAAAGATCATGAAACCTACAAGACGATCTCTTGTGATGTCTACCTCTGGCAGAAAGACTCGAGAATTAAGAGCTTTAAAATATTCATCACTTTACTTACAGTGCGCAGCACACATCTGAAACGACTCCAAATCTCAGCACACTTTACGTACCTGAAATTAAAGAAAAATTCATTCTTAAAAATATTTGCAATTACTTTAAGCAAATAAACAAGACACTCAATCTAATCAATGCTAAAAAAAATACTGCAGATAATAAAGCGTTGCTACATGCTAATAGTGCGTGGAACGTGGCTTGTGAGAAAACTCATTGGAATGGCTTATTGCAGAAAGGGACCTGAGTCACTTTTGCACAATTCTGAGAAAAACAAGAAAAATCGTATAATATTGAGAGTGTAAGAAAGAAATGTGCTGTTGTTGGCTCAAATTTTTAGCATAATGAATAGTTAATTTTGCAACCCTCAATGCGCCCTCCTGCAGTATGCTGCTAGAGACAGAGGAGATGAAAAAGTTGTGACTCCGATACCTCAAAAATGTGACTCAGGTCCCTTTCTGCAATAAGCCATTCATTGGTAATTGTGATAGCAGCTGCGCTGAAATATTGCCATGAATATAGTGTACATGGCACACTATCGCACAACGTAGCTACTATGAAGTTATGGAACCTTACGAGTTATACAGCTACAACCAATATATTCAAGGAAAAATAACATTAGAACTAACACATAAGAGAAACATTATTTCTCGGAAGCCACGTTCTCTTGCTTACATTAAATGCGTTCTCGCAATAGATGGAAAATAGTTACATTATTTCAAACAACAATAACTCGCTCTCAAATAATGTTCTGCACGGAAGTTCGAGAATGATATTAAAAGTACGTATATAAAAAGTACATCAAACTACGCTTCGTATATTTTCACTCCTCTTCCTTCACACCAACGTGATAACTATTGTTATTCATTTACTAAATAGAAATCAACATGTATAAACCAATTTTGAACTGTTTTTACTCTAGTTAACCTCTAGACATTTTACGGCATAGTCAATATTAAGCAAACCATCGATAGATGTACGGTTTGCTGTTTCCTTTATTTACTTTTTGAGATTTGCCTTACTTTGATATAAAAAAAAAAACATTTTAATGTCCGGGGGGGAAAAACAACAGGTTTTGCACTTGAGGCATTCCATTCTCACCGGTGGGACGCGGACTACATATTTGATATTAAAGTAACTATTCTACTGATAGAAGCAACATTTTTTTCTTACAGTTTCTGTGCAATGAAATATGACACTTAACACTGTTGATTAAACATAACTACCCTTAATATACTTTCCCAGATTTGTAGCGTGGGTCAGACGAAACACTGCCTATCCAGTTAATAAGAAATTTATTTTAATTTCTGTGAATTGTCAAATGATGAAAAATAAATAATTTAAGACTAAGAGAAAAGGTAATTGACCTTTGAATATTCTAGTGGAGTTGAAGGGAAAATGTAACAGTTAAAAGGACAAATTAATTGTTTTTTGTTGTCACGGGTGGGACACAATACAAAACACTTTTAACACTTAAAACAAAATTTTGTTTTTGTTTTGGAAACAGAAAGTGAAAATACATTTGGTGTTGTTTTACAATTAATGTAAATGTACTGTATTTTACGTAGCTCGTGTAGTGTCTGATATTCTTAAAAAGGTAAATTTTTACAATTTTAAATCGATATTTTGGTGAAAAAAAACTAAATATGTATTTATATATTTAACACATTTTGACTACATATAAATCCGTTCGCTGGTTATGATTACGTGTATTTTACAACGAGCACGGAGACGACATGTGGTTAACAAAATAGCGTGCGGAAAAGGGACACACACCAAATTCCGAAATCGAGTGTTTGGACTTCCCATTATCTTCTCTTCTAAACTACAGCACAAACAGCCAGTTTGCAAGTTAAAGCATCCACCACTGTTGAGTCCGTAACTGTAAGCGACACAGAAAAGGGCAAACTGGCTCACAAAAAAACACCAGCAGGCTACTTTTGATCCGAAGTGGAGCTTTGGAAAGCAGTTCCCAAAGAAACACGCCTCTCACATGCGAACGTCCGACCGTTTCGGCCATATAAAGGAGCAGTCTCTGTACGCACAATACATTCGCACACAATGGCAACCATAGGGAAAGAAGAATGGAAGTCGCAATGAGGGGGGAACGGGCAATAACACTCCTCCCAAAGATCCAGGACTTGCAAGAGCTCCTCGCAGCTTTTCTGTTCGACGTTATTGGGATATATAGCCTATGTCCGCAGGCAGAATTCACAACCTACGAACCGACTTTTATATTACTACGTACCCTCCCATTAAAAAGATGGGCATTCAAGTTTCGCAGTATGATGGACATTAAAAATCCATTTTTCACCGGACACTGAAAGGAACAGGTACGATCGTTCTGCAGTAAAAACATCTCGGGGAAATTTATTTCTCGTGGGAAGTAATGGGTACGCACCGGCTTTCATGGACGAAATGCTGAAACCATTTACTTTCCGTATCTGGCACATAGGCATACGTACATACGATAGCAATCTTGGGCATTATCGATGTAAATAATTCATCCATTCAATCACTATCAGATAAACAAGAACTTCGTGCGGGTTTCGGTGGCGGTGTAAACACGGAGTCGAGTTGGAATTGCAAATGGGAGTTACCTACGCCATGACCAGGAGTCGGAAGGTGATAAAAGTTTGTTTATTATTTATTTATTCCCTTCCGATGCTTTCAGTTAGAACTAGAAAACTATGTTTCTCTTTGCACTTTTTGGTATATTGGTCATTTTCAATAGTACTTCTTGAATTGTGTTGTCTTTTTTATTATTTTTATGTTAATTTCAGTTTACTCCTTCACAGTGGTTTCGTGGATTTTAGACGTGTTGATTTCTAAAATTTCAAAATAAAAAATCCAACTCTTACGGGGGGATACAGCCATGAAAAAGTCATTACCTTAAAATAAGAAAAACTTCAATAGCAGTAGATATGGCATCTGGCTGCCACACGACAGATCCAGGTTCGATTCCTGGGGTAGGTGGGAATTTGTCCGAATGTTTCAATGCATAAAGCTTCTCTGGGGTTCACCAGTCTCTAATGAAATGGGGGCAATCCTTGGAGTACAATCGGTCGGAACTTGCTTCTGATACCTCCACAACGGTCGACATCCTAACCCGCCCCTCCCAATGTGCGTTCATGAGTTGGTGTTTTTTTAAAGTCCACTTTATACACAGTAAGGCTAATCGGGGCTGGAGTTACAGTCTAAAGTGGGATCCACCAATGTGCGTTCATGTCATGTTCCAACGTGCACGGAAAAATTCAAAGATTCTATCTTTAGAACAGCACTTCAATCCCTCCTCGTTCCCTTAGTTTCACAACCACCGTGTTTCTCTTGCCTTTCAAGAAAAGCATAGGCTTACATTTCTTTAAATAAAAAATACTTTATAGACCTTTTAAAAAAATGAAATTTTCGAGAATTTCCGAACCCTTGCCATGTGTGGTCTTCTTCAAGCATCCGTTCAATCAAATATTGCCTTGTTCGTATTTAATATGCAAATTTAAACCTAGTTCAAAAACTACAGGGACGCTTTAAAAAAGATCTGTACCCTTTGAAGAAGATGGTGTTTGTGAACTCACTACCCGGAAAAAGTGGAAATGTAAAGTTTTCTTAGGAAGATGAATCGCTTGTAAGGAAGACCATCTGTCATTGACGGTGTTTTCGCAGGTTGTAACCCGATAGCTAATCTTTCATTATTCACGAAAAAGGGGAATGTTAATATTGACCAGAAGTAAGTTGTGTGTGTGCGCGCGTTATAAATAATACACTATGAAAACGCAGACAGTTCTTCGTGACCAATGGATTCGCATGCAAGGCTCACAGAAGTCATGAGTCATAGCTTCGATTTCACGATATGCAAGTAGCATATACAGTTGTTCTAGTATTCGCTGTTCGTAGGGTTTTATCGACACAACATACCGTAGGTTCTTGCACACGCTCTTGGTAGTTATAACAACATATGATATAGTAGATCAGGTTGGCCACTCTAGGACCATGATAAAATTCAAGTATAGTTCCCGGTTTTCAAGGCGTACTTTCAAAAAATTCAAGGGTATTCAAGCAGATGTTTCTCTACATCAACGTATTACGAATCTCACCATTAACACATATGCACACACAATATATATATATATATATATATATATTAACAATATAAAGGGTCTGTGTGATTCCAATGTATCCAAAAACTCTAAACCAATTCTATTAAAAGGTACATGTATTTAAAATATTTAATTTAAGGTACGGAGTTTACATTTGCAATTCCACATATCCAGACTCGAAATACATTGTCAAACACAAGTGACGGATGTTACGAGATATACTAATCTACGAAAATTTGTTAATTGTACAAGAACTTCAAACTCAAATTTGTCTATTCAACTTAGGATATCTTATCTTACAATTATCTTTCGTCTGTGAGATAGGCTGTTCTGCAAAAGACGCTAAAAAAAGTAAACGGATTGAGAGAATTCTGTTTTATTTTCCCCGCAGCTTTCGTTTCCTTCCTCGATAAAAATAAAACCTATACTCTGAAAAACTTGACTCAGAGCATTTATAAATATGTATAAATTCAATGGGACTTATTTAATAAAAGTTGCAATTTTTCATGTCTACGTAAAAAAAATCACGTAGAATTCACGCACAATTCCCTGACCCAATAATTCACGCAGAATTCCCGGTGAGTAGCCACCCTGTAGATGCTTGTGCTGTTGGTAGACGACCCTCCCCGATGACGTAGTGGTAACGTCATCGCCTTGTAATCATGGGGACCTTGATTCGACTTTGGGGGACACTTTAATTCAGAACCTTCGGTCTTGTAATTTGATTTAAAAAAAAAACGAACGTACGAAACTTTAAAATGTACAACTAACTACTACGTATAAAACAGTCCTGTTCCCCCCTTTCTCCTTAGAAAGTTCGAGGCAAGCATAGGTGTAACTTGGAGAGGGCAAGGACATATTTACTCCCCTCAAAACTTTCAGGTTTATTAAAATTTACGAGATTAGTTTACCTACGGGGACCTGGGGAGCAAAGTAATAATGGTAACACTATTAACCCTTGTTTCCATGTTTAATAAATCGCTCAAGATGCTGACCAAGCTAACTAACTCTCTCGCTTTCTTAAACCCGAAGGTATATGGCTGCAGCAAAACAAGCTTCCATGTGTCCTTCTCCTGGGCAAGATCAATCCAATCTTTTCCATCCTTACCGAGGTCTACCTCAACGTTGTCCCTCCATCTTCGTCTTGGCCTTCCTAGAGGTCTCTTACCATCGAGGTTCCCAACAAGAATCCTGTAAACTCTTCTTTCCTCTCCCATTCGTGCCACATGGCCTGCCCACCAAAGTCTTCTGGATTTAACCATTCTAATAATATCTGCTCATGAATACAAATTATGCTGTTCTAAATTATGTAACCTTCTCCACTCACCTGTCTCCTCATCCCTCTTAGGTCCAAATATTTTTATAAGGATTTTATTTTGGTAGAATTTATTGTAAAAAAAACACATTATAAACGCGACGTTTCGACTTTATAGCAAGGTCTTCCTCAGACACAATCAAATTAAAAATGAAAACAAAAACTTACGTTTATAGGGTGTTTTTACAATAAATACTACTTTGGTCAGCATTTTGAGTGTTATTTGATAAGAAAGTAATAAATAGTAATATTTGTTATTTCGCTAATGTAACACTTATTTAGCAAACAATCCTGGACGCTATTTTTATGAAATGAAAAACTTTTCAAGTCTCCCCCCCTCCAAATTAGGCTCAAGTTAAGTCCATGTTTACAAGCATGACACCATCAAGCCGTTTAGTCATAATTTGTAAGGTCTTGACTGCACGTGCTGGAATTAGATGCAACTATAATGTAATCTGAACACTTGCGCGACAATTTCCGTCGCCCCGTCAGCGCTTTTACCCTTCAGGGCTCATTTAGTGATGCACAGCAACAACTTTAACGTAAACAGAGCGGCCATCTGCCAGTGTTATGGTTAGCGTCACCAGAACGCACGGAGGTGGTTTGAATTACCGCTGAGCAAACACAAACGCAGCGATACAAGAATGTTCAGCCTCCATCAGCTCTCGGGAGTCATTTCAGTGCCTCAGAAAAAATAACCACGGGCTTCTAAGAATAGCCAGAAAAACGCCAACCTCACCGTAAAAAGCTAATATTAGGCGCTTTCCCCTGGGGAGGGGGTTGGAAGTGAACCCTAAGTTCTTATCATTGAGGTGAGAAGAAGTGTAAGGTGAGAATACCACGACAGATGATGTGGGGGGGCTTATAGGATAGCATTCAGCACCCTATCACTTTGAAACCCAGACGTGTTCTTCATTTCCCTTCACCCTTGACTGTTATGGTCTGGGTATGTTAATGGCAGCCACAAAAAAAGTAAAGAGGCGCAGGTATTAAAAGCAACTATTGGTTATGCTCCATCAAATATGGTGCTTGAAGAGCAATGACCACCAAGTGAAAAAAGAACAAGCAGCTAAACATGAGTCTTTGGAGTGAGAATACCAATTGACATTTATGATAAATGACTTGTTTTGGGGAAGTCGCAGTCAATTATTTGTTTGAGATTATTTTTAAGTCCACTTTATGCACAGAAAGGCTAATCAGGATTACGGATGGCCAAATCTGAATAAAATTTTATCCGGAGGAAAGATTGATTGATTGATTCATTTAGTTTATTTTACTGTTTTGTGCCTCTTGGCTAATTTGGGAAGATGGGGATGAGTGAAGAAATTGATGAATGGACATTCACAAACAACCAAAACCGAGTGGAATTCGAACCCGGGACCCTTGGCGTCGCAGCGCGATGTGCTAAACACTCGGCCACAGGGTCCGGCGAAATGAGGAAAGAAAGAGACGAAGACACAGAGAGAGAGAGAGAGAGAGAGAGAGAGAGAGAGAGAGAGATAGAGAGAGAGGGGAGAAAGCTCTCTCTCTTTCTCTTTCCTTCCTTCTTTCTTTCTTCTCTCCCTCTCTCTCTCCTCTCCCTTTCTGTCACTTTATATCGGATAATTTTCTATCCGGATATTCGGATTATCCGAAATGCTGGAATATCCTAATGTCTGCATTATCCGGACAGTTATATCGTTTATCCGTTTCGCAGTCTATCCACATATTATTTTATTCGTCATGTTTGCATTTCACTGCAGGGATTTTCTACAAATCCTTCATCAAATCTGTACTCTCCGGATTCGAAACGGTTATCGTATAATTTGAAATCCGGATATCCGCTATCCGAAATTTGTGGCCATTCCTATTCAGAACTGGACCTACAAATTAAAGTGGGATCCGAACCACTATGTATCTCCAGCGGATATCGAGACCAGGAACAAGCCGATCAATTAGTCCAGGCAAATACTGAGATGGTAGGTACATTTAATGAATATCACGGTTGCATCCTATTTCCTTGTGTCTTCTGAATATTGTCATCTTCCCAATTGATGTTAATCTAAAGGTGACATTAAGCGACAAAATAAGTAGTTCAACCAACACAATTATAAACATTTTCAATATGTGATACATCCCAAAGAAGAAACTAATACGGCAGAAATAGACATTAAAATTCAGAAGGAAAATACATATTTACAAAACAAGGGGAAAATACAAACTTGAGCTTCCAACGCACACACTAGTGTCTTTCGAATCATCATTCACATATTCAGCTGCAAGAGCGTGGAATGAACTTCCTTCTTCCATGACGTCGTCCCTCACTAATCGCAACAACTTCAAAGACAACTAAAAACTCTATTGTTAAATGAACAATATCTACAACTTCAAAGACAAACTAAAAACTCTATTGTTAAATGAACAATATCTACAACTTCAAAGACAAACTAAAAACTCTATTGTTAAATTAACAATATCTACAACTTCAAAGACAAACTAAAAACTCTATTGTTAAATTAACAATATCTACAACTTCAAAGACAAACTAAAAACTCTATTGCTAAATGAACAATATCTATGTTCCAGCATTCACGAATAATAGCTCTCATTCCTGAACCAACTTCCTAAACACAAGTATTTTCATTTTGCTTGTTTACTTTCCCCCCTTACATGTTGCCAACCCTTGACGATATTTTGTCCTTTCTCGTATATTAAGAACATATGTTTTTAAACATAATATTAATTTGTATTAGTCTTAACTATATCACACCAAACACAATTGTGTCAATTATTTTGTGTATCCTTTGCGTATTTGTTTTCATTTTTTTTCTTAGTGTGTAGACGAGCCGAGCCTTTGTTCTCAATTTTGTATTTGTTCTTTTTGTGTCTTCTATATGTTTCTATCTTTCTTCTTTGTTTGTTATTGTACAAACATTTAGTATGTAAAATGCATTAAGTATGCATATGTATCCATCGGGGTCAGGTGGTAGAACAGCCGCAGGCTGAACCTCGCCCTTTAATAAAGGAAAATTGAAATTGAATATGTGGGGCTCTTTACACCCTTTTACAGGTTTTTATTTTCTAGCAAATTGAGTTTCTTTGTAGAAGAAGAATAAAATAAACGACTCGACTATGAGCCCTTACTATTTGGCACACAAATTGCCCCAATAAGGTTTACAACATGTAACTGGTCGCCGTTACAGGAATATTTATAACATAAGAAATACTTGGAGTAGCGTAATGACAACAGATATGTGGACAGTACATACTCAGTTTTATGTTTTTTATGGAATTATCCATGACTTGTAGGTCCCTTTACAACCTCGCATACTTCTAACCTTTATCAAGGGGTTCTTTACCCCCTTTTCATATTTATTATTATTATTTTAAGGTAGGTGTTTTGATACAAAGATTTTTCCTCGTATAATTTCAAGGGTACAAATGTGTCGTTAATTTATTCTCTGCCTGTTCAGTAATTCCAGCAGTGTGTGCGCAATCTTGGGAGAACAATCTACCAAAATTTTCAGCTTCTATATTTCCCCAGACGGCGAGTCAAACTGGTATACCTGGCACGCTTGAAACAATTGACAAGCAAAAACTGCTAATATCTACATGACACACTTTAGCTGATGCAGGTCAATATGATACGACATGCGGGCAAATCACTACAGGAACCTCACATTACTACCACATTTCAGAAAACGAACCGAAAAACCGCTGTAAGGGTTTAAGACACCTGACCAACCCGTATGGTGGCTCTTGACTGAAGCGAACAGTTATATATAAAGTCTTCTATCCTCTACGTTTCAACCATAACATTGTAATCATCCTCTAAACAATATCCCAGTCGATTCCATAAAAGTCCCAACAAAGCGACGGATTTAATATGCTTAATAGAATACTTCTTTAGAAAAGAATGACAAATATGTTTACATCATGACAACGGGAAAATGTTCCGATTTAAGAATGCAACATTGATTTACGCAACATGTCTTGTGGTTGGGTTGGTAACACTGTTCTTACAAGTTCCTTTATCAATGATTATTGCCGCTTAGTTGAGATGGATCGTTCCACAAAGGAATTACGATTGATTGATTTGGTGTTTTAAGTCCACTTTATGCACAGTAAGGCTAATTGACACTGGACCTACAGTTTAAAGTGGGATCCGACAAAGGAATTACAAGTTTTGATAGTGAAAACTCATTACAAGAATGGCGAATGTTACGCAGATACTGTTAGGAAGCTTCGTACAATCCTTGGAAGTGAAAGTGCACCTAGTGAGAGTACAGTTCGTAAGTTGATCAAGAAATTTGAGGAAACAGGTTCCACAGCAGACATTAAAATACCACGCTCTAGATCTAGCCGGGGAGGGGGGGGGGACATATGCCAGATGTCATCTTTCATTCTTAAATCTGAACGTTTGCCAATTTGTAAACATACAGTATTTTCTAAAGCATATTAAATCCGTCGCTTTTATTGGGACACCCTATATAATTTCTATTGTAGTTAGGCTTGCTCTCGAGAACACCTGAGATAGTTCTTCAATTATAACATACAACTTACTACTTGAATACTATAAAATCTGAACAAATCACACATATAGTCGTCTGAATTTATTCAAGTTTTATAGTATTCAAGTAGTAAATTTCATGTGTGAAGAATTAATATGTCGAGTCGAGATTTGCATCGAGTCTACTGTGACAAGTCGTGGATAACCAGGCTGGATTCTAAAAGGCCGGGAAAAGCACGTCAAAGAAAAAAGGATACTGATTAATAATCCTGTTATGAATATCCTCCCCTGCCTACATAATTCCAATGTAAAAGGGCGGGGGGGGGGGGAGATTTGCACCATTCCGGAAATAATGTGTTAATGCGATCGATACAATTTCTGTTCCGTGCGAAGCTGCATTTCTAAGGATTTGCCTTCCCTTGGCATACTCATTCCGCCTCACGTGTACAGATTGGAACAGCGAGGAAATTTTCGTGCGCAGGGGAAAAAAAAACAGATTAAAGAGAAGCCATTTCGCAGAGTAAAACAGCCAAATACAACAGCTTTGTTCAAAAGTGGTCTTTTCGACACCCTTATGTAATTACTTGGTACAGGATTCGATTCATATTTGGATCATTGTGGCACAATTTTATATTATAGGACAGTTAGTTGGGATGGCATTGAGACAAGACGAGACTTCTCAGTCTGGTTTCTTTCTTTATCGGTCTTGTCTCGGTTTGTAAACACCCGCCTATGTCTCGTACGGATGACACAACAGCGTACGGAATAGAGATTCTTCGCTCGAGCGAACAGGCAAAACGAGCGGTATACGCTCGAAGTCCAGTAGTACACGTACAGTGAAATTGAAACTTACGTTTAATCGAGCTGTTTTATGTCCACTTCGGCTAATCGGGATTTGATCTTTGCGGTGTATTTATTATTTATCGTCGCCTTTTGACTAATCGCGACGATCAGAATGAGTGGTGATTGGATGAAATTTGTGAAGGCACGTTCACTGTGAACAGCCATGTGCAGACAGGGGATGCAACACGGGAACTAAGTAAATTAGAATGCAATGTGCGTATAAATGCAAACTGCTTTACTATGCAACTTATTCACAAATACCTGAGACGCTGCTTTACTGATTATGTAATTTAATTTGCAAGTTTTTACTTAGTTGTAATAGGTTTTAACATTGATTGTAAATATTATTTCTAAGCGAGAACGATACAGACATAATTTCCTTATCGGAGTGAGACATTTTCAACTCCAGACAAAGAGAAAACGACCCAAGACTTTAGCAAGTCTTGTCTAGCTAACATTTTTAAGCCTATAAGCTTTTGGGTAAAAGGCGCACTTTAAATCATATAAATTGCCATAATATGACAATTATGTTTTGATGTATGGGATATCAAAGGTGTTAACCATTAGAAAAATTTCAAAAGAAAAACATAGTGTTTTCAATGTTTGTTGTTGCAAACAAACCTTCGATATCTTAGAAATTATCGATACAACCTTACCCGTGTCTCGAACCTTTATACGAAAAGAACACACACAAAAAAACCGAAACACGACAAAGTTGCCCTACTGTACACTGACCCTTCACCGTTCTAAATGATAAAACCACTTCCTGGCAAATATTAATAGGGTGCTGAGGAAGTGTGGCCTTCTTTAAACATCCGGAAATAAAGACACAGACTGTACGGTGCACTTTCTCCCAACAAAAGGCAATCCGAGCTAACCTCCGTGGCGGAATGGTTATAGCAGCGCGCTTCCCAGGGGTCCAGGGTTCGAATCTCGGCATGGATGTTGTTTGTGAGTGTCCCTTCATCGATTTCATCATATCATCACTCATCTTCATCTTCGCGATTAGCCAAGAGTTGCAGTCTCTAAATTACAAAAATCAAATCAAACAACGCAAGGTGAATCCAATAATACAAATGCTAAATCAACATTATACTATATCACTTGTATATTACGCAAATGGTTACAGTTTCGCAATACAGAGCAATTGTGTGTAAAGTGTGGATGTCTCATTGTATTCGATTCTTCATCTGCTTCATAGATTCATCATTCGTTCTCATAGTCGCGACTAACCTGGGAAGAAATGGGACGTAAATAGCCAAACATTCAAAATAATGTAACGGGAAACTAACTCCTGCTACAATAACTTGATGATTACGATCGTAGCCACGCAATGACAAGGGCTCCTATTCACAATTCAGTGAGGTTTCGACCTACAGTTGAAAAGTTAAGCCTGAAGTTCCCCCTCGGGACTCGAATCCGGCATCTCTTGGTTACTTACTACTTTCATCTAGATGCCAAGTGTCTCACATCTTGGATATTCTCTCATCATTGGAATTAATAAAGTACAAAAAAGAAAGTACAAGGACAAATTATTTAGTAAGTATTGTAACTTTGCTCCAATTTCCAATATTCACTATTGCGTTGTATACGAATGGTATCGAGACGAGACAAGACAAGACGAGACGAGACAAAACAAGACGAGCCGAGACTTGACACGGTCTCGGTCTCGTCTCGAGTTGTAAGTCTCTCTCTCTCATTCTCGTTATCAAACATCCGTCTCGTTTCGAGTTTTGATGTATACAAGACTCTGTATGCTTGTAATATCAACAGTATATACAACGTGTCACCGCACAAACCTTCACATCGTGTACAGATCATTAAGGCAAACAATTTTTCCCCATATTTCTTCGTTGTTTGTTTGTTAAACGCCTCGCTTCGACGCTAGATTCGTCCGGAAAAGATGTTTTTAATCCTGAAATATATGCAACCACACATCACACGTTCATAATTGCCACTAAAGGGGTGACTGCAATTATTACAGACAAAATACATGCCGTAACTACAAACAATAAGGTACGTATCCGTTTGATATGTCTGACTAAATCACATAATAAAGTTGAGTTTAGGTAACTTTTTCAATATCGTTCCACTCTCCAACGAGACCAAAATCTTTACAAGTGACATAGCATGTTAGAGAGTGCTTGTGTGCATTCCACAGCAGTTCTTGCTACTTGCAGCATTCAATCAGAAGAGCTATAGTTTAAAAAGGCCTTGCTGATACTTGACTGGATACGTGAAATCAAAAAACCACTGAATTATCACCAAAAAAAGAAAATTTTTCTGAAATTCTTGTTAGACTCAAAAATTATTCGAAATCGAGTTCCCAGGGCCAAATTTAAATTATGTATCCCACACCAGCCAAATAGTTTATGATATAGCCTATGCCACTATATTAGTATTGCTCAAAGGTGGCATTCTCCAACATAACTGTTGCACTCATAAGATATTTTCCTAATATTTTCCAAGTTTTCCAGGATTTCCAGGTCAGTGGGAACCCTGTATAACATTAAAACTTATTTTACATCAGGGAATGGATGAAAAGACAAGACGAGTCAGCCATACTAACAGCCGTAACGTATGGATTCCGTCACTGTGGTTACAAACATGAATTTACAATCCCGGATGTAGAAAACGTCAGTCTACTTGCCTTTGCTCTTTTGTGTTACCATTTCTCCTCATCTTTGCGGTTCACCTAATGCCATAAATTAGTGGGTTAAATAACCGAACCACCGAATGTTTCCGAGAAACAATCACATCTGCCTCGTAAATTGCAGTTACCCGTCTTCTTTCTCTTCTTTTCGGCAGAAAAAGAAACTCTGGAAAATTACTTTCTCTTTCAGATTTGCCACGTTTATTTCGCTTTGGTGCAAACAATTACAGCGGTAGAAAATACTTTTATTGGGTAAATCAGAAAAAGATATGCAAACATTTTGTAATTGATGGGGGAAAATTTCAAGATAAATTCCGACAACAGGTTCGTATTCGGAAGGTTGTTGGAATTATTATGAATAAATGAATGAGTTAAATTTTTTGGGTGCGTTGGAACGTACGTCCACTTTTCATCCTCACAGTACACGAGGAAACCTCCCTTTATTCAAAATCCTTACCTTTAAGTTAAAAACTGGTTGTAAAGAGTCCGTTGGGAAAGGTTTGAAATGCAAGATTGTAAAGGAGGGGACCTGCACAGGACATAGCCTACACAACATATTCAAAGGTAAGGAAGGCTAGACTAAAAACTTCCTCAGATACAGTGTAACTGTGTAAGAGGTGTGTTCTTCTCAAAAAACTAAAAACATTTGTTTAAACACTGTCATCATCTAACAATAATTATAAAAATACTACATTGTGAGTAGGATATTTTGTTTTCTTTCTTAAAAGACGCTTTTCTTAATCTTTTCCCCTAATCGCGACGATGAGGATGAATCCTGATTACATGAAAACAGTGAACGTGCTCAGAGGAACACTCATGCCCCGAAGGAGACTCGAACTCGGAACCTATAGTGACCAAATCACGAGTCGACCACTAAACTATTTTAAATCAATATTAAGAAATCACCTCTGGAGTCAACTTAGCAGTACTGAAAACAGGGAAATACAATAAAATAAAACCTTTCTTGATGTAACATTGTAGGACCAACACCCACTGACATTTCTGTAATTTGAGTATTTTTGTTGTGTGTTTATGTTTTGTGTGTATTTTTTTTATTTTTCTCAGAGTGTATAGGATATGCATTTTTTTCTGTGTTTTTTGTTTCTTCGATTTCATTCTTGCGTTTTCTTTTTCTTTGGTACTTTAATGTTTTTAGTTTTTATATATTTCGCAAACTGTTATATATTATAACCAAGTTATAATATGTAAAGTAGAGATGGTTAAGTGGAAGAAAAGGTTGTGCCCAACTTCGCCATCCAAAACAAGAAATAAATAAATAAACGCGTTCGGTTGCTGAGGCGGCAATAGGATATCGGAGACTTTCCCATAAGCGTACTGTTAAAAAAACAGGAATGACGCCTTACAAAATACTTTGACTGGTGAACAAGTATGGAATCCTGCTCCACATTCCTGAACACTCGTTTACGTAATTCAACGTCAACAAGCAGCTTCGTTTTTAATTCGTTGCTCACGGAGCACTGATCCATTTAATACACTATGTTAATTTGACACATGTTCAACAAGTGCTGGTTTGCGCATCAGTGCCGACATATTTAGCAAGAAGTGAAGGTCGCATTCTTGCGTAATGTCCTCGCCTTCGCTGCTTCTGCTGCGTCCTTCGGGCAATAGAAGCATTGTCAAGCTCATGGGTGGGGTAAGGAAGAGACCATCATGAAGATTGCCATATTCTCGCGCAATATGTGACGCGTGGGTCTTTGGACACCTAAGAACATCTACCTACTTCAGTTATTGTGGACAGATATTGGCAATAAACATGTTAAAAGGTTACAATAACATGAGGCAGAGAGCTAACGCCACAGTTTTTGGGTAGTTAATAGAAATCAAAAGTTCGAAACTGGATTTCAACCTCCAGGTGCCAAGCATAACATTTATTCGCCAAAATTACTTTAGGCAGCAGTAGAGTCCTGCATGGGACAACTTTCGCTCGCCCGTACTCGTTCGGATCTCCTACCCTCGAGCGTATACAATCAAATATAAATTTCATGTGGTAAATATCCGTCTTGGTAGTTTCAGCCCACAATTATCTATTTCATTTTCATACACTGTGTATTGGTAAGATACACTAAAGAACATATTCATGACTACATTCAATTTGACTGAGTCTTTCACCTCACGTTCCATATTTTGAGGGTCCACTAACACAGACAAATTGCCGTTACTGGGCGTGGTGTATACCTGTTCGAGCGTTATTTGATCTAGCAAGAAGTTCTCAATTCCGTACGCTATCTATCGTCGTCCGTGCGAACTATTTGGCGCTCGAGCGAAATCTTCTCCCTGCAGTACTCTAACATGCAGATACTTTTCCTTTCAGGACCCCACAGCAATGGAGAATATACAAAATTCAAAGTGCATTATTGAATTTTCAACGTAACTTTTGAAGAAGAAATAGTGACAGCTGCCCTTTTGACACCTAAAATTAAGTGATCGCCCTATTAACGTTTTAGAATTAAGCGATCACCTCCCTCCCAAATATCTAAAACCAAAAACCAATGGTCAATTAAGAAAAGAACATGTAGCAATCGTCCCCTGCTTGACGTCTAAATGTGTTAACAATAAACAGCTGAAAGAAAATTACCATCCGACCAAACCCCAAAACGAGGTCGTTAATCCGCCACTAATGCAATTGCCAATTATCTTCAAGCGAAGAAAAAAGTACTTTAGTTCTTCTGTCAATAATATTCGCAAAATAAAACCAACAAAAAATTTCCAGTTTTTCCATGAAGTCGTGTGATTCGAAGGGACGGTCACAATATCCGGATAACGGATATCCGGAGAATTAGGATATCCACATAATCCGAATATCCGGAGAATTAGGATATCCAGATAATCCGAATAATTCATATATCCGGATAGAACAGATTTGATGAAAAATTTGTAAAAAATCCGTATGATGAAATATGAAAATTACGAAATTTTATCCGTATTTGACCTTTTTTAGTTTAGACTAGCAACTGATACTTCTGATAATGATTCAAATAATGCACAAGAATACGCAATCAATGCAGTAAAAGCACGCAATATGAGTTTTGTCTGAAAGACCTTCCGACGGGAATCTATCTTACTGCCTAACCTGGTATCCCTGCAACCCATAAAAATGTTGATAATGAACGCAAACGAGCGGGGACAAATCAGCCATTATGAGAAACATGCATATTGCCAGGCAAACAAGATTGCGTTATTCATCCAATAGACCTGGTTTCCCGTCCGAAGCACTACAAGGTCTTGTCAACCAGTGTTCCGCCTCAGTGAATCTGAATACATGTGTAGAACGAACGTAGGCATGTGATCAGTAGTCGGTCACGTCCGGGTAAAGAATAGCATCAAAACTAGGTTCACCAAAAGTGATTATGCCTCAAAGGCCGTGTTGCCAATCAACACGCATGCATGGGGCAAAATAATAATACGAGTAATTAGGGAAGGGGTTTTAATGTGCAGCACCTTTCCAAAAATATAGCTGTTTTCATGCCGATCGTTTGAGATATGTATTATAGGACATGAAATCAAGTAAAATAAAAACACTTTGTTGCACCTTTTCGTGAGATTAGCACAATTATTCCCTTTTCGCCCCGTCTTTTATACTTCGGCACCTTTTTCCTTCCTTTTCTGTCATGATCTGTTAAAAAATAAAATGGGCAGAAAAATAAACGATTTTCAGTCTTCTTGAGCAACTACATAAAATTCTATAGACTCATTTTGTACAGCAGAACGAGAACTATAAAATAGTACAATATAATTATTGCAGCCCCAATAGTTCCCAAGATAATGTAGCAAAACCCGCGAGAGAAAAAACAAACTTCAACAAAACGTATTCGGCAGAACCAGAGTTTTCCATGCGGTCCGCGCGCATTATATACGAAAGGCGCAGAAAACGAGAGCATATCTTTCCAACAATCCAAAAATAAATACAAGCACGGGGCTTCATCTCCACAACAATTTCTATAAAAGTCAAGTCTACGTAAAGACGATACTTCCAACTCCACTTCACGATACTACTCGAGAGAGAGAGAGAGAGAGCACTGAATAAAGGCATTCTATCAGCAACCTTTTTTTTGCACCTTTTTTACACCATTTTCAGAACCTTTACTTCCAGACCATAATTTTGCACCTTAAAATCCTTTCCCTAATAATAATAATAACTAACGAACTCTTTCTTAAACCCGAATGTTTATGGCTCCAGCAACACAAGCCTTCCATGGGTTCCCATCCTGAGCAAGATCAATCCAATCTTTTCCATCCTTACCGACTTCCATTAGGTCCATCCCAACGTTATCCCTCCATCTTCGTCTTGGCCTTCCTAGGTCTCTAACCATAAGGTTTCCCAACAAGAATCGTGTAAATTCTTCTTTACTCTCCCATTCGTGCTACATGGACTGCCCACCTAGGTCTTCTTGATTCCTTATTATTGTTATTGAAAGGAGTGGGGGAGTACCTGAATCTCTAAGGTGGTATCCGAAAATAGTGTAAACAAGCTGGGCACTTTCAGTCGTGCACTGTTAGAAGTTTTCGTAAAATTACAAATTAAAGTTTAATTGTATGTAAGTCATTTTTTTTTAATTGAACGCAACCATTTTCTTCGTGAGCGCATTCGCATTTATGTCGTCACACCCTTATGCGGAGGCTAGAATAATAAATAAATATTGCGTCAAAAAAGGTGGTAACATCTCAGCTTATAGTGTTCATGTTTAAAAAGACGAACACTACTGTCGGATTAAAAATTATGGATACCCAGTAGACCTACATAAAAACAAGTTGCATGAAAATTTAGCTTATTCAATTCTGCGTTAAGCTATGGTAATCTTTCCTATTTACCTAGTATACCTTCATTTTTTATCGTCGTGAGCACAAAAAATGCGACAGCACGCAGTTTCCACGGTTCAACGGACATCGCGGTAGTGACAGAACGTGCGTGTCGCAGCCTTCAACACACGTCTTTGAATAAAAATCCGTACAAAATCGTTTTCGCAATGTGAATTGACAATGACAATGGGTTTTTAAAACAGCTGCAAAGAGCTTGAAAACAAGATCAATATCGTATTTATAGGACTAGCCAATACTAAGAAAAAGATGTTTCACAAAACTGATACGCCTAAGAGCCTTTTTTGGCCGATTTAAAAAATCTGAAAACTTAAGAATTGTGTTTAAAACCTGCAATGTTTAAATTTCATCACGTTCGGTCCACAAGTTCTTTTTTATTTATAGAATATCAAAGAGAGCGGTTGCTTGGAAAACACAAAAAAAAACACTTTCTTGGTCTCACGACGATAAAAAAATCGAAGGCATACTCGAAAAAAAAATGATTGCCATGCCTTAACACAGAATTGAATAAATTAATTTTTGATGCAACTCGTTTACTGGTTAATTCTTAATTAGAGTGCAAACTCGGATATCCTTAGTTTTTAATCCGACAGTAGTGATATGCGAGTTTTTTTATCTCTCTTCTACTTATTCCTTTCTCCTTTCCATCGTCTTTCAACAAGAAGTTGGGACTAGGGTAACTCACATGACTGTGGCTTCCTTACGACGAGAGATTGAAAAGTAAACAGTTTACAAGAGACAGGCTGAAGGACGCAGCTCGTCTGCTGAAATGTCAAAAGGAAAGCTGAGTGAAGTTGAGATAAACAATGAGAACGATGGAGAAGGTCAGAGTATTAATCAACCAATTAAAAAGGCGGGTTATGGCGCTTCCTTGGAACGCTATAGGAGGTTGTGGATTATTGAAAACTGTTGAAACGTGAGTGCATTGCGTGTTTCACAGTTGTCGGTTTAATACAAATTTGGTTTCAGTGTTGCGAGGTCCAAGAGACTGTGATCTAACTTTTCAAGGCCAGTTCGAGGGTGTAACGAAAACAGGCGACTGAAAAGTGGAGTAACATACACAATACCAAAAGTGGGCCGGGTTGTCAGCTATTCGTCTAAAAATGCCCGGACCACTCATTTGGCGAACTCGAATAAATTCAAGAAATAACGATTAACGATTTAAAACTCTGTCAAGGTCTATAGATCAGTCTTGGGTTTTATGGATTTCTTCTTGTGAGTACTGTCTGGCACAGTGACGAAACAGGTAACCTGGTGTGTTTAGTTTTACAGTTTGATAAGATTATGCAATCGATATGAGACGATGCAGTTGGTGTCTAATGTGATACTGTGTGGATTATTTACGTAAGCAATATAGGTGGGGTTTACACAAGAAAAGTAGGTAAGAAAAAAACAGGTCAATGCAATCTGAAGTCTTGTCGTCAAAATAAACAATTTGCCACTCTCTCACAGTGTGTGCTTCTTGAAATTTCCAACAAATCCTCTTTCCGTATATTTACTGGCGTCACTTTAACTGGAACCGAGTATGAATCTGATAAAATCGTACTAACTCTACTTCATTCGCCTAAAAGGGGGGCTTCCCCGATGGCGCAGTGGTAGCGTCGACGCCTTCTCATCAAGCTCTCCCAGGTTCGATACCCAGCGGAGGCGCTCGGTTCCCACTTCAAACTGTAGGTCCACTCCCGATTAGCCTTACTGTGCATAAAGTGGGCTTAAACACCAAATCAATCAATCATTCATTCGCCTAAAAAAATACATGAACTTTCTGTTGCATGAAATGTACGTACTAATCACATTGAATTTTCTCGTGAGAGGTGTGCACTGAGTGGTCGAACAGTATAAAGAAGAAGAGAAACAAAGACGAAGAAAAAGGAAGTAATAGAGAAATACAGAACAGGTAATCGCTTAAAAGGAAGGTTGAAAGAATGTGTCGCGGGAGGGGGGAGACATGCAGTACCTGCAAAAGAATGGCTGAAAGAGAAAAAGAAGGATAGATAAAGAAGAGGAGAGATAAGGCAACGACTAGGAGAAAGAAACATATTTCATAAGAACAAGCGAATGATACTCATGGAGTATGAATAATATTCTTTTTTTTTTTTGATAATCATGTATTGGGTGTAAGGGATGCTTTTGCCAGAAGATACTTCAGTCTGTATTACACAATGTGATGACAATGAATTGAAATAAAGACGTCAATATGCAGAGAACAATGGCTGCTTCGAACCAACATAGTTTCATTCCTTAAAACAACGCAGGATGTAGAATAAAAAAGTAATTAAATTAGCGATGGACAATTTGCATACCATCTTTGCTGTTGACTGTACACACTATAGGCTGTATTCTTGCAGACTAACGAGGCCTGTGGAATCGTGAGTTGTCCTGTGTTTGTCCTTACGTACGCAGTTACATTGTGTAGTTACATTAGTTATTAGACGTGTTTCAACTTCTCTTTTTTTAAAAAAAATAAGGATATGAGCATTTAGCAATGGAGTATTGCTTTTAGTTCTTAGATTTGTTTTATTTTGTTTTTGGTAAGGAATTCATCTCCGTAGTGCTTAGCCTATTGTTCTAATTCACTCCCATACTTCTTTGCAACGAAACGAACAATTTCTTATGGAGAATTAAAACTTCAAACTAAAGTTTTCACTAATCAGAGTAATGCTTTGGCATTTTTCGTAACGGTCAAGTTCTTCTTCAACCTTTCTCTCAGTCACGAGCTTTGCGGAGTTATATCAAGTGCAGGGTGTCTACCAAAATAACAAATCCAAAATTCTTGACTTTTTCATGATCATTCTTTCCTTTTTCTTGGCCGTTTATCCCTTAACATTTATTTAATCGCCCCCTACTTATGTATAAATGGAAATTAAGAAAATATATATTTTTATTGAATGAAAAAACCCTAGCACATGGCTGGTGATGAAAATTGAAGCTTTAACAAGACATTTAGACTTGCATGTAAAAATTTATGTTACGCTTCAGACTTCATCCTGGGTGGGGAATGGCCACATTACTTTCATATTTTTACAAAACATCACGCATATAAAATGTACAAACCGAAAAAATCTTAATCACAACTCAATAATACAATTATACATTCCCAAATATTCAATTTTATCAAATCCCAGTGCAAATCACTATACTGTATAAAAATAGCAAAAATTCTTAACCACAAGCATAATTTCTTAACTTTTTCTTTTTTTATTAATTTTTTGTTTTACTAAAATATTGATATCATGTGATGTCATATTTTTTTCTGAAATGCATATTGTTTGGTTACTATTGTGAAATTTCAAAAGGATTGAATCATGTGTGAGCGAGTTTGTTTTTTTTTTTTTTTTTTTTTTTTTTTTTTTTTTTTTTTTTTTTTTTTTGTAAAGCGCTGCAGGTTTCAATGAGGGATTCGGAAATGAAGGGAAGTGACAGTTGGCTGCAAATTCGAGAGGCCATAACCCTGAAACCAGATGAGTTAGACGCGAAACATTTTATGTGATTTCTTACCACCATGGAAGGATTGAATGTACCAAGTTTCATAAAAATCTGAGATGGTGGGTTCCCAAACCTCTTTTTTTTTTTTTTTTGGTTGAATTGATATGGAATGACCTTTTCTTGACTGGTAGACATCCTGAAGTATAACATGTTCCCAGAGTAACTTAAAAATAGTAATACTTCCGTAATAGCCCTTGTAAATTCCAGCTTACGTCCGACACTGGGCCGAGCATATTTCCCTCTCCTTGTGCTTGTGGAGAAAACTGTATTCCTCATACTTCAAGAAACTTCAATTATTTCTGGAGCGGCATTATTCCGCAAACCGCATATTTCTGACAAAAGTAATCGTAGAACTACAGGGTTATTATAAATGATTGAACCGATTTCATAAATTCACTGTAGCTTTATTATTTGACATATTGTCAAAAAACTTTGCAGACGTCTAGAAAAACTCAAAAAGTTTTTTTGTAACATATTACAAGTGCTCTATATGTTCCCCCCTAGCAATTCTGCAAATATCAATCAAGTTCTTCCCACACTCGGTGCACCATGTTCCTATCAAGGCTTCTGCTTCAATCGTTTCCGTAAGATCCTCCAAATGGTAGGCTGTGGAATGTTCAGCTCTCTACTTGCTTTGTTTGTCGACTTCTGTGCATGGGCTTCGTGCAAAACTCGCTCGCACATGTTCAACCGTTTCTTCAGTCACTGTAGGCCGACCAGTTGATTTCCCCTTACAGAGGCATCCTGAAGCTGTAAATTGTGCATACCATCGCCGAATGGACTTGGCAGTTGGTGGATCTTTGTTGAACTTCGTTCGGAAGTGTCGTTGCACTGTTACGACACACTGATGTGAATGAAACTCGAGCGCAACATAAGCTTTCTCTCTCCCTGTCGCCATATTGAATAAATGCTCACTGCTGCACTCTCGTGGCAGAAATCAGAAGCGAACTTGCAACAAAAAAAACTTTTTGAGTTTTTCTACACGTCTGCAAATTTTCTTGACAATATATCAAATAATAAAGCTACAGTGAATTTATTGATTGGGTCAATCATTTATAATAACCCTGTATTTTAGAACAACCTTGAAGTAAATGCAAGCATTACGCAGGAACTTAGGAATTTTGCGAGACTTGCAGCTTGATCAATACACGCGAAGAGAATGAGAGAAGAGCAGGGTTCAACAAGATAAAACTTCAGATGCAGTATACGAGATAAAATACGTAAGTAATATGCGCGGCGGTGACGTATGTTGAATCACTTGATAAGGTCCATACACTTCGAAAACCAAATAAAGAATACGCAGACCTGTGATGTGATGAACAGGACTGGTGGCGGAGTAGTTATCACATCGCGCTACGACGCAAGGGGTCCTGGGTTCGAATCCCGCCCTGGCATGGGTGTTCTTTGTGTGTCCCCCTCATCAATTTCATCATATCATTACTCATCTCCATCTTTCAGGTTAGACAAAAGTGGCAGAAATGCAAAGTAAAAAAAATCAATCAAACAGTGACGTGATATTTAAATGAAAATAAAACCAGAATTCTCTTTCTTTCTATTCCGGTTAATTTAAGTCGATTTTCTTAACTCTTGGATTAATTGCGAAGATAAGGATGAATGATAAACTGAATGAAGAGACAAACACAATGTTATATCCATGCTTTAAAGAAGGTTCGATCCTGGAATCTCCAGTTTCGTAACGCGTGTTATGTGAAATGAATTTGGCAACAGTTGTTTTGGAAAAATTGTATACGTATATAATTGCCACATCTTCCTTGTACATGTGTGATCCGACCGCCCGTCAAAGTTTTTATGCATCAATATTGCATATCAGAAACGCCAAGCTATTTTTACACGATAAATATGGTATTGTGTAACGTTACCTATTTCTTTTAAATTTCCCACCACTCCACGTCAGTTCACTCTGCCACATTTACGCTAACCGGCAGTCGCTTTACAACGTGTAAAAACACCGCCAGGCCTCCAGTACCACGAGGGAATTAAAAACACATGCGGACGTACAATGGCAACTGGCAACGTTTGCAGTCTCGAACACTGGAATCCAACAGACAGCTTGGCGCTCCACGATCTCAGATCGGACTGGCGATACTGAAATTGGTTTCCAACGCAGTGTTGCCACATCAGAGGAAATTTCTTCTTTTGGAGGGTAATTCTGATCGAATTTTAAGCCAAAAGGGAAACTTCTATGAAAAATGCCAAATTTTCCTTAAGGCATCAAGCCCTTTATTAGTACAGATTGTTAGGTTCCAATTTCGTGTCCATCATTTTTTTTTATTATTTCTATTTCTTTATGTAGGCCGCCTATATATATATTCATATTTTGATTTTACGTCATTTTTCTTAATCTTCAGTTAACAGCAACAATAAAGGATGATTGATGAACTTATGAAAGAGGGAAATTATATCCTCATATTATGGCAACACTGCTCTACCGCCGTCGACTCGCCTCCCTACCAGCGATGCCAACCCTAGGATAATGATGCTAAAAAAAAAACTCTCTTCAACTCCGAGGCGCAACAGCAGTTTTCAAGGTTCAACGGACATCCCTGTGTACAGTGTTGCCACGTTCCGCATACAGCCTTACTCCGTTGTATAAAAATCTACATAAAATCGGTTTCGCAATGTGAATTGACAATGATAACTGATTTTAGAAACAGATGCAAAGAGGTTAGAAAGAAGACCAAGATCATATTTGCAGGACTACCCAATACTAAGAAAAAGTTGTTTCGCAAAATTGAAGACAATGGTTTTTTTTACAAATTATAAAAAATCTGACAATTGTGTTTAAAACCCTTTCTCGCTGAACCGTTCCAAAATTTCATCACGTTCAGACAACCAGTTTTTGATTTACATAATTTCAGAGAAAGCGATCTTTTGGAAATTTAAAAACTGCACTTTTTGTTCTCACGACGATAAAAAAATGTTAAGGCACACTCGAAAAAAATTGGTTATCATTAGGGCCCGGATAATTACATGTTTTTTTTCTGTCAAAATATTTGGATCAAATTAGTGAAATGTTTTAGTTTCTTTCGGAAAAGTACCTCAAAACGTGTATTTTAAAGTACAAACATTTTACATATTCCGCTCGTGAGTACTTTTTTTTTTACATATTTCACTCTACAAGCACATATATTTACATATTTCTTGATATTTGCACATATACATGACAGAATGTGCAAGAAATGAGCATAGTAAAGCCTCTACTTCTGCTCATGTCGGCAAGACCATTGAGTACTTCACTGGCATTCAACAGACGGGTAAAACGTCAAGTCAATTCCGCGGTGGTTTTACAATACAGAGACGGACGAAGAAGAGGGAGAAACGTATGACATAAAATTTCTGACAGCCTTAAACTTGTTCATTCTACATTCGCTTCCCTGGAAACTGTTGAACGAAATGTTGGGGATGCAGTGAAGAAAAAGATGTGTTCTGTTTTGGAGAAGAACAGGGTTACAATACAATCTGTGCTATTAACAGAGTGTTAACTGAATGCAAAAGCTTTGGATATTGAGTACACACCAGAAGATTTGTGCTAGTTTAAATATGCACCAATTACTTCGTGTAAAGTGGAGAGGTCATTTAGTCAATACAAAGCCCTGTTACGCGATAACAGGAGAAGTTTCGTGTTTGACAATTTGAAACACATTTTTGTTTCTTACTGTTACAGGGGACATGTGATGTAAAAGTAACAGTAATTCAAAAAGTGTATGCCTAATATTGTATTTCAGATGTGCTTTTTGTTCAATTGCCTGATTTGAGGAATTTGTTCCACGAAAATAAGACATACATGTAGGTAATGTGATATTTCTTATGTTACATATTTCTTACTTTTTGAATGGTTTAATTACATATTTTTGTTAAATACATATACATATACATAGTATACATAATTATCCGGGCCCTAGTTATCATATATTAACGCAGAATTGAATAAGCTCAATTTTGACGTAATTGGAGTCCAAACTCTAATATCTATAATTTTTAATCCGACAATAGTCCATTGTTGACGTCATCTCGGCAGAAAAGAATTATAATAATAAATTACTATTACTAATTATAAATAAGAGTAATAATTCATTATTATACGATAATTATAGATCCTAGCCCAATTTATCAGCATTTATTTATCATAATTTCACAGATTAAACAGCGCTTTTTCTTATCTGGAGGTTGGCAACGCTGCTCCCTACCTCGGGGCTGCCTTCGCTCGTACTACATCCGAGCTTTCCATCACCGTGATGGGGTTCGTCCCACGATCTATGAAGGGAGACACGCGAAGTGGTTATCAACGGTAATGGAGAGACTGCCTAACAAAAATGTTGCAGGCTCGTAGAATTCTGTATTCAATCACGAGTCGTATATCCCGTAAAACTTCGGTAATATTGTTTACCGACAGGAGCCGAATGAATGATTTTCCCTTCAAATTAATTACTTGAGACATGACCTGCCGAACTACCAAGCATTTCAGGTCGGGTGAGAGGCACATCCAGATGCTAACACGTCGCCGAAATGGATTGTTAACAGCCCTAAACCTGGCCCCCCAACAACGCGGGCATTGTTAGAATTGTAATTGTGAAAATTATGCAGGGTTAGGAGGCTTAAGTTTTGTGCTATCAGCATGTTTGAGAAACAGATTTTCGCGAAGATGTGACCCGCATTAAACCCAAGCATTTCTTAACCTTCTTTCTTGAGAGACAACGTAGGATTTTGGGGGGAATCGTGCACTCAACAAGTCAACGTTGGTATTGGACTTCAATAGTATGTTCAAATATACTCAACATCCTTTCGATTTGATTTGATATTTAGCGTCGCTTTTCTGTCACTTTTGGCTAATCACGACGATGTATGATGATATTATGAAATCGATGAAGGGACGCTCACAAAGAACGCTCATGCCTAGGCCCGTATTCGAACCGGGGGGCCTGGCGTTGTAGCGCGCTGTGCTAAACAGTCCGCCACGAAGGTTGGTTGGGTATACTTCGATCTTTAAGATAATATGTCGTATAGGGATGGAAGTGTTTCTCAACCGCCAGACAGGCACACGGTACCGGTCTCTGGTTATCAATTATATCTGGCCGTGAGAGGTCCTCCTGAAATTTACTATTTTAGTTTGCGGAGCAATTTTCATTATTCACATATTCTGTAACGAAAATAGTCTGATTAATTTGAATTTTGCTGTGTCCAAATGGATGTTGGCCTACGAAACTGATTTCAATATATCCAGTGGTTGTAAACTAATTTAAACCTAATTTTACACTTGGCAATCCAGGGATAATCGAAGTATTATTCTCTATAATTATGCCATAACTTAAATATTTCAGGGGCACATATTAATTCATGTATAAGGTAAAAAAAAATGTATTTGAGAGCAAAATTATTGGGATTTGGACATCGGCTTTTCTATTAAAAAAAAAAAAAATACCGGGCTGCGGTCTCACGAAGGTTGAGAAGCAACTGTATAGTACAGGGTGTCCTCTATAAAACCGGTATACCTGTAATGAACGATACATGTTATGTGTATCGGTTTTATGTGGTAGACCTTGTATAAATATGATACTGATATCTCAGGCTGTCACAAACAGCCTGATTCCTTACCTTTATGAACTAGGGATGGTCAAATCCGGACATAATTTTGTCCGGATATTCGGATTATCCCAAATTATCCTGATATCCGATGTTCGGATTATCCTAATTATCCGGATATTCAGATTATCTGAAATGTCCGGATATCCGAATGTGTGCAGTATTCGGACAGTTTTACGGGCTATCCACATATTCCTTTATTCGTAATGTTCGAATTTCACTGCACGGATTTTCTACAAATCCTTCATCAAGTCTATACTATCCGAATATTCGGATATCCGTAATATATGGTCCGAATGTTTGATTCCAACATCGGGTCCAGGTTTGGGGATTCGAATAGTGGGTAAAGGTAACCTAAGTGTGGTGCTGATCACATCATCCCGTGTGTGGCGGATATCCATAATGTGCGGTGCCCTGCCTACATACCCTCTGTGTGCATTCATGATAATGTCAACCGCATCAGCAAGTGCACCTTTGATCATCGGGACAGAAGAGTGACGTACGTAATATGACGAAATACACATACACAATGCAAGGCTTCATAGGAACGCATGGCTCGAAGAGTTGCACACGCCGCTCCCACATCATACAGGCAAGAATTACCCACCTGAACGTCTTTGACTTCATTGCAAATTTATCTCACGTCCCATCTAAAGAAACCAGTTTGAAAATAAACTCTGTAACGACAGAGGTAGGAAACAGCACACTCAGCAGTTTCACCGGAAAGAGCAGCCGTGCAGTGGAAGCCACGGAGCCTCAAAAACAACTCCTTCCTTATCAAATGATGCGCAAAATGCTTACGTCTTTATCAAAAGCGAATGACCTCCTGCGTCAAAATACAAGAAGCTTACTTGCAAGCGGATGGAACACGAGAGGGAATGAGGGAACGGGTGTTGCCTCTCCTTACTGTGAGAACCCCTCTCCGCCGTTTCCATACGCCGAACTAACATGATTATCTTATCTTCCTGCACATCTACAGTCAAGCGCTTCGTCTCGCACCATTTCGCTTCGTTTCGTGCCATTAAGCATGGCAGAAACCTAATTAACTCATTTTACGTTATAGCTTTGTTAACAAGCATAATGCTCTGGCACAACCTATTTACCTGCGAAATGATGCAAACTGTTTCAAACTTGAAAATATGTCCACATTCTTCGCTCTCTTTTTCAATACACCCCCCTCTGTGTGCGTGCGCGATCGCGTCCCACCTTCCTTTCCTCTGTCCTTCCGTCGCTGCTTGTTTTTCTTCGTCGCCCCCCTCTCTATCTCCTTCTTCCCCCAAGTGTGCGCGTGTGAGATGTTTCTTTGTTCACATCCATTTCTTTCTCCCATCTCCCACTGCCTCTGTGTGTCTTCCTCTATTTTTCAACCTCTTATTTCCCTGTCTTTGTCCTAATCTCTCTCTCAACGTGCATAACCCTCTCGTTCACATTTCCTATGTGTTTCTGTCCTCCCTTTTCCTTTCTCTGATTTTTCACTGTCCTGCAAATTATTCCATGTTTATCTTTTTATTTTCCGCAAACTAGAATTGAATTCGAACCGAATAACGAAAGTACGAAATATGTTATATCGAAAACCTGAGTTTAAAACTGAAGGAATCTGATTTTTTCTTTTTTCGTAATCAGAGTTCCACAATTGATTGATTGGTTGATTTGCTTTATTTTGCTTCGCTTTTTGTGCCACTTTTGGCTAATTTGCGAAGATGGGGATGAGTGATGATATGATGAATGGACACTTACAAACATCCATACCCAGTCGTGATGTGTTAACCACGCGGTTCGGCGGTTCCAAAATTTTCGGAATCCCAAAATAATAAGATACACATATGCAACATTGCCAGTCTTTAAAACTTAAATTTTCGATTTAAATTCGCTCAACTTACAAGCATATTTTGTGGCATGGAATTGTCCGTTACTGTCATTGAAATGGCATTGCATATGTGGGAAATATTTAATTTCAGGCATTTTCTAGGGGGACATAACCCCCTTGCCCCCTCCTTTCTGAACGCACACGTTTATTCTGGAAATAATTCTTTACTAACTAGGGATAGCCAAATCCGGATATCGGATATTTTTCCATCCGAATTTCAAATATCCGGATATCCTAATGTCTGCATTATCCGGACAGTTTTATCGTTTATTCGTTTCGCGGTCTATCCACATATTATTTTATTCTTTGTGTTCATATTTCACTGTAAGGATTTTCTACAAATCCTTCATCAAATCTGTACTATCCGAAATATCTGGATACTCGGATTTTCCAAATATCGGTATTAACCGGATTATCCGTTGCACCCGAAACGGATATGGGATAATTTGAAATCCGCATATCCGTTAACCGCATTTTGTGGCTGGCCATTCCCATTACCAACCATTCTCAAGCGGGATAAATATTACGACTTAAGCTGTTGAAACAGTATAACAAGCAGGTCCATATATCACCTGGGATTCGAAACCGCATCACTTAAAAAGCTACACTTTCACTCTTTGATAGATGCTTGTCGAGCCTTCTTTGTACAGTCCAAACAATGGGATTCTTACGATTCGAACACACACGACCATCTTGTTTCAATAGCTTGACACGCTTTTCTGTGTTTCTGTCAATGGTTCATATTGGTACCAGAAGATCTTTCCCAGACAGGGCACGCGCATACACTTCCGGTGTTTCAAGGTGCGACCTATTTATGGTCCCGCATAATATGCATTCTATGCTAATGCTTCACATTAGTCGGTCTGATCCTGCTACATGCCACTTCCTATCGAAACACGTGTGTGGGACTGCGTGTCGCAATCACTTTTCGAAACTGGAATAATGTGGTGAAGACTTTGCATACCTTTTTTCCAAACAGTGATGCTAGATGTTGTTGGAGGCAATAATATGCCAAGCCGCATGTCTTGACGCGAGTGTAAGATCGGAAAAAACCGACCTTAGATCACCAACCCCGGGTGTCCCCTTTCGCACAACACTTGAGCAACCTTTTGTTCTGACGTCAGACGAGGAATGCCTACGTTGTTAGGTTAGGTCTGGTTCTATTAGCATAAATACACTGAAAATTTATTATTTATGCTAAGAGAACTAAACCTACATAGCCTAACAACTTCGGCATTTAGCCTAAAAATAAAATTAGTCTCTAGTGACGTCAGATCGCAAGGGTGCAGAAGTGTTGTGCGAGAACGGAAACCCTTCCCGCGTGGAAGTCAGAAGCCCTTCTGACTGCTTTAAGCTTGACGCCCACTGAGACGCGGCAACAGAACGCAACATACCCGTTTCCGGCGTCCCAGTAGGCGGTGGCACGGAAATTATCGCTTCGGTTCCGCGCTTTTCCCTGTAGTTGGCGTTACACCATTTGATTTCAATATAAGCAGACAACAGAAGTTCTATTGCTTTCTGTTGCCTCGTTTCTTTGCGTCTCAGTGGGCGTTAAGCTTGACGCTCATTGAGACCCGGCGAAACACTGAAATATCTGGCAACAGAACTTCTGTTGTCTGCTTCTATTGAAATCAAATGATGGAACGCCTACTACAGGGAAACGCGCGGAATCGAAGCACGGAATTTCCGGCTAGGAGTCCACAGGCTATCATAAGGGTTATCTATCGCCCACTGAGACGCCGGAAGCGAAACTGTTCCGTTCTGTTGCGGCGCCGAGCTTTAAGCCTCTAAAGGAAAACCCCTAAGCGGCAGTTTTCCCCATCCCCATCTCAACATCATGTCAATTTAACTCAACTTTTTTTGCTGTTTTGTTTTTCATTCTGGACTTCAGGACGGTCAAATAAACAACCGTGTCTTAACGGAATTCGAATTAGGAACCCCTGGCGTCCTAGCACGCTGTGCTAACCACTCCGCCACGGAGGTCGACACCGACTATATCTGTCTCAGCTATCTCTAGAGAAAGGCCGCGCATAGCGGCAGAAAGGGGGAAGGCGATTAGGCAGAGCGAAACAGTATACGATGCTCGAAGGCTGGTAACTGCAGTCGCTTTCCCCTCCTCCACGTAATCCCATTCCCTTTCACGTCTTCATTGGTGGACCCGTCTCGTGTCACTACTTGTGAAGAAACTTGTTTTCGTTCGCTTGCTCCAGAGACACCTGAGACAGAGTATAGGCCTCCCGGCTCCACAAAAAAAAAATTTAAAAAAACGGAAAAAATGAAGGTATAGAAGCAGTAAATTTAAAAAATGGCATGGGAATACGTCATGAAAGACTCACGTTCCATAATGAACACCAATCAATCGTTTATCGCTTCCGCGCGCGGCTTTGGTAAACGGAGGCCAGAGGAAGCTGCTCTTCGCCACCCCGTGCATGACTCGCCACACGCATCCCACGACATAATTCCTACTTGCGCACACAAAACGCCACAGTCTCGGGCAGTTTATTAAAATTATTCCCCCCAATTGATCGGAAAACCGTGGGAAAGCAGCGACTAGTGCTGCCAACTACTGCCCAGAACGTACACTGCAAGTTAGCACTGCATGTCACGCTACAGAACCAGCCTCCGGGCGATACAGCACACCCAGGTGAATGTCCTCGCATGTTCACGGGACACTCTCGGCGTGCCTAGTTGCCTGACTGACTAGCCCAGTCCCAAACAAAGAGCGGTAGCTACGTTCTAGGACTCTTTGCTTCGCGGTCGCTTACAACAGGCGTATTTAGACGTGCCCTTTGTATTATTTACGACCAGCCATATCAATAATATCCAGCCTAGGCTCTGTTCAACGAAAGGTATTGTAGGTGAGAGTAGTTATGTTCCCGGATAGGGGTCGATAAATCAATTGATTGGAAAAGATCGATGAAAGATCAATTGATGATAAAGGGCAGTGGACAAGCAAGCATTGTTTGTTTTTGGAGAGAGGCCAGAAATGGGCGGGGTTTGAGATATGGGGCTGGATTTTGATTGGTTGTTTGGATGAGGAGATGATGACGTCATAGGTGTTTTGAGTTTTGATTGGTTGAAGAGTTTTTTGACCCCGGAACGGGAAATTCCCGAGCTTGATTTCAACAGGAAATTACTGAGTCAGTTGAATGACGATTAAAATGTTGTCTGAGAAAGGTGAAAGGTTATAGATAAGAGGTTGAGGTTTAGAAAATGTTGTGTGAATCACGTGAAAATCACGTGATAGGAAATTGTTGATTCGGGTCGATTCTGAGAATTTCCCGCCAAAATCACGTGAAAGTCACGTGACCGGAAATTCCCTGCTCGGGTTAATGTTCGAGTGAACAAGCAGACAATGTTATTATTTGGCAGGGTTCCAAAAATGTGTGGAGTTTGAGATAGAGGTTAAAAGGTTATAGATAATGGATGGGAATGTTTTACTGTTGTTTTTTTATTTTATTATGTTTGTTTTTCGGTACAGAGGTTGATTTAGGTTTTCGAATTTAATGACGCATTCAGTATAGAGGTCAACAACCTGTCTTTGAGAAGCCGGGAAAATGTTGCTGACTCATTTGATTCAAAGATCGTTGTATTAATTTAAGAATACAAAAAGTATTTATTTGGACATGTTTAAGGAAAATGACGTAATAGGAAGAAGGGTATATATATGTAGACGGTATAAAAAGAACGAGAGAGTGTCACAATGGCAGAGTATTACATAACGTTTCCGGAGAAAGCTCTGAATTTCTACGAGATAAGTTACGAAGAGTTTTGGGAAGTCATAGAATCCTGCGGCGATATCGATACCGATCGTGAGGCTGTACAGCGAGTGTTGAAACAGTTCCCGTTTATGTACGTAGCACTACGTGAAGCTCCATGGTGCGGATGTTACCTGTTCAATAGATCGGGAGAAGCAGTCCATCATTCCTGCGAGACGTTGAAGGAGATAGTGGAAAGAAAAAAGTTTACGGATGGGAGAACAGGATTTCCCAGTCACAAATGTTCGTGTGAACTCATTCAGAGGAAGGATGAAGATGAGATTGCTGAAGCTTTAAAACAAAGAGTGAAAGAGTGGCTTGCCGTGTTAGTGAACAAAACTATTTTGTGGTGTACTACCTGCAACCGTTCTCTACTACGTAAATTAGAAGGACATCCCTGTTTTCCAGCGGTATCTTCGAATCGTCTTGGTTTTTCCAGAGCCCTGTTCGATAGTGATGTAGAAGATACTGTGCCGGTACCGTTATCACCAATACCTGGAACCCCATCACCTATTGTATCAGATTGTTTTTCTTTGGCTGATTTATGAAAGTGTTCAGTTACCCCTGCTACCGATTTTCGGGGCATTGTAATAACTACCTATCAGTCGATTCTCGATACAAAACTTACGAAAAGTGGCCTGTAGGATTACAACAGACACCTGAAGAGTTAGTGACTGCAGGATGTTACTATTCAGGCCACGGTGATAGAGTACTGTGTTCATATTGTTTTTATGGCTTTTGTGATTGGACACCGGAAGATTGTCCTGTTATAAGACATCTGGCAGCAGTGCCCCATTGTAGTTTTATACAAAGTGTTGCATTACTACATTATAAGGTCGAATGTAAATATTGTGCTAATAGAGAAAAGTCTGCAAAAAAAGTTATTGAAAAAAATGCAGATTCTGTAATGATTTGTAAAATCTGTTTTTTGAATGTTTGCGATATAGTGTTTCTCCCGTGCAGACATTTTGTCAGTTGTCGATCCTGTGCCTCACAACTCGATAAGTGTGCTATATGTCGTGGATCTATTAAAAATACATTGACAGTTTTTACCTGTTGAACAATGGATGTATGTTTTTTGGACGTTCAAGGTTTACGAGGAAAAGACGGTGAATTTGTGTGGAAAGAAGTCGGAATATTGAAGTCTCCTTTTGAATGTACATTTGATTATTTAGTAAAACCTCCATACGGTCTACATTTGTTAAGTGAAAAATATCGTCGTGTGAATTATTGGCTCCGTGCAAACAAACACGGACTCTCCTGGGAAAATGGTTGGGTACCGTATGAGAAGTTAGGAAATCTTTTATATTCTGTACTTGTAAATGAAAATGTGTATGTTAAAGGTACTGAAAAAACTAAATGGTTGGAAAAATGTATCGGAGAAAAACGTATGAGTACGTTAACCGTAGATAATATTGAAGAATTTGGGTGTCCAAAATTGGAGAGTGTGAAACTTTCGGTAGAGAAAAAGAAATGTAGAGAACATAGTGAATCAAAAAATGTGAACAAAACCTGTGCAGTTGAAAATGTTTGGAAAATGTACCATTTCTACTGTAATAGAGAAAAATAAAAAACTGTTTAACCTTTTTTCAAATGTTTTATTTACAATTTAATAATATACATATAAAGATATACATTTACAGTAAAAAATACATAATGGATAATAAAGTTATTTATAATATCAATGAATGTCCAAGATTGTGTTGAAGATATATTTCAATCATCAATTCGTTGTACCAGAGAACGTGAAAATGGCTTATCAGGTTTTCCGGTACTTCTTTTCTTTCTGAAAACATATTCTTTTCGATACAATGCACAAAAGTCTGTATATGTGGCTGTAATTTATGATAACGTTCGTTCGTTAATTTTCTTAAGGGTGTGAAAAGTTCACAAAAAAATAAATGTAGTTCCGGGGGTGTAAAAATAAAAGCATCCGGTGAGGAATGTTGATACATGGAAACACAACGTTTTCCGAAAAAATTTACAGCACTGACAGTAATATTCCCTGTGACGAGATAATTAAATCGTCGACCTGTTTCGATGTAATCAAGTACATCAGATTTCAAAACACACAATTCTCTAATCTGTGAAGAATTAATTCGTACAGGTAATCTTCCTTGTTGCGAAAACTCCCATACCAGATTGAAAGGTGTTTGTTTTTCGAATCCTACTGCTACATATTTGGTTTTTTCTGTGTTCAGAAAGTATATATTTGCAAGATAAAGATCCAAACAGACATCTATGTTGTGCAGTTCCGAACATTCGGTTTTATTTTGGGAAGAACTGTTTTCTTGACGTATTTTCATGAAATCACAATCCTTTGTCACATCCGGTTCACTCTCGATCGGTTCAGTTTTTATAACAGGAATCTCAATTTTGGTAGGGGGCAGACGTCTACGTTTTCTACATCTAGAAACACCATCCTTATGAGTAATACGGTCTAGAAGCTGATCATGTTTTTCCATTGTAGAATTTTTGACCGGTTCCATGATGTTTTCACTAAAGGTGTCAAGATGATACTGAGAGTGAGCAGAATCATCATACATATTTTATATAGAAATCACCTTATACACTCCCGAACAGGTTTGATGGAACGACACACTTGTGCTCCTTTAGGACACTTTGAATGCGGTAAACATTTGAAGATCTGACGAAAACGGTGTAAAATATATTCATCTTTACTGACACCCGGTGGGAATATCCGGATGAAATCCCTGGTTGTGACGTGATGCGCTTTATAATAAGCATATACACAACAGTAATGTCCGCAAGTTGTAGCAAATATTCCTTGTAAGGGGGTATTATTGTGAGTCCAGATAGAGGAATGACGGTTCAAGAATGTTATGAATTCTGGGTAATAGGGGTGGAAACCGTATGAATCAAAATATTCTGCCTTATTGTTTTTGTCGAAATAGAAAGCAACCCAGTGTGTTCCTTCGGAATCGGAAGTATCCGTGTTTGCAATTATCAAAGCAGGGGTGGAGAACGTTCGAGGCAGAAGATCTCTCGGGTAAACACCACAAAAAATTGTTTTGGTGGAACAGTTGTGAGATAAAATATGTCTGATCTGTGATGTGTTCATGTCGGATACGTTTATAATAAAGTACACAAACACGGTAGTCTTTTTCTATTACGATACAGGTAGGTTTCTGTGGCAGAAAACAGGAACACATCAAATTTATAGAGTAAAATTGTTATGTTTATTAGTGAAGGATAACACCTCTGTCTTTTGTCACATCCAAGGCCACTTCGAATTCAGCATAGAGAAGACAGGTAACATTTTCCGACAGTTGTGGAGAAAACTGCATTTCTACTCCTAAGGTACCTTGTTCCTGTAGACTCATGTGTGTATCGTTTCCTGAAAAATCTGGTGTAATGTCGTAAATCAGAAAAAATGATCCGTTTTCAAACATCTTCCTTGTTATCTGATGTCCATAATTATTGTGATGGATACCTGTGCCGGAAAAGAGAGTTTGGTAGGCACGTGTTACTAAACCGCCATTTCCTCCTGTACTGATTCGTAAAGGTTCAGAAGGTGTGAGCTCTCCATTTTTTACAAGATGGAAAGAAGATAGGTTAAAACTTCTAAAGTCGAACGGATTTTTTTTACTGTCTCCGAGAAAGCTGGCGGTGGATACCATAGTAAAAAGAATAACATTCGGAAAAGGACCTTGAAAAGCATTGTCGATAGAAATCTGTTGCGTTCCTGCAACGTAAGAGTATGCCTTGATAATACTTCTTGTGAACGGATAATGTGCAGGAGCGTAAGAAAGTGCTCTGTCTATAGCCAAACTGGTGCTAGGAGTAGGAATGACGTGATTTATTTCGAGAGCAGCTTTTAAAATTTTTATTTGTACGCTAGGTGAATCTTGATCTCCCCAGATATAAAAAGCATCACGTGACTTGATAAGTTCGATACGTACTTCCACACCATTGAGTAGATATTTAGGCTGATTGAAAAAATCTATGTGGAGTTTTCCCATAAGTTCCATTTCGGCTGTTACTTCCATAGGATTTCCTGATGACGGAACGTACTGGAAAAAATTTTTTCGGGTGGTGAAACCTTCGTTATTGGTTGTGATTTTATCTTGGTTTCCAGGTGTGTCCAGGTACCATAAAGCATTAGTAAGATGTGTATTTGCAGCATCAGTACCGTAATTGAGAAGTACCTCAAAAATCGATTTGTATGCATAATTGTTGTCAGCATTTGTTACAGATATACCGTTGATAGCAACGTTACATTGTGAAAATAGAGTATTGAGGAGATAATTTACTACCCCACAATTTTTTGTGGTTGCATTATCGGTCGGCAAAGCACTCATACGACTCCCATCTTGTTTGACCATCTCCACCTGTAAACGAAGATAAACAGATGCAAGATCCAGAAAATCTGTTGCTGTTGCAGGTATGAGAAATGGTATCACGTTCTGGTTATCGATGGATGCAATAGGTTTGTAGGTAACAGTGTAGGTTTTTTCGACATTTTGTTGAATAGGTTTTTTCCGAAAAAGATCGAACTGTGAAATCATACACGTGTTGTCCTGCATCATTGTGTAAAAATATTTTTGACTTTGATATTCTTTTTGATTTTTCTGATCCTCGAGGTTCTAACACAGGTACCTGAATGTTTTAACATCGAATGAGTATTTTTTCTTGTAATTCTTCTTCTTATACCCGAACCTGTCAGAGAATCGATTTTTGTAGTGCTCTAGTTTTAAGATTCTGACCAGCTTCACGTATTCGCTGACGAACAATAGTTTTCGGAGTCTGCTGACTTGTTGTAATCTTGGTAACAATATTAGCACCAGTTTTTAAAGCTTTTTGTTCCATAGTTTTTGTATCGTTCCAGAGAAAAGGTTTTATCATTCTGAAGAGTCCAGTAAAAAAAATTATCAGACGGCCGCTGTAAACGAAGATAGACAGGTTCGAGAAACGAAGATACATTCTGGTTATCGAAGGAAGCAATAGGTTTGTACGGAATAGTATGTTTTTTCTGAAAAAGGTCGAACTGTGAAATTACCCAGGTGCTGTTCTGTATCATGATGTAAAAATATCTCTGACTTTGATATTTTGTCTGATTTTTCTTTTACGTGTTTTCCTAGATTTCGATGATGTTTTTCGACGTTTTACAGATGTACGTTTTTTCTTGATTCTCGAGGTTCTAGCACGGATACCTGAACGTTTTAACACCGAATGGGTATTTTTTCTTGCAATTCTTCTTCTTATACCCGAACCTGTCAGAGAATCGATTTTTTGTTGTGCTCTAGTTTTAAGATTCTGACCAGCTTCACGTATTCGCTGACGAACAATAGTTTTCGGGGTTTGCTGACTTGTTGCAATATCTGTAACAATATTAGCACCAGTTTTTAAAGCTTCTTTTCCGATAGCTTTTGCACCACTCCAGAGAAGAGATTTCACCATTCTGAAAAGTCCAGCAAAAAGAGAACCTAATCCTCTTCCTTTCTGAATTCTGTTAGAACGAAAAATGGGTCCGATTCCTCCATGTATTTGGGTTGTGTAATATTCTGCTTGCGAATTCATGATGACTCATTCGTTTACCAATATAGACTGAGAAAATAGTGTTATGTCGGTTTTTTAAAAGGATTTTGTTTTTTTACGAAAATGTAAAACAGCGATAGTAGGAACGGAACCGTTTCTTAAAGGTAAAAAGTTTCCTTTTTGATCGTTCAAAGTAATTTCTATTGTTTCAAAAGAACTTTTATCCAGAGAAACATAGTGAATCGGATTGAATGTGTGATGAGCTACAGGTATCGTACATGTGGTATCTACTTCTGAACATTGTTTTCGAGTAAGACGTAAAAGACGTATCATTTCTTCACCGACCAACTGTTGTTTTACAATATCTGAATATACAAATATGTAAGGATTTTTATCGACAACGTTATTAGATATTACGTGCGAAGAGTAGATAGATTTTAATATATCATATCGAAATTTAGCATAGTCGTCTGTTAAATCTATCGGTGTTATTGTATTGTCTACAGAGGCATCGGGTTCAGGGTCGAGCATTCCTGTTTCGGACAAGTGTTTATATACGGCAGCTTTAAAATAGAATCGAAGATGAGTAGGAATAGCTACATTTGCAGGGTTGGTTTTCAGGAAAAAAATAAGATCATCTATTGTATAAGTAGCTGCAGGAAAATAAAACGGTTGATCGTTAATATATAGTGTGTTATCTGTAGAAACAGATGACTCGAATGAACTCCATTGCGGGTCAGCCAGAAGATGCCAGAATTTGTAAAGCACAGATTTTCGTATTTCTCGATTATCGGGAAGGGAAGTTACGATCGACGAAATCAAGTCGTCAACATTTGTGTATGTTCGAACAGGAAATGTTAGTTGTCCTGAATCTGTTTCCAGAACGTTATCATAAAGAGTTGAATGACATAATTCTGCTAAACCGACTTCCCACAAATCTGGAGGCAGATCGATACGTTTTGCCAATTTTACAGTAAAATGAGTTAATGTGTTGTTTGAAAAATATTTTTCTGATGAAGACGATGGGAGGTAGATGTAGAAATTATCATCCATTCTGACTGAACAAGAAGAACTCACTGATTCGAAATGGTGATATATTTCGATATATATTGAGGTTTAGTTGTCTGCTATTGGTTTCAGCGATGATGCCTTGATCCATGAATCAAAACTGGAGGGATAACCCAGCCAACGAACAAGGTATTCTAAATTTTTACCTTTACCTCGTGTTTTTAAAATTTTATCAATTTTATACTCTTCGTCAGGATTCGAATATACTTTCTGAACCTCCTGTTTGTAAAATGTTCCTTTTACAGGTTCACCATTTAAGTCGTCCAATATGTAAACAGGTACCGGCTGCCGTTGAACGACGGAATGAATCTTAAAAAGTTCTCGTGACCACGATTGTTCGTATCCTTTTTCGAAATGTCCTTTAACAACAGAAATTCGCACAATGTCCCCAACTTTCAAATCTGAAATTGTGTGTGAGATACGGTTGTTGTGTCTATTGAGATGTTTCCACACTGTGTAAACATTAGTTTCGTTTACATCTTGAGGTGCCATTCCTATGGAACGATGGATCGCAGTATTGTAACCTTCAAGAAGTTGAGGTAAAATATCTATGTAACGTCTTGTCTGTTTTGCTGTAAAATATTTCCACATTCGTTCTTTTAACGTTCGGTTAAAACGTTCCACTATACTTGCTTTTACAGGGTGGTTAATTGCGATCGAAAAGTCTACTTGTTCATTTTTCAGAAAATTCTGGAACACAGAATTCGTAAATTCTGTTCCTTGATCTGTCTGTAATGTGGCAGGTTTTCTTTTGCTTTGTTCAAAAATGGTTCTGAAAGCTTCGGTTACAGAATTACTTGTTTTATTTTTTAGGGGTAATGCATAAGCATATTTTGAAAATACATCGATCACTGTTAGGAGATATTTAAATCCGTCGTTATGTTTTTGTATCGATGTCATATCGTTAAGATCGGCTTCCCAGAGCATATCTATGTTCCATACATTGTAATGGTTTCGATGAAATCTTTTTCGTGCACTTTTGTGGAGAGTGTATGTTTCCTGGTGCATTAACCAATTTTTTACTGTATCACGAGATATATTCCTATCTCGTACAGCTTTCCATAAACGATCCACAGATGAAAATGAGGCTCTGTGTTGAGGATCGTAATATATTCTAGCAAGAATTTTATCATGTTTTACTTTAGGGACTCCCATGATTGGTCTCTCTGTCTACGACTTTTTCTTAAAGGAACGAGTTTGTATGCATCAGGTGTTCTCAAAAATGGTGAAGTTTTTCTGGAAACACGTAAGACAACATTTTTCTTCTTTTTTTTCGCAGGTTTTCGTTTACGAGACGGACCAGGAACCCCCGTTGGTGATGATGACGATGAAAAATTTAAAGATCTCGGTTCCGGAAGCGTTTTTTCCTGATCTTTTTCGATTAGACGTTGGGCTGTAGATTGATACTCATCAATAATATTTTCTAACTGCTGTCTTGTATTACGTGGTAATGTTTCTACCAGGTTTGGAGGAAAATATGTTGATCCTGGTGAAATACTAGAATCACCATTATCCTGGATAATAGGAATCTCTAATGGTTCTTTCGATTTTCGACTCAACCATAAATACTCATCCAATTCTTTTCTATAAAGACGCCATTTTTGGTCATCTGGTATATTTTTCATTTTAAAAATTTCGTTCATTTTTTTATCCAGAACAGATAATTTTTGATTTATAGACTGTTCGGAACCGCGAATACGTGTCAATTGTTCTGGTGAAAGAACAATCATTTTTTTGTAAACAGGTGTCATTTTTAATGTGGAATGAGAGTTCCGAGAAGACCTGATAATAGAGATCCTAAAAGTAGGGGTAGAAACCCTCCTTTTTGAACAAGAATTTTTCTTCGTTTCTCGATATTTACTTTAGGTTTTACAAGTCTACGTAAAACAGTTTTGTAAGGTGTTAGACGATTCTTTACAGACGGACGAAGTTTTATATTGCCTTTTAAAACATTCAGACAACATTCACTGATAAAACGGATTGTTTTTTTGGGAGCACTTTTCAATAATGTTTTACGAACTTTTGTTGGGGAATTTTTCAATATGTGCAAAAAAGGTGAATGTGTTTTAAAAGAAATATTCTGTTTAGAACGTAAGTTGGTACGTCTCTTCCTCGTTTTCTTCATCTCGAGGTTTCAGGCATTCCTGAGGAAGATATATGGTTGAATGATCTGTATTAAAAATATCTGTTTGATAACGTAAAGGATCCGGTGTTGACTGGGAAAGATCAATATACAAATAACTGTGAGGTTCTATTGTTGCATCTATATATACTTTTTCAAGTTCCTTCATGCGATGAGGTTGAAGTTGTCGTGCAAAAACAGTAAATTGGTTCATATCTCGTGGATTTTTAAATATAACAAAATGTTTTACGTTCAAAGAAATATCTCTACAATTTTTTCCTTGGTGAAAAAGATTCTGTGTTATAAAAACAACTGAAATATTTTTGTGGTGACTACCTTTCGTAAAAAGATCTGCAACTTTTTCTCCTTCAGCAACCATCATAAGATCATCTAGCACTATAAGGGTAGGAGTTTTTCCGTTCCATGATTGCCAATTAACAATTCCTTTATGATATTCCACATCACCAATATTTTTTGGGATACTATTTTCCTGATCGTAACACCACACTATTTTTTTAACAGGTTTTTCGACAAAAGAAAGAATAGAATTGACAAGTTTTGTTACAAAAGTAGTTTTTCCACTTCCTGATGCTCCACAAACCATCATTGTAAAAGGATGGATAAGTTTAGGAAACATTTTATATTAAGCAAAAATTTTACAGATTTGTATCCAGGAACTTGAAAGAAAATGACGGTTTACCAGACTATTACTACATTTTATATTTATTTTGTACAAGATTATATAATACAAGTATACAATATAAAAAATACTGAAACAAAATTTGAACTTTGGACCTAAAACCTATTACAATACCTATTACAGATTAGGATTACAGACATATTTATAACCTAATCTGTACGGTATCCGAAAGGAAATGATAAATGTCGGTGGTCAAAAAAACGTTTCATTAATACTGGCTGAAACAATTTCTTTTCATTTGTACTGATAACTTGAAACTGTTTTGTTCTTCTAATTCTAAAGATATTTTCTACTGTAACGTCAGATTTTTCATTGTTCATCATATCACACATAGTATCAAAGTTGACCAATTTTGATGTGGAAGTGTTTAAAGTGATCCCTTTAACTTTACAGATATATTGGGGTTCAGAAAGAGGTTTTTTAATTTTCATACTGTAACTTTTTGGTCCTGTTGAGACAAACTCTTCACAAATTGCATCGGGACCGAAATCACTTAATTCATCGGTGAGATCCCCTAATTTATCACCTGTTCGGGGATGATATTCCATTTCAGGACTATCTATGTAAATCACCGAATCTGTGTCACAATAACATACCCTGTCATCCAATTTTTCAAGAAGTTCATACAGTTTCAAACGAGCATGACATGTCGTAAAAGCTGCAATAGGAACGTTTACTTTTCTGTTCAGGGTGATTGCCTCTTCAACATATTTCCAGTTTACTATAACAGTATCCTGATTGATAAATATAACTCCTCCGATAATTATATTAGGATCGGTCATTTTATCGAGGAAATCTTTCGACTCCTTGATAATAGATGTTTGGGAAAGGTTATCTCGTTGACAAAATTTGCCCCATAAAGAATTAAGACAAAGTTTAGCCAAAGTACGTTTTCCAGGATTGATCTCAATATTGTCTTCCTCCAATAGAATCCCCTCTTTATCAAAGTAGTCCTGTAGGTATTTTTCTTTATCCATTCTGTTTTGACACCAAGTAGGCCACCCACTGGCTTCCTGTTTTATTTTCAAAAATGTGTTGACATACTCAGCAAACAGTCCTCCAGTTTGTGTAACAGGATTGTACATAGATGTTTCATATTTCCACACTTCCGACATCTCCAACATTCTGTAACCTAAACTGCAAGCTTTACGTACTTCTGCGATAACCCAAGTTCCTGAAAGTGCACGCTGTTCATCTGAATGTTCACAAATACCTTCACATTTTAGTGTGATAGCACATTCTTTACATAATACAAACATCAGTTTTCCATTTATTTTGGAGGGTAAAACAGGGTGGAGAAGGGTTGTAGGGGGTAGAATTGTACATTTAACAAGTCCTTCCATGTTTAAAACTTCATCGACTGGAGGAATAGAATTTCCTAAAAATATGGTAGGATGGCTTACAGGATAGGTACAATATTTGTTCACATAAGGGTACAAACTTGTAAAATCGTTGTATTGTAATTTCTCATTTTCCTTGATTCTGTAATAAGTTCTGACTGTTTCAACTCTTCCGCCATATAAGGCATCTCTCGGATTTAAAGGAATACAGCAGACAATAGGGTGTGTAGATAGATGTCTATCGAGTTCAGGATCAGTTTTTAATATTCTATCAAAATCGCATTCCCACATTGCGACAACATGGTAACCTTCAGAACGTAAAGCTGCAAGTTTACGACATGTTGTTTCGTATCTAAAAGCTGCAGTGTTTAGCATGTCACTATTGGTTTGACCGTCATTTTCCTGGGTGTTTTCATCTTCCGTGATATCTTTAGGATACATATCCCTGTTTGTTGATATGCATCGTCTGCAGCCGTGCCAGAAGCAACCAAGCGCTTCGTACACTGTATTTGTCTCCTCGTGATATCCATCTACTTTATAACGTCCTCCTAAAACATATTTTTCACGAGTACGTCCGCCGTGGAGAAGTATTATGTGATTTTGTTCTTCAACATAGGTCAACCATTTCAACGCAAATTTTGACATTTTATCTGCATGATGGTAACCTCCTTTAGGAATTATTCCTATAGTGTTAGCGGGCATAAATTTATGTCTGTAAATTAATGAACACGCTGATGCTATAGTGATACAATTCCTAAAAATATCTATTTTACATATATCCAGAAAATTCTGTCTCAGTTTCAGACATCCTTGTCTTAACAAAGTAACATCTTTAATACAATATTGGAGTAGTTCTGTTTTGTTGTTGAAAGGCATATTTTTTTTGCATTCAGTATCATACCAAGACATGAAATTTGTCTGATCTTCAATTGTTTTCATATATTCATATCCGTATGCAGAAGGAGGAGGTGTAGGTCCTATGTAATTTCGATTTTTGTATGTGTTCCACAAATGCGGATAATATCCTTTCTGCACTGGAAGACCGAACAGTTTTGAAAACCCTGCAAGATTCGTTTGAACATAATTAAGACTGTCGATAAAGTAGAGATTTTGGTACGTCATACTGATGATTTTGGTTCCATCCAAGATTATACGAGGTTTCATCCCTTTTTCCAACATTTTTCTCAATATAAACGTGCAATCATAACCTCGTGCATTGTGTGCACAAATAGTTATATTGGAAAACTTATGTTGCAGTTCAAGATAGGAGAGAAATGTTTCTACAGGATCATCCCAGAATATAAACTGTCTTGTACCACAGACAGAACACGAAACTGTTAAATCCTCTTCGTTATGACATGCATGGCAGGCTGTTTGTACCACGATTAGATTCGGAACATGAAGAAAAGTTTTTTCTTTATCGCAGTACGGAATATCAGTATAACATTCGAAATCATAAAACACAAATAGAAATTTCGAATTCTGTTTAGCTTTTGGAATGGACATGTAACACATATGATTTATAGGTTTCACACAGTTACAGACAGTACAGTATTTCATGTTACACCTATGTACTTTCTCATACGAATTATTTGTGAGAACAATTCTAAAACATCGAGGACACTGTTGGATTTCACTACATACTGTACCGTTTCGAAATAGTGTAGAAACATGATTTGTAAAACATTTCTCATTTTTGAAAATTCTGTGACATGTTTGACATGTTTTATAAACTCCTGTTTCAGGTACGCATGGAGGGATTGCGCGACACATGGAACACATTTGTTTGCACTGATGAATATGTGGTTTACAAAATATAAGTTCGTTACATCCCTGGCATTCCTGTTTTGCTGCAAAAGCTCCAACACGGTTCACAATAACATCGTAATGCTGCCGAGTACTGTCGTATAGAAGATATATGTATTTGGAGACATTCTCGACCTCTCCTTCAAAAAGAATATCTTTAACATCACGAAGGTTATTGTACACAGTGATTTTATATTCTGTAAGAACTTGTTGAAATTTTTTGAGTTCAGGAATTCCACTTCCGACACACGTATTGTCTGTTAGATTTACACCTGCCTTCCGCATTAGTTCAAAAACAGGTCTAAGAAGATTTCTATTTCTTTTATATTGTGCATATGATGGATCTTTATCTACATGGGCTTTCCCTATAACCAGAGCTTCAGCTAAACAAAGAGGTTTTTTTCTATTTGGTACACTGACAACACTTCTCTTCAGTGTACTTAGGATATAATTTGGTAAACAATAGGCACGCTTACCGTCTCCTCCTCCTCCGACGGGTATATCAACACGGTCAGCCCGTAAAATTAGACGGTCTGTACTTGAAAATGTTTTTGCACTTTGTAGTATTTTATGCATAACAGTCCATACCATATCACTATGTAACTGATCACTTCTATGCCATCCGATATAAATATCTTTTACATTTGGGTCGGATATGTTAGATAGTGTTAAACCTATTTTATCTCCGTCCTTAGCATTCTTTTTCACATAGGTGAGAAGGTTTTCAACACCTTGACGAATCCAACTATGAGGGTCAACATTTTCTGGAGGATGTGAGAAACTGAATTCCACACGTTGTCCCTTGGAACGAAATTTAGGATATTCACGTTCCTGAATATTGTGTAACAATATATTTCCTATGTGTTCACGAGGTATTGTATCACGTTTTCTTTTCTTACCTCTTCTATGTGATTCAGAAATATTCTGAGGTGACTGTTCAACTGTCGGTAAGGGGTCCTCTCTCCAAGACGGTCCAGGTAGAGGTTCCGGGTCTGGTCTGGATACGGCATTCCTTGAAGTTTCTTGAGATGATGCAGTATCGGATGTGTGAATATTCGGTGGCGATGATACTCCTTTTCCGAAAAGTTCGGGTGTTGTTGTTGTTGTTGTTGTCACTGCCCGTAGTAATTGATCATACTCTTCAACTAAAGAGACAGTCTCTCCTTCAATTATCCTTTGTGCAATGTACGCCAGCAGTTTTCGTAACTGGTCAGCTGTTTTGTAATACCCGTTACGATATAACACTAACAATTCGTCAGCAGATAACTGTAAGTCCATGATAGGAGGATAATAGTATTCCAGAAACTACTCACGAAAGAGGGTGTCTATGTTATATACCTCAGCATCACAATACTGATTCTAACGGTTTTACTGTCTGATTTATAGGTTTCCAGGAAATAAGTAACAATCTTTCTGGTATCTACGACCCCTTTTATTTTAATGATTTATCTAACGGTTTCCTGGTTGTATTGTAAACTTTCTAGAAATGTGTAACGGTTTCCTGGTTCTTATCTATAAACAAGGTTAAAGTCTTCGATAATGAAAAGATATTTCTAATAAATAGAACAACAATTGTAGAGGTCGAATTGCCTGATAACCTAAAACTTGGCAAAATTTCAGAAAACCTAAACATTTCAAAGGGACATAGTCGTGTTGCTGATTGAGTTAGCCTGAAAACCGTTACAGATTCGGAATCTGCACATCGAGACCTTTTAGTAGAGTGGTCGGAAGGGGAGTCTTCGATTGGTAATAAAGGAAGTAGGAAACTGTTGATCCTAGAATGATGAAACCTTTTCCAATAGAAAGAGGACTTCATTCCGAGTTCAACGACCTATCGATCATCCTTCTATCTCAATTAGGCACGGAGATATAACGATTTGGAAATTTGCCAAAAATTCAAAAAAAGTTCAAAAAAAAAAAAAAAAAAAAAAAAAAAAAAAAAAAAAAAAAAAAAAAAAAAAAAAAAAAAAAAAAAAAAAAAAAGTTCAAAAAAAAAAAAAAAAAAAAAAGTTCAAAAAAAAAAAAAAAAAAAAAAAAAAAAAAAAAAAAAAAAAAAGTTCAAAAAAAAAAGTTCAAAAAAGTTTGGGGTCAAAGGTCATTCACCATTTTTCAAGGGCCCGGGCCGGCCCTGGTTTTAACATACAGTAATAACTTCACCAAACGTTATTCATCATTTCATAGGGGCCCTGGTTTTCGATATACATACAGAAATAACGTTACGATGGTTATTCACCATTTTTCAAGGGGCCCGGGCCAGCCCTGGTTTTAACATACAGTAATAACTTCACCAAACGTTATTCATCATTTCCTAGGGGGCCCGGGCTGGCCCTGGTTTTCGATATACATACAGAAATAACGTTACGATGGTTATTCACCATTTTTCAAGGGGCCCGGGCCGGCCCTGGTTTTAACATACAGTAATAACTTCACCAAACGTTATTCATCATTTCCTAGGGCCCGGGCTGGCCCTGGTTTTCAACTTGCAGTGAAAACTTCACCAATCGTTATTCATCATTTCCTAGGGGGCCCGGGCCGGCCCTGGTTTTCAATATACATACAGAAATAACATTACGATGGTTATTAACCATTTCCCAAAGGGTCCGGACCGGCCCTGGTTTTCAACATGCAGTGATAACTTCACCAATCGTTATTCATCATTTCCTAGGGGTCCGGGCCGGCCCTGGTTTTCGATATACATACCGAAATAACGTTACGATGGCTATTCACCATTTCCTAAGGGTCCGGACCGGCCCTGGTTTTAACATGCAGTGATAACTTCAGGAATCGTTATTCATCATTTCCTAGGGGCCCGGGCAGGCCCTGGTTTTCAATAAACATCATTTGACACAAAACCCGGTTCCATATTTTTAAAATACATGCAGTGATAACTTCACCAATCGTTATTCATCATTTCCTAGGGGTCCGGGCCGGCCCTGGTTTTCGATATACATACAGAAATAACGTTACGATGGCTATTCACCATTTCCTAAGGGTCCGGACCGGCCCTGGTTTTAACATGCAGTGATAACTTCAGGAATCATTATTCATCATTTCCTAGGGGGCCCGGGCCGGCCCTGGTTTTCAATAAACATCATTTGACACAAAACCCGGTCCTATATTTTTAAAATGTCTGTTCTGTGTAGTTTCGTAAAAGAGCGGCCGCAAATAACCTGCTTAGGGTTTATTCTTCTTGTAAACCTTTAACCTCATCTCAAAACTGTTGATTACAATTTCATCCTTAACTTTTAAACATTACATCTACCGACATATTGAAACACAGAATTTATAAACACCGGAGAATGAAAAAGACTCGAGAGTTTATCGACTCCTTCATTATTTCTCAATACTCTCAAATGTAACAGAGAATCACTGTGGAATTCTTCTCGAGACTGTTAATTGCTACGTAACCTCTAACCTTTAGAATGATACATAGAGATACTTTCAGAGAACATCAAAACAGCTTGTGAAATATGTTTCCCACTAATTGCTACGTAACCTCTATAACCTTTAGAATGTCAAAACGACTTGTAAAATATGTTTTCCGATTCCCAATTATAATTTGACCGCTAACCTTTAAATGATACACGGAGGATGTTACAAAATTTGGATCAAACTATACCGCCAATATATGGAATATTTATAGCAGTCTTTCTTCACATTTTACCGTCTGCAACAGAACAGAAATGGAGAACGGAAACTTGGTAAGTAATTTGCATGTTTGTCTGTTTCTAACTTATTTTATGTAAAGAGACTAATCACAACTAGACCTCCAGTTTACACCGGGGTTCGAATTGTTAGACCTCCCCGATGACACAGTGGTAACGTCGTCGTCTTGTAATCAAGGGTCCCGGATTCGATTCCCGGTGGAGGCACATTTCGGATCCCACTTTAAACTGTAGGTCTAGTTCCGATTAGCCTTAATGTGCATAAAGTGGACTTTAAACAACCAATCAAAATCAAGAGTTCGAATTACTGTGTATTTTTACCAGGTGTCGAACCCGGGACCTTAATTATGAGACATGTCACCATAGTAAAATCGGATTCGAACCATTTTTATGGGATAGCAGATCCGGAACTCTGATTATAAAACAACTATGTCACCAATGTATTATGAGAAAAACGTAATTAACATACAGGTATTTCATATTAATATAAAAATAACATATTTTCTGATTATATTTTATTATAAACATTTCATATCCATCTAGTCGTATTTTAAAATATATACATTTCATTTACTAAATCACCTATACACTTTCTCGTTTAGACAAACGAAAATCGGACAAAAGTGTTAGTGTATTAGTGGTGTTAGTATTTATTTGTCCAATTTTCTTTTCTTTAGAAGTTCTGACATTTTACTCTCCATCTCCTTTTCATCGTTCTTTTTTGTCTCCTCAGTTTTTTGTTTTCTAATATTTTTGAAAACCTCCATCATTTCGAAACATACACGAAGGGATAAATGAGATGGCACATACTGTGCCTGTTTTACATTTTCCAAAAAATCCCCAAATACTGGGGACGTGTTCTTTTTTTCTGATATGTAACTAAACATTTTAGTGAGCGTGTCGATTTGGACTTCCATATCACGGCAGACCTCCTCCAGGTTCTTCATCAGGTTCTCTGCTAACCCGTTCTCCTCGCAGAAATCTATGTAGCATGCGATCTGTCTCTCCACTTGGCGAGCTTGGACCTTGCTCCACAGATTCCTTCGTTCCCCGGAATGTTCTGCATCTTTAAGATTCCCATGCAATACATTGAATTCAAATGGTAGGGATGCCATATCTGAAAATATAAAGAAAATATGTTAGATATATCGCACGTACACCTTGATTACAGTTATACATTTTTGTTTTAGAACAATCGGGGGTTGGCTCTTTTAGAGGCTTTCCTTCTGTATATGGCTAACGCCGATGTGCAGGAAGAAATCCAAAACATGCAGAGGGCATTTCGCCGGTACACGGATAGAGTGGCAGGAGTCGATGTGGAGGCGCAGACAGCTGGTGACCGTTTAGGCGCTGAATTAGAGGATATCGGACACCGTTTGGTGGAAACACTCCAACGTGCCGTTACCGCGAACAACGGATTCATAGCCAGGCGGGAAGAGTTTAGGAGAGAGTTGGAGGCAGAGATCGGCGAGATCCAGGAAAGGTAATATATTTTTTCAATTATATCTATTACATCATCACCCCTATCTATACAATTTCCAATTTATGTGTGAATATGAAATATTATTATTCTAACTCCCTTCTTTTTTTCAGGCTCCGTCGTATTCACGAAGAACGAGGCGTTCAGTTCTTCGGGTTGGTGCCGGAGCCTCTCCTGGAACTCGTCCGGAATGGTGCTGTTGCACCACCTCCTCCTGCTGCTGTGCCACCCCCTCCTGCCGCTGTGCCTGTTCCTCCCGCCGTTGTGCCGGTCCCTCGTGTTGCTACGCCACCGTCCCCTGTTGCTACGCCACCTTCTCCTGCTGTGGCGTCACCGTCTCCTCCTGTTACGCCTTCAATTATAGATATCACGGATGAAGAGGACGGCGATTTATAATCTATCAATAAATATAGGTAATATTTTTTCTTACCTTTTATTTTTACACGTCTTCCACTTCTGATGTATCGGTCTCCTCGATGATGTTAGGGAATTCACGGTGAGGTGGGGTCAAAGTTCTGGTAAATTTTTCTTCTACTTTGTGAAGGCTAGAAATAAAAAAATATTTATTTCTTACATCATCTCGTCGTAATGGATTGTAACAATAATCCGATAATTCTTCCAGATCCAATGTAGGGCCTTTTACTCCTAATATTTCACCTATCAGGTCCTCAGGGGACACACTGTATCGAAACCACCGGAATATCTCCCCCAGTGTTAATACAGATTCTCGGTACTCTCTCCGAAATATCTGCATTAACGTTGCAACATCGCAATGATCTACCATCATATACTTACCGTGGCAGCCGACCCTATATAATTGAGGAATTTCGTTATTCAGCAGATCTTCCAAATTTTCGTACCGTGTCAATTCGACATCGGTACGGTCGCAATTCAGTCTTTCATTTGCCATGATGATATATTTTGTTGCCCGGCAACGTGGAGGAGCATGTAACTCAGATGTATCTAAATACTCCGAATTTAATTCCGATTCTGTTTCTATACAGATGCAATCCAATGAGGAAAGCCCTGATACTAAAATAAAAGGTCCTGCATTGTATCCGTGTGTCGCTATTTCACTAGCTACACGACTCGTCCATATACCGTACGACAAATGCCCGTATACAGGTGCTCTTTCGAACAGATAGTGTGTCTCACATAAACCGGCTCTGCGATTATTAATAAAACGCATACTGATCGGAAAACCGTTATTTTCAACTTCCAAAAACGTTTCAGACACTAAATTTTGATTGTAGACGGTAATTAAAAAGGATTCTCTGAACCTTACAGGGGCGTCAAAAATAATCAATTTTGTATTCTGATGTCCAAATATTTCCGATTTACAACTTTTAAATTTCTTTGATCTATTAACTGTTACAGGATATGTCTGATACACAGTCTTTTCGGGAGAACACTCTGTATACCCATACATAGGATTACACTTTACATTATACATATCACGTTTTCTCTTCCTCGACAATTCACCAGCATCATCGATACTGTTCTTTCTATAACGTTTAATTTTTTCGTACCCGTGTTGGGCAGCGTTCTTTTCTTCCCACAACTTTCGAAATTCATTCTCCGTAAAATATTTAGGGACATTCACATATGTCTCTTTTTTCGATAACATTCCTGACCGTATCGATGATCGTGGTGATTGTGGAGGAGTCGGTAACGGACGAGAATTCTGTCTAGTTACCGGTTTCTCTGATCGATCAGGAGATGAAGTCATCCCGATCATTCCTCCAATAAATTTCATCATCCACGATACTATACCCATTTTATACTTACCTCCGGATACCGTTATATACCTGGTAAATCACTTCGAAATCGACTCTGAAAGGTAGTCTCTGGATCTCTGGAAGAAGACGATGGTCACACAGGGTGCTCACTGTGATGTAAACATAAACAGATCAATCGTCCTTATATACCTCATCCTCCCTGTTTATCACGCACCTATTTTCTCTGCGCATCCTCTCGCGCAAAGCGTCCAACGCCCACGTACCCCTCCTATCCTCTTCCCACCCCGGAATACTATACACACTATCCCCTTCCGCAAATTGTACTTTTTTTCTATTTACTTTATTTACTCCCTGTTTCTCCACAACTTTTTCCTTTTTCACTTCTCCCTCCATCGGTCGTTACCCTATACGGTCGTTACCCTATACCGACCACACATACAATGACGCCACTATCGATAAACACGCAAAAACATCTCCCGGAAACATACAACGAACTTTATCTCCAACCTTTACACCGTCCACAATACCTCCTTTGTTCTACCCCACTTCCATATCACCCAACAGTCCCACACTCACATCCTGATTTCGTCATTCCAACCGCTCATCTGTAACCTTTCACCTTTCTCAAACAACACTCTCACTCACCATCCCACGCCACCATCTCCCCATACCCCAAAAACCAATCAAAACGCATCCCCATATCTCAAACCCCGCCCATTTCTGGCCTCTCTCCAAACACAAACAATGCTTGCTTGTCCACTGCCCTTTATCATCAATTGATCTTTCATCGATCTTTTCCAATCAATTGATTTATCGACCCCTATCCGGGAACATAACTACTGTGAGCCTACACTTACAATTTTCAGAATTTAAGTGCTTTATTGTTGTGAATCCCGTAAAAGAAAAATACATAAATTCCGCGCCATTGTATATTTATTTATGTAGTTGTTATTACTAAGTTACCTTTTTTTTTACATGATATCATACTTTTCCACATGGCTAATACATATGGTCCTCTGTTTTATACGTAAACATTTATCGAGAAGAATAGTTATTAAAAAAAATATTTTATCTTGTGTTTCATGTCTCGCAACCTCTAGCCCTTTCTTATTTACAGGACTTATATTTTTGAAAGTCTTGTAACAAAAAAAAATTAATAGCACGCGTAGACGCGTACTGCAGAAGAATCTATCTATCTATCCTAATGTCCAAAATTAAAGCAACAAACGGAAATTCTTTCCCGTGTGTCCATTTTACCACATAATACGATCAGGTGATAGTGATATTTATGATGTGATAGACAACTGCTTTAAGATAGAACATAAACTAACCTTACTGTGACAGGATTTATAAACAAAAAAATCACGAGAGCAACAGGTTAAACTTGACAAATTTATAAAAAAATCACACGACGAAAGGATTTCTGTTTGTTGCTTTAATTTTGGACACGAGCGTGTGTATGTGTGTGTGTGTATATATATATATATATAATTGCTTTTTTTGTATTATCGACCCATGGCAGCTAGGGACAACCCATATGACGTCACGTTTAGTGTTCTTTGTGCATAAACATACTACATTTTGCCCGTCTGAGTTACCCTGCCGTTGCACTTTAATATATTCTTAGGTTCAGGAGAATGTAATTTTCGGAAACTTATGATGACTTGCTACATAATCTTAAAGGTTTATTAAACACATTTTTATTAAATCGATTTACACGAGAAATTCTCATCTTCGTTGAAAAGCGTTTGAATAGCTATCCTATCACGTTACAATGTCAAGTTTGGGGCAACCAAATGACGACCTTCACGCAAGAAGGGTGGCTATTTCTACCACACGCCCCCCTCCCCCCACACACACACTCCTTTTATCACGAAATCCATGTAAATTTCTTCTAGAAGGGCAAAAAGGTGATAAATTTCCCTCCTTATTGAAATCCTTGATAAACCCACGATTTCTGCGGGAAATACACAACTTTTAACAAATAAATTATCTTCAGCGCAGTATATAATTTCAACTATTACGTCCACTGTAAGAACAAAGTAAGTCAGTGTAAACACCGACAGCGTGGCTTCTGAGAATCCCTATTGGCCATTCCAATCCCCCCTCTCTCTCTCAATGATGGATTGATTTGTTGTTTTAAGTCCACTTTATGCACAGTAAGGCTAATCGGGACTGGACCTACAGTTTAAAGTGGGATCCGAACCACTTGTGCCTCCACCGGGTATCGAACCCAGGACCCCTTGCCTCTCTCAATGATGGTTGTGTAGGAATTTTGCACGTAGAAATACAATGCAAATGATAAAGCCATACCAATCAACGTAGCTGTTATATTGCATTTGAGGAATCTTATACGCGTATAATAAATATATGCTGTACACTGACGACTCCGACCAATATTTTCATGTGCAAAATAACACAGAACCAACACACAGGAAAGAAACTATTTCAAAAGTCGCGTGGTTCTGATTGCAATTTCGTTCTTGTAGTGAATGAAGAATAGTCTACCGCAAATATCTCAAATAAGTGCAAATAAAAGATTTGCGTGTAGAGAATTGTGAAAACATTACAATTAAAACACGCTTTATTTTGTTTTACTTTACCGTCAACTGATGCGTGTAATAACCCATCTGTGTACGAGCGTGCAGAGATCGATTCACGATGTCCCTATCGAAGGTTCCGGGTTCGACTCCTGTCCTGAGTATGTGTGTTTTGTGATTGTGAATGCATCAATTAGCCACAGGTGGCATGAATGAAACATATAAAAAGAAAAATGTACACTATTATCTCAAAAAAGTAATATTTGTGGGTGGGTTAACGGCAACTGCATTATTTCATAACTTATTAATAGTGTGGCTCAGTTACGATGCTCAACGGATATTACAAGCTCTTTTCATATTTCCCTGTTTACGGTGCACAAAAAGCCATACTCTACATACAAAAGATTTACCTTTGTCTGTGATTTTACTGTCCCAGGTTCCATCCCCATTGGTTCAGTACTGATTAGCCTATCAGTGTTCTTTTAATCGGATGGACGCAACTGATAACATGATGCCCGTCTCCTTGTGTTCAAACTTTCCTCATGACAGAACGAGGGGCTACAGTAAGGAATTCCCTACATTCTTGACCCAGATAGATAAGAGAGGCGCCCACGCCGATTTTCATTCCAGTCTTCCCAGACAGATGTCACTATACACTCCACATCTTGCTAATTTCGAATAATAGCCAATACTTCAACCAACTTCAGCAAGTTCTATTTTGAAAAGCATTTCTCGAAATTGCCACTCTAATCTGGGGAACGTACACAGAAGAGTGCGACCTGTAAAGATAAGCATCACTGGCGTCATATCGCGGATGGCCTCTTTGTCTCGCAGTAAACTCTAAAGCAGTGATTACGAAATTGGCTTACAGGGGCGCCGCAAACTGTTCCAATATTTTCACTAAAATGGCACTTACTTCTTAGTCTACACATGGTTTCATGAGCGTCGCCAGAAATTTTTGCAAAGGGGTGGTAGTTGAATAGTAGAAAAATAATAAGTATTATTACCAAGGTTATAAATGTTATTATATAATAATAAATATTATAATCTAACAAAAATAAATGTTATTCGAAATAATAATAATTATTATTATTATTATTGTATAAATGGGGAGACTCGATCCAGCAAACAAGTGAATACCAGCATATCAATTTTCTATTATTTATTTTGAATTTTATGCAGTTTCTGAAATGCATTTTGATATTAACTTTTGCACGTCTCGTTCAAGAAAAGGCTTTAATTATTAGTGGGATTTTTTGTTCATAAAGTTTGCTGTGTGACATCTCACCTACAACTGTAATTATATGAATTTTAAAAACTGTGGAACCATTTGTTTTTTGAATGAAATGGTAGAATATAACTTTGTTCCTGTATTTTTCCACTCAATGTTTTCGATCCAATAATTTTTACTTTGATTATTCTGTTCGAATACTAACTAAATGAACTTTATTTCTGTTCTTAACAATAAGAGTAACAAACTTTCGGCTTTCTTGTATCTTTAAATGAACGATGTCAATTTCCACCGACCCCTTCGACCCCTACCCCTCCTGACGCCCATCCATGAAGGTTTTCATATTTTTACATATACAATGTTTCTGAATTTGAAAAATGTGTATTTTGTAACTAAATACAAGCAATCTAACCACGCTAAATGAGAGTTACCAAGTGTTAGATAGGCCTACATTCTGACTTGGACGCCGCGGAAAGATCTTGAAACACTAAGGGTGTGTGGTGAAACGAATAAGTTAGGGAACCTCTGGCCTAAGGTAACAACGTCGACAACAACACTACAGACACTTCCTGTCTTTATTTTTCATTTGTTTCACACGTAAATTTGTTTACTTTGCGTTCCTTTTCTACCACTATTGATCAGATGACGTTAATGAAGGGATACTGACGAAGGAACAGTTCGGGAAGCTTCGGTGACGAAGATCGTTCGGGAAGCTTCGGTGACGAAGATCGTGAGTCGACCACTCAAAGCGCTAGCTCATTAAAACAGCGGAGCAGGTCTCGGTATAATAGTGGAGCGCACTAGGTCAGTACAAATTCACAGTTCTGTCGTGACAAAACCCACAACGTGATAAAAACAAATTACTTCTCAAAGATTAGGCACACACAGGAGATGTAGTACGTAGAAATTTTTCAGCGAAAAATGCAGGCTCGACCAGGACTCGAACCCGGGTTTCTGGCATACCGTGCCATTGCTCTAACCACTGAGGTAAAAAAGCGACAGCAAAAAATCAGGCGAGGCCAGGCCGGCTCGGTAGCTCAGTGGTATGCCAGAGACCCGGGTTCGAGTCCTGGTCGAGCCTGCATTTTTCGCTGAAAAATTTCTACGAAATTACTTCTCGTTAAAATGAGCAATATAGACTGTCGATAATAACTTACTAAGACTGCGCGATTAGAAAATCTTTTCGAGTTTTTCTGAGCCGGACAGGTTTGCACATCGCGCTACAATGCCAGGGGTACCGGGTTCGAAACACGGATTGGGCATGGGTGTACTTTGTGAGTGACTCTTCATAAATTTCATATCATCACTCACTATTGTCCCGATTAGTCAAAACTAGCAGAAGCAGAAAAGTGACGCTACATAACAAAATAAAAAAACAATATTCCAATTGAATCTAGAACAATTACGATAAAGACAAAATTGGGAACAATTGCGATGACTTCTTGAAAAGTACCCATTTTAAAGTTGCTGAACTCCATGTCCCAATAGCCATCTAAGAGCCGAGGTCTGCCAAGTGGCTTTTTGAAGGGGGGGGGGGGGGGGGAAGGTGACACACAGTGAGAGCATTGAGTCCCATCGCCTCTTTTTTCTTACTTTACTGGCAGCGGCTACTTTTCGTTTTTCAAGTAGGTCCCCATTTGTCCTCACGACGCTGGGTCAACACCGAAATTTTGGGGGTTCACACCGGAAATCGAAGCCTAGACTTTTCCAACACAAACGTTGAGAGCAATAACCATTTGGCTAAGCGGGGCGGGGGATTTAAAAGTTAAAGGTAGGACAATTGCAACCACTTTAACTGGCCTTGGATGGTGACAAACAGGAATTCCCAACCCACCCACACTATTCACGAAACATTTGTCATCTCAGCTAATAAAATATATTATAATTTTACTAATGTACGAATTCAACAGAAACTTTCGAGGGTTCCAAGTTATCCTCAATATAAATCCCTTTTTAAAAAATATATAGTATAAACAGTTATGTTAATCTTAGTAGATTTTAATTTGAAAAAGTTACATACAGTTGATAAAAATAAATTTTAGCGAGAGTAACTGAAATTGTATACATTTATTGCTGTTTCTATGACTTTGATTACATGGTAATATATGTTTAAAGATTCTTTCTAGACTGAGTAGGGGTAAAATTATAATAAAATATTAGTAACAAAATATAAGAAGAATGGTCCTGTACTTCATTGTAATCTGAAAACATAAGGAAAGACTAAGCAGATATTTATTCATTTAGTGTATCGAGTAGAAGATTGTACTGTACCCACATACATAATCAGTGCTCGAAAAATCTTCATCAGAGCTAGGCGCCAGCTCCGAAATTCATGCGCCAGGAAACCACCTACTGGCAATTGTGCATACTATAAGAAGTTGAGCATCACCGTATTCAAAACATTGCTAAATCATGTGAGAAAGCAGAAAATTAGGGGTTGGGGGACAAAGAGTAAGGTATAGTTACTGATTCTATGAAATGTTCACAACGTTGATAAAAAAAAATCATAACATCATTAAGCCTTGTTTCCATGATATGAAAAACTCAATATGCTGACCAAGGCAAAAATTTATTTTATTTTAAAACATAAACTAAACGTAACGTTTCAACCTTCTAGCAAGGTCCTTTGTACTTGGTACAGAGTCTGAAGAGGACCTTGCTAGAAGGTTGAAACGTTACGTTTAGTTTATGTTTTAAAATAAAATAAATTTTTGCCTTGGTCAGCATATTGAGTTTTTCAAAAAAATCATTTGCTAACTTACGCTGTACTGCAATTTCAACTTAGAATCTTCAAAATTTCGTACACGCAAACTTAAGAACGGCAATATTACAGCAAAAGATCACAGTCGGCAGGCTGAAATTTCTAGTCGTCATGGCGACCTGGCGACTAGGATTTTTCGAGCCCTGTACATATAATAATTAAGAAGAATAAGCTTGAAATTATAATTATTGCTAACGATTATATTACCGTTATTATTTCTAATTCATCAATTTAGTGTGAAGGCCCATACCCCTTTTCTTACAAAAAAAATTATAGTTACGCCCACTGCCCATATTTACAACTTCAATGTCGCACTTCAGTCCTTGTGGCCTCCAACGAGATCGAATTACATGCACTTATCCTACGACTTGAAGTAGCTTCTAAGTAACTATTCCCAAAAGCCACGACAGGAAAATTCAAATCATAACAAAAGTTACAAGTTCACGTATCAGGCAATGTAATTGATGGGAAGAGCCCTCTCGCTTGCGCAAGCAGCAGAATGCGGAAGCGACTCTTTTGCAGGAAAATGTGAACGCTGCAATTAAGCAGCCCTTAAGACGACGGAGGTTAGTGAAGAAGCAGTAATTGCTGCCTCAGTAAATATCTGGTGGAAGCAGGCTTATTATGTACGGCACGACAGGAAAGGCAAAAAAAAACTACTCACGTAGTGACAAAAACACTTCTTTGGTTAACAGAAAATGTTGTCGTGCTGCGACGATTGACGCAAAAACAAAAATAGATTGGAATTTAAACTTCCAAGCATTATATCATTATTATTGGGGGCTCTGTTTTGTATGTAGTTACACATTTTATTGCTTTATATTTGAAGAGCTCGGGTAGTGACATTTTGGTTATTTTTGAGTTACAAAGTAAAATGTGCCATCCTTCAATTTTCGAGTGAAATTGCCATGTCATACAATTTGCATTGGACTCAGTGAAGCCATCTGAAATTGATAAACACAACACGAAAACAATTTATCTACAGTATAGATTCTAATAACCTTTTTTCTTAATGAACTCAGAAATAACCAAAATGTTACTTACCATGTTTTACACCCGACCCCTTCATTTATTATATTAACATATTTAATTTTACCTATCGTCGCTGAACAATTACATATTGAAATAGCAAGTATTCTTTTCTGATCGATTGATTGATTTGGTTTACTTCGCTTTTCTGCCACTTTTGGTTAATCGCGAAGATCGAGGTGAAACTGATGAAAGGAAACTCACAAAGAACACCCATGGTCAGGCCGGGATTCGAACCCGGGACCTTGGCCGGCGTATTCATTTTTAGTCGTGTGTTTGTAGTCCACTCTTTCCACGACTGCACTGCAATTGTATATCATGAACAGAAACATTCAAAACACAAATCAGTGTGTCTATAATTTCGTAAAAACAAAATTCCCTGATTTTTCCAGATCAAGAGCCCAAAATTTTCCACATCAAGTCATACACCACAATATGATACAAAGACCCCTTGCTTCTTCCCTTATTTATTTTTATGTTAAAACCAATAATGTGTGTGTGCGATGGATAGATTATAGCTCTGAAGTATCTTTCTGATAACCTGGTGGTTGAACGTCGAGCAAAACTTATTTTCCTTAAAGTTTGGAATCTTCCCTGCAGCCTTGATTGTTTCGTCCAATTAAACGTGGCCACTCAGCAATGTAAGTATAGTATGCCTAACTCGCAAAACAGGTAAACGAAACCTAATCCATTGTTGCATTGCTTATTCTTTTGGCACCCATGTGGCATATTATCTGACTGCTTTTGTGGAAGGGTGTTTGAAAAGCTTCCGGTCGTGCTCACTTATCTGGCCCATCGCCGCAAGTTTCTTCAAGACTTTACCTTGAAGCGTATGGTAATGGTAATGCACATTTAGAATTATGATGTTATGTAAGTCGACCTCTGCATGAGTAAACACTCGCACAAAGGACGTTTCCAGAATATGCATGCGTGGTGCACCGAGCCTTCACATGCAAATATCGCATATGTACGAGACTTGCAATACAACATCTCCCATACCTTTGGAATTCGCAGTGTTTCGTAATAGACCGACCACGAAAGAGAAGCCTGGCTCAAGTGGACGAATCTAATCGCGAAAAGGGGGAGAAGGTCTCAGGCCAATATTTCCGTATCATGCTTTCTCGGTTGTTTTATATCGCTAGCTTTTTACTAAAGCGATGTTACTACATTTCAAAATGTCAACTTTTGTCAGAACACGATTTTTACGGAATCTGCTTACCATCTTCGTTCTACTTACAGTCGTCACCCCTATTCTGCCACTGGACTCGTCCAGTTGGCGCATGCGTAGTTGCGTTGACGGTCGCTACAATTACGGGTCTCGGTTATCGCACAAGACTCTAGCAACATTCGTGTTCTGACGTCAGTGCGGAATACCTTCGTTGTTAGGCTAAATGCGTTCCTTGTTACGTATAAGAGAACCAAACCTAACAACGCAAAGTCGAGTTTCCGACTCTCTGGTCTAATTTCGACTGTGAGGATGAGTGACAATATGATGAAACGGATGAAGGGACACTCACAAAGAACATGCATCAATTTAAGTCAATATTTCTTTCTTTTTCATTCATGACTTCAGGACAGACAAACATGAACAACCATGTTTTATCCGGGATTCGAACCGGTGCGCGCTGTGCTAACCACTCCGCCACGGATGTCGACACGACTGAACTACCACGGTTCATGGACAGGCCCTTAGCCAGGAGGGGGCCAGGGGGGCTCAGCCTCCCTGAAACTGCCGTCAGCCCCCTGGCACTGCCATCAGCCCCCTTTACATTAGGTAAGCTATTTTGCATAATTTGATTGAAGTGAGGAGTGAAAATGTAGACAACTCACAACTTTAAGAATAAATCCACAGAATATGAACAGTATCTATTACATTCGCTCATTTTGTTTATGAGCAGAAGTAGCTGCAAGTATTTAGTATATTCTCTAGACTTCAGAAAGTTCTTTCATAGGGGAGCTTCTTTATCTGTACCTTCACTGTCCCTGTTGCAACCTCCCGTTTAGACAGAAATCTGTGACTTTCATGTCATCATGCAAGTTCCCTCCCCATCTGCGTCAAAGGTCGACAACAGCTCCCAAGTTTTGGGAAGGAAGGGGAGTTTAATTGCTTCGGCCGGGGGTGGAATATACTGTAGGCACTGTGATTAAATATTGTGCGTTTTTTGTGTGTTATACATATATGTATCATCTAAAATAGTATGGGGTGTGTAAGGGATAATTTCAGTATCAGTCAATTAACACTTCAAGAGATGTTTTAAAAGATGTAGAAAAATGTAGTATTTGTGTAATATATATTTATAAATGAATTGAATGAGCGCCCCCCCACACACACGCATTATTTACCTTCATTTAATATTTTTTTTTAAAATGGACTTTGTTTACAAAGCCCCCCTGATAACCCGTGAGCCCCCCGGAGATCAATTCTAGCTACGGGCCTGCTCATGGATAATATAAACGATGATTTTGTGACAACTTCCGAGCCATAACTATAAGGTTGGAAGACATCACTGGCAGGTGCGCACAGCTCTACTGTCACTGAGCCGCATATTCAAACCCGAATGAGCCGCCGCTGACTGAAGAGGGCGCGATGGTACAGTTTTATGACACGGCCGCTTGACAACTATAAATTCCTCAATAAAGGGCAGGGACGGCAGGCAACCTTACAACCGGAGATTCATCCCCTATTCCAGACGGTACGCTCGAGCGGGCTACTTACCAGTTGCTCCACACGTTGGAAGACGCTGGGATGCCACAATGGAAACAGGTCGTGGCAAACTGTCCTGAACTTCAAGAGTATTGTGTCTGCGGCTCTTTGCTAAGTGATTCGTATTGGTCGGTTTTATGGCCACAACCGCAAACATGTACATCGAGTTTTATTAGTCGGAATGCTAAACTTTAATGTCGTTGCTCTTCACTTCCCTATAGATAACGATAATGCCACACGTACGGATATGCAGTGATACCAACTACCTCTACCATGGGCGTCGCCAGAAATTTTTTGCAAGGGGGGTTGGATAAATGATAAAAGTTGAATAGCAGAAAAAAATAATAATAACAATGAGTATTATTACCACGGTTATTAATATCATTATACAATAATAAATATTATAAACTAATAAAAACAAATTTCATTCGAAATAAAAATGTGGAGACTCGATCCACAAATCGAGTGAATATCAGCACAACTATTTTTCATTATTTCTTTTGCATTTTATGCAGTCAGTATCTGAAATGCATTTTGATATTAAGTTTTGCACGTCTCGTTCAAGAAAAGGCTTTACATTATAGGGGGATTTTTTTCATAAATTTTGTTGTGTGACCTCTCACCTACAACTGTAATTATTAGAATTTGGAAACCTGTGGAACCATTTGTTCTTTGGATGAAATGGTAGAATATAACCTTGTTCCTGAATTTTTCACTCAACGTTTTCGATCCAATGCATTTTTACTTTGATTATTCTGTCTGTTCGAATGCCAACTAAATGAACTTTATTTCTGTTCTTAACACTAAGAGTAACAAAGTTTCGGCTTTCTTGTATCTTTAAATGAACAATGTCAATTTCTAGGGGGGGGCATCGACCCGTTCGACACCCCCCCCTCCCGAGGCCCATGAGCTCTACCCCTATGTGGCATAGGGCAGGAGAAAATCGTTTTTCCCTCGCTGTTGTCGATTGCCTGATACACCATAAAAGCTAATCACACTTTCTTGCTTTGTTTTGTTGTGATCACATTTACAACGGAGTCGCTTTCAACAGGTAAAAACTTTACGAGTTACGTGCGTTTAGGTACAAACCATGCTCTCCTAATAACCAGAGGAACGGCTTCATTTCATACTTCAATACCTGAAGTTCAGAAGAAATCAGAAAGATTACTTGCATACAGTGCCGAGTATTCAATTCATATGTTATAATTTAGGAGCAGTGCAATAAAAGCAGTAAAGGATGCCACAATTGCAATTAGCAAATAATAATACCAACCAGCGCCAATAGTGCAGTGATTGTCCGATGCGCTACGATAGGGATCTAGGTTCGAACCCTGATCCTTTCTTTGTGTTCGTTTCTTCCTTTCGTGAGATCGTCCTCATCGTCATGAGCACGATTAAATTGAACAGATAAAAGAACGACGTATTGTAACCAACATAATAATAATAATGGTTGTTGTTTCGGCAGCTTCACTTGTAATCGCCGAAGAATATTTGGCAATTTACATGTTCAACGGAAATTTTGTGTCTTATAGGTTAGGTAACACAATGAATATTTCATAGTTTACTGAGGATATACGTGAATATCACTGCAAAATGGAACGAAAACGTGACAACATATCACAATTATACGCAATGCCGCATGAACGTCTTTAATTTGAGGGGGTACAAAATTCCCACATATTCTTTCTATGTGTGCGGGTGCGTGAAAGGGAGCGGGAGAATGGTGAATCGACACACGATTGGATTTCAATCGTTCCCTTCTTTGGTTTTTATTGGCTTTGCCAAAGTTGTATGCTTCCGGTAGCAAAATACTACTCTTTACATATTTTGAAATTGCTACAGAACTACTGGTATGACCACTAAAGCACATTCTCAATCCATTGGTCTTTTCCACTTCTCTAGTTGTTAAATAAGCTCAGAAAGTGTTCTCTTACTTCACACGTTTCGGAAATCATAATATTTCACAACAATCACCATATTGAAAATATGCCAGAATTCTTTTATGCGAAAACTATTTCTAAATGGGAATTGCGTGCTTTTGGAGATATTGTGGGTAAAAAAAAATAATTACTAAACTATACGCCTACCAACTGTAAACAATTGCACGTGTCAGCACAATTTTTTCAGGGTGGTACAGTGCAGACTGTGGGTTTAGGGGGTATTGTACTCCTCCTAAGAATTGGAGAGGGATCTTTCTGTTCCTGTACCACTGGTTATACATGTATTTCATTGTGCCAAGTGTAATTATATCGAATTTTGAACTGGAAAGCAAATTGCCCTGCAAGTCTGAAGGACGAATGAATGATTGGATTTATTTTACTTCACGTTCCTGCCACTTCTTTGGCTAATTGCGTAGATGAAGATGGTGATAAGATTGTAATGGCTGTCGAGTACAGGCACCAAAGCCTAGATAGTATGCAAAATGCAGTCAAGTGTGTACTGCACTACCTGGAATTCTTCTTTTAAAGCTTGACTACTGATTACATCTTCTGTGAAAAAAAAATTAGGGTAAGGAAACTTGTATTTATGGAGCTTTTCACACTAAATGACATCTTAATGCATTTTTCTAGTACATTGCACTTTATCAGTTTCACCCAGCTTGCAACTTTTCTTCAGAAATGGAAAAAGATTTTAATGCATCCGTAAATTCACATTTTCTTTTCGGGATTTTCAGTTGAAAAACAAAAATCTAGAAACACAAAAGAAAACTGCAATAACCAATCTTACTCGCGTTATCATGGATAGCTAAAAGAATTATCTAATTGCCCGAGGAGTTTCGTTAAGTGCGCAGAACACCAAGTCAGCGGAGTTTACTAATTAGATTCTCTGCAAGTCAAGAGTTTCTTATTATGGAATATATACGCCAGTGATTTACAACAGTAGGTTAAGCATCTCCCGTAAGGGTGACAATAGAAACTAGTGACGCCAGGTTGACTCAACGATTTCTATCGTTGAAATACGGAACAAAATGCTGTCCTGAGGACTTCTGTCGTGACAACGGGATGCCTTGACGAAAAACGGGACGTTCCCGTATTTTACGGGACGTCTGGGAACCAGGGTTGTTAAAGGTCCAGGAATCCATACATTCTAATTGGTTCTATTGGGTTCCGCTGCAGGACCAGAACCTTTTTCTCGTACAATTTAAATTCGGTACAAGTTGCGTATTGTCTCAATGATTTGGTGTTTTAAGTCCACTTTATGCACAGTAAGGCTAATCGGGACTGGACCTACAGTTTAAAGTGGGATCCGAACCGCTATGTGCCTCCACCAGGTATCGAACCCGGGACCCCTTGATTACAAGTAGACGACGTTACCACTGCGCCATCGAGGAGGCTATTCTCTCCTTGAAAAATTGTTCCTGGGCTGTATTTAAATTCAGCAAAAAAAAATGGTTCCTGGACCGTATTTCATTCATCAGGAAAAAATGTTCCTAGACCGTATGTAATACATCAGGAAAAAAGGTTCCTGAACCAAATTTAAATTCATCCGGAAAATGGTTCCTGGACCGATTTGAAATACTAAACATAAAAAGGTTCTTTACGCTTTAGAACCCATTTACACTTGCTGATTTTCTCTCCGGATGAGAAATCAATTTACTTACAATTCCTGGACCTTTCACAACCCTATTGTTAAAGATCTAGGAACGCATATATTCTAATGGGTTCTATTGGGCTCCGTTACAGGACCGAAACCTTTTTTTTTTTTTCGCAAAATTTAAATTCAGTCAAAGTTGCTTATTGTTTCATTTCAATACTGAACTTTGACCCTATTTGTACTGATCCGGAAAAAAAAAGTTCCTGGACCGAATTTAAATTCAGCCGGAAAAAGAGTTCCTGGACCGAACTGAAATACTTTAAGCATAAAAAGGTTCTTAAAGGTCGAGAACTAATTTACTCGAAAAAGGTTATTTAAGGTCTAGAACACATTTATTCGTCATGATTTTCTCTCCTGGACCGGAATTGCATTTATTTAAAATTCCTGGACCTTTAACAACACTGCTGGGCAGGGGTGCCCACGGAGGGGATTCATGACGCTGCGTCATGGGAATTTTGGGGGGAACAAAATTTTATACCAATTCAGGCAATTCTGTATATCTTCACACAAAAAAGGGTGGGGTCGTTTCTTTGATGGAGTTTTTCTACCTACCTGGGGGTGATCGCGGCGATGGGGTTGAAATGAAGAACCACCTCTAATGCCTTTAGTATTGGTTTGGAAGGGGGGACGTGCTGTTCGCATTAGCTTTCTTTTTTAAAAAAAAGATGCGCTTTAATACAAGGTTAGTCAAGTAGACAAACTGTTAAGAATAAGGTTCAGTACACTAACAATAGCAGTGAGCCTGAACAATTTTGTACGTTTTATGTTAGCAAACATGAAAAACTTATATTGCTTAAAAATGACTGTATTATATTGTTCCGCAAATTTTGTCTGACCAAAGAAAAATGAGTAAATAATTCGGCATAAAGGGATGGAGGGGAATGTTCTACTTTGGGGGGGGGGGGTCCGTCATAGGCCTCGGGGGCATAGACGTGCGCACGGGGGGGAATTGCCCCCCCCCCTAATCATGGACGTCCGCAGATTTTTTCCACGGTAGTAGAAGCAAGGTATTTTTCCATGGGGTATATTACCCCGATAATAGTGTTGCCCCTCAAAAAGCACCACTTGAATTTGAAATTATCGCATTAATGTAAATTACTATGACTGAAATCACATTATACGTATGTAATGTGTACTTTTAGGTTGACATTCAATTTCTAAGTGGGATGTGTGGCCATCCTTGCCCTCCCCTTCCAGACGTCCATGTCCCTACATTATTATACTTGCCCCTAGAAATTTAATGTAGGGGAATCTTATCGGCGTTATTAAATGATATTATACTCTTAAAGAAATGAAGTATTTTCAAGCCGATTAAAGTTCGAAGCAACTGCGGGGGAAGGAGGTACAGTGGCGCAACCACAGAGGGGCAATGGGGATTGCCGCTCCCCAACCTTGGACGAAAATGAATTCTAGGGGAGCAGGGGGGGAGCAAACATTGAGGTAAAGGTAAGCAAGACTAGTAGAATCTAAGAGTAGCAGGACAAAAGGATACTCAAGATGGAATTAGTTTTCATGTCTTTCTTGCATTATTTCTTCAAGACTGCCAGCACCTACAGGGGGCACAAAGGGAAAATTGCCATAATCGATATCAAATTTTATACAAATAAAAATACATTACGTAAAATTTTCTTGCTCGCTTTGTTCGCAGTATCTGATTTTCTCACAGTCTTTAAAGTTTAGAGAGTAGCTAGGGGGCGGCAGGAGTTACCCTGGGCGCCGAACGACCTACATGAAAAAAATTGCAAAAGAGAATGGAATTTTTTGTGTCATACTAAATCAATATCGTTTTCACTTTGCAAAAAAATTGGATTTAAAAGATTTCTTGCTACCTTCTTGATTTTTATAATGCATTGTAAATTACCAGAGAGAGAAGTTATAAGTTATAACTACTAAATAGCTACTTCAGATTCTTGCTGCTAAACAGTTTTGTCTTAAATGCATGAACACAAATTTGTTGCAGGAAAATGAGCGTGGCAATTTCAGAGACAATTTATTTATTCGTTAAGGTGCCTATATGTTGCTGCATTATAACACACACATGTATGTATATATGTAATGTATATACATATACCCATCAATGCAATGAAATGAAACTATAACAGTGAGACAAAATGAGTTCTTTTTCCTGACTGAACTTTCATCAAGGTTTTGCCCCCTCCCCCCCTAATAAGAGGGTGTGCGCACGCCTATGTTCGGGGGGGGGGGGGTTCGGCACCCCTGCTGCTGGGAACCCTACATTTGGGAAACATGGTTGGTTATGTTTGGATACGGAGAACATTAGTACATAGCAACAAGTGTCCAAATAAGTAGACTATGGAATCGCAAACTACTGCACAACATTGCAACGATCATCCTTCAGTCTTGAACAATGAATCCGTCACTACCTTATTTCTCGCCTCCCCAGCTCTTTCACACACAAAACAATGCATCGTTTGAAGGTCAAGTGCAGTCTCATACAAGTGAGAGAGGGGGAGGAGGGAGATTCCGACACGCTGAAATCAACGTCTGCTTTCCCCTCCATGACACAACAGTTAGAATGTCTCTTGGGAAACAAAATGGTAACTTACACTTCTGATAACATTATCACAAGAACGAGCTGTGTCCACACATTCAAGTTGAAGTGCACTGGTTTGGACAATTAGATAGCCAAAAGAAAGCGTGAATCAGCACTGGCATTTTTAAGTGGTCGCCTTATTTTTGAAGTGCTGACTGAACCTCAAAAACCTCAGAAATGAAATCACATTAGTCAGGATGTAAACGCACAAATAATAACCGGTATATTAGTTTCTCGTTTTGCTTAACGCTCTGGCATAAACCAGTCCCTTAAGTCAGTCAACGACAGAAATACTGATTAATGCACTTATGTGAATTACGGAAATATTCAGCGGCGTAAATACACCTTAGGAACCCCACAACCTTCGGGAGCACGAAGGTTACGACCCAGTTTTGTTGCTGTTTTTTAAAATAATTTTACGTAGTTCAGATACGATTTTACAACGTAGCACATTATCGCCGTATCATTTATACTGATAGAAAACAAAATGCTAATATATTATATTCCAAACTAAAATTGATTAAAAACTAATGACAAGGATGACATTAGGTGGACTGCATCAAAAGTGACCAAGTTCTAAAACTACACTAGCACAAGAACTGCTTCCATAAAAGAACGCAAGCAACTGTTAATGGGCGTTTAACACTATTGTAATTTCTGCAGCAACTGCATTTTCATACATATTTGTAATAAATATTTTTTCAACAGATTGTGCATATTAACCTTCTGAACCACTTTTACATTGATTATAATTACGTACATGTACGTATTTTTCATATAAAGACACAAAAATGAAGGTTGCGCGGGGGGAAGGGTTACTTATATTACTGGAAATATTCTTCACTTCTTCATTTTAGAACTGTTTCCACTACCTAAGCTGCACAAATGTATACATACAGAGGAAAGAGGTTTTCAAAAATTTCTTCTTGCACACTAGATAGTTTTTTTTAACGGTTCTAATGAACCTCACGAAAGTGATTTACAATTGTTTTATTCCCATAATAATAGCAACAAAGCGTACAATTCAATATATATAATTACAAAAAGTTGCAGACCATTTTCATAAATGCAATTTTGTACACCTTACAGTTCCAGGTTTTTTCTCTCTCCATTCTTACACAAATATGTGGCATGCCAGTAATATAATTATTAGGCTACTTTCTCTTTTAAAAATGATCTTCTAATACTGAAAATTATTGATGAATAATACAAAATACCTGATAGTGCACAGGCTATATTATGAGAGGGGAGAATAAATTATTTTTCTTGGTTGGGAAAGAAAACCGCAAGAATAATGGAATCCCCTGTCCCAATTTCAAATTGAACGCGGTTTCTCTAGGATAGAAAAACACATTTTTATTACAGAACTCTTGTTAGTTTTTCTTTTTATCTGCATAACGTTTGTGAGTGCCAGGTGACTTCAATTGTTATCATTTTGCAATCACACCGGGGTTCAACCCTCAGCAGTCTCGTTAACGATTCGGCTGCAAAGGAACCCCTTATTGCCAAAAATGATGTAACAACCCATGTACATAGTACAGAATTGTGTTTAAAATGCGCTGTGACTTCCCCCAATTTAACTTTTCAGTTACTTCAAAGGAAACGTCTTCAGAACAAATGTTAAATGCAGGCAATGCGTGCTCGTTATGGAAGCCGCACTTGCTCTTTCAAGCACAATCTTCGCTTTAATTGTTACTTTAATCGCACGGAACTGCATCTGCTGCACGTCTAAAATTATGCACCAGCTGCAACCCCTCTTCCCCACCCAATTTCCCCTACCAATGATTCATCCTGATGTTTCCCCTAGTGTGGCTAAGAACAGGATCGATGATACAAAAGCAGTCCCTCTAACTAGCAACTTGCAATCTTCAGAATCTTTCTTGCCGATAAGTTGCAATCACAAATACAGGTTGCAATTTCCAGTGCATTGGATTGTCAAAATTTTCACTATTCAAGATATTTCACACGAAAGTACAATATTTTTAATACCTTCATACTGAATTCTGTGGTCACATAAAACGAGGAAAAATATATTTTATTCGTGTTTCTGTATACACTATTTTTGGCATTTGACAATAAAATTTTCCTTCTTGACTACTAAACTAAATGCCTTACTCCCCTACACCTCAATGTTTGGAACTGTTTCCCAGACAACTTCTTAATCTAAACATGAGAAAAATACGAACAATTACGATGGAATATAATGAGAAAAAACGGTGAATAGTTTCCACAAGAACTTGAACTTGATTATTTTGTTGAAGTGTACGAAAAACGATATCCAGCTTTTATACTACCATTTAACAGTTTAATAAAGATGTGTCGATATGAAAATTTGATACCTATCTGATATAAGACTGCAAACGTTCCATTATTCTTTCATCAATGTATGAGACAATGAAGAAATTACAAAACCAAAGTGCAGGAATCGTTATTTCTAGAAAAACGAAACCCAGATTAGCCCTATCCTCTCTCTGAACAGGCACTTTCACCCCCTTATGGTGCTCCAAAAGGCACAGGCATTACAACAATTTAGTAACTAAGCCAGGGGTGCCGGGTTCGAATCCTGGCCTAGGCATGGATGTTTGTGAGTCCATTCATCAATTTCATCATATCTTCCCTCATTCCCATTTTCGCAAATTAGGCAAAAGTGGCACAAAAAGCGAAGTAAAATAAAGCAAATCAATCAATTTAGTTACTGATTCTTGGTGATATTACACCTGAACTGAGAATTTTGATTATATTTCACATTCATAAATGGCGTAACAAGCTCACGTTAACAATTATGGTCTCAAAATTAGTAAATAAATGCAAAGCTGACGAATATTACATGTATTTTTGTGCGTGCTCATTGAATATGGATAGATCTGTGGGGGGAAAGGAGGCTTGTGGTTAATTTTCTAAAAAGCACTCGCAATTTAAATTCGATTTTTCTAAATTAGCATTTCATACACGAGTTTATTAAAAGTTTCGACAGCCTTACATGGGGGAGGGAGGATTTATCTTACTGACGAAAATTACTCACTTGTTCATAATTACCGATTCATTGTATTAAATAATTATTGGCAAGTTTATTTTCCACTCTTGCTTTCTATTTCGCTTCTTTTACCTCACTTTTCTACCACTTGAGTTAATCGCGATAAAGCAATTTTGCACAGAAATCTATATAAGAAGGTGATGACTGACTGGGATGTACGTATTTAGCAATATCTTTAAAACGCAACTAGTTTTAAAAAAAAATCGTTCTCTGGTTATAAGCAAAATAGAGATAAAAGTACCGATTTTAATGCATATTTGGTAAAACAATGCTTTGCTCCCAATATATTTTATTTCAATGCAGTTACGGTATTTAAACAAACAATAAAATCGGAGCTTTAAAATGTAAAGGATAGTTCCCAAGCCCTGTTTATTACAATGTTGGTGTTTTACGTAACGTGAAAAAATAATAATACCTAAATACAACATTCTTCACGTACTTATCATACAAAACCCGTTGTAGAAGTATCAACACGCAGGTGTGCCTAAAACAAAACAATGTGTGAATCTATCTTTTTTTGTAAATGGATATCTATATCAGGCAAAACTAACACGGTTAAAATATATACGTAGATATAAACTACGACATAAGTTTCAAAACTAGTTCGTACGCCCTTTCTTTTGGGTTAAACGGTAAACGGCACACATGACGACTACCTGTCGCACGGCGCGTCAGCCATCTTTATTCTCCACTCCGCCAGTAATGACAAAGTTTGCAGCGATTTCAAAGTTGTCAAAACTTTTGAAAAGTTCGTACATGGTTAAATAAACGACTACATGATGTATTTTAAGTCACTGGAAGGCACTTCAACGTTGCACTTAGGTCTAAAGAAAGCAATCTTAACGATTATCGTTATCCACCTGTAAACGTTTTTTTACGGAGATCTCGTTTTGCTACTTACCTCGCGCAGGTAGCGACGGTACCTCTCGAAGGAACAACTCCAAGAACTTCTTAATTCAACACATAAACACTAAAAACGAATCACAACTACATCACTTCTGACCACAATAAGTAAATATCAAGTTATCCGATCTTGTTGCGAAATCACTAATGGTAGATCGAAGTAAACACGACAAAAATTCCAAACATTTACTCTGTCAAACACGCAAACACTACCACCACTAACAACGGCTCCTCCGTGACTTGTTTCTTACTCTACTGCGCATGCGCCGTAAAACCATCACTGGCGTGATCGGCTGACTTCGCAGCCTGTTAACTGCAAATCGGACGTCTCATCTTCACAAACTTCATAAGGTGTTTAAAAAAAAAAAACACAATCAGGCTCACGGAAGGAAGTATTATATGGGGTTAAAATTGGGGTAAAGTCCTAAAGAACTGGAACGTTTGTTACAGTCTGCGCGACTGTATTCTTATTATTATTCGTCGCTTTGAGAGGCTAATCGTTACGAGGAGGATGAATGATGGATGATGAGATGAAATTAATGAAGAGGCAAAGGAGAAAGAAGATGAAATAAATTGTGCAGAAAACAGTGAGGGGGATTGCACAATAATAATTAAGGAAGAAAGCACAAAAGAGGACAAAAAGCTATATAAATGGAAGCAATAATATGAGAACAGAACAATATAGAAAGAATGATGGAATGACTACGAAAGCGGAAGGGAAAAAAATTTTAATATCCATTCACGTAGCCGGGGGGAGGGCTCGGGGGCTGAAGCCCTCCTACGAAATTCTACAAATATATAATTTAAATATTATACAGTGGTAATCAATTTTACTTCCTTTACATGATTAAACATCTTGTATAATAAGTTGTAATATACTGAGAAATTCATCTTCAGGGCTTCTAACCCCCCCACTTTTTCACCTTTAAATGGAGGGTGCTTATTAAGGATGAGTCCCCCTCGAAATAAAATTCTGGCTACAGGTAAAAACTTCCAGTGAGATCCAAGCGAGTATTTTTCTTCATAATAGTAGTGCTATCAATGGGCGTATTCAGCGGGGATATGGTGGCACTTTCCCTTCCTCCCTTCCCGAAAAAAAGGCGTGGTGAAAATTTTTATTTAGTTCATTGTGCCTTTTACGTTGGAAGCGAAATAAAATGTATGCCCTGTTCAAATAATTCAAAATAAAATAACACCGCACTTTCAAAATACATCACCGAGAAAGCTTTACCCTCTCTCCTCCCCAAAATTTTATTTTGATTCCCTCAGAGAAAGAGTCTGTTCCTTTCTGAGCACGAGTAGAATTTGGAAATCTGCCGTACGTGCGACGAACCTGTCACATTCTTACTTCAGTTAGTTTCGGCTGGAACATTTATGAACAAAATATTTAGATTAGATGCATATATTTATGCCCTGAATTTAGACAAATGTGACTCAAAATCTGAAAACATAAAACTTAAAATATATGCTAAAGTTACAAAATAGATACTCTTTTTATTAAACATTTTACAAAACCATTATTCTCTTTTGCCGTAAAAGTACTCTTTGCAACATATTGTTAACTTTCTAAAGAGATACGTAAAGGGATAAAATAAAACATAAACAGAATTATTATTATTATGAGATGAAAAGGAGGGTAATACACATACCGTTATCATTTCGTTACAGATAAAAAGTTAATACTTTAAATTGACTAACATTTTTAGTCATAATAGATAGCAACCAACCAGTGGCAGCAATTAGGGGGACAACTTTGTGCCACTTTTGCCCCTGCACTATGTTACCAAGGGAACATAAACTGTCCTCCCCCCTCCCAGTTTCGTAACCCAATCACCGCCACTGATAGCGACATATATCTTTAGTTCCAAACCATGGTTAGAATGATTTTACGATAATGTGAAACGTTATAAAAAAAACAACTAAATATGACCGAAAATATTCTTTATGCCTTATTTTAGCGCAAATATAACCTAAACTTAAATACGGCAAATATATACATTAACATTATGAATAAAACACGAGCGATTGTGTTCACAAAAGAGAAAACGCCTTTAAACTAGCTTATCAACGGTAAAAAAACATTCCAGAAATAAAGCAAGTCTGACATTAGGATACCGAAACGAGAAAAAGAAAACATTCCCGATTCGCGTAATCCCGTTTCGCCTCAAGTTTAAACGGTAATATTTTGAAATGAAAATTCTGGTTAGTAACAAATGAATATTTACTTCGTTCTGTTTTTTACACATTGTGTATTTAATATCTTATAATTGCTAAATTTGTCTGATATAATGTACTACCGGCACATTTTTTTAAAAAAATCTTCGTTATAACCACACATTTTTTGCAAAAAAAAAATTGTTCATAAAATCTGCGACAATTATGCGATGAAATACGCTATGCGAAGCCCTTAGTAAAAAATTCATTGCGAATACTATAAAGTACATACACATTGGTGAAGCCCGAGGGGTGGGCGACAGTATAGTTTCACCCCACCCTCCCAGCAATAAGGAACTGGCATATGCCCTAAACATAAGCTCCATTCTGCCTTTCCAGAATATGTACATAGAATAGCTTCTGGAAATTAATCAAGATGATATAAATCTCTCCCTAAGTAACTGGAGACAACTACCTCTTACTTCAATCCAGTGGCGTAGCTGCGATAGGAGCACCAAGCAAAAACAGCTAGAATAACAGTATATAAAATAAATAACGCTAACCTTTAAAAAGCTGAAAAGGCAAGAGATCTAGGAATTCTGATTTTAAATTAACGTTCACTTGTCGGATTTATTATTCGCATTGGCAGGGGCTTCAGAAACATACAAGCACTATAAACACTGCACATCGCGCTACGACGCCAGGTGTCCCGGGTTCGAATCCTGGCCTGCGCATGGATGTTTGTGAGTGTCCATTCATCAATTTCATCATATCGTCACTCATCCCCATCTTCGTAAATTAGCCAATAGTGGCACAAAAGGCGAAGTAAAATTAAGCAAATCAAATTTTAAAATAAAAAGATCAAACTAAAAACACTGTATTATTCTCTAGTGTGTACAAAACTCGAATTTGGCTCTGCCATATGGAACATAGAAGTTCAAAAACATACAACAAATTTAGAACGTATACAGTCAAAGTTATTGCAGTACATGAAATTCAAACTGGAAGGCGAATACCTCTTGTTCGAATCAAATTCTAACCTAATAGAGCAATTCCACATGGACACACGTGACCACAGAAGGACGGCCCCGGACATTTATGCTACTTTGGAACATTTTTAATTGCAAACTCGGATCTCCTCTGTTGCTTTCACAATTCACAATACGAATTCCCAACATTAAAACCAGATTTAAGCATGGAACGTTGGAACCTTCATCGTATTTGGAGAATGAGTGCGTTCCACAATACTATAGAAAGAGATAATAAAAGCATCGACTTATTTGCGGTCATATTTTCAATTCAAGAAAACAGTTATGAATACATTGGCTACAAAAACAGACTGAAATATGTTTTGAAATTGTACAGTATTGTTATTCTCTGCACAACAGGGAGAGGGAGAGAGAGAAAAGAAGTGAAATACAGAAGCAAACGCACACAGAGAGAAAAGTAAATAAAGACGTGTATCAGAGAGCAGATAAAGAATGAGAAAGTAAGAGAGAGGAAGAAATAAAAGAAGAACGGAACGGAAAGAAAGAGAAAGAGATAAAGACAGAGACAGACAGAGAGGAGAGAACGGCGGAGAGAGAGAGAGAGAGAAAGAGAGGTATAGAGAGAAAGAGAGGGAGAGTGAAGATAGTGAAGAGAGAGAAGGAAGCACGGAAATGGACACAGAGAGAGAAGCGCAGTAAGAGAGAGAGAGAGAGAGAGAGAGAGAGAAATATAGAAGTAAGACAGGTACAAAGAGCGAAAGAAGAAAGAGGAACAGCAGAAGATGGATAATGAGAAAGAATACAAAAGAAACACCAGAAAATGTGAAGTAAAACAGAAAAAAAGAAATGATTAAGAAGAGGAATTATAAGATCAGAGAGCAAAGACATACAAAAATATGGGAATAGAGGGAGGACGGAGAAGTAGACAAATTTTCCTTATCCAAGGGGGATTAAGTCACTCACCTTGAACCTCCCTGTGTACGCTCGTGTGCAGTTAAAATTTCAAAACCTTGAAAGAAACAAACAAAAAAAAATGCTCATCTCCAAAAAAAAGTTAAATTTAAATCAATAAATAAATAATGTTGATACGCACCCACTTATTGTACCGTTTTAAGTGTTTAATATGTTAAATGTCTATGATGACATAATTTGTTTTGTTCAATTAGGTTGTCTGTTATGGTTATGGACTAACCTTAAAACATTTGATTGTGGGTTGTTAGGTGAGAGACAATTTAAATATTTAAAAAAAAAAAAAAAAAACTCAGGAAGATGACTAAAATCGACTACCAGTTGATAGGGTCAGAAAAAAAAAGAAGAAGAAGAAGTAGGTGAGAGATATGTAATCTGTAATTTGACGATGTAACAAACAGTATATATATGTTGTAGGAGATAGTCTGTGGTGAAATATTAGCTAGTTGCGGAATATATAGTTACAGACAAATTCAAGCTTAAATTGTGGATTTAATCATCGTTTTTATTGTAAAAGTGTTCTGTGTCATTACAAGACAGTACATTTATTGAAACGTAAGTTAATATTAAATAATCTTGTGATTTAGAAGATAAATCAGTGTTAAATCTAGATAGCATGGAAGGCTCTGGGCCATCCAGATAAAGTTTCCTGCTTGTAAGAAATTCAACAAATTTCATTCAAGTGAGGGAAAATGTCTAGCGAAGAAATTATTAATCAAAACCGAGATGACGTCCAAATGGAGATGAATGAAGTAGTGAAAGTAAAAAAGGACACGTCTTCAAATAAAGACGGAGAAAATATGGATGTTGAATTGGTTGCTAAGCAACCAAAAAGTCAGAACACAAAACGAAATCGAGCAAAAGTTAGTGGAAAGGAGGAATCTATAAATGCTCCAAAAATTTTCAAAGCAAACGTATTAGAGCGTACAATGCAATCAAAGGACAATGTGAATAAAAATGACTTATTCTATCCTGGGCACGATGGCCCATATATTGTGCTTGTTGAAGGAGCGGAACACAACGTTGGTAGCTTTAGTGCTATTATGTTAGGTAGTCACTTAAGAGAAGCTAGAATTAAGGTGAATTATGTTAAGGCATCGGGTAATAATCGTGCAAAGATTTACTTTTTAACATCCAATGATGCAAATGACTTTTACTTGAACAAAGAGTTTCAGAAGAAGTATAAAGTAAATGTCAAGATCCCGAAGAGTCTTTTACACAGAATGGGACTAATATATGGGTTACCGTTACATATAAATTTAGAAGAAGTACAAGATGAAGCAGAGGCTGAGAGAAATATTCCAATAATCAAAATGGAAAGAATGAAGAAGAAGATTTATCAAGAAAATGGGGAATTTGTGTTCAAACCGACCAAATTGATCAGCGTAACGTTTCAATCACAAAGGTTGCCCTCGCATGTAAAGCTACTCAGTAACATATTTCAGGTACAACCTAAAATAAAATCTGTTATGCAGTGCAGGAATTGTTTCCGTTTCTCTCACACAAAGGATGTTTGTAAGTCCAAAGCGATATGTCCAAGGTGCGGTGATTATGAACATGATGATATATGTGCTGCAGTACCTAAATGCATAAATTGCTCAGGAAATCATCTTGCAACTGAGAGGTCGTGCAGTAAGTGGGAAGAGGAAAGAGAAATTCAGAAGGTTATAGCATATGAGGGCTGTTCATATCAAGAAGCAAAGAGAAAAGTTAGTTCTAGTAGTTCATTTATGACCGAAAGAGACGATTATTCTTATGCAAACGTACTACAAGATTTCCCAGAGTTAAAAACAACTAAAGCAGAGTCTACCTTTGTACAAGCTCCAAGTTCAGCAATTACAACAGGTAACAGATATGAGGTGCTGGCCACTCTAAGAGATGAGGAATCAGGGACATCAAGAAACTTATACTCGTGGAAATCTTCTCAACCTCATCTTTACAACATGAACAATAGTTATTCTGATCGAAGACTTGGGAAGATATTTAAAAGTAAAGAAGTTATGAAAAATAAAGGTATGCAAAATCTAAAGTCGTGTAACAATCCTCAAACCCAAAACGAACAAGAAAGACCAGATTATGTATTACTAAATTCCCAAAGCAGTCCAACGTCAGTGACAACAACGGAAAAACGAAAATTAAGAACTAGCATCCCACAATATGACTCTCAAAAGCAAATAATGATTAGTTTGTTACAAGTTATGGCAAAACTAACGTCGAACATAACTGTGGATGATAATCTCCAGAGAATTAAAAATATTCTAGTCGATTGTGCAAATATTACTTCACAGTTATTGAAACTTATTGAAGAGCTTGAATCATATGAAGATGCTCAACATTAAATATAATAATCAGTAAGTTATTACATGCAAAATATGTTTTTGTTTGTGCAATGGAATTTATGCTCGTTTCCTTCAAGAAAACTTGAACTCATGAAACTGATAGAAGAGCATCATCCTCTCATTATATGTGTGTGTGAAGTATGGGGGGATGGAAGAGTTTCAATTGAAATAAAAAATTATCACGCAGTAATTAATCAAAAAGGCGGAAAAGGAGTGGGTATATTTGTACATGAAAGTCTGGCATTCCAACCCATATCATTTAATCCCAATTTAGTGATTCTTCGAGAATATCGGGTGGAAGTAGTGGGAATACAAGTGCAAATTTTGAATAAAATATTTACTGTTATCTCGATCTATATACCATCTTCCTATACATCGCAAAAAATTGCAGTGAAACATTTAAGGTCTATGATTAGTTCATTCAAGACTCCATTAATCATAACTGGAGATTTCAATTGCCACCACCCATTGTGGGGTCGACAGGCAGCAGATAAGTTGGGTCGAACTCTTGTTGAATGGATGGAGGCGGAACAGTTAACTATAATAAATGATGGTTCACCTACTCATATGCCTAGAAATGGAAGTAATCCGTCATCTATAGACTTAACATTAATTTCAGAAAAGTATTGTGCAGACTTTACATGGGAAGCCGATGTGGACTTGAGAACAAGCGATCATTATCCATGTTATTTTTATCTGGCTTATTGCCATGCAACAAATGAAAGAATATTAACTATTCGCAAATGGAAAGTATTCAAAGCTAATTGGTCTAATTATACTAAACTTTTAAATATTTATTTCTCAGAGGATGATGGATTAAAACCTGATAATATTACATACGAGGAGTTTGTAAAAATCATTTCGGCTGCGATGGACTTGAGCTGTCCCAGGGTGATAAAAAGTAGTCAGCAACACTTCCCAAAGATATACTGGTGGACAGAAGAGTGTGCTGAAGCAAAACTACATAGAGTCGAATTAGCAAGAATATACTCACGTCAACCAAATCCGGAGAACTGGATAGCATTCAGACGCTCTGTGGCCAATTCAAAGAGATTATGCATAAAAGCAAAAAGAAAATCATGGAAATTATTTTGTGAAAATTTACACCCAAGCATGAAATTAGGATATGTGTGGAATAAGTTTAGGTCGCTCAAAAATCCTCGTACAGCAAATGTGGTCCCTTTGAAATCAAATTGGAAGACTGAATTTATTCAGAAACTCATACCTACAGTGTCAGACGGAGTAATTGAAACACCAAATGAATTATGTAGTTACACATCAAAACTACGATCGGCGAAAGGTTTTGCAACTCCAATTTCAAAAGAGGAAATCTATGAAATTATCGGCAACAGTAAAGAATCTGCTCCAGGGATGGATGGAATTACTTATTCTATGATTAATCACCTTCCAGATGTAGCGTTAACGGCGATATGCACAATTTTTAATAAATTCTTAAATAATGGAAAAGTACCAGAAGATTGGTCCAAACAGTTGATTATTCCAATTTTAAAAACAGGCAAGGACCCTCAAGTAGGTAAATCATATAGACCTATAGCTTTGACGTCAGTTATAGGAAAGATATTTGAGAAACTGATACAAAAGAGAATAGAATGGTTTTTAGAAAGCCAAAATATATTTCAGTTCGAACAAATAGGATTTCGAAAGGGATTAGGATGCCAAGACGGATTAATCACTCTTTCCTCGTATATTTTCGACTCACTGATAAGAAACAGAATTGTATTAGCTGCATTCTTAGATGTAAGCGCAGCTTATGATAATGTAGACATTAATATCCTAATCCAAACAATACAACAGCTAAAAATACCTCACAACTATGTTTTGATATTATGGAAGTTACTCAGTAAAAGATCTGTATATTTCCACTTTTTCAGTGAAAGTAGAGGACCGTATTCAGCCTGCAAAGGGTTACCTCAAGGAAGTCCTTTAAGTCCTTTGTTATTCAACATATATATGATCGGGATGAAAAGGAAATTAATTCCAACAGTCAATTATCTTCAATATGCAGATGATATCTGTATCTATATGTCCACGACACAAATTCATACTGATTTTCCTGTTTTAGAGGAACAAATATTGGAAGTGCAAAAGTGGCTTGAAAGTAAAAAACTCTCCATTTCAATGGAAAAATCTAATATTACAATTTTTAGTAAAAAGGGAACACCTCCAATAGTTCACTCAATGTCCCGAAAAACAAGAATTCCCATTACATCCAGAGTAAAATATTTAGGTGTCATCTTGGATGAAAAACTAACTTGGAAGGACCAAATTAAAGCAATACAAGTCAAATCAGAAAAAGTGTTTAATTTGTTCAAAGCAATAGCAAATACTCAGTGGGGATGTCATCCTCGAGTTATGCTTTTATTTTACAAGAATTATTTTCGGCCTATGATAGATTATTCTCTATTGGCAATGTGTAACTTGACAGAAGGAAAATTGAATTCCATTGATGTCATACAGAGGAAATTCTTGAGAAGATGTTTAGGAGTTATGAACAGCACTCCAAACGCAGTAGTATACATGGAAGCGGGTGAATGTTCCATTTCATGTAGACAGAAGATGTTAGCAGCAAATATGCTCTTCAAAGTGAAATCATATCATGAGCATCCTTTCAACAATGTGCTAACAAATATGATACACTTACATGAAACAGGAAAAATAACAAACAGAAAATCTGCTATGTGGATAGAATTGTATAATTCGTTTTGTCAAGAATATCAGGATGTTCTACAGATGCGTTCACGGCCTGTTTTTTCATTAGATTATCCTCAACAGTCTCTGGATAATATTCATTTCCCTCGTTATTCGCACATATCGGAATATTTTACTCAATGGCCAAGTTTTTATTTCATATACACAGATGGATCTAAAAGTGAGTCAGGAGTTGGATGTGCAGTGTACGATCCACAACATAAAACAGACCTATTATTTCGGCTTCCACAAGACTGTTCAATATTTACAGCAGAATCTTACGCAATTTACCAAGCTTTAATATATGTCCAAAAATTAAATTTACGAAAGTTCTTAATACTTACTGACTCGCAAAGTGTATTACAGGCTCTTAAATCTTCTTACAACAGTCTTTACAAATTATCCCCTTATATTATAAATTGCATACAATTAGTTCAAACAATACAAAAATCTGGAAAAACCATTGAGTTTTCTTGGGTTAAAGCTCATAGCAATATTACAGGTAATTCTCATGTAGATGAATGTGCAAAGAAAGCAGTGTGCCTTCCAAATATTACGAACTTATCATTATACTATACGGATCTTCTCCCTAGAGTAAAGAAGAAAATTCTGAATAAATGGTTTGATTGGTGTCGAAATGAACTTACAACCGTTGGAGAATCATACAGACCATTTGCTGAATTCAAAACACAAAAACCATGGTTTCATCATGTAAGTGCTACAAGAAATGTAATTGTATTAATTAATAGACTGAGAACGGGCCATTTGTGTACTAGGCAACATTTATCCAAAATTGGAATAACGAACAATAAGAAATGTGAATGTGGCTGGGAAAGTGCAGATGCACAACATATAATACTGGAATGCTCAAAATATAATAGAGAGAGAAATATCTTGTATAAAACTTTAAATAATCTAAAGGTTCAGTTTCCAACAAATTTGTTAAGTTTAATTGTTAATCCAGATGTGAGAATTGGTTATAGTTTGTTATCATTTTTAAGGAAGTGTAACATACAATTGTAAAAGGCAAAATGTTCTTAAAAAAAAAAAAAAAATGTAATATCTGTAAAATAGGGGGGGTTGGACTGATAATTTAATTGTAAAACAATTGTGTGTGTATTGTTATGGACAAAAAACGGCATAAAAGCTGTTAGGTTCCAAACAAAGGAATGAATGAATGAATGAATGAATATATATGTTGTATTGTAATTGAAATGGATGTAAGTCTATTTGTAATATAGTGTATATTTGATTAACAAAGAATAGCATTACCTATATTGTAACAGAACTCGTTATTGTATTATAATTACATTGTTACGTTCCCCGGTTTATTCTCAATGGATCTACTTACTTTTATTCCTCTGCGGCGAGCATGAAACTTATCAGCCTACTATGAAGCCAAGAGACACATACTGGCCATTTCTTCTACAGGGTGTCCAAAAAAAGTCAAGCAACCAAGACTGAATGCACGTTACTTTTGTACAAATAGTTATAGAGACATGAATCTTCTACTAGGTATTAACTTTGTCCATGTGGATATTTTTTAAACATTAAACTAGAAAATTGTGCTGTTCATGAACATTGAGAGGGGACGGGTACAACAACACTTTCTCCATGGAGGACAATACTTTATTTAGAATTTATTGAAAATGGAATGACGTTAATTTCACTTTCCACTTAAAAATCAAAATGAACAGAATTAAATATTCACCACTTGTTTTCCGGGGGAGAGGGGTCGATAGCCCTTGTTGCTCCACACTGGATATGCCCAAGGGTGTGTGTCTGTGGATGTACAAAATTGGGCACTACTCATCATAAAAATATGGGTGACATCTCATCCAGATTAATTTTCTCGCCATCCTCGGCGTTTCTCCAGAAAACATCTCATTACTCTGTAATCTTTTTTTCTAAAGAAACCCAGTGTGCAACGTGATTTTCAAAATAGATCTGAACACATTGCACTTCAATTTAATGTGCCATCGGAGATGAAGTTCGACCCCAAAAAATTGCGCCATTAGATTGGAGTAAATACAGTAATCACTCTTCGAATAATCTTCCTGACTGGTGTTTATCACAGTAGCTAGGGGGAAGGCTCGGGCCCCCCGAAAGCCTACAACTATCTAATTTAAATAGTGTATAGTGGAAATTAATTTTCCTTCCTTAGCAGGATTAAAAATCTTACACAATAAGTTGTAATAATACTGAGAAATTCATCTTCAGGGCTTCTGGGCCCCACTTTTTCGCCTTTATATGGCGGATGCTGATAAGGGATGAGCTCCAGTCTCGAAATAATTCTGGCTACGGGCCTGGATATACCATATCACATTGTGAGTGCTTAAGGTCAAAGAGTCAGTTTGAGGAAAAGAAAATGGACTCTTGCCCAGTTTCATTAGTCACAAATAAATTTAACAATTATATTGGGATAGATTTGAAAATGATATTGAGATACATTTGAAAAATATATTGAGATAAATTTAACATTTATATTGAGATAAAACTAATCAAAAATAATTATGTTCTACATATTCCCTTTTACTGGGCATTTTAAAATACTACCCTTTAAACTGATTAGAAGAAACGGGATTTAGGAGAAACTGGAATTCTCGTCTTGCCTAAAATGGCGGCCAGGTCGTAAATCACTTTATTTTAGTGTTGGTTTGTAGTCCACTTTATGCACAGTAAGACTAATCAGGACTGGACCTACAGTTCAAAGTGGGATCCGAACCACTTGTGCCTCTATCGAGTATCGAACCCTTGACCCCTTGATTACAAGGCGACTACGTTACCCACATTAATGGATGATATTCAAAGAACAATATCTCCCGCAATTCATTGAGCGAAATCACGCCGACCACCATATTTCCTGCAAACAGATCATATCTTGTGTTGAAAAGATGCAAAGTATGATTGTCGTGATTACTTTTCACCTTTTCCGAAGCACTACAGACCGTGAAAAGTGTGTAAAGTGGTTAAATGCGTGAGGAAGGAAAGATTTACGTACAGATAGAATTATCAAAAGCGTGTGCAGCAAGCATTTTGTAGGTGGCAATAGGCCTACACCTGAAAATCCATCCTATAACAGTTTGGTATTCAAGTGAACAGGTAAGTGATTTTTATTCATTTCAGGAAATATTTTTTCATTTTACTGTTACATTCGTTTCGTGCATGCATAACATTACAAGCATAATTTCGTGCTGTACATGTATAAAGATTCTTATCAGCAATGATCCAATATGTATATAATGTCTGTAATGTTTCATGTTTAAAATAAATAACTCTCTGCTGCAAAATTACATTTTGGCAACAGTGCATGCTAAAATCTGCATGTTTTCACCTTTTCACATAGTATTTCAGGATTCCGGTACTTGCGTCTACACACGAGAGTCGTTGCTTCACAACAAAATCTTCCTTCTAGTCATAAAAGGAAAGATGCACCGGTATTGACAAAACTACCACATCAGCACCATCTGCACGCAGGAGTTTGAACATGACGGAGACCTTATATTTTCTGTTATTTACTTAAATACCTTTAATCGTAACAAAATTATAGGTATTCCAGGTTCTTGTGAATAAAACAATCTTTCATGTCAGAAAATTTCTTCCTTACCCAATCTATATTAGTGGTACGGTTGTGTCTGGGAATTTGGGCCTATTCTTTAACATAGCTTCAGAACCCCCTTAAATAGTTTTTTCCGGAAACCCTAGATATCATCCATTGAATTCACATTAAATGGAGAGTCAGGTATAAAGACTTGCCGTCCGCATGGGCGTCGCCAGAAATTTTTGCAGGGGGAGGGGGTCGGGCTAAAGGTAAAAGTTGAGTGATTGGAGTGATTTGTTGTTTTAAGTCCACTTTATGAACAGTAAGGCTAATCGGGACTGAACCTACAGTTTAAAGTGGGATCCGAACCACTATGTGCCTCCACCGGGTATCGAACCCGGGACCCTTTGATTACAAGGCGACGACGCTACCACTGCGCCATGATAAAAGTTGAATAGTAATAGATAAATAATAAGTATTATTTCAACGATTATAAATGTTATTATACAATAATAAATATTACATACTAACAAAAAATAATTTTATTCGAAATAATAATAATAATTATTATGTAAATGGGGAGACTCAATCCACCAAACGAGTGAATACAAGCATAACTATTTTCCATTATTTATTTTGCATTTGATGCAGTTAATATCTGAATGCATTTTGATATTAACCTTTACACGTCTCGTTCAATTGATTTGTTGAATTAAGTCCACTTTATGCACAGAAAGGCTAATCGGGATTGGACCTACAGTTTAAAGTGGGATCCGAACCACTATGGGCCTCCACCGGGTATCGAACCCGGGACCCTTTGATTACAAGGCGACGACGCTTCCACTGCGCCATTGGGGAGGCACACGTCTTGTTCAAGAAAATGCTTTAAATGTTAGATTTTTATATATATATATATATATAAAGTTTGTTGTATGGCCTCTAACCTACAACTGTAATTATTTGAATTTTGAAAACTGTGAAACCATTTGTTCTTTGGATGAAATGGTAGAATATAACCTTGTTGCTTTATTTTTCAGTCAATGTTTTCGATCCAATGCATTTTTACTTTGATTATTCTGTTCGAATGCTAACTAAATGAACTTTATTTCTGTTCGCAACAATAAGAGTAACAAACTTTCGGCTTTCTTGTATCTTTAAATGAACGATGTCAATTTCCAGGGGGGGGGGGCACCGACCCATTCGCTCCCCCCCTCCCGACGCGCATGTGCCGAGCAATTTTGTACTTCGACAGACACACACCCTTGGGCATATCCAGTGTGGAGCAACAAGGGCTATCGACCCCTCCTCCCCAGGAAAACAAGTAGTGAATATTTAATTCTGTTCATTTTTATTTTTAAGTGGAAAGTGAAATTAACGTCATTCCATTTTCAATAAATTCTAAATAAAGTATTGTCCTCCATGGAGAAAGTGTTGTTGTACCCGCCCCCTCTCTTCCTGGAAAAATGTCTCGGTACGCCTGGGCATAAGACTAAATCTGGTCATGTTACTGTCATGCTTAGAAATAACTTCGATTAGATTTCGCTCGCATGTCACACACCAGCAATTGCACAACAAGTGGCCAACTAGATGTTGGGGGCCAGCTGAAGAGATGTTTCGGTCATTACAACCCATATTTCGTTGTGTAAAGCATTTCCCCGTAATTTGTTCCAAGTGAATGAACTGCACGATGTCGCTTCGGTAATTATGTTTTCAAATTAACGGTTGCATCACGAATAGCAAAAGGGCAGTTAAGGTATTCCAAAACATGAGCTCTTCTCGTTAGCGTAAACAACTCCTGATGGCGCTCTGAAGTGCATTTTCACTACACTAAACCAGGGATGGGGTTGCTACTGGATGTACAAAAGGGACTATATCTTCTTGACATTGTACAAATTATTACTGTTTATTATTATTATTATTATTATTAATAATAATAATAATAATAATAATAATAATAATATAGCTTTCACATTGCTAAAATGTGAGTGTATACAAGATATATTTACAAGTAATGACTAATGACGTCACGAAAGGGGGCAAGGTTGTCACTCTTCGCCTTAACGCGAACAAAATACAGTAAAACCTCGTTAATCCGGACTCCGATAAACCCGACTTCGCTTAATCCGGACAGGCAAAAGGCAAAAAAAAAAAAATGTGACTAGAAGCACTGCATTGTCGTATTGCTTTACAATTGACTGTACTGTATAGTGTATTTAGGCCTATGCTCTTTAAATACACCATATCAAGCGTGTTTTGTAGCGGAGTTTTAATGCACTTTCTACTGTTATTTTAGGTTATTTCAGTTAATCCGGACTTTCGTTAAACCGATCAACTTATCCCCCGATTAGTCCGGATTAACGATGTTTTCTGTACTAATAATTCATTCATTTCTTCAATTTTTCGCTAGCCTAAAACTGCATCTTGCAACATGAGCTTGTGTGAGTCTTTTTCTTGTTTATACGGGGAAAAAATTGAGTTAATGTTCAAATTAAATTAGCGTTTTAGGCTTAGCGAAACGACCTTTTTCGTAGGATTAGCGAACACATTTTTTGGACAGGAAAGGAGATACGAGGGGTTAGCTAACATGTAGCATAAAGTCCGACCGTGGAAGACGACACTCGGGAGCGGCGCAAGGGGGTGCGAAGGGCTGCTTGCGCCCCTTCTTCATCCCCCTCAGCACCCCTTTTTCAACACCTATATTTAACCAAAAAACTCTTACAGTATCATATTATGACGTCGTCCTATTGAGCGTCGAATGTTAGGTATTGAAGTCTGGCACCTGTTATTATTGTATACTCAAGATATCACCACGGCTCCCCATCAAGGTGTTACGTTACTAGTAACTTTCCTCACCCTTTACTCCTATAGCCGGGAGCATTGAGGCTCTAAGGGTCTACACTGAAACCTATCTTCAGGGTAGGTGCAGAACAATCCAACCAAAGTCGTGAAGTTTTAATGAAATGTTTATTTACTGCTTGAGTACTTACAGCCAGTGGTTAGGTAACTCGTAACTGGAACTTGGAGATCAATTGTTAATAGATAATTTCAAAGTTACTAGAAAGGTCAAACTAGGGTGGCCCAAACCTAGGTTTTACAGAAGAGCGGCATACACCTATTCACTTCTTCCTAGATTAGACCGTTCCTATTTGGCCAGTCTAGGTTTTACAGAAGAGCGGCTTTCACCTATTCACTTCTTCCTAGACTGTCACCAGAACATACCTCTTTACGGACCAAACTACTTCATATTTATACCCAAAGCTCCAGCCTCGAACACCTGTCTTTAGGTAATTTCTTATTACAAGACTCCAAATTACAACAGAAAGATATTTGAAAAATACATAGTTTGGCAATTAACAATTTACAAAGAAAGTTTACATATTCATTTGAGTTAACAATTATTTCCTTAACGTTGATAAAATCTTACATTTTGGAATTATACAAATTTAAATGTTCCACCATTATTTAACTACAATTAGGTTAGTTCATCAAACATTGATAATCTTTGATTGGCAAATCTATATTTACATCATAATAAATGCCCGTTGTCTTAAGCGAGCTGACTTCATTAGATTGTTACAGAAAGGTGAATACATTAGTTCAACAACGCCTTGATTGGCGCGTTCATATTTGCGTCACAACCCGAGCCATACAACATGTAGTATCACGGACATTAACAAGGACATGAGGTAACACTATATCAATTTTTCTTTTAACACGGCATTGCAAAGTTACAAAATAAGTAAGGTCGTAACAAAGGGCGGATTAAAAGGGGACGGAGAGGGTGCCCAAATATCCTAGGGATGATCAAAGGGGGTGACGAAAGATAAGATTGAAGAAAGATAGGGGCGACGAATGATAAAGGAGCAAACAAAGATAAGAATGAAGAATGATAGGGGCGACGAAAATTAGAAGGCGGTAAATGATAAGGTGGCGACGAGAGACAGGGGGCGAAAAATATAAAATTCAAGAAAGATAGGGGCGACGAATGCTGGGGGCGAAGAAGGATAATAATGACGAAAGATAGAACGTGGCGAATGATGAGGAGGCGAAAAACATAAGATTGAAGAAAGAATGGGGAGACGAATGATAAGGGGGCGATCAAAGATAAGTATGACGAAAGATAGAGGCGACGAAAGATACGACTGCGGCGAATGATAAGGGGGCGATGAGATACAGCACAGGGGGCGAAAAACATAAGATTGAAGAAGGAAAGGGCAACGAATGATAAGAGGGCGATCAAAGATAAGAATAACGAAAGATAGGACGTGGCGAATAATAAGGGGGCAACAAGAGACATGGAGAGAAAAACAAAATTGAAGAAAGATAGGAGCGACGAATCACAAGGGGGCGAACAGAGGTAAGTATGACGAAGGATGTGGGCGACGAATGATAATGGGGTGAACAAAGATATGAATGACGGATAGCGTGGGTAACGAAATATAAGAGGCGACGAATGATAAGGGGGCGAACAAAGATAAGAATGTCGAAAGATAGGAGGCAACGAAAGATATGAGGTGACGAATGATAAGGTGGTTAACAAAGATAAGAATGATGGAGGTTAGGAACTACGAAATGAAGTGACCAATGATAAGGGGGCGACGAGAGACATGGGGCGAACAAAGTTAAGAACGACGAAGGATGGGGAGGGAGACGAAAGATAGGAGGACACGAAAGATAAGTACGAAATGAACTTAAGGTGAAGGGCTATTATAATATTACTAGGGTGGATCAAAGGAGTCGTGAGGTGACCACCCCTTCACAGAGGATCGAGAAAATATTCTCACCACCTTTGTCTCTTTGTCTCTCACCTTTGTTACAGTAGAAACGTCGTAGCCAGGGGGAGAGAGAGAGAGAGAGATAGAGAGAGAGAGAGAGAGAGAGAGAAAGAGAGAAAGAGAGAGAGAGAGAGCAGTTGACATGTAAAAAAGAAAATTGATGAAAAAAAATTAGGAGAACTAATGTCACGGACACTTCTGGGTTGGAACAACTTAATTAACTTTTAATGGGGCCATTGCAAACCAGAAGTGTTAGGGACTGTACAACTATCAATCTTGGTAGCTTTCTGCAAGGGCGAATTAAAGGCTTGAGGGGGCGATCATACTTCTCCTACAACTGTCACACTGTTTTTTTTTTGTTTTTTTTTTTAGCTATTGATACATTTGCAAAGTTTGAATGAAATACGTACATGAAACATTGTGACATTTTATGACTATTTCAGTTTTTATTTTATTGAAGTTAAACAACTTACAATGACTGTTGTGCTCAGAAAATGTTGTAGTATTTTATACAGTTTTATAAAAACCTGAGGTGCCAGTGACGTTTTAAGCTTTGGAGCCGCGGGCCCCCGTCCATCTTTTTTTTAAAATTTAAAATGAATATTCCTTTCTTTTTTGTTATGCAGTTAAATAAAGATGAAATTGGAGAAAACAATAATATATAACTTATTAAGTAATACAGACTTGTACTAAAATTACGTGCTGGAGGCCGCCGCGATTGAAATGACAGCCGCAAAGTTTACGTTAGAACAAAGAATTTTATGCATGACATTTACGTGTGCGATTATTATTTGTGGGGGAACCTTAAAAAATAGAGTCTCCCGAAATAACCCTCATAATATCAACGAACTTAAAGACAATATAAGGGCAGAACTTGGAAGAATTACGGAAGAAGAACTTTTGCGTGTGAATCAAAATTTCATCCAACGATATGTCGGTGGACATCACTTTGAACAACTCTTATAGCAGGTTAGTGCTCGTTTTGCAATATTAATATAAATATCTGCATGCTAAAGATATGCCCATAAAAATAAGCAGGACGTTACTGGTCGAAAATGTCGGCATCTCCGTTAGCGCCGCCCACACACTTCGTCCGATCTCTCAGCCTCGCAAGGAACTGGACTTCCTCGGCAAAGAAAATCAAATATATACAGTCTGCGTTTTGAACAATGAGCACAGGTAAACGGAACGGCTAAACGTTGAACACGCTGTGAACACTTTGCTCATGCCAAGCACGAAAGTAAATGTTCTAGTTTTTCAAATAATTACTCTACACTGAATTTAATATCGTTACTTACGATTGTTCGATATGCGTTAAATACACATTCAACCATGTCTTGTTGTAAAATGCAAACGTCTTTCTATAAACATCAACCATGCTATGTGGATTTTCTGAGTTAAACATGCAATTCATAATTGTAACCGTCAAATACCATGGCAGCATGGCTGGTTGCGGAGGGGGGGGGGTAAAAACATGATACACAATTGTGCCTCCAACGTTTTACGTTTTAGTTCCGACAGTGATTTTTATGACATATATAATAGGACCGTAGTTTGTGAGGGAACTGTGCTGGGCGCCAAAAGTTAGGAAAGGAAGGGGGGCGTCGAAATGGGTGTTCGCCCCCTCCGAGATAACGTCTTTAATCCGCCACTTGCTCCCCTGGAAAATGGAGGTCACTCTAAAATTATATATTTCACACATTTCAAATTCATTTCAGTTACAGTAATTATTATAATAGCGTTGCAGGAACATGATAACTTCAAACTGAAGTTTCTTTTTTTTTTTTTTAGAGAGATAGAGAAACTATTATAACACTATAGCGGGGAAAACATGTCTAGTTTACACACCATACCCGTGAAAAAATACCTTGCTTGCCTCAAATCAAAAACTGCTCTCGTCATCCATCTATGCCTCCCTTGAACAAGCTGTTCATTTCAAATTCCCAAACATGTCGTTCTTGTGCTAAAATCATGCCAAAATGAAGCAACTCTCTAGTATTCTTCAGTTTCATTATCATAATATCATATCAAAATCAGTGCCGGATCGACAAATCTTGGGCCCCCCGGAAGATATTAGCAAAGGCCTCCCTATACCTACCTACATTTACACCCCCACACATATATATACATATATATATTGTAGAGATATGGAGATTATTAAACCGAGAAAACCTCGTCATGTTAATATTCACACTTGTTTATTTCCTGAACTTGTCCGACCAGCGAGTGATCCCAAGAATGCGCTAACTTGTAACTTCCGTCTAACAAGGAACTGGAAGGCAAACGCGTGGATCTAAACAAGATCCATCGTGTTCGAAAGGTTTATCAACCTTTCGACGCCTGAGATTATAAAAGCAAGCTCCTACCCGGAGCTAGCTCTCTATTAGAACTTGACACTCATCGACGCTACATGGATAATTAGTCTAATTACTTTACAACACATTACACTGCTGAACTACGACGATGGAACACGGAGTTACCGCTGCCTAGCATGCTACAAGTCGCAAGGGATCGCTCGGTTTGGTGAGCTGAGGGTCGAAGGATAGAACCTTGGCAACTGTCACGATTCGGTCTGCGAGAAGCATCAGGACAAGACAACACACACACCTACCAGGTATGAACAAGCGTGAATAACCTTTACACCAACTTTCCATATCTCTACCCTCCTAATCGGAGCAGGTTCAGCCAACAGATATTATTAAGCTCTACCTAAATGTTTAAATGAAACTTCCCTGTGACCTCAGATCCCAGGTAAAACGGGATTACAACATGGTGGAGGTGTTTCGGGCCCTTTTTGCAATTAAGTACCCTTCTGTACGAATTGCTTTACATTAAATTAGTCTCCCCCCTCCCTCCCACTTTGGGAGCATTTTTTAAAGTAAATTTTTAGTAATTCCAACTCATACTCCCACAGTACGCTTAAGATGCGTCAGACCCAGTGACAATTTTGTGTATTACCCTATGGAAAACAACCCCTCTTTTCTTTTATGCCGAGTCCCCCCCCTTTTCAACAAAATCTAGTTCTTCTGCATAACATGTATTCAAGCATCATTCACACAGGAATGAGAACACTTGCTTATACTTATTTGACAAGCGATATATTAATGACATAAATAACTGTATACCCATACTTTCATTTGTTCTTTGGTCAGCACGACGAACCTTCGTTTATGAATACGTCACAGATAGCATTGCACGAACACCTAGATTCCTCCCTCGACCAAATCATAGAGTTAGCTACTGCAATCACGGCAAATCCAATAAATTCACGACCTTTATCCCCAATTCCCTCCCCTCCACTAACACGGTTAAGGTCTGCTAATAGAAATTACCCTCAATTTGTCCTTGGACTGCAAACACCCGACAGAAACCGACCCCAACCCTTAGCAAGTACCCCAGCTCCCGTTTCAACTCCCTCTAACACTACTAATAGCTCTGATAACGTAACTGTAGAAATTCCCACCACTAACATGGCCACCCCAATCCCAACTGCATTATACCCGGCACCATTTAGCGGAAATGACCCTAAGGACATTGACTCATTTTTCCTCAAGTTTCAAAATGTAGCACACGCCGCAGGATGGTCGGAAGCTAAGCGTAAAGAGATGTTGCCTTTATTTTTGACTGACACCGCTTTAACTTATTTTCATGACATACAGAAACGACCCAATTTTGTAGACCTGACTTACACACACATCAAAAATGAGCTAAGTACGTTATTTAAAGGATCGTACTTATCAGCAGATCCCGTACAGATAATACTCCAAAGAAAGCAAATGATAACCGAACCCATTCACACCTACGTTATTGCTAAAAAGGCATTAGTCCAGCAATACTTCCCGAACGCCACTGAAGAACAAACTCTCTCTTATATCATCACGGGACTGCGAGCCAAATACATTGGCTGGTTAACTAACAAGCACTTTGCCAAGACAGAAGAATTAATTGCCCACCTACAAAATTTCGAACGCCAGCAGTCATTAATTAATTCACGTATGTTGGAGGAGAAATTGGAGATTGATCAGGCAATTACACAGGCAAGATTGCCTCAGACATTCACCCCGACACCACTTCACAGCTGTTCGCATGCACAGGTCTACTCCCCCCTCCCAAGTAATCCTCACAACCTAAGTCAGCAGTTTGTGTCATACAACCAGTGTCCATCTCCTTTCCTCCCACCATCGGCTCATCAAGTCCAAAGTCTACAATCACAACCCGCTCCTGTAATTCCTTCCCAGACCTATCAAGCACCCAGTTTCTCAGCGTTACAATCTGGCATGTTTGCTGTACCGAGTTCTGATAGTGTTCGCTGCGCGGCGCCACCAGCCGTAGCCACTGTGGAACACGCTCAAAGTGCTGCCTCTGGTGATGAAATAAACAAACTTTCGTCACAAATGTCGAACTTAGCTTTGCATTCAACCGAACAGATGAACACAACTTCTCTTTTTAATCTTTGATCAAATGTACTAGAATTGGCGAAAACGGCTAATCAACACGCACATGACAAAGGGAACAGAGTTTTCAACAAGGGGAACAATAACTTCTCTTCTTACAGGGGTAATTATAGAGTTAATCATAGAGGAAATTGTAGGTCGAACTCTCGAGGCCAGTTCAGAGGTAATAGTAACAAGAGGTTTCAACGTCGAGATCAGGGTAATCGCGACGAAGCAAATACATCAGCCTGTAAGTTCTGTGGTCGTTATAATCACGAGAGCGATAACTGCTTTTACAAGCCCCAAAGAGACAGTAGTTTAAACTAAAATCGTCTTCGACTTGCAGGAACGAAATCGAAGATAATAGCAGATTAGATAAAGTTCCTATAATTGAGAGAAATGGCCTATACTTTATTAATAGTAGCATACAAGGGACAGAAGTAGATTTACTTATTGACGTGGGTTCCCAAATATCAATTTATCCCTCCCATCTCCTTCCTACTGAAAGAAAAACATACAAGGTACAATCCACAATCCAAGGTGTGTCCGGATCGAAACTGAGTGTGTCTGAAATTGTAGTTCTTCCTATCATAATTGGAAAGCGTAAATATTCGCACCCGTTTAGAATAGTAGATTCAACAAATGTCCCTCCCCTCTTAGGAAATGACTTTTTACGAACGCAGAGGTGCGAAATGTCGTTAAAAGACAACACAATAACTCTTTATCATTTAGGACATACTCCAAATTATAGTATCTTAAGATCAAAGTACAAGACTCACCAGCTGTCACATGACATATTTACCCAGATTGAAAATGTAAATGTGTATGAGGGAAAAGCTACCCTTTCAAACACAATTCAGTTAAGTCCACGAACAAAAACCTATATCAATTTGAACATTACCACTACGACACCTAATACCCATAAGCCTGTACTTTTTACACCATCTGCTTCCCTTATGAGCCAGCATCCAGTAGTCCTTCCCAATGCTGCAGTAAACCCGCAGTCACCTGTCATTCACATACACAACCCTACGGAAACCACAATCACTTTGGAAAGTGACACAATATTAGGTGAAATATCGACCTGTGAAATTTTAAGTGATGTTACTTCCGTTTGGGAACATAAAAGCGAAGATGTCGTATTTTCATACTCTTGTAATGAAAATAGTACAGTAAAGCAACAAATCAGTGAAAGTCAAAAGAAATTTGACCCCTCCCTTCTCACAGTTAACCCTGATATTCCCCGAGAAGAAAGAGAAAAAATCCTAAAGCTCGCATACACGTATGCAGATATTTTTCTCTGGCCAGGGGATAAATTGACTAAAACCAATGTATTGGAATATGACATCAAACTGACAGATGACACCCCAGTGTATGCCAAGACCTACCCTATCCCCTTTCATTACCGAGAACCCATGAAACAGGAAGTTCAGAAATTACTAGACCAAGGTGTTATAGAACGTTGTGAAGGGAGTCCCTATCGACACCCAGTCCTATTAGTCAAGAACCCCAATGGAACTTACCGTTTTATTTCCGACATGAGAGCGCTTAACCAGGTAATAGCTCCGATTTCCTTACAATCCCCAGACATAAAAGCCATAATGACAGAGATGGCTGGAAAGAAATATTACTCAATTTTAGACATGTCCAGTGCATTTTTTCAGGTTGCATTAACAGAGCGTTCTAAGGACATTACCGCCTTTTCTATTAACAATCTTGGCAGTTTTAGATATGCTAGGTTATGCCAGGGATTGAAAACATCCCCCGGTGTAATGAACCGAGTAAGCGAACTTCCCCTTAGTGGAATAGACAATTCAGAACTTTCTGTTTACACTGATGACATTATTATTTACAGTTCAAATCTCCCACACATGATCAACATTCTGGACAGAGTGTTTCAAAAGTTAAGACAAGCATCCCTTAAATTATCACCCTCTAAGTGTAGGCTAGCTTTTACCGAAGTAAAAGTCCTCGGTAACTTGGTATCTCAAAAGGGAATTAAGATTTCAGAGCATATTCTCAAAGCTATTTTGGAATATCCCACCCCTACCACCAAACGCAAGCTTCGTAGTTTTCTAGGACTTGTAAATTTCATTCGACGATGTGTGCAAGGATTTGCAGGACCAACAGAATGTTTATTCAAGCTTCTTAAAAAGAATGTTAAGTTTCAATGGACTGATGAACACCAGAAAAGCTTCGAAACACTGAAAGAAATGATCACGTCCGCCCCTATCCTCCGCCCTTATGACCCTAAGCGCCCCTCATATGTATACATTGATGCGAGCGGAATTGGCATTGGAGGATCGTTGTTACAGCCTGATGAAGAAGGAAATTTACATCCATGTGCCTATTGTTCACGAGCCTTAACAGACACAGAGAAAAGAGCTGACACATTTTCACTCGAAATTGCAAGTTCATATTGTGTTTTGAAAACTTTCAAATTTTTTCTTATGAATCAACATTTTGTGGTTCTCACAGACAACAAAGCCTTATCCTATCTTCGTTCAACTAAACACCATAGTTCTATTTTAGGAAGAAGAGCCCTTTATTTTCAGAATTTTGATTTCGAAATAAGGCATGTTAGCGCCAGTAAAAATGAACTTGCGGATGCACTCTCCCGTGCAAGCTTACCGCTTGACAAGACTAATCATGACAAGAAAGATGATGATGATGATGATGACTTATTTTTTCATCAAGTATTTCATGCACAAGCAGCAGATTTTGATATTAGTTCAGAACAACGTAAAGATCCCTATTTTAGAGACATTATTAATGTTTTAGAAAACAAAGATCAACCTAGTAATCCAAAGCTAGAGAAACTTTCGTATTCTTATGTACTCAAAAATGGAGTCTTATACAGGACTAATAAAATCAAAACTGGTAATCGGGATAGACTTTGTATTCCCCATGCATTAAGAAATCAAGTTTTCGATCTTATTCATGCACACAAAATGAACGGAAGTCACCAAGGTGCACAGAAGACATATAATTTAATGCTTATGCGCTACTTTTTCCCTAATATGAAGAAATTTGTGTACGATAAGGTTCGACATTGCATCCCTTGTCAGATTTCAAAGAAACCACAAGGTTCTAAACCGCATACGCTGCAAACATTTCAACCAGCCCAAATTCCTTTCCAACGAATTCATATTGACGTATGTGGTCCATTAGTCTCTTCAAAAACGCACAAATACAAATATTTTCTATCAGTAGTTGATAGTTGTACAAGATACGTAATTACAGCTCCTTTGGCTAATCATGATGCACAAAACATAGCAACAGCTTTAGTTGAGAAAGTCTTTTTAGTCCATGGCATCCCGGAAACGATCTATTTAGATCGTTCAACACCCAATTCAAGTTTACTCTTACGAGAGTTAGCTAATATTACAGGCGTGCAACTAAAATATGTAGATACTTGTGCCCATTTCACGAATGGATTAGTTGAGAGTTCATTTAGTTACTTGAAGAAAGTTATGAGACTTTTTGTGTTCGAAAAGAAGGCTTCGTGGTGTGACAATTTAGCTAGCGCAGCGTTCAGCCACAACATTACAATCCATTCTGGATCCCTCCAGAGCCCGTATTTTACTTTGTTTGGCTACAACCCAAGGATCTTAGCTGACGCAGTCCTTCCTTCGAAACCCGACAATATCTCCCAGACGAACGCACAGAGACTTGAACTCCTGACTTCCATACGTAAGACCGCACATGACAACTTACACAAGCGTTACGAACAGCAGAAAAAGTACGCAGACCGCACTTCTAGGCAAATACAGTACTCACCAGGACAACATGTATGGATTCTAGATGCCACTCCAACTCCAGGCGTGTCAAAAGCCTTTGCGTCCTCTTATAAGTATAAAGGAACTATTCTTCGCAAAGTTAATGAGAATTCTTATGAAGTCACTTTCATCGACGGCAGGAGTAAACAAAAGACTGACACGATTACTATTTCTAGACTCAAAGCCCGCTACGACTAGTGCCATGAAAAACCCACTAACATTCATTAACACTCTACACCGTTCTCCCTCTGTTTAGCCTCCTCGCTACGTACATTGCACATGCTAACATCCCATGATCCAGCATTTTCTCACGCTCATCGACTCCCCCCCCTCCTTTCTTCACTTCCCGTGCTCGCACTGCATTTCTGCGTTAGAACGAACTCATTTTTATTTTTAACAAGATCAGGATTACAGAATGCTATCACAATCGTCGGAACATTTATAATACATCTCTTGCCTAATAATTAATTTTTACTGATATTTTAATGTTATTTTATAATTTGCGATTAAACGCATAGTAATAGTCAGAACATATCACTTAGCTGATTTGACTAATAAGTACTTAGTGTGTTTATGATTCTAACTAGCAAATATTTTTTTTCCCCATTTGCTGGTACATATACGCTCAAATGAAGAAAAAAGTACAAAGAAATAAAGAACGAATGAACTAAGATAGAACAAGATCAATGATTTAAAGAACAAATGAACTGCGTAGAACTTGCTTGAACTATTGGCTTTTTGGCCATAGCAATTTTTTTTATTTACGCTTAGGTGTAACGCGAACTGCTTCTTTGAAAGCTGCAATGCACTAAATATGTTAACAAAGCATATAATAAATATAGGCAAATGTTCCCACTCTCTCTTTAATTTAATAGTTCAAATATTGATAGCATACAACATGGTATAGCTCATATCCCATGAAATTAAAAACCTACTCTATTTTTCAATGAACTTTTACACAAACATATTACTTACTCTTTTTCACTTCTTTTTCAATTTTTTTTTTTTTTTAGCAGCGAATCGAAGGCGCTTAAACCTTTGTCCACAATACACGTAAAATTCTTGCAATTGCTTTTATAAACGACATTTACACATATTACAGAAGGAAATGTTTCGTAATCACTTAGTTCGTTCTATTATCGCTGAATTCTCCTTCCTTTTCTCATTTCATTCCCGGCTAAGCCGACTATTTTAACTCCCCCTCCCCCCCGTTGCCCCCGGCGAACTTTCCTTACAACATGGAACTATTCCAACACCAACTTCTCCCCCCCCCATTGCCCCGGCGAACTTCTCTCATGTAAACCTGTCACTCATAAACAGGTCCCCTTAAAAAACTCTACGTCATATCAGCAACAATGCCCCTTCGCCGTCACTACGATTAGATATTACCTCCCCTCCCCCCAAAATAATTCACCAGTTTTATCTGAAAGTCCTTTTTCAATCGACTTTATAACCCGTCATCATTTATTGTAACTCTGCTCCACTACCTTTTGCTTTTTCCTAATTTTTCCCTTTTTGCGCTTGTTTCATTCTCATCGCCACGGATGTTACCGGACGGATTCATCATGACGACCACCGGCTTGTACCATCGAGCGAGAGACCTAGGTTCATCGCAGAGAACGACGACGATCCTGTGGAGTTCCAGCACCAAAAGGACCCAATCCCGTCTGGACCGCATGGCTGATTTTTCCATCTCCCAGGCCGCGACCCAGATGTGGAGCGTTTTACTCCGGACGACCCGAACCGACATCGTAGACTTGAAATCCAGACTGCCCTCCCATGACGTCACGGCGACCTACATCGGCAAGGCCCCTCCCACTGAGTGCGTACTGCCCTTGTTTCCTGACGTCATATGATGCATATGTTATTTTTCATCGGCTAAAAGTTTTCCGGTGCTCAACCCCATCAAATACCGTCGGGCACACGCAATTAGTACACACGTATGTCCTTTACAGTGCCAAAGTTTGTGCCCATGGCTGTTGCCCATACTGGATTAGAGATACGTCTCTTTCTTTTGTGTTTTTTTTATCGTCAGCTGCAAAGAATGTCCAGCCTATGGCGACATGAAGTCTACAGCGTTGCCATGGTAACTTACCTCAAGGCTCCGCCCAGCATCGTGTGTGCTATGCCGAGTGTCCTTTGAACTCAGCAAACAGTAAATACAACCGCGTGCGGTTTCCGGCGTTTCTTCACACTGTGCTGACATGTGTTTTTTTTATTATCGTGTTGTCATCGTTCATTCAAAACTAGTTCAGTGTCACACTTATGTAATTATTGTCCATACCTCAAGACTTAGTTATTGTGCTCGTACTTTTTGAGTATATAAGATGCTTTGACTTGCAATTTAATTTTTTTCTACGTGTTTTATATTTTTTTTCTTTTCTCTTTCAACGGTGTTTGGTGCTACGATATCTTTTGATGCTATGACTCTTCTGATGATATCAATATTTTTTTATGGTGAATGGATTAATGTATTGGTTTTCTACAGATTTTGATATGTTAATAAATGATAATTTTTAAACATAACCTACTCCGGACGAGGTAGTCGACCATCACAGAGTGGTTCGATTATTTCAACAAGGGGAATGTAGAGATATGGAGATTATTAAACCGAGAAAACCTCGTCATGTTAATATTCACACTTGTTTATTTCCTGAACTTGTCCGACCAGCGAGTGATCCCAAGAATGCGCTAACTTGTAACTTCCGTCTAACAAGGAACTGGAAGGCAAACGCGTGGATCTAAACAAGATCCATCGTGTTCGAAAGGTTTATCAACCTTTCGACGCCTGAGATTATAAAAGCAAGCTCCTACCCGGAGCTAGCTCTCTATTAGAACTTGACACTCATCGACGCTACATGGATAATTAGTCTAATTACTTTACAACACATTACACTGCTGAACTACGACGATGGAACACGGAGTTACCGCTGCCTAGCATGCTACAAGTCGCAAGGGATCGCTCGGTTTGGTGAGCTGAGGGTCGAAGGATAGAACCTTGGCAACTGTCACGATTCGGTCTGCGAGAAGCATCAGGACAAGACAACACACACACCTACCAGGTATGAACAAGCGTGAATAACCTTTACACCAACTTTCCATATCTCTACCCTCCTAATCGGAGCAGGTTCAGCCAACAGATATTATTAAGCTCTACCTAAATGTTTAAATGAAACTTCCCTGTGACCTCAGATCCCAGGTAAAACGGGATTACAACAATATATATACATGTATACATACATACATACATAATGTAGGCTGTGTGTGTGTGTGTGTAATTCTTGATCTCATGTTGACAAAGTCGCATATAAGGGCCTAGAAAGGTGATTCAAAAGTCCCTTAACATCTCCTATAAAAAGTAAAGGAGTTAGGCTGGGTACAAATGGTCATGATCGAAACAGATAGGGAACCACATTGGTGTTCCAAGCGGACGTCCGCCATAGTAAATTCAACTCAATTTTTTTAAATGGGAAAGGAGTGATGTGACATATATACCGGGTGCGTCAAAAAAATGTATACACACTTTGAACTGTCATTGAAAATTTATTTTCCAACCTACAAGGTTAAATTTCTGGGAAGAGATAGGCTGCAGCCAAATTTGAAGAATAAATGTACTTTCTGGTCAAACTGAGTGTTCCAAATGGTGGTTAAAGTAAATGTTCAAAATGTTTGCCTTCAGCTTCGATCCATATCTGAGTACGACTCACGACTGATTCCGTACTGCGGACCAAAGTGTCCAATGGGATTTCTGCAAACACCGCTTGAATCTCATCTCAAAGTGTGTCCAGGTTACGTGGTTTACGACGGTACACCTCATCTTTTACTCTACCCCATAAGAAAAAAATCGAGCGGCGTAAGGTCTGGAGAGCGTGCAGGAGACTCGATTGGTATCCACTGGCCTGGTACATTTTGATCCAGGTACGCTCGCACATCCTTATGATAGTGCGGCGGGGCGCCATCTTGTTGGTAATGAAACCTGTCATTACCGTACATTGCACGAATGGCAGCGAAAATCGAATCAGCAAGCATTGTTAGGTACTTTTCTCCGGTTACAGTACCTTCAAAACGGAAAGGAACAATGAGTCCCCTAGGAGACAAACCACACCACACATTTACACCAGGCAAATTCCCAGCCTTTTCAACAGTAATGTGGGGATTATCTTCAGCCCAGTATACACAATTATGCCTATTGACAGTTCCATTAAGTTTGAATTGTGCTTCATCCGACCAAACAATGCTACCCATAAATCCCGGTTTACGTGTAACCCTCTCCTGAACCCATTCACAAAATTGTACCCTTCGATCTGGGTCGTCGTCACTTAGCTGTTGCACCAGCCTTGGAATGTACGTACACACGCAACTTGCCTTTCTTGCAACTTGCCACACCACTCTCACGTGACCCTTGCTCAGAAATGTATCGAAGCTGAAGGCGAACATTTTGAACATTTACTTTAACCACCATTTGGAACATTCAGTTTGACCAGAAAGTACACTTATTCTTCAAATTGGACTGTAGCCTTTTTTCCAGAAATTTAACCTTGTAGGTTGGAAAATAAATTTTCTATGACAGTTTGTATACGTGTGTATACATTTTTTTGACGCACCCGGTATATGTCACTTTTTTCTCACACCTCGAAAATGATAAATTTGTTACAACCATGCAGTCAGGTCGGTATTTTTCGGGCTTTCCCCCATAAGGCGGCTTTATGGCCCACCCAGCCTTAAATTAAATGGTATCCGGTGGGGGTAAAGGCGGCCGCAGCGTAGTGCTGATCACATCACCTCCAAGATGGCCGACATGGAAAATATGTGGAGCTCTACCCACACATACCTTAAATGTGCCTTCATGACACGGTGCCATGCACAGGGAACTTTATCTTTATCTTTACCTGTATTTTGAGCTTCAAAGCGATAATTTAACAAATGGAGGTTTCGATTTTTATGCTCCTAATTCCTTCATCAATAATTGTATTCGTTTCTGTACCCCTGAGTACCCAAGATTATTACATACGCATGTACGAACCCTCTACTATGTCAATGGCTGAGGGCCCCTTAGAAGCTTACTTATCTCCGCAACTGTGGGGGCTTTGCGCCTTGTAGATCCGGCATTGACTTTACCTTTACCTGTATATATTGTATTTCTTTCTGAACCTCTGAGTACCTACGTTTATTTTTGTACATACGCATATACGAACCCTCTACTATGTCAATGGCTGAGGGCACCCTAAAGGCTTACTTGTCTCCGGGCCCCCCCGCACTGCGGGGTTTTGCGGCTTGTAGATCCGGCACTGATCAAAATAGATGTCTATTAAAATTTGATTGGTATTTGATTTAATAGCTAAATCATACATGATTGTTCCATTTTTTTTTGTATATTTTCAACATCGCACCCCCTCAGCACCCCTAGATGATTAATCCTGGCGCCACCGCTGACGAGACTAGTTCGAGAAGACGAATCTACACTGGAGAGGTAGGTACAGGGTGATTCACATAAAACTGACACATTTCAGTACCAATGCATGTAAACAAGAATAAAGTTGACAACAAGAAATTATTATATGTGAAAAGTAGTGAAAGTGTTCCTGGCCGTTCGTAGGAGTATGCTGTTGTACAGTGTCTCTCAAAAGTTTTAGGACAACGACATTTTAATCTAGGCAACCCAATTTACACAAGGTGTTGGTGGGTTGCGTGTAGAGTTAGGCTCAATTTCAGGGTTGCCACATGCACAATAAATATTTATAAAATACGCGAAAGAAATAAAAACAAGTAAAATATCAATATTATATCGCAAGTGACAAAATTCTTTCTGAAAGAAAAATAATAGGTTTTCTAGCATTTCATCGCTGATGAGTCTACAGAAAGGAGAAGAGGTGAGAGAAAACGAGAGGTGACAAATGACAGGAGAAAGAGAAAGCGAGAGGAGAAGAGGAAAAGTAGAGGAGAGAAGAAAGAGAGGATAGACGAGGAGAGGAGATGTAGTGAGGAGAATGGAAAAATATTCTAGGAGAGATGAGGAAAATGGAGCAAAGAAGAGAAAAGAGAAGGAAAACGAGATGAGAGAAGAGTGGAGAGTAGAGTAAAGGAGAGAAAAAGAGAAGAACGAAAAGAAGAGGAGAAAAGTGCGTGGAGTCGGAAATCTAAGACAGGGAAGGAGATACGAGGAGTGGAGATGAGTGGGATGGAGATAAGATGCGAGAAAAGTAGGGAAGGCGATATGAGATAAAAGCAGAGAAGAAGGAGAAGGAGAAGAGAAGAACAGAAGGGACTGAAGATAAGAGGTAGTTGCAGAAAATATCGTCTCAGCGTCAAGAATTGATGCATTGGTCAAATTATCGACATGAAACGTTCAATAACATTTTGAAATGTATTGGAGAATGTATTAAATCGGTGCGAAATGCCTTTTGGCTTAGTTCAGAGCAAGGTAAAATCTTCCATGTAATATCTTTGATTTTACCTGCGATTATACCACTAAAAACATGAATGTAATTTTAATATTTATAAGAATTATCCAATTTTTGTCCAATTCTCGGTTCGTTGAAATGGAGATTTTGTAATTTAATATTTCCCCTCCCCCCATCGTTAATTCCAAAGTGAATCATTCCATTTCACACGGGGTGAACAATGAACACAATGGGATAGGTCTAAAACTTACGAAAATTTTCTGCCACCGGAAGGGTTTGAACCTACGACCATCAGATTGACAGTCCTGAACGTTAAACACTACACTACAAGCTTTCGCTCCTGAAAGTAAGTAGAAGGAGCTGACCAATGTGAAATGTAGATGCAACTCTCCTCCTACATGTAATGTGCAAACAATACTTGTTTGTAACAAAGAAAACGAAGGTAGTACGACTCGGAGAAAACATTTAATGGAGAATTGCACATGATGAGAACTTTTCATTCGATATTTGCGGAGGTATCCTTGCATTGAACTCGAGTGGGAAAAGGGGTAAAATTAGTATGTCCTGAATTGCCACAAATATAAATAGTTATTTCATTAATATTTGTCAATGTCTTTGAAGCAGTACACAATTATCGTTAAAGTATTATAATTCACGATCTTATACATGAAAATATCCCTTTGAACGTGTGTTAATTCATTTATTTGTTTATTTTTTTTATAAATTCCATTTGCAGAACAATGTAGCTACTATACACTGCTATTACAATTAATGTTACCATGCTCTTGTTTGTAATAAAAGGAGAATTAAAAAAAAAACACCTCCTAAGGAGGATCGAACCTGGGACCACAATCAATGCTTTCAAGAACTCTAACCACTACATCACACCCTTACTTTCGATTGAAACAACAATTTTTAATTATTCTGTCTCTCCAATATTGTAAATGAAGTTGGGTATACATGTGGTTGAACTTTTACTTTAATTTTGGATTGCTTTCTTGTAGTATAGCAGATATCTTCGAGAAATAATTTTCGAAGTGATGAAGAAAAACGAGAATATTGGTAGTTGTGAAAATGCGAGTTATTTCTTCTAACTTATTATTGTGATTAGACATTATTAATGAAAAATATCTAGAGGCTTGAACATTGCAGGACGATATTCTTTTCCTGTGATACTGCAACAGACCAAATGCTTGTTTACTGACGCAAGTCTGGTGTTCAGAACATTCTTATGAAATGTATTTGCTGTTGCGTAAGGTAACACGAAATAATTACACCGTTTGCGAACTACCAAATCTGCGCAACGTTAGACGTAAACAGGCGGAAAATTTTATTCTTCACACTTGACAGTATTAGTCAAGAGAGACTCGTGGGACACTGTGTTAAGGTGCTGGAGTAAATCCTTCTTATTTTTCTTCCTCGAAGGACATCAATTTTTATAGTAGACCAACAGTAGTTCCGCTCTTTCCTATTTCTTTTAAATTCTTTCACATTCCTTTCATTGGGTTAAATATAAATAAAAGTATTCGCGATTAAAATTAACCGATATGCCATCTGGTGGGATTTCCAGGAAGTACTCTAAGTAGGATACGTTGTGTTGAAGTCGTTTAAAGCATGGGGAATATGCGAGAGAGTAAGGTCTACTGTTCAGGTTTTTTTCTCTAAATCGTTTTATGGGTCAGAACAAATTATAAGTTTTCATGTGTTTCCACCCTGCGGAATCAACAAAATGAAATTTGTTAATCAATCAGGGAAAACGTAATTGACAGAAGAAGATTGGTATGGGGGAAATAACACTGTAATTCGGCAAGGAAATTACGAAGAATGCACGAGTCTGCTTACTTTATTTTTCAGAGAGAAATATATATTACCATGAAAGTAAAGTTTTAAATTGTAGTTTATAAATAAAGCTTTTTTTTTCGAAAAATCATGAAGCGTCTTACCCAATGCGTTCATGTATTACCGGTATTACGTATGTGTGAAATTTGGAACAGGTGCAAGTCAATTAAGAGAGAAGATGAATATATTAGTTTGAGAATGAATTAATGTCAAATGTAACCAGAAAAAGAAATGGACATGCTAATGATACTGTTTCATTCAGTACGCTGTCCTTTTTCAGTGAGTAGGAGCCTGGTCATGAAATCGTGAATATTATTATTAAACCAGCCTTTCTCTTTCGAGAAAGAACTGCAACGATATGTTTGTAATTTTCTCCTGTCCCAGCTTTTCAAGTACAGGCCAATTTCAATTCCTTTATTTTCAAATAATTTCCGAGAACCCCAGTTACAATATGACGTGCAGATGATACAGCACTGCTTTGGACAACCAGTGCGTATACATAGTTTCGTTTGCATTTTCCATGTTATTTTTGCCTATCATAATTAAATGCTTCGTTCTCAGTACAGCTTCAGTTTGTTAGAGTGGCTGGAATTCAAATCGCATTCGCAATATTTAAAAATAATGCGTAATTTAAACGTTTTCTACCATACAACACGCTGCTATTTTGTACTACTGCTGAATGTAAACAAAGATTCATCCTACTTAGAGCGGCCATATTGGAAGCGACACTAGCGCTCAGGTGGTAATTTTAATCGCGAATTGCTTGCATTTCTGTCATTGACGTAGACCAGGCCAGTATGCAGGATTTCTTTGAGGGAGTGGTCAGACCCTAATATATATATATATGTATATATGTATGTATGTATGTATGTATGTATGTTTGTATGTATGTATGTATGTGTGTGTGTGTGTGTGTGTGTGTGTGTGTGAGTGTGTGTGTGTGTATATGAGAGAGAGAGAGACAGATATTACAAAAATAGTTCAAATAGTGCGAGCGCGATTTAAAAGTAATGATCATTATATGTTTAGAAAATAATATATTTATAAATTAAATGTTGCGTACTAGGAATTATTATTACAATAAAGAACATGTCTAATTGTGAGTTAAGAAAACAACAATAACAAAGAGACATTCTCGCATCACGATTGCAGTTAAAAAAAAGTCGGGTCATGGATTGAAAGTAGCGCCTGTCCTGACTAAATCGGTGAATCGGACGTCTGCTAGCCTTGCATTATAAAACTAAAACCATCCAATATCCAGCCTGAAGACTTTTGCGCAAGAAACAGATTCATTTATGTAAGAACAAAATTGAAATGTTTACACATTTCTAAAATCGACGATGTTATTTTCGTAGTTATTGATAGGTTCACATTTAAATATTTCAGGGTTCGAGGGGGGCATGGCCCCCATGCCCCCCTTGGATACTGGCCTGACGTTAGTGACGTAGACAGTGGGAGAGAAATTTTGGAGAATCTTGTATTAAATTTATTATTTACATCCACCTTATGCTCAGATAGGTTTATTGACAATCGTGAACTTTTCGTTTAATAGATAATATTTGGTTTTAAACGACGGGAGAACATTGGTCTAATTTTCTTTCTTGCTCTTTTGTGAGAATATATACTTCTACAATCGCGTTCGGAAACGGTGAAAAAAAAATGACTTGGTTTTCAAAGGCAGACAACCTTGGTAGCGTAGCTTGCTCGCGTTCAAAGTGACTCACTCACGCTATTCAAGGCCGCTTCTTATCGCAAAACATTGTCCGTCGATGCACCCAGCAAGTTACGAGTGACCAGAGTCGAATTTTAAAGAGAATCTGAAGAACGATAGATTTCATCAGAGGCGGCTAGGTGGGTACTAGCTCAGCATGCAATAGTTTAAGTGATAATTTCTGACAACCAAGAAACCTTATTGAATAAGTACTGGGATAGTAATACGCGTACCCGCTCCTTTTTAACAATGTAAGCTGGAAGACAATCTGTATTCCATTTGTTTGTATTGGCAACTTGGTCAACCTGAGGTTATTATAAGGAACTATTTCCTAGATGTTCATGTAACCGTTATAAAATTACAAATAAAATATATTCACAAGCTTAGATATACTAACAACGAAGAAATAAATTCAGAGTTAATTTTCAAATGCATGTGTATAGAGTAATTCTAGAAGTACAGAGCTATATCAGAGTATTGAACTTCTTTTTGCAGGATAACGTTTACATTATTGACGCGACAGAATAATTAAGAACTGTTTCTCCAAGGGAAGCAAAGGGCGTAGTGTATTGGTTAGTGTTCTTGAAAGCATTGATTGTGGTCCCAGGTTCGATCCTCCTTAGGAGGTGTTTTTTTCTAATTCTCCTTTTATTACAAACAAGAGCATGGTAACATTAATTGTAATAGCAGTGTATAGTAGCTACATTGTTCTGCAAATGGAATTTATAAAAAAAATAAACAAATAAATGAATTAACACACGTTCAAAGGGATATTTTCATGTATAAGATCGTGAATTATAATACTTTAACGATAATTGTGTACTGCTTCAAAGACATTGACAAATATTAATGAAATAACTATTTATATTTGTGGCAATTCAGGACATACTAATTTTACCCCTTTTCCCACTCGAGTTCAATGCAAGGATACCTCCGCAAATATCGAATGAAAAGTTCTCATCATGTGCAATTCTCCATTAAATGTTTTCTCCGAGTCGTACTACCTTCGTTTTCTTTGTTACAAACAAGTATTGTTTGCACATTACATGTAGGAGGAGAGTTGCATCTACATTTCACATTGGTCAGCTCCTTCTACTTACTTTCAGGAGCGAAAGCTTGTAGTGTAGTGTTTAACGTTCAGGACTGTCAATCTGATGGTCGTAGGTTCAAACCCTTCCGGTGGCAGAAAATTTTCGTAAGTTTTAGACCTATCCCATTGTGTTCATTGTTCACCCCGTGTGAAATGGAATGATTCACTTTGGAATTAACGATGGGGGGAGGGGAAATATTAAATTACAAAATCTCCATTTCAACGAACCGAGAATTGGACAAAAATTGGATAATTCTTATAAATATTAAAATTACATTCATGTTTTTAGTGGTATAATCGCAGGTAAAATCAAAGATATTACATGGAAGATTTTACCTTGCTCTGAACTAAGCCAAAAGGCATTTCGCACCGATTTAATACATTCTCCAATACATTTCAAAATGTTATTGAACGTTTCATGTCGATAATTTGACCAATGCATCAATTCTTGACGCTGAGACGATATTTTCTGCAACTACCTCTTATCTTCAGTCCCTTCTGTTCTTCTCTTCTCCTTCTCCTTCTTCTCTGCTTTTATCTCATATCGCCTTCCCTACTTTTCTCGCATCTTATCTCCATCCCACTCATCTCCACTCCTCGTATCTCCTTCCCTGTCTTAGATTTCCGACTCCACGCACTTTTCTCCTCTTCTTTTCGTTCTTCTCTTTTTCTCTCCTTTACTCTACTCTCCACTCTTCTCTCATCTCGTTTACCTTCTCTTTTCTCTTCTTTACTCCATTTTCCTCATCTCTCCTAGAATATTTTTCCATTCTCCTCACTACATCTCCTCTCCTCGTCTATCCTCTCTTTCTTCTCTCCTCTACTTTTCCTCTTCTCCTCTCGCTTTCTCTTTCTCCTGTCATTTGTCACCTCTCGTTTTCTCTCACCTCTTCTCCTTTCTGTAGACTCATCAGCGATGAAATGCTAGAAAACCTATTATTTTTCTTTCAGAAAGAATTTTGTCACTTGCGATATAATATTGATATTTTACTTGTTTTTATTTCTTTCGCGTATTTTATAAATATTTATTGTGCATGTGGCAACCCTGAAATTGAGCCTAACTCTACACGCAACCCACCAACACCTTGTGTAAATTGGGTTGCCTAGTTTAAAATGTCGTTGTCCTAAAACTTTTGAGAGACACTGTACAAGTTTGCTGCATTTTAGCATAGACCCGTGGCGGCGATTGAGTTCCAAAACGCTGGGGGTGGGGGCAAGGTATGTGACGTTTTTTCCTGCGCGATTTGTAATAAAGAAGTATTACGTCATATTTCGCGCAGAAAAGACCTCACATTTCTCCTTCGTAGTACGCCTTGCGTCTCGCTTGTTTGTTGGTTGCGCCAGTCGCCGCTAGGTGTCTCCACCTATCTTTGCCCAGTGCTGCATTTACGAACGTGTAAGCTGAATCAGTTCCGATCCGACCGACTTTCACGTAGCAGTCAGGTTCTCGCAGGGAAACGAGCGAGAAAAGAGGAAGATGACGTGCGACTAGTGTGGAACAGTGTCTCGCTGGACGAGACTTGCATTTTTTTGATATCCTAATTGCACGCACTTTTTTGGATTATTTCTCCATACTTCGGACAACCACCCAAAGTTTGGATTGTTCTCACAATCTCGCATTTGAAGTCAAGTAGTGGAAAGACTACGTTTGCATGGAATCAAATACGCATGTTCCGATTCACGTTTGACGTGTGACAGACTGTTTTGGCGTATTACGCACGGTACACGTTACCACTACTTCTATGGAGCGTTCTCTCGGAGCCGTGATTGAGAGGGAAGCTGAGTTTCGTCATGCCAATGTGAAGGAAAAGACGACCGGATGAGAAGGAAACCAAATCCTATTTGACGTTCCGCTAGCAGAGTTCGATTGGCCAGATGGAACAGTTTGAGTGGACTATTGAGGTATGTACTGTGTCAAATCCCTCTTTTGTGACATATCAAATAAAGTGAAGTGCTTCGGGTTCATATACTTTGAATCTCCAGTTCGAATAATTGGAAGAAAGAGATCATAAGCGTCGAATTATATGGAAGTATGCAAATGGAATTAATCACGTAATTGTTTGGGCAAGCGCGTTGACGTCCCTGTTTTCACGTGTACAAAAAAAAAAAAGCAGAATTTCTAACTTCTTAATATTAATTAAGCAAGGCGTACACTAGTGCAATTTATTATTGCGTCTCAAGGGGTGTCAGAATACAATGAGAGATAACGTTTTTTTTTGGCACAATAAAAGATATTAAAATAAATTAATTAGGGAGCATCAAAGTAAAAGGGGGATAAGTTGTTACAAAAAAATAAGAGTTTTCTTTGCTATAAAGTGTTGTTGAGAATTTTAGCTTGTTGAAAGGTGTTTGATATTATATCATTCTACGGTGTGGTTGAATTTGTTCTTGTTTATGGCCGTAACTAAAACGACCTGATGTATGAAATTATGAGGTAAAATGGAGGGGGAGAAATAATTGTTGAATCTATTTTTGGATATAATCTTGTGAGATTTTAAAAGACGGGTCTCTCGTTAATAATTGTTTGATGTACATGTTTTCACGTTGGGACGTTAATCAATCTTCGCTGCGAGATTAACGCAATAAACTTTGACTTAAGGTCTCAAATGAAATCTATTCTCTCCTTTTTTCTTTTTTTTTTTTTTTGAGAACCTTGCTTGCTAACAAAGAACGAAAGATTACCAACGTTAAATGAATAGACGAAATGATTGGTTAATATTGCATGCGTTTTTTGTGATGTTTCAGTGTACACTCCCGTACATGAATATACGCATATCAAAATCGAATGATCGGTATAGTGTGAAATTTTCCACGATACTCTGTGACTATATTTATCGCATACCTTGTGTTGCTTAGCTTTTTTTGGGAGGGTCCCGCATCTTCGGATGCGTGTCACCCCTTTTTTCCCATTGGTTCTCAATAGAGACTGAGGTGGCAGTGATAAACGCTTGCCATTAACCTCAACATTTTTGTGACTTTTGTAACTGGTCTGTTGTTATTCGTTTCTACGAACGTACGTTAATTGATTCCGGACCTTTTCCACGTTTCCTTAAATAACTTTCACTATCTTTATTACGTACGCAACAACCACGTTACAAAGTTCCTGGTATCAGAGCTGGTTTTATTAATTTATATACTACAAATATCACAAATTTTTTTTTTCCCTCCACACTACTATTTTTGGGTAGTATTGGTGATACCAACATTCCGTTTATACCTTTTTCTTGTGCACTAAATTCCCTTGTGGCCATACATTGTTGGTGCTTAACAATTTTTTTTTGTTAACCTTGGAGCCCCCCCCTTTTTTTTCCGGACGATAGATTTAACCCCCCCCCCTTTTTTTTGAGACATTCTTTTGAAAAATTTTTTTTTTTTACAGATTCATACATAAGAACTTTTGTTTATTGATTTCTAATATTCTACAGTATATCTTGATGTTGCATTATTGCACTTACCTTGTATTTTGGATATTGTTAGTCCCCTTTTTGTTTTGGCTATATTTTTTGACACCTTTTGGATTTCCTCATCGAGGAACAAATATAATGTCGCTTCCCTTTCAAGGCCATTTGCCTCGGGTTGGGTCGACCTCTTTCCCCTTCCCCCCGGTTAATATACAACCTTCACCCTTTTTACAGACCCCAAACTTACACACACCCCGAGAACTTTTGTTGCCTCCCGATTATTCATATATTACAAATTACATTAGATACACAACCGTTGTTGATTTTTTACGGGTATTACAACCGACGGACGGTTCAGATCCTGACAAGTTGTTTTATTTTTTGTTGAACCTCCATAAAATTTTCAAACTAAACCTCATTGATTTGGAATCTTTATTGCTGATGGCATTTACATCCACGCAAGGACTCCTTCGGGATACTTGGTATGATTCTCTTCACGAGAAATTCCCCTGGCCTATGTTTATACGTGTCATATGGTATCGCTTCGTCCCTTATTCCACGATGCAAGGGTTATTAGATAAACATCTTCTTCGTCCTCAACGAAGTGGGGAATTCCTCTCCACTTATTTGAATGACATCTACGAGGCTTATCATGTGTTACCCACCAACTGGTCTGAATCTGGTCTATTGGAATTTACGTTACTGAATTTACAAGAGAGCACACGTTTGCATTTAATGGGCTTTGATCGACCGACTTCTATCGCTAATTTTATTTGTTTATCTAGGGAGATATGGCCCTTAGAGTTACGTCGCATTGAACAACAACAGGAAGAATGTACGTTACATTCTATTGATTCTTGTTTTCCTCAATCATTCCCAATCTTACCTGTCCCTTCTTCCTCTTCCTCTTCTTTGCCTAAGGTAGAGATCTCTGAGGATTTACCCTTTAAGGTTGTTTCACAGCAAAATTCTAATTTATCGCACATTGAGTCTCCTCCTGTTGACAGAGAACGACATCTGCCATTAGAGGTTACAACTATACCTCATATAGAACACCCTTTGACAATTATCGACAAGGTTATGCCTACCATACATGCCACCTTAAATTCTACACCGAGTCGTCTTTTGGTCGACTCTGGCAGCTCAGTGTCATTAATTGCGAGGGGATTTTTAGCTACCTTACGTCCTATACCACCTACTCTTCAAGATAATGTACGTACGTTGCAAACTGTTAATAATCAGTCTATCCACCTTAATTCACGTGTGATTTTGACGTTGAAATTACAGGGCTTGTCCTGGAAATGGACCTTTTGGATTTCCGAAACTTTACCGTTTCCCGTCATTCTTGGCTCTGATTTCTTTTCCCATTCAAAGGGTACTATTTCCTTTGATCATTTAGTGGTTTCATTTCCTTATTCTACGGACTCCATTCCGTTTGCCTCTTCTACACCTCCGGTCGAGAAACAGGATCAGGTACGCCTAGTTGACAAAGTTGATTGCTCTCCAGCAAATAACTTGTCTACCAGCATTACTAATTTATTACAGGAATATGCGGATGTTGTCACAGAACGTGTTGGTACTTGTACGCTGGAACCTGTTTCCATTCCCTTAATCACGAATGTTCCTTTTCGCTCTAAACCATTTCAGTTAAACCCTACCCAAACAAACATTTTACGTCAGCAAATTCAGGAGTTGTTAGACCAGAACATCATAGAGGAGTGCGCCTCCCCTTACGCATCCCCTTGTTTCCTCGTAGATAAGAAGGACGGCGGTCATCGCCTTGTCTGTAGTTATAAGCATCTTAACCGGCTTATAGCCTATGACGCTTTTCCACAAAGCCGTATAGATTTGATTTTCCAACACTTACAAGCTGCTAAAGTATTTTCTTGCCTAGATCTTTGCAAAAGTTTCCACCAGCTAAGGCTAGATGAACCTAGCAAGGACTTAACGGCTTTTGTCACCTCTTTCGGTCAATACCGGTACACCAGGGTTCCTTTTGGTATCAATCTTGGCACACAATTACTGACTCGTGCGTTGGACAAAATTTTGGGACCCTTTAAATTTAAATTCCTTGTAACATATGCTGACGATGTTTTGATCTTTAGCCCCGATGAAAAGACTCATTTGATTCATCTCAAATTGGTTTTGCAGGCCTTTCGCGAGGCTGGACTCACTGTAAACCCCGTAAAATCTAAATGGATGCAAACCGAAGTTAAATACTTAGGATATATTTTACGGGAAGGGCAACTTGTTCTAGACCCCGACCGTATTTCCGCCATTCAAGATATGCCCTCTCCTCGAAATGTCAAAGCCGTTCAACGTGTTTTGGGACTATTGGGATATTACTCGCGTTTTATTCCATCCTATTCCGACCTTACCTCCTTCCTAACTGATAAAAAGAAAAAGGGCCTTCCCTTCACGTGGTCTGACGAAGATCAACAACAATTTGATAATCTCAAAAAGGTTTTTCTCAAACATACCGTCTTAGCTTTGCCCGATTTTTCAAGGGAATTCGTTTTGCAATGCGATGCTTCAGGATTGGCTCTGGGGGCTACCCTGAACCAACGTATGCCAGATGGGTCATTACGTCCTATTGCTTTTGCTTCTCGCAAGCGTACAGACATAGAACGTCGACAATCCATATACGAGGCCGAATGCTGTGCCATTGTTTATGGGTTCAAAAAGTTTGAAACATATTTAACCGAGAAGCATTTCACTCTTCAAACGGACAACCAAGCACTTTCATGGCTTTTACGCCATCCTGAGCAATACGGCAAATTTGGTCGCTGGTTGCTTTACTTGTCACGCTTTTCTTACTCTGTTGAGCACATTGCTTCTCGTTTAAATCCTGTTGCGGATTGCTTATCACGTATGTATTCCCCTGATGAATTCCAGGTTTTTCCTCAACCCATCACTTCTCTTGCTTGTGCTGCTCCCAAATTTCAAATTATCCCTTTTAGTAATTCTGATATCCTTGACCTTCAACATAAAGACTCTACTTTACTTTCCATCATTCAGAAATTACAAACGGGTCCATCATGTACACATTATGCTCTTTATAACGACTTACTTGTTTGGCAACCTCCACGTTCAAAATCTTCATTAGTAGTCGTTCCTCATGCCCTACAACATCTTATTTGCCGTTACTATCATGATACTCCCGTCGGAGGTTCCCACTTGGGTGTTCAAAAATGTACCAAGAAAATATTGAATATATTTTGGTGGCCATCGTGTAAACAGGATATCAAGACATATGTTAATTCTTGTGATACGTGTCAAAAAGCCAAATTGGCTATACGTAAACCACCTGGTTTTTTGTCATCTGAAATCATCAAGCACCCTTGGCGACGACTGTACATTGACCTTGTTGGTCCCTTGGTACGTTCATCAAAAGGGCATACGTATATATTGGTGGTTGTTGATGCATTTTCTAAGTGGGTTTCCCTTTATCCTCTTCGAGGTCCCACATCCAACCACATAGTAGAAAAACTTCGGTCTTTGTTTCTGGTGTTCGGAGCGCCGTGTGAATTGGTGTCCGATAATGCATCATATTTTCGATCTCGCTATTTCAATTCCTTTTTATTTGAGTCTCGAGTCAAACACATCTATACCAGCGCCTACTATCCTAATCCTTCACTCGCAGAACGTTTTATTCGTAATCTCAAGGCCTCCCTGATTGCATATCATTCTGACGATCACACTAAATGGGACGTTCATTTGAATGCAATTTCTTTCGCATTCAATACTGCGGTACAGGATAGTATACAAACCACCCCAGCGCAGATTTTGTTTGGAAGAGACATCGATGGACCTATGAACTTCTTTTGGGAATTTAAATCCGATTCGGAATTGGCTGGTCCCCCTTCCGCAGATCGTGCTAAATGTTGGGCACAAGCCTACCGTCATTTGCAGAAAGCATGGGCGAAAAGACGTAATAGATACGACCCTAAAAGGCAACCTTCCTCCTTTAAGGTTGGGGATTTAGTTCTCTACAAAACCTTTCCACAAAGTAATGCCTTTCAAAAGGTCACTGCAAAGCTCCAGCAACGTTGGGCAGGTCCTGCTAAGGTTTTTAAGGTTTTGGGCCCCGTAACGGTTCTCTTGGTAGATCCGGAAACTGAAGTTTTCCTCAGGAAGGTCCACATTTCCCATATTAAACCATATTATCTCCGCGAGGAAGCTTCATCAGAAGTGGAGTTATCAGACTCGCACATGGCCTCACTTTTGTACCCCACCGCCCGGGATCAAAACCCTCAGCGTTCTTCACTTTCACGTCAATCTTTTTACTGCAATTTTTGCCGCCGACCTGGACACTCTACCTCTCATTGCCGACGTCGTCCCCCAACCACCCGTCACTCTTCTCATGACCCAGTTCCTCGCATCTAAGAAATGCACGGAATACTACAACTTTGGCTTTTGTATTTTGGTCGTGTATTTGACTTAGAATCTTAAGAATATTGAAGATATATATATTTTACGCATTTTTGATATATACATGATTTCTTTGTTAATATTTTTTTTTTTCATGTTGTAAATTAGCTTATGTGTGATATATTGTGTTTTTGAAACAAATGTTTCTTGTCAGATGTCAATCATGATTTCATTGGTAAATAATTTTCTTATTGCATATTACTTACTGCAATTTTGGTGTATATGTAGGATGACTGTTTTAATCACAAATTGTAATTGGTGCTCCCATTACTCATTGTATTCCCCTCTGTTTAGGTTTCCTCTCCTCTTTCCTATCCTTTTTTTTTCTCTTCTCTTCTATTCTTCTATTCTAATTCGTCTTTTTTTTTCTGTTTCTTTTTCATGTTTATTGAGGAAACATAAATATCGAGTGTGCCAGCCTGGAATCATTATTTGACGCAAAAATGGAAAACCACCATATTACTCTCTTGGAGTGCTAATCTGATTGTAAAACGTCTCCTCTGTTTTTTAGAGAAATTCTCCACATTATAGTGTTTATTTGCACTTTTCCTTTTCTACGTACAGGTGTTATTTAACAGGTATCTTATATAGAGTGTCTTGTGAAACTTGAATGTTTACTTTGATGTAATGCCTTTTTTAATGGCACATATACTCATATCTCTGGTTAAGAGTATTCTTATTTGTAATGTTAACTTTTCATCCAATATGGTCATTTCATTAATACGATTGCAATCGACTTTTCATGCTCACCTTTTTCGCAATCATTTTTTATAGAGTATTTATTCATCTTATTATCTATTGTGTTTAAATTAATTATCAACATTGTGCATATTTTTGATACTATTCAATCTAGTCTCATTCTAATCAATTTGTGTGGGATATATATATATTTTTTAGGTACTTGTTTGCATATACTCTCACATGGTACGTGTGTTCTCTATTTATTATGTGTCTTTATGGTTCTTTAGCACACACGCATTTGGGTATTTTTTCTTCGATTAAGGGGAATTTGCTTACATATATATTAGATGCTCCCGAAATGGTATATCTGTGTCTGGTTAGTTCATATGACTTTCTTGCCAAATTATTATGGTTGTTATTATTATATATATTCGTTCTTTTTATATTTGTTAGTCGGGGGAGTTTGTGACGTTTTTTCCTGCGCGATTTGTAATAAAGAAGTATTACGTCATATTTCGCGCAGAAAAGACCTCACATTTCTCCTTCGTAGTACGCCTTGCGTCTCGCTTGTTTGTTGGTTGCGCCAGTCGCCGCTAGGTGTCTCCACCTATCTTTGCCCAGTGCTGCATTTACGAACGTGTAAGCTGAATCAGTTCCGATCCGACCGACTTTCACGTAGCAGTCAGGTTCTCGCAGGGAAACGAGCGAGAAAAGAGGAAGATGACGTGCGACTAGTGTGGAACAGTGTCTCGCTGGACGAGACTTGCATTTTTTTGATATCCTAATTGCACGCACTTTTTTGGATTATTTCTCCATACTTCGGACAACCACCCAAAGTTTGGATTGTTCTCACAATCTCGCATTTGAAGTCAAGTAGTGGAAAGACTACGTTTGCATGGAATCAAATACGCATGTTCCGATTCACGTTTGACGTGTGACAGACTGTTTTGGCGTATTACGCACGGTACACGTTACCACTACTTCTATGGAGCGTTCTCTCGGAGCCGTGATTGAGAGGGAAGCTGAATTTCGTCATGCCAATGTGAAGGAAAAGACGACCGGATGAGAAGGAAACCAAATCCTATTTGACGTTCCGCTAGCAGAGTTCGATTGGCCAGATGGAACAGTTTGAGTGGACTATTGAGGTATGTACTGTGTCAAATCCCTCTTTTGTGACATATCAAATAAAGTGAAGTGCTTCGGGTTCATATACTTTGAATCTCCAGTTCGAATAATTGGAAGAAAGAGATCATAAGCGTCGAATTATATGGAAGTATGCAAATGGAATTAATCACGTAATTGTTTGGGCAAGCGCGTTGACGTCCCTGTTTTCACGTGTACAAAAAAAAAGCAGAATTTCTAACTTCTTAATATTAATTAAGCAAGGCGTACACTAGTGCAATTTATTATTGCGTCTCAAGGGGTGTCAGAATACAATGAGAGATAACGTTTTTTTTGGCACAATAAAAGATATTAAAATAAATTAATTAGGGAGCATCAAAGTAAAAGGGGGATAAGTTGTTACAAAAAAATAAGAGTTTTCTTTGCTATAAAGTGTTGTTGAGAATTTTAGCTTGTTGAAAGGTGTTTGATATTATATCATTCTACGGTGTGGTTGAATTTGTTCTTGTTTATGGCCGTAACTAAAACGACCTGATGTATGAAATTATGAGGTAAAATGGAGGGGGAGAAATAATTGTTGAATCTATTTTTGGATATAATCTTGTGAGATTTTAAAAGACGGGTCTCTCGTTAATAATTGTTTGATGTACATGTTTTCACGTTGGGACGTTAATCAATCTTCGCTGCGAGATTAACGCAATAAACTTTGACTTAAGGTCTCAAATGAAATCTATTCTCTCCTTTTTTTTTTTTTTCTTTTTTTTTTTAGAACCTTGCTTGCTAACAAAGAACGAAAGATTACCAACGTTAAATGAATAGACGAAATGATTGGTTAATATTGCATGCGTTTTTTGTGATGTTTCAGTGTACACTCCCGTACATGAATATACGCATATCAAAATCGAATGATCGGTATAGTGTGAAATTTTCCACGATACTCTGTGACTATATTTATCGCATACCTTGTGTTGCTTAGCTTTTTTTGGGAGGGTCCCGCATCTTCGGACGCGTGTCACCCCTTTTTTCCCATTGGTTCTCAATAGAGACTGAGGTGGCAGTGATAAACGCTTGCCATTAACCTCAACATTTTTGTGACTTTTGTAACTGGTCTGTTGTTATTCGTTTCTACGAACGTACGTTAATTGATCCCGGACCTTTTCCACGTTTCCTTAAATAACTTTCACTATCTTTATTACGTACGCAACAACCACGTTACAGGTAACAAAACTGGGGGGATAAGGACAGAATATTTCCCTTTGTATATAAGATTTAGCATAGTGCGGGGGCAAAAGTGCCGAAAACTGCCCCCTCGTCCTCCTAATCGCCGTCACTGGCATAGACCCATTGCTGATCAATATATATTTTCAAGTCTGAGTTAGTGCCTGTTTTACTCAAGAAGAAGAATATTTCGAATGCAGGTGCAGTCATTTGTAATGAGCCACTGCGATGGCCTTTCCACTCATCTGCCTGCGAACTGAAGCCATTGTCGAACTTCCTCCTCTGTTTGTAAGCTTGCTGGTGTGGCAAGCATGCACAGAGAATGTCTATAAGTTTTTTTACTTCCAGGTGTCAAGAAACCACTGCTCTTCACTGCTGCAAGTTTGTGGAAGAGGCGCCATCTTTAAAATGATAAAAATGGCGTTTTTAAGCGCACCTGATCAGTGTTGCAGCCCTGAGGTCGATTTGTAAATAACAGTTGATCCCTGATGTAGATTTGACCTGTATACAGTGTGTTCTAAAAACTATTAAGGTTTTCATTATAAGAACTCTCCCTTGTATAATACAAACCAAACGACGTCCATGTGTACAACTTCTGTTAATATTTCTCTTTCTTTCCAGAAAATTTCACGAAAGCGGTTTAGCTCGCCAAACTACTCTAATTTTACAAAGTGGTTACGAAAAAGTGCTTTCATATGCTCTGCACGATACAGAGCTAAGGTAGAGTGTTAATGAGAATATTTGATACTCTGCACATTAAAATACAACCACCAACACAAAACAGTTGTAGGGTGACTAAAATCTCGTGATACTTAATGGAAAGTGTTAGTCAATATAGTCACCAGAGAAACTGAAGAGCGCTGCGTGATGCTTGTAATGTGTAATTTATTTCCATTTAATTATTCTTAAACTTTAATTTTTCTATCGATATCTATTAAACTCAAAATTTACCAATTTTGACTTGACAAATATTGACATTAGGGGCCAGGCACCCTCTGGCTCGTAAAGTACCTCCAGATTGAGGGGGAGGGACTTTATATTCAATCAAATATTTAATCCTGCTTTGAAGAGACACCAACTCGGTGGCGTATTTGTGTTTTCATTTCGGGGACTAGGTTTTTATGTGTATGCAAAGTTGTAACAGTACCGGTAATTTCGTTTGTAATGTTCTCCTTCAATTCGTCGGAGGTGATGGCAAATCAGGTGATCTCTGTGGCTATAAGTTTCGGAAAATTATCCCCTCCTCAAGGAACCTTTTGATCAGTGTTCAGAACTCGTTTGATGTATGGCACGTGTATCCTGTTGAAAATAACCTTTATGCAGCTGTATGTCCAAGACACACCACGATACTGAGGCAATATGACGACGACAGCTGCCAGATCCTGCACATCTGAACACTCTCTTGAGAATATATGAATCTCTCAGATGTCCTGCGTTATCTGAAAGTAACACGGAACATTAAGATATATTTATTTGAAATGAAAAAAGAAAGAAATGTGTTGGGTTTATAGACTTAAAAAAAACTTGCAGACGTAAAACAAACTTTGAATTCGACAACTACTTGTTCCTCCTCGTGAGCATTAACGAAACATGTGAGAGCTCAGCCTTTCACAATACCGGCTTATCCATTTGGGTATGGATAAAATAAAACATTAATAGAAACAAATGCGACAGTAGGAAAATTTTCGTGTTGGTGTTTTCGTGCGTGAAACATGGAATTTTTGCTGTAGTGTTTTGGCAACAATGAAGTTTGAACTGATTCGTTATTGTTAAAATGGCGTTTCCGAACCAGCAACGAGCTAAATGTCCTTTGGTATGCTAAGTGTGAGAGTGTTACACAAGACAAACGGGAATTTCGTCGTCTATTCACAGAAACCCTCAGACATTGATGATTTGAAACTCAAAATCACACAGGCTATCGACAGGATCACCCCAGAGATGTTACACCAGACGTGGAATGAATTGAATTACCGTTATGGGTTGTGCAGAATTCGCAATGGACGCCATGTAGAAAACTGAAAAGTGTACCAAACTGTCAGTATTGTAAAAATAAAAACTCCCACCTTTCAGTCTTTTGTATACAATATTTCAGGTAATTACATTTGACCAAGAAAATGTCACATCCCTTTTATTTTATCCATACCCAAACGGAATATCTGCTTTTAGATAGAAGATAAAGCCACTTTAATCCATGGATGTTTGTGTAAGTCCGAAAATGAGAAAAAAAAATTGAGAAAAACTGACATATTTGAAAAACTGAGAAGAGAATGACGGGGGAAACTACCAGTTGGGGATTTTCCTTATTAAAAATAAGAGTATGGTGTCTGACTGCCACGCGGGAGACGCGGTTCGATTCCCTGGGTGGGTATCAAATCTGATGTGGTAATTTTTCTGACCAGGTCCCTACATAGATCGAATCTGCGTGAAGGTGGTTCGAGATATGTGGTGCTGATCACATCACCTTCATAAATGCCCGAGATTGTGAATGTATGTGGTCCTGCATGTTACAATGTACAAGGGGATAGCTTGACCTTCCCTCGTCTAACTAAACACAAAAGAACATCTAAAGTGGTGATAAGTATTGCAACGAAACAATTTTAGTTTCCAATTCAAATAATTGTAACTCCTTAACGTTCAATCCTTTGTAATTATGTAAACTTTACTTGTCGTCGATATTCAGGCAACGATTATTTTTTGATAGTTTGAAGATCTTGTATGCTATTTTCAGGCCCGTACCCAGGATTTGTTTGAGGGGTGTGGCAAGCCCGAAACCATGAAATATATGTCAATTATTAAATAATTAATTAATTAATATATATTTATATTTATAAACATATGTCACGGTATCTAGTGACATGTGAAACGCAGTTCGATATAAATTAATTTTATATCTTGATTCATTTTATGTTCAAATATAAAAGTGTGAGGTTCTTTATTTTGTGGATAAATTTGTATCCGAGCCAGACGTCGGGAGTTGAGGACGGGTTTTTCTTGAGTGACAGCCGCCGCTTAGAACATGACATATTTGCACCAACACGGAGATAAGGAAAGATTATTTTCACCGCTACCGGGCTTGAGTCGCAGCAGGCGTTCGAACCCATGTTCACGGATGACCAGGAAAATCAGCTGGAGCCCAAGCCTGCAAGGATCGAAGACGCCTCGGTGACCGAGTTTCAAGACAATGGACACAGGTCATTCGCATCTCCTCCAAAAGCGAAGCCAAGCTACCTGAGCGTGGGTTTCAACGGACGAATTTGATTCTCTTATAAATATACGGTGCTACCATCCCAGACACAGTTTTTACCCGGATTTCATAGAGAGAGCATCTCCGCGCTACACTCTCGCGTGATCATTGTTTTGCGTCCGTGGACTTCGTTTTCTTACGTACAGTGAACGAATCGCAGATAGAGAGTTACCAGTGTGCGCCTTATTTTGGTGAAGATTACGCGGTGATTTGTTTTTGCCAAGCGTGGACTACATAATAATGGAGGGCTAAAGAAGATAGAGAAGGGAGTCCGTCGACTCCCCTGACGCCTGCAACGACGCCGAAGCCAGTCAGACGACGCCAAAATCAAACACTGCCCAAAGCACGAAGAGTAGTGTAATTGATGATATAACCATTTCAAGAAAGTATGAACCCCCCTCAGGCAGATTTGGCTACACTTAAAACTAGCTCAACATGCCCATATGAGCTTTTTGCTCAAGTGTGGAACCCTGTCTAATCCAAGATTTTTGTAAAAATGCCCTCGGGAATTTCCCGTGAAAGTATGACCCCCCTCAGATTGATTTGCCTACACTTATAAAAGGCACTTCTGTGAGATTGTTGTCCATAAGCTTGTCAAAAATATGCCCCTCTTGATATTTTTTTTGGCCACACTTAAAACTAGGCCAAACGTATTAACACCCACACCCACCCACACCCACACCTACCCACACATATTTACTTCCGGTCCACTTCCGGTTTAAGTTCAATTGGATACCAGGTTCAATTTGTTTATCTAATATTAAAACAATGTAATATGCAGAGATTTTCTAGAATTGCTCTGTGACTCTCTCATTTCTTACATCATAAACATATGATTTTTCCCCTATGAGAATAACACTACATATTGTGTCATCAGGAAGTGCATCGTGAAATTCACAGATAATTTTAATGTTTGTCCTGTCATTAACCACAACTTGTTTCCTTTTTGAAGTGTTGATTACAAACATGGGTCTCTGTGCTTTGAATTCATCTGGTGTGTAATACATGTCAGTATTGCCAGTAGTGACCCTTTTGTAAGATGTAAATGCCTCATATAATTTAAGGAAATCATCCTTGGACATGTCTAAATTATAATTTTCTCTAGGAAATACCTCATTTCTGCCATTTTTAAGATATATGTTTTTGATGTTGCAGTTATCAAATTTACTTGAATTTTTTTCCTGATTATTGTGTCTTCCAGTTTGAAACAGTACCACCACAAAATCTGGCATGTCATATTGTATACTGGAGAATGAATTTGTAGCATCAAACTCATAATAGGTACCAGTGGCGGGCTTCTGTACACATTGATATGTATAAAATTGTAAAGGAATCTGTGGATTTTTTATTATATCTGTTTTGTATTTAAGAGCATAACTGGCTTCATATTCAACAACCGGGATTCTTAGCTCCATAGTCTGAATAATGCATTTGCTTTCATCAGGTAGGGTATTAGGCAGAGCTTCCCCTGTAGAGTTTAATGTACTGTACCTCATCAAAGCATTATTATCATTGGCAGCTCTTCTAAATGTGATTCTTAAACCACCCTTCCACATAATATCTTTGTAATCTGAGAAGAATCCTGGCAATAGGCGCATGGGGAACAGCACTGTGTGGTTTTTAGATAATATTTTATCACCAGCCTCAAATCCACCTATTTTGTAGTAAGAAGCCTCGGTTTTGGATAATTTTAGTGTGGCCAAAGCTGTGGAGGTAATGCCGGGATAATCTACTCTGTTTATAACAACAACATGCTTTCTGATCTCAATTTCAGAGAACAGATGCGGCACAAAATTGTCCACCAATCTTATATTTGAATTTGCCGGATAATCTGTACCATCGAGCTTTACATCAAACTTGATGTATAGGTCTGCTCTGTGGGGGTGTATAAAGCCATCCCCTACATCAAGATCAACCTCAATCTCTGTGTTGGGTTGATTTAAATTTGCAAAGGTCCTCCGGTTTGGGGGGAATGATTGTAGCTCATAACTCTCAATATTTTCCATTTTTTTTGTATGTATTTTTATTTAAATATTAATTTCTATGATTGCAGTTGTTGTGGCTCCAGCAAAATCAACTAATTCTTCTTTTTCATTAGTGACCATCAACTCAATGTAATCTTTTCTATTATGGCACACAGGAAAATATAATGTTGGTGATGGAGTGTAGATGATGGGCTCCATAAATTCAGAGTTAGGTTTGAATGTTGCAATGATGCCAGTTTGTTTGTGAGTGCCTATGCCATTTGATTTGGTGATCATACCCTCGGCCACATTACAGTGAATATTTAGAGTCTCTATGGCTAAGAATTTAGGTATATTAATAGCAGTGTGTTTGATGGCTGGTTCAAGTTTTGTGTTGTTCTCAAATCCTAACAGCTCTCCTATAGTACCCAGATCCACTGTCTCTGTAGCAGATACAATCTCTACTCTGTGAGTGATAGAATTTTGAGTTAACACTACACCTCTGGGTAATTGAGCATTTAGAGTGGATAGATTATACTGCCCTGGAGTGATGACAATTTTTTGATCCCCAACTGCAATTTTGTTGTTGTGGTGTGTAATATTAGGGATCAAGTACATGCCATAAAATGCTCTGAGAGCTATTGTTTTGGGATACACTATGTCATCATGTAATCTAAGTTTCAATATTGAATTTGGCTGGTGAGATGGAATACCCCCATGATGTTTCAGATACCACAAGGCTTTTTGAAAATTTTCAATTGATGGTTTATTTATTTGAGACATATATATAAGAACAGATAAACACAAATGTCCACAATTAACATCTTTGAAGTTTTGAACACGGGCATTATTGTAATAAAGATTAGCTGATTTTAGATATTTTACTAAATTTTCAGGTGGAACACCTCCAAATGAATCAAACACAAATGCCTCATCTTTTAAATATTTAAGATAGCAGATCCAGTGAGTGCCCTGATTTTTGTACTTATCCAAATTAACTATGCCACACTCTTTGTTGAGTGGTTGTTCTGGTAAAGAATCAGACATGTACACACCTCTAAAATTTTTGATGCCCAGTGGCTTGATTAAAGCTTCAATATCTTTGTTTGTAAGCGGCTCTTGTTTTTTTTAAACTTATTCATGGCTCTCTTAACACCTTTGCCTTGTTTCTCCATGGCCAGGTTATGGCGCTTTATTTCATCTAATTCTGCCCTATTCTTCTTGGCATCTATTACTGTTTTTGCTATGGCAGCTGATCCCCCAGCCAAGCTCCCAACAGCCCCAAGTGCTGCTAAGATGGCCGGGATAGTAAATATGAAGCCACCCACATGTGATTTTTTTCTAGATTGTTGTAATTTTTTTAATTGGGGGGTACTAAGCAAGAATTTCATACCATGGCCCTTGGCAATACAAGAATTTTTTTTCTTGCGCTGCTTTTTGGTTAGAAGATTATTAATAGGCCCAAGGTTTATTATATACATATTCACAACCCCCACCCCAGTTTTTGTTTGGTGTTCATAGCTATGGTGGTTCCCAATGCTGCTATTTTTTCACTTAAAGAAGCATCTTTGCTTACAAATCTACCAAATGCAGCCTCTTCTAATTTCTTGTCTGCAACATGTCTCTTGTCAAGATCAGAATGTGTGTTGTATGCTATGTCATGGTCTCTACAAGCAGCATCTAGGGGATTAACACCAGGATCACTTCTGTTTAATCTATGGTCCAATTTTGTGCCTGGACCACAATACTGATAGCCTGGAATGTGTAATTCAAATGGCAGCTTGTTTATAATGTCATTAACAAACCCCCGACCCTCAGAAATATTCCAAAATTTAGGTGGTAGAGTATTAATAATTTTTATAAGATATCCAATCCCCTTAGTGTCATTCACTATAAAATTAGACAATTTGGTGCTTATCATGTCCATAATTCCAACTTTTTCATTGTAAAAATTGTGGTTGCCAGCATTTTCCTCCCCAGCTATCACCAATAACCTATCTACAAGTTTCCTGACATCATCAACCCACCCAAATTCTTTAGGCAGGATGTTGTATTGTTTGATTCCACTACCTGTCTTGATCTGAGACCATATGGGCTTGATTAAGTTGTTGTATTTTGCTCCACTGCTAGACTTGACTCTTTTTTGTGTGGGATCATTGTTCTGGTACAGAGCATCTGATTTTATTAATATTTCTTTGTAATGCTCATAATCTTGATCTGTATAGCTGCCAGGTCTCTTCCTAGTCATCAGTTCCCACAATCCAGGTGTTCCAGGATACTTAACAAAAGCACCTTCTTCTCCAAGACGAGATTCTGAATATACAATCAGATCATCTCCCATAAATGTTACTCTGAAATTGCCAATTCTATGTATGATGCTACCATCACGCTCTGTGTCAGCATATAAGCCAAAGACCTCATCTTTGTTGTCTTTAGGTGTGCTTAAATATTTTTGAGCAAGAAGACCCAATTCAATAGGATCCTGAGTAGCTTCAATTCTTCGAGGAGCAATAGGACTAGGTGTATGAATACTAGAAAGTGGGGTGAATGGATAATCTAATATGTTCCTAGCAGCTACAGGTACAAGCTCTGTGATCAAATTTTGATTTTGCTCTGTAACAGTTTTGATATTTTTACCTAATTCACTAATAGCATCAATAATAGGCTGTTCTGTTTGTTTGTGTTTTTCATAGATTCCTCGGTTCTCTGATTTCCATCCCTTAAATCTTTTTACAAGATAATCTCTTAATTTAAGTTCATCAATAATTGGCCTTTTCATGGTTATTTATATATGTTTCAATGTCTAGAAAATTGTTAATTTTATTTCTATATTTACCAGTATTAGGTGTTCTTGTCATATCAATTGTGACAAACCCATAACTATCCTGGTTCCAGCACCTACTGCAAAACTTGGAAAAATTATTGTAGCTCAAGTCCCCACCTACATATTCATCATGTATGTGTTTGAGGTTGGTATGATCTTGATGAAACACACATATAAAATTGCTGTTGTCTCGGATCAGCTGCTTGGGTATTTTTGAAAAAGTCTGTGCAAGGTAGAAGCAATCAATGTTTTTGTGTCGGCCCTGTGTAAAGAAATTTCTAACCTTGTTTTGATTATCCAGTATAATGTCATCAAACACAACAACAGTATTATCGAGACATTCATGGAGTGGCTTAACATCTGGTTCAAAAGTGGCTATATCCAATCCATCATATAGCTTCATCAGTTGCTGATATTTTAATTGTTCCAAGCTCTTAGAGAAGACATACAAGTGCCTGTTTTTCCAGTCTAACCAGTTGGGTGCCAATAAAAAATTATCAACTATTAGTGTAGTTTTACCACAAGCCGATGGCCCAACAATAAGACACCTAATATTATCAGGTAGCAATTTTCCATTTCTCTTATTCTGCTGTTCAGGTTCTGGCAGCCTTTTTATAACATCCCAGGTGCTCATATTATCACTTTGTTTGCCTCGATCCAGCTGTGTTCTGGGAGTCCTAGCCATTTGACAAATAACTTGTTGCCTTTTCTGCGGATGATTTTTTCTATGAGATATGTGTCAGGCTGTTTAGTTTTGTTGAGTTCTTCTTCCTAGAACCTGCCTTTGAGAATTTCTCCTCGGTGGTCTTTTATTATATATGTGTTAAGGGTCCCAGGTTTAACTTGAACCACTGTAAATAATTCAGTGCTCCAGTTTCTTGTAAAGCCTCTTTTGAATAAGTGCTTATATTTGCTGATTCTTACTTGATCACCCACCTTGTATTTGGCCTTTCTTGTTGTTGGCTGGTATCTAGGATAATAAACAGTCCTGATCAATTTTTGCTCATCAGATGAAGTTACTTCAGAGGGATTCATGTTGATTGTGGAATGGACCGAGTTTTTATATTTATGTAGAAGTTCTGGAAGAATACTGAACCATTTATAATTACCTTGAAGCGTAAATTGTTTATACATATGATTTTTTAGGGTTCTGTTGAATCTCTCTCCAATTGAGGCCTTGAGATCACTGTAACTCGAGTAATGTTGTATTGCCTGGCTTTTAATAAATTGTTGGAACACAGAATTATAGAATTCTTTGCCATTATCTGTTTGCAAAGAGCGCGGTGATCTTCCACTCTGATTGATGATTGTCCTGAAGGCTTCTGTAACACATTTTCCAGCCTTGGATTTGAGTGGCACAGCCCAGGCAAATTTTGAAAATGTGTCTATCACAGTGAGTAGATACTTGTAGCCCTTGTTGATTTTGTCTAAGTTTTTCAGCTGTCCACTTGCAATCTCAATCAAGTCGCTCTGCCATAAATCATCTATGCCTTTTGTGACTACTGGCAATCTCTTAAAATTATGTCTGGCTTGTCTGTGTAATTCATCAACAATAATTTGTCTAGACATGGTATGTAAACAAGAATATTGCAACTATAGGGTGTTCAGCAGCTGATACTACAGGATTTTCTAAATATAATTTGTCTCCTATTTGTATATTAAACTCCAGAGAGCCGTCATCTTCAGCATAGGCTGTTTCTAATGTATTGGGGTCTGTAAAATCCTCTAACTCTACACTGGTGATTTTTGGTTTGTTGTCAGCATTTGTTATTGATAAGGTGGGGTAGTGGTGTGCCTGTGGTTGAAGCCAATATTTGATCTTGATTGGTCTCAGTGTGCCCCCAACAAAAAACTGGTAATAAAATTGTGCAGGGGACAGCATATATATTTTGCCTCCTGATGTAAATGGTGAATCATATTCTTTGTTGGGGATGCTGTACAATTCAAGAATTACTGTATGTTTAGGATTCTCGATTATGCCTGTTATTTCTTTTTCTGCTGTAAGCAATCTGCTTGTTACAGATTCAAGGTGCTCATTGATAGTCCTAACAACATCATCATGGCCTGGCTTGATTTTTATGTCCACAACACGTTTTTTGTATTGTTGCACAATTTCTTGTAGCTGGGTGGCAAAAACAGACAAAGCATTTGCTTGATTGGATTCCATGGTCCCTAGCTGTTGCTTGATATTAGCTACAATTTGCTGTAAATTTTCAACAACTGCCAATTTTGAATTTTGAGCTGTAAGATCATTGATCTGTCTTCTGATATCCTCAAACAGGGCATGCAATTCATTAATATGTTGATTAGTTGGTAGAGTAGCCACTGTCTGAGTAAGTTGTTTGATCTCTGTCTGGATATTCTTGATATCCTCTGATTTCAATATGCGATTCACTGCTTTCTTTATATTTTTAAGTTCCTGTGATGTAGGCAGATTTGACACAGTATTTTGCAAAGATTCAAGTGCCAATTTCACATCATTTAATTCAGAAGCATCAACCACACCACGCATAGCATCGTGGAGCAGGGCTATATCTGCCTGAGTGGGTGTTGATTGTTGTAAAATTTCAAGCTTTGTTTGGATATCATCGATCAAGTGATGAAAATGAGATAGCTCAGATTCAGTGTTGAGGTTTTCAAGTTTTGTGATCTGTTGCTGGACGCTGACAAGTGTGTCTACAATCCCAGGCAATCTGGATTCTAGAGATTCTTGTACATTTGTCAGATCACTTTGCACTGCTGCTATTGTACCCTCAAGATGAGTTATGGTACTTCGAATTTTTCCAAAATCTTCATATGTTTCAAGTTGCAGCTTAATATTGGCAACACTCCGAGTTATTGCACTCAAAGCATCAGAAGATGGCAAGTTGTTCATAAAATTTTCAAGTGTCTCAATTTTTTCTTTAACCTCGGCTATGGCATTGTTCAGAGGGTCCAGATTAGGTATCTGTAATGACTGAATCTGTTCTTTTAGAGTGGAAATCACTAGATCAAAATCTTCTTGTGATTTTATGCTTTTGACAATTGTTTGGAGCTGCGTCTGGACATTATTTATTTGCTCTTCCAATTGTTGTTTCAATTGCTCAGAGTTGGTGGCCTGGGTCTTAAATTTGGCTTGAAGAGTTGCTACAGCCTCTTCTAAACTTTGAAAATTATCCAATGTGGCCAAATCAGTATATTTCTGAAGCAGCAATTTGAGTTCAGAATCAATTTTAAGAAGAGGGTCCATGCATTGTGATTGTAAATTTGTAATTTCTAGTTGAAGACTGGCATTGAGTGTGGCTTGTAAAGCTTGTAAATCACTTCTTAATTTCTTGACTCTGACATCAAGCATCAGAATCTCATCACTGTGATCTTCATGTCTTGTATGGCCAAATATATCATTAGGCATTTTGATTTAATGGTTATTTATTATTGAATATCTAATTCTTAATTCTATAAAAAAGGGTATAAGCTTGTCATAGGATCCAGGGACTTCAATATATAAGCAGTCACCAGCAGAAACAGTATAAACAGTGCCAGAAATCATGTTTGAGTGCTTAATTCTATAAATATTTCTCCCTACTGAAATTTTGACATCACCCTCAGGAGTTGTAATAAATTGTAATTGACCACCTACAGGTAATTGGTAATGATTTAAATTATTGTTAAATATGTACAATATTTTACCTGTTTCATCATCAACATCTGTAAGTATGCTGTTCAGATGAATAATTAATAAACCACTCAGTTTAGATATTATATCAGAAGAGGGTGATAGTGTTGGCAGCTCCATAATAGCCTGTTTTTTGAACCCAAATAAGTTCATAGGCATGTTTATTTATTTCAAATCATGCTCTGTAATTCGGCATTGATTGCCATTTTTCAAATAACAATGACCCCATGGTAGAGTATGTATGCCACATGATAAAATGCATCTCTTATCATCATGCGGGTCCAGAGCCACTTTTCTTACAATATTGCTAGTCAGCAAGTGATCCACACTCTGAATTCTGGATTCTGATGTTCTGATTAAACTCTGGGATTTGAGACAATTTTTATAATCTTCAAATTGGAGCTCTTTTTCCACAGTTACTCTGCCAATGCCCTTGGCTTTTTTGGCAACAACACCACTACATGTTTCAAAACTGTACATCTTGGCACTTAACCCAGCAAATGCCCCAATAACATCACCAAGTGTCTCATCTTTTAACTTGCCAGGCACCTTTTTGTTGTGGTGTTGAATCTCTGTATGTTCACTGGTATCAAAGTATTTAAACAATTCAGGCTGGGACATATCTTGATAAACATCTTCTGTCTGAATATCAAGAACAAAACTATCTGTGTCCATGTACATCAGTTTTACACGATCCTTATAAAAAGGCTTCAACACATCATAACACAATTTTAACATATGTAATTTGGCCAATTCCAATATCACAGCCCCTACATAAATAGGTTTATCAAACTTAATCTTTGTTTTTTTCATATTAAAAAGTGCCATATTTTCATCATAAATTCTTCTATAATTGAAGTTGGGTTTTGCTATCAATTTTTTGCTCCGGCTGGGGTCAGTAATTATTTTAACATCAGTATGTTTTCTGACATTTTCAATAGTTTTGCCATATACAGAATTGACCATCAATTTAAACAAGGCCTTATCAAATTGGCTCATTGCAGATGTTCGAAGCTCTGTGTTTGTATCAATATATGGCTTCAACCATCTTGAGTGCCTGAACCTCAAACCTTTTCCAACTTTGGTCACTTGAACACCATGATGCATCAGGAACTGGAGGTTTTTGTAATATATGACATAATCCTGTTTCGGCTCTAGAGTCATCATCAATTTCTTCTGTTTAGAGCCAGGTGAACACTCAACCTCAGGAATTGGGGGCAGATCAGAAAATGTGTTGTGTAAATCATCAGGAATTGTCAGATCAACCTCTAAGAACAGGCCATAGTTACTGTCATCAAAATCCTTAAGATCTTCAATATTGAAATCTTCAACCCACTCAAGCCCTGCATATGGCAGTTTATCCATCATAGCATAACCATAGAGGCTGTTGGCATCTACATACAGTATATAATTTGATGGCAGTGCTGGATCATAATTGGGAATATATTTATTATTTGCTCTGGCATATCTCTGAGAACATTGCACCATGCCTCCTCTTATACATTGTTCCATAAACAGATACATGTCTTGATCCTCGATCAGATCCAATTGCATTTTAGTGTTTAAAAACATTGCAGACCATGCTAGACCTGGGGCACTGTAGAAATACATTGGATCCAGTTTATAATTTTGCATGGAAGATTTTCTGAATGCCTGAAGTATATAAGCTAAGAGAGTGACATCAAGTTTTAAATATGCATTGTGATAATCACCAAATGTCTGGCATTTTAAATTGTTCCACATCAACTGGGCATGGTGATAATCATCATTAGTGATTCCAGATGCTCTGATTTTGCTGTAAAACTCTTGTTGTGGTGGCAGAGAACACTCCTCAAATTTAGAAAAATCTGTAACATAATCATATGGATATACACCCTTCCGCCTAATTAATTTCAGGTCCTGATTTGGAAACAAAGCACATGTGATTTTGAATTGATCATCAGATAATTGAGTGGCCAGTGTAGCCAGGCTAGCCGATAAAATTCTGTATGAATCAAGAAATCTTAAGTGAATAGGAACACCATTAACTTTAATTATTTTGCTAATAGCTATATATTTCTCATCATTTTCTGCTAAAATATTTAAATTCTGCTTCTCAAACCCCTCGTACCTGATCAGATGATGGAAATCATAATTAGATGCACCATGGCAAAATATGGGGACAAATTTTGGTCTCTGGATCTTAATATTACAGCTATTACACAGGGCCATTAAGAATTTACCATCTGTATGGGAATGGTGATGTATCTTGATATTTGTATCTGAAAATTCAGAATCACATACCGGGCATTTTTCTGCATTGTTGAAATCTTCAATCTGTTTCTCTGTTAAAGGCAACTTAGGTTTTGATTTTAATAAGACATTAGATGCTATGTCATGGCACTCATTTTCTATTCTATGTGCAAATTCTTTGATGGCATTTGGTCCCATGTATAAGTGTGGTTCACTAGCTACACCATCCCGTATAATTATATAACAAAAACTAGAAGGTTCATGTAATTGGTATGATGTACTTGAAGATTCATCAGGATCTGGATTGCAGAATGCAAGAGGTTTGAGGTTTGATTCAAAATCACAGACTATATATGCTGGGTGTTCCAACAGGGCTTCAAATTTTTTGAATTTGGCATTTTCACTTGGATTAGGCATCACCATATGAACAGGTTTATAGTTCCCACAGTATTTCAGATGCTCAATTAACTTGTTTTTAGCAATATCTGCATTCTCTTCCCGAACCCCATTCACCATTTTTTGACCATCAAATACAGTTAAACATCTTCTGCACAACTTAAATATTCTATTAAATTTGTCTAGTTGTGTTCTGACTAAAGCTTCAAGACTGTGTATCAGAGTATAATGGTATGTATCATCCCCTTCAATTAAGAGCAGATCAATCGGAACAGCAGAATCATCATCAAATATACTGATTCTGAGAGTTGCTATCAAGCAATTGCCACGGCCAGTAGAACAAATAAATACATTAATAGATAATTGTTTACCATTGATATTCCTGGCCTTTTTTTCAAATTTATCAATATTCTGAACAGACATTGGATATTCTAAACCCTCCATTGCTTCATCAAAATCATGTTCATGTTGTTTATAATAAGTTATTCTCTCAGGATTCCTTGAAACTGGATACAAAGCAGCTAAAATACACCACAAAAAGCATTTCTCATCATTATTTTTTATATTAACCACGGCTTGTTTGTTTTTAATATTGGCAGGTAATGGCAGATATGTAGATCCTTGTAATGGGCTGAATTCAGAAATATTAACATAGAGCTTGTGTGGAGATCCGCATAGGCTCCATCCTGACTCTTTTCCAGCAAATTCAGAGTGTTTAATATTCAATTGATCTATCAAACTGCTTATTATTTTGTCTGAATTTGCATTTGAATATACAGGTACAGTTTCTGTTATGTGGGGCTGTGTAAATTTTGTGCCATTTGGTTTCTTATATTGTGTAAACAATTTGAGAGACAGCTTATAAGAGCCATTTTGTGCATTTAGAATTGCCTGCACATCAGAATTTATACTGTTCAAAAAATTCTTAATATCACATTTTGGCTCTGATACAAACCGGTGAACCCTAAGTTGGCCATTAAAACTGCTATGGATGGGTTCATAGCGTGGCTGCTTTGCCGGTCCAGTATTAACAGGTGTTTCATGCTTCCTTTTCAGACCAGATGTAGATGGTTGTGGGGGCAATGTTGATGACTGTGCAGAACAAGTACCTTTATGTTTATATGTGAAATATTCCAGACTATATTTTCTATGACATTTAGGGCATATTTTTGTGGGAGTTCTGTATTTGTCTGGATTACAATTCTTTTGATGCTTAGCCCAATTGGGGCTGGATATATTCTTTTTGCATTGATTATAATATTTTTGATTTGGCATTTTTGTTGTTGTTTATTATATAAGATTTCCTGGGGTCCAAATCAAAATTCTATGCTTAATAAAAAATATCAGTTGGGTTCAGTAGTGTGATTTGTGTGTGTGTATGTGTGTGTGTGTGTGTATGTGTGTATGTGTGTTAATATTTTTGGCTTTGGTATTTATATAAAATTTCTTGGGGTTCAAATCAAAACTCTATACTTAATAAACCTATGACAGGTTGTAAAAAATTCTGTATATTAAATCAAATAGATTTGTAATTCAATTTATACAAATCTGCAATATTTTTGTGTTTAAAAAATATGAGCAGCACTGCAACAACACAACCTTACTCTTCAACAACTCTCACAATACTGGCTGATATGCAATGCAAAATCTCTTTATATAGCCTAAGCACAGACCGCATTGAAAACATCTGAAACAATAAGCCAATCAGAATATAACACATCATCACATTATGTCATAACCAACCAATCAGAAAACAACACATGTCTAATAATTTATTGCATAATATTAGGTAATAATTTGTTGCAAAACATAATGCAATATAAATAAACCAGAAATAGGCCACAAGTAGACCGGAAGTAAATATGTGTGGGTGGGTGTGGGTGTGTGTGGGTGTGTATGTAGGTGGGTGTGGGTGTGTATGTGGGTGTGGGTAGGTGTGGGTGTGGGTGGATGTGGGTGTGTATGGGTGTGTATGAGGGTGGGTGTGGGTGGGTATGAGGGTGGGTGTGGGTGGGTGTAGGTGTGTGTGGGTGTGTATGAGAGTGGGTGTGGGTGGGTGTAGGTGTGTATGTGGGTGGGTGTGGTCAAGGTCAACGTCAACGTCAACGTCAGGGTCAAGGTCAAGGTCAGGGTCAAGATCAGGGTCAAGGTCAAGGTCAAGGTCAATGTGTGTGTGTGTGTGTGTGTGTGTGTGGGTGTGAATACGTTTGGCCTAGTTTTAAGTGTGGCCAAAAAAATATCAAGAGAGGCATATTTTTGACAGGATTATGGACAACAATCTCACAGAAGTGCCTTTTATAAGTGTAGGCAAATCAATCTGAGGGGGGTCATACTTTCACGGGAAATTCCCGAGGGCATTTTTACAAAAATCTTGGATTAGACAGGGTTCCACACTTGAGCAAAAAGCTCATATGGGCATGTTGAGCTAGTTTTAAGTGTAGCCAAATCTGCCTGAGGGGGGTTCATACTTTCTCGAAATGGTTATATCATCAATTACACTACTCCGAAGGACGCTTTCAGATCGACGTCCCAACCAAAGCCCGAAGGACGTTTCCAGATCGACGTTCCAACCGAAGCTCGTTACCAGAGAGAGAGAGAGGGAAGGACGATTCCAGAACGACGCCCAAACGAAGCCCGGCACCAGAGAGAGATGATTGCAGATCGACGTCCAATTGATGCCCGACACTGGAGAGATTCCTGACCGGCGCGTGACCACGTACATCCGACGCTAGTGGCAAGAGGAACGCCCGAAGTACTAAGGAAGTTCAAGTACACCAGATCGTCGCAATTATTCTTCGTCGCGATCGACCTCGGAGGACAATTTCGCCACAAAGGCACCGTGTACAAGTCCCGCGTCCAGGAGAGACGAATGACCACGCCATGTAGCAGAGTCTGGTACAGTATACTTCAGAGGGTCTCATGTCCATGTAAACGTGCGTCGTTAGTATCAACACCGTACAGTTAACGCCGAAGTCTCACTTATTCGCAAAGTTACTCAGGAAACCCCGAACCTAACCCCCGCGTCTGATAATTTTTGGTATTGTTATAAAAAAGAGTTATTTCATGTTCAGATGTGCTAATTTAATTGTCTGCATTCAGGGTCTGCTCCATTTCATTTCTTTAATATTTAGTATAAATTGTCAAAGTGTGCTCCATTTTTTGTGTAACCGACCGCCCCGTCGCGCCATTTAATTTGTCGATAGTTGACTGATGAGTCCTTTTTAATTGTGGAAAGCGTAGTTGTTTTTATTGCAAGGTCGTGTGCGGGAAATAGTATTATTTGTTGCATAGTGGTTTTTAAGGTAATTTTTGCTCGCGCCGACGATTGATTAGTGTATTCCGGCAGCTGGAGCCAATTAAGTTTTTGCATCACTATGTAATTGAATAGTTGTTCTCATTGGACGAGAGAGGCTTGTGTGTAATACCCCCGTCCGAGAAACTTGTATAATGTCGTGCTTACGACTCGATGCATACGTTCATTCGAACGAAAGATTTAACCACGCCGACCCAATTGTCTTAGTTAACCGCTTTCCGAGGGCTGGCACTTAAGTTAATTTAAAAGAGCACAGGAGCTGGCAGACAAATGCCCTAAATTCACATAATGGTTTAAAAATTAAAAGGAATGATATGTTAATGAGATCCACGATTTGTATCCATACTTCACATGTAAAAATACCTCATGTGTGTGAAAGAGAGATAGAGTGAATGTTGGGAGAGTGAGGAGGCTTTGTAAACAGTTGTTGATTGCAATTTTTTTTTTTGTTGTTACAATATATATTCACTTTTTTACCGTTCGTCAGTGTTGTTATTTGACGTTTTTCAGGTACCAGATATTATGCTATTAGTGTTTTATGATTGTTCGAATCTACATATCAAAGGTAAACAAAACAGTGTAACATTTCAAGGTATTAATCTCTGCCTTGCAATAGTATGACAATAAACGACCGTCTCAGTTACCGAACTTGATAACTGGACCGTGAGTCACGACCGGTTTCCCGTACACATAACGACGTTTGGCCCCATGCCGGGGTATGATTGACACGTCATTTCGGGGACCGGGAGTGCACTCGTTACACATATATAAACAAATTAATTTGCTACATTTTTAAACTAGCAAATGAATAATTCTTTGAACGACTGGTTCAAAATGTCAAGAAGTTAGAAGATAGGTGAAATGTTTTTTATAAGTGTTAGATATTATTTAATTATTGCTTTTTATTAAGTGTGTGTTATTGTTCACATCTGCAAAATCGATTGCAAATTAAAGACAACTAGGGGTGGAGGGACAAAAACTAAGAAACTTTAAGAAGACATTAGTTTCCTATTAAATTAACATGTAACATCACGACGAAATAGGTGAGAAATGGAGTAGAAATGACAGGTCGGTCTAATTTCTATGTTCCATGGGCCTAGGATGACAATGACAACCACCTTCCCAGCTGCGGCTACATTTCTTACTAGTCAAATTTTATATAATTTTCAAATCTTATCTATGACTGTAGAAGTACGTTTTTACCGCATGCTGTTGCCAGCCCTAAAGAGAGAGAAAGAGAGAGAGAGAGAGAGAGATGTATGCAACATTCACACACACAGGCTGACATCATTCTTTGTTATTCCTTCTTTTTATGTGTTTATGATGTTATTCTTAGTAATGTATGTTTGAAGTCCAAACTAATTGCTTACCTTTGTTGTTATAACACAAACTCTTACCCTCGGAAAATTTTAATGGGGAAAAATTTTAATAGAACAAGATCGTTGGTGGGAAGGTGGAAGATCCACCTTACGCCATGGGAATTCACACCCTTAATGTGACCACCAACGCTATGGAATTATCCTTATAATGAAGAACATGTCTGAAAGTGAATTAACCACAAAAAGAGGACATTTTCTCATCAAGACTGCAGTTCGAAAAAAGTCAAAACAGGGAGTAAATATGGTGAACTGTCCCGACCAAATTGGAACATTTAGTAGCTTCGCATAAATGGTTATAAAACTAAAATTACTAAATATAGTAGACTGCAGACTTCTGGAATCTGCCACTCTCCAGAGACAACTCATTCATTTATACAAGAAGGAAATCTAAATTCTTGCAAAATCTTAAAAATTATCCATGTTATTTTTGTTGGTTTGCATCAAAATATTTCATGGCTCCCATGGACCCTCCCCTGGGTACGAGCCTGGCTGTTTCGTTGGTGTTCTGCATGAATTGCATTCCTTTGCGCCGGAAATTGCAGTTTCGTCTGCCCCTCAACTTGTTCTGTACTTTCCGGTTTACACATAGTTTACCAAATGAGGAATGTTGACTCCATGAATGCTGATAAGAAGAGAATAAGGAAAATGCGGTCCTAAAGTATTGGTAACACACTGCCTTAGAGGGTCAGAGAGATCGAGAAGGTAGTGGTGGAAGGATACCAATCCTCTTATACTAAAAGCAACAATCCTAAGCATGCTTGGCTTCCTGCATATAAAATATAATTCACGTATAATAGATTTTAACTTGAAACTGAGAGAGAGAGAGAGAGAGAGAGAGAGAGAGAGAGAGAGAGAGAGAGAGAGAGAGAGAGAGAGAGAATTGAATGGCCCTGCAGGCAGTAAATTAATGAAAAGATTCTCAAAAAGCAACTTTCATTCAATCTTTTTTTTTTCAGTAAGAGATGGTTTTATATCCATTGATGTTAGATGTTGCCAACAATCGAAACAAGAAATTTTAAATTAGTATAATTTAGGTTTTCCGGAGATTTTTCCAGATGTTATAAACGTAAAGAATCCTGTGATGATGACAGATCTAAAATGTACTAAAAGGAATATCTTACATCCAACATCCAGTTGATTCCAACCAATGAATCAATTTCACTGCACGAATTTTTATATGCAGACTTAGACTTTTGTAAAATCATTATTTACATTTTCTGCTTAGTTCATTTCAACTTATACAACGACCTGTAAGTCTGTATTTTTGAGAGGAAATGTGCGTTTCGGGAAAAAGTTATGAAATTTTCTACACTTTATGTGCACACAAGCAGTGCTCGAAAGGGGGGGGGGGGGGACATGGAGGGGGTGGGAGATGCTAGCATCGTTTCAGCTACGATAATTTTCATAAGCATCCCCCACCTACTACAATCTCTCCATGCATCCCCTCAGTTAAGTATTTCCACTTCCCAGAGATTGTCGAGACCGTATTGGAAATACGACGCCATATTGGATTTTTCGCATCTCTCTCTTTCAAGTCGGTTTTCTCAACAAAAAATGGGCCAAATTGAACCGAATTTTTAAAAACTCCATACCCTCGGATGCATGTGTGGGGTCATTTTGACCCCACTGTCTGTTTATTTCCTGGTATTATAATAAAATCTAAATACATAATTCTGATTTTCTGTGACATCTTACCATGCTACTTCAGCTATAGGAACATATATAAATAAATTTCTTACAATTTATTTTAAATTATATTTTTAACGTTTTTTTAACAATACCCCTCCTTTCCATGTGTGGGGTCATTTTGACCCCAGCCTGAAAACATCAGGAAAACATTCATAAAGGGAAATTGATCCTACATATTATGATCAATTACGGAAAAAATAAACTAAATCATCTCAAGGTCAACGACCCACCCTGCCATGACTCACTGCAAAGTGCGCATGCGCAGATGTATTTGGCGCGGTTCGAGGCCAACTGAGAGAAGTTGGGATGTTCCTGTTCATGAACTTTTTCTCAACAAATTTTCCAACCCGAAGTAACAATACAAAGCAACCTTTGGAGTAAATCGTTTCGAAGACATCAGAAGACTGCTCTGATCTGATGACAAACATACTGGCGCTGCACGTTTGGAGACTGATCGCATGGCTACATTTCGATATATCTGGATACTTTTTATCAAAACCTGTCGCAGAATCATGGTACCCGGCGCCTTTCTTACGATTGATGAACAGTTAGTGCCTTTCCGTGGGAGATGCAAGTTCGTGCAATACATACCAAGTAAACCGGCCAAATATGGCATCAAGATCTTCTGGTTGTGCAATGCTGATAACTTTTACGCCAAAGACGGTCTAATCTACTTGGGATGACAGCCAGGAGAGCCAGTTCAAAAGAACCTCGTCAGCAACGTCGTGAAGAAACTGCGCTACACACTGCGGAACTCTGGTCACAACTGACCAATTTTTCACAAGTCATGACTTAGCTAACGATCTCCTGTTACAAAATGTAACCTTTGTTGGAACAGTAAAGAAAAACAAACGTGAAATACCACCTGCACTTACCTATATCAAGACAAGACAGCCTTGTACATCGCAATTTGCCTTCCATGAAAATGAGATCCTGGTAAGCTACGTGCCGAAGAAAAGCAAGAATGTCATTCTACTAAATACCATGCATCATGACATACACATTGATGATGATGATTCTAAGAAGAAGCCAGAAATTATAAACCTTTACAGCCAAATATAGAGTGGAGTGGACGCCATGGACAAACTGGTTCAAACATACATCTGCTGAAGACAGACACCTCGATGGCCAATGGCCCTCTTCCATAATGTAATCAATGTAGGCGTACTCAATGCATACACAAGCTACTTGTCAGAGCATTCTAATTACTATTCAGGCGTCAGTCACAGACGCCGTATATTCCTTATCGAGTTGGAGAATGAGTTGATTCTTTCTCACATGCGGGGGAGGTGCCAAAGCTTGAACATGAAGAAACCAGTAACCGAGGCAATGAAACTTTGCGGCGTAGTAAGGTAGGCACAGAGACTGGAGGATAGATATTCAAAGAAAAGAGTAAGATGCGAGGTCTGCACACGAAAAGAGGACAGGAAGACGACGGAACATTGCAGAAGGTGTGGGAAACCTGTGTGCAAGGTCCACAGCAGTGTGGTTGTGGTGTGCTCAGAATGCGAGTGAGGTGTATTTAATTGCCGTGTGAGGCCGGCACATTCTTCTTTTTATTTATTTTTTTATTTTTATTTTTTAAAAATATATTTGTTCTAGATAAAATAATATTTAGTGCTGTATTGTGTTATCTCTAAAATACTGTTTCTCAGGTCAACTGAAGTTCTGATATTTGCGAGCGAAGTGTAACTACCATTAATATGTAGAACAGTGAATTGTCAATACATTGTTATTTTTGGGGGGGGCTTAAATAATAATAACAAAAGGGTAATTGTTTCCTATGTTATATTCAGAGTTATATTTATCGACCAATATACCATATTAGCTGAACTATTTACTCTGTCGTACTTATTTCAATGCATAATTGCATTGGGGTCAAATTGACCCCACATATGTAAAGTTGTAAACAAAAAGTGACATGCATCCGAGGGTTAAGCTTGATTTTGTAGTTTCGCATCGGAACGAAAATAATAGATCACGATTTTTCAAATGAACTTTGTACAAAAGTGGTTAACATCAGTGCTCGATCTGTGTGTGTATAGACGGTGTTAAAGGCGGAGCTACTGCGGAGCATGCGCACTCGTCTGGTCCCCCTCGAACATCCGGTTACGCTTACGGTGCTATGGACGTTAATATGAAAGGGCAAAGTGGAGATTCTTTTAAAAGGAAATAGGGTGTCCGCTGTGTAGCATATGGTTGTACAGTTCGATCGGGAGCAAATTTATTGAGTCAAGTATCACTTCGTAGGTTTCCGAAGGACGTAGAGAGACGAAACCTGTTGATACAAGCAGAACGAAGAAAGGATTTGTACGACTTGCATTTTGTTACAAACGTGTTGATCGTTTATCTGTGTATTGTGTAGTGTGAAAAGCACGGCTCTTAGTGAGGTTTCAAACCGAAGCGACACGCGACAGCAGTGGTTCGTACCGAAGTGACAAGCGACACAGGCCCATTTAGTCTATAAATAAGCATTTACCGCTCATGGGAAATAAAGTCTCAGGCGGCACAATACACGCCATTGGAAATCTGAGCGACAAGTGTACAGTATCGCTTCGGTTCGAAAAATATCATAGATCACTAAGGATTCACTTTTAAGTGGCACGGAGATTACACACCGAAGCGACAAGCAACAGACCCTTTAGTCTAAAGGAAACAATTCACATTGCATACGAGTACAACAGACCGAGGCGACACGATGCATGATACTGAGAAAACAACAGTCCAGTCCAAGCGACACGTGCATTTTCTCGTGGTGAATTGGTTCGAAAGGAAGCTTTCAGACTGCAGCAATACGTGTCTCTTGGAAACAAACATTCAAAAATAAAAAACACCTTCCGAATTAAAGAGACACGACAAATTGCAGGTGTCGCTTGTCGCACGGAATAGACCGTTTATCAATACCGTGCATTGATTGATTGATTTATTAGCATCCATTCAACTTTACAAAAGTTTGGAATTGTCACATTGTCCATGTACATTTAGAATACTACATCTATAAAATTATAGGCATAAATATAATATAAAATACAATAGATAGTATGAGATACAAGATATCATATAAAGAGAATAAATGCATGCTCAATGTTATTTTCTTGAGACAAATTGGCTAAAAATATGTTTTCTATATTCAATGTTCGCTTCATTTGCTATGACATTATGTACACACATGTATATATATATATACACACAAACATAAATTGAGCATTAAATAGTCACCTATACTTACGTCTAGATAAATTAAATCAAACAGCAAAGGAAAAATAAAAAGATAATGATGATAGGGCAGTTCTACTTTGTTATATTATTGTTGTTATTCCTGTCACTTACGGTGTCAATGTACTCTTGCACTGTGTAAAAACAATGTGCCTTTAGGAATCTTTTTAGATATTATATTGCCCTGGCCTATTATTTGCGCAATCGTGACTGGTGAATGGTTTGCTTTAGATCGAATGCTTCTTTGCGAAATCCCGATATTGCTTGTCGCTTCAGTCTGAAAACTTCCTTGATGTTTGAAGTAAAATCGTGAAAGTGGCATGCCATATCATAGGTTAGTATTTTTTTCCAGAAATGCCAAAACCAGCACTTAAAGTGAAAATGATGTGTAAAATTCGAGATTGTCAGAGCTTCGGGAAATTTTAATCATTTCCTGTCCTGAAAATTTACCGACTTTGTTGGGAAATAGCGAATATTTCGCGTCCCGAATGTCGGGATTTAAAAAATTTCCCATCCCGCACACCCCTACTCAAGACCAAGTATTGCCTAAATTCTTCTTGTACGCATAAGTGGATACTATACAGTTACAATTTGTTTCTAATGTGAAAAACTATTATTTTATGAAGAAATTGTTAACGGATGATTTTATCTAGTAACTTGTAATAAAAGATTATCACTAATAGTTTAAATTGGCTAAATACACAAAAGAGGTGATCGCCATTTTCTGAACGGAAACTAATGATGACAGAAGAAGAAGACAAATGAAAACAAAGTTCGCGGAAAAAATATATGGTTTTCCTTGGCGGGGTTTCTTGTAGTGATTCCAAGTATTTGTAGGTAAGTATGTCTTAAGTCATTCCACTCAAAATAATAAAACATACATTGCACATGAAACATTACGATTACATTACGATCTCATATTCAGTAGTGCAAGGCTCTACAATTTTGGGCAGAGGCTATATTTCACAATTTTGCATTGCTGGAGGGAAGAGAATTGTAAATTTTAATTTGAAGCTTTTTTTAAATTTTATATATAAAATAATATTTTCGACTGAGATTGCAAAACAAGCCTTAGTCAAAATATATTATCAGGATACGAGGAATTCGTAATCTCTTGATACTTTCAATTGACACAGGGCCAAAAGTTGTGTATATATTAAATTGGGTTGTTGTAACAGTTCCGATTGTTTTATGATTTTTTTTTCAAAGCCTCTTAGCAGAAAGACAAAGTATCGTAGAATTTTGGAAATCATTGTCACACGAAATTTGAACCAACCTTAAAGTAATGATCACTGTTTGGATTCCAAAAAAAGTTATTTATGTTAAAAGAAACAACTTACGCAAGCATGTGCGCTTCCCATGGACAAGGTATATTCTCCCTTGACAAGCGTCAATGTAGAAATAAATCGGAACCTTAGTAGAGTGCATTTAGGGACGTTATTTTAATGCTAAGAGAACCAAACCTGACCTGCCTAACCTAAATACGAAAGCATATCCTAGCTATTGAACAAAACCTTAAATAATCTCTAAAACTCCACAGTATGTGCAGACATAAATCCAAATCGAACCATGTAAAAATTCCATTTGTAGCATGATGAAATCCCAATAGAACAAAAAGGAACTTGGGCACAATGTCTTTTCATATATTTGTAAATCGCTATTTGATTGTAAGTAAAAAGAAGTACTTGAAAATGTGGCATTTCTTGCACCTGTAAAATTACTTTCGTAATTTTTACTCTTATAATATACTGTAAAGAGCAAGAAAGGACGATAAAACGTTGCAGAATGATCTGGAAATTATTTTGGGTAACAGTTTCATACATCTGAGACACATTTCTTCATTTTTACAGAAGAAACTACGGTACTACTTTACTATACCAGAGACACCTATCAATGATTTATTTCTCAATTTTTTACATTGATAATGTACTATTCTGCGTTGCAGAACATTTCTTTATGTGAAATAATGGATTTCTAACGAAAATAATGTATATTTCTTACATACGATAGCCCCACGAACCATCACGTTGACGAGGTATGCCTACTAGGTTAGGTTAGGCCTGTTAGGTTAGGTTCCATTAGCACTCCTTTCATTCAATTTAGCATATACGGACAACATCGGAATTACAAATTCCACAGCATCTTCCACACCCGGCAACAACTTCACGATGCAACCTCGACACATCATATTGTAGCAGCAGCAATAGCACGTATTGTGCTCTCATGCAGAAAGCAAATGGCGGCAGCGGCAATAGCGTGTCGGAAATAGATTTTCGTAGAAAACCACATGCATTCCCATTAAAATGGATCAAAACTACATTCCCGAACATCAACAACGCGACAGAAAATGATTTGCGTAAGTACTTTCTCCTGTAAATTTGAAGAAATCCGTCATACTTACGGAAATTAGTTTCTCTAAGGTTTCCAACGTTAGTCAAGGTATTTTCTTTTATCATGGTATCTATTTGACCGGGAATTCATGTCAGTGTTTCCAACACTTTTTTTTTTAACTATGCTTGCCTAACCAAACCTAACCTAACCTTATGGGAATGGTTCGTGGGGCTATCCGTCAGCTACCTATGCATAATGTACAATTTGCACACGTGACGAGCACGATAGTAGGTATTTTTCGGTGAAGAAGGTTGGAAAACACTGATATTCGAAAACAATAGAAGCAATATCATTTGCAAAGTAAGTGATGTCACACTGTTACGTGCGTTCGGTAGCACTTAGATAAATGCATTTTTTCAGTAGAAAAAGTGTTTTCGTGTAAAAAGCATAATGGCACCTTGAATTATGTTCTGCAATACACCATTGTTAAGTACGAACCATGCAAAACACAAAATATCCGATTTTAATGCGTCTCCGATCTATGAAACTAGTACCTTACTTTTAATGTCTCAGGAAAACTATGAAAAGTCATTTGTTTTTGCAAAAGAAATGTGAACCCTGGGAAAAGGATTAACTTAGAACCAAGCATTTTGTAACACCAGTCTTGTTTATTCCTTACACTGTGCAATATTGGAGTGGGATGTTGCATTGACGAAAAAAGATTCATCGGTAACGGTTCCCATTGTTTTATGATTTCTCCTAGCACAAAGACTGATTATCGTAGAATTTTGGAAATCATTGTCACACGAAATTTGAACCTTCCTTAAAGTAATGAGCACTGTTTGGACTCGAAAAAGTTACTTATGTTGAAAAAGACAACTTGAAAATTACTTTATGCACTTCTCATGGACAAGATATTCTCCGTCGACAAGCGACAGTAAATATCGTAGTAGCATGGGAATGAATGTAGAAGTAAATCGGAATCCTTAGTAGAATGCATTTAGGGACTTTATTTTAATGCTAAGGGAACCAAACCTAACCTGCTTAACCTAACCACGAAAGCATATATTGAACAAAACCTTAAGTAGTCGCTAAAACTCCGCAGTATGTGTTAACAGACGTACATCGAAATTGAACCATGTAAAAATTGCGGTAACACTTTACTATAGGGGTGACGGATTTCTCACTTTTAACAGGAAAAAGTACTTACGCAAATCATTTTCTGTAGCGTTGTGGAAGTTTGTGAATGTAGTTTTGATCCATTTTAATGCGAATGCATGTTTTTTCTGCAAAAATCTCTGTCCGACATGCTGTTTCTGCTGCCGCCATTTGCTTTCTGCATGGGAGCACAATGTTTCGTGTGTTAGATAACGTAAACCCCATAGTCAGTGTTTCAAACTCGCCGTGTTTTCACTATAACATGACGTGTCAAGTATTTTTAAATGTAAACAGTTACTTTACTTTTACACAGGGCTGCTTGTGAAATATATTTTTTCTAACCATGGATAGTTTTAGAAATGCTAGTTTGAAACATTGAGGCACATATTTTTATATAGTTTTATGAACAACTGTTTTCCATATTTCAGGCATATACCTACTCCATGCTGTATATGAAGAAAAGAGATTGGAAATATAAACGCAAAGGATGAAGACTAAGAAGCAGGAGATATTTGAAGAAGATGATGATGATGAAGATGATATATATGAAGGTCTACCAAATTTTGACTTTGACCATGCTCTGAAGAAGGTATACTTCAATATTACGTGAACCTATAGTTATAGATTTTAAAAGTATTGTAGCATTTAGGGTTGTGGAGTGATGAGTCAGAATGAAATATTGACTCACAGGCAGAAAAATATGTAGGGTAAAGTGGGGCACCAAAATGGTGTTGAGTGAGTATGTCACTTGACACAAGATCAATACCGACCAGACTTTTTATTCATTGCATTCTCCCATCTTTTTTTTTTCTGACCATGGCCAATTATAAAATTTGGTATTTGAAAAAAAAAATCAAAGGTTGTGGTGTAAGTGGGCATTGATAAATCAGAACCGGTACCCTTGACCCTCTGTACCCCCTAGAGAAAGTGAAACATCTTACATGGTTTATGAAGATTTTGTTGTTTATGAACATTTTCAGTTGATTTTAGCTGTCGGAAATTTGTTATTGTGAAGTAAAGTACGCGTATTGCATTAGCATGTTACTTTACTGTGAAGCAGAACAGACCAAAGGCTTCACACAAGTGAATATAGCACCCAAAACGACTTTCCACAACAGCAGCTATAATTTAGGATTGTTAGGTTTGGTACTGATACTTTCGGCATGTTCTTTCGCTATTTTAATGCACATACAAACAGTTTTTACTAACAAAAAGCACTGAAAATACTTCAAAATTGCAGGTTCTAACTTAGGTGGGCCATTGTTTGGGATCAAGTATATCCATCATTTGTATTTTCCTAACGGTTTAATCACTTTTACGTTACATAAAACATTGAAGTCTGTTGATTAAAAAAAAGTTTCGACGTAATTCTCGAGGGGGTACAGTGGGTAAGTGATGTATTATTAATATGACTCATTACACTGTGCATTTAATGCTGTGAATGTAAGTAACAAAAGCAGGTCTGATATTGTTGTCACTGCAACAGTTGCAAGTTGTGATGTAACTAAATCTTTTAACCTTCTAACCTGTACCAAGTGATTTACTAATCCAAAGAAGGAATTCTAGTTGAAACTCAGGTAGGCTCGATAATTTTCACAAATTTTTCAACAAGTCAATGAAAAAATGTATTCAATAGGTGCTGCAGTGCTTCAGTTAATAGGGTAGGAGACCTGGATTCATTTCTAAGTAAATTTTTATCCCATTAATTTTCCTTCATCAGTTTTGTGAGTCATCCAGTGTCTCATCTGTATTTATGTGGGAACAACTCTGGGGAGCTAAAGGTGGCTAGAGCATGGTATTGATTACATCTCCTTTATTAGGATCAAAATTGACAAGATGTTGAGCCCTCTCTGTACAGTGCAGTGAATAAGGAGAGCTTTACCTTTTTTATGTAATAGATGCACATATAACTTGAACGTAACATAATAGTAGGTGCCTCATAAAATGTTGTGGGACAGCCGATACGGTAAATACATAAAATATTTTATTCTGTCCCACGGTCTGGAAAAAGGTAACATAACATTCACGGAGTGAAAGAATTATGTAAAATTTCCATTAGGGCTGAGCTGATACCGATGCCGATGTATTGAAATTGGCCGATACCAGTGGTATCGGTTTCGGAAAGTATTGGTTGAAATTCATCTACTGATACTTTTCCGGCCTGGTCCGTAAAATGCCACGCAACTTTTTCACATAGTGTAATTATCCTGGAAATTATGCAAAATACTAACTTTATTTTTATTTTACACGAAAAATGTATTTTTTTTTATTTCATAACATCTTTTTTTATATTCTGATGTAATTTTTGAATATTCTAAAGCAAAATAATTTTTAAATTGATGCATATAATTGGACAATAATATTTACACACCAGTATTAGTCAATATATTGAACAAATTTGAATTATTGTAATTTTCAAGTATCTTTATCTATATCGGTGGGAATCGGTAAGAGTATCGGAATCGGTATTGGTATCGGCTTAGCCCTAATTTCCATTTATTTTGCACTAGTATTGTGTGAAAAATGGGTTTTGTGATTACGTAACAGGTATTTTAATATTCTATTATTTTTGAATATTAAAAAAAAAAAATACATTGGTAAATTGTTCCATGTAATTAGAGAGTGATACTTGTACTGCATAATCGTCGCAGACTTTATGGTACTTTTTTTTTGCCAGCCATTATGTGAAGATTTTTGAAAAAGTTGTGCCAGTATTACTGGTACATAAAAATAATTTATTACTAAACTAATATACGATAAATTGAATATCCAGAATGACACATCATTTATTCGTGTAAGTTTAGTGAACATTTTGCTGGTCTGGATGAAAAGGGTTAAAACATTATTTTTTTATTAATTTGTGCATTATTTTCGAAATATTAAGTTGGGAAAATTTACTACAATGTTTTGATGTACGGACTTACAAAATTTAATCTTTTGTGACAAAATCTGGTGCGAAAAATACAGGATGAGAGATTATAAACCAATCTCTGGACTGAAAAAACAGGGTGCAAAGATTATGCACTGAAATATGGTACTAATCAACATTTTTAACAACCTTTCACTGTTACAGTTTTGAGGTGTCTGTATCAGTGAGAATTGGTGAGATTATCGACATTATGTGGGTATTGGCTCGAAGTGGTTCTGCCCTAATTATCCCACAATCCCATTGCATTTTTATTTCATTTTGTAAAACATACTGAGTTTACTGATCTTACCATAAAGGAATATGCATTCAGTTTCAGGTGAAGAATCATAGTCTGGAGCAGGAGGTGTCAATTTTGAAGAAGGAATTAGAGGAATCTATCAAGAGGAGTGAAGAGTTAGGCGCTGAAAATATCAACCTTAGAAAGAACATATCTTGTCTCTTTAAAACAGCTGAAGCAGAAATTAAAAGGAAGGAGCGTTCGATAGCTGATTTAAGACGGGAGTAAGTAGTTGCAACCATTCTAAGTCAAGGAAATGATTCATTAATCCCTTAAGTGTGGAATTTGTTGAACAAGTTGCTACTGGAAAATGTAGTTTTTTTTTGTCAAATTCAGTATACGCCCTCCGCATTGTGCTGCTGGAGTGCGGAAGGCGTATATATATATATACGCTTTGTTTGTTTCAACTATATTCGATTTACTGTGGTGTATATAGTCACACAGACATTTGGTGAGATAGTTCTAGCTGTAGTAGAAAGAAACAATAGTTGCTTGAGAGGAAAAAGATGAAAAGAAAGAAGTGAAAAATTGCTTTCGTCTTCTTCTTTTTCATCTTTTTCCTCTCTTGCTACTATTTTTTGTTTATACTACAGCTAGAATTATCTCACCAAATGTCTGTGTGACTATATATGCCACAGTAAATCAAATATTGTTGAAACAAACATAAAGTGTACATATACGCCTTCTGCACTACAGCAGCACAATGCGGAGGACGTATATATATATATATATATATATATATATATATATATATATATATATATATATATGCCATCCACACTTAAGGGGTTAAATTGTTTATTTGTAGATAGTAAGGCACTTTTCTAGTTTATTTTAAAACGTTTGTTACTAATTTAGTTGAGGAGCTTGGCTAAATAGCGTAATCTTTTTAAATTTCAAGTATGCACAGTCGTCTCTGGATTTATGATCTCTGTAGCACATTTCTTGTCTTATCTTTCCAGTTCAACACACTGTGAATTTGAATTAATAACAGAGTGGATCATACATTTTGATTATTCAGAAACTATTAGACCCATCATATACTAATTTATTGCAATATAAACTAACGTGATTGGTCAATTTATTCATGAATCGGTGGCAATGACATATCGATTTACCAGTTTTTATTGAAGTATATTTCAGTTGCACATTAAATGCAGCTTCAATGTGTTTATTTTTATGTTGGAAAGGTGTAATCAGTATTTTTAAACAAACACTGCCCTTTGATTCACATTTAGTTTTCAGTCTTCTTCTTGGACCTCCCCGATGGTGTAGTGGTAACGCCGTCGCCTTGTAATCAAGGGATTCCGAGTTCGATACCCGGTGGAGGCACAAGGGGTTCGGATCCCACTTTAAACTGTAGGTGCAGTCCCGATTAGCCTTTCTGTGCATAAATTGGACTTAACACCAATCAATCAATCTTCTTCTTGCCGGCCCCCTGTGGTGGAGTGGTTAGCACATCGCGCTACGGCACCAGGGGCCCCGTGTTTGAATCCCGGTCTATTCATGGATGTTTGTGAGTGTCCATTCATCTATTTCATCATATTATCACTCATCTCCATTTTCGCAATTAACCAAAAGTGACACAAAAGCTAAGTAAAATAAAGGAAATCAATCAATCTTCTTCAGAAGCATAATCATGTCCTCATTGTCAGTTTGTCATCTTTTTAAATTTTCTATGTCAGGTAGTTTTTCTTTTATTTACAAATGTTTCATTTATGTCATTCATACACATATATTGCAATTTCACCACTGAACAAGGTCTGTCTGTAAAGTTTGAAAACTTTTTAAATTATGCAGCAACCAATAATTGAATCTGAATGCATCTTGGGACGGCTAGTTTTGTGTACTATCTGCCGAAAGCAGTTTTGTCTATGTTCATTTGTTGTATTACTTTAATTTGTGTAATCACGTGTTGATTGCATGTTCTTTTGAGGCCGAAATGAGCGAGTCAGAAGAGCAACAGTTTGGTGTGGAACTTGGAAAATCTTTGGCCAAGACACATCAGATGTTAAAAACAGCATTTGGGGATTCGTCTTTAGGGAAGACTGCAACGCACAAATGGTGGAAACGTTCTAAAGAAGGCCGTACTTCTGTTGAAGATGATGTCTGGTCAGGATGACCATGAACATCAAAAACTGATTCAGTTATGGATAAAATTAATGAAGTAATTCATTCAAACCGTAGACTGTAAGTTCTTGAAGTAGCTGAATAGGTTAACATCTCAAAAACTGTCAGTTATGAGATTCTAAGCGACATTTTGGAAGTGCCCTGCCTCGTGGTAAAATTTGTGCACGGCTGTTGTCAGAGGATCAACAGCAGAAATGAGTAGAAGAGAGTTTTTGACCAAGAACTCAACCCCACTTTTTTCCAACCTCCATACCCAATGGACTTAGCTCCGTTGGACTTATTTTTTTTGTTCCCCAAATTAAAATTCAATTTCAAAGGTCAGTCTGTTGACGCCATAAAGGAAAATTCGCTAGATGATCTGCGCAGCATCCCAAAACATGCAGTCCAGGAAGTGTTCCTTTCATGACAAAAAGGGGACTACTTTGAAGGCGATAAAATTGACTAGCTTCTAGGTAAGTGTAAACAACTTATATTTGCAAAGTATGCAAACTTTCCGGACAGACCTCGTACATGAATTGATAGTGTAATAATACAATATATATTTTTGAATTAAGACATCAGTGTGGAATGTAACATTTTTTCTATATTTTTGTTAATGATTTTTGTCACTAAATTTACCATGTAGCTTAGAATTATTATTCTTTTTCTCAGGCTTGACAGTGTAGTTTTTCGTCGGCGCCAGGGTGATAGAAATGCAGCACGCATCAAAACAAGATTGTCAGACACTCTACGTGCTTCTCATTCACAGCGGCAGAATACATCACATGTAAAGCAGATCGGAGGCGTAGAACATTCGTCACCTTCAGCAGAAAAGTCCAGCATGCATTTGGCACCTTCCCAGCATGCAAAGTTTCTGCATGAAGCAGAAGTGCAAGCAAGTACACCTTACAATGACAGTGCAGTGACATCTAGTCCAACTATATGTGAATATCAGCAGTACAGACATTCTACCAAACCCAAACGAATGTATGTGTCCGAAAGTGAAGATGAAGATGATGAACCAACTCCTCAGGGAAATGTTGCAACACTGTACTCTAAGAGAATGAAAGCCCAGTTTCTTGCTATGAAAAGCACGAGCTCTCCTAATAATACTCAAGGTCCTGACGCACTTTCAAACTCTTCGAAAAAAGAGAAATCTCATCAGGGTGTTGCCGGTGAGAAGGCAAGTGAATCAAGTGGCAAGTGTTCTAGTGAGAAACAAGCTAGTGAAAGGCCAAATGAAGCAGCCATTAGTTCTGTGAGACTCGGGAAAACAGACAATCATCTTGAAAAGAAGGATGAAGTACACAATGGTTCCTCAAAATTTGCGAGACTATCTCTTTTTGAACAATGTGTGAAGAAAAAGTTTGTACGTAGTGTTGGTTCCTCACGTGAAACAGCCATTCGCAACCAGCATCAAAGTACAAATGAAATACATGCACAGGTAAGAATGAAAATAGTTTGTGTTCAGATCAAGATTTGAAGTTAGTGAATACAAATATCAATATGTAAATATAACTTATTATGGGGAGCCTATCTTGATCCAATAAATTACTAGGAATGGCTAGGCCTTTCACATGAGGTACGGTGTTGACATTCCAATTAGAGGAAGAAGGAAAATTTGGATAATTTACTCAAGAAATTCCTTTTTAGGGAGCCACTGTTGCCCCACATTAATCCAAAGTGAATAAAAAAATTCCAAAATGTAGCACTTCTCTGTACAGTCATAGACATTTCTGGGTCGTAACAATTCCATTCACTTTCAACTTAGAATTGTCTGTAACTGTATATAATTTTGCAAAGAAAATTGACCCACACCGTGCCATACAGTCTGAGGTGCCAGGCTTACCTACGACTGGTGGTTCGTTGTGCGGACTACATGTCACCCCGTAACTGGTTGGATAATCATACACCTATGCTAAGGTATGTGGGAGTGAGTTAGTAGGTAGGCCCTGGCCCTCAAGGGTTGTTGCACCACTAGTTATGTTATAGTTGAAAAATGTCCCTTAGTTTGTTATAAAAACGTTAATAGCAAAAATTTAGTAATGCTTTCTATCGATAAATAGGCTGTTGGTTCAACCAATGACTATGTAACCAAGTGCTTCGCCCTTTGTGAGTACGTACTTAAATGTTATTTGCCACGGCTACAGATATCTTAATCTCAGGGGGATAGGTTCTTTATTCGAGAATTCCAAATAAGAAAGCATTTTATAGCCAAGAGGATATAGTTAAATGTGGATCTATATTCTGAGAACTATACAAAATACAGAGAAAATATATAGCGAAACTTGTATATACATTGAAATATATAACAAATATATGTATAATCGATATGAAAACTACTTCTTTTCTTCTCACAATTTTGGGGAAAAGGCTTCTTCTTCTATTCTTCCTTCTTTGTTTGGGAAAAGGCTTCTTCTTCTTTCATCAATTTCTTGTATGATAAAATATGGAAAGGCTCGTTCTTCTTTCATCAATTTCTTCTATAGGAAATAAAGGCTTCTTCTTTCGTCAATTTCTTCTATGACAAAATATATATGAATGGCTTCTTCTTTCTTCAATTTCCACTTCTTTTCTTTGGTAAAAGGATAATCTTCTTTTTCTTTCTTCTACCTTTTATGACAATCTCTTTCTTCTATTTACAAAAGATAGTCATCCCCTTTTATTCATCGCTGTTTCTTATTTCCTCTATTCATATCAATTCTTATTTCTTCTTTCAGCAGCAATTCTTATTATCTTCTACATTCCGACGAGATATTCTTATATTCTCGATAAATTCTTCTATTTATTCTTTCCACAGCAAATTCTTATTTCTTCTATTCTTCTTTGCCACTGGAAAAAGTCTTATTTCTCTCATTTATCACAAATATTTCTCTTTACCATATCTCTTCTCAATAATATAGACAAATCATTATGCTGCATTCCTTGTAGAGAATTGAACCAAAGCTATAGAGGATTTTTAGGGGCGTCTAATCTGACAATAGTGCCTCCTCCTAAAACAATAACCAAGGGAAATAACCAGGATCGCTAATAACAAGCGCTGCCGATGGCCCAGTGCGACTAATAAAGAGCGCAACTGTAAAGTGCTTCGGGGCGTCTAATTTGACAACAGCGCCACCGGGGACAAGCAACCAAAACATGGCGACGTTCTCCTCGCCAGAGAATCATAAAGAGATAAGATTTCTGAATTCGTTCGCTTACTTAATAACTTTCCTAAATGTTTCATATGCGGCCATATTCTTAATTATTTTAATTTACTATATACAACATTCTATTTATTTCTTTTATAGTATTTGAACTCTTCTTTTATATATTTCTCAATTTACTATAATATATATAATCCCTCTTCTCCGCTCTAAGTTTTTTTATAATTTCCTTTGCTCCTCTTTATATAGCGTGCTGCCATCTCTCGTCGATTCCGAGAAACCATTCCTCCTTGCAACTTTCATTGTGTCATCGAAACTGGCACGTGACACAAGTGACTTGATTTTACATACTCTCCTTGAGAAACTTACTTTTTTAGATTTTTGATTGAAAAAAATTGCAAAAAAAAATATTTTTGAAAGCTTGAAGTTTCCCAGAAAAATGCATTCTTTTAAACGTTTGTCTGTCCCTGTTTAACTTCTATGTAGTGCACAGTGTGGGAAACAGATAGTGTAACCCAGTTATTGTTTTTCTCCTTTGGGCAATATATTATTGAATTATTATAAACAAAACTTTGAATGGTTGTAGGACTTTAATAGTACTACATTGTAGGATTTTTAAAATTCATTTCTGATTATTACAGAGCCATAAGGGCTCTTCAGATAGGTTTTTTTCCTTGTAAAATTGAAATTTTCTTCTAATTAGAAAGAAATGCAAAACTAACTGGCCAAATACATCTCCAGACTGGCAGAGGGGTGGGAATCACAGTCTCTGATTTTCCTGAAATATGTGAAACTGCGAGAGAATCCGAGAAATAAGTTTTTTAATTATTTTTTTTATTTTAATTTTCACTCGAGATATAGCTGCTCAGAGTTGATCATGCGGCAGCCATTTTGAATCTGTCAAATCTTTTAAATTGTAATATCTTCTCAACAAATAGAGATAAATGGATAAATCTTTTTTTGTTTTGAAGTATTTGTGTTTCTACATATTATAAACACTATCTCCATAACCTACATTGGGATGAACAGCAATTAAAAAATTAACATTTTTTTTTTGAAAAATTCTTTATCTGAAAAACACCAATCTCAAAAATTTTAAAAATATTACAGGAGTTGTATATTTAAGGTTACTACACATCCTGAAAAGGGGAGCATGCCATTTTGATTTTTTGATGAATTTTTAATGAATTTTTAAAAAAATCCAGTTTCGGACAAATTTGGAACCGTGGAAATGTTACATTATTACACTTATAAATTGTTTTATGCAATATATATTATGCATCCATGCTATAAGACACTGTTTACTGAAGCAATTAAATAAAACAAAAAACAGTTCTAATATAACAAAGACAGTGCAACTATTATCCTAGTCCATTATAAGCACTGAACAGTTGCTGAATAGATTTAGTGTCAGCATCTAGGATGGAATAAACTCTTACTGATGCACCAACAGGGACAGGAGGATCAATTGTCTTTAGAATGTCATGCAACTGGACAGAACATGTGTGATAAGCTTGCTGTTTCTTGTCAGGAAAGCGGTACCCACTGGATGGGCCATGCGGCAGCTTAAAGTTAACAGTAACTTCCTGTAACTCATTGCTGTCCTGTGTAACTTCTGCCACCCACCACTCACCTTCATACACACAGGCCACAAACATTCCATTCTTTATACTTTGGAGATCATGCAGTTTAACAGCTGTTATATCCTCACTGTTGCCAAATGAAACATATTGAATGATGCTTCCCGCTGTTCGCTGTTCTTGAAATGGATAGCTTGTTTCCATCATAAGCCCACACATGAGATTTTTGGATTCCTTTCACTGGTCCAATTGTTTTCCAATCTTACAGTTTTCTAGCTCGAAAATCTTCCACTCATCTTTGCGTAAAAGTATCAACCTGATTGCAGTAGTGTACTGTGTAACGGTTTGAACAAAGTCTGTTGCACTCTGAATTGCCTGTATTACAGGCTTAGATAGATTGTGTTTAGTGGCATGATGTTTCACTAGATAGATTGTGTTTAGTGGCATGATGTTTCACTAGATTGTGTTTAGTGGCATGATGTTTCACTAGACCTCTGACCCCATCACATGGTCTTTTTCCATGTCCAGTTGCACTAAAAATTCATTCTGAGGGAGCTGGTGATTTTGAAAGTTCATAAAGTACCGTGCGTCCATTTCGATCTGCAGCCGAGAGATCGGGAGAAGCGTGGCGGGCTGCGCTGACGGAGATGCCGACATTTGCGGCCTGAAATGCCCGCTTATTTTTATGGACATATGCAGACATTTATATAAATATTGCAAAACGAGCACTAACCTGGGTTATAAGAGTATGGTTTTTGCAGACATTTATATAAATATTGCAAAACGAGCACTAACCTGGGTTATAAGAGTATGGTTTTAATTTTAGTAGCTTAGTGGCTGTATGTGCTGATGATTTTGACACTCCCATCTCCTGTGAAACACGGCGTAGAGGTTTGTTTGGATAACTTTCTAACGCTGCCCCAATTTCATCGAGTTCATCGAGGAAGCTCACGAAAACCATTGACTTTTAATGGTTTCGTCGGCAGCGTAATCTTGATACAGTGTTGCACATTCGAAACCTCCAAACGATCCCCATCGACACAAAACTCTTTCAAGGATATAAACTTAAGCAGGACGTTGCTGGTCAAAACTATGATTAAAATGTTTTATTATCTGTGACTCTTATCGTCACTTCTAAAGCGTATTTTTTTGTGTATATAATTGCAGAACTTGGATGAATTACAGATGATGAATTATAACCCAGGTTAGTGCTCGTTTTGCAATATTTATATAAATGTCTGGATATGTCCGTAAAAATAAGCGAGCATTACAGGCCGCAAATGTCGGCATCTCCGCCAGCGCCGCCCGCCACGCTTCTCCCGATCTCTCGGCTGCAGATCGAAATGGACGCACGGTAGAAATCTGTTTTTAAAGTGACTAGCGGCCCCATCTGAGATTATGCTAGTTCAGTTGGTTTAATACCAAGGTTTTCTTTGAACTTCTGAAGTACTAATAAAGCATGAGAAGAATTGTGTTCTGTGTCATCACTAATAATTGCAAAACTTGTTGTCTCATTGTTGAAATAGGTCACTGCTGTAAAAATCGATATTAGGTTATTCTGCCAGTGGTAGCCCTGTACTTCTCCTGATAGATCAACAGTCCAATTCTCTGCAAAATCACAATGAATGACAATGTCGGGCAGATGTTTTTGATTCGTCTTTAGTACGGGAGCTGTGTTTTCTTCGAACATTTTTCATATAAATATGGGTTACGACCTTCACAGTCCATTTTGAAAATTCTTGAAGTAAATAATCGATTGTCACTGCTTTTTACAAGTTGACAGCCTTGCCATGTTGTGTAGCTTACTTCATCATTCTCTTCTGCTGCTTCTTCAAGTCGTAAGGTTTGTAGAGTTACTCCACCCTGACCTGAACATTTGTGACATTCTTGTAATAAGCATGATTCACTCTCCATAGGACACACAACTAATGATAACACCTTACTCTCAAGACTGTCCGAGCAATCATTTTCTTGCAGCAGGTTTTTCTGAGTAACTACACAGAGATTGAAGTTTTGTACAGTACACACACACACACAAACATCTCTTGTTGGATGTGGTTGGATGCAAAGAGAAACATTTTGTTCTATCTTTATTTCTGGATACTCATGTTTAAAAAGACTGTATGTTCCACTAATACTCCTTGTCATATAGCGTTTTATTTTGGGAATTCTTTGACCATTTTCCAGCACAGTAACAGTATCCTTTTTATTAGCACTCTGCCTTGTACAGTCCCATTTATCGTCTTTGTAAAATGATACTGCTGTTTGTAAGTCCTTGGCCATAATGGGATGTCCTTTCTCCACCACCAATCTTCGTGATTTGTCAATCATGTGTTTGGTAGAATTTGGGATGTGTTCTAATATCTGCTGTTTAGTAACAGATCTGGGAACAATAGACATAACTTGAACCTTTTGGTTGTAAGTTGTGCATGACTCAACAGCTGTATTTATATTTTTTAACCATAATTCACAACACTCACATTGTGGAATAACATTATTTTCTGCCAAAGGGGAGGTCGATTCAGCTTGAAAAATTCTGGACAGACTCCTTCCAGTTTACACATCTGCTGCTGTTACAAGCTCTTTTAGTTTTCTTCTTACATATGATTGTGGATTGCCTTTCAGGTAACCAGGCACTCTAACTGGTGCTGATGCTGTTGTATTTACCTGCTGCAACTCTTCATTTTCAGAGACAAAGGGTATGTTACTGCCGTCTTCAGTTAACAGTAGTAGGTGGCTCATATTCTTCATTACGTAATCTATTGTAGCATTTGGAGCACAAGTGATGCACTCCGTCATTAGGGAACCTCTCAGAAAACACATCACTTAGATCTCCAACCACAAAAGTCTGGTCTTTTGCTTGTGTTGTAACACACATGGCCGTAATCTGCACATTTAATTCTGTTCTGTCCCCATTGTGAAGCCATTTTTTTCCTTTCAGCAGACTGGTTACAAAAAGTTATGAATTGGGATCCTATGTAATCACCTACAATGAGTAATCCTTGCACAAAAGCTTTAAAGTACTGCTGGACCACAAATTTGGTGAACTGCTCTCTCTTTGTTTGCCTGTTGACAACTGAACTGTGAACTCCATGTGTCCTCCCTTTTATATGGTAGGCCAAACATCCAGAATTATCTAAAAAATTCAAGAAGGTTCTGTTACAATCTGGAATTATCTGGAAGGTTGCAGAATGTTCTAGAAGGTTCTGTTACATTCCGTAATTATCTGGAAGGTTCCAGACAGTTCTAGAAGGTTCTGTTACATTCTGGAAGATTCCAGATTGATCCAGACATTTCCACGATTCCAAATTTGTCCGAAAATGGATTTTTGAAAAAAATCATTAAAAATTCGAGAAGCAAAATGGCATGCTCCCTTTTTCAGAATATGTAGTACCCTTAGATATAGAACTCCTGTAATATTTTTAGAATTTTTGAGATTTTTAATAAGAAAATTGTTTTTTTTTTTTAAAAATTGCTGTTCCAATGTTGATTTTGGAGATATTATGTAGAAACACAAATATTTCAAAACAAAAAAAAAATCATCCATTTATCTCTATTTGTTGAGAAGATATTGGAATTTAAAAAATTTGACAGATCCAAAAAGGGGTCATTCCATGCCAAATCAACAAAAAGAAAGTGTCATTTCTGACCCGACCATCTCGAATTTTTCTGAAACTCTACTACTTGGTAGTCTTCATGAAGATATGAAATCCTGAGAAATTTTAGCTTCCTCTGTGGCGTAGTTATGGAGTTTTGGGGGCTTGAAAATACAAAAAGTTGTCAAAAAGTTGCTGTCAAAGAATTGGGATTTCCATAATAATAATAAAAATAATAAATAGTGAATGGATGTATTGTTGCTTGACCATTATTCCAGTGAAAACCTTGTGAGGCATCTTGCAACACAGGAGTAATTTTCTACAGAATCACAAAGTACAATGTAGTGCCTATCAAGAACTGTTTCTTTTAAATGCTTGAGAAATTAAGCTTGTTGGCATGAAAGAATTTTCGATCAGGTGAAAAAAATTTTCGACTAGAATTTCTATGAATTCTGCAGGCTTCATTGATGTTTCAAGTATTGATCTGTCTGTGGATATCCACTGTTTGTTCCTGCTTTGGTGTTAATTTCCAGGTGATACTTATTAATTTCAAAATATGGACTGTCAAGGTGATCAAGGTATCTCATTTAAAAAAGTCCTCTCAAATTAAAACTGTCACGCTAAAAACACTATTCAACATTCTACCACACTTGTTTCAAACAAGACTACTGCACACATTCTTCACTTTCTAGTTGCAGAAATATTGCACATTAGCAAGTCTGCAATGCAATAGTGCAGTGTTGCAAACTCCCACTAGAAATGACCAGCTGAAAAAAATACACCGATACTAATTAAATTGTTTTTCTTTAATTCTCCCATAATCGTCCCAACTTCAAATTCGGTTATGTTATAGTGTAGCCTTGTGTTAACAATATATTTCAGTTCCAAGGAAATCGCAGGTATGCATCTTCAAAAGTTCAAGGTCCAAAGTCAAAGTGGATGACCTTGAAAAGATTTTATTCTAAATATAGTGATGTGAAACACCATTGGAAAGCTTATTTCATGTCCTTTCAAACAAGACTACAACCATCTCTGTACGTCAATTAGGGTAAGAGCAATTATCCATGAAAGTCTGTGGCGCAGACTAAAAATTGACAATCTTTTGTATTTTCAAGCCCCAAAAACTCCATAACTACGCCACACAGGAAGGTACAATTTCTCAGGATTTCATATCTCATGAAGACTACCAAATAGTAGAGTTTCAGAAAATTCTGAGATGGTCGGGTTGTGAACTTTGTTGATTTGGCATGGAATGACCCAAAGTCTGCTGCACTGTCAACTTTGAACAGCTATATCTCGAGTAAAAATTAAAATTCTCTCACAGTTTCACATATTAAAATTTCAGGAAAAGTAGAGACGATGATTTTCCCATTTTCATTTTCCCTGCCTGTCTGGAGATGGATTGGGTCAACTGTCTACAACTGTCTACAGCAAATAGTTTTCCTTCTACGACACTTTTTGGTGCAGCCCTGTAAGTTTGATAACCTCTTGGCACAAGAGGTTTACAGGCAGGAGATGCTCCAATGTGATAAATGTTAATACTTATGCTCTGTCTGTAGACTAGTCTGCACCACGAAAACAGTGCAGTCAATGTTGGAGCTTCCCCTTGCCTCCTCCACACCACTGACCCTCCAGGGTAGCCATGCTTCTTCTAAGCTGCTCAGTCGACAATTCACGCTTTGTAAGTTTGCATCTTCGCTGGTGTATTGTGTACAGATTATTTGGTTTTTACATTAATTATCAATGACATTGAGGAGAAGCATCCTATGTGCGGTACAATAGCAGGTAGAAGTGATGGTGGTGTACGTGCCTGGCGAACGGACATTAAAAAACAATGTAAGGTAATCATTGGAAACGTTTACAAGTTTTTGAAAATCCAAAAATATAACGAAGAACCAGGAAGAACATCAACTTTGTAGAAGTACAAAACCTGACGACAGAAGCATGTGGGATTTCTGAAAAGTGTACAACACATCAGCATACTTTAACTTCGGCAGAGGCTCGAGGTGTGAATGTTATCTTCGAGTCAACAAGAATGAGTTACAAATGGAATTGCAAAAACACTGAATTGGACGACTTTAACATGTGCTTTGATGTAGTAGCGGCTGTCTCTACAAAGATCAACCGCTGCTCTCTCTCGTTTGCCAGCATTGTTGTTAAGAATTGCTTCCCCTTTTGTTTCTTCAGCCCTTTGTCGTTTTCAGTTTACATTTTATAACCACTTTCTTGAAGTGTAAGCATAATATAGTATGCCCCTTAATTTGAATCCGCATTCCCCTCAGCACCCCTAGATGATTAATCCTGGTGCCGCCACTGTTATAGAGAGAGATTGTGATGATTCTTACTATGGACCAAGTACAATTATGTGGACTTATGGGAAATATTTTGTTCCCCCAGTAAGAAAATATAGCCGGGCATACGTCACAGGCAACGCTCAGATGATCGCAAGATCGATGCGCATCAAAATTCCTTTAAGTAAAACATAAATGATATTTGAGATGTCACTCTAAAGATGTTGTATGTGTTCTCAAAATTAATTTCAATGTCTTATTACAAACTTTCTTGCTGAAAGTTTTTACATGCAAATAGAATGCGAGTTAGCCAGCGACAATATTTTACAATACGTAACCCGAAATTGTGATTCTTGGAACATTTTACTCTTTTACTTCACATGCTTATACATTTTGTGTATAAAATATGTACTGTTGGCATCTATGAACCTTAAGAATGTTCCACTATTTTTTTCAACCCTCTTTTCATTATTTTTTAGTTTGAAGTAAACATATAATCTACTCGTGAATTTCGTGGAAACATGTTGTCATTTTTTTTCTGAATGGCCAAGAAACTATTTCAGGGTAAAAATACATCGTAACGTTCTTTACGTTAAGTACTATTTTCTAACATTTTTTTCGGAATTATTATTGAAAGTTGATATTGTTGCTTACTGGCAACACTGTAGGTGGGTGACCTTGACTGGACAGTTTTCGTGGTGGGGACTCCAGATGAAAAATAAGTGAAATTATACATATTTCAAACAATACCCACAATTTCCCAGGTGAAGTTCTGTGTTTCCAAGTTGCAGTTTTTGTGGTGATTTTGATTAATTTCAAAGGCAGTGAAATGCATTGTGAGAGTCCTTTCGTGCTTGCTATTCTTCCTTATTTAACCTTTAAGTGCCGAGCATGTTTTTAGCGGGAAGTTTAAAATTGCACAAGGTTTTAAATAAAAATGTATATCTTGGTTACTACAAATGCTAGAGTTACAAATTATAATTAGTTTCTTTCAGTACAGTTACGAACCTACAAGACAGCTACAAGCCTCTGGTAAAAAAAAAAAAAAAAAACTTTTTTAATTTACCAAGAAGAATATGATGAAATTTAAAATTTTGTAATTTTTTATGAACATTGTTGCAACTGTATGTAGGTAATGCCAGGACATGAGGGTTCAAAACAGTACCTGCATATTGCCCGATATGTGTTCCATTCTCATTGCAAGAATTGCACACTCTGAGAAAAAATGAAATTAAACTACTGCTTCCTAATATAATGCTTCTAGGCTCGTGTAGTGCTCAAAACATGTATCTCCGAACATTACCTGGGTCACAGCATGCTCCGAAAGTTGAAAAAACCTAAATTGACAGAAATGTCAATCACATCCTGGTGTTTAAGGGTTAATGTATGTATTGAAGGTAATGAACTTTGCCTTAGACAACAAACAGATTGTTCAAACATTTACTTGAGCTGCATTGGAAGTGAAAAATGTTAGCTGGGGGGAAGTTTGGTCAAGCATTGGGCTAGTTTGGGGGAACATCCTAGGATTTACACAGTGACAGACAGCTGGGCAGATGCTTTGCAAAGATTTAGCTAACTGGGGATACCATCCTCCTGTACTTCGAGCACTGATAAGAATTATACTTTGAGTCATAAAATTAATAGGAAAATGGTAGAATTTTGTACTATACCCTGTCCCAGATATCTGTGTAGCAGGCGAACTAGAACAAGAGTGTCTGTAAGTAGTGACGCGAAACGGGTCCACCAATGAACAGTGAGAGGAATGGGAGAGAGGAATGGGATTGTGTAATGGAGGGGGAGAGGCCACTGGAGTTACCTGGCTTTGCCCACTCGATTTCCCTCCTTCTCTGCTGCTATGCATGGCCCTGCTCCACAGTTAGCTGGGACAAGGTATAGCTTCAAGGCTACTGATAGAAATATTGGTAACAATTACCTACAAAGCTCTTCCATCCCTAATATGTGTATGTAGTCAAATGCAAGCATGGATGTATTATTTTATACTGAAGTAAGTTTATTTCATTATGTAGTTAGAGAGGCCACATTCTCATACGGGAAGAAAGTCAAAAGCAGTGTCCCCAGAACCATTGCATACTGAGAGTGCCATTCAGCAGGTTGAAAGAAGTCTGTCGCGAAGTTCCTCAAGCACAGCCACATCACAACTGGAGGAGATTGTGTTACATACTCCACTTAATCGATGCGTGAGTAATTATTATACTTTTTTTCTCTCTTTGAGATGATTGTCGACCCATCATGGTAGATGCTGATTCAACACCAGCAATTTTCCAATAACTGCAGTAAATTTGCATCCATTTAAGTTAACAGTTCTTTCTGCAGTGCAGTTAGTTATGTTAAACAGCTGGAATCAGGGACGTTGGAATGGGGGGGGGCAGCGGGGACAAAATAGCCCCCCCCCATCCTGGTCACGTGCTAAAAAAATGAGACTATTATTTTCAACTTGTGTTTCGTTTTGAAAAAAATTGGAATAATATTTTCGCACTAGTTAAATGAACGTGCACTCAAGTTTCGATACCAGCAAGAAGTACATGACATAAAGATCCATGTGCATAAGAATCGCAGCCACTTCTTCGCATATCAAGTGTAAGGTGGAATTATCCCCTTAGAAATTCGCAGCTTTGATTTTACAGACAGATGCTGTCAGTGTGAAACAATAAACCCCGCGTACCCTGATTGGAAGGGGGCAGAGAGCAGCCTAATTTTAAATGTCTCCATCTGCAACTACATTCCATGGATGCAAGGGCTCTGAACCAGGGGGGCAGGTGGAGCTTGAGCCTTCTAGGTAAAAAGGTGAAGGTGGGAAAAAATTTGAGACGAATGTGAGACGACGCGGTGGTGGTTTAGTGGCTAGGGCATCTGACTACCACGTGGAGACTCGGGTTTGATTTCTGTGGTGGGTGATCTAAGGTCAGAATTTTTCCGGCCTTATCCCCGCAAGAAGCGGCTCCCGGGCTCACTACCTAAAATGAATGGGTACCTGGGGGCAACCCTGGGTGTTAAATTTAACCAGAGCATGGTGCTGATCACATCACCTCCAAAATGTCAGAGATCGAAAATGTGTGGGTCCTACCCCCACATTCCTTAAATGTGCCTACATGGCATGGTGCGCACGGGTTAAAGAACAAAATCACATGTGAACATAAGAATGAATGATGTTACCTCTCTCTGAGGTCTAAAACTAAGCCATCAGCCCTGAACATGACATTTTAAAAAAAAATATGTAAAGTGCTCCCCTGTGCATAGCACCACACCATGAAGGCGTATAGGGGGTGTGGGGGTAACGCCCCACACTTTCTTGATCCGGTCGTGAGTGGGGGTGATGTGATCAGCATCATGCCCCTGACCACCTTTACCCCCTAGGGTTTCCCACCCAAGATACCCATGTTATTCGACGCTGGGTGGGCGCCGGGGCTGCTTACATCGTTAGAAACTTTCAATAAATCTAAATGGCCAAGAAATGAAAAGTTCTTCCCTTGGTTGTTCCTCCTCTACCCACAAGTGCTTTCAGCATTGCCTGCTGTTAGGAAGCCACAGAGGAGGGGCAGTCACGCCCTAAAGAATGAAACTTCATATATTTCAACTTATCTTGGTTGTGAAGAATATTTTGAAAAATATTTTTGCACTAGATTTGTGAACGTGCACTCAAGTTTCCATTAACAACAAGAAGCTACAATTCACCCACTGAATGCATATCAGCCTTTCTAGACTCACCTCCAACCCCTCGTCCAAGCCATGCCCTCCTACCTCCGTGACACAACCACTTCCTTAACATCATCCAAAACTTACCATCCCTACCACCAAACACCATCCTCACAACAGTTGATGTCACATCCCTCTACACCAATATTCCCCATGCCCATGGCCTCCGTGCCACGGAATCATTCCTTAACAGCTGACCCAAACCCCACAATCCGAGCACTCACACTCACTTCTTGATACAACTAGCCAACCTTGTACTTACCTGCAACAACTTTTGCTTCGGTGACCAACATTACCTGCAGATACGTGGCAGAGCTATGGGTACCCACATGGCCCCCTCTTATGCCAACCTGTTCATGGGCAGGCTGGAACAGGAATTCCGTGACTCCCAGCAACTGAAACCACTCCTCTGGCTAAGATTCATAGATGACATTTTCCTCCTCTGGACACATGGCGAACCCTCCCTCGCTACATTCCTAAACCAACTGAATGACTTCATTACCCTCAAAATTCACCTGACCTTCCTAGATGTGGACATCCAAATTGCGAGGGACCACTTGGAAACCTCCATACACATCAAACCGACCAACCACCTCCAGTATCTCCACTACTCCAGCTCACACCCCTACCACACCAAAAAAGCCATCCCATTTTCCCTTGCTCTCAGAGGCCAGCGCCTCAACTCATCCCCCTCATCCCGCCAAAACTACAACGTACGCCTGCACCAAGCCCTAACCAACCGTGGCTACCCCTCCACCCTCATCAACAAACAAATCACTAGAGCCACCTCCCACAACCGCACCAAACAACCCAAAACCAAACCCCCAGCTCTGATCCCCCAATACCACCCCCACATTACGAAATCAGTCATACCCTCCACTCCCTCCTCCCCATACTGCACAGTGATCCTGACAACAGGGACATCTTTCGGGATAAACCGAGGGTAGTCTTCCGTCGTCCCCCAACCTCCAAAACATCTTGGTCTGAAAAACTCCCACCCCTTCCACACCACTCCCCCCAGCTCACAGGTGCAACAAACCCAGATGCAAGACCTGCCCCATACTTATCACCTCCCCACCCTCCTGATCCCCACAGCGGCAGGTGAGTTCACCCTTCACCTCAAGGGCACCTGCCACTCATCCAACCTGATTTACACCCTCATCTGCCAAATCTGCTGCAACTTCTACTTAGGCGAAACCTCCACCCCCTTGAACCTAAGGATCAATAATCACCGTTCCTCCTCCCAAAACTCCGATTTCACAGTTGCCGCCCACACCAACAGCCATAACACCACCTTCAATAACTGTTTCCGTGTTGCCATCATCCACCTTTTACCCCCCACTCTGTCACATCTTTCCGCAGGGGATGGGAAACTGCCTATATAGCAGGCATGCATGCCACTATACCCCCAGACTCAACCTAGGCAAACAGTAACCCTTTCCTCCTCCCCGAAACTACCCACCCACCTTACAGTAAACATTGGTTAAAGTACTTTTTGTTCTATATCAACTGTTTCTGGCAACACTGACCATAGAGACTCTACGGTCAGTAATCTGTGCGTCTACTCTATGTGACACCGATCTATCTATCTTCTACATTGAAAATGCGACATATATCGCGAAATATAGAACTATTTCTCTTCGTGTGGTAAGTGTTTACTGTCTCCTTCATAATTTGTGTGTGTGTGTGTGTGTGTGTGTATATATATATATATATATATATATATATATATATATATATATATAGTGGATAAAAGCAAGGAGGGCCAAAAGGGCTAAGTAAAAATGAAAGAAGGTAAAAGGAAACACTCACCGGACAGTAGAAAAATTCAAAATTTTCGCTAATTTCATAGCAGAGGAGAAATAGACTGAACCGGAACTTCTTTGATTTTTACTTAGCCCTTTTGGCCCTCCTTGCTTTTATCCTATATATATATATATATATGGTGAAGAGATTGTAAAATCTGGTTGACGGATTTGAAAACCTAACCCCCCCCCCACCCCCACTCCAAAATAAGTTCCGACGTCCCTGGCTGGAATGGTATATCATTGATTTGGTTTATTTTACATCACTTTTCTGCCACTTTGGCTAATTGTAAAGATGAGTATGAGTGATGATATGATGAAATTGAACACTCGCAAAGAACACCATGCCCAGGCTGAAATTTGAACCCGGAAATCCTGGCATGGTAGCATGCTGTGCTAACCACTTCACATGGAGGTCTGCAGATTGGTATTTCATTTGAGTAAAATCAGACAAAAAGGGCAATGAAAAATGATTTCCCGATACATCATGTCGTACATAATTTTCTTCAAGACTGTCTAGAATACATTTTCAATAAATCTGGTATCACAGATTTTAGGTGATTTATCAGACCACAAGTTATACAATAATACTTTTTAAATATAGCATGCAGTTTCAGAGAAACGTACAGGCCAATTTTTTAATATTGTTGCTACGATAACCACTGCAAATTTAAATCTTTTAGACTGACATTTTTTTATAGTGGCTAGATACCATAGAGGTTTGGTTTCGTGTTGTATTTGAGCAATAATAACATTGTACGAGAAAGCAGCAGATTTGCCTGCTTATCGAACAGTTTCCGGAATTTAACTTCTAGCATTGACCCTGTGATGAATGGACCAAATTTGGAGGTAAACATGACAAAGGACCACTCTATGAGGATGTGTGATGTCCGTGCCACAAAAAATCGTAAAATTACAGCATTCGGAAATTTTTTGTGATTATGGGAAATTTCGAAATTTGGGCCTTTGCCCACAAGGCAGGTGTGCCAGCCCCAGCTATGAATAGCTTACAGATGATTCACAGAATAACAAACACAACAATCACGGTCGTATTTTAGATTTTTTATACTACTTTTCTGGTTATTTATTGAAAGATCCTTGTAGTTTGAAATTAGAGATTGGGAAGGATGTATATCACCAGCCAACTGTTATCCCAGCATCTATTAAACATTGGAGAAACTATTTTCTGATATGGGGACATTTTAGATATCACTGTAAGTTCATTGCTAATTAACGTCCTGTGTGTAAACCTTACACTAGGGGTTACCAAACTTTTTGGTTTCACGGCGCCCTTAGTGAGTCAAGATTTTTCCGCATCACCCAAGACAGAATGTAAGGTCTATCTAACACTTGCTACACTCAGTATGGTTAGGTTGCTTGCCTGAAGTTAAAAATTTCAAATTCAGAAACATTTTATGTGTAAAAAGTACTAAATAAGCACATATTTGAATTGATGCGATGGTCCGATTCTAAAACCATGTGTAAACTAAGAAGTAAGCGTCATTTCAGTGAAAATATTGGAACATTTTGGAGCACCCCTGTAAACCAGCCACGGCACACACTTTGGGAACCACTGCCTTAGAAATGGACTGCTTTCTGAGATATTATCTTTAAACCCCAGGGCAGTTTTCAGTAACTGAAACTTAAAAAGGGTGTCCCAACAAGAATGCCAGATTTAATAATGTGAGAAAATTTTATTTTCATGAAATGGCTTACATTTCTACATCATTACAAAGACTACACATTGCCAGTTAAGGGCATGCAATACAGTTTCCACGGGAGTCTTCCCAAGCCCTTCCGTCCGTGACAGTGTGCCAACTTAGCTCTCTTGCAGCCAGATCTGGCTCTTTCATGCACTCGCTCGGCTGTGAACTGGGACGCCCACCCCCATGATGGCATTACTGGTTTCAGGACACACAGACCAACTTTTGTCGTAATTATACATTTTGCATGTGACAGGATATTGTTATATTGGCTGCGTCTCCCCACTCCCTCTTATCTCCCCAGGTACTTGTTTATAGCGCAATGTTTGACGTAAAATTGACATAATATTGTTATCAGGGAATTCTTTATTTTTGATATCATACCACCATCGGTGGATTATTGAGATGGGCGATGCCACCGGATCTAGGTGTTGAAAACTAAGAATAAATTGTCATCAATTTAGAGTTAACGATAATAGCAGTGCCCCACCCCCTTGACAACTAATATTACCCTAGAAGGCACTTTATGCAGCCTTCATAAATCTAGCTCCATGAAAGTCAGTTTTAACTCTATTTAAGGTGAAATTTAGTTCTTTTATGTGCATCTGGTTTGGCAACGCTGCCAGGAGGCAAGGAGAAAAGCATTCATCATATGGGAGTATGATTTGATTCCTTCTCTTGGGAATATAAAACTTCCGATGTAATTGAAAGAGATGTCAACGGGAAGAGGCCAGTTTGAAGATGCATTTCACCAGCGGAAAAGTCGAAATTTTTATTTGATTAGCCATATCTTGATGTTGAAGTTGCTTCCCCATAAGGAATACATGGGATTTCGAAAATTCGTATTCATCATATTTTTCAAACATCATGTCCAGCTTAATAATCAACATAAAAAAAATGCTTCCACTTGCAACATGGAGAGAAATTCATACTCTTGGATACACCTAGGTTTTCTTTTTTAGTAGCAGTGCCTATACTGTTTGAAAAACAGTATATGTCATATGTGCTCTGCATGTATTCACTCTTATCAGTAATCTATGAAATTACTGATGACTCTTACACCGACTTGCTCCTCGATGTGGCCGATGACAGGTGGAATTTCCTGCTTGAATTCAGGTAGGGTTCGTTCCGTGATTGTTTTCATAAACCTGTGATTTCATATATCCCAAAAGGAAGAAGTTGCAGGGTGTCAGGTCACATGGACCTCGCTGGCCAGTTCTGCTCGTCTTTGCACGAAAGAATTTGTTGTGCAGCAATGCAATTGTCTCGTCGGAGGTGTGGCAGGTAGCAACATTCTGCTGGATCCACAAGTGTTCATTATCTACACCATTCAAATTAGGCCACAACCGTATACTTTGCAAAAATTTAGCTAGCTGGGGAATACAATACCATCCTCCTGCATCCCCCCACACTTCGAGCACTGATAAGAATTATACTTTTAGAGTTCATAAAATGAAAAGGAAAATGGTAGAATTTTGTACTAAGTTCAAGGCTACTGATAGAAATATTGGTAACAATTACCTACAAAGCTCTTCCATCCCTAATATGTGTATGTAATCAAATGCAAGCATGGATGTATTATTTTATACTGAAGTAAGTTTATTCCATTATGTAGGTAGAGAGGCCACATTCACATACGGGAAGAAAGTCAAAAGCAGTGTCCCCAGAACCATTGCATACTGAGAGTGCCATTCAGCAGGTTGAAAGAAGTCGTTCGCAAAGTTCCTCAAGCACAGCCACATCACAGCTGGAGGAGATTGGGTTACATACTCCACTTAATCGATGCGTGAGTAATTATTATACTACTTTTTTTCTCTCTAGAGATGATTGTCTACCCATCATGGTAGATGCTGATTCAACACCAGCAATTTTCCAATAACTGCAGTAAATTTATATCCATTTAAGTTAGATATGTTAAACAGCTGGAATGGTATGTCATTGATTGATTGATTTGGTTCATTTTACATCACTTTTCTGCTACTTTGGCTAATTACGAAGATGAGTATGAGTGATGATATGATGAAATTGATGAGTGAACACTCACATAGAACACCATGCCCAGGCTGAAATTTGAACCCGGAAATCCTGGCATTGTAGCATGCTGTGCTAACCACTCTGTGTGGAGGTCGGCAGATTGGTATTTCATTTGAGTAAAATCAGACAATAAGGGCAATGAAAAAGTGATTTCCCTATACAACATGTCCTACATTATTTTCTTCAAGACTGTATAGAATATATTTTCAATAAATCTGATATCACAGATTTTAGGTGATTTATCAGACCGCAAGTTTTACAATAATAATTTTTAAATATAACATGCAGTTTCAGAGAAAAGTGGAGGCCAATTTTTTTATATTGCGGCTACGATAACCACTGCAAATTTAAATCCTTTAGACTAAATCCTTTAGACTGAAATATTTTTATAGTGGCTAGATACCATGGAGGTTTGGTTTCATGTTGTATTTGAGCAATAATAACATTGTATAAAGCAGCAGTTTTGCCTGCTTATGGAACAATTTCCAGAATTTCACTTCTAGCATTGACCCTGTGATGAATGGACCAAATTTGGAGGTAAAGATGACAAAGGACCACTCTATGAGGATGTGTGATGTCCGTGTCACAAAAAATCGTAAAATTACGACATTCAGAAATTTGGGCCTTTGCCTCCATTTCCTCCCTGGACCCTTAATTGTTAGACATTTCTTAAAATGTTGTGTTTTACTCATTCTTACATGTAGAATTTAAATTTTTGAAAAAGATTCAGTGGTTAAGAAGGTGGAACCATTTCTACAAATCTATCCCATAATATTACAGGGGTAACGAAGGGAAACCAAGGACTTTTTCGAATGGCACCTGTTAATAATAGTAACAATGGATATATTATTTTGTAATTCAATTATGTCATACCTTTATATCTATACTAAGTATCAAAAAAGACAGAACTGAAATATTGTGTATAGTTTTCAAGATATGGCACGTTAATTGCTGCTGTGCGCTACTGCTCAATATATATCCTCAGCAGAGATACAGGCATGGTTGAAATATCAACCATCTTGTGATAGAATGTTAACACTCATTATAGTGAGGTACAATGTATAAATTTTACCTCTGCTAAAAGCCCTGTCTTGAAGAAATAAAACAAAACTGAGTTCATCTCTCTACATTTTTTTTCTACTTCGTGGCAAGCTTGAAGTCTGTAAAGGTCCCATCTATTTTTTTTTAAGTTTCAGCAGAGGCATTACATATTCTCATAGTGCGGTCTTTTGTTGTGCTTCCCTCCAAATTTGGTCCATCCAGCGTCCATAGGCCCAACGCTAGAAGCAAAACTCCAGAAATTGTTCTGTAAGCTGGCTACACTTCCACTTTAGCCAAGAAGTATTCATCTGATTTCAACGAAACTTTGAATGGTTGTAGGAATGTACATACTTCAGTTTATCATTCACTTCGATGTATTGTGGGGCACTGAGGCCAATTTGTTTGAATTTTTTTTCAATTTCTTCTTCTTCTTCTTCTTCCTGTAACACTAATTATTGAGAGGCACAATGTATAAATTTTACCTCCGATAAAAGCCCTGTGTATAAGAAGGAAAACGAAACCAATTTCATATCTCTATGACAATTAGTTCTCGAGCTAAGATTTTCTGGTACAGCACAAGAATTTCGAAAAGCACGTGCTTGAAAAGGCTCCGTCTTCAGTGGGAATACCTTCGCACGAGGCTCTGCCATGTAAAGGTTAAACATAGACATATTGTAGATACTGTGCTAAATGCCCTGCTTGTATCCAGATATGAACTGTTGAGACATTTCTTAAAATAAGAATGTTTTTGGGGAAAGTGTATGTTTTCCAAGTATGTTGGAAATGTAATTTCCAGAATGTAAAATTGAAAATTCACTGCATTCATCAGCATTCATACCAGATCATTCATATATCAAAGGCAAGATTAAGGTTGCATTTCAGTACAGGTAAAAGGGGGATAATAAATATCTAACCTTTTGTTTCTTAATTTCTAGGTTCCTAAGGAGGGCCCAAAATTAACTCGGGTAGAACAAAGTTCATCCTCTAATAATGTACTGCAGCAGGAGGAAGTTGGCAGTCTGTCTTCAGAATCTTCATCACAACAGATGCAGAAAACAGAGTCATTTACTTCTGTACGGGTACAGCAGGTCATATCCTTATCTCCAAATGACGGGAAAGTAAGTAGAATTAGAAAAAAATCTTCCAAGATATTAAGTTATACTATGTGACCTAGAAATATTAGATCTTACTGATGTGACCATGTTATGAATACCCAGATAACATTTTCACCTAATAACAGCATACTCCCACCATGAAAAACTTCTGAAAATTTACTTTTTGATGCCTGACAGTACACAAAGAACCAAATTAAAATAAATCTGAGAAGCAGCCTTCATAGCCTTATGAAGTGTAGATTTCAAGTAAATATGCTGCCCCCACCCAGAAAATAGTAATACAGTTGAACCTGAGTTATATGTATGTCAAGGTGAAGAGATAATACTAATTGGAACCAGCGGCGGCTCAAGTGGGAGAGCCGCTGTGCCATGGCACTACCTTCCGAAGAAATGCAAACATAGCCCAAGTATTGTTAAATTAATACATTGATAGTTTACAGGCAAGGAGATTCGAATCTTGCAATCGGTCAATCTGACGTGACGACCACCCCAACCATAGACTAGATATGAACCACCCCAACCTCCTCACTGCATCGCCAGCTGTCCGCGCCACCCAAGAGCTGGTCTAACCAAGTTGAAACACGTGCAGAGGGTTGGAGAAGTCTCAGCGAGTAACATTTCCACCATGAGCCGGGAAGAAGGTGGCAGTGGGTGGGGTTAGCCCATAAGACACCAGCCGTGCCCGTTTTCGCTTGGCACAGCGAGGGAACTTTCTCAGTGTTGACACAGTGGCCATCTTCAGATATAAGTCTCTAAATACGATGGATTTGTAAGACCCGTTGGGGAAGTAATTCATGAAAAAGGTACTATCTACTTTTCTGCCAACATTTGGAGAAACGAACTTACTATTTTTCCAAAGTTAAATGAACATTTTGATAATAGATAGATGCACCAAGAGGGCCATCCAGACTTTTTAAAAATATAAAAGTAAAAAATCCTATGGTGATGCGAGTTTCCTTTGGCATTTCGACAATTTCTTTTTACATCAAATGTCTAGAATATTTTCAACATCCAGTTGGAATACGTGTGCATGGGGGAGGAGAAGGTGAGAAGATTTGTTTTCCCTTCCTCTTGTAATTGTGATTTTTAGTGAAGTGTCCTGTAGTGTATAACGATAGATTAGTGAGTGAAGATGAATCATATTAGTGTGTTATTACTTAAACACACACTGTTTTCCACGTTACCAAACAAGGATAAACATCTTGGCCAGTGGGGCAACCTCAAGGAGGGAGTGGGTCATTGCAGAGGTTTTTTTTTTATTTCTTGATCACGTTGGCACTACCCATCATACTTGCCGCCGACCGCCACTGATTGGAACTGAGATGTACTTACAAATCAGATTTAGATACTATGTCATATCATTAAAATACTAGCGCCTCCCCAATGGTGCAGTGGTAGCGTTGTTGCCTCGTAATCAAGGGGTCTCGGGTTCGATACCTGGTGGAGGCACAAAGTGGTATGGATCCCACTTTAAACTGTAGGTCCAGTCCCGATTAGACTATCTGGGCATAAAGTAGACTTTTAAAACAACAAATCAATCAATCATTATTAAAATACTGTTTTGAGGAACAAGATAAAATACAGGTTATTTTAGTGCTGTCTATCCATCTCTTTTTGTTTTCAACATGTCATCACAAACTGATAGAGCTACAGCACATTTTTGCCGAAACCATGTAAGAAGAGCTTTTTCCATATCTTCTCTCTTGTTGATGGCTGCATTTTGTTAATTTACTACCCAATTTTAAAAATTCGTCTAAAATAGCATTTCTTTTACTAATGACTGTGCAAAGTGTGGTATATGCCTAAATCTACAGCTATTTCAGTTTTGGTTTTATGTGTATTAGCATCCACTTCCCGTATAAATTTTACTTTCTGGTCAAGCATGTAACTTTTCCTCTTTCTGTTCTCCATGACCTATCAGAAACAACTGAAAACATTCAATGAAGGAACCGCTATTCATTTTTTATTATGAAACACTGCAAACATCAGCTATCGGCATTTTTTTAACGTGTGTACTTTCGTATCGCAATTACGTAGAATATAAAATACATCTTACGTTCTGAACAACTTCGGCAAATCTTTCTCCTCTGATTTCATGCCACATGCTGCCTCTCCTTGCATTCTCTGTAACACTATCGCGTTACACTCGTCTTTCTCGCAACTTGAGACCAACGGCCTATCCTGGTACGTTTAGTTTATGTTTTATAATAAAATAAATTTCTGCCTTGGTCAGCATATTGAGTTTTTCATATCCTGTTATGTATTTGAAACTTGCTTTGTGTTTTTGTAATGACAAGAAATGAATACTTCTGTGAGTATAACACCGAATTACATACAAATAAAGTTTAATTAACCCTTTTTTATTATATTTTGCCGGGACCTGCAGTAATTTATGTATAAAACAAAATTATGCAGAACTCAATTACGTATATAGCAGTCTCAACTGTATGACTTATATGGAGCAAATGTAGTATGGAATTTATAGGGGAGGGGGAGAGGTTGTCTGTTAGTGCTCCTCTAGATTTGTAGTAAGTCAGGACTGTTGTAGATTCGATACCCACCACTAAGAAAACAAAAGTGTTCACCTGAAGACAAGAGAAGATGGGCTCTCTCGAAATAAGAATAAAGTGTGTTCTGCGAATGGGCATATTATCAGACTGCCTGGGAGAATCTTTTTTCATCACCTAAGCTCCACCATACCCATAGTTAAAGGGGTCAACTACAAGGAAAAGATGACCAAAAAGAGTTACTTTTATGAGTTCTCTCCTCCAGTAAGGTCTACATGTTATTGTCAGATTCTGAATGATCATAGAGAACTCATATACAGGGTGAGTCAGAAATATGGTGACACATTATGTACAATGTAGAGGAAAATGGTGAATGGTCTACGTATTAAAATTGAAACCTCATTTTTTCATTTGAGATAAGTGTCATGTGTCCGAGCTTACATCACTAGACAAGATGGTGCTGAACATGTAGAAGCACGTTACGAATGATCGTGAGAACCGTGTGCACAGCAATGGACTTAAACTAAACAACAATTTGATGTAAGCAGTCATTTTCTCCACTTTCCCATAGTTGACAGCAACAATGCTACGTTAAAATAATGTCTCCCTAGTGTCACGATCATTCTGGTATGCAATTGCTCATGCTGCAACCGTAATGTGCTTCTGCATGCTCAGCACCATCTTGGTTAGTGATGTAAGCTCGGGCATGTGACACTCATCTAAATTCTCAAATGGAAAAATGAGGTTTCAAATTTAATATGCATACCATTCACCATTTCCCTCTGCATTGTACAGTAACACACTACATAACAGTTGGGCTGAAAAGTTCGTAGGCTAACATAGTAAAAAATATTTTTTTGACAAAATTCGATTTTATTATTCAATATAGTTGCCTTTGAGGGCGATACAACGATTATAGCGGTCATACAATTTTTCGATGCCATTTTTATAATACGATTTCTCTTTAGCCTCAAAATAGGCCTCAGTTTCGGCGATTACCTCTTCATCAATGCTAAATTTCTTTCCAGCGAGCATTCTTTTAAGGTCTGCAAACAGGAAAAAGTCACCGGGGGCCAGATCTGGAGAATATGGTGGATGGGGAAGCAATTTTATTACGGTTGAATATCGCTAAACATTGCTCCGAATCATCAAAACGTTGTTGCTTTTGATCGATTGTGAGCACGTGCGGCACCCATTTTGCACACAGCTTTCGCATGTTCAAATATTCATGCACAATATCTCCAACACGTTCCTTTGATATTTTTAAAGTCAGCTATCTCGATCAACTTCACTTTACGATCATTTAAAATTATTTTGTGGACTTTTTTGATGTTTTCGTCGGTAACAGCCTCTTTGGGGCGTCCACTGCATGCATCGTCTTCGATGCTCATTTCGCCTCGTTTAAATTTAGCAAACCACTTCTCAACGGTTGATTTTCCTGGTGCAGAGTCTGAATAATGTTTATCAAGCCAAGCCTTGGCTTCAACAGTATTTTTTTTCGCCAAAAAGCAATGCTTTATTAACACACAAAATTCTTTTTTATCCATTTTTTCACAATAACAAAAGCTGCTTCACTCACAATGCTATATCTCACGAACTAATTATCCGGCAGCTGTGAAATTTATACACGTATCTTTTGAAGGTTAGTACTAAGTAAAAATCACATGGATTTAATTCTAGTAACGCCATCTATGAGTCAGCCTACGAACTATTCAGCCCAACTGTTATAGTGTGATGTAGCCATATTTCTGACCCATTCTGTATAGTATGATGCATATGTTGGTGCATATGCTACACTGTTCCTCACACTGACAGTACAAAGAAGGAGTTCTTAATTCAGAACTGTCGGTCTTTGAAACATTGGAATGAATATACCATAATGGTTAAAATTTAAATCATATTCAGCATGAATCAACAAGCACTTACCACCTACAATGGGCAAGACATTCTTCTTTTATGTATGTATATATTTCTCACATTGTAGAGTTTCTTTCTTCCAATTGGCTGCTGCTGCCATGCGTGGGATGCAAAAAGTATTGTGTCACTAAATGACTTTAATGTTAGGTTAGGCACGTTATGTTTAGGTCTCTTGACATGAATAAAAGATCCCTAATTTCTAGGTGGGTCAGGTTTACTGCTCCTAACATTATAATAATGTCTCTAAATGCTTCTAACATCTGATATGTAATAAATATGGTCCCAAGCACAAAACCCTCAAATCTCCCATGAAATCCATTAAATATACGTGTCGTAGACAACAGGACACCAAGAGTGGCTGCTCTATGCAAGACTCAGATGCTCGAATAAACTATTTTTGAAATCATAATTTCTCCAGTAAATAGTACTTAGTGAAACTTTTAACTGTGCTATTTAGCTTGTCCAACCTTGAAACTTACTTCCACAACTGTTTCCAGTTTTCCAAATATTCTCTTAAACTTGCAAAATATAATTAAACATTCGGAACCGTTACCAATATTTATTCTATATGATATGTTTACTTGTGTACAGTAATACAGTTTGAAAAGGTGTTGAACTCCTCCAAATATCTGCAACCTTAGTCCTTAATTATATTCACATGCATATGCCATTTTGTTCTTGAATTAGTTTTGTTATAGTATCAGAAAGTGAACTCATGATTTTTTTTCAAATAACCAAAAATCAATTAGTTCTTTCACTTCCTCAATTAGTTGTGTGACAAAGTGATACAATAGGTTTTCTCTTTATCCCTAGAACACTACCCCTACTGGGAGAAATACAGGGTCTGTATAAAATGTAATGAGACCAAATTCGGGGAAAAATATGTATTGAAGATATCGCTACAAATCATTAAAATGCTTCAAAATAGGACCTTGGGCGTCAACACACTTCTGCCAACGAGTTTTCCATGCTTGGAAGGTGCCCTGGAAGTCCTTTTCCGGAATGTCCTTCAAGCAGCGTGTCAAAGCTGCTTTGACCTCTGCTACAGTCCCATGGCGGTGTCCTTTGAGGGCTGTCTTCACTCGGGGGAACATGAAAGAGTCCACCAGGGCCAGATCGGGACTGTAGGGGGGCTGGGGAACCGTTGTGATGCCGTTCTGGGCCAGGTAGTCGTTGACCACGAAGCAGGTGTTGCTTGGTGCATTGTCATGATGTAGCCTCCAATTGGCACAGATTTTTCTCATCTGCAAATCCTCGGTAATGAAGGTATGCACAGTCATTTTATCAATTCCTACGTGGTCTGCAATCATTCGAACACTTAACCGCCAGACTGCCTCGGTTCTGCTCGTGGATGGGTGTCCTGAGTGGGGTTCGTCTTCCACACTCTCTCGACCGTCTTTGCAGCACTTGTGCCATCTCAAAACAGCAGCTTTTGATAGGCTTTCACTCCCGAACACTTGCTGGAACATGGCCAACATCTCCATAGCCGATGTTCCGAGTCCCACACAGAATTTAATTGCGTAGTGCTGTTCGATGGCACGTTGCATTTTTAAGCTTCGACTGAGCCTATAGACAGGGGTCCACTTAAACCACGATATGAACTGCACGGAAGCTCGTAGGCGACTGACGCTAGGTGCATTTTGAAGCTTACTTCTCCTCCATCGAACCCACCTGAAGCGAGAACGCTGCTACGTACAGTCGCGTCAAAAAAAATTTGGTCTCATTACTTTTTATACAGACCCTGCATGTTCAATTACCCTTTGTAAATTTTACGATGGTACCTTTTTTTATGTATCTACAAAACCGTTCGTAATTTTGTTAGTTTCTCATTTATCTTTGTATTTTTGTTTACAATTGTTCGTACTTAACTGTCTTGGAAATGCAAAATTCAGGGTCAAAAATATCACACCTAAAAGTTGATTTAAAAAAAAAATATTTTGCAAATTAAACTTTTTCTTTGCTCTCCAATATTCGAAATGTAAAGCATTTTTAAAATTATCAATTTTAAATTTAAATTACAATTAAAAGGCATTATCCATTACCTCCTACAGTAATTGGTTTCTATAAGTATTTTCCTTGTATCAGCACTTGGACCTCCCTAATCAATAGTGATTCATTGACTGATTTTGTTTATTTAACTTTGCTTTTGTTCCACATGTGACTAATTGTGAGGAGGACAATCACAAAACAAAACTACTACACAGGATTATACTGGCTGTGAGTCCAGGCACTAGAGCCTCGTTAGGCCCGCAGCACTAACAAAACCCCTTAGATAGCAAGAGTAAAATATACGTAGTCACTAACCCCTCACAAAATTTATGATGCCACCCCCAACCACATGTGACAATTGCATGCAACCCATTGGGATAGTAGCTCAGCATAGACTTCCTAAGAAAATTAGGAAGCTACAAGAAAGGGCACCATACAGGAAAACATGCTTTCTTCAAAACTGCAAGTTCTGACAATTGAGCTCATAAAAATTACGATGTGTTAGCGGTCTAGGGTTAATGAAGATCTGTGTATTATTTAGGCATTTACTTTACAAAACTGTTACATAGGAATGGCAGAATATTACACTAAATTACAGACTTCTTATAAATATATCAGATTGGTAAAATTATCACTAGTATTACCGATACCAATAGAGTAACAATTAATCTGGCCCATCTGTAATAATAATAATAATAGCCAGAGGTCCCAGGTTTGAATTGTGATCTGGGAATGGGAGTTCTTTGTTAGTGTTCTGTTCCATCATCAATTTCATATATTACGCATCATTGTTGTGATTAGCCAAAAGTGGTGCTAAATAACAAAAATCAAATGAAATCTAATAATAATAGAAGAAGGTGAGGGTGGAATAGCTATGAGGGAAAATGTGGGCTATGTAAAATATATTTACAATGGTATTGCACTGTGTATCGACTACTCAGAGTTCACGTGGGAACCCTGATTAATACATATTGATCATCTTTAAATTAGAAATACAGTGGAACCTCGATTTTATGCTTTTCAGGGGACCAAGTTGAAAAACTTAAAATGTGATAAAATGGAGGAAAATTTTATAACATTTTGTTGTGTTGGAACCATCAAGATTGAATGTATAATGCAGGAAAATTTAAAATCGGGGTTCCACTGTAAATATCTGAGGAAAACAGTGTGTTCTCTTCAGTCATTAAATGAAGGAACATGTTAACTTACTTGTGACAACTCTAATTTTAAAGAAAGACATTTGCTGTCTGATGTACTGACTTGCTAGCTTTTGAAATTGTTTATTACCCATATTAATTTTAATATTCAAATAATTATTATATTTTCAGAACATGGCCGGAGATACAGATACCAAAGTGTCATTTACGGTTGCTTCAGAGCAGTGTGAATTCAAAAGGACAAAAAGAAGAAGACCGTTTACTATTTTAATAGCAAAGGGACCAATCGTGGACACCCCATCCAAACCTGTTAGTGATGATAAAGTGTGCAGGGTTGCAACATGTACTGATGATGAAAACTTGAAGCCACAAGGAGAAGTTAACAAATCCCCAAAGGTTATTAACAAATCCCCAAAGGTTATAAAGAGTGATAATGTGAACTCAAATCATTTACCGAAGTCAGAACTAAAACGTAAATTGGATAATATACCACTAGATGCGATAGTGCATCCTAAGAAACGGAAAATCAATTGGGAGGATAGTGAATTTTCCGAGGTAGTCAGTGCTGAAAACACTAAAGAAGTTAAAGTAATTAGTAGCTCGGTTGTGAAAGAAAAAGAAAATAAAGCAGAAGTGGTCAATGTCACTAAAGAATCGAAAGATCAGAAACATGCTATTCACAGTGACAGGCAACACAGGAATGGAAAATATAGATCTAGAAATGAAGATAGAAAGGGTTCACAGAAGTCAAGAAGAGAAATCTCTAGGTTTCGTGCAAGTGACAGAAATGCAATTAAAAGTGCTTCATATAGAAGGAGCAAATCTAGGAGTAGGAGTAATGAAGATAGAAGAAAACGTGATAATAGTCCAAGTAGGAAAATGTGGAGTTGTAGGGAAAAAACAGAAAATGATGGGAAAAGGGAAAAACTGATAATGATTATTAAAAAGAAAAGTGTTAAACATTCGGACAGTAAGTATTCGAAAGACAAAGATCATAAGAAAGTGAGACGAGAACTAGTGTGTACTGCAAAGGAGGAACCGAAAAAGAGTGCTTCAGATGTTGCTCAAAGGAAACAGTCTGAATGCAAAAGAGAAAAATATCAGAACTGTTCAGATAAAGGTAATGTGTTGTCCAGGTATGCAAATAAAATTTCTGAACAAAGTGAGAAAAGTATTGCTCAAACGAAAGTGGTAACAATTCCTATTTCTCCTAAATTTAAGAATCGGAAGTGCAATTTTGGAGATGATACTTCAGTGACAGAAGCAGCTAAAAGTTCACCTTCAAAGGAAACACGTCTTTCTATAGTTGCGGCCAGTAATGAAGTTTTGAGTGCATCTAATAAGGAAGAGAGTAGTAGTACAGAGGAGGGAGAGATAACAAGTGACAGTGAAAACGATTGAAATGTTAGTGTCAGTATGTTATTGACGTTGTAATTGTAAGTTGTTTGAGAAAAAAGAAAATTGAAGTGAAGAACATGTTAGCTGGTTGTTATTTCTATTTTTGTGTCATGAGATTTTGTGAGCCGAGTTGCACTAACAGTAAATATATTGTATACTTTTGGGAGTGTGGAATTTCTTTCAGTCTTGAAAACAAACATACAGTGTGTGCTATAATAGTGTTTACATTCTTTGAATGTTAATAACAGAGAAACTACTGCAAAGTCACGGACACTGGATGACATGCGACGTGATTGAGACTATCTTTTCTGTCCTTCCTGTGGAAACCATATCTCTTGCTTACACTGTTAAGCCTTGTTTCTATGTTAATAACACATTAAAATGTTGGCCAAGGCAACCTTTTATAGTATAAAAAATATACATAAAAACGTAACGTTTCTACCCTCTAACAGGGTCTTCTTCAGATGAATATTCACAATAAATTGATGAAATATACAAAACATCGTCTTATAGGCCTATATACACTCCCAGACAGGGTCCATAAACACAACAGGAAGGCACCAGTCCTTATCTTAGAACATTTCCTGTCAGGATTTCCCGAGTGTGGAATCTCCTGACATGTAATTGACAGGTACCTGGTGAGTGTCTGTCCCTTATCATTTCCTTATCACCTGGATTCCTTCCCTCCTTCTTTCCTCCTTCCTTTCTCTTATCCTTTCAACTCTTTCTAGCACTCCTTTCCATTCTTTGTTAATTTTCAGCCCTCCATTCCAGTTCATTATTTCTTCTCCTTTTTTTCTCTATTTCCATGTCCTGTTTCAACTTCCGCACTATTCCTCTGTTCTCCCTCCCTATCCTCCTAGCCTTCTTCCATCTATGTCGTGTCCAGTTTCTTTTGTGTGCTTGAATATATGTAGCATTTTTCTCCCTCTTTAGACTTACGTCATCCTTATGTTGCTTCAACCTGTCTTTGTCTCTTTTTTGTTTCCCCTATGTACACACTATCACATTCCTTGTACTGAACCTCATATATAACCCCCTCTTCTTCCTCCTCTTTTCTTCCTTCTTCTTGTTCACTATCCTTGAAATACTGCAGCCTCCCTTTCTGTACATTTTTATGCCCGTTTTTCTGAGTACTTTGCTTATAGTCTCTGTGGCTTTCTCCATACTTCTTATACCAAACCACCTCTCTTTTTCTTTCTCTTCCCCCTCTCCTGTTTCTTTATCTTCTTTCTCCCTTCTTTTGTTTACAACAAGTCTGTCTTACTTTTCGTACCCATTCTTTTCTACCTGCTCCCATAGGCTCTCTATTTTGCTCTCTTTTTCTTCTTTCGTTCATATTTTCTTGATTTTGTCTTCCATATTCTTTATAAAATTTATCTTTGTCCCCTCACTCACATCACTTCTTTTGTGACAGAAGTCCCCCCTACTGAACACTTTTTTTTTAACACTTTTTTTTTATGCCAAGTGGTCTCAATCTCCTTTCCTCTCTCCCTTTTCATCATTATATCTAGGAAACTTATCTTCTCTTCCTCTTCTATTTCAAGTTCCAGTAATATCCCTCGTGCTTCATCTTCTATTTCTTTGACAAATATGTCCAGCTGCCTCCTTGTTCTCCTCCATATGCCGAAACAATCGTCCACATATCTGCAGAACAGAATTATCCTCTCCTTTTTTGTTCACTTTCTTTTCCCATTCGTTCATAACCAATTCTGCTAACAATGGGCTTAAGCGTGAGCCTATATTTAAGCCTTCACTCATTTTAATTATTTTATCCCCCACTCTTCAGTAATGTTAGTGGAAAGCAGAGCAGTGAGCAGGCAGTGGAACTTATAAAAGGACTGAAGGTTATTGGGGACAAGACAACAATGTTTAGCCTAGATGTAAAAAGTATGTTCCCATGCATCAAGAGGGGACACACAGTGAAGATGATGATAGGAAGATGATGGGACAAGAAATAATAGGAGAATGGGATGGTGAACGTGTAGTGAAAGCACTGCAAACTTTGGGATAATAGTTTTTTTTACACCGTAGTAACTTTTCCCGCATACTAAATGTTCATGTAGAGCATAAACATCTTGTTTGATGTTTTAAAAATATCCACATAGACAAACTTAATACCCAGTGTAAATTTAATGTCTACCTATTCTTACCATAAATACTGCCACAACTTTTGAGGGTGGCTGTACCTCCTACTGTAAAAGCGCGCACATGCCGGAGCTGTGATGTGAAACGTGAGTCATTGCTGGTTGAGCTGCAGAAGTGGAAAGTTGTGTGTTTGAAGTGTTCAAGATGGAATGGGGCGAGTACGAGAATCGTGTGGCTGTTATAGCTCTGCATAAGGTAGGCAAATTTCCAGGGGAGATTTTCAAACTTCTGCAGAAGCTGAAAATTAATGAGAGAATCGTTTAACGCACAATCCAGCGCTTCATTGAAACTGGGGCTGTGAAAGATCGCCCAAGGCAAGGCAGACCGCTCACAGTACAGACTCCAGAATTGGTAAAAGCAGTGGCGGCACGTGTGAGCAGAAATACGGTAAGGAAGCAGTCAGTGATGGCTCGAGAGCTAAACATATAAAAAATGTCTGTCTCGCATGTATCCAGTGACCTGGGGCTCCATGCTTACAAATGACGCAAAGGACACCTCCTGACAAGTGAATTGAAGCGCCGGAGGCTCCTAAAAGCAAAGCGCTTATTGCAGCGTTACACGGCAAATGGGCATCGTCGCATCCTTTTCACAGATGAAAAGATGTTCAGTGTTGAGTAGACTTTCAATGCCCAAAATGACAGGGTATATGCCAAATCTGCTAGAGAAGCTGGTGAAAAGGCTCCAAGGGTCCAGAGGGGTCATCATCCTTCATCAGTCATGGTGTGGTGGGGTGTCAGCTATGAGGGCACAACGGAGCTCCATTTCTGTGAAAAAGGGGTCAAAACATCAGCCAAAGTGTACCAGAAGACAGTGCTTCAGAGACTAGTCAAGAATCTCAACAACACCCTTTTCTATGGGCAGAACTGGAACTTCCAGCAGGATTCAGCCCCAGCACATAAGGCCCGAACAACACAGCAGTGGCTGGAGGCAAATGTTCCAGACTTCATTTCCACTTCAGATTGGCCTTCTGCAAGTCCGGACCTAAACCCTTTGGACTACAAATTGTGGTCCAAGCTTCAGGAGATGGCTTGCAAGAAGAGACATTCCAATATTGAAAGTTTAAAGCGCTCTCTTCTGAAGGCACTTGCTGATTTTCCAGTCAATGTGTTGCGTAATGTAGTAGCATACCTACCTGTGTGTTTCCAAGCACAGTGAAGCTATTCATCGGTGCTGACTAGGCTGGACCTTTGGCCAATGCCAGGGCAGCCGTTTTCAAATTTTCCTCTTTCGAAAAACTGGTCTGATATTCCAAAATCTGAAAAAAATATGTGCGGTTAGAATTCCTTCTCGAGCATTCACATTAATCTTCCTGGGGTTTGCTTTTGCTGTTGCGTAGGGCTGTGCGATATCAATGGAATATCGATATCGAGTATCAAACATATCGATATCGATATTGACGATACCGATAATATTGATATCGACAATGCCGATAATATTGACATTGACAATATCTAAGTTTGCGACAATACGACACTTTGAAGTTTCAATTGTAGTGTTATCTAGGAGAATCAGAGAGTCACGTTGTTCTTTGGGGGAAGTGAAAATAGGAGTCCCATAATGCAATGGAGTCTGTAGTTCATAACCACACTAATCGAAGAACTGAAAATAAGTGAGTTTGAATGGTGGTGTTGCATTTCTTGCTTATGTATATGTTAAGTCAAGCACAAGGTGGTTTATGATGACAAGTATAGTGCTCGCTCTGGGGACAGAACTTGGAAAGTGAATAATGAGATTGCCTCTGATTAACATGGAAAGCAAATACGTGCAACCACCAATAAAAAGAGTAAGGTTCCTACTTTATCGAACTTGCTGGTTACCCTGTCTGTCCAACTATAGGAATGGTATCCATGCAAAACCATACAGCACTTGGCAAAAGACTCGGTCCCAAGTTGAAAATGACCGTCTCATTCTTGGTCTCGCCTCGATTTAGTATACACATATACAGCATGTGATAGCACAAACTATTTTGTAATAACATTTTTCTGTTCAATGCATAGTTTTGACACTATGAGCAGTGACAGCTCCAGAAGAGGATAGGGGTGAACACCCCTTCCCCCTCAATCGGCCAGTCTCCCTCCCCCCAGCAAAAACTTAAAACTAGATAAATAATTGGTTTAGAAGTTTTATAAATGTAATCTGCCTGCCCTGCAAAAACATTCCCACCATTCTGCCTCCGCATTCATTATTCTGGCTTTGCCACTGTCTATGAATCCTTGAATAATACAACTGTACCCTAAATATTCTTATTTATGATGTTGTTAATGCAGTAAGAATTTGCCGTTCAAGTCCTAAGAAACCAGGATAAAATAATCTATTTCACATTGAAATACATAGAGATACACCACCAATAAGTGGCTTTCCTACAGATATCTGAAGAGTGTTCCACACTGCCGTGTACTGAACGTTCTTTTTTCTTATCAAAGCTTGACAAAGGGAAAGGCTATAATTTCCATCGTGCTTCAATGTGTGGAGAAGTTCAGACCTACAGAATCATGAGGTGATGGTGAAACTGAGCAGAGGCGAATGTAAATCCTGTACTGTTTGGTGTTGCCGTCAAGTGCAACAGAATGCCTGTACAAATATTTTAATACTGTCAAATTTAAGAATTGCGATACCGACATTGACATTGATTATCCATATCAATAGCGACATCGATATTACTGATATCGATGTATCGATGTCAATATTTTAAAAATATCGACTCTATATAGACATATAGCACTGCTGCCCAGACATTCTCAATATTTTAATAGGCTTACCTGGCCATGAAGCTATTGAGAATATCTAGGCAACAGTAAAACAAAACAACATAGAAGATTCACATGAATGCTCTGGAAGGAATTCTAAGCAAATGTATTTTTTCAGATTTTGGAATATCCTAGCAGTTTTACAAAAGGAGAGAAAAATTAAAAAAAAACAGCTGCCCTGGTGTCCAAAAGGTCCAGCTGCCAGAGGAGATAAAGGTAAAATTACGACTTCAAAGATTTAGTATGAGGATTCTCACTGGCTGGGTAAAATACATGCCTTTCACTGTGTTAATAGCATGGATTGAACCTTGTAATAAGAATTACTACTATTGTTGCATCTGCATCACAGTCTTCCCTGGAAAATCAAAATGAATGAGAATGGAGTGAACATATGAAGGGCTCGGGTGTAAAACATGGTAAGTGACATTTTGGTCATTTCTGAATTCATTAAGAAAAAATATTATTAGTAGCTATACTGTAAATAAATTGTTTTCGTGTTGTGTTTACCAATTTCACAATGCTTCACCGAGTCCAATGCAAATTATATGACATGGCAATTTCACTCGAAAATTGAAGGATGGCACATTTTACTTTGTAACTCAAAAATGACCAAAATGTCACTTACCATGTGCCACTTACTTGGTGCATACTGAAAGTCGTGATCAACTTTTTATTTCAGACGTAAATGTTCACGTAGAGCGATGCGCTGTATAAGACAGTTAGAACCATCTATTGTGACAACATACATTTGAAAGTGGGGTGATCGGCGCAGTACGTATGCGCATTAGCGAGTAGCGAGTAATGGCTCCGTTTGACACGTCGTTTCGCCAGCGTGCAGTAACTGAATTTCTGTTGAAGGAAGGTGCATCGGCATCAGATATCCACCGCCGATTGCAGGAAGTGTATGGTGATCAGTGTATGGCTGCCAGTAGCATCAGGCGATGGATAAAACATTTTAGAGGTGGAAACACAGACATCAGTAATCTCCCTCGCACAGGCCGCCCGAGAACTGCCTCGAACAACAGGAACGTGGCTCGCGTCCAGGAAATCATCCAGGGGAACAGGCATGTTTCGGTTAGGGAACTTTCACATATTGTTGGAGTAGGGCACAGTGCTATCCAGGAGATGATTGGTGTACTGGGTTACCGGAAAGTGTTATCCTCCAACACGACAATGCCAAGCCGCACACAGCACAGCTAACGAGGGATGAAGTTGCCAGATTTGGGTGGGAACTCCTTCGACATCCTCCCTACAGTCCAGATCTGGCTCCTTCTGACTTTCACTTGTTTTCTTTTCTGAAAGAACACTTGTGGGAAAACAGATATGACACCAACAAGGAAGTGAAACTTGCCGTTAGGAGAATACTCAGACGTGCCTGAACGGAGTTCTACAACAGAGGAATTTTCAAACTTCCAGAACGTTGGCAAAAATGTGTCGATTTAGATGGTGATTATGTTGAAGACTAATAAAGGTATGTACTTTAACAGGCATATATTAGATTCTTTTTTGTACAGTTTACTTCCTTCTTGTAACATGTTGATCACGACTTTCAGTACGCAAGATACATTGAGTCCTTCCCCACATACAACTTAAAAGAAAAGTATGTTTGCTATAACTATTTATGCTGCAAAGAGAGCCACAGTAGCTGAGTCGTTAGGGCATCTGACTACTATGTGAGAGACAGGGGTTTGATCCCTGGTGGGGGAGAACCAGGATTTTTCCACCTCTTATAGTGACTCTGGCACCCACCTAGCATTGTATAAAGTGGGTACTTGGAAAAAACTGGGGGGTAAAGGCAGCCAGGGGTGTGGTGCTGATCACATCATGCCCACCTTCGGCTGTGATCAAGAAAGTGTGGGGCCATAACTCCACACCCCGTATGTGCCTTAATGGCGTGGTGCAAAGCACGGGAGCACTTTATACTTTATATGTTCAATGTTAACTGCAATGTGATCTTTTCAGTTTGTAGATGGTCATGTGGAAGTAAGATGCTCTTCTGTGATGACAATGAAAGTGATTTATTTTCTATGCAAATATGAGGAAAACAATGTATGGAGTACCCCAGCCTAGAAAATTTTAAGCCATTTTATCAATAACTTATCCAGACAGGAGAGAGGGGGAGAAAAGCACACATGGTAAATTGAAAGAAAGAAGAGGCAGAAGGTAAAACGAAGTGGTTGATATTTTACATACACTTCATTTTGTCTGGTGAGTGTGAACCTACTTTGTCCAATTCTGATTATGCAAGGATAATGTCAGAATTAGTGATGATCAGTAAGCAATGAAATTAGTGGAGCTCACAAGTTCCTTAATTTTTTTATTTTTAGGACTTTCACATAAATCCAGGCATGTTTTGCACATGTTGTCAAATCTCCAGAAGTCATTGATGACCACCTAACTGCCTGCAAAAATGAAATCTCCAAATTTTTACGTGTGTACAGCGACATTCACTGAGGAGTAGCTAGTCTAGCAGAGATAGATCAATCTATCTCACATGCTAATTATTTTCAAATCACAATATTTATTGTCTTGTTAAAGCCACAGTTCATATGCAACACTTTTTTTTTACGCACTTCTTGTCCCTCGATTCGATCCACGTGGGCAAAGCTGGCCTAGCTCGCTTTTCCTCTGCCTCAACACTTCCAGGTAGAAACGACAGCTGTAATGGTGAGAGCCCGTGCTTTCAGGTCCCCCAGTCTATCTCCTATAGGACAGATAGGGGGTTGGTTTCCCTTCGATTTCTTTGTAAATCCTCTAAAGAACTCAGGGGAAAATTATCTGCAGTACTTACTGTTTGACCAGCGATCCGAGAGCTCTCGAGTTTTCAGCGCATGACCGAAGTAGCAGAGTCCAGTCGTAAATTGGGGGAGTTTGCGGAGGTGCTTCTCTGAAACGCGAGCATCGCGAGTGTCACGTGGGGAAAGAAAGCAATGTTGCCAACCGGAGAATATTGACACAAGATATTGGAAGTGCTCTGGCCGTGGAGAGGTGTCTTTGCAAATGCTGGTCTTGAACGTAGCGCAAGTTCGGCATCTTTGACCTAACCTCAGAGGAAGCCGACCGGACCCGTATCTGGTTTCGGGCCAGGTCTGGAAGGGGGGCATGAAAAATGGAAGTCAACCAAAAATGATGTATTTCACACATATAATTTCATTTTAGCCACAATAATGTGTGTTAATTATTGCATGATCACCATAAATTCAAATTTAAGCAATGTTTTTTTATGGAACTGCATTATTTTTGGAGTAAATGTCCCTTGTTTGCCCCACTGGAAAAAAATACCTTGTATAAGTGAAACTGCAATTCTATACCCTACTATCCTTCTATTTTAAATTGCAAGAAGGACAAACGACATGATTGTAATACAAAACAAGTCCTTGTCACAATCCTTTACTTCTGTGCATGTCCCTCAGTTTTCGCTACTTATGTTCTGGTGGATAAGCATCCTCGCAGATTGGTAACACTGTTCAACGTGCAACCCCGAACTGCATTCTCCCGCATGCCTACCTCTCACGAACTTCCCCTTTTTCTTGGCACTTTGCCAACTGGAGCTCTCGGATCGCTGGTCAAACAGTATGTTCTCTGTATTTAGACCTCAACTTTTTACACGTTGTACAATATGTATGTAAAATATGGGATGTAGTTTTATTATTTATGAAATGGAAACTTATTATTTGCAGACAATAATGTTATGCTTTTTTTTCTCCAAATATGGAGTATATAATGATTAAATAACAAATATTTGCTCAGGCTCCCTCTCGCTCTCGTTTTAGTAGTGTTTTATTTAAATATACTAATCTCTTGGCCTCCAATAAAAAATGGGTAAACTAAACAATCTTAAATATGGATGTACAAGGTAACCAAAAAAGTTCTTGCTCTTCTAGAGCAGTGATAAACAAAGAGCAATACAGTGGACAGTACGTACCTTTAGGTTTCGAAGTAATATCCATCAGCATCCAACACCTTTTGCCAATGTTCCTGCAGATGCACAATACCCTGGTGATAAAACTCAGTGGGCTTGGATGCAAGGAAGTCCGTGAGTGCATTCCGCAGGTCTCCCTCATTTGCGAAGGATCTCCCACGGAGGTGGTTGTCGAGGGAAACAGGTGCAAGGTCCGGCGAATATGGTGGATGGCACAGTGTCTCCCAGCCAAGTTGCTGAAGGGTATCCTGGGTCCTCTTTGCCACATGTGGCTTGGCATTGTCGTGTAGGAACAGCACACCCTTGCGATTCACCAATGCTGGCTCCTTCTGCCGCAATGCATGGTTCACCCTTTGCAACTGCTGAGAGTAGAGGTCAGCAGTGATGGTCTGACCAGGTGGAAGGAGCTCGTAATGCACCACTTGCCGACAATTCCACCATACAGAGAGCATAACCTTTCGTGGGTGCAGAGGTGGTCTTGAGGTATGAGGAACAGGGTCACGTGGCGACAACCAATGTCTGGTACGCTTGGGAGTATCATAGGAGACCCACTTTTCGTCACCAGTGAGCAAGCGATCAAATATGGATGTGTTCAGGTGCCGAGTGAGCAAGGACAAACAGGCTATCACTCGTTCCTTGTTGGCTTCCGACAATGTGTGGGGTACCCACTTGCTTAACTTGTATGACTTCCCTAGCCCATGCAGGTGCAGTCTGACTGTTTCAGCGGAAACATGGAACCTTTCTGCAAGTTCATCACACGTTAGACCACTGTCCTCCTCAATGGCTGCTTTCAGGGCCTCGTCATCCAACACATGTGGTCGTCCACTGCGAGGTTCATCCGAAAGGCTCACATCTCCCGAACGGAATTTCTGGAACCAATGCCTGGCAGTGCGGCAGCTGACAGGCCCACTTTAGTCATACAACAAACACATGCGAACAAGCTGCTTCCGATACCTCCATTTCTCTTCGACACTGGACGAGCTATGACTGCTGTGTGTGCGCAATGTGCCTGTATTACTGACAGTCGATGGTCAGACTAACTCCCGATTGCTTGGCAGGCACTTGCGTCATTTCGTTTCCTCTCTGTGAGTGCATGATTAATGGGACGTCAAAAACGGCAAGAACTTTTTTGGTTACCTTGTATTTATTTGGGCAAGAGAACGTGCGTTCATATTGTTGTTGTTGGTGTGGTTCATTTTACTTCGCTTTTCTGTCCCATTTGGTTATCGTGAAAATCAGGATGAGTGATGATGTGATGAAATTGATGAAGGGACCTCACAAAGAACAATTCAGGCCGGGATTCGAACCCGTGATGAGCGTGCATTCTTGTTCCTATGTGTTGTACTCTGCATTGAATAGTGAAATAATTTGGAGTGAAAAATGTATCCCAGAACTCAAAAAGCCAAATGAATATTATTGAAGAAATTACAAAAAAGTGTGTTTTATTACCAGTTTATCTCCTCTAATATGTTGAATTTTTGCCAGTTCCCATCACTTTAAGTCATGAGGGACAATCGTAAACAGAAAACTCTAGACTCCTGATTTCACAGTGCCCTGCAGATGCACTGACAGGTTTTTTTTTTTTTTTAAAAAAAAAAGCGTTGCTGCTCTTCCATCACTTTACCTACCTTCTGCCATGAAGATGAATGTTGATTAAATTAACCACGTGAAGGATGGATAGAAAGGAACACTCATGCACAGGCCAGAGCTCGAGCCCGGATGCTTCAATAATGAGATCGTGGGAGGGAGAAATTAGGGAAATCGAGCAATGCAAAATATTTGGAAAAACAGTAATCATATAAGATGATGTTTCAAATATCCAATTGAAAATTACCACTGAGAAAAAATGCAGTTTGTTTTACCGATACCCATGTATTTCCACTCATCTTTGTTGTCGGGTGAGTGCAAATGGTCCCGGATCAGTACCCGGTGGAGGCACATATTGGTTCGGATCCCACTTTAGACTGTAGGTTCAGATCCAATTAGCCTTTCTGTGCCTAAAGTGGACTTAAAACACCAAATCGACAAACAAATCAACCAACCTTGAGGGATTGGTTATCACAGCATGCTACGACACCAGGAGTTCCGGGTTCGAACCCCGACCTTGGCATAGATGTTATTTTTGTTTGTTCCTTCATTAATTTTATCGTATCATCTTCGCAATTAACGAAATGTGACAAAAATGCGACGCTAAGTAACAAAAATCAAATCAAATCATTGATTGATTGATTAGGTTTATTTTACTTTGCTTTTCCCCCACTTTTGGCTATTCACGAAAATGATACGATAAAATTGATGAAGGGACACACATACAAAGAACACCCATGGCCAAGCTGAGATTCGAACCCGGGATCTCTGGCTTAGTTCAATCTCTCCACAAAATGCTATGCATCATTCACCTCAAAGCAATTCACTCCTAGACTGTATACTCAAGATATTAAATTTTGGGCAATTACCAGTTCCTGGTAAAAAGTAAATGCAAACCTAGCACCTTGATCATCAAGCTTTAAATATAGTTGCAGCAAATATACAGTACCATGGAACCAACACAATGTACTGCAAATACAGTGATGTGCAGTGACCTTGGCACTTACGGTAGCAACTGATTATGGGTAAAGAATTGTACATCCTGCTCCCCCAACACACAAATGCATAGATTGCAGTGTGTTGTTTCAATGCAGAAGAAACAATTTACCTATTTCAATAGGACATAATTTAGCACAAATCCTGAAATTTATTTATCTGTATCTGCATCTGCAAATACCAAAGCATCTATAAAGTTACACTTTACAAAATATAATTTTAAAGCAGGTAGTAAAAAAGATTAGGCCTCACCATCGCAATTAAATAGAAAAGCGATGCTATAGAACCAAGTACAAACTTTAGGCATATATTTTGGGTGACTGTAAACCTTATCAGATTGCACTTACAAGGGAGGTTATCTAAGTGTCCCCCATCGATTTCCATGAAACTTAGCAGGTGTATAGAGGGGCCCAAAGGAAGAAATACGTGTTTTTTTTTTGTTTCAGCTAAAAAAAAAAACTTTTAGGGGGCAAACCCCCCTGAAATGTCAAAATGAGGGCAAATTTAAGTGGGCATTTAACCCTTGTGTCCCCCTCCGATTTTCATGAAACTTGGCAGGTGTATAGAGGGGCCAAAAGGAAGAAATACGTGTTTTTTGTTCCGGCTAAAAAAACTGTGTTAGGGGGCAAAACCCACCTCAAATGTCAAGATGAGGACAAATTGATGTGGGGATCTTACCCCTGTGTCCCCCTCCGATTTCCATGAAACTTAGCAGGTGTATAGAGGGGCCCAAAGGAAGAAATACGTGTTTTTTTTTGTTTCAGCTAAAAAAAAAACTTTTAGGGGGCAAACCCCCCTGAAATGTCAAAATGAGGGCAAATTTAAGTGGGCATTTAACCCTTGTGTCCCCCTCCGATTTTCATGAAACTTGGCAGGTGTATAGAGGGGCCAAAAGGAAGAAATACGTGTTTTTTGTTTCGGCTAAAAAAACTGTGTTAGGGGGCAAAACCCACCTCAAATGTCAAGATGAGGACAAATTGATGTGGGGATCTTACCCCTGTGTCCCCCTCCGATTTCCATGAAATTTGGCAGGTGTATAGAGGAGCCCTATGCCATATTTACGTGGTTTCGGGGTCAAATCCCCACTTCAATTTCTCCTCATCTTGACATTTGGGGGCAGGGGGGGGTGTTGACCCTAAAACAGTTTTTAGTCGAAAAAAAAACACGTATTTCTTCCATTTGGCCCCTCTATACACCTGCCAAGTTTCATGGAAATCGGAGGGGGACACTTAGATAAACTCCCTTGTTAGCAGATTTTGATTTTCTCCCCCCCCCCCCCACAAAAACAAACAAAAAAAAAAGCATCACAGGTGCATCGAAGGGGGCTTATGGGGGTCAGAACCTCCATTTGGACTTTATCTTCTTGAAGAAATAAGTCTATGAGCCCCATTTTCCTATCAATAAAGACATTCAATATACTTTTTCATCAGCCTAACCCCTCCCTTAAATACTTTATGATTGAGCCCATGCATGAAAGCACACACGCACAAACATGCAAGAAATTTGAAGAGAGCACTTTTTGAAAACACTAAATACAATGCAAGATGGTCAAGTTGCCAGTACATCATGAATGTTTGTTTATAACTGTCGCTCATTACTTCCATGAGTTAGTAAGCCATTTTTATTGTAGCAATTCGAGTTCAAAAACCAGAAAAGTGATGTGAAATCACAAAAATGCAAATTAGCACAGCGAGAAAAGTGATAATGGGTTTTGTGTAATTTACCCTTGGATAAGTTTTTCACTAGAATATTATTCCATTATTTCACTACAGAGAAAGGACAATACATATTTCAGATTGTTGTGCGTATCCATTTATACTTAGTATATTTAAAGATAATGCTACTAAATGAAAAAATGGAGATTTTTGGTTTAATAATTAATTCCTTACTGAAAAATGACAATATTTCCAGTAATTTGCCTGCATACAAACTTATTTCATAAATAATAATAATACTTGAAGACATGAGTATATTGTGCTTTTATACATAAATATAATGTCGAAAATTTGCTGTGTAAATATTGCAATTACTCCCCCCCCCGAGTTACTTGGATGAAAGGAAAGGAAAGGAAATCTGGAGAAGGGTCAATCCTCATGTGTCTATATGAACAGTGGCTTCGACAATAATTATTTTGATTTAAATGTAATGAGATGTGAGATTGATTAATCTGTCACTGGCAGACTTGTTCCTCCTCAGTGCACCATCACTAAGCAAATATACCAAGACACAGGGGTTTATCCAGGATTTTTCCCTTGGGGGGGTGTAAGTTTGGGGAAGTTAAGTGCATATTTTGGACCATTTTAAAAATGTTCGCCCTAATTCAATTTGTTCATGGATGTTTCTAGAGATTAACCCCCCTCCCTTCTCTTCATGTAACATTTCAGAAGAAAAAAGATGGAAAATAGATTAATGTTAACATTTCAGTTTAACGTTTGGAGTATTGCTTTCCATCCGATAATGTTCAGTACTTGATTTAATCAATTGTTAGACAAAACACAAGCGATGACATTAAAAAACACAAAATTTTAACATATTATTACCAGGAATCATTTCATGCAGTTCTTAAGCTAGTTATAAAGAAATTAGGAACACTTGCGCAATATTTTAACTGTATTTGTATCGTTCTTGCCGTAGGTGTAACTCGGAGTTCAACTTGGGGGTGCCCAATTGATATATCACCATGAGTGTGCGCGCACTTGCCTGTCTGAAGTAGTAGTAATAAATACAGATATAATATGACTTAAATAAATTATGACACTGCCAGCGAAGCGAGCAAGAATTTTTTTTAGCACTCTCTCTTTGCAAACTTATTATGCATATTATTAAACATAGCGACAGTATCCCATGATGTTTACTCTTTACAATCTTGCTTTGCTCGTTCGTTGAAGACTTCAATATGAAATTCCTTGACCGATTTCCTTCAAAAGCAATATCAGGTATCTATCAAACGTGCATCCCAACTTCCCACTGTATTTTAACGTCTTCATGGCCATGCTCTAAATGTATCGAGTTTCATTACTTTATTTCAGTTTGTGAATCATCGTTTAAACAGAGATTTGAAAACACCAGCAGAATTTGGAACTCACTCGCTACATAGAACAATTAAAATTATACATGCATATTTTCTAACTGTTAGAACAGGAGAGGGCAGGGGGTATGGTGAGGTAAAGAGGACGTCGAACGAGTAAAGGAAGATTGTAAAGAGTAAACATCGTGGGAAACTGTGTTTAATTAATAATATGCATATGCATTATACCCTTACAAAACTTTAGAAAATACGCTTGGCGCTTTCGAGAGTTTATCTTTCAAATACTAAATGAGAGAATCTAGGGAATTAAGAGTCACTTGCCTCTTTGCCTTAAAAGAAAACAAAATAACATGTGCAAATAAACGAATGGCATGTTAACTGCAAAAGAAAGGCAAGGAATTTTCACTTCTAAATTGAGGCAATGCTTTATTTTCAATTATTTAAAAATTGAATAGCATTTATATCACTATCCAGCACAAAGAGCACAATGAACCAAACAAATTTTCTCTCTCCACGTTTTCCAGCAGGCAGTGGTAAGCGCTGTCGTGCCCTCACTGGTGCGAATATGGTCAGATATAAATTTGGGACTTGATGTAAATTCAATTTCTTTTATGTTTAATTCCTTACACTCAGGCCCGTAGCCACGAATTCTTTGTAAGGGGGAAGGGGGCAAAGTCAATCCTAGAGGGGGCAAATTTTTAATATATTGTGACGCATTGGCAGATGTAGCAGGGTACACAGGCACTTGACACCTCCCCCAAAAGAGATAAGTAACAGAAAAGGGATGATATCTTGAAACTGCAACGGACAAAAAAACTTTGAGCAACATCAAATGGCATTTCTTCGATAATGACCTTTCCAGATTGCCAAAGAATATAAAGTTTAACATAAATAGGCTAATAGGGACTGTATATACTTGATATTTACAGGTTGATAATGTTAATAGACGATTAATGGGCCTCTCTGCAGAACTGATTAAGGGAGCCCTTTATAAATCATGCTTCATAATGATTCTCTCTGGTTTCCAGTATGCAAGATTTTTCCGCACAAAGGAATCTAACGAGAATCCAACAACATTATTGTCTTGTGTTATGCAAGAAAAATCGAATTAAATAAATAATAATGGTTACATATTATCTACACTATGATGAATTGTGTACAAATTTGTAATACATTTTTTTTTGTAGCTACTTGCTAAAACATGGGTCCCTTAGTCCACCACAGACTCTTATTTCCTTCAAAGGGGAGACTCTTGCATCACTACAGACAATGTTTGCCTACTGGTTACGTTAACCATTTTGCAAAATATTGTGTGAATTGTATTATATTATAGTTGAAATACATGTTTTGACACCTGACAAACAAATAGGAATACCTTGATTGATCAATGACTTCTTGGATTACAGTGTCATTAATATTTCATATTAAGTTTCATAGAAAGAAATTGTTTTAATAGGGTGCAAATAATTTTACGGGGGCGCCATGGCATTCTCTTTAACATTTTTTTCTTCATATAGATCGTTTGGCTCGCAGGGCCGACCTCCACCGGTCCATAGCTATGGCTCGGAATTTGGACTATAAGAATAGAAGAAATTGTTAGCGAAGCGAGCAAGAAAATTTTACGAAATGTATTTTTATTTGTATAAAATTTGAAATCGAGAGGGGGCAATTGCCCCTTGCAAGTGCCCTTGGCAGTCTCGAAGAAAAATGCAAGGAACTCGTAAAAACTAATTCCATCATGAGTATCCAATTGTCCTGCTATTCTTAGATTCTCCAAGTCTTGTTTTTTTTTACTTCAATGTTTGCTTCCCCTAGAATGGACTTCCGTCCAAGGTCGGGAGGGTGCGAGGGGGGGACAATGTCCCCTGCCGCCCTGTGGTTGCGGCACTGTTTATGAGTCTCTCTTCATCAATTTCACGTCATCATTCATTGTTGCGATTAGCTATAAGTGGCAGAAAAGCAACGTTAACTAAAAATGTAAAGGTAAAGTGTTCCCCTGTGCTTAGCACCACGCCATGAAGGCGTATAGGGGGTGTGGGGGTAACGACCCACACTTTCTTGATCCGGTCGTGAGTGGGGGTGATGTGATCAGCATCACGCCCCTGACTGCCTTTACCCCCCAGGGTTTCCCCCAGGTACCCATGTTATTCGACGCTGGGTGGGCGCCGGGGCCGCTTCCATCGTTAGAAAAGTTCCCGGATTTGAACCGGCCGGGAATCGAACCCGGGACCTTTAGCATGGTAGTCAGACACGTTACCGACTGAGCCACCGCGGCCAACCAACGTTAAGTAACAAAAATCAAATATCTACTCCCTCTCTCTACCACATGAATCACTATTACCAAAAAGGAAATTCCCCCCCCCAATCCTGATACGACATTATACTGAATCCCACACACCTTTATAAATCACAAAATCAATAAGTGTCTTTGTTATGTTGCTAGAGTAATTGTAAAGATTAGTGAGAATTCCAGGTGTTCTGTATTTTTCACAGGGGGGGCAATACTCTCAGGGGGACAGTTGCCCCCTGCCCCCCCTCTAGCTACGGGCCTGCTTACACTTCCTTTGCTTCCTCTGAAAAGTTGAATAAAATTAAACATGTCATTATGTCAGGGAACTGACTAGATACAAAGAGAAAGACAATTTTTACTAAAGCTATATCTTTGCAAACTGACAATAACTTTAATTTAATAGGGTGCCAGTAATTTCACAGTTCACCACGACGTTAACGCTTTCTATTTTTATCTGTTTTACTTGTTCGGCACCCCATTTGTACTTAGCGCCCAGGCAAGCAGCCCTCGTGGACCCTCCCCCTTTTACAACTCTCTTTCTAATAGTATATAATTTATTTTGCAAAGGTAAGAACTCTTGGAGCCACAAAAATGGTCCTCATCTATAGACGTGAATAAATCACTTAGGTTCTTCATGAAATACTTGCCATTTTATATCGAATACTCGGTCAGTAAATTTTATATTGGTACTTTATGAATATCGGTTGGAAGAAATTATACCTACATATAGTGTCACTGATTTTCTACTCACCACTTTCGGTTTCTTTCTGTCTGGTTTTTCATTTTCTCTATCTTCTCCAGACAGTTTTGCAGTAAAGTTTCAGACATTGTTATACACTAAACAGAACGACAACACACGAACGGTGATGCTACACTGAGACTGACCTGAGGCCAAAGGCAATTTGACTGTTTTTTTCTCTACCACTCCAAAATCATTCATCTCGCCAAGTTACAGAAAATAGTGTTGCTAACCATAGTAACAGAATTCACTACAAGGAGTCAAACCTGTATCTTTGAATTTCTTCCCTTACTTTTATCGTACATTGTTCACATGAAAGAATCAAAAGGAAAATGCAACAAAATGTAAATTTCATTGACTCAGGGGTTGAATAATTGAATTTACGAATCTGTAACGTATTTAAGAAATATATAAAGTATTCAAACGCTGAACTGTCAACACTGTGCGCGGAATGTGCTCCCTTGAAGGAGGACGAGAGGTCAGCTTGACATTTTCCAGATGGCAGTGTCCCTTCCCTAGAGCTGACCGAAGCCTTGTCAAGGGAGCTAGTGTTTCCAGGAAATGACCATGCTGCACATTCCACCCTCCTTCCTTGAGACTTGGGTTTTAGTTGATCGAAAGGTCCATTGGACTACGCTTCTTCAGCTACAAATGGTTCCTTTCTGTTAATGTTGAAGTATTGTCATTCTATTGTTGATATAAACATCCATATTTACACCCCCCCCTGTAGGGGAGGGGGGTGTTTCACTTTTCTGCTTGGGGGGGGTTCACCAAAATTTGGGAGGGTGTTGTGGGGGTGTTAGGGGTGTGTGGATAAATCACTGCCAAGACACCTTGTTTCTATCTGTGCAACAAATACAAAATTAAAAAGTGAAGAAGGGTACTCAAGCCCAATCATCCCGATTCTTGCAGCTGATGCCACAGCATACAGGCACTAAATCTGAACGGAAGGTTAACCCACAATCAGCTTAGCTTGTGATTGTTTTGAATTGTACAATCTGTGCACACAAGAAGTATGGAAGGCAAAATTCTCTTTTGCAAGAAACCCACTAAAGTGAAACCACAGGCAAAAGAGCTTACACAGACTAAGGACTCCTGTGCACCATACTCCTGCAAGGAGGGGAGGGGCAGAGTGGAGCATGCTTCCTTATGGCCAGAGTTGAACCAATGGAAGGGAAGGTGCGTGGAAAGTTTCAGCCAAAGGTTCTTTTCCTTGTGGTTGATCTATAATTTATACATCACAACTGAGAACATTGTGGAACAAACTCAAAATATTCAGAATTGGAAACAAGCATGACAGAAAGAATATCAATGATATTCTCATCAAAAAATTGAATAACTAATTCCAAAACATACTACGCATGCGTCCAAACAACAAGAGATGTACAATTGGCTCCATCAGTAGACAAAATAATAACATTTTCGTACTCTTTTATTACACACATGAAGATCAAAGCTGCAGTCAATAAAACCAACACAGTTGGAGCAGATGCAATACCAATATATATATATAGTAAAATGTATCACTACTCACATTTCACTGGTAATTGTGGACTAGTATTTAATATTTCTATGTGGAGTAATGTATTTTCAAGCATCTGGAAACTCGCTCTCGTACACCCTCTGGCTAAAATCACTGACCCAGCAAACACGGAAGCTTTCCAGTTGATTGGTATTCTTCCCACCATATGAAAATTATTTGAGTACATTCCTCATGATCAGATTTGTGCCCAACTTAAATTTAAAAATCTATGAAACCTTTTCCAATTCGATTTTCATGCACAACATAACTAGCACCACTGATTTGGAGTACAATGGATAACAGATATCTTACACTTCTTGACTTCAGTAGGGCATTCCAAATTATTAGTCATGAAATCCTGTTGACTAAATTATCACACTATTTTAACTTTTCCCAAAAGGTTGTAGATTGATTCGATCATATTTCACAGATGGACAACAATGCACAATTGTCACACTCAATAATTCCTTATGACTGCCCATAACCTGCTCTTTCACTGTAAATAACATCCAATCATAACTTTTGTTTCGCTCACCGTGTATATCCTTCCTGAAAACCACCATCATAGGTTTAAATTCTCATATTGCTGTTTGCAGTTGGTCACTTGCATACAGGTTGCACACAAAGTCTGTATACCCCTATATTTACGTGAGTAATTATGCCTCCTTTATCCTGTACGTTCATTTGACCTTGGCATGTGTTTTCCCACTATGTCACGATCTCAATGAGCTGTCCTTTATTGACACTGCATTTTTCAGTTATTGTTTGATTGTTGCGGCAGATGGAAGTCGAAGTAGTGGCGGACACAATTGAGGAGCATTTGGTGGTTACTGTGTGGATCCATGAGCGTCAAATTAACAGCAAGTTAATAAAAAACAACCTCGTTGCATGGTTTAAGAAGGCAGCACCGACAAATAATATTTTGAGTTCTGAAGAGGTACATTTTACCTTTGTGATAATCAGAGATGCAACCATGAGTCGGTGGGGGGGAGTACCAGGATAAACATGTCAATATTATTATTAGTATTATTATTGGTGGTAGTAGTAGTAGTAATAGTAGATCTATGAAAGACGTAATTATCCTCGCAAATCACGCAAAAAGGGGGTAGATGTCTGTGTTAAAGCATTTGTGTTGGAATTGATTGATTGAATTAAAATTGTTGGCTGCATCGGCACATGTGGTCATTTTGCACCCTTCAATGGGAGATTTGTGTTAGAACAAAAGATTTGACATATTTTTTCAACATGTTCAATTTCACTTTAGCTAATAATGGAAAACAATAATGGTAACACCCCAGATAAAAAGAATGAACATGGTGGAAAGCACGGTACAAGCATAGCGAGAGCTCCCAAAACTTCCCTTCCACTACGCTGGTACATTTAGTGATCAAAGTCCATTTTCCAAATAATGAAGTGCCAGCATTTTCAGTGTTCACTACAAGCCTCTTAGTGGTGACGTAAACATCGTATGAAGACACTTTTGTTGCATTTTCTACCATGACAAAGCCAAAGCCTTCGTTGAATGTGGTATCTAACCGGGTGGAAAGCGTGGAAGAGTGACTTCGGAAGTTCGAGAACCTTCTGCGGGATGTCGCTGGGCAACAGCTACCCCTTGGAAGAACCGACACCAGAGTCCAGCCGGCGTTGCAACATCTGAGCGCTGCTTTCCTGGATTTAAAAAAGGAGGCCGAAGAAACTCTGAGATCCATGAAGTTGGACATCGAGGCTCTCAAGAGATCTTCAAATGAGAATGATAGGAAGCTCGATGATCTGGAAATGTACTCCAGGAGGAACTGCCTCCTGGTGCATGGCATTCCCAAAACGACAGGCGAGAACACAGACGAGCTTGTTCTTCAAGTGATCTGGAAGAACCTAAATATGCAGGATGTCACCATCGATGACAATGAGCGTTCCCATTGCATTGGCCCCCAGAGAAGAACAGTGGCGGATGCAGTGAAGTCCGGGAATAGGCCTCTGCAGTTACCGAACAAGAGATTCCATCTGGAAGAGGAAGAAAACCCTGAAAGGTTCGAGGTTCCTTTTGACAGAATCCCTGACAGCCGCTCAACATCAGGTGCTGCAGAGGGCCATGGTCCAACCCGGCCCCAGGATGGAAGAATAATTATACTTCGTAGTAACGGCCACAAAATCTCGGTCGCAACGATGGAGGGTTTACAAAAAATCGACTGAACATGGAGGGGAAAGGACACCCTGATACATGGACATGAAAACTCTCAGCATCCATTTTAAAACTGCATTGTACAGTCACGGACACTGCGAGCTTGTAATGAATACATTGAATGTCAATGTATTCATTACAAGTCGGCAGTGTCCGTGACTGTACATAACTTGTGCTAGTTTCTTTTCTACATATATTTGTTATTGGTTTTTGTGTTTCCGTGTTACTTTATATGTTTATCTGCATGTTGTGTGTGTGCTTAAGTGTGTTGCAAAGGGTTTTCATTCTTCTGCAAACATCATCTTTTCAACCGCCTTGGTAAGTAGATTTATAATTCTTAACACAGTGTGCCTCTCTAGATCATCCAATAAATTGATATTCAACTCCCGGCGATGGCTGGAGCCGGTAATTTGGACACTGTAAATTTGGCAACGTCCCCATCCAGCCCATTTTTGGAACTCAGAGACTTGTCACTCCCCAGGAAGTGCCATTGACCCCTCCCCTTTCTCGGCAGGCGATTGTAAACTTTTTTTTTTCCAAACCCAGGTAAACTATCACCTCTGGCAAACCTCAATATAACGAACATAAATGCCCAGAGCATCCTCAAACATTTCATCGAGATCGAAAATATATTTCCCATGTTCAAACATATCGATGCTCTTTTAACTCCGAAACATGGCTGCAAGAGTCCCTCTCGAGGAATCTTTAGGAGAGACAGGATCGGAAAAAGGGGTGGGGGAGTAGCAATATATCTAAGGGAAGACATTAACGCAAAAGTAATAGGCAAATCTCACGGAGAATATAACTATTCATCCGAATTCCTCATAATTGAAGTCACCATAAGGCAACAAAAGATGATTTTGTCCGTAGTGTACCGACCTCCTTGTACTTCCCTCACTAACTTCGAAAATGAAATCTCGAATTTCGTGCCAAACTATGAACATTCCATAATTTTGGGAAACTTTAATATCGATCTCTGCAGCACAAAGAATGAAGTCGCCTCCTTCCGCGACACAGTGTCTGGTCTGAACCTTTCCATCTGTCCTCTCGATCCAACTCGCCACACTCCAACTTCTGAATCGTGGATTGACTTAATCCTTGTCTCCAACACATCACGTGTAATAAGTCACGGACAAACCCCAGTATCCGGAATCTCTTACCACGACATGATATATTTATCTTATCAGCTGCTCCTTCCCAACTACAAAGCCAAACTTGTGTGTTACAGAGACATTAAAAACATAAACGATGTGCAATTATCTGCCGACGCTACCCTTCTCCCATGGCACGTAATCAGCCCGTTGCCCACTCTCGACCAACAGGTGAATCTCCTTAACACTTTCATTCTCCAGCTGTACAACAAGCATGCCCCGGTGAAAAAGAAATGTGTCTCTCGCCCCCTTGTCCGTGGTTGACGGACGACCTGCAGCTACTTATGGCAGCTAGGGATCGAGCTTACAGCACACATCGGAGGGATATAAAGTGCTGCCAGTCGGCAAGTGGCAGTTTTGAAAATTTCAGAATATTACTAAATCGTTGTAACCAAGAGGTCAGGAAAGCAAAGCGTAGATTCGCGAACGACCTTCTAAATTATGAGAAAAAGTCTGATGTTATTGGTAAAAACTGAAAACTTTAGGGGTTGGTAAACAAAAAAGGAACGATAAATTAAACTTCTCCTTGGAAACGTTGAACAAATATCTCATTGAATTTCAAACACTCTACAGTAATGTAAAAGAAGAAACAATACGAACGATTTCAACCACAGCACTACACCAAAATTTTTCTTTTTACCCATTCGGCCAGAATACGTTCAGTCAGCTCTCAATAAAATAAAATCCACCACTGTGGGAATAGATGAAATTTCTCTTTTAATGATTAAAAAAATTCTCCCATACATTATCGTTCTAACTTCTCCCTGTCCTTCAGCATATTCCCATTGATTTGGAAATTGACTAAGATTTGCCCTCTGCTGAAAACAAACAAAGTACTCAGCCTCAGCGACCACCGGCCGATAAGTATTCTTCCAGCTCTGTCCAAAGCTTTAGAACACATTGTCAGTAACCAAATGCATAATTTCTTATCACGAAACAATCTAATGAATCCCCTCCAATCAGGATTCCGGCACAACCATAACACCTGCACGGCGTTCATCAACGTGACGAAATATATAAGACACGCCATGGACATTAAAAAAGTAACTATTCTTGTACTTATGGACTGTAACATACTCGTTACGAGGCAATATAAAAAAGGATCTGGTACTATCGTGTAATAGATTGTCTTTTGTTTGATCACGTGACGTTCTCTGCTCGGCGAGAGAAGGCTCCGCCTGTTACGGAGTTCTTCCTTCCTGAGCAGCCGCAGAGTGCACACATATATTCTAGGTTGGTTATGTTGGTTGTACTTTATTTGTCTGTAGGTAAATGAGTACGTTGAGTTGTATTAAATCATGATGATACATAATGAATGTAAATGAAATTGTGGCTCAATTATTTGATCATAGTTGTAATAAACAAGTAAATCATCCTTATTTAAATACATGTTTTAATTAATGAAACAACAAGACATCTGGTAAAATATTCATGGGTCCACTGCCATACTTTGCTATCTAGTGTAGTTACCATTTGTATCTATCCTTCTTTTGGTTTAAGGTGGTTACAAATAAAGAGAGCATGGTTCTCTCACGTAGATTGTTTCTGATTAAATGCATGTAATAATTTGGTCGGTAACATTGCTAATATGGAACGTTTTAGTAGTACATTGCAGTCCAGGTTTACTACTCTCGATCAAACTGGTTATTTTGGGTTGCCTCTGCCAGTATCACGGGAACAACCTCTTGTTTCCTCGACTCTGTGCAATGCTGAAGGTCGCCAAGCTGCTGCTCAGGAATCGACTGATAACATTCAAGGTGAGAACGAACCAGTTTTTAAACAATCACGTACACGATTTCCGTGTAAGCCACAATGGGTAGATAAGAAACCAGTAAGAAATCTGATTGATTTTTCTAGTGAATCTAGTGACGACGAAAACATTGTACGATCAAATTTGCCAATTTTTAGTGGGCACTGTTTGGATAAACTAAGTAATGTAGTTGCTCAACAAACATTGTCATCATTAATTTCACAAGTCCCTATTGTAAAAGAAGATGATAGTGTATCCATTTTCAATTTTTTGTATGAAGTGGAAAGAATACGAGAAAAGCAACTTTTTCCAATTAAGGAAATTCTATTGTCTGTTTTGCATAAATTGCCTAGTAAAATTTGTACATTTATATTACATCAAATTAGCCGTAACCTTGCTTGGTTAACTATTGTTGAAAATGTCATTAATAACTTTATTACTACTATTGGCAAGGAAGTTATCGCAAGTAATTGTGTGTTTAAATTGCAATCAGTCCAAGAAGACCCTTTACATTTTCTTGAGTCTCGTGAGAGAGCATTTAATTTGTTAAATTTGTTGTGGCCGGAACATGAATTTGTAAAATGTTTAGTTGAAAGAATGTTGCCTCAATATTCTCAACATTTCATGTTACATGGAATTCCAGTCAAAATATCAGATTTTAAGAAAACCTTACAGTTAATACATGCTCATTCACGTATAACAAAAGATTTTCAATTAATGTCTGGTGACAGAAGTGTAAATGTAGTGCCCAAAAAGCCAATTCAGTGTAGATATTGTGGTATTTTTGGTCATGTTCAAAAATTTTGCCCTAAGATGCGTCCAAGAAACTTTATGGCATCGATCAATTATGAAGCAGGTAAAAGTGATAAATTACTTGCAGTGTTTGTGCCCATAACTATTTAAAATATGACAGTTAATGTGTGCATCGATACAGGAAGTACGGTATCTATTATCAGGGAAGACGTATTGTCTAAGTTAAATGCTAAAAGAAAATTGAATATAACAGAGTGTAATGAAAAACTTACAGTGGGAAATGGAACACAATTGGAACTAAAAAAAAGTGTAGGACTAAATGTGAAGTGTAAGTCATGCTCGTGGCCTGAGACATTCTTCGTGGCAACAACATTGCCTGTGGATTGCATTCTCGGACTAAAATTTCAAATTAAATCTCGTATGATTATAGACTTAAATAAAAGTGAAGTAACTTTTCCTTTTGGTGACGTACGTTTGCCGATAAGTTGGAACTGTGACAGTATTGTAATGCAGAATGTGTCATTTCAGAAAGAACATATTCATCCAGATACTCAGAAAGTGTTTCCTTCATCACAAGGGAAAGCATGGCAACGAAGAGGACCACAAGCCGCTCTTCGAGGACGAGGTTGGCCACAACGCACCATCTCAAGGACATTTATTCCTCGGTCATCGCAACAGCAATGGCAACCAGGAAATGATGAAAACTTGATGCCGTCTTCATTAGAAGAAAGGATTGGAATGGCAGCAACGTGCATTTCATCTGAAGATTTTCAAAGAAAATTAGGTGAGCTGAAAAATAATTATTCTGATGTTTTAAACAACAATATTGGACAGATTAAGAACTTTGAATACAAAATACCTTTAATAGATAATATTCCTGTCCGTAGTATGCCCTACAATCTGGGACCAGCCAAAGAAAAGGATTTAGATGTTATTGTTAATGATTTACTATCAAGGGGTATCATTGAACCAACAGAAAGTGCATACGCTTCGCCTAGTTTCATTGTATATGGTAAAAATAATAAAAAGCGAATGGTTGTGGATTTTCAGAAAGCCAATGACCATATTTTATGGGACGGATATCCTGCTGATAATCTAGAAGATACCTTATGTAGTTTAAGTAAAGGTAAAATATATTCTGTTCTTGATATCAAATCTGCTTATCATCAGATATTCTTAAGTGAAGATTCACGTGATGTTACTAGCTTCGTAACAAAACAAGGTCATTTCAGATATCGTTTTTTGCCTTTTGGATTGAAAGTGGGGAGTGCTTGCCTGGCGAAAGCTATGAATATGGTTCTTGGAGACTTAAAAGGAACATTTCTTCATTATTATTGTGACGATGTTCTTATTGTCTCAGAGGATGAAAGCTCTCATTTGGAACACCTGAAAATTGTTCTAGAAAGATTTAGGAATTTTGGAATTACTGTATCACCAGATAAAATGCAATTAGGAAGGAGGGAAATTAAATTCTTAGGTTTTGTGGTAAAGAATGGTTCATTACTTATGGATCCTTCTAGAATTGAAGCTATTAAAAAGCTATCTAGTCCAAAGAATTTAAGGGGCTTAAATAGGCTAATTGGATTAATTAACTACTTCTCGAGATTCATCCCCGATTTTCAAAAAATAATAACACCATTGAATGATGCTAAATCAGCAAAGAAATTTGAATGGGGGGATGCCCAACAAAATGCACTAAATTCAATTAAACAGGCATTTGAAAAATATGTCATTTTAAAATTACCAGACATGACAAAACCTTTCATTGTTCAAGCCGATGGTTCACTATCAGGTTATGGTGCTATTTTGTTACAAGAAGACAAAAATAAGAATCTTTGTCCTGTTTTCTTCTTTTCTAAAAGAATGAAAGAGAAAGACAAGAATTCGACAATATATCAGGTAGAACTTGATTCACTTATGATGGCTTTAGAACGTTTTGATGTATATCTAAGAAGTCAACCATTTTCATTACAAGTTGACAACATGAGTATTGCATGGCTTATTAGAAGAGCTGCTAAATTTCCTAAGTATGCTCGATATTTAGAGAAACTTTCTGTCTATAATTTCAAAATAGAACACATTCCATCTAAATGTAATGTACTTGCTGATATTTTGTCGAGAATGTTTAACAACAAGGAATATAACACTGAAGAAATTGATGTGGAAGAATTAAAAGGCATTAATTTAGCTATGTGGGCTCATCCTTTGTTTTCCGCCTCAATCGGGGATGAACAAAGAAAGGATGATCAATTGAGAGTTATTATTGATAAAATTTCACAAAATGAAAATGTTGCTAATTATAAGCTTATCAAAGGTATCTTGTATTTTAAGACTAAAGCTAATAATATGCCTTATAGGATAGTTGTACCGACACATCTTAGAAAGTCTGTTATTGAATATTTTCATAGTAATGTTGTATCTGGTTCACATTGTGGATGGCTTAAAACATTGAAGAAAATTCAAAGACACTTTACGTGGCAAAAAATGAGTGAAAATATTAAAAAGGTTGTTCAAAGTTGCATTATTTGTCAGAAGTGTAAGCCTAGGAACGCGCCTATTGTCAATCAATTGGCGTCAGAAATAGTATCTGTAAGTGGACAACGATATTATATTGACTGTGTTGGTCCTTTAATTAGCTCAAGGGGATATAGATTTGTGTTGGTAGTTGTAGATGCCTTTTCACGTTTCATTGTATACGAACCTTTGAAAAATGTTACGTCAAAAATTGTTACGCAAAAGCTGTTCAATATATTCATGAATTATGGCATCCCTTGTGAGTTGGTTACAGATAACGCTAGCTATTTCTGTTCGCAATATTTCACATCATTTTTGTTTAATCTAGGTATTAAACATATTACTATCAGTCCATATAACAGTCAAGCCAATTTGGCCGAGAAATATATTTGCCATCTAAACTTTAGTTTACGTACCTTATTTGCTAAGGATCATACTAAATGGGTTACTGCCTTAAAAGAGATTCAGTATGCACATAATTCTTGTTTTTGTTACTCAACAAAGTATACCCCGGCTCAATTATTTTTGGGTAGAGATCTTAGCGATATTTTGGGAATTAAGTGGGAATTGAATCATGATCCAGATCAATTATCAGATAATCAGAGAAAAGAAGTTCTATCGCAAGCCTTTAAAAACCTGCAAATTGCCTGGAAAAGAAGGGAATCTCTCTACAAAAGGAAGTATTCTAAAATTAATTTTAAGGTAGGAGATAAGGTAATGATTCAGAATCAAATCATTTCAAAAAGGGCTGAAAATATAACCAAGAAACTGTGTTATAAGTATCTGGGTCCTTTTGTTATCAAGAAATTTCTCACAGATGTTTCTGTCATGGTTCAAGACTGTTCTGATGAAAATAAGATAAGACGAACACACGTAACTAAGCTTAAAAGGTATTTTGCACCACCCTCCCAACTTTCAGAAACCGGTTCGGTGTGCATGACTCGGGAAGGAAGCCAACAAGCAAGCTAAGTCGCTGCTTGTTGTCCTAGGTTAGTTTTGACCTTGATAAAAGGAAGTAGAAAATACAATGTTTACGATTTTGATTTAATCTGAAGGTCCGGACGTGTTAACAAAAAAAGTTGAATAAATTCAATGGATATTTTTATTATACTATTATTTATTATTTTATGATCGATCATAATGTTCAATGTTCAAATATTATAATATTCAATATTCAAATGTTCAAATATCACAATGCTCAATGATGAGATTTCATGTTTAATATTCAATTACTATAATATGTAATATTCATGATTGTGTACATAATGTCATGTGCATTTGTCTTCAAATTATTTGTATGTAGAGACTGTTCCAGGTATTTTTATACTTTCAGATCTTGATGGGTTTATGTAAGAAGAGATCTCAATGTCATCTATATATATAAACAAATGTACCTGTATTTTGGTTTGTAAGTAGAAATACTTTGGGAAGTTTTTTAAAAAAAAAAAAAAAGTGTTTGTAATATTTTGTTTTTGAGATATGGATATTCCCCATAACGAGTATCGTGTATATGTTTTCTCCCTTAGAGGGAGGGGGAATTTTTGTAACATACTCGTTACGAGGCAATATAAAAAAGGATCTGGTACTATCGTGTAATAGATTGTCTTTTGTTTGATCACGTGACGTTCTCTGCTCGGCGAGAGAAGGCTCCGCCTGTTACGGAGTTCTTCCTTCCTGAGCAGCCGCAGAGTGCACACATATATTCTAGGTTGGTTATGTTGGTTGTACTTTATTTGTCTGTAGGTAAATGAGTACGTTGAGTTGTATTAAATCATGATGATACATAATGAATGTAAATGAAATTGTGGCTCAATTATTTGATCATAGTTGTAATAAACAAGTAAATCATCCTTATTTAAATACATGTTTTAATTAATGAAACAACAAGACATCTGGTAAAATATTCATGGGTCCACTGCCATACTTTGCTATCTAGTGTAGTTACCATTTGTATCTATCCTTCTTTTGGTTTAAGGTGGTTACAGGACTTTAGTAAAGCTTTTCAGACTATTGACCACGACATCCTACATTGAAGCTATCCTTCCTCTACAACTTCTCTGACCCAACCGTAGCTTGGTTCCATTCGTATATTAATGAACGCCAACAATGCATCTTCAACTCGGGTGAGATATCATTGTGGCAATTAATCAGCACCGGTGTTTCTCAGGGAACCATCCTGGGTCCACTACTCTCCTCTCTGTACCTTAACGATATTCCTGACACACTCGAGCACTGTAAATATCACATATATGCAGATGATACTCAGTTATATTTGTCCTTTCCTCCAAAGAATATTGAAAATTCAATTCGCGATATCAATCATGATCTGAACAAAATCAGTACTTGGTCAGCTAATCATGTACTACTAATTAATCCTACGAATACCCAAACTATTATTATAGGTTCACAAAAAATGCTTTCCGCATTTGAAATTTTGTCTCTCCTGCCCATAATGGTGTTAGGGAAAGGTATTAAATTAAGTAAAAAATCTGGGCATAATATTTAATCAGCACCTTTCATGGTTAGATCACATAAATTTAACGAGTAAAACAACTTTTGCTGCATTACATGCTCTTGTTCGGCTTAAACATTTTATACCCATTAGCATTAAAACCAAACAGGTGCAAAGCTCTTGTTTTTCCACACTTCGATTACTGCGATCTATTCCGACCTACCAGATGATCTCGCTCAACGTCTTCAACGAGTACAAAATGCCTGCGTCCACTTTATTTTAGATCTCAAATACAGGGATCATCTATCCTTGTTCTTCACAAAGCAAAATTGGCTCAAATTAACTGATTGGCGAAAGGTACACAACCTCACCCTTCTCTATAGGACAATCAGTTCAAAAGAACCATCTTATCTCGTGAGCAGTTTCTCAATGCTTTCCGAATCACACAGCCTTGACACCAGATCGCGAGGGAGAACTCAACTACTCATCCCCCTTCATAACTCAAATTTTTATTCAAAATCTTTCACTGTTTCCACTTCTGGTTTTTGGAACTCACTGCCCCTCGAAACTCATCTTCACCATATACCTTTTAAGACAATTAAAACATTTCTTATTGGGCACAAATAGTTAGCACCTTAGTACAAGCTTATATACATTATTTACATGTAGAAAAAACTGAAAACCCTTAAGCAAAACCCTGACTACTGTCATGAATATATGTGTGTGTGTGTGTGTTTTTTTTGTTTGTTTTGTTGTATGCTTGTGTATTTACAGGGTGCGGCAACATAACTTCCTTATTTCAGAACGCAATAAAAGCCATGTGATGAATTAGAATTGTTTAATGGTTTTTGTACACTGTAGGTACATATCTAAAGTTATGTTTCACACAGTTTTGAAAACCATATCAGGGAGGTGACGTCCCCCATTGTCCATACACTGAAGAAGCAGATTTCTGGCGTTCCTCATGACCCGAACCAGCATATCAGCGGGAATGTTGGCAATTTCTTGACGGATGTTGGCCTTCAGGTCTTGGAGGGTCCTTGGACGGGTAACATAAACGCGGGATTTCAAAAAACCCTACAAAAAAATTGCCAGGGGGCAAATCGGGGGAGCAGGCTGGCCACTCCAAATCGCCCCTGATCGAGATGAGGCAGTCCGGGAAGTGTTCCCGCAAAACAGCCATCGATGACCTTGCAGTGTGGGCCGTTGCTCCGTCCTGTTGGAACCAAATGTCCCCTAAATCCAATTCATCCAGTAGTGGAAACACACATTCCTCCAACATGTTCACATACCGGTCTGAATTCACTGTCACTGTGACCTCATTTTCTTCAAAAAACCAGGGGCCAACAATCCCAGCGGAGGAAATTGCACACCACACTGTGACTTTAGGTGAATGCAAAGGCTGTTGATGCAATTCTCGGGGATTGGTGTTAGCCCAGTAGCGCATGTTCTGCTTGATGTATCCACTAAGGTGAAAATGGGCTTCATCACTGAAATACACAGTCGCGTCCTCTGGAACGTTTTCGAGAAATGCCTCACATGCGTCCCGCTGAGAAGTGAAATTGCGTTCGGAGAGTTCCTGCGCAATCGCCAACTTATAGGGATGGTCATCATGCAGAATCCGCCGCACTGAACGATCGAAAAGTCCCAAGGGCAGATGCATGTTTGTGAACAGAACACCGTGGTGATCGCAAGATTGAAGCTCTCACTGCCTCAATGTTCTCACGTGATCGGATGGGCCGAGGGACTCCTGTTCTTCATCTTGTCGCACTCGCAATTGTCTGAACGTAGTGACCCAGGTAACAATTGATTTCCGGTCTGGGACAGGGTCCAACGGGGATACATGAAAGCGCTTTCGGAAGGCGCGCTGGGTTTGCTATACGTAAAGTAGGCCTCGACGGCAAACGCACGCTCCTCACTGTTCCAACGCATGATGGCGACTGACCGGGATGCAGACGAAACTTTAGACTCGCGCCTGTCGAATGAGACCACTCCTGCCCTGCTACGACCTCTACAGGCTGCATGGCGCGCATTTCAAAAAAGGAAGTTACGTTGCCGCACCCTGTACTTCTGTATGTAATTTTTTAAATGTTCTTTTCTTATTTGCATATGCTAAAATTTCTATGTAAACATGGTTAAGTGGTAGAAAAGGCTGCAAAGCCTTAACTTCGCCATGATAAACAAGATGTAATAAGTAAATAAATAAATAAACGTATCATACGTATCATATATATAAATTTTTATTATTTTAATTTTATATATATATATATATAAAACTTTGAATATGTACACAATTTAGTGTTAATGCAGATAAACGTATTATATGTATTACGTATGATACGTTTATTTATTTATTTAATATATATATATATATATATATATATATATATATATATATATATATATATATATAAATAAATTCTATCAAATCTGCAGGCTCTTTTTCCTGAAAACAATTGTTCATGCTTTCAAGGCATTTTTTTTTTAGCAGCAACAGTCTGAAGTATATATTTAGTCTCACTTCTCTCCCTGGTAATTACAGAAAAGATTCATATTGCGAGCAAACGAGCAAGAAAATTTATAGATCCAAATTTTTGCAAAATGAAAACAATATTGATTTAATATTGTACAGAAAGTGTAACGGTGTTCTTTTTTACAATTTTTAAAATTTTAATCTCCAAGGGCTGATTCCTGCTACCCACCAGCTACGGCTCTGAACTTGACGACTAAGAAAATTTTTCCAAATGTATTTTTATTTGTATAAAATTTGAAATTGAAGGGGCAATTTTCCGTGCCCAATGCCCATAGCTGCTTGGAAGAAAAAAACATGCAAGGAATACGTGAAAACTAATTCCATCTTGAGTATCCTTTTGCCCTGCTACTCTTAGATTCTGCTAGTATTGCTTTTTTACTTCATTGTTTGCCCCCCCCCCTTAATCAATTTCCCTCCAAGGGGGGTTATGCAGACTTTGTGTGCACCCTGTAAAATGGAGATTTAGATAAAAGAACCGAAAACCTGTTCCATTGTCTCATGCTGTTAAAGATCTGTGGATTTTGTAGCAGGAAAACCTCCATTTTAATGACCACATGAATACCATTTGTAAAAAGGTGTAAGTAGCCGTGCATTTCCTGTACTGGTTAAAAACACCCCTCTTTTAACCCTGGTGTGTATGATGCAGAATGTTAGTGCACGACAAAATATGATACTCTTCATTTTATGTAAGTACAAAACAGGAGGATTTTGATCAAGTATTCAGCTCGGATGTATGGCCAGAGGGCACACTCATCACACATTTCTATATAAAAAGAGGAACATGTACTTACTGAATTTAAGCATAACAATGAAAGTGATCAGGTGAACCTAACTCAACTCCCAAGAAACTAATGATGGGCAAATCAGTTATATTAGGTGCATCCAGAAAGTAAGTTTCCCACTCACCCACAGGTGGCAGGCCATGCGTATTGAAACCGGTTTTGTGCATGCGTGAGAGGCACATGCCCTGGCTAGTGAATGTCCTAGAAGACACCTCCCAAAAGTCCTCAGTAGCGTAGCGTTGCAGCATCGATGAAACATGGTGGCTCTTATGCAATCTCCCGCCACGTGCGAAGTATGTTCGGTGATCAAGTTCTTGAATGCACAAAACATGTAGCCGATCGAAATTCATCGTCAGCTGTGCCAGGTGTATGGGCCAGACGTCATGAGCAAGAAGATGGTGCATCGTTGGTGCAGGACATTTACTGAAGGCCGGCAACATGTGCACGACGACGAGCGCAGTGGGCGGCCATCAGCCATTATGGATGAGCTTGTGCAGCAGCGCATATTAGAGGATCGTCGCATCACGATCACGGAACTCAGCAGCAGAACTCCCGCAGATTTCTTGGGCGTTCTTGCATGACATTGTTACCAAATGCCTCTTGTTCAGGAAATTATGTGCCCGGTGGGTGCCGAAACAAGTGATGCCCGAACACAATGGAAAACACATGGGCACGGTACTGACATTTCTGCAGTGTTACCATGACAATGACGATTTTCACAACCGGATCATTACAGGGGATAAAACGAGAGTTGCATACAGCACCCCAGAAAGCAAGCAGCAGTCCATGCATTGGTGTCACAGTGGATTTCCATGCAGGACGAACTTCAAACAGACTGTGTCGTTGCCAAAAGTGATGTGTACGGTGTTCTGGGACAGACAAGGCATTCTGCTCATCGAGTTTCTGCCCAGAGGTGAGACTGTCAATGCTAACTGTTACTGTGAAACACTGGGGACATTGCGACGAGCCATTCTGAATAAGCAACGTGGTAAGCTCAGTCCCGGGGTGATCTTGCTGCATGACAATGTGAAGCTGCATATGACTAGGTGCACTGCAGCCTTTCTGTACAGGTTCGGTTGGGAGGTGTTCAATCATCCATCGTACAGCCCGGATCTCGCTCCCAGTGATTACCAACTATTCTTGCACCTGAGAAAGTTCCTGTCCGGTCAACATTTTCACAGCGACGAAGAGGTTCAGATGGCTGTCACACAGTGGTTCGGCACCCAGGTGGCGGACTTCGACGACTCAGATATACAGAAGTTGGTGCCATGCTATGACAATATAACCAACCAAAGGTTGGGTATACATCCCCAATACATACAGGCAGCACTCCACTCCAACCAAAGTACAAGGCCAATTCAATTCAGGTAAAATTAATAGGAATAGACATTTCTATTATATGTTAAGATTAACAGAAATTAGGCCTAATTAGTAAAAGTATGACAAAACATCAAAATATTAAGTAAATAATAAGCCCCAGACCAAAGTTCATTGGTTATCAAAAAGACAGCCTTTTGTGGACAAACAGAATTCAGAGAGCACATGGTGCTTTTCATGCAATTTATTTTATTAATACAGATATTTTCAGGATAACATTTGTGCAAGCACAAATTAACTTGCTTTCCTTGAAAATAACTGCAAATCACAATTATATGTGCAAACAAACCACAAAAACATCAAAAAATCGATGTTTTTGGACAAAAGACAATCGGTCTCACAGCACCAGAGCCATCTGGTGAGAGTCAGTGGAACTAGCCCTGACTGGACTGCCATCTACTGGGCTTCTCAAGGTACTTGATGAAAGCAAGTAACCCAAAGTGCTGTGGACCAATCAGATGGCTTCATGAGCGTGGCTACCAGACAATGAGACTGTGATAGCTTTTAACATGTGAGGAAGCCATCTTGATTCCACTTGGTGAAAAGAGTTGGTGCAGTTTACATCGCTCCAAGTTTTGGGCCAGAGTAGGCCAGTGGAGAAAGGACAATGGAGTAGCCATTGTGTTTAAAACATGTGAAATAGCTACTAAAGTGCTTGGAAATAGTCCAATAGTGTATAATATGGACGAATTACAGCACTTAAAGTGCCTTAAAGTGCATGGAATCAATATACATGAAAATTCGGAAATTTTCAATACCACATGGTGAGGACAATGAGTCTTCAGGAAACCATGATGCTTAGTATCCAAAGGCATCCAGGATTATTCGGCCCATCCTTTGTGATATAGCTCCCTGAAACAGTCCATGTGCAAGCCAATACCCATGTGACTTATGATACCGCTATATTTTTAGTGTAAAGTCACAGAAAATCTCCCCAGTTGTAGTTGGAGTGAAAAGTGTTTGTTCCAAGGCCCATGTGTGAGGAGGTGGAAGCAGGATATGTAAGTACAATGCTTTTGTTACCCATTTTGTTGGTCTCACATGTAAAAATAATCTTATACGTTTGTGTAGTGCTTGTGTATAGTTAAATGTAATAACATCAGAATATTAAATGTGTCTTTCCAACATCTTGATTTATCAATTCATATTTGGGCGGGTAAGTCCGGGAAGCGTACCTCTCGCTCCGGAATAAATAGGCTGAAAGTCCCTATGATAAACCAGCAATCACTCCTTGGAATGGATGCTGGTCTATTGGGGACATCCTCCATGTTAATGGTCACTGGAGGACAGCGTAGAGCTGCACGGGGATAGGTGTGTCCAGGTTGCATAGCCAGGTCGTTTCGTAGGTTCAATCAAGCCCAAAGTGGGTGAGTAGGTTAGGTTCATCCTTCCTATTATTCGGCAACGTAACCTGGAGGCACGTATCCCTAGACCAGCCGTGTAGACGAAGTCATTCAATTTCATTTTCATTTGTCTGTCTCTTTGTCTCTCGTGCGGATCGCAAGATTATGAGACTCAGTACCGGCACTCCCCAAATATGAATACCAGATCAAGGTCGTTGGAACGGCCGGCAGGTCGTGGGTTCCCACCCAGCGGTAGTGCAAGTTCCCTTAATAACCCCCAGCTTGATCTCATTGTAGCAATGCTCCAGGAGCAAGCGAAAGTATCCGAAAATGTTAGTCAGAAACTTGAGGCACAGGGTCAGAAACTTGATGAGCAGGGTCAGAAACTTGATGCGAAACTTGAAGCGCAGGGTCAGAAACTTGATGAGCAGGGTCAGAAACTTGATGCGAAACTTGAAGCGCAGGGTCAGAAACTTGATGCGCAGGGTCAGAAAATTGATGCTCAGGGTAGGGAATTTGTCAAGGCATCGGCGGAAGTAAATCGGAAACTTGAAGCCGTAAGGACGGAATTCCAGGCCAGACTGGACTCCATCCACAATGCCACCACGAAGACCTCAGAATTGTTAACTAAGCAAGTAGCGTCCAATACCACAAGAATTAACCAAATAGAGATCCAGTGTAATGACCTAGAGTTAAGGTTAGAAAGGGATTTTACACAAGTGTCGGGCCAGATTTCGCAACTGAGGGAACTCGTTGGCGAAGTGCAAAGCGGTGACAACCAGACCACCACTGCTCAGATTCTAGGGAGGTTAGATGCCCTAGAAAACATTTGCAGAGAGCTCACTTGCAGTGACCACATGGTCACGATCGAGAACAGGGTTCTCGAGCAAGTGAGGAAGGAAATGCCGAACTGTCAGGCGGAAGGCCGCAGATCGCATGAATGCATTTCCGAGGGCCAAGTCACTGAGCAGCGCACCTCCTCACAACAAAGGGTTGGTGAGGAGCAGCTGCCAGCAGAACAAAGGTCTGACGATGCAAGCCTGATGAGGATTCTTGCTTGCCTGGAAGGGATGGAGAGACGAATAACTCAGTCCGCCCTTCCACTTACGTCAGCCACCATGCCCGTCTCACCTGCACGGAATGTGTCTGTTCACCATGCCTTGCACAAAGCCAAACGAAGACCTAAGGGTTACGAAAGCTCTGACCAGAGTAGTGGCTATGTGTCTCCCCCTAACAAGTACCACCCACTTGGTAACTCCCCGGAGTCCAACTCCGAAAGCTCGGACGCCGAAGTCCGGAGCCAGAGGAAGAGGAAGAACCGGAGGAGGAACAAGAGCAAACCTAGGGTTAGGTTTGCTGATCTCAAACAGCTCCCAACCTTTAACAGGCAGGGGAACAGGCTGGCCTCAGATTTTGTGCAGGAGTTTGAGAGAGATCTCACTCTCCTGGAGGTAGATTTGGCGGATGCCCTCCAAATAATCTCGTTCTGTCTACGGGACGAGGCAGGGCAGTGGTACGAGAGGAACGAACGAAGGTTCAAATCCTACTCTGATTTCAAAAGGCAGTTCCTCTCATATTTCCAAGGGGATGGGTGGAGAGCTTCTTCACTTGCGAAGGCTCTCAACGAAAGGTACAACCCATCCCAGCACAGATCAGTGCACAAATATTTCTGGCGCCAAGTCAAAATGATTAGGTTTGCGTTGCCAGAAATCGCCGACAACCAGGTTTTCACCCACGTTGTGCAACAGCTGCCGTGCAGCTTGAAGGACCAGTTAATCCTGGCTCCCTTCGTCTCTCTTCAGGAGGTGGCCAACTCCATACTTCGGTATGAGAGTGTGCAAGTGCCACAATATCCTGAGAGGGAAGTTGCAAGGCCAGCACGACCCAATTACGGGAAAACCACGACTCACATTAACCGGACCTATGTGAGTCGTGGTCAGGGTGAAGCGAGCGGTTCATCCAAAAAGGAGGACGCTCACATGTGCAACTCTGCGAGGGGCTCCCGGCCTAAGGAGTACCCAAACAGAACCAAGGTAGACCGGAGAAAGGGTGGAATGTTCCAACGTAAGAGTTCCGCCAGCTCACACGGGTCTTCCGAGCATCTCGCTGAGGTGCATCCAAATGTGCACAACCAGGGAAACTAGGTAGGCAACGTCCTGACGTGGGGAAGGGCGATGCCAAACCTAAAGCTGTCCCACAATGTTCAGATTCATGCAAGCACACTCCACTGATAAATCAGTATCAGGCAGTGGGTGATTCAATGTTGTCACGTCTTGCGCAAAGAAAATTCGGGTATCCTGTCCAAAGAGACAGTGATGGTAATTACCACATCGGACTTTGCATATCTGGACAAACCTCAGCGCAGTTGCTCGGTGCTTTGAGAAGGGAAAAGTGTGTACATAAGAATGTGTTATTGATGGTATCCACAAATGATATGCTCCGAGGGAAGGACACCAACCAGGTGTTCCGGAACCTCCAGGATATCATTTACACCCTAAAGAGGAAAGGTGCTCAGAAGGTCATTGTTCTGACTCCTCCACCAGTTCCCAGGTTAGCCAATGAGAACCGACACAGGTTCTGGGCCATGTATGACTCACTAATTGCAAAAATATTATCCCTTGATGATAATAGCAATGTAAGGGTTCTGGATTCCTCATCGAAATTTGTGCATAAGGGCCAAGAAATGAACATGTCACTGTTCGAAGAAACCATGGGTTACGGTCAAAACATGAGACCCGACCTGGTTCACTTCAGCCCACGAGGTATGGATACCATACTCAACGCACTCGATGAGGTAAAATGGTTCACCAAGCCAGGTCACACACCCAAGGGTAGACAAATGGGATCTCAACAGAGTGAGATGAATGCCATTCTGCCCTACGACCAACCCTCGGGAAACTAGCTAGTGCTGCTCTCGCAGGGGGTGATGGTGGCCAAGGTGTAACAAATCCTCCTAGGTTAGTAAATATAGCATTTTTGAATTTGGATGAATATGACTCAATAGAGAATGAGTTCTGTAGCTCCAGTAACAATTGTGTAGTCCCTATAAATAAGCATAACAATAGGTACGGTACGGTAATACAGGTGACTCTGGTAGATGTACCTACCAAAGCGCTTGTCGATTCTGGTGCTGAGGTATCTGTGCTGAGTTCCAAGATGTGGAAACAGATTACGCACAATGCATCCCGGCCCAGACTCATTAAGTGTGACAATATCAAGTTAGTAGATTACTCAGGTGCTAAAAAGCAAAAAATCCTAGGAACTGCTTCAGTGGGTGTCATTGTCGAAGGTACGGAGATTTGCGTAGAATTTGTAGTCGTAAACGAGCTCAGCATAGACTGTATTTTAGGTTTAGACTGGTTATATGGGATTAATGCACAAATAGATTTTTCATCCCACCAATTAATGTTCAGAAAAGGGTCACAATCCACAATCACTAAGTTCTTGCCGATAGGTCCAGATGCAAGTCAAGACGAGGAAGCACAGATCCACAAGCTGGACATATTTCCCCTGGATACCTTCCAGAAGTCTGACATGGCATCCATACCCGAGATACGAGATGTCGCAAACAATGCAACCAGTATCTCCCAAGCTCAAAAGGAACAGTTGTTCCAAACACAGTGTCAAATGAGAACTGTTTTCAGTGACCGCCCAGGCAAGTGCAACATTCACGAGCACAAAATTACCCTCCACAAGTCTGAGTATGTAGCTAGAAAAAACTATCCCATCCCTGTAAAATACAAAGATGGTGTAGCGGAGGAAATCAAACAGCTCATTGAATGGGACATAATTGAGCCCTCAAATTCTGAATATGTATCCCCAGTTTTGGTAGTACAAAAGCCGAATGGGTCTCTACGTCTCACGTTAGACCAACGAGAGATCAACAAACTTATCCTGCCTTTAAAATTGAAACCCCTCAACATGGAGGAAATTTTCACACAATTCCAAGGTAAAAAGCACTTTTCAACCTTAGATATATCTTCTGGTTTTTGGCAGATAGGCCTAGAAGAGGAGTCTAGGAGGTACACTGCTTTTACTTTCAATGGCAAGATGTACCAATTTAAGCGACTAATCTTTGGTCACATCAATAGCATGCAGGTGTTCATTGAAGTAATGAATAAACTGCTGAGTGGTACCGAGGAGTTTGCCTTAGCATATGTTGATGACATCACAATCTTCTCTGCCACCTTTGAAGAACATTTAGTTCACATTAGTAAGGTACTTGACATTTTTCAAAAGGCTAACATGACCCTTAAATTGTCCAAATGTTCATTTGCCAGAGAACAAATTAAATTCTTAGGGCACATAGTCAATTCCAAACACATATCCATGTGCCCGGAATATGTGGAATCCATATCCAACCTGCAACCCCCTGCTAATATCAAACAATTGCAGAAAATACTAGGTTCTTTCGGGTGGATTCGTAAATTCATTCCCAGCTATAATGAATACACCCAACCTCTTTACGACCTGCTACGAAAAGGATCCAAATGGCAGTGGGACGAGAATGCCCAAAAGGCGTTCGAAGCGCTGAAATCAGTAGTCCAGGAGGACTGCAAACTATTTCACCCCAACTTCTCAGAGAAGTTTTACCTCCAGACTGACGCTTCAGGATCCGGGGTGGGGGGATTCTGCTTCCAGTATTGCGAAGGAGAGAAGAGGCCATTGGGATACGTTAGCAGATCTCTGAAGAATTACGAGTTAGGATATACCTCCACAGAACTCGAACTCCTAAGCATCGTATGGTGCATAGAGAAGTTCTCATTCTTATTGCAAGGTCAGACCTTCACCATCCTATGCGACCACAAGAGTCTGTCGTGGCTCAACTCAGCCTATTCATGGAACGTACGCCTCACCCGGTGGTTCCTCAAACTCCAGAACTACAAGTTTGATGTGGAGTATGTGGCTGGTCGTACGAACTGTCTAGCGGATATGCTATCCCGCATCCCGGAAAGACAGCAAGAGATGGTTAGACGTGTCAACCCAATTCAAGTGTTACCCCAACCCATAGCTAATCTGTCCGGAGGCGATCTCCAGAGAGAGCAAGTAAGGGATCCCAGGTCCAAAGCAATCATAGATTACCTGCAAGGGGGGGAACAGGATAACAATCCTAGGTGCAGAAATTGGAGCAAGCAATACCAAATGGTCAATGACCTGCTAGTGGTCAAAGACTTTCACTTTGTCGATAAGTTCAGAATATACATTCCCGAATCTTTAGTTTCACAGGTGCTCACAGCATATCACAATGATGATGAGCACCCAGGAGTAGACAAAACACACAATAAGGTGTTCCGTAGTTTTTTCTGGCCAGGTATGAGGCGAGGAGTCAAGGCTTGGGTGACTGACTGTGTTCAATGCCAGCAGGTGAAACCGAACCTTCATCCCCCTCGGCAAGTCTTGCAGGATGTCAAACAGTTAGGAGCAACTCTGTTCTGCGACCTCGTAGGTCCACTCCCAACCAGTAAGCGGCAAGAGAAGTACATTTTCACCATTCTCGAGGGATGTTCGAGATACATAATGGCGTACCCGCTCAGAAATTCCACCACTCCCTTGATATTGAGGAAACTCATTGATATTTATTTTGTACATTTTTCACTTCCGCAAAGAATTGTAGTAGACAATGGTCCCCAGTTTAGGGCCAAGCAATTCACTCAAACCCTTGAAAATATGGGAATTCAGGTTCTGTTTATACCATCGTATCTCCCATCCGCCAATCTAGTTGAGAGGACCCACCTCGAGATGGGAAAGCTCTTAAAGCTCATGTGCAATGAAAACCATAAGACATGGTCAGATAAATTACCAGCAGTGGTTAGCATTATCAATCACTCGATCAATGACACCACTGGGTACGCACCAGCAGAACTTAGGCTACATGTTTCTCTCAGGAACCCCGTTATGGAACACTTTCATATTCCTACAGGTGAACAAACCGAATGGGATCAGCAATTGTTCATGGCTGTATCCCGGACGGCCGAAAGGCGGAACAAAGCCAACAATAAGGTAAATGAATCACAGCAAAACAGGACTGTGATCAAAGTGTACGACTTAGTTTTTCTTAAATCCCATCTCCAAAGCAAAGCTCTAGAGGGACAGACCCACAAATTATTCCACACCTTCTTCGGTCCATTAGTTTGTAGTGATCAGGTGACAGATAACATATTTAATCTTGTTCATTGTGTTAGCGGTAAGAGCCTACCCAACCAACATGTCAATAACATGAAGTTGTGGAGGTGTAGCTATAAGGTGTATAGTCATTACATTGAGATGCTCAGACTACTACATCCGGTGTTAGCATCAAGAGTACCTCAAAGAAGTTAATTCAAGCCAAGGGGCCTCTGAATTCAACGAGGACTCATCCTCAATCCCGACGGGGTGCAGCCGTTTCCCTACGACTTGCTTTGTCTGTTGGTAAGACGAGTAACTGCGCACAAAATGGCTCCACCCTCGTACCCTTGTGATACTTCCCCATGGAAACTGTAGATGTCTGCTCGTCAGCTCTACGTTTCTTCCTAAACCCGATATCAGTAGGACCTAGGAGAGAAGTACGCGACGGTACGGCTCCTGCGCTATAGTATTAGTCACATAAGAGGTATTGGTATCCCTCTAGCGCATCCAGGGTAAGACGCACGGATAGGAGTGTACAACAGGTACAAGATGAGGAGAAAAAGCTACACATTTTTTGAACACTAGTATTAATATATGTTAAAGGTCAGAGGTTTTGTGGATGAGGTTCTGTCTGGTCTGTGACATTCACCCATTTGTACATAGGGTAGAAAAATTTTATGTCAAGATCATGTAAGGGATTATTTTATCATTGTATGCAAAAGTCAATTTCATTGTCGTATACAAAAGATTATTTCATCGTTGTGTACAAAAGTATTATCTCGTTGTTTTGTACAAAAGTATTATTTCATTCATGTATACAAAAGTATTATTTCAGTATTATATGCCAAGGCAATTTCATTGTGGTATAAAGGGTAATTTCATTATTGTATACCAGGGCCATTTCTTTGTTGGACACAAAAGTGAGTCCAACCATCATATAGAGATTTATTTCCCTATGAGTGTAAATCTATGCTAGATCACTCACTACCAATCAAGCAAAATATTGTTTAACAATCTTTGGGTATTTGCACTACCGACGGGTTAGGTTCGACCAAACCAGGGTCAGCGGTTATAGAAATATGCAAGCACCCCCAAACATATAGGGTTGTTTATGAGGAACAACCCAAAACCAACAAGGGTAAGATCAAAGCCTGCGTGTGAAGTGGGGCCAGTGAGTACATCACTCCAACTCCCCCTCAGTGTCACCACAAAACCCCGGTGCGAACCTACAAAAGTGCATGGTGTCATAGGCAGAAGCAGACCCCCAAGCATATTATGCCAGGAACCAGAGACAATCTTTTCAGCGTTCCAGCAATATGAGGAAGCAGGGAGTGTGTCAGGGGTTCGTATTCGAACATTGACATCCAGAAACGAACCACCATGACAATCCGACAGGCTTCACACAAGGAGTATATTCCACAGATTGGTCACAATCCCAATGGACAGCCAGGTCGAAGCATTGTTCTGCAAAGCGAGAACAAAAACATTTGATGGCAACGCAAGTTACAGACAGCCAGGCGACAGGGATCTCCACATAAGGAGATAGTGACGAACAATTGTGAAGTGACCAAACGTGGACATCATACAAAGGTGTAAGATGAACATTTCTTGAAGGTACTGCACCCTCAAGTGAATGAGGGGCAGAGACATTAGATACATATCTAAAAACTATTATGCAGCTTAGGTCGAGTACAAAAACTGCATTCAGTGCGACAAAAAGCAGACATTATAACATGAACATCTATTGAAAACTTTTTAAGTGTGTGTTATATTAACCATGTATATACCGTCTAGGAAACCGTTCGATATATCAAACAGAACAATATCTCAAACATATATCCAAGTGACGGACAAGAATAATTGCAAATTTATTTTCTTTCATGTATATGTTCTTTTTAGACCAGCGTGGTCATAATGATTCAGTGTGTATATAAATATTTTTGTGTATGTATTTGGGTATAGTGTATTAAAGGGTAAAGAAAAATGATCCGCTTCACGTATCCTTTTTCTTTTCCCGAGGGCCCGGGATATGTATAACCAACCAAAGGTTGGGTATACATCCCCAATACATACAGGCAGCACTCCACTCCAACCAAAGTACAAGGCCAATTCAATTCAGGTAAAATTAATAGGAATAGACATTTCTATTATATGTTAAGATTAACAGAAATTAGGCCTAATTAGTAAAAGTATGACAAAACATCAAAATATTAAGTAAATAATAAGCCCCAGACCAAAGTTCATTGGTTATCAAAAAGACAGCCTTTTGTGGACAAACAGAATTCAGAGAGCACATGGTGCTTTTCATGCAATTTATTTTATTAATACAGATATTTTCAGGATAACATTTGTGCAAGCACAAATTAACTTGCTTTCCTTGAAAATAACTGCAAATCACAATTATATGTGCAAACAAACCACAAAAACATCAAAAAATCGATGTTTTTGGACAAAAGACAATCGGTCTCACAGCACCAGAGCCATCTGGTGAGAGTCAGTGGAACTAGCCCTGACTGGACTGCCATCTACTGGGCTTCTCAAGGTACTTGATGAAAGCAAGTAACCCAAAGTGCTGTGGACCAATCAGATGGCTTCATGGGCGTGGCTACCAGACAATGAGACTGTGATAGCTTTTAACATGTGAGGAAGCCATCTTGATTCCACTTGGTGAAAAGAGTTGGTGCAGTTTACATCGCTCCAAGTTTTGGGCCAGAGTAGGCCAGTGGAGAAAGGACAATGGAGTAGCCATTGTGTTTAAAACATGTGAAATAGCTACTAAAGTGCTTGGAAATAGTCCAATAGTGTATAATATGGACGAATTACAGCACTTAAAGTGCCTTAAAGTGCATGGAATCAATATACATGAAAATTCGGAAATTTTCAATACCACATGGTGAGGACAATGAGTCTTCAGGAAACCATGATGCTTAGTATCCAAAGGCATCCAGGATTATTCGGCCCATCCTTTGTGATATAGCTCCCTGAAACAGTCCATGTGCAAGCCAATACCCATGTGACTTATGATACCGCTATATTTTTAGTGTAAAGTCACAGAAAATCTCCCCAGTTGTAGTTGGAGTGAAAAGTGTTTGTTCCAAGGCCCATGTGTGAGGAGGTGGAAGCAGGATATGTGAGTACAATGCTTTTGTTACCCATTTTGTTGGTCTCACATGTAAAAATAATCTTATACGTTTGTGTAGTGCTTGTGTATAGTTAAATGTAATAACATCAGAATATTAAATGTGTCTTTCCAACATCTTGATTTATCAATTCATATTTGGGCGGGTAAGTCCGGGAAGCGTACCTCTCGCTCCGGAATAAATAGGCTGAAAGTCCCTATGATAAACCAGCAATCACTCCTTGGAATGGATGCTGGTCTATTGGGGACATCCTCCATGTTAATGGTCACTGGAGGACAGCGTAGAGCTGCACGGGGATAGGTGTGTCCAGGTTGCATAGCCAGGTCGTTTCGTAGGTTCAATCAAGCCCAAAGTGGGTGAGTAGGTTAGGTTCATCCTTCCTATTATTCGGCAACGTAACCTGGAGGCACGTATCCCTGGACCAGCCGTGTAGACGAAGTCATTCAATTTCATTTTCATTTGTCTGTCTCTTTGTCTCTCTTGCGGATCGCAACAAGTGCCTGAATTCCGGTGGGAATTATGTTGACAAGTAACTGGACAAGTGCTGTATCTGTGCCAATAAATCAATGAATGAAATAATGTTTCCTTTATGTGCACGACCCCAGGGAAACTTACTTTCTGGATGCACCTAATAAAACATGAATAGATTGTTTGTTATTATCAAAATGTAAGTTCTAAATACCAAAATTGATGCTCTACAAAATAATATACAGTCTGAATCCTATGATATACAAGGCCTGTTCAAAAAGAAACCAAACTCCTTATGTAAAGTTTGTATAAATTCGTAGAAGAGAACCAACAGTGGTGGTGCATAATGGTGTCCTTAGTTATTAACTTGGCCCAGTTTCAAAGCTGCTGCTAACTGCAGTAATGCAGTAGATCGCTTTGAGTGCTGGTGCGTTTAGTGCCTGCCATGATTTTCAGTTACCCAACTATGAAGTAACTGGAAGGGAAGAGAAGCGAGTATATGTGAAATTTCAGAAAACTTTCAAAGAGTTTACGAAGACATATTACATGAAGCCTATGGCGAGGAATGTTTCAGATGAACACAGTGTTACGATTGGTACGGACATTTCAGATCAGGTCGAGCCTCCATCGAGAATGACAAATGAGTAGATCCCATGTTAAAATGATGTTGATCATGTTCTTCGAGTGGTAGGAGATCGGAGTTTGAGCCGGATGGTTCCACAGTGAGTGCAGTGTTCTTTAAAGTCATACAACGATTTCATGAAAAGGTGCAGCACAATAGGCCCCAGATGTGGTAGAACAAGTCCTGGATGATTTGTCACAATAATGCACATGTCCTTTCCTCACTTGTTGTCCGAGAGTTTTTGGCAAAGCACCAGACATCAGTGGACTCTCGACCGGCCTACTCCACTGATTTGGAACTAGCCGACTTCTTCCTCTTCCCAAAGTTGAAATCAACCCGCAAAAGTCAAAGATTCCAGACAATAGAAGAAATCAAGGAGAATTCGCTAAGGGGCCGACAGGCCATTCCAAAACCGGAGTTCCAGCAGGCATTCCAGGCTGGAAGAAACACTGGGAGGTGTGTGTGCACGGTGGAGGGGAGTACTTTGAAGGAGACAGGTCGAAACAGCTGGTGAATATTACCATTTTCTCATTTTTTTTTTTAGTCCTTGTATTATTATGTGGCTGTGGTGGCTCAGTCGGTAATGTGTCTGACTACCATGCTAAAGGCACCAGGTTCGATCCCCGGCCGGTTCAAATCCGGGAACTTTTCTAACGTTGGAAGCGACCCCGGTGCCCACCCAGCGTCGGATGACCGGATCAAGAAAAATGTGGGGCGTTACCCCACAACCCCTATATGCCTTCATGGCATGGTGCTAACCACAGGGGAGCACTTTACCTTTTTTTACCTTGTATTATTATTTGTTGAAACTTGATTTTATGAAAATCAATCTTGTTTTACTGATATTTTACCAGAATATCAAGTAATACATAAAGATAGAAATTTGCAAATTCACTATGTCTTATGGAGGTGGCTGTGTTATTTTCCTTAAACAAAATATTAAGTTGAATATAAATTTTAATGACTTAGATATAATTTGGGTAGAGATTTTCTACGCGAATACCAGTGTTGTGGTTCAAGTTCTAAAAGGTATTGAAAATTACAGGCCCATTGCCATAATTGACTCTTTTGGGAAAATATTTGAAAATATAATACATAAGTATATCAGTTTTCAAACCAAATTTCTAATAAACGAACATCAACATGGTTTTATAAAGAACAAGTCCCCAACAACCAACTTAAGTGTGATCACAGATTTCATAACTCAGTCATTTTTGAACAGGAGTCAGGTTGATGTCTTATATTTTGATATAGGAAAGGCCTTCGACTCTGTACATCATGAGATATTATTATATAAACTTGGATTTTCAGATAGTTATGGCAAATGGTTAGAAACTACCTCTTGGACAAAATATTTAAAGTTAAAATTAACAATTGTTATTCAGAAATAGCCAACATGAAGAGTGTTGTACCGCAAGGGTCATCCCTAGGACCACTATTGTTCGTGCTCTTCATAAATGATATGGAACATTCTGTCTCAAGTAGGAATCTCCTATTATATGCAGATGATTCCAAAATGTATAAGGAAATAAACTCTATTAATGATTGTTATTTGTTACAGAAGGATTTAAATTACATAAACAAATGAATGCAGAACAAATGTAAATAAAACTAAATTTGTAAGGTATACCAGAAAAACGTAATGTATAGTGTTGTAACGTTCTGCTCGAGCGTGATAAACCTGGACCAGAGGGCTATCATGGATTTTAATTGAACTAAATAGCAGAACGCACAAATTTTTATGTTGAAGTATCTGCACCAGGGTTGTAGTACACTTCAGGGTTCGTACAGAACCTATCCCTAATATTAGAACCAATGGAAATTTATTCAATAGTATCAAGATCCTATGATTCATCAATAGAAAAAATGGGGGGGGGGGGGAGAAAAGTACAAAAAGAACAATCTCAAGGTTGACAGACAAGTTATTAAATATTCACTAATATGTGTACCCAAAAAAACAATTTACATTCTCACTTTTCTCGTGTATCGGAAAATGCGTTACATCCACAAACTGCCCCTCCAATCTTTTATACTTTTTTCTGAAACATAATTTTAGGATGGAAGAATGTTTCTCAAAAACCTTAATTTTAACAATATTTATTCTCTCTCAAAATTAAGTAACAAGGATATTATAAAAATCAAATGCAAGCTTCTCACAAAATTTGTTCTATAGTTATGTGTAACATATACGTACTAATGTAAAAATCTGGAATAATCTTCAACAAACAAACATATCTCAACATAATTGACATACAACCATGAAGGTTACTCATTTACGTTCATTTAGGTTGATTATTACTTGTTCTGATCATTCATCCATTCATGTCAATATTTTGACCAGCGAAAAATAACAAATTATTTCCAACATTAACCCACACAGATTCTTATCTAGATAATCATAATCTGGTTTAATCAAAGAACCTACGACAATTTTGCCCTATTCAACAATTTAAATGCTCATTTGATTTAGACAGAAATTTTACTAGAAAAAAGAGAGAAATCGTAGTTGGTCTTCAGTTGCTCGTTTCTGCCCAAAGCAACACAGAAAAATTCTCAAAAGTTAACTAACATCCACTATGACCCTTTTATTTAATGTCTTGTTCGTAATAATGAAAATAGTATGATTACCTGATGTTTGTCATGAAATTAACCAAAATGTAATTTTGAACATTACGTATCTGTACCCTCGTTTCTCATTAAACACTTTCGAGAGTGAACAACATGCACTTTCTGATATGCAAGAAATCCTGATAATAGGTGAAACACGTCACCTACCTTGAATGTTGGTTCACGATTACACAGTTGCCACATCTACCTACTTCTGGTTAGAATGGTCCTTCAGAAAGCCCAAACAGCTGTAGATTTTCGTATCCCTCCAATACTATAAATCACAGCTGCTAATGACGAGATCTAAGTTACAGGGAAGTAGCCTTTCAAAACTTCCATCTATCCGTCAATTTCCAGTAGGCATGCAGAAGACCTTGGCAACATCGCTTCCTCGTGGTAATTTTCTCGAACCTTCACCAGTGACGTATAACACCACGAGGCATAGGAAAGAAACTGCAAACTTCCGTAAACTCAAGACAGAATGTTCTTATACGTAAAAAAGGTAAAGTGCTCCCCTGTGCTTAGCACCATGCCATGAAGGCATATAGGGGGTGTGGGGGTAACGCCCCACACATTCTTGATTCAGTCGTGAGTGGGGGTGATGTGATCAGCATCACGACCCTGACCACCTTTAAATCGTAGGGTTTCCCCCAGGTACCCATGTTATTTGACCCTGGGTGGGCACCGAGGCCGCTTCCAACGTTAGAAAAGTTCCCAGATTTGAACCGGCTGGGGATCGAACCCGGGACCTTTAGCATGGTAGTCAGACGCGTTACCGACTGAGCCACCGTGGCCTCACTGTTATGGGAAACCTGATACGAAAATGGAAAGCAAGTAGTAATTTGTAACTTTTCATCTTAATGTATACCATTATAGTTAGGACGTCCTTAGAATATGCTTGTCAAATATGACATCCACTAAATTTCAAAAGTAATACATTGCTAATTGAAAATGTTTAACGCACATTTTGTAAATTTATGTATAGTAATTTTAAAATGTATTATGTCAATTATGAATACAGTAACGTAAGTAAAAAAAAAACTTAAATTATGTAACCTTGAATGTAGAAGAAATATATTCTGTCAACAGTTTATATAAAATATCGTAGCAGGTGTAATAGATAGTAAAACAAATCTGGATAAATTCTGTGTGAAAATGCTTCATTGTAATACCAGACGACATCATAATGTAATTGCAACTACAGTTTTGAAATCTAACTCTTGGATGGACAAATTGGTATCGTGAGTACAGGTAAATGTCCCAATCTATGGAAATTAAATTTGACAATAATGTAGGCTATTTTAAGAACAATTATGTGTTAACTTTTATTTATAATTTTTTTTAAAAAAATCTGACTTGTGTATTCAATGTATATTAGTCTAAGCCTCTTTTATGAAGCTAACCTTACTCTATAAAATAGTTTTATGCATGTATGTTAAATACACGGTGTTGTATAAAGGTGTAAATCTGTTCACAGCACTTAAATAAATACATTTCAATTCAATTACATCACCTAACACACACACACACAAAAGCCCAACCCACCATCGCATATCAGATTCCATAATCAACAAAATCAGAAAAGTACATGCCAGACACACAGAGTTTTTCCTAAAGTTTACATAATAAAAACCTTGAATAATGACTATTAAAATAATAACAATATTAAGTATAAATAGAAACTTCTTCATAGCTATTGCATATATATTTATTTTCCTTTTTAAAAGGAAAAATGATGTACAGAAATTCAAGACTATGAAACAAGAATAGTACAGGTATTACAATATTTACAATGGCCAGTTTGTACTAGAAGAATCTTCAAATTGACACACAAAAAATGTACAAAATTTCTACACAACTTGATGAAACTAGAATATTAACAGTTGTACTAAAGGCAAATGCTAAAGATTATATCTACACATAACTCACTCGTTATACACAAAGAATAACTTCATTTCATTACACTTAATAAAAAGAGTGGAAAATGAGATGTCAGTCTTCATAATACAACTAGAACATTTTGCAAGATTTCCTATTGAGAACCACGAGATCTGCATAAATAAATCTGACCATCTGATAGCCACATGTAATGAACAGTGAGGCACAGATAAATCAAGAAGTCATATAGTTGTAATTTAAGAAAACAAACAATCAAAAGGGGTATGTTATCAGTTTTAAAATATGTCAAAGAATGGAAATTCAGCTTCATTAGGTTGTAACAAGTCCAAGAAGTAACAAACAGATCCAGCGAAGCCTTCATACAAGCTGTACGGAGAATCAGGCGTACGAGCTTGCTTAAATTCTGGACTAAAGACGAAATCGCCAAAAACTGCTGCTCTGTGAAGGTGCTTGGGATCCTTGGTCAAGCGATACAATACGAGGAAGACATACCCATTGCCAGCAACACCATGGCAGATGCCTGTAATAACGAATAATTAAACTCCACACATTTCGTACATAGAAACAGTTAATTTGAAGTTCACTATAGGTACATATCATTTCCTTGACAAACAGGTGTAAACATTTGCAATATTTTTTCATGGTTTATATCTGAAGCATGAGCAAATATTTTCATTTTTCACCTGTGGCCGCGGTGGCTCAGTCGGTAACACGTCTGACTACCATGCTCAAGGTCCCGGGTTCGATCCCCGGCCTGTTCAAATCCGGGAACTTTTCTAGCGTCGAATGACATGGGTACCTGGGGGGAAACCTTTGGGGGTAAAGGCGGTTAGGGGCGTGATGCTGATCACATCACCCCCACTCATGACCAAATCAAGAAAGTGTGGGGCATTACCCCCACACCCCCTTCATGGCATGGTGCTAAGCACAGGGGAGCACTTCACTTTTTTTTTGCCTGTGAATATTTAAAACTTTCTGAAATAATGCAAAAAAAGTTGCATGTGATCCTCTGTAATGGTTACTGCAGGATTTACATGCAGAGAAAGCAAATCCTACTTAAAATTCTTTCACATGTCTTTATGACCAGTAAGGCTAATCGGGACTGGACCTACAGTTTAAAGTGGGATCCGAACCACTATGTGCTTCCACTGGGTATTGAACCTGGGACTCCTCGATTACAAGGTGATGACACGCTACCACTGTGTCATCGGGGAGGCCACTCAAACTACCATATTTATGCATGTATAGCCTACGTGCTGCATACGCCACAGGTTCTTTACAAGACAATACTATTATGGGGAAAATAGTTTTCTTTGAATTTCAGTCAAGGACTATATCAGAATCAGAATTATTATTATTATTATTATTGATTTTGAGTTTGAAGTCCACTTTATGCACAGAAGGCTAATCAGGACTGAACCTACAGTTTAAAGTGGGATTCAAACCACTATGTGCCTCCACTGGGTATCGAACCTGGGACCCTTTGATTACAAGGTGACGATGTTGCCACTCTGCCATCAGGGAGGCCCTTAAAGTGGTTGAAGTTGTTAGCATTTCTTTTCATGTCATTATGCAAGTTGAATGGTTACTGTGCAGCAAAACAAGTACTGACTATGAATGAGTGAAATCTCAAAATTTTAAGTTGATAGTGGTACATTACGCTCAAATAAATTGATGAAGAGCAAGTGTTCTTAGTGTACAAATAAATATATTCGTTTTACTTAGTTTTTAAAGGATATGCGATGATTAGGGCTTGGAAGTTGATGACCTAAAATAATTTTCGCTCTTAAAATGAAAGCTTGATTTTCTTCATAAATTACAACAGAGTAATTGAATAATTTGACAAAACCTGTTGTTTGGTGTTTTAAACTACTGATGCAAAGGGGCAAAAAGGAAATAAGTGCTAATCTAGTTTTTTATTTCAAGACTTTTCTGTGTAAGTCATTCACCTGCTTTCAGAGTAGGCCTTGCACGATAAAGTAGCAGTGGTCAGAAGTAGTGCGCTACTTGTAGCAATGCTACTGTAGCTAGCTACAAAATTTCTAGCTGTAGCGGTGGTGCATTTCAAAAATTGTAGCTATAGCGAAAATTTCACTACAGCTACATTTCTTCTTGGTAGTTTTGAGGTAAATTTTATATGCAACAACAGTCTCAAAGACAATTCAACAATAACACTTATTTGTGTATGAGGTTTAAAAAGACCATGTCTATTACTAAATAATGGCAATACGAATAATCTAGATGATAAATGTCCTGATCACAGATAATAGATATCCACGTAATTTATTTAATTGATATATAAATAATTCTGATATAAATATAACCAAATTACATTTATCAATATAATCCAGCCAACAGCTATTTATCTTCAAGAAAAATATGTTGATATAAAAACATGAATAAAAATATGTTAATTGAAAAACATGTCAGATTTGAGTAACACCCTAATGGTAATACTTAGCTATCAAATTTGAATTAATTTGCCACTTATATACGCACACATCATTCTCAAACACTTTAGTAACAATAGGTTACTGCGGCAATACTGCTATCGAAATGATAGAATGATGGGTATGATAATAATAAATAACGGAATCTATTTTCTAGTAAGTACAACTGCTTCTTTTGAATACCCATATTTTTTTTTAATGAAAAAGTAGCGAAGTAGCAAGTAGCTTAGCTGTAGCTGTAGCAAAGCTACATTTTGGAAGAGTAGCTGTAGCTGTAGTGAAGCTACTTTTAAAATGTAGCGTTCTGATCACTGTACAGTAGTCAGTCAGAATCTGAAAATACAGTTGTGTTTTGCGTACATCAGATTATAATTTTTCTTATATTGTGACTAAAACTTAAAATTAAAACAATTTTAATGGCTGGCAAGGACACCTCAAAGTAGTCTTTACACGAAGTATTTTAAGTGCTTGAGAAAAAATAAATGTACCACAATTTATTATTTAACACATTGACAAACTTTCAGTTAAAAATAATATTGCACATTTCCAATGATCATATTTTCGATTAATGGCAAACTTGATAATTGGACGTCAGGAAATTTAAATTCCTAAATTATGCTAGCAAATGCATTTAAAATTCACAAAACAACAGGTGAGAAGAAAAATAAACAAAAAATGAAGACAAATGCAAAATAAAAACAATGTTTTCTGGTTCTAACTTATGGGAAATGGACTGATATCAGGTTTAGCATTGTTTTCAAGGCTCAGAAAAAAAATATATAATTTTTCATCAAACTTCCAAGCCTTAGTGATGATATAGCTAAGGATAAATTGCTTTAAAATTCAGTATAAGCTGCATCCAATTTTGGGTAAAAAAAAGGTATGGGTTAGAATAACATTCATCTCTTACCTGGACCTTTCTTTAGAAGACCTTTGTTCCACACTAGTTCTCCACATTTTAAGCATGACTCAAGGTATTTTTCATCTTTCCAATGCAGGTAGGCTTTCGCCATCAGGTACACCACTCCTGCAAATTCAAAATTGCAAGATGACAATATAACAACAACAACATTGGGAATGACTAAACTAAAATGGGAGGATTGTACTCACTCTTGGTCTAGGCATCTGAGTCTCATTAACTTGCAAGAATGCAGTTTGCGCTGCATGGGACAGAAGTTGAAATCTGAGTGCCTTCCAAAATCCTTATCTTCTCCATCAGGAGAAGGTAGCAACAGTAAGATAACCAGATTTTTAAAACAACAAAACAGGACAGTTTGACATTTTCCTGAAGCAAAAAAGGGGACAAAATGGAATGTCAAAATGTACACATTTTAATATAAAAACTGTTTTGTCACAAATACTTATTCTTGAAAACTTACATAATATGGTGATGTGCGCTGAACTCCAACCAAGCAGTCTTTTAGAATTAGAAGTCATTCACTGGGAATGTCTGAGCCAGAAATTGTTTTCTTAATATAAGATTCCTCCTGCAGGTCTGTATTGAAAACACACTTTCCTTTGGGTGGCATATTTAGTTTTTCGCAGGTTTTTGTATACACAATTTGCTCATAATATTTTGTGTATTTTATAAGTTAAGAACTTAAGAACACTGAATCGTCTTCTACCAGAACCACTGAATTTCTTTCAACGGAAGCACGTGCATTTGCAATTTTGAATTGTTGGCGGTATTTATATAAAGGAATAAATGTCACAAATGTTTGAAGACAGCAATCTACTGCCAACAGTAGCTAAGTGTGTTTTCAAAACATACCTTTCCTCGACTGCTTCTTGCCAGGGCACAGATCAACAAGTCAGCACATCAATTGCTTCTTATGTTCCCCCATAACTGCAGCTGTGCAGACCTCTGATATAAATGGCACTCAGCACTGTAGTTAGATTGGAAGGACTGAACGTTACAAAGCTAATGTTCATAGTAATAGTAGAGAAGGCGTTTTGTTGCAGTATTGATAAGTCATTGTAATAAAAAAAAGGGACATTTTGACATCCCTGTTTTTACATTAAAAAAAATTGGTACAGGGACGTAAAAAAAGGAACTGTGCCAGCTAATACCGGATGTCTGGTCACATTAAGCAAGAGTCATTAGATGAAAGGAGACCTACACCAATAGGGTGGGATGGGAAATTCAGAAATAAGTGTCTGGGTTCTGAGGAGGAGAGAAGGGAGTTATAGGTTGGGATGGTTACTGCATAGCTAAGTTGATCCCAGGGGCTATGATTGCTCATGGTCCAGCATTTCCGAAAGGATGTGTTGGTGGTTAATGGCTACTCTGAACAATTGTAGCTGTGGCTGTTGGTGTGGGTGGTACAGCATTATGAGGTTCAGATTTTTCGTTTGAGCAGGTAAAAGCCATCACAAACCAGGCAGATGAGAATACAGTGGAACACCAATTTTACGTTCCTGGATTTTACATTTTCCTCGCATAATACATTTAATCTTGATGATCGGGCCACAGTAAAATGATATAAAATTTTCCTGGATTTTACATTTTCCCGTATTTTAAGTTTTTACAGCTTGGTCCCCTGAAAAATGTGAAATCGAGGTTCCACTGGTATATATCAGATTCGAGGAGAGGCGAGTGCCTTTGAGGCAGAGGGTGAAGTTCCTCACAGCAGCGTGCAAATGAAGGGTGGAGGAAGTTAAGGAAATTGGGCAGGTCTTTCAGCTTGCTTTGTTATATTATATGGGTGCGCATATTTCAGACTAATATATTTCTGAAGTTGGGAGATCGATGAAATATGTCTCTAGGTATATCTGGGAAGACACCCTTACTACAGATTGAACACAAAGAAAAGAACCTTCGGTCAAAAGCATTTGTGCATCTTCCCTACTGGTCTTGGGGTAGTATTGCCAGGTAAGACTTGAAAAAATCGGGAGTGTGTTCCTTGGGAAACCAGAAGATATGCTAAAAAATCTGATGATCTAATAGTAGTGAATGAACGACCTTCTCATGGGCAAGGGGGCTAATTCCCCCTCATCTTGGACGTCCTGCACCATAATGAAAAAATGCATTGAAACATATTGGTGAATTATACATGATGCCTTCCTCAATAATTGAAGGCAACAATGCTTATGCTTATGCTTCCCTCCCCACATGCTAGAAAAATAGTAAAATATATTAGCCATGCTACAAAGTCAGAGGTTCTACCTAGTAAGGCATGGATGTGTGACTGTGTTTGTGTCATCTCATATGCCATTTCATCGGTTCCTCATTCATCCTCATAGTTGTACTTACCAATAGGCACAAAAGCGACATTAAATAACCAAAATAGAAATAGATTTTGGGGTGGGATAAAATACAACCATCTAAAAATAGTAATAATAATAATGTCCTAGCACAATTGATTAGCGTTTGGCATAATTTCACAGTTCAAACAGCACTTTTATTGGCTGAGTGGAGCTCACCTCTCCCCTCCACGCCCAAGTAAGATGAGCAGGAAATGAGGTTTTCAGCAGGTTCTTGGTGGTTCTATAGCAACAGTTTATTAAGGAAATCTCTCGAGAAATCAATAGGCCTGGCAACAATGGCTCGGACTGCACTGAAGCCTCCTCCCCCTACAGCCGCGAGTGTGATGCAGTTCTGCACAAGCTCTTTTCCTTGTGGTTCCACTATATCAGGATCACTGTAAAGGATGGGAAGGAAAGAATGGAGGGTGTGTTTGAAATTGTCAAGCTTTGGGGTATGTATGCGTGTCTGTGTGTGTGTGCAATGAATATTGGCACAAAGTGTACGCTTAGGTCTAATTAATACTATTACAGTGTTGACGAAATTCACAAAAATGTAACTGTACTGATTTGGCATAAAAAGTGTTTACAACAGTTTCCAATCTATACAAGGCATGACACAAAAGACCTAGGGCTAAAACCACAACTCTGAAGAAATATGTGACAACCACAATCGGCTTGCTGTGTTTTGCAATATGGTTTATTGGTGACTCCTGGTGCATGTTTGAACTTCAATTAGATGCAGTGAGGCCTGGTTGTGTGCAGACATCTTACTGTGTTGTGGTAGATTTGAAAACTGAACACAATGTTTCGACATTGTTTTGCTTTACTTGCTCTGAAGAGAGTAACCAACCCTGGCTCGACCTGTTACGTATTTTCGTTACATCCCAGGCAAATAAGTTGCATTACACAATGAAACCTAACAAAATGGTTCAATCGAATTAAAGACAAAGTATAACTACCATATTCTTTACCATGAATATTAGGGAAAAACTCAGTTCTTTTATCTCAATGCTACCCAGACGTTCAGTTTAAAAATATATAAAACAACTTATTTATTTTGTGGATCACTCTCTCACACACACTCACTCACTCACACACTCACTCACTCACTCACTCACTCACACTCACTCACTCACTCACTCACACTCTCACACTCACTCACTCACTCACACACACACACACACACACACACACACACACACACACACACACACACACACACACACACACACACACACACACACACACACACACACACACACACACACACACACACTCTCTCTCTCTAATGATGAAGGAGACAGTAAACACTTACCACACGAAGAGAAATTATTCTATATTTCGCGATCTATGTTGCATTTTCAAGTTGAAGAAGAAAGATCGGCGTTACGAAGAGTAGAGGCACAGAATACTGACCGTAGCGTCTCTACGATCAGTGTTGCCAGAAACAGTTGATAGATGACGAGAAGTTCTTTCACCAGTGTTTACTGTAAGGTGGGTGGGTAATTTTGGGGAGGAGAGGAAAGGGTTACTGGTTGGCTAGGTTGAGTCCGGGGGGTATAGTGGCGTGCGTGCCTGTTATGTAGGCCTTTTCCCAGCACCTGCGGAAAGATGTGTCAGAGCGGGGGGGGGGGGGGGGGGTAAAAGATGGATGATGGCAACACGGAAGCAGTTATTGAAGGTGGTGTTATGGCTGTTGGTGTGGATGGCAACAGTGAAATCGGAGTTTTGGGTGGAGGAACGTTGATTATTAATCCTTAGGTTCAAAGGGGTGGAGGTTTCGCCTATGTAGAAGTTGCCGCAGATTTGGCGGATGAGGGTGTAAATTAGGTTGGATGAGTGGCAGGTGCCCTTAGGGTGAAGGGTGAACTCGCCTGCCGCTGTGGGGATCAGGAGGGTGGGGGAGGTGATGAGTATGGGGCAGGTCTTGCATCTGGGTTTGTTGCACCTGTGAGCTGGGGGGAGTGGTGTGGATGGGGTGGGAGTGTTTCGGACCAAGATGTTTTGGAGGTAGGGGGGGGGGGCGATGGAAGACGACCCTGGGTTTATCCCGAAAGATGTCCCTCGTATCAGGATCACTGTGCAGGATGGGGAGGAGGGAGTGGAGGGTATGTCTGATTTTCGTAATATGGGGGTGGTATTGGGTGATCAGGGTTGGAGGGTTGGTTTTAGGTTGTTTGGTGCAGTTGTGGGAGTTGGCTCTGGTGATTTGTTTGTTGATGAGGGTGGAGGGATAGCCACGGTTGGTTAGGGCTTGGTGCAGGCGTAGGTTGTAGTTTTGGTGGGATGAGGGGGATGAGTTGAGGCTCTGGCCTCTGAGGGCAAGGGGAATGGGATGGCTTTTTTGGTGTGGTAGGGGTGGGAGCTGGAGTAGTGGAGATACTGGAGGTGGTTGGTCGGTTTAATATGTATGGAGGTTTCCAAGTGGTCTCCCGCAATGTGGATGTCCACATCTAGGAAGGTCACTTGGTCTTCTGAATGGAACCAGGTGAATTTGAGGGTGGTGAAGTCGTTAAGTTGGTTTAGGAATGTAGTGAGGGAGGGTTCGCCATGTGTCCAGAGGAGAAAAATGTCATCTATGAATCTGAGCCAGAGGAGTGGTTTCAGTTGCTGGGAGTCAAGGAATTCCTGTTCCAGCCTGCCCATGAACAGGTTGGCATAAGAGGGGGCCATGCGGGTACCCATGGCTGTGCCACGTATCTGCAGGTAATGTTGATCACCGAAGCAGAAGTTGTTGCAGGTAAGTACAAGGTTGGCTAGTTGTATCAGGAAGTGAGTGCTGGGATTGTGGGGTTTAGGTCGGCAGTTAAGGAATGATTCTGTGGCACGGAGGCCATGGGCATGGGGAATATTAGTGTAGAGGGATGTGACATCAACAGTTGTGAGGATGGTGTTAGGTGGTAGGGGTGGTAAGTTTTGGATGATGTTAAGGAAGTGGTTGGTGTCACGGAGGTAGGAGGGCAGGGCTTGGATGAGGGGTTGGAGGTGAGAGTCTAGAAAGGCTGAAATGCGTTCAGTGGGTGAATTGTAGCTGGACACAATGGGTCTCCCGGGGTTGTTCGGTTTGTGAATTTTCGGGAGGAGGTAGAACATGGGGGTGCGGGGGTTGTCAGGTATGAGTGAGGAGATGGTGGAATTGGATAGGCCTTCAGGGGGTCCTCGGGAGAGGACAAAATCCCGAATTTTGTCAAGGTGTGTGGTAGATGAATCAACCGTGGTGGGCTTGTAGGTTGATGAATCAGAGAGTTGACGGGAGGCTTCCGCCACGTAGTCAGAGGAGTTCATGACTACTGTGGTGGACCCTTTATCGGCAGGGAGGATTTTGATGTCCGGGTTGTTGCAGAGGGACCGGAGGGCTTGGTGCTGGGCTGGGGTTAGGTTGTGGTGGGAAGAGGAGTTTTGGAGGTATGTACTGTCAGAAACATTGTTGACAACAGAGGTGATGTATCTTTCAAGAGGGTGGTTGTTGGGAAGGGAGGGGGGGGGCAGAATTGGAGGAGACTGGGATGTATGTCTGAGGGATTAGCATTGGAGGGGGGATTCTTGGCCCAAAAATACGTCCACCTAAGTCTGTGGGCGAAGGTTTGTATGTCAAATAGTAGCCGGAAATTGTTAGGGGTGGCGGCTGGGGAGAAGGTAAGACCTTTGGAAAGAACGTCAATTTCGGTGGTTGTGAGGTTGTGGTTGGAAAGGTTCAAGACGGAGGTGCAGTCAGTGGGTGAAGGGGGGTGAGGAATGTCAGTGTGGTGGGAGCATCTTTTGTCCGAGGACTGGTGCTCTTCTGTAGTGTGGTGGGAGGGGGGGGGGGCATGGTTAGAGATGGTAGGTTGGGGTGGAGTGGGTAGAGGTAAGGGTGGATCTGGAAGTAAGGGACATGCAGTTTTGTGGTGGTGTTGTGGTGGGAGGGGAGGGGGAGGGTGCATCCTGCATTCAGGGCTTGTCGGCAGAGAATGGAAAGTTTTTGCAGGTGTTTCTGGTTGAGGTTGTGGGCTATGGACTGGGAAAGGTTCCAGAGTGTGTTGATTTGGTTGTTGTTGTTGCCTGGGGTCAGTAGGAGGATTTTGGTGAGGGACTGGATGGAAATCGAGAGTTCTCGAGTCCGGTGGAGCTGTGATCTGTACATGGTTAGGGTTAGTTCGGCAGCAAAAGTTCTCGCTAGGGGGCAAGAATGCAGGATGCACCCTCCCCCCACAACACCACCACAAAACTGCATGTCCCTTACTTCCAGATCCACCCTTACCTCTACCCACTCCACCCCAACCTACCATCTCTAACCATGCACCCCCCTCCCACCACACTACAGAAGAGCACCAGTCCTCGGACAAAAGATGCTCCCACCACACTGACATTCCTCACCCCCCTCCACCCACTGACTGCACCTCCGTCTTCAACCTTTCCAACCACAACCTCACAACCACCGAAATTGACGTTCTTTCCAAAGGTCTTACCTTCTCCCCAGCCGCCACCCCTAACAATTTCCGGCTACTATTTGACATACAAACCTTCGCCCACAGACTTAGGTGGACGTATTTTTGGGCCAAGAATCCCCCCTCCAATGCTAATCCCTCAGACATACATCCCAGTCTCCTCCAATTCTGCCCCCCCCTCCCTTCCCAACAACCACCCTCTTGAAAGATACATCACCTCTGTTGTCAACAATGTTTCTGACAGTACATACCTCCAAAACTCCTCTTCCCACCACAACCTAACCCCAGCCCAGCACCAAGCCCTCCGGTCCCTTCTGCAACAACCCGGACATCAAAATCCTCCCTGCCGATAAAGGGTCCACCACAGTAGTCATGAACTCCTCTGACTACGTGGCGGAAGCCTCCCGTCAACTCTCTGATTCATCAACCTACAAGCCCACCACGGTTGATTCATCTACCACACACCTTGACAAAATTCGGGATTTTGTCCTCTCCCGAGGACCCCCTGAAGGCCTATCCAATTCCACCATCTCCTCACTCATACCTGACAACCCCCGCACCCCCATGTTCTACCTCCTCCCGAAAATTCACAAACCGAACAACCCCGGGAGACCCATTGTGTCCAGCTACAATTCACCCACTGAACGCATTTCAGCCTTTCTAGACTCTCACCTCCAACCCCTCATCCAAGCCCTGCCCTCCTACCTCCGTGACACCAACCACTTCCTTAACATCATCCAAAACTTACCACCCCTACCACCTAACACCATCCTCACAAACTGTTGATGTCACATCCCTCTACACTAATATTCCCCATGCCCATGGCCTCCGTGCCACAGAATCATTCCTTAACTGCCGACCTAAACCCCACAATCCCAGCACTCACTTCCTGATACAACTAGCCAACCCTTGTACTTACCTGCAACAACTTCTGCTTCGGTGATCAACATTACCTGCAGATACGTGGCACAGCCATGGGTACCCGCATGGCCCCCTCTTATGCCAACCTGTTCATGGGCAGGCTGGAACAGGAATTCCTTGACTCCCAGCAACTGAAACCACTCCTCTGGCTCAGATTCATAGATGACATTTTTCTCCTCTGGACACATGGCGAACCCTCCCTCACAACATTCCTAAACCAACTTAACGACTTCACCACCCTCAAATTCACCTGGTTCCATTCAGAAGACCAAGTGACCTTCCTAGATGTGGACATCCACATTGCGGGAGACCACTTGGAAACCTCCATACATATTAAACCGACCAACACCTCCAGTATCTCCACTACTCCAGCTCCCACCCCTACCACACCAAAAAAGCCATCCCATTCCCCTTGCCCTCAGAGGCCAGAGCCTCAACTCATCCCCCTCATCCCACCAAAACTACAACCTACGCCTGCACCAAGCCCTAACCAACCGTGGCTATCCCTCCACCCTCATCAACAAACAAATCACCAGAGCCAACTCCCACAACCGCACCAAACAACCTAAAACCAACCCTCCAACCCTGATCACCCAATACCACCCCCATATTACGAAATCAGACATACCCTCCACTCCCTCCTCCCCATCCTGCACAGTGATCCTGATACGAGGGACATCTTTCGGGATAAATCCAGGGTCGTCTTCCATCGCCCCCCCCCTACCTCCAAAACATCTTGGTCCGAAACACTCCCACCCCATCCACACCACTCCCCCAGCTCACAGGTGCAACAAACCCAGATGCAAGACCTGCCCCATACTCATCACCTCCCCCCACCCTCCTGATCCCCACAGCGGCAGGCGAGTTCACCCTTCACCCTAAGGGCACCTGCCACTCATCCAACCTAATTTACACCCTCATCCGCCAAATCTGCGGCAACTTCTACATAGGCGAAACCTCCACCCCCTTGAACCTAAGGATTAATAATCAACGTTCCTCCACCCAAAACTCCGATTTCACTGTTGCCATCCACACCAACAGCCATAACACCACCTTCAATAACTGCTTCCGTGTTGCCATCATCCATCTTTTACCCCCCCCCCCGCTCTGACACATCTTTCCGCAGGTGCTGGGAAAAGGCCTACATAACAGGCACGCACGCCACTATACCCCCCGGACTCAACCTAGCCAACCAGTAACCCTTTCCTCTCCTCCCCAAAATTACCCACCCACCTTACAGTAAACACTGGTGAAAGAACTTCTCGTCATCTATCAACTGTTTCTGGCAACACTGATCGTAGAGACGCTACGGTCAGTATTCTGTGCCTCTACTCTTCGTAACGCCGATCTTTCTTCTTCAACTTGAAAATGCGACATACATCGCGAAATATAGAATAATTTCTCTTCGTGTGGTAATTTTTTACTGTCTCCTTCATCATTAGTGTTTATCCACCCTTCTGGCACCTTTTCTGATCCTATTCCTGTGCTATATATATATATATATATATATATATATATATATATATATATATATATATATATATATATATATATATATATATATATATGGATAAAAACAAGGAGGGCCAAAAGGGCTAAGTAAAAATCAAATAAGGTAAAAGGAAACACTCACCGGACAGTAGGAAATTCAAAATTTTCGCTAATTTATAGCATCATCGGTGTGAGAAGAAACAGAAGACGGAACCGGAAGTTGGGGTCCTGCAGAGTTGCCAGGTCCCCATTGAAGAAGAAGCGGTGCGTAGAACGAAAAAAACACTGTTTCGTCACCAGGCTCGTCGTAAACTGTGAGTGTGTAGGATGAGTTGGGAGGGAGGGCGGGAGGGTGGGTGAGGGTTGGGCATTACTGGGTGGCCTTGTTCAGGCCAGGTGCAGTGGTCTCACTCATGGCCGATATATAGGCCCTCTCCCATCTTTTGCGAACAGAGGTGTTGGCTGGTTGGGGTAGGAGGTGGATGATCGCTACCCCGGAAGCAGTCGTTGAAACTGATGTTGTGGTGGTTGGTGTGGACGGCGACAGTGAAGTCCAGGTTGTGGGTGGAGGAGCGGTGGTTATTGATGCGGAGGTTGAGGGCCGTTGATGTTTCCCCCAGGTAAAAATCACCACAGATGTTGCAGGTGAGGATGTAGATAAGGTTTGAGGCATGGCAGGTCCCTTTGGGATGGAGGGTAAATTTGCCAGTGGCCGTGTGCACCTGGAGGGTGTGAGAAGTGATGAGGAGGGGACAGGTCTTGCACCTGGGTCGGTTGCATTTATGGGCAGGGAGTGTTGGATGTGTGGTGAAGGAGTGTTGTGGACCAGGATGTTTTGGAGGTTAGGGGGGCGTTTGAAAACCACCCTGGGTTTGTCCGGAAATATGTTTTTGGTTTCGGGATCACTGTGGAGGATTGGGACAAGAGAGTGCAGTGTGTGCCTGATTTTGTTGAGGTGGGGATGATATTGGGTGATGAGTGCAGGTGGGTTGGTGGCAGCAGGTTTCTTGGTGGTAGTGGTATGTGAGGCAGCTCGTGATATTTGCTTGGTGACCAGGATGGAGGGATATCCACGGTTAACCAGGGCCTGGTGTAGGCGGAGGTTATAATTCTGGCGGGAGGTGGGTGAAGTGTTCAGGCGCTGTCCCCTGAGGGCCAGAGAGAATGGAATTGCTTTTTTGGTGTGGAACGGGTGGGAGCTGGAGAAGTGTAGGTATTGCATGTGGTTGGTGGGTTTTATGTGGATGGAGGTAGTCAGGTGTCCTCCCTCGATGTGCACGTCCACATCCAGGAAGGTGATCTGGTTGGGGGAGTGTGTCCACGTGCACGTGGACGTGCACATCGAGGGAGGACAGCTGACTACCTCCATCCACATAAAACCCACCAACCACATGCAATACCTACACTTCTCCAGCTCCCACCCGTTCCACACCAAAAAAGCAATTCCATTCTCTCTGGCCCTCAGGGGACAGCGCTCTGAACACTTCACCCACCTCCCGCCAGAATTATAACCTCCGCCTACACCAGGCCCTGGTTAACCGTGGATATCCCTCCATCCTGGTCACTAAGCAAATATCACGAGCTGCCTCACATACCACTACCACCAAGAAACCTGCTGCCACCAACCCACCTGCACTCATCACCCAATACCATCCCCACCTCAACAAAATCAGGCACACACTGCACTCTCTTCTCCCAATCCTCCAAAGTGATCCCGAAACCAAAAACATATTTCCCGACAAACCCAGGGTGGTTTTCAAATGCCCCCCTAACCTCCAAAACATCCTGGTCCACAACACTCCTTCACCACACATCCAACACCCCCCTGCCCATAAATGCAACTGATCCAGGTGCAAGACCTGTCCCATCCTCATCACTTCTCACACCCTCCAGGTGCACACGGCCACTGGCAAATTTACCCTCCATCCCAAAGGGACCTGCCATGCCTCAAACCTTATCTACATCCTCACCTGCAACATCTGTGGTGATTTTTACCTGGGGGAAACATCAACGGCCCTCAACCTCCGCATCAATAACCACCGCTCCTCCACCCACAACCTGGACTTCACTGTCGCCGTCCACACCAACCACCACAACATCAGTTTCAACGACTGCTTCCGGGTAGCGATCATCCACCTCCTACCCCAACCAGCCAACACCTCTGTTCGCAAAAGATGGGAGAGGGCCTATATATCGGCCATGAGTGCGACCACTGCACCTGGCCTGAACAAGGCCACCCAGTAATGCCCAACCCTCACCCACCCTCCCGTCCTCCCTCCCAACTCATCCTACACACTCACAGTTTACGACGAGCCTGGTGACGAAACAGTGTTTTTTTCGTTCTACGCACCGCTTCTTCTTCAATGGGGACCTGGCAACTCTGCAGGACCCCAACTTCCGGTTCCGTCTTCTGTTTCTTCTCACACCGATGATGCTATAAATTAGCGAAAATTTTGAATTTTCCTACTGTCCGGTGAGTGTTTCCTTTTACCTTATTTGATTTTTACTTAGCCCTTTTGGCCCTCCTTGCTTTTATCCATTATTATCCACTTTTGGTATGAATCCTTTCACGTATAACTCCTATCAACTGAACCGCCTGCGATCTCTTATTGTTTCCTACACCAAAGCTACGTCCCATGCACGCTTCCTGCACTCATGTTTGATATTAGGCCTAACACCCAAAAGCCTCACACCCAAACTGCCGTTTTCCGCCATGCCCCCAAGCATAAAACCCACGATTTTCCACTAGCGAGAAATTTCGCTATTGAACTGACCCACGTCATGTACCGATCCCAGCTAAATCGCGCCCGAGAACTGTCCATTTCTATTCAATCCCTTACCAAAATCCTGTTGCTGACCCCAGGTAACCACCATCACAAAATAGACTCCTTCTGGCACACCGCCCATTCCATTGCCAGTGATCTTAACACTAAACACCTCCAAAAACTCTCCAATCTCTGCCGTCAAGCTTTTCAGACTGGCTGCACCCTTCCCCTTCCACTGCCGCCCAATTTCAGTCCCACACCAACATGCCCGCTATTACCCGACCCCCTCTACCATTGCCCACCCCTCCCACACCACCACAGACCCCCCCCCCCCCTGAAAACCAAAACTGCACTCCCATACATCGCACCTTGGGAAACAACCAGTCCACGGACAAACCCACCCCTACCAGATCCATGACCACCAATGACCCTAACCCACTCAAAAACAACCAGACTGTACTCAATTTATCCAGCCATAAACTGAGCACTGATGAAATAGCTGTTTTATCCAAAGGCCTCACCTTCTCCCCCACAACTCCCCCCAACCAATTCCGCCTACTTTTTGACATACACACATTTGCTCGCAGCCTCCGATGGCAACATTTCTGGGCCAAAAATCCCTCACTCCAAACTACTACCAGTGAAACCCACCCGAGCCTCTTTCAATTTAGCCCCCCCTCCTCCCAAGATCCACCCCCCTGCCCACCAACCACCCCTTGGAAAGATACATCACTGCCGTCATTTCCACCACCTCTGACAGCTCATTCTTAAATAACTTTCACAACCAACCTAACCTCAATCCCCCCCCAACAGAAAGCTCTCAGAGACCTCCGCAACAACCACAACATCAAAATCCTCCCAGCTGACAAGGGGTCCACCACGGTGGTCTTGAACTCTCAAGACTACCTGGCGGAAGCCAACCGCCAGCTGGCTGACCCCTCCACCTACAAACCCACCACAGTTGACCTATCCGCCGAACACCTCACCAAAATCCGGAACTTCATCCACACCCGCGGCCCACCTGAAGGCCTAACAGCTCGTACCACCGCCATGTTAATACCCGACAATCCCCGCACCCCCACCTTCTATCTATTGCCCAAAATCCACAAACCTGGCAACCCTGGCAGACCCATTGTGTCCAGCTATAACTCACCTACAGAACGAATCCCAGCCTTTGTTGACTCCCATCTCCAGCCTCTTGTGAAAGCTCTGCCCTCCTACCTCCGTGACACCAACCACTTCCTCCAGAAAAACAGCACCCTCCCACCATTGCCCCCAAATACCATCCTTGCCACCATTGATGTCACTTCCCTCTACACCAACATACCTCACTCCCATGGCCTCCGCTCCATAGAATTCTATCTCAATAGCAGACCCAAACCTCACAACCCCAGCACCAACTTCCTGACCCACCTAGCCCACCTTGTCCTCACTTGTAACAACTTCACCTTTGAAAACCAAAATTTCCTACAGATCCGAGGTACAGCCATGGGTACCAGAATGGCCCCATCCTATGCAAACCTCTTCATGGGCCAACTTGAGCAAGAGTTTTTGGCTACCCAACCCCTCCAACCCCTCCTCTGGCTCCGCTTCATCGACGACATCTTCATGCTCTGGACACATGGAGAACCATCCTTGTCAGCCTTCCTGGACCAACTTAACCACTTCCGTTCCCTAAAATTCACCTGGACACACTCCCCCAACCAGATCACCTTCCTGGATGTGGACGTGCACATCGAGGGAGGACACCTGACTACCTCCATCCACATAAAACCCACCAACCACATGCAATACCTACACTTCTCCAGCTCCCACCCGTTCCACACCAAAAAAGCCATTCCATTCTCTCTGGCCCTCAGGGGACAGCGCCTGAACACTTCACCCACCTCCCGCCAGAATTATAACCTCCGCCTACACCAGGCCCTGGTTAACCGTGGATATCCCTCCATCCTGGTCACCAAGCAAATATCACGAGCTGCCTCACATACCACTACCACCAAGAAACCTGCTGCCACCAACCCACCTGCACTCATCACCCAATATCATCCCCACCTCAACAAAATCAGGCACACACTGCACTCTCTTGTCCCAATCCTCCACAGTGATCCCGAAACCAAAAACATATTTCCGGACAAACCCAGGGTGGTTTTCAAACGCCCCCCTAACCTCCAAAACATCCTGGTCCACAACACTCCTTCACCACACATCCAACACTCCCCTGCCCATAAATGCAACCGACCCAGGTGCAAGACCTGTCCCATCCTCATCACTTCTCACACCCTCCAGGTGCACACGGCCACTGGCAAATTTACCCTCCATCCCAAAGGGACCTGCCATGCCTCAAACCTTATCTACATCCTCACCTGCAACATCTGTGGTGATTTTTACCTGGGGGAAACATCAACGGCCCTCAACCTCCGCATCAATAACCACCGCTCCTCCACCCACAACCTGGACTTCACTGTCGCCGTCCACACCAACCACCACAACATCAGTTTCAACGACTGCTTCCGGGTAGCGATCATCCACCTCCTACCCCAACCAGCCAACACCTCTGTTCGCAAAAGATGGGAGAGGGCCTATATATCGGCCATGAGTGCGACCACTCCACCTGGCCTGAACAAGGCCACCCAGTAATGCCCAACCCTCATCCACCCTCCCGCCCTCCCTCCCAACTCATCCTACCCACTCACAGTTTACGACGAGCCTGGTGACGAAACAGTGTTTTTTTCGTTCTACGCACCGCTTCTTCTTCAATGGGGACCTGGCAACTCTGCAGGACCCCAACTTCCGGTTCCGTCTTCTGTTTCTTCTCACACCGATGATGCTATAAATTAGCGAAAATTTTGAATTTTTCTACTGTCCGGTGAGTGTTTCCTTTTACCTTATTTGATTTATATATATATATAATGGATAAAATCAAGAAGGGCCAAAAAAAATCAAAATCAAAGAAGGAGAAAGGAAACACTCGCCGGACAGTGGAAAAATTCAAAATTTTCGCTAGCTTAGTAGCATCATCGGTGTGAGACGAAAGAGACGGAACCGGAAGTTGGGGCCCTGCAGAGTTGCCAGGTCCCCATCGAAGAAGAAGTGGTGCGTAGAACAAAAAAAAAAAAAAAAAAAGCCACCAGGCTCACCGAAAACAGTGAATGTGTGGGATGGCTTGGGAGGGATGGGGCAGGATTAGCACCTAGGGCAGTTGCATTTATCGGCAGGGGGGTGTTGGTTGTGTGGTGAAGGAGTGTTGTGGACCAGGATGTTTTGGAGGTTGGGGAGGCATTTGAAAACCACTCTGGGCTTGTCGGGAAATATGTTTTTGGTTTCAGGATCACTGTGGAGAATGGGGAGAAGAGAGTGAAGTGTATATATATATACACAAAGAATTACATAAGAAATAACCCCCACATTAAAGAAATGACATGAACCAATTAACTAAATACTCTATCTGAGGTAAAAAAGGAGTGGTTTCTTCAGTGGCTCGAAAACAAGTTTCTTTAAAAACAATAATAATATCTTCCAGTAACTGAACATTGGCTTCTTGCCAAACAATTCAGAATAAATACGTGGACTCTCAATACATTATCAGCCACTAAAGGAAAATAACTATTTTCTCCAGGAACTGAATGTTGGCTTGTTGCCAAAGGATTCAAATAGAATAACATGGACTGCTTATGCACGATCGGCCGCTAGTCATGAAGCTAGCCACAGCCACTCTATACCGACGTCGAGAGAACCTTCAAGGTCTCCCCTCTTGTCCAAGAAACGTTAGAATCTCGCTATTCTGCCAGATCCTTTATATAGGCCCTCCAGAGAATGACCAGTAAACTGGAAATTTCCACCATGACTTGGAGGAAAAAGGATTTTAAAATTAATTGCCTTCCGCAACCCTGTTTCCAGTCACGTAGGCCAGCCAGTAGTATGTCAACTTTAAAACTGCATAAAGAAAGGGGATACATTGGTGTTAAAAAAACCCATCATATTTAACATGCATAAAAACTAATAGAAAAAAGGATCATGTACTGACTCTATCATTAAAACATCAAGTTCCTGGTGAAACTTAAGAAGTTGGCAACAGTAACTTTTCAGATGATGACTGGTACTTATGAGGGAAGGAGAATGCTTTATGTCCAGAACACATGTAGAGAGCTCAAAAAAATATTGCATAATTAGATATTTACAAAATGGAATGTAATATAAGTCTTGAAGGAAATGGGATATGCCACGAATAAGGGAGAAACCAAAAAGTTGAAAGCAAAGGTGAAGTGTTTTACATGAAACAAGAGGACAGGGATACAGTAATACTGTTACAAAGCGAACCGAAACAACCGAGGTGCTTTATTACTGTCAGCATTTCCAACGGCCATTGCTGATGGTCATTCCTAGTCTTCAAGAGTCAATGGGCCCTTCCCTAGCATATATGCAGTGGCGTCGTGTGGAGTAAATCCTTGGGTGTTCACAGCCAGCCTAAAATCAGAGAAAATTTACACCCCCTCCCCCCAGACCGAGGGGGCTACAAAAACACAGAGAAATCGATTATTGATCACCATCACAGAGAAGAGAACAGTGAACCTAAGTGACATTGGTTAATCGAGCATACAAGAGACGAAATTTCAGCCAAGAATTCGAAGCTAAGATTTCTCTTCTTTTATCTTCTAGTGCCTTTGCCAAATGTCAAAAAAGCAGCATAAAAGTATGAATATAATAGCATGTATTTTCTCCAGGATATGAACCTGGGACCTTGTATTTGTAGCACACTGTGTAGACACTCTGCCAGAGTGCTTAGCAAAAATGCACTTACAAAATACAGGCCAATTTTAATTTATTACGAATTATTGTGTCTGCTTAACACCTCCCTCCCCCTGTCGCCTGTGAAGACTCCCTTAAAAACATGGAAAAATTACATTGCAAATTTGATTCGGATCCCCCTTTAAACTGTAGATCCAGTCCCGATTAGCCTTCCTGTGCTTAAAGCGGACTTAAAAAAACATCGATCAATCAATCTTTTGCAAATTTGAATTATTGAAATTCCTTACTCTTCTCCTCACTGAACTCCGTGGCAGAGTGGTTAGCACAGCATCCTACAACACTACGGTTCCAGGGTTCAAATCTCAGCCAGGGCATGGATATTCTTTGTCAATGTCCCTTCGTCAGTTTCATCATGTCATTACCCATCCTCATCTTGGCGATTAGCCAAAAGTGGCAGAAAAGTGAAGTAAAGTAAACCAAACCAGTAAACAATTACTTTTCTCTTTATTTTAGTTTTTGAAATTCCTTTCCTTGCTCCTAAGAATTAACCCCCGGTCTCATTTTAGCTAATCATGATACCATCGAATATGTGATATTTTTTAAATAGCTATTTGTAATTTCACAGCAGCTTTCCTATATTTCATTCGTAAGTCTCTGGCAATGCTCAAATTTCATGATGAGAAGTGCAACTCGCGATACTTAAAAATTATTGTTTTAAAGCTCATCTGTATGAGTTTATAACAATTATAATTTATTTTCCAAAAATGCAACTGGTAATTATCCATACTCGTTTTACATGTGTACCAAGATAAATATTATTTTCTGCTAACAGTGTCTTGTCTTCTTTCGTTCTGACTCATGTTCATTGTGTAAAGGTTAAAGGAACGCATTTTAACTATCGATTTAAGTGAAAATCTGCTCATTTTGATGATATAGTGTTTTAGAACTTACAACCTTCGCCATGCAAGTTTTGGGTGCACGACAACTATTTGCAATGGAGTTGTTGAGTAGGTTTGCAGCCTTAATTTTTGGTGAAATGTATTGGAAAATAAAGATATTAGGCTAAAACATGGAAATCTTAGGAATTACTATAACAATGCAAACTGTGCTCTTGCATTATATCTTAACTAGTGCTTACTTTCCCCCAACACAGAAGCTAAACGAAAGGAAAAATAAAATACCTCAACCCTCCGCCGCTATCGGCATTCTCCGAACAGTTGCTGCCATCTGTTGAGTGTTCCTTCGGAAGGCACATGTGCTCCGATCTCCATTGGTTTCTCTCGGCTCCTTCGGTAGAGGTACAACAACACAGGAAGAATACGGCAGAGGAAGTTCATAGCGCCAGATGTGCCCTGGGCTCTCGCTGCCTAACCTGGTGAGTTTTTCTTGTCAACAGTTGGGGAAATTGGGAAAGTTGAAGCATTGTGAAGACTTTATGAACGAAAAAAGCTGCTTTGTAAAATAAACATCTTGAAATGTAGTGTTTTATTGTGCACAAAAGAAAACAAATTGAAAATTTTCCATTTTTGGTTGGGGGTTCATGTGCTCCGTGAACCCCCTTCAGGCGACACCTCTGCACATATGCACCTCTTAACAGGAAGTGGCATGCCTTGCACCAGGTTGTCCATACATCCTGAGGAATAAGCTCCCATTCCTATATGGCAGCCTTGGGAAGCTGTTGGGAGTGTCTGTGGTGAGTTGGGGTGAACGGCAATAGCTGTTTTCAGGAGTGCCCGTGCATTTTTGATGCAGTTGAGGCCAGGTGAACAAGCTGGCCATAGCATGCAATGGATTCTGTGCCCCTGCAATACGATATGTATCATGTTTTCAAAATATGCAACAATTTTTTTTAGAGTATTGTTTTTGAATGGCACAGTTTTTGGAGGGGAGGGGAAAGTATGGAAGACCATGACTCACCTTGCAATTCAATTACTGACAAAAACATTGGTAGAGTTTGTGATGTGATCAGAAAAGACTGAAGGTTGAATTTTACAGCAACATAATTAATTAATGACGTTGACCAAACTCTGTGAAGAAGTGAGGAAAAATGGCTAGAGTTGTGAGTGAATGGATAGATCTTCTACCACGAGAATGGACTAGCCTAGAGGACTTGGTCCGTGCAGCAGTGTTTGCGAGGTTAAACAAGTCACATGCCTGACACCCACCTTACAGCCAGATCTTGCTCAGAATGTTTCTCGTTACTAAAATCAAATCTATTCTTAAGGGAACCAATTTCATGCTGGTGGAAGAGAACAAAAGAAAAACTGATTTTTTCCTGAAGGACCTTTCAAGCTTAATGCCTAATGAAATGCAGGGAAATGTGGCAACTGAACTTCTGTTGGCTGCTTCTACTGAAATCAAATGGTGTAACGCCCACTACAGAGAAATGTGTGGAACCGAAGCGTGGAATTTCCGTACAGGTTTATAGAGTAGAAATTTTCTGTTTGCCGTGTCTCCAAATGACTTCTTGTGTAATTTCACATTTCTTCGTTTAGCTCCAGCAAGCATCATGTAGCCAAGCATGGATAAATGTTCCATGTGGCAGTGTGGTACATAGGCGGACAACTCTCAGAAAGGCCCATGGAATTTTCCACTCGGAGGTTCGGGGGTGGCACGTTTACGGCATCCCAGTGGGTGATCAACTTCAGAAGATGACAACCACCCAGAAAACTAATGTGAAAAGTATGGTCGTTCCATATCTTTTGTGTCACACCTTGTATAAAGATACAGGAGAAGATTTCTGCTTACCAGGTGCACCATGGCACCAGTGAACCAGTTCTTCACTCTCAGGCCGTCTTATCTGCACCTCATCCATTGCACATGGGAAGTTTCCATTTGGAGTCTGCAGCCTTAGCAGGAAGTCAACCGTCGCTCTGACATCCCTTTCAGCACTGCTGTCTGCTTTCAGGAACTCAGGAAAACTCAACAGAATCTGCAGAATTGCACATATTCCATGGGCTGCACCTACAATATTGACACATTTAGCAATAGAAAAATACAGTGGAACCCCAATTCTACATTTTCTCGCATTACACATTCAATCTTCATGATCCCAATGGACCAAAATGCTAGAAAATTTTCCCAGATTTTACATTTTCCTGCATTTTAAGTTCTTTCACCTTGGTCCCCTGAAAAACATAAAATCGAGGTTTCACTGTATGTACAGACCTTTCAAGAACTTCAGCCTTATAGTTCTAACACAAAAATAAAGATTTGAAATATTTCCTTACGCATTTACTTGTGCTCAGCCAATACTACCTTGACCTGATACCAATATGAATGGAAGCAAAATAATATACAGTTTCTTTTTTCTTTGGCAATGTTTCGTCCTGGATTCCCAGAACTTTCAAGTTAAGATAAACACACACACAACTTTACATAAATAGTCGCTCCACACTTTTAGCACAAAAAATAAAATAAAAACCACTTAAAATAACCCTATATTATTTTGCATCTATAAAAAAGTGGTTATTTAAACCATTAAGAAGAACCACTTTTTTTAAAAAAGGGAAAATTGAAATTGATACCCTTACAAATTCCCAACGATATAAAGTAACTGCCGTCCTCAAGCCAGGATTTGAACGTACAATCTTTGGTGATGAGATCGTTAGTCCATTACTCCATGTGCTTGGCCACCTAAGCAGCGTTCCAGTATCTATGCTTGATGACTGAGAATTGTTAAGTTGTTCAGAATAAAAAAAATGGTAATATAACCATTTCATTGTAACTGTATCATAATTTTGCTTAAAAATATATGTACAGGTATGATTCCAAGTAAGATAAATAATCAGATCATAAATATGGCAGTTCTTTTAATCATGAAGTCCATATATGCCACAGAATACTGGATATAATTAATGAAAATTGCAAAATATCCATAGTTTCTACTAGGATAATTAGATGCAGAGTGCAGAGTGCCGCATGGCATTTGATGAACCAATGGTTTCATCATAATGTATCAGTATAACATTTTACCATAAAAAATTTAGATATCATATTGTTGATGTATTACATTAAAGTAATACCCAGTGAGAACTTAAGACAGTGACCACAGGCTACTAGTAGGAGATGTGAGAAGATAGAAAATAAAAGATAGAAGGGAGGAACAAGAGAGAAGGATAAAAGTGTGGAAATTGAAGGATATGACGATAAAAGAGAAATATCAAGAAATATTGTGAACAAAAGTGCCAAGAGATGAACCCAAAGGAGTAGAAACTGAATGGATAAGATTTAGAAAAGAATTAGTAGAGGCAGCCGAAAAGGTATGTGGAAGGACAAGCAAGAAAAGAAAGAAATACCATGGTGGAATGAAAGAACTAGAGAGGCAGTGACAAACAAAAATGATGCATTTAGAAAATGGTTTAAATGTAAATCACAAAATGCACAAAAAGAGTACGTGGAAAAGAAGAAAGAGGCAAGAACAGTAGTAAAGGAGGAAAGAAGAAAGTGGGTGGAAAAATCGGCCAAAGTGCTAGAAGAAGATGTAGATGGGAACAAGAAAGTATTGTATGGATTAGTGAGAGAGAGGAGAAGAGAAAGAGGAGACAGCTGTACGCTAAGGGATGAAAGGAGAAACATTATAGAAGAGGATAAAGAAATAAGGAGAATGTGGAGAAATCATTTCGAGAAATTGCTGAACATTAAAAAATGAAATGAGCAGGAAGAAGTGAAGGAAAAACTGAATCTCACATGAAAAGAAGTGGAAGAAGCACTGAAGAGAATGGAGAGGTAGAGCACGTGGAGTAGATGAAGTGCCAGTGGAAATGATACTAGGTAGCTGGAGTGATTGGTATACAGTGGCTGTACAGGGTAGTGAAAACAGTGTTGCAAGAGAGAGAATGCAAGAGATTGGACAAAGGGACTAACAGTTCCCACATTCAAGAAGTAGGACAGAAAGGAATGTAAAAACTACAGAGGAATAACACTTATGTACCACTCAGCAAAGGTGTATGAGGAAATATTAGAGACAAGAATAAGGGAAGTGACAGAGCTGAACATGAGAGGAAGGCACTACGAGTATGGAAATGATTTGATTATGGCATTCCTAGATATAGAAAAGGCATACGATGGCATGGACAGAACAAAGATTTGGAAAGCTCTAAGACAAAAGGGTCAAGGAAGAGATAGTGTGTAGAGTGTAGAGCACATGCAAGGCCAACCAGAGCTGTGTGAAGAAGAGAGTGGTTCTGTATAAGTAATGGACTAAGTGCTCTTTCTAAGTGGATGCAATTAACGAAGAGGTGAAGAAGAAGATAGGAGAGGAAGGGATGAAGGCCCTGTTGTTTGCTGATGATTTAGTAATATGGGAGAACAGTGAAGAAGTACAGACAGCTTGATAGTTGGAATGAGGAAATCAGAAGAGCAGGAATGAAATTCAGTGCAGAAAAGAGCAAGGTGTTAATAACAAGAAACAGAACCAGAAATCAACCAAGAATAAAGATGGACACTGAAGAGTTGAGGGTAGTGGAGAGTTTCAAATATATAGGAAGCATAATTCAGAGAAGTGGAAGAATAGATGAGGAGGTAAACAGAAGGACAAATGGGTGGTGGACTATATCAAAGTGTGTGGACTACATCAAAGCATGCAAAGATTAATATGGAACAGGGATGTACCTATGAAATGCAAGAAGGTAACATACAACACATACTATGTGCCAATAATTACATATGGAGCAGAGACTTGGACAATGACAGAGAGAGACAAAAGAAAGATGCAAGCAGTGGAGATGAAATTTTTAAGAAGTATATTGGGGAAGACTAGAAAGGATAGAATAAGGAATGAGGAGATCCGACAGACAGTGGGAGTGGTGAAGCTTCAGGATAGGATAGATCAGGCACAGATGAGATGGTTCGGATACATGAAGAGGATGGATGCAGAAAGACTACCAGTAAGAGCTTACAATGCACAAGGAGTGGGAATAAGGCCAAGGGGGAGACCAAGACGTTGGTGGAAAGAGCAGATAGCGGAGATAGTTAGAAGAGGACAAGGTTGGAATACCATGGAAAGAGAGGAGTGGTGGGAAAAAAAGGAGAGGCTTGACTTCTATGTCGACCCAGCCAGAGGCAGGAAACGGCAAAGGATGATGATGATTGTTGATGTTTCAAAACTGCAAACATGCACAATGAACAACATTTGTGAGACTCAAATGTCTATTACAGTAGATTAAAACAGAAAAGACAATTAGTAAAAACCTTAACAAATACTAACCTAAATATTCTGTATCATAGTATGCATACATTAGTGGAGCAGGTGACCTCCTGCTCTGGGCATATTGTCTCCCAGACTGAATGATGGCAGAACATATATCAAATATGTCTTGTTGAGGTATTAGTTCCTTCCCTAGAATTTTCTTTAACCAAAGTACTCCACACAGATATCCTGCTCTGCCAACGAAGAGCTCATCACCACCACTACGAAGAAAATTCACAGGCTTGCAATTTTGTGCAGCATCCGCATACATTTTGAAGTAATGATTTGCCTGGTCATTTTCACCTACAAAAAAGAACATAAATTACAATAAGGAAAGTCAACTACTCAAAATATACAGTCAACTGCTACAATAAATAACTGCCACCTTTATTCTTTCATTAAACCAACAATGAATACTGGTCTCCATGATGGCATAGTGGTAACGTCATCACTTTGTAATCAAGGTTCAATACCCATTGAGGTACATAGTGGTTTAGATTCTACTTAAAACTGTAGGTCCAGTTCTGATTAACCTATCTTTGCATAAAGTGGACTTAAAGAACAAATTTATTCTGAAGTACACTAATTGTAAATATACAAATTATGAAAACTGTGATACAGATTATTCAACTCAATTATACTTTATTAAATGGCAACGTGTTTTTATTACTACAAATAGAACCTGGTTAGGTTTCATTAGGGTAATATTTTCTTTTTTATTCGTGTGATGTACATAGAGTTGAGGTGGAACTTAAACTACTACTGAAAGTATTGATAAGTGGTAAACATAAGGAAAACTGCCAGACAGTTACCTTGATATACTATGCAGAATTCCGGTACTTTAGTATTATACGGACTACATCCAAATCATATTCTGCCAGATACGATTCCCACTTATGGAACCTAACCTAACCGAATGACTCATGTTTGCGAGGGGAATATAATTTAACGTAGACAAATGAGGCAGTCCGTATAATACTAAAGTACCAGAATTCCTGAATTCATTCCAGTACATAATGTGAATATTCCTACTGTTTCATGGGACAAGCTGAATGTCAAATAATTGTTTGGGTAACCTTTTCCTTACTTGCAGTAGAAAGAACCATGCAAAATAATGGCTTCAAAGAAGTAAAAAAATGAATTCCATAGTATTTACACAAACAGTCACATAGTACTGCAGGGCATGAAATTTCTAGTTTGAAATCAGTCGCCGGACTAAAATCACTATTTTATATTGATAAATAATAAATATATGAGCAATTATTAAAAAGTTAGGAATTAATGTTTGTGTAGCGCTGTCGTTCTGCACTGAAGTACCACTTATCAATCGCAGCTGCTGGGTCAAACTCTGACAGGGAAGGGGGGAGGGGTCCGTTTACGGAAACTCTGAGCAAATCATCCAGTGTCTCAGTCTTCAGAGAGTTCCGGTAAGTAGTCTTGAGTCTGTTGTGACAGCTGAAACCTCTCTCACATGAAGCTGTGCTCACTGGTAGAACAGCACAAAATGTCAAACTCTGGAGCAAATTGGGGAATCTTGCCAAACACTCTGCACTGTGGATCTTCTCCAGCATCTGATTCAAAGCTGGAGAAGAAAACAAAAGTTTGTATTCTGTCCAATCTGCTGACAGAACATCCATTTTCTCATTATAAAGGCTCGGGTTCAAGTATATGTAGAGCTTCTATATTTCATCTATCCCAAACTGAAGAATATTTTCTTTGGGAGGCCAACCCAAGGTGTCGAAAACATGCAGAGATGCAATCGCATCTGTTGATATAGATTGCAATCTTTCTGTGATGTACACCTTCGCATTGTTAATTACGTTTCCTCTAACAGTCAAACTCTCGCTCTCCGTTTTGAATGTTTGTGAGCTGCACATCCCTGATCTTCCCTGAAATGGATACATGGTCCAAGAAATCTTGTTCGCTTGGTCCAACATTAGATTCCAGGTCAGCCAAAACTGAAATACAGTGTTCAATTCTTATTTTCAGAGATGAAATCAAAAGATTCTTATTTTGTAGTGCAGGCTTAAAGGGTTCAATTTCCTGTAGAAATCCAAAAGGAAGTACAGAAGCTTAACAAATTTAAATTGCTTCAAACTTTTCGCAAATCCTTAGCTTTAGCACCATCGTTGTATTTTCCATGGGCCATGTGTTCAAGATGGGTCACAACAGCTTTCCATGATTGCAAGAGAGCTCTTACTGCACGTTCTTTGCTGGCTAACCACCTAATAGTGTGGATATCACTGAGTTTTAGAATTTCTTCTATAACTTCTGCCGTTTCTCTCAAGAGGTGAACTCTTGAGGCGTTTTTGACACACATTTGAAACAACGAAATTTTAGTCGTCAACCCAAAACTTTTGGTCGCCAATGGCGACCTGGCGACCGGAAATTTCGTGCCCTGTAGTACTGTATCAGTCCAAATGTCAGTTCCATATTGTGAACATAATCTGAACAAGCAATATTTCATGCACTTCACAAGTTAAGATACCTTCAAAGAGGAAAACCCTCAACCCCCTCACACACACAGTAACTTATGTTCAGGGTCACATTTCTACAATAATATTTCCACCCAAATATGCTATTTCAGGAGGTACAAGTACTGTGAAGCTAACAGTAATATTTTCCCCCTCTGCATAAACCACAAACAAATCTCATTTCATATTTTCTTACAATTTTACAAGATGTTTACTCAGCCAATCCCTTCAGAGAAGCATCAAAGAATCCAGCAGGTAACTCAGGTAAATCTGCAGAAAGTTAACAAAGATATTGAGAATACTGCAAATAAGTGTGGAAGTAAGTTTGAAATTCGGAGAAACATATTTCAGCATTCAAAGATGCACAAAGTGTTAATTTTGTGAGGAATTATTTCATGAAAAGTAGGTTGGGTGCCTGTCTAAAGCAGTGCTATGACATGAAAAGTGTGAAAATTCCTACTAAATCTAATCTACTTCGATTGATTGATTTGCTTTACTTTGCTTTTTGTGCCACTTTTGGCTAATTTGCGAAGATGAGGATGAGTGATGATATGATGAAATTGATGAATGGACACTCACAAACATCCATACCCAGGCCAGGATTCGAACCTGGGATCCCTGGCATTGTACGCGATGTGCTAATCTACTTGGAGTATGTAAATAATAACACCCTAAGCCAGTAGGAGTGTAATTATTTTGCTAAGATCTAGTGTTTCGAAGAAAAAAGTTTTTTTTAATGGGTGCTTTTTCCATAAAAATTTAGATTTTGGGGAGAAAAATTGAAACTGTGGCCTATTTTTTGCTAAATGCAGCTAAGCTATTTCACTTGCAGATTCAGCTGTGAGTTTTGAGGTTTGTAACATCATATTTTGAAACTAGCTATAATAGTGTGGTAATGGTTTCAATTGCTTTATGATTTTTTTCAAATTCTCCTAGCAAGAAAACTAATTATCGTAGAATTTTGGCAATCATTGTCACACGAAATTTGAACATTCCTTAAAGTAATGAGCCTTGTTTGGATTTCGAAAAAAAATTATTTATATTGAAAAGAAACAACTTAAAAATCACATTACACAAGCATGCACGCTTCCAATGGACAATGTATTTTCCATTGACAAGCGACTGTAAGTATCGTAGACTAGTGGGAATTAATGTAGAAGTAAATCGGAACCTTAGTAGAATGCATTTAGGGACTTTATTTTAATGCTAAGAGAACCAAACCTGGCCATCCTAACCTAACTACAAAAGCATATATTGAACAAAATCTTAAATAATCGCTAAAACTCCGCAGTATGTGTTAACAGAAGTAAATTGAAATCGAACCATGTTAAAATTGCATTCGTAGCATGATGAAATCGCAATAAAACAAAAGGAACTCAGGTCAAATTTTATTCCCCTTGAAATTCATAATGAAACCAATGTTACAAATTCATATGTAAATCAAATTTTTGAACATTTTATTTGGATAATTTGAAGACAGCTATCCATCCAGAGAGAGCCGAAGGGAAGAGAAAGTTTGTTTGCTGGTGTACAGGCTCCACCCTCTTCTCAATAACATGAGATTGTCCACCCCTTTTGAGTGGAGGTGTTTATCCTTGAATCCCCGCTAGCCTATGATTTGTGCAAGTCATCTTATATGCCCTCAGATGTCACTTGTGATCAGTCAGGGTACGTTGTTCGCAATGTGAAGCGTGGCACATTTAATCTCAAGCAAACGTTAGGAATGACTTGTTTCACACAATAACTCTCTTTCTCAAATGAAAATAGAAATTTTGTTAACCGTGTGAAAATAAACTGAACTTCTTTAGGTGAGAACAGGTAGCTAATGTTGTTAAATGCGTTGATTTGTGTTAATACAGTGCTTTCCATTTACTGGTAGCTTAATTACTATTGAGAGAATTGTTTTTGGCTTGCACTGTAGGCCCATGGAAAAAAATATAGCAATTTTATGGTCAAGTTCACTGTGCATTCATTATTTTTGTTTACACTGTGGTACAGTAGTTTTGTTATAGATGGACAATCTTAGTTTACACTAGTCCCTAAATGTTGAACCATTTTACAGTGGTAATAGTCACACTATTTATCATAACCATAATAGTGTTACTTTATCACTTTTATGTTTTTCTAAAAACTAGACCTATGCATTCTTTACCCTTTTCTTTCATTCATGTCTTTCATAATGTATTTTTAATTTGAATATATTTCATGTCCCCCTGGAGTTCAAATTAAAATGAGTCCACTATATTTGAAATCTGGGGGAAAAAATTGAATTACGGGCTTCCCCTTCTCTTTCTTCCACCTCTGTCTTACCACTCCAATGGCTTTAACATTCAACACTAACACCCCTGCTTTAAGGGAGAGAGAGACAATTTCCCCTAGGTCTTTCTCGCTGCTGCAGATGCCGATCACTTTTGCCAACTTCGCTATTTTGGAGCCAAATCTGGCTCTTTAGTGCACTTGTTTGGCTGTGAACTGTGGCACCTGTCCCACTGGTCCAGCTCACAAAGACCAACTTTTGCCATGAGTGTACATTTTGCATGTGACGTGATAGGGTGGCTGTGTCACCCTCCCCCTCTAACCTCCCCAGCTACTTTTATAGTGCCGTGGCTAAGGTGAAGATGAAAATATTGTAATCCGGGAATCCTTTATTTTCGATTTCATATGAGCATCAGTGGATTATTGAGATGGGCAATGCCGCCAAATCTAGAAATGAAGAATAAATTTAAACTTTAAAGCTATCAGTAAAGCAGCACTCCCACCTCTCTCACACCTAAAATTACCCTAGGAGGCACTTTATGCAGCCTTCGTTAATCTAGCTCCTTGAAAGTCATCCTTAGCTCTATTAATGGTACAATTTAGCTCTTTCATGCACATCAGGTTTGGCAACACTGCCAGGATGGCCTTAGGAGGCAAGGAGAAATGCATTAGACTTATGGGACCATTATTTTATTTGTTCTCTCTAGAATATCAAACATCCAATGACGTAAAAAAGTACATGGATGGAAAAAGGACACGTACTATATCACAGTAGTAGGAAAAGTCGAAACTACGATTTGATTAGCCGTAACTTGAAGATGATTTTCCGTAATGAATACATTGGATTCTGTAAATACTTATTAATCATATTTTACAAACATCGTGTCTAGCTTACTGGTACTAATTTACTATACATCGGACAGATTTCTTCATTTTTACACAAGAAACTACTTACGGTAATAACTTCCTGTAGCATTGTCTAACATCTGGAAGGTGTTTTGTGTGATGTGGGAATGTTTCATAGCGGAAATTCATGTTCTTTGTTGAAAATTAATTCTCCGACGGACAATAGCCTTTGGCACGTACACCCTGTAACATCATCATCACGCGTTGTGATTGTGTTTTGTTCATGTTCAATGGGTATCCAGTGTTTCGAACTGTCTGTGAATTTAATTGAACACGAGATCGTGAAGAAAGGAAAAGAATGTCGAAACTGTGGCAGTGAATGTAAGCTACTCGTTAGAAGGAATGGGCTGTGGGTATATGCCTAATATGACGTGTGAATGGAGGCGGGGCAGTGTTAGCGATAGGTCAATTACCCCAGGGACGGAGCCTGGAATCGGTGGGAAATTTGGACTCAAAAATTTCAAACGAAAATAATTTTTTAGTTTAAATTTCCCAGATTCTGGAACGGATAGCCCCAAAAACCATTCTCGGATAGCGCCACGAAACTTTACAATTTTCTTCGTAAAACAATGCGAAAAAGTTTAAAAAAAAAAAATATCAGATGAGCTTTGTTCACAGGTATTGTTTTGGGTTCCGAAGGTTGAAACACTGCATAATGAATGAAAATCGACAAAACACAAGCACGGTGCGCGATTATGTAGGAAGGTGTTCGCGCCATATTGTGTCTCAGGCAAGCGAACAGATACGAGAAAGAAGTAATCGTAATGTGAAAAATTGCAATTACAATACACCTTAAGGAATGTTCCGCGAAGCAGATAGGTAAGTACGAATGTCAAAAATTGACGAAACGAAGAAGGTATAGGTGTCCGACGGATAGTAATTTTTTACCAAGTGTTTTTATTTTTTTTATTTTTAAATTTAGGTATTTTTCGGCGAACAAGGTTGCAACACTGCATGCACACTCCAACTCGACAAAATACTGGCACAACGCACGATGAACGGGTAAGCTATCGCCATATTGTGTGTGGAAATAAGGAAGAACAGTAAGTACTCGTTAATGTAAGAAATAGACATTATTTTCGTTAGAAATTCATTATTTCACCTAAAGAAATGTTCCGCAATGCAGAATAGTACGTTAGCAATGTAAAAATGTGTGAAATAAATGATTTATAGGTGTCTCACCTATAGTAAAGTAGTACCAAATTATCATCTTGCAATTTGAAGTTAGGCTTAACGTTAAATAGAAAACCCATTTAATGTAATACACAATCAATATATTTGCTACTAGTTCAATATTCTTACCTACAGATTTGAAGATTGCACCTGCAACTGCAAAAACTCCAGCATTTCCCAAGAGGAACGCTGATTTCTGCGATGGGTCATTTCTCACACGCTTGTCTTCCACATACTGCAATGCAGAACGAATGTACATTACCGCATAGTTTTGGAATTCTCCTCTCTGTTGTTCAAAATGCGGCGACTGACTCAATTTGTAGAACATATATGCTATTCCTCCGGTTCCCACATACAATCCTCCGTCATTATCTACGGTGGACGAAGGTGGCCTTCTACTTACGATAGTACCCGCAACTTGGTGAATTTTCACTTTCCAGTCCGCGGAAAGTATCTGAACTTGGCCTTGATAATCACTTAATGGATTCAAAAAATAGCGCTTTGGGTGAGACATATCGAAGGAATCGACAGTCAAGGATCCAAAAGATTTGGAGTTAATAATTGAAAACGCTGTTAAATATTCAAAACTCTTGATCCAGTTTCTACATCTAAAGTGAAAAGATGCTTTTAACATCGAAACGCCAAGAACAATTCATAATTTACAAATCAAAATAGACCTTCATTTGCGGTAAACAAACCGGTATTCAGTACATGTTAGTGGCGCACCACCATTTTTGATGCTCGTGCAGGATTGCCATATTACCGTACCATGTTGACGCCAGACTTTTATATTATTTCATAAACATCTATAAAATTTTTGAAAACATAATATAGCATACATTATAAGATCTGAATATTTTAATTATTCCTTATTATTCTCTTTGTTATTTTAAATTAGTTAGTCCTTTCATCTGGCACTCTTGATTTTTTCGACAATGCTGCTGTCTGCTGGACGACTTTGAAATGGAGAAATGATCCTACAATGAGTAATTCTGGGAATGTCAAGTGAATTGATGTTGATTTCCCTTCAGAGTGTTATTGTAGCTTGAAAAGCTATGAAACTTAATTGTGTATGATAGTTTATTTTACTTGGAGGACGCAAAAGTTTGAAATAGTGTATGGACCTTTGTTTTTTGTTTGCTAGTTGAAGACTGCGATTTCGATTGTATGCAATGGGGTCGATTGTGCTGAAGAGCTTGTCCGTTCTCTTAGGATTATTTTTTATTTTTGTGGGAACAATGAAAATAACCCCCAAAATTAGCAAAGACCTTCATAAAGATTTGGTAAGCAATCTTCCTTTAATTTTTGTTAATTTGTTAATGCACGTATTTTGTAGTGTTTTCACGTTTTCACACTGAATATGCTGGAACCGGGATGAGCGTTTGTCAGCAGAGGTATAGCCTTATTTTGCAGAACATTTTTATGTGTATGTAGTTTTAGTTTCCATTATAATATAATATTAACTTACATGCGGAGTTTTGAACGATGGAAATCATTCTTTTTCAACTGCGGTTAGCTAGGTGTTGGCGAGCTGCCTAGTTGGCTTGTGCACAAACACACGGTGACTGTTTAAGAAGTACCAGTGTAGAAAAGAAGTTATTTTAAAACTTGCTTGCAGAACAAAATAGAATGAAATGGAAGCTGCCAGAAGATAGAATACATGTCAATAGATATAAGGCATTATTTGAGAAATGTCCATGCCGTATACTACTGAATTATTTCCAAATTTTTGGTAGAGAATGAGAATCTATGTTTCACCAGATGGAATGTTGAAGGTTCGAAGAATGTGAGCGGGTAATTATGAACGCAGTGAATGCTGTTTATATGGAACTTACGTTGAAAATCGCGTCTCACCAAATGTGAATGCCAAAAAACTGTCGTTAATCATTGGAAGCTTAATTTGAAATGTTTGATGAACCAAATTGTTAACTCTTTCCCTTGCCACAAGGGCATTCATGCTACCATCTCACCGGTGTCCCCTATAAATCGGACTAGCCTGAAATACATGCATATGCAATTTATTTGAGAAGAAACATTTCATTTTTTAAATAGGAATTAACATTGTAAAAATAGCGTTTAGTAGTTTTTCCTTGTTAAGATTACTGAAACAAAACTTTTCAAGTGCCACACAATAGCTTGAACACACAGGACAAACAGTATTTTACAAATGACATTTTTTTTATCAACCAACCCATTTTCTAGTGGCAGAATCATTTTTGTTCTTACCTGGTGAAACATGCACCACTTTCTGAACTTTTTAGATCATCCTACAGGTGTTAGTTGCATTTATCAATAGTGGTTTACTGAGTTAAATTGCAGTGATGAAGCCCTTGCCATAGAAATGTCATCAAAACAACTATCCTGTTCTTCATCTTGTTTTTTTAAAATCATTTTCTCCACATAGACAAAGAGAGAACTGTTGGTACAGTGCTATCTGTCCAAGTAATTGGAGTATCAAACAGTGGGGGCGTGGTCACAGTTTTTCACTGTCACTGTGATCTGTATCCCTACTTATACAGGGTGGCCAAACTAAAAGAGGCCCCATGTCTTATAAACAACATACAGACAATTCACTCATTTATTGTATATACAGAATAGGAAAGTATTATTATGAAAAACAACGTACTGAACATTCAATAGGTCAATAGTTCACAGGAGGTGCTGAAAATGTTCACCATGAACCTCTATACACAACTCAGCACGTCTCAACATGTTTCTGGAAACTTTTGCCAATTCATTTGGTGTGATTTCCGCAATTGCATTGCGAATGTTTTTTTTCAACTCTTCAATTGTATGCAGGTTATTACTGTAGACCTTACCCTTTAAATTACCCCACAAATAAAAATCACAGGTCGACAGATTGGGCGATCTGGGAGGTCATAAACCTGCGGAAACTGTACGTTCTTCTCCGAAAGCTTCATGGACGTATGACATTGAAAACCGTGAAGTATGCGCCATAGCACCATCTTGCTGGAAAAATGCATACTCTCGTTCTTCATCCGTTAGCTGCGCTATGAATGGTTGCAACAATTCCGTTACATATACTTGCAAGTTCACACAAATGGGGCCTACAATCCGTAGGTCTGAAACAGCACACCAAACGCCTACTTTCAAATAATGCAGAGGCACCTCAAAGCATTCCCTGGGATTGTCTGTTGACCAATAGCGTGTGTTTTGAGAGTTCACATACCCGCTAAGGTGAAACCATGCTTCATCTGAGTGGAAGTAAAGATGAGGATCCAGATAACCATCAGCACCATTCACAATAGTGTTGTCGTTGTCCGTAATCCGTAGGTTTTAATGCTTGCATCACTCTTACTTTGTATGTTCTGGCATGACGTTCGTTCGATGTTTAGTTGGGAGGAGAGACATCTAGTTGGTTTCCGTGGACTCCTTACCATAGCCTCGTGAACACGTTCAGTATTGTCCGGCGAACAAACTGTCTTTACACGGTTACGTTTGGCGTTAGCGACTGAACCTGTTGCTCTAAATTTCGTGATCAATTTCTGCACAACACTTTTCACAGGAGCAGCTGTCTCTGGATATTTTATCGTGAACCTTTCATTTACAGTTTTAAACGATTTACATCCGAAGTACGTTTCAACAATGAACACTTTGTTTGATTGACAAAGGCATTCTTCAGCACTTCACAACATGCTTCAAACCGACTACTGACAACACAGCACTGATCACTCAACCGCTGCTCGACATCACGTGACACCGCTTGAGCGCCACCCTAGCGGTAAGAAATATCAACACGTCATCACGCAACGTGCGAAAAAATTTCCTGTAACATAAATGCAGCTCTTACTTGCTTAATGTTCTTTTTATATCACGTATGTATATCTTTTATCTTGGCCACTCTGTATCTTTGTGTTAGAACTAGAGTTGGAAGTGGTTAAAAAAACAGCTTTTGTTTAATAAAAAAAAAGTTTTTTTTCCGTAGCATTTTTGGTTGAGCATTTTTCACCTTTTCCCCCAAAGGTGTGTAAAAATCAATTAAATACATGACTTGGCAGTAGTGTTCTTTTTCTGTGGTTTTAGTTTATCTCTACTGTAAAAACATGCTCATATCTAAATTTAAAATGAAACTTGCCATATGGAATTCATCTGCATTGGTTTTAAAAATGCCAACTTTTGGCCCAAGTTCCTTTTGTTTTATTGCGATTTCATCATGCTACGAATGCAATTTTGGTACTACTATACTATAGGGGGTGACTGACACCTATAAATCATTTATTGCACACTTTTTTACATTGCTAACATACTATTCTGGAATGCGGAACATTTCTTTAGGTGAAATAATGAATTTCTAATGAAAATAATGTCCATTTCTTTCATTTACAAGTACTTACTGTTACTCGTTATTTCGATTCTGTCACACACATTATGGCGATAGCGTACTGGTTCATCGCGCGTTGAGAGTGTTTTGTCGATTCATGCTGTGTTGCAACCTTGTTCACCAGAAAATATCTACTTTCATGCCCGGATTTGAAATTATGCTAATACCTCTCAAACCATTGACGTTAGCCTCACAAACCATTGACGTTAGCCTCACAAACCATTGACCTTAGCCTCACAAACCATTGACGTTAGCCCCACAAACCATTTTCCGTTAGGTTAGGCAAGCATAGTTAAAAAAAAAAATTAAAAATACTCGACACGTCATGTTATAGTGAAAATACGGCGAGTTTGAAACACTGACTACGGGGTTTATGTCATCTAACACACGGAACATTGTGCTCTCATGCAGAAAGCAAATGGCGGCAGCAGAAACAACATGTCGGACACAGATTTTCGCAGAAAACAACATGCATTTGCATTAAAATGGATCAAAACTACATTCACGAACTTCCACAATGCTACAGAAAATGATTTGCGTGAGTACTTTCTCCTGTTAAAAGTAAGAAATCCGTCACCCTTACAGTAAAGTGTTACCGCAATTTTTACATGGTTTGATTTCGATGTACATCTGTTAACTTACGGTTTTGTTCAATATATGCTTTCGTGGTTAGGTTAAGCAGATTAGGTTTGGTTCCCTTAGCATTAAAATAAAGTCCCTAAATGCATTCTACTAAGGTTCCGATTTACTTCTACATTCATTCCACGCTTCTACTATATTTACTGTCGCTTCTTGACGGATAATATCTAGTCCATGAGAAGTCCATAAGGTAATTTTCAAATTGTTTTTTTTCCCCCCAAGATAAATAACTTTTTTTGAGTCCAAACAGTGCTCATTACTTTAAGGAAGGTTCAAATTTCGTGTGACAATGATTTCCAAAATTCTACGATAATTAGTCTTTGTGCTAGGAGAAATCATAGAACAATCTGAACTGTTACCCAACTTTTTGAATGGGCAGTTTTTTCCAACTGATATATTCATATTTCAATAGGCCTATTAAATATATACATATCCGTTCTGCACTGTACCCATGCGGTCTAAGGTGTCAGGCTTTGGGCTCGGGCTACTGGACGCGCACAGGTTCAAGTCTCATGTTGGGAAACGTAACAACTTTTCTCCTGAGATTTCAGCCTGTGTATGGGACCGGTGGCCACCCACCATTGTGAGGAAATTGGGCAGCTACAAATTAGTAGCGTAACCAGGGACGTAGCTAGGTTGATCAGTTTGGGGGGGCCCAAACATAAGATTTTTTCTATCAAACTATTATAAATTAACAAACTATTTATACACCATATAGGCCTATACTGTATACATACATTATATATGTATGTGTGTGTGTGTGTGTGTGTGTGTATATATATATATATATATATATATATATATAGAAAAGGAGCAAGGGCCTCCTCGGTGGCGCATGGTAGCATCGTCGCTTTGTAATCAAGGGGTTCTGGGTTCGATACCCGGTAGATGCTCATGTGGTTCGGATCCAACTTTACACTGTAGAATCCCGATTAGCCGTACTGTGTATAAAGTGGACTTATAACACCAACTCAATCAATCAATAAATTGGAAAGGAACATCATTTTCTTCTGGACCCAAACAGTCTACGGATATACTCTCGCAAAATCCACAGCCATTATTCGGGAAACTAAATGCAGAATGAACTCATTAGCTTAATGGCTGATACACCAAGAACAATGTTATTAGTCTTTAGATTTGTAAATTTGCAGGAAGAAAATTGAGAAGTAGATAAAACCCCTTTCAGTGGTTTTAGATATAAAGTGCTGGAACCAGGTTTATAAGTATTGGCAACAGTGCAAATATGAAATGTGTGCGTAATGAGTTCAAGCTAGGCATCTCATGTATACAGTTCATACCGGAATCGAATCCGGTACCTCTTAGTTCAAGGGCGGGCCCGAGTCTTCTATGGCTTCTGATTGTTCACTTGGGAAATGATGACGATAACAAATTATATGCACACGTCTAATTTCTTAAAATTAATCTTATTTATGTGTGGAAAACTGAATATAAGATGCCACTGGATAAAACAAAGTTCCCACATGCTCAAATAATTACGCTCTCGTCTTTCGTTCGGTAGGTTCAACAACCTGCCCGGATTCGATTCCCGATGGAGGCACATAGTTTTTCAGATCTCACTTTAAACTGTAGGCCTTACTGTGCATAAAGTAGACTTAAAACACCAGTTCAATTAATAAATCAATCGAAAGGTTCAAGGTCCGATCGCTGGTGGTCAGGCCGGTAGCCAGAATTTGATTTCGGAAGGGGCTTATCCCTTATCGGCAACCATCATCTAAAGACGAAAAGGTTGGGGGCACTGAGGATGAATTTCTTGGTATATTGCAACTAACCATATACAAGATGTTTAATCCTGTTCATGAAGTAAATTTAATTACTACTACACATTATTAAAATCAGATATTTGTAGGATTTCGGGAAAGGACTGCAGCCCCCGAGCCCCATCTCTGGGTATGTGCCTGCTTGTATTAGTTCTAAAATTTCTGTGCTGTTCCAACATCGTGAGGACAATTTGGGAAGTACTTGAAAGCGATATGGAAGCAAATTCTGCTCTCAAAACTATGGGTCTCGATGTGATGACCACGCGCAACCGAATGAAAGAACTCTTCGCAGTCCTTGTCCCTCAATATTAATTTTACTGACTAATTGTAATTTTTCCTCGGCCTCCTCGATGACGCAGTGGTGACATCATCGCCTTGCAATCAGGCGGTCCTCGGATCGATACCCGGTGGATGCACATAGTGGTTCGCATCCCCGATTAGCCTTACTGTGCATACAGTGGACTTAAAACACGAACTCGATAATTGGAAGGTTTTAGAAGAACTAAACATGGCTTTTTATGCATCATACAACTTTGCTTCTTTTCACCCTACTTTTACAGTTTTTCTTCCTAAGAATTCCACTCAGTATAACACGCTACGAAACCAGAGGTCCAAGGTTTGGACATTAGACAGGTATGGTTGTATCATGTCTGTCCCATCACCATTCCTTCGGCTAATCATTCATCCTCATCGTCGCATTTAACCCAAGAGGTAGAAAAGCGGCGTAATATAGAAATATATAAATTATTGATTTGGTTTATTTTACTTCGCTTTTCTGACACTTTCTAGCTAATCGTGAAGATGAAGATGATGTGAAATTGATGAGAGGACCATCATAAAGAACACACGTCCAGTCCGGGATTCGAACCCAGGACCCCTGGCATCGTAGTGCACATTGTTAACCACAGCACAACAAATAGAAACAGAAAATGCTTGATAAGTAATTTGCTTCTCCATAACTCATGATTATATTATATAAGTATTATTCGCTGTGTTGATTGATGTGTTGTTCTCAGTCCATTTTATGCACAGTAAGGCTAATCGGGACTGGACCTGTAGTTTAAAGTGGGATCCGAACCATTTGTACATCCACCGGGTATCGAACCTGGGACCAACTGATTACTAGGCGACGACGCTACCACTGCGCCATCGGGGAGGCCCCTATTCGCTGTATTACTAGGGGTTAATTATATTTGTATGTCTAGCCAACCTAGCCACCTAAGCAGCAGCAGCTTCCGCATTTGCAGGTGGAGGCTAAATGAAGAAAAATCACAGAAAGTCAGAAAGATATACAAATTTTGTAACATAATGCTCATAGAGCCTGCAGACGGCTGTAAAAACAATTGCTACATACCTAGTTTCCTTCCTTAATTGAAACGTGGTTTATCCTTCATTATACATGAGATCAACCACCCTGGGAGTCGAACCCAGGATCTTGTGTGTTAGTCAGACTCTCTTTTAGAATGCCAATATGTTGGATATTTGGTCGATCAGTCGATCCTGATCCATTGTCTCCAGAGGAAGACAATCTGGCAGCTTCTCATTCGACATTTTACTCGCGATGTAGGAAAACGAGATCACAAACACTTCGTGATGCTATCTTCTAGCGTTTACAGAAGTTTACACCACTCGGACCACAAATCCTACATCAAACCATCTGACAGATATCAACTGTCCACCAAATCAACAGATGAACCGACCGCTTCGATGTTTCTCCGAATTTTCAGCAAGTGGCCTTTCCCTCCTTTGCAGGGCAGGTAATTAGCAGGAGGGTTGAGTGCATGTGAGAAGAACCGCTATGTCATTCATTCCCGCGCCGAAAAAGGGACAAGCAATAGAATTCTGTTCTTGGAATTTGAAACGCATGGGGATATCTTTTCTGAACCATAAAATAATTAACCCAGAAAGTTCTAGCCACCCGTAGCTAAATCCTCCTGTTTGTCTCTTCCTTTCGGCGCCCATGGTGCCAGTGCAGGGCCAGATGAAGAGAAAGTGCGGGTTTTGGGGGGATCCTGGGTCTGGTGTGCAGCAGGGAGGAAAAGTGCATTTTCAATAGGTCTCAGACTTCCCTGACCGGGGCGGACCACAAAACCATTAACTGTATCCCCTCCCAATACATCTGTTTGTGTTCAACAAGCAAGAAAGAGGGAAATAGGAAAGAAATGCCTTGCTTGGGTTCTTGCTACTAAAAATTGAAGAAGTGTTTCAAACTGCAAGCAAAAGTTACTGAAGAATTATTTTGTAATATTGTCATCAAAGTAAAATTTCCAGCAAATACAGAATAGTTTCCCGGGGCCACGTGGACGTTTGCCGGGGCCGGTGCCCCCATGTGCCCCCCCCCCTAACGATGTCCCTGAGCGTAACCCAGTTACGGAAACCTATAATAAGGACTGAGAGTTTGTTGTGCTGACCACATGCCACCCTGTAATTGGTTGGATGATCGCCTACCTGTGCTGAGACATGTGGGAGTGAGGCCAGCAGTCAGTAAGTAGCCTTGGCCCCCAAGTGCTATTGGGCCAGTGGTTATTATTATGATATACATATCCACATAACTAGAGTAAGCCTTGCTACAGGTGAAGTTTGGGCTCCGGTGCCCTATTTTACACCCTCGATTTCAGGCACATTTCAAATATTTTCGTGAAAATATTTAGTTCCTCATAACAAACATTGTTTGCAAATAGCATGGAAGTTAATTTTTTAGATCTACGTGCTACGAAACTTACGTTTTTTATGAAATTAAAATTCCTTGCGTAACGTCAAAAAGGTTTTTCAGAACTTCTATGGTGGCGAATGATGGATTCATGTCACAGGCGCAAGTCTGATTTTTTCTTTTTCTTCTTATGTTTGACTTGTGCAATGGGAACATTTGCGATTGCAATATGTTATTTGTGTGATATATTGGCGGATTAGACATTTCAGACATTGGATTTCATTTAAGCGACTTCAGAAATTGGAAATAATTATTTCTTTTTGGCAACTGCAGGCCATAAAGGGGAGGGTTGTTTTTTCTAAATGACTTGTGGGATGGGTATAATTTGCGACGTCTTATTTTTATGATGGGAAGAGAGTGGAGGGTGGTATTCTGTGGAAAAGGACAACAAGGACTTTCAACGTAGGAGTTACTTCATTTTTGGACTTACAAATTGAACTTCGACCCGCAATTCAGTGCCTGGCCTTGGTAAAAAAGAGGTAAGTTACCTTCTTAGGTTTAATTTTAGCCTTCATTTTTGGTATCTTCATGTGTCAATGCGGAAAGCAGTGAGAAATAGTGTTGGGGGCAGGTGACTCAGGCCAATTTCTAACATGCCTTTAAAAGGGACACTATAGATAAAGGCGTGGCCATGGTAGCGGTAGGGGGCGGTAAGTCAATTACCCCAGGGGCGGAGCCTGGAATCGGTGGGAAATTTTGACTCAACAATTTCAAACGACAAAATCTCAACTTTAAACGGCTGTACAGTCGTAAATACTTCTTTCCGCACTCCAGTTTTTTTTTATTAGGATCACATAATCTTCACAATGAAAGAAAAAAAAATGAAAATTTGAGGGTGTAGAATAGGGTACCCGACCCGAAGTTTGCAGCAGGTTTATGTATTAAGCTGCATGAGAACCACGCCAGTCTTGCTTCAGCCGCTAAGCTGTTCCATATCACAGACAATGGGAAAATCTGCAGTATTGCCAACCACACATCACATCAAAGCCCGTTCATTCATGTCAAATGGAATGTATTTTTGCTTGTTTTTGTCTCCTGAACCATACAATTTTTAAAAGACTTTCTGTGCCTAAATTACATAATAAATGTGACATTGCTTAATATAAATCACAAAATATCTTCGATACATGAGGTAATGTTTGTGTATGTGGCGACTATGCAAGAAAAAATGTAAAAGCAGATGACAGGCTCCTCTTGAATTTAATGGTGCTTATTGTTTTTGGTTTAGAAATAAATAAATTTATGAAAAACTTGGTTGCATTGTTCCCAATAAATCCATTACTATAAGACACAAGCACTTCAAGTTTATCTCTCTCAGACACACAAAAAAGAATCGTGATTTGTTATTCATGATATTTACAATGCAGTTACTCTGTTGGTTTCAGTTCGTGAATCACTTCACTGAACCAGGATTCAAATCTTAGGATGTATATTTCTTGGTGGTAATCACCCTCCCCTTTCTTTTCATGGAACAGTGAACATGCATCTTCAACAAAGCTTTCATTGCTGGCAATGTATGAAACAATAAGCCTGTCCCCCTCCTCCTTCGGTTGCTTCAACCAAGTGCTCAGCCATTGAATGAAAGCCTGACAGTGGTGTTGCAAAGTGGTAACCTCCCACTTTATACAGTGTACTCCCCACGTTGACGCACGTCTCATTCAAATAATAAACATGTTTCTTCTCACGGCGATATCTTGTAATACCACGGAGATCATTGTGTAGCCAAAAAAAACAACCATTTCCTCCTAGACCCAAACTGAGACAGTTCATGCACACATTGACGGCAATTCACTCTCACTTGGCCGACAGTTGAAGGTTCATTGCGGCGATGATAAACCTCCTGCACTTTCTTCTGAATCAGTTGCGTGGATAAATCATTAAACACCACCATTCTTCAATGGCAGGGACCTCTTCTTGCCTGATGTTTTAATATTACACTTTAAAAAGAAAGAAAGAAAAAACACCACTCTTCATTGCTTAAGTGGAATATTTGCTGACATCTGTCAGCACTGGAGTTATTTTCATCACCTCACACCTTGTTTTATTTTGGTCTTGTTGCCGTAAGGAGGAATATACATTTGAAAAACTCGGTTGACTTTGAAGAGCTTTTCCCTTCTGATGATGCCCAAAATAACACTTAGGAAAAATCTCGCGCTGAACAGGAGACCTCGATTCAGCACTGTAAAGCACGATTAAATAGCAATGAATTACTATAAACATATGTTTAAAATGGTGGAGTGTGCAACACTGTTTCCACGTGCTCAGCAACATGTTCCAGTTCCCCTCAACTGGCTCTTGAGCTTCGTGTTCCTTGTGCACAACCTGACTGCCCAACTGGCAAATCTGCAGTTCCAAGTTTGTCTGCTCAGTGATGGCAACCGATCAAGTCCATACCTGCTAATGTATGTATTATTTTGTCTATATATTACAAATTAGATAACTGGCTTGTAGCAAGTATACAGTTATGTCCAGTGACGTGCGGTGATGTCGACACTTGGGGTAGCAATCAGTGGCGTGCCCAAGGGAGGTTGGTGTGGGTCATAATCCCCCTCCCCCTTCAGGGCCCAGTATTCCTAAAAATAGAACGTCAAAGAAAGGAAAGGATTGAAAAATGATGAAGGACTACTGAAAAGAAGCACGTGTTAATCCCACCCACTTTTGAAAATCCAAAACACGTTGATTTGACTATTAAGCCAGAGATCCCGGGTTCGAACCCCAACCTGGGCATGGGTGTTATTTGTGTTTGTCCCTTCATCAATTTTATCATATCATCTTTGACGATTAGCCAAAAGTGTAAGAAAAGCGAAGTAAAACAAACCAAATGAAACAATCAATCAATGATTTGATTTATGCTACTTAGCGTCGCAGTCACATTTGGTTAATCGCGAAGATGGTAATAGCTACAATTAATGAAGAGACAAACACAAAAAAACACCCATGCCAAGGTCGGGGTTCGAACCCGGAACTCCTGGTGTCATAGCGTGCAGTGATAACCACTACCCTGCGGTTGGTTGATTTGGTGTTTAAGTCCACTTTATGTACATAAAAGCTAATCGGGACTGACTGGACCCACAGTTTAAAGTGGGATCCAAACCACTATGTGCGTCCACCTTGTACCGATCAGGGGCAACTTGCACTCCCCCACGGAGGTCGGCAACCAAAAAAGATGAGTGGAAAGCTCTAACTATTCGGATACTTGGGTATCGGTAAAGCAAACTGCGTATTTACTCAGTGGTACGTAAATTTCAATTGGATTTTTGAAACACCATATTTGCATATGATTAACGTTTTTCCAAAAATTTTGCATTGGTTGATTTCCCTCATTTCTTCATCTCACGATCTCGTTACTGAAGGATCCAGGCTCGATCCCTCGCATGTGCATGAGTGTTCCTTTGTAACCACTTTTCATCCGTTTAATTTAATCAAAGTTCATCGTCATGGCAGAAGTTAGGTAAAGTGATGGAAAGCAACGCTAAAGAAAGGAAAAAGAAAATACAAATAATTCCTCCCAATACATCTGCAGGGCACTGTGAAATCAGGAGTCCAGAGTTCTCTGTTTGTGATTGTTCCTCGTGACTTCCATAAGTTCATTAGCTACTTATCGCTGGAAGGTGGCAAAAATTAAATATATTAGAAGGGATGAACAGGTAACAAGACACACTTTTTTGTAGTTTCTTCAACAATATTCATTTGGATTTCTTAGTTCTGGGATACATTTTACATTCCAAATTATTTCATTATTCACTGCAGAGTACAACACATAGGAACAAGAATGCGTGCTCGTCACGGGTTCGAATCCCGGCCTGAATTTTTCTTTGTGAGGTCCCTTCATCAATTTCATTATATCATCACTCATCCTCATTTTCGCGATAACCAAATGTGGCAGAAAGGTAAAGTAAAATAAATCAAACCAACAACAACAATTAGAACGCACGTTTTCTTGCCCAAATTAATGCATCCGTATTTATGACTGTTTAGCTTACCCATTTTTTTTAATGGAGGCCAAATTATTAGTATATTTAAATAAAACACTACTAAAACGAGAGCGAGAGAGAGTGTTAGCAAATATTTGTTATTTTATCATTATATATTCCATATTTGAAAAAAAGAAAAGAAACCATAACATTTTTGTCTGCACATAATACACGTACGTTCCCATTTATATACAAATAAACCTACATCCCATATTATACATACATATTGTACAACGTTGAAAAGGTTGTGTAAATACAGAGAACATAAGTACTGCAGAAAATGTTCCCCTGAGTTCTTTAGAGGATTTACAAAGGAATTGAAGGGAAACCTATCCCCTATCTGTCCTATAGGAGATAGACTGGGGGACCTGAAACCACGGGCTTTTAACCATGGGAGCGGGGGGCGAGGTGGCAAGGGAGGTACAGGCAGAAATCTTCCCTTTCGCTTCGGGCGGTTGTCTATACCTGGAACTGGTAAGGTGGAAGAAGAGCCAGCTAGGGTATCCAGCCTTTCCAGCTGATCACATCGAGGGATGAGAAGCGCATGGAAAGAAGTGTTGCATATGAACTGAGGCTTCAAGATAATAAATATTGTGATTTGAAAATAATTAGAGAATTGAGATTGATTGATCTATCTCTGCTAGACTAGCTACTCCTCAGTGCACGTCACTGGTTATGTCTAAATAGAACCTGTCTCAGCGGAACTATATTCTGCATGCACATTTGGGTCTATATATGTGAAAAGTTGCTTCAAACTTCACCTGTCCACTTCAGCTTAGTTTTGAATATTTCTTATAAATAGAATCTATTTGTATGATGTGTTTATCAACTTTTGAATTTGACATACAAACATGCACATCTTTTGAAAATCTAGTATCAAATCTCTTTACATTTGTATTCAGCAAAATATATTTGTATTCTGGCTTTTCAGTATATCATGTATAATTTGGCCAAATGGCCCCAGTCCTGGTCACGGAGCAAGTTGTGTTTTGTTTTGACTGCCTAGTAGTTTTCAACCTTTGGAAGATCACAGCCAAGTAAATTAATTTCTTAAAATTTGATGCCCTGGTACCAACAATTTTACTCGTTAATAAAGTTAATTAATTAATATGCACCCTTAATTAATATTAAATATTAAAAATAAATTATGGAATAATCATAAGGAGTAATAGTTCAATTGAGTCTGACAAATATAAAATTACATTTAAATTAGTTGTCATCCAGTGGCTGTTAAGAAACACTGGCCTAGTGCATTGTGGCCTTAAAACTGAGGTAGAAGCAAGTAAGAGTGACAGGAAATGGCAAAAGAGTCCATTTAAGAAAATGAGGTTTTTTTTTTTTTCAGAAAGAAAATTATTTATTGGGTAATTATTACCAGACCTACAGTTTGAAATGGGATCTAAGCCACTGTGTATCCACTGTGGATTGAACCTGCTATCCTTTGATTACTACAAGGCAACATCATTAATTTGTGCTTCTCAAAGGTCCATTCATATTTATAAAAGAACATCCAATCAAAGAGCCGGCATTTTCCAACAACAGTACTCACAATTTGTTCTCTGCACTCTGCAGACTAAATCAAATCTTAACGTCCCATGAGGTAGCAGATGTTATGTATTAGAGAGCATTCAGACAGAAGTGACATGCAACAGAGAGGTTCACATTGGAGTGACAAGGGCCTTTTTAGTCTATTAGCAAGCATTCAACATGCATGCACGAACACGACAGAGGCAACACAATGAACGCCAGTGAAAAAATGGCCAAGGCCAAGTAATAAGTGATACCTGTGGAGCTTATCATGTCGCTTCGGTCTGAAAGCTTTGTGAAACAAATAATAGGTATTCTTCTGCATGGTGTTGTCAATAGTAAAGGTTTTTAATTCTCCTGAAACATATAATAGTTTGATATTAACATTTGTTTCATATTTTATGACATCAAAATTTACTTTGACATGAGAGGCTGACAGAGTGGTTAACACAGCATCCTATGATGCTAGGGGCCCCGGGTTCGAATTACAGTCTTAACATGGGTGCTCTTTGTGAGTGTCCTTTTACCAATTTCATCATGTTACCACTCATCCTCATCTTCGTGATTAGCCAAAAATGGCAGAAAAGCAAAGTAAAATGAACCAAATTAATCAGTGTCCTACAGTTGGCATTTCCTGTGAAAAGGGTAGTGCTAAAATTGCACGGAATGCAATTTGCACCCTTGCATTTGACATCTTGTTAATATGCAGTTCTGCAGTACTGACTTTTAAATTCCATCCACCACCACCTACTTGCCTCTTACTGTTCTTGGCTGAAGAAGTGTGCTTACGGTCAGCTTGTTCCGCAAAATTGTAGGCAAGGATGTGAACCTGCTGACTAGTAAGTCCAAACCCTAACCCCTGCATCTTGTTGATGCATCGAGCAATTTTCGGTTCCTGATCTGAGGATAAGCAAATGGGATTCCTGGCGTGGGTAAATTCATTTCATTGCCTCTCATATCACTGTTCTGAATCCACCATTTCAGTGATGAACAGGGAATGTTCATTTAGCCTCTTAATATATGCACACGCTGTCACCATGACCATTACCATGGATTGACCCCTGAATACGAGATGCATTTTAAAAGAAAGGCATCAAACAAGAAAGAAAAACCTGTAGCGAGACTGTATTACAAACACGTACATATCCACTTCATTTTTCAACATAGTAACCATTATTTTCCAAGCACTTTTGGTACCGTAGAACAATGTTTTTTATACCTTCTGCATAGTGCACCTGCTGGGAGTACAGCCAATCCAACACTACCATTTTCAATATATCAATTTCATCAGATCATTGAGGTGCAGGAAAATGTGATAGTCATTAAGTGAAGGTCCGGACTGTTCGAGGAGTGATCAAAAAGTTCCCATCCAATCATCTAGAGAGTTAGGGCATCAGTGTGTGTGGTCTAGTGTTGTCATGGATAATAATAGTTCCTGAGCGCAGCATCTCTCATCATTGTTTTGTATGGCTCGTTTTGTTTTGATAGTGTTTCACAGTGCGCCTGCAATGTGGTTGTTTTGCCCAGGTCCATGAAATCCACCAAAGCACACCTTATCGGTCCCAGAAAACAGTTGTCATGACCTTTTCTGCAGATGGAGTTTGCTTGAACTTTTTTGCCTTTTTTGGGTGTGAACGCACACCATGCTCGGACCATATGCTTCACACAATCCACGGTGTAGACCATATGTGTGTATGAAATTATATTACGTGTTTGGTCAGGACTACAATTGGCAATGCTGCTCTCAGCCTTTTGTCTCATCTTTGTACTCCTGCAGCAGCACTCCAGTTTCTCTAGTAGCACTTGATTAAACTGCATAGGAATTTGGCCTTGAGAGGTTTTATCTACAGGGTGAATCAGAAAGGTGGCTACATGTTTGCTCATATGGTGTATTGACATCGTTTGATTTACAAGGAACGGAATAGTGGCATTTACCGTTTCACGTTTCATTCATGTGGACATGGGCACCGGGAGGGTGTGTGTGGGTTGAATGGGCCCCTAGAAATTGGTATTGTTCATTTCAATTTACAAAAAGCAGAAACATTGTTATTTTTAATGGTGATAAGAAAATTAAACTTCAGTTAGTTATTATTCGAACAGGATAATAAAAGTAAAAACTGCATTAGATTGGAAATATTGAATAAAAATACAGGAACCTGGTTGTATTTCCATATTCTGCCATTTAATCCAAAAAAGCTAAATTGCTCCACTGTTTTCAAAGTTCCAAAAAATATAGTTTTAGGTCACACAACATAATCTTATGAGTAAAATTTTCCCCTAACTTTTGCAGCCTTTTCTTGAATCAGGTATACAAAAGTTAAGAAAATGCAATGGCTGAATTTCAGTACACTAACTGTATGAATTGTAAAAATAAATAAATTGAAATAACATTTGTGCTGGATATTCACTCATCTGTTTGATCTAGTACTAAACTACTATTATAAAAAAGAATATTAATAAGTTTTATCATTGGCCAAACCTTCCTTGCAAAAATTTCCGGCCATGCCTATGCTTGTGCTTACTAACGTATCAATTTCTGTGGGCTAGCGGTGAATGCATCCACGATTATTTCAGTGGTGGCTGCATGAGTGCAACTATGAGATCTACTGTGATGTTTTGTTGTATTTAACTTCCTGTTGGTATGAGCCGTTCCCCTGATTTGTCATTGGTTGAATGCATTAACGTTATATTGAAATCACATCTTGTTAGTCTCACAGCCTCACTATGGTTTCTGGAGGCAATTGCTCATGATGTAACAATATCTGCTCCATGCTGCTGAACACTTTCTTTCATTGACGTAGTCAATGTTGTACTTCTGGCATGCGAGGCCTTCATGTAAAAGATATCTTTCGAATGTTACTATTTCGTTCAGGGTAAATCAAGTAGTGTGATCACACCATGTAATCAAACGTGCAGCAAACTTTCTGACACTTTGTACTTGGAGCAGGTCCGATCTGCATGTACAAGCCAGGAATACTTTATGGAGCATATAGAAAAGCATTAAATTTTGCAACTTGCCTTTGACTAGTGAGATTGGGTCATCCCTGAAGATTAGAATGAAGTTTGCTGTCAATATTTTCGATGCCATCCAGAACTACGAGAAATGGAAGCTTGTTCTGGACTCGAATCTGGGTCTCTGACATCGTGTGCCATTTTTCTACCTAGCTAGCATCCCAGCTCTAGGTAATGGTTCCAAATGTTCAATTTTTTTTTTACTTCCAGAATTGCAAAATTTTAGAAACTATTGTTACAATACATTTGTACTTTGTTGAAATTAATTACCTCTGTTCCAAAAAGTGCAATTTATCGGCAAAAAAAAAGACGTAAAAAGTACCTTACACAAGCATCTGCGCTTACCATCGACAAAGCATTTTTCGTTCAGAGAAGGAAGAGAAAGTATCGCAGAATAGTGAAAATGACTGTGAAAGTAAAATGGAATATTTCTTAATGTAATTTGCACTGTTTGCAGTTCTGAAAAGTCCAATTTACTGGCGAAAAGAAGATGCAAATAGTACCTTATTCAAATATCCCAACTTCCCATCTACGAAGCATCCCATTGCCTACTGCCAACACGAGGCTTGAAGGGGTGTTGTGCTTGACACCAGCACCAACATGATGAGGTGTTGAGAGCATTAGGGAAATTATTGTAATGCTAAGAGCCCTAGACTTTGCCCGTCTGACCTAATGACGAAAATATTTAGAGATGTTATTTGAATACTAAGAACCCCAAATTTGACCCTTCTAGCCACATTCATATGACCTATACGGGGCACGCTTTTAGAAGGAACATGAGTTCAACCAATATGCAGCCAGTGCTGTTGCCAAACTAACAAAAGTGGAAGGTAAACTCAGAAAATTCGCTGCGTCCAATATTCAGATTTTTTATATATAGTGCATGCACATTATATTTGAGTACAGTGAAATAATATAGTGAATATTTCTACACACTGCAGCATATAATAGAAACTCATACCTGAAAGAAGTTTCAAGGTATTTATTGTCGAGGTTCTGCAAGGTCATCATCGTCTCACTCGTTTCTGTTTTCTAGCATGTTCCCCAGGAGATTTGGATACAGGTTCACTGATTTCTGTGGTAGAGATTCTACTGTTTTATAATACACAACACCGTATGCACTCCTAAACCACACACTTTAGCCATTAAGTTCTCTTCTCTGATAAAACACTGTTTCATCACACACTTCTTCTGACGCCAATTCCTTCAAGTAAGAATACATTTTAAAAATTAAATCTCTGTCTTGTGAACTTATTGGTGCCTGTACTATTGGTGGTAAGTTTCGAGAGCGAAATTAAATAACACTCATGGAACACACACTATTGCACAACAATCGAACATAAGGCTGCATTGCACAGTGTGCTATGATGCCAGGGGTTCCAGGTTCGAATCCTGGCCCAGGCATGGGTGTTTGTAAGTGTCCCTTCATCAATTTCATCTTCACGATTAGCCAGAAGTGACAGAAAAGTGAAGTAAAATTAATCAAATCAATCAATCAATAAGGGCTGTATTGAATCCTCTCGCAACTGTTTTTTGTGACATACGAGTAAAATAATTTACACCGCCCTTACTATGAAAACTCTGAACTCAGACTAACTCAGACTTGCAACGTTCGTGAACGCCCACGACAATGAAGGGTCATTGTGTATATTCAGCTGAAAATATCCCCATAGCTTTCCCAATACACAACTCAGCGGCGTCAACATGGTGGCAACGAAAAAACAGACGGAAAGAAAATGAATGGGTTGTGTGTGTGTGTGTGTTGAGACATGCTGTTTCCCGCTTTTCTTCAAGAAACTACAACTCCTGCTGTATGGCATGGAAATTTATGGGACTTGGACTGTCAGGTTCAAATTGTCTTTCCCTATCTTACGATAAACCTTAATGTGGTGAGTTTTATGAAAACTTTTTGCGTGCAAGAAAAATATAGAACATGGTGTTTAACTTGTGTGCCACAATCTCCTAACTGTACAACGTTCCACTTCTTCCACAGGCTGGTCGCCAAGGACACGCTCTGCATTGCCCCGCCCATAATAGCTTCTAGAAATGTACACCGTATAGAAAGTTGCAGCAGTTTGTAACCAAGATGACAGTAAACAAATGGTTGATTGCAAGAGAAGAATCATATCGGAGTACATAGAAGTGAAAAAGATTTCTCAAGCAAACATGCAGTAAATAGTCATTAAAACTCCGAAGTATGTGTTAATAGACATAATAAAAATTTACCCATGAAAAGAATGTCTGTGTACCATGATGAAATTTAATTAAAGAATCAGAACTTGGGCCCAGCCCAGCCCTACTTTGAAATATGAACACATGTGCATTGACAAAGCAAGAGGAGAGAAACTGTAATAGCTAAAACTAAAATTTCATGATCAACAGCCCTATAAGGGCCAAGACCTGCCAGTACAGCTTTTTCCCATTGGGTGACACATGGTCAGCGCATTGAGTCCAATTGCCGCTGTTTTCTGGCTTTCGAGATCGGAGCCTTCTACTTCGTTTCATGTAGCTTCCCAGTTGTCCTCATGATGCTAGGTCAACCCCGAAATTTTGGACACTCCCACCGGGAATCGAACCTGAGACTGCTCGCATCAAAGGCGAGAGCACTAACCATTCAGGTACATGGGAACCAAAAACAGTAAAGCATGTAAAACTTTTTTGTCTGGTCACAATATATTTCTAATGTTACCATTTTTTTGAACTTCACTTCCAACCTGAATAGAAAACTGACAGTGCTAAATTATACATGTGGGTTATTTTTTAAGTAAGGTCCGTTTTGCAATAAAAACGAAGTAAGTAAATGTTTTTCAAATAACATTTATTTTCTGAATTTACATACACTTCTCTATTTTTCTACATAATTTCCTTGCCGGCTTAAACATTTACCGTAACGAACTATGAGTTTTTGGATACCCTCCTCATAGAACTCTGCTGCCTGTGATGATAGCCAGTTAGTAGTCGCTAGGCGCAAGGTCTGTTTGTGAATACTGTTTGAAATTGCACGTGCTTGTGGAAATGAGTACACACGCAGGCTCCCGACATTCGTTGAGCAGCATCCGACGCCATTTGCATTCACGGCGTCAGTCTGTATGCTTCGTTAAAATGTTTAAGAAAATCGAGCGCCCCGCCAACTGTGAAATATGGTCAGTCATCTGATTCTTAACAGCAAGAAACATGAAACCTGCGGATATTCATCGCCAGATATGTGAAGTTTACGGAGACAATGCAATGAGTGACAGTAAAGTGCGAAAATGGGTGAGATTGTTCAAGGATGAATCGTGCGCTGGTCGGTCATCTGTAATCACTGATGAGTTGGTGCAGGCAGTTGACACCCACATTCACGTGGTCAGGATATTCACAATTTCCAAGTTGTCATCAGAATTCCCACAAATTTCAAGGTCAGTTTTGTTTAAAATTGTGTCTGAGAACTTACAGTTCAAGAAATAGTGCTGTCGATGGTTTCCTAAACTGCTGAGTGAGGAACACAAAAAATAAAAGATTGGCAAGTGCTTAAACATTTTTGACCCTCTACAACGAGGAAGGTGATGAGTTTTTGAGTCATATCGTCACAGGAGATGAGACATAGGTGTCCCACGTGACTCCTGAGTCAAAACAACAATGTATGGAGTGGCGACACATATCATCACCGGTCAAAGTGAAAGCAAGACAGACACTTTCAAAGCGCAAGATCATGGCAACTGTGTTTTGGGACAGGTAGGGTGTTTTGTTAGTGGACTTTTTGCCGCAAGGAACAACAGTTAACTCCGCTTCTTACTGTGAGACCCTAATAAAACTTCATCGAGCAATCCAGAACAAACGGCATGGAATGCTATCAGCCGGTGTCGTACTGATCCATGACAATGTAAGGCCACATGCTGTGGTTCACACTCAAGATCTGATCGAATCTTTTGGCTGGGAGGTATTCGATCATCTGCCATACAGTCTAGACCTTGCACCTAGCGACTACCACCTCTTCCGACATCTGAAGACCTTCCTGGCAGTAAGCGTTAAGACACTGATGAAGAAGTGAAAACGACCGTGAGTAACTGGCTATCATCACAAGTGGCAGGGTTCTATGAGGAGGGTATCCAAAAACTCATAGTTCGTTACGATAAATGTTTAAACCCGCAAGGAAATTATGTAGAAAAATAGAGAAGTGTATGTAAATTCAGAAAATAAAGTGTTTTTTTTTTTTAAAAAAAATACTTACTTACTTCGTTTTTATTGCAAGACGGACCTTACTTAAAAAATAACCCTAGTATGTTTGTTCCTTGAGTGGTATAAATTTGCCTTTGACTAGAAGTCATTACCTGAGGCTTTGTTTTGCTTTTTGTAACCTACAATGGCTGTAGTGGAATTCCCTTGTTGCTTGATACATTGTCTTTGTAATCTGATTGCTTTTTTCTTTAACTTTCAGAGAAAAGAATATGTGAAATACTCCAAAGTTTTCCCACTTTCACAGACACTAAATTTTAAAATTCCATCAAAATGGTACAGAAGAGTTGTAGGAAGTCTAGAAGTTCTATGTGGACTGGCTTTAACTTTCATTCCTAATGGTAAGTTATATGTGATTTTCCTAATATAATTTTACCAATAGAAGTTTTATAACTTAACCAGAGCATGTATTTTATCTGTCATGGATTCATATTGTAAAACCTTGTTTTAAAATAAGCTTATATAATTAATGAGTAAGTCAATGGATATGGCCGATATTTCTACAATAAACACAATGTCTTTCTATTCTTTTGGTCATGATATATTAATTTTTACTTTTTGTTAGATATATTATGTAGAGGTGAGCCGATACCACCATTTGCCGATACCGATACTTGTATCATTCCAGTATAAAATAACACTAGGCACATCACTAGGCACGTATTTAGAAATATGTAAATTCGGGAGACAGTCCAAGCCAAGTGTCTCAGAAATATAATAATAAAAGTGTTTCTATTGAATATATTACTATAGTTATTGATCAATTCGTAATAATATGTAAATTAATTAGTACTTAATTTCTCCGATGCGTATGGAGTATTGTCATATGTAACCACAGACTAAGAAACTGAGGAATAACAAAGTTAATACCTATCAGTTGTAATCTATCTCAAGCAAATAACAGTACTCACTAAGTTCACACTGCCCTGCTTTGTAATCATACTTCAGAATTTTCCTTCCCTTCTGCCGTATCCATATATTACTGCAGTTGCTACAGGCTTTGTAGCTAACTTCCCTCCAAAAATTCAAACACGTTAAGTCTGCTTTCGCTATGTACAGTTTCCCTATTCATCATGAAATCAAACACTTTGCACTGAAACAGGAACAAACTTTTGACAGTGTAAAATAATTTTGTAATGCAGTAACAGCCACACAATGCAAAACAGCTGACTATTTGATGCACGCTCCCTCCCCACAGGTTGATAATTCGGCTACAGTGCCACAGAGGCTGTTTATTTTGACCAAGATACATGAAGCAAAGGCATGCTTAAAACACCCATTTTGGTTTCAGTTGCCCCTCCTCCTTTTCTTCCTCTGTTATGCTCGGGACAATATACCATCGAAATTTCCCTTTCATAAAAAAAAAATCCCTCAATTTGCAATGATTTATGGGTTGCATCGACTCCATCACATGATCTCCAATGGAATGGGTTTGCAACACTACATTTGCTCGCACACAGATTGCTGCAGTCACAGCCTTTCTAAATGATGCAACCTCCCCTCACATGGCGCTCAAGCCAAAACATCCAATCAGCATCCTCTACGCGACTGCTGCAACAGCGTCATAGCGAGCGAAACTACCATTGTGTTCCTGCCCCGATAGCGGCCTTGTTTACACAGGTTGATATCACTGAACGCAGGCTTCTCCACCATCTCTCTTGGTGAAGCGACGTGGGAACACTTGATGTTTCGAAGGAGATAGAGTCCAATAAATAAGTATAATAATAATTTGCATTACAGATTTATTTGGGTGTGAATGTGCGAATAGGCAGAAGCTGCTACTGCTCGTACATTATTCTACTGTGCAGTTTTGAGTTTTCCCGTCTTCTGTGGAAGGAGCTTTTTTTGGTTGGAGTTTCAGTTGTTAGTCACTGATCCATGGCAAATCTTCCAACACCACTACAATTGTGCGGACTTAATGATTTGACACTTTCCCTGAATCAACTAACCAAATGAACTGAAGAGATGGTGAGAAACTGGAGTAAATGTCATGGTGCAATCATGTGCTTTAAATTCCAACAATTGACCATCAAAGAACAGTGGCAGGGAAACGCCGCATGGTAGCAATTTTTTACTTCAAAAGAGGTATCATTGCACTTAAAAAAAACCGTGGCAACCTCTCACTATATATATATATATATATATATATATATATATAATGGATAAAAGTAAGGAGGGCCAAAAGGGCTAAGTAAAAATCAAATAAGGTAAAAGGAAACACTCACCGGACAGTAGGAAAATTCAACGACGACATCTTCATGCTCTGGACACATGGAGAACCATCCTTGTCAGCCTTCCTGGACCAACTTAACCACTTCCGTTCCCTAAAATTCACCTGGACACACTCCCCCAACCAGATCACCTTCCTGGATGTGGACGTGCACATCGAGGGAGGACACCTGACTACCTCCATCCACATAAAACCCACCAACCACATGCAATACCTACACTTCTCCAGCTCCCACCCGTTCCACACCAAAAAAGCCATTCCATTCTCTCTGGCCCTCAGGGGACAGCGCCTGAACACTTCACCCACCTCCCGCCAGAATTATAACCTCCGCCTACACCAGGCCCTGGTTAACCGTGGATATCCCTCCATCCTGGTCACCAAGCAAATATCACGAGCTGCCTCACATACCACTACCACCAAGAAACCTGCTGCCACCAACCCACCTGCACTCATCACCCAATATCATCCCCACCTCAACAAAATCAGGCACACACTGCACTCTCTTCTCCCAATCCTCCATAGTGATCCCGAAACCAAAAACATATTTCCGGACAAACCCAGGGTGGTTTTCAAACGCCCCCCTAACCTCCAAAACATCCTGGTCCACAACACTCCTTCACCACACATCCAACACCCCCCTGCCCATAAATGCAACCGACCCAGGTGCAAGACCTGTCCCATCCTCATCACTTCTCACACCCTCCAGGTGCACACGGCCACTGGCAAATTTACCCTCCATCCCAAAGGGACCTGCCATGCCTCTAACCTTATCTACATCCTCACCTGCAACATCTGTGGTGATTTTTACCTGGGGGAAACATCAACGGCCCTCAACCTCCGCATCAATAACCACCGCTCCTCCACCCACAACCTGGACTTCACTGTCGCCGTCCACACCAACCACCACAACATCAGTTTCAACGACTGCTTCCGGGTAGCGATCATCCACCTCCTACCCCAACCAGCCAACACCTCTGTTCGCAAAAGATGGGAGAGGGCCTATATATCGGCCATGAGTGCAACCACTCCACCTGGCCTGAACAAGGCCACCCAGTAATGCCCAACCCTCACCCACCCTCCCGCCCTCCCTCCCAACTCATCCTACACACTCACAGTTTACGACGAGCCTGGTGACGAAACAGTGTTTTTTTCGTTCTACGCACCGCTTCTTCTTCAATGGGGACCTGGCAACTCTGCAGGACCCCAACTTCCGGTTCCGTCTTCTGTTTCTTCTCACACTGATGATGCTATAAATTAGCGAAAATTTTGAATTTTCCTACTGTCCGGTGAGTGTTTCCTTTTACCTTATTTGATTTATATATATATATATATATATATATATATATATATATATATATATATATATATATATATATATCACTTTCTTTTGCCTGCTAAGTTGCAGCAGGGACTCGGGATGCTTGAAACTAGTTGCAAGTATTAAAGTGTGACAAGTATTTTTCACGGAAAAGGTCGTGGAGTCCGTGAGAAGCCCCAGGGCACTGCGGAGCACACTTTTGAGAATCGCTGCCCTTGAGCGATGTATGGAGAGGACCATTATATGGTTCTAGTTGCAAAACGATAGTTGGCATTGGGCCTTGCAGCATCTACAGAAACTTTCGTATCCAGGATGACAGTATACTAAAAGATTGACCAAAGAGGTCTGTTTTCCAGGAGACCTACAGTACATGTCCCACTAACATGAACTCATAATAGGAACCACCTGGAGTTGTGCCATCAGCACGTCAGCTGGGCTGTGTTTATTTGTGTTTGGGTAGGCATATTGCTGACTCAGAAAACACCTCTGCATGGAATTGCTCAGGGCAACCAACAAAGTTTAACTGCCATCATATGCTGAGACTAGTTTCAATACCTTATATTCATTTGATTGATTGATTTGTTTTATTTTACTTCGCTTTTTGTGCCACTTTTGGCTAATATGCGAAGATGTAATGATATGATGAAATTGATGAAATTGATGAATGGACACTCACAAATATGCATGCCCAGGCCACTATTCGGACCCGGAACCTCTAGTATCATAGCGAGATGTGCTAACCACTTATATTCATTTGTTCCGAGGTGCTGTAGTCCTTATGGAATGGATGGTAATGGTTGGTCTTGTAGAACACAGCTGCTTGATGACTTTCTCAAAGGTGAGGGTATTACATGCAAAAACTGCCCTTTCTGCTACCTGAATCGAGCATGTTTGTTTTGTGTTGCCTCAAGCCAGTACCCATCAACCACTCTCCAGTAGATATGCAGTGGAGTACTGCATGGGACTTCTTTCTCTTGCTCATACTCGTTCAAGTCTCCCTCCCTCGAGCATGCTACACTTGAGTGTGTACAATGGAATATCATTGTACTGTGACAATGATCAAAGATACATACATGTAAAATATCGATCTTGGAAGTTTCAACCCACAATCATCTATTTCATTATCATATATCAATGTGATATAGACTAAACTACATTTTAACATAGAGGAGATGACTATGTTAACTAAAGTTTCAATTTCACTGGGTCTTTCACTTCATGATCCATATTTAAGGACCCACTACCACAACAATGACTGTTATACATCTACTACTGGGCTTTAAGTGTATATTGCTCGTTTTGCCTGTTTGAACATTATTCATTCATCGAAAGTTGTGCAAGCATTGTGTGGGACTCATACGTGCTGCGTGTCCCAACAGAGTTTGGTCATTCCTGTCAGAAGCCATTGCACACACTATTAAGAAGAGTGGTGTCTGTTGTGGTAATGATGTAAATGTTATGTGATGCCTAAAACTATTGCTTTAGTTTCTGTAACTTATATGTCACTAATATGTGGTTGGCTTATGTCATGTTTTGTTATTTGGTACAGTCAATAAATAACCGGAATGAATCTTCTATGGACTTACCTTTTGATACTGGTTGGCATACTCCCCTGCGTTGTTGAGGCAGGCATCCCACCGCTTCACCAGATTTTTGATACCCCTGTCCCAGAAGTCCCGTGGCTGCTGTGAGCACCAATGGAAGACCGCCTCCTGCAGTTGTGCGTCTGAGGCAAAGGGGATTCCACGTAGGGTGTCTTTCGGTGGGCTAAACACATGAAAGTCACACGGGGATAGGTCAGGGCTGTAGGGGGATGATCTAAGCATTCCCAACCCTTTTGTGCGATCATGGTCATAGTGTGTCCAGCAACTTGGGGACGTGCATTGTCTTGCAGTAGGATGACATCTTGTGACAAGAAAACATGCCACTTGCGCCTGGTTGCAGATCTCACCTCATTTCGCAAGATGTCAGAGTACAGAGCAACGTTCATTTTCTCACCCTGCTGAAGGAAGCGACAGTATCACTGTCAAAAACTGTATCACGGATCGCTGAGCTTCCTTCGTGACACCTGGCACTGTGAACTCACCTCACCTCACTGAATGACTGACTGGTACCTTGAAGACAAATTACACAACCTCCCTTTCCTGTGTAACGTTCTGCTTGCTACAAGTTACGTTTAAGAAGCTAATCAAAAATAAAGATGCCGGGATGTTAATTTAAGTAAACAGCAGAACGTACAAATTGCTTTGGTGGAGGTTAATGTCACGTTGTTACGCGATGCCTCAAAGTTCTTCAAGAACTTCAGATCTGGGCCCAAGACTTTAGTAATAAATCGTAAATGAACAATTACATCTTCAATGATCATACAGGAATATATGGCAACAATCCTGAAAAGCAAGACATATTTCAAAATATCTTCGCACCGTTCAACGATGCATATCACAACTTGTCTACTGCTACTCTACTTTGCCAACACCAAATATATATATATTGACTAGATTGTACCTTTTTTTGTTGGTTGCAATAATGAGGTTAATAACGATTCTTCAAATTTAAGTGGCAACAATAATGACAATGTTTTATTAATTAATTAGTAGTTTCACATTGACAAGTCATTTCTCAACAATTACAAGATTGATTAATACTTGCATTTCAAAACTGGTAGGCGTGTCCTTGACACAACAAGATTCATTGATATGTGCTTAAAAGCAATTTCTTGTAACATTAACATGTTGCATCATAATATTAATAACAATAACAACTTTAAATATAACACAATTAGTGTTAAAATTACATTGATGATTTCTCAATTAAACTACGTCATTCAAAATTTGGCTTCATAATTAAATACGAATTTCGTCCAGCGAAATCAACTTACAAACAACTCAGAATCGATATGGCTACATTAACTCAATTATGCTTATTATTGTTACTCATTGCGCAAGTATATATTCAAATAGCATACACAATTACAAGCGTTCTTTTTAACACAATTACAAGCATTCTTTTTAGATGCTCTACAGGTAACTAAAAGGGTGTTAAGAATTTTTCATTTAGGTTGAGGGTCAAAAAGGTGTCATAGAAAGGCTTACACAAACTCACGTCCACATGCAAATTACAATTAATTCTTAAACATGTTCATTTTGCCACCTAATCATATGCTAATCACAATTGTGGAAATGCCACAATTACCATAATTTTACACATTGAACACTTCTGTATCACTTTATTTTGCAAGTAAACAACGTATAGTTACACATCACATGACATTGGCAATTTTACGTGGAACTATGCTTAATCGCATCTACTGCAGTGTTTAAACCGTCGTATAGATTCACTGTCAAATATGTGCACATTTAGTGTTATCACTGACGATCAAATTGGTGGGGGAACTTGTAAAATGGCACAAGCGTCAAATTCAGTTATCAATTAAGTTCACTTGTCATACCTGAGAATACGGCATTTTACTTGGCGTTTGCTTCACGACTCCACAATTCCTCTTTTTTGTACCAAAAATGAATAGAACAGATGCATCATCCATTCCATGTAGAAGTTACGTCTTCCCTTTCGTAACTCTTGTGTCCGCTTCAACTAGAAGTTCGTTCCAACATCAATGGTCTCGTGATTTCTTCACCAATCACTCCACTAGTCCCAGAAAACATCCTTTTATCGACGTTCCATATTCTTCACCGATGTTGAAGTCCTTTTTGATTCAACTACAGCATACTACTGGCCATCCACACAACATGTATCTTCAGCTCCTACTTGTACTGGTCACCAAAATCAACTGTCGAGTCTCTCGCAATTCTGGAGTACAACTTGCTGCGATGCGTCATGTGAAGCATATTATGTCATCCACCAGGTGGTGTATGTGACTGGGCTTTGTACCTTGCTTGGTGCTGCCATCTCTGGAGATTTTGGTTAACTAAGTGGTCACTGTTGCACACATTATGGATGCGAATAGTGACTGGCGCAGCTGAGAATATTGTAGCAGATTTTGCGCTATTTTTATATGTTCGCAGAAAATCCCTCCACCTGCCAGTGCTGCCTCCTAGTGAGGTGGTCTGGAACTCGTCTCCCAGACATGTGGCATACCCCAGCCTGGCCTACATATCCCATAAGTTTCATCGCTCTGTCACTTTATTTCGCTTTTTCACGACATTAATCCGGTTATTTATTGACCGTACCAAATACATTGCAAGTGGACAATAGTCTAATGTCCACTGAGACACACGTCTGCATGTATTCTCAACTTTATCACATGTTGCTTTAATTTTGTGCACTAGCATAACATTGTATATTTTTATACATTCATTTTTTTTTACATATTTCATTGAGTTATTTTACATATGTATGTACATATTTTCTGCATGTCTTGGCTACATAAAGATCCAGGTCTTTGTTATAACCTCTTCTTTTTTATATCTGTGTAAAAGTTACCAGAATATCTAGGGTACCTAGATTAAAAGATATACTGAAGCTTACCAGACACCTAGAGACAGTGAGAAAATTTAAATTGGAATCATAGGGTCATGTACGTATTTTATTCAGAAAATGCAAACAATTATTTCCAAATATTTTATTAACAAACAAATGTCTGAAGGCTTATTTGCCAACATTAAATCAATATGCGTAAGCACAAACTCTTCTAACCAGATTAACAATGATAAATTATATAGTTATATAGTCTGATAACAAGAGATTCACATTAATAACAAATAATAACCCTCACCATAGTTGGTGTCAGAATGTGTAGGATTGAATCATCCCTGACATTTGAGATCTTTATCCAACATGAGAAATTAACTGCCTACAAGTGTAAGCAGTAGTCGAAGTAATAAATAGTTAAACTAAAGTACATAACTACATGTGATGTTCCTTCTATTAACCATCATATCTTATTCTTCTATTAATGAACTAGACACTTGGCATCAAGTGTAGAAGCAGGGATTACATATGCTTTAAGTGTATTTTGCTCATTGATCAGTCATTGATAACATGTGTACATAAGAAGTGAAGAAGATACATATTACTTGCATTTCTTCAGTAATCATATTAAATATATCGCGCCATCATCAACTAAAACTTCTCCATTGACACCATAACACTTGTTGCAGATAGTGGACACTACATTCTGTGTAGTATAGAGAATGAAGTAACGTTGTTACATGTGTAAGTGATTTTGTTTGTTAATGCAGTGTAATTACTTAAACTTGTATTATATTTACTGGTAGCTTAATTACTATTGTAAGAGGATTTTTTTTGTTTGCACTATAGGATCAGGCACAAAATATGGCAATTATTACGGTAAGGTCCACTGCATGTTCCATTATTTTCGTTTATACTGTAGCACAGTAGTTTTGTTTTATGATTTTCTTTAATAATGCATGTTTTTGTTTGAATTTTGGATTAATTAATTTGATTTTTTGTGTACAACCTTTTGTTCTCGCTGTATTTCTGATTTTTGAAGAGAAGGGACCATAGTTTGAATTCAATACTGGGATGACTTATTGCTATGAAGACTGCTCCTTTGATTTTACTTAGTTTCCAGTTTAGTTGTTTGGGTAGTAGTGTTATGTTGTTCCAATGAAATGTGTGCGATTCATTCCATGCATGGTCGGCTATTTTCGACCTATCTACGTGGCTTGTAAATTTAATAGTGGCAACACTGTTGATACACCATGAAATGGAACCGGTGCTTCTCACTTATACCACATGCTAGTTTCGTACCTAGGCTACCTCCCAGTAAAGACTCTTCCTTCCAACACTAGGTGTATGCGCAGTGACGAGAGGAATAGAGTATCATTGGAGTTGGTGGTCTAAAGCTGTGTAGTTAGAACCCCACTAATGCGAAAATTCTGGTGATTCTTGCCGTACCTCTAGGAAAGACTGTTAGTGTGCTGTATTACTGTTCTTTTTTGGAACATGGCCTGTGACCTGCTTTGCGAAAGAAGAGGGGACACTTTCTGCTGAATCCTCCTGTTATTTTGCAGGACAATGCTCGGGCGCATGTAGCACAACTGATTTGTTAGCTTGATGGGGCTGGCAGATGCTCTGCTCTACCAGTCCCTGTAACTTTGATTTGATCCCTAAGATGAAGCTTCCAAACTGTTGCAGAGATTCTTCAGGCTCCATTCAAACCTTCAACAGAACAGGTACTGCTACAGAAATACTACGACTTCTACATCGCTGGCAACGGTTGTACACAATGCTGGTGACTACATCGAAGGGCTATAAAAGTTTCAGAGGTATCTCATTTGTATTATTTGAGAGTAAATAGTTGCCACTATTAAACTTCCAACCCACGTATTTCACCTTTCCCTGCGTGTTGTTGGTGTTCATCTATCCTCTTCTGTAGAGGGTGTCTAGATTCTCCTATATAAACTTGCCCACATTCGCATGGTATGGCGTACATGCAGTTTTTGCTGCCTTGTATATTTCTTAGTGTCTTCTTACTGCTGAATGATGTTCTAAGTTGGATTTTTCAACCAAGACTGCTTGCTTATCTTTTCTGATAACTCAGAGAGGCATGCTATGCCTTTTGAGACAGTTTTTTTTTTATCTTCCTCTTTTGTCTGCTTGTCTGTTTGGAGCCATCTAATTGCAACCATGTGGATAGGTGGTGATTAGTAGTGCCCTGATTCGTGTGTAATTACATATTCTATTTCTTTCTAGATACATACATTGAATAGGTAAATGTCAACGAATTATATAACTGACATGATTCTGCATAACTTTTATGCTACATATTTTACATATTTGCTAATTTACTTTACATAAAACAACTATTTCGGTAATTTTTCCCTATCTTTAACCTTTTCCCTATATTTTCGATCCCTGAAACATGATGAGGAAAATGTAGCTCATGTGATGTCATTGAGATGCATAGTGCTTACGGTCACATAAAATAGACTGCCAAGTCGAAAGACAGGCTGAAGACAAAAAAAAAGTAAAAGATATGGAAACTGTTATTTATTGAAAGATGCTTGAGTTACTCCCCCCCCCTTTCACCCTCTGGTTCCATATTTTTGTTTCACTTTTAGGTTTAGGCAAAGCATCTTTATAAACTTGACATCGGTGGATAAGAAAGCTACTTTCTTGTACGTTTGTACAAAAAGTACAAAAGTAGTGCTTACTGTAGACTCTTTATTTTGCAATTTGTTTCGAAATTTACAAAGAGCTCTCGTACATATTTACATATTCTACAATAATTTGCGATGTGAAAAGTAATTAATAGTTGACGAAATTGGTTTCTTACATATGTACACATTGCTGTACTTTTTCTGAGTTCATAAATTTGATACAAATTTTAATTTGAACAATTTATGTCCTTAAAATTATGTTGAATATGTTCAAATAATATAAATATCCAGCAGAATTCTTGAAATTGCTTGAATACTCTACTATTATTAATATTACATATTCTTTAATACTACATATTTAGGTACATATTTTATCAATTATTGTACTTTGATATTACATATCTAGTCTAGTGATTAGATGAAGTTGAAGGAGAGATTCTCACAAAGAACATCCCAGGCTGGATCTAGAATGGGATCAAAAGCTGTCCACTTAACACTAGAACTGTGGTGAAAATTTCCACCCTAGATTTACGTAGTTTTGACATTTCGATCATTTTTTTGTCGTAATAACACACGTTTATTTTCTACATACACTTGAAACGCAGAACATGTTTTGGTATGATATCTACATCACACTTTTTCATAAGCCCCCTTACTCTGTTGATTTTTAGTTTTTGTAACATATATCTTCCTGATATTGATTTTTTATTAGCGTAGTCATTGTTATATTTTGATAACTTTATATGATATAATAATGTACAGGTATTTTCTACTTCCCCCCTTCCCCCCACACTAAATTTCCACAAGCCACTCGCATGATATTGCTCTCTTAGTAGCAATTGTTTGTTTCCTACACATGATCCACACACCTTTTCTCAAGCTGCACGCTGCTCTGGAGCTGTCTTCTTATTTGTTCTACCTGCTTGACATTGCATTGTTTAGTCCTCTTCTTCGTATTGTTGCTGATTTCTGCTTCATCAGTTCTCTTTCCTTTATTTATCGTTCATTCTTCAGAAAGCCTTCTCCCAGCTTCCAAATGAAAGTCTTTCCATGGGAGCTCCAGTGACCTGAGTGTAAAGAATGTGTTCATCCGGAATATTATAAAAGGCATGCACTGTCCATCAATGACAAGTGGCTTTAGGGGTGTATTTCTTTGAATTATGATCAAAGACATCCACACCGATTGTTGTCACATTGTAGAATCGGATTGTCGCTGCCTCCACTTCAATCTGTCGATGAAATGAGTTGAGAACAATGACATTTGTATCCCACTTTTCTTGATAAACTGTCTTGTTACATTATCTTCATTGTTGACACCTCCCTGCAAAACCCTGTTCATTGTGCTGACGATTGTGGTATTCTCTAACATCTTCCTGCTAGTTTTGGGGGAGGTGAGGAAATTGTGTATGGTCACATTTTGACCTTGGCTGAGAAATGGTTCCACCAGACCAAGCAGCGCATGGTCTCCTAAGGGCATTCCTACAGGATGATTTCCATATTTTCCTATGCAAGAGAAGGCACTACAGACATTTTTTTGTAACATCAGTCGCAACCCAGAGTTTGAGGCCTAACTTATCAGATTTGTTGCAGATAAATTTTGTAAAATGACAATGCATTTGTTGGGAAGCAGCTCTTGTTTCGTTAGTAACATTTTACCTAGGCAGCAAGCAGCTCTTGCAGTTCTCTATGGACTGGTTCCACAGTTGAGACACCAGATGAAACTTGTCTGCCTTCATCCGCTCTATTCCTTTTCTCATCAAGTCACAAAAGTATCTGGATCTTCAGAAATCGATCCTAGAGACGATCCTCCATTTCGGAGACCACAAGTCTGCCACGGATATGCCTCTAGTGCAATAGGCACCTCATATATACGAGGGCTACTATTTATATTTTGAGCCTTGGCAACACTGATTGAAGTTAGGCGCGATTTGACGTTTGCACGGAATCGTCTGGCATTATTGACCATAACGTACTTCAAATGTTTTGTCAATAGCTTGATTTGTGTTGTTTATGTTGCCTTGGAGATTCCGCGACAACAATAGAATGGAATTAACTCGTGAACATTTTTGTACGATGATTTTTTACGATTTTCGACGTGGATTATCAAGACAAGAGTGCATCGATCAACTTACTTCCACATTTGGCGATGAAGCTCCATCCTTTGCCACTGTGAAACGCTGGTATAACGAATTTAATCGTGGCCGCCATTCGCTCACCGACGAGATTCGCAAAGGTCGTCCAAAATCAGTTGTTGTTCAAGAAAACATTGATGCTGTGCAAAACCCAATACTGCAAGATCGTCATGTGACATACTGTGAGATTGAGGCAACCATAGGCATTAGTTCCACCAGCATATATAAAATATTACATGATCATTTAGCTGTGAGAAAGGTATGTTCTCGTTGGATCCCCCACAATTTGACAAAAACTCAAAAAGACGCTTGCGTCAATTGGTGCAAACAAATGCTCAATAAATACAATCGTGGTGCTTCAAAAGACGTATATAAGATTGTAACAGGTGACGAATCATGGATATATGCATATGAGCCGGAACGTAAACAGCAGTCGACTGTATGCATGTTTCAAGATGAACCCAATCCAACAAAAGTTGTTCGCGCTCGAAGCACATCGAAACAAATGGTCGCCTGTTTTTTCGGGAAAACTGGTCATGTGGCAACTGTGCCTTTAGAAGAACGTAGAACGGTCAACTCTGAATGGTACACAACAATTTGTTTGCCAGAGGTCTTCGCTCAAATACGGAAAACAAAGAAATGCCGTCGCATCATTCTTCATCAAGACAATGCCAGCTGTCACACATCTCGTCTAACAACCAACTTTATGAACAGTCAAAAAATCGAATTGATGGGTCATCCGCTGTACAGTCCTGATTTGGCACCCAATGACTTCTTCTTGTTCCCGAATGTCAAGAATAAATTGCGTGGACAACGATTTTCGTCGGCGGAAGACACCGTTGATGCGTTCAAAAACCATATTATGGAGGTGTCTCAAGAAGATTGGAAAAACTGCTTTGACAAATGGTTCGAACGAATGCAAAAGTGTATTGACCATAAAGGAGAATACTTCGAAAAACAGTAAAGCAGTTTTCAATGCCAAATTCCTGTTTTTTCATTGTTAGGCTCAAAATATAAATAGTGACCCTCCTATGAGAGCTATTTATACCTCCAACTCTTCAAGTGCATTTGTCCAGTCATCAGTCGTTAGTTGGTGGTGTACTTCTATGTGAGGACATCTTTGAATGAGACAAGATGGACTCGTTGAACAGAAGAAAGCACTTGAAGTATCTCATTTGATAATTCACCATTGGTAGGGTCATCTTGTTTTTTTTGCTGGTCAAATTTCGTCTACTCTGGTCTTTCAGGGGTTCGCAAAATTACTGTGCAACATGCTTACAGAATCTAATCCCGGAAATGGTGTAGAATTCAACGTTTCTATTTATTTTGCACGGATATGTGTGGAGATCTGGATTTTATGATTACATAACAAATATTTTAATATTCTGATGTAATTCTTGACTATTTTAAAACAAAACTCTGTTAAATTGATATGCATATGATTAAAGTGAAATACTTATAAAAAGAACACCCCTTACACTGTGTTTTTTGTTAGTGTTTAAGTACAGTACTGCTAATGTGAGTAAAGTGTATGGTGTATTATTCATATTGATTTTGGCATTTTGTTGAACAGACAAAATAACTTTTTAAGAGGTACATACTTTGTCAGTCATACATAATGTTTTTATTTTGTAGTTCTTTTGAAATTACTGTTCATTCTAATAATACATTATTTCTTTGACTATGTATATTTTATGATTGCAGTCACACTAATTAGGGAATGACTGTGATGTTTTGGCTAGCTTATCCTATTCTATTCCATCTGAATGGTGTAATGATCATCTTTGTTCAATTGCAGGTAATAATAGGGTGATAACAATAGCCACTTCTTCATGATGGAACTGGAATTCTCTGTGTGCAACGAAGTAAAGATTCTGTGTGTTATAATAAATTTATTTTCAGAAATTGAGTGCCACGTCACAGGTGTGATTGCTTTATATACATTCCTATTCACATAAAATGATATTCACTTTAACTGTACTGAATGTGCCACTTCATCTGACCAGGATTCACAATATTCACTCTGCAAGGAAAATATTGTTACTATGAGGAGTAGTCCAAATATAAGTTTTGCCGTATTGTCGTAGGTGATGTACAAATTAGGAGAACAACACCACCAGCAGTTACGAGCAGTCACCTATCTCCAATATGCAACATTTGGTCTGCAGGGCTTATATTTCCTATGCACAAAAGAGGCTGAAACAAGCAAGACCGCAGTGAGGTAACCATATATTCTTTATGGTGGCAGTCATCATGACAGACTTGTGTTACAGATGTGGACAAAAGATCAAGTGACAGTGGTGGTATTCCCTGAATGAGTGCATTGCAAGTGTACCGAAGTGACTCATTTAGATTTATGATCTGAACATGACGTCAAAGCAAATGGTGTGATGACAGTGACATTAGTTTCTTGAAGGGCATGAGAGTGCACCAGACCAGTTCCAACCTGGAAGACAGTTGGTATTGGTTCAATGATTCACATGAACTAATACCAACTGATGGATTACCGTGGATAAGATAACTTCAGTTTTGGACAATGACCATGCTCAAGATCAACCACATAATCGATAGCATCCTGGGCTATTGCAAAGTGAAATTGTGATGGGTGCTGTGACAACTGACTTTGATCACAAAGTATTCAGACCCCTAAGAATTGCCATTAGTCATCTCTTCTGTACAAGCAGGATTGTGATACCATTTAACAAAATAGGGTATGCTTTATCAGGTCTGCTTCTTGATGACAACATGAGACCCATCATGGCGGTGACAACAGCAATACATTCGACAATGGTTCTGATGCAAATGCCTGCCTCTCACCTCCTTATTTCTGACATGGCATCCAGTGACTTTCACTTCTTCCCAGCTTTGAAGGAGGTACTGGCTGCAATCATGGTGTGAAAAATGCTATCAAGAAATTTGTTCATGTGCAGGATATGGACTTTTACAAGGTGGTGGTCAGATTAAAAGTACACCATTAACTAAAGAAATTCATATCCACGGTATACCCTGAACACCGTGTACATTTATGAGAGGAACTTCTTCATCCTGATACATTGGTACGTACAAGTACTTTGACGACAGTGGAGACTGGATTGAAAAATATGCCAGTTTTTATCTCCTAGTCCATAATGCCATTTATCACCAAAATGCTCATTCCTTCTGCCAATGGAAAACTTGTTTTGGGACCACTCCTCATCTGAGTGTGTGTGTGTGTGTACACTAAGCTGTGTTTTGAATGTACACTATGTTTGTTGTGGTACGATGGTAATTTCAGGTACAGTGCAAAGTTCATTGAAATTTATACATATAGAATTTTGTGTAAATGGAAAATACTCATAATTACCACACAGTATGATTATAAATGTGTATAAAATATATACAGTATATGCTAGTACAACAAACTTCATGAATTAGCATTACATCATCGTATGATTTAGTATTTTTAAAATAAAACATTTAATTTTAAGTATTTTATTCAGGCCTTGCTGCTGTGTATATAGACACACAAACATTTAAAATATTACATTGTAGATAAAATGAATTCACTGTTTTGAGTGTTCATGCACTCTCACACAAAAGGATTTATTTACATTACACCTTTCTCTCACCAAACATAAGTTTCTTATTCTATTTGCACCTTTTAGAGTGTAACGTGTTTATTGAAATTATATTAGAACCTTTTAATGTGAAAAGTGTAAGATATCATGTTCTTTTCAATAGAAGCCACACAAAAGAAGGAATTCTCTTACCAGAATTTGTGCAGTCAATTAGTTGCAAATGTTGCCATCTCTCAGTGGTCAGATATATTGAGCGGTCACAATCTTGCCACTGAAGGTACTATGTTCCTGGCTCAGTCATGGCTTATTCTTTTAGGCCATTTCAGGTAACCTTCATTCTCATCATGTTTAGTGCATCAGTTCACAGAAAGTGACATAAAAGAGGAAAGATTCAAACATAAAGTCCATTACATATCTTGTATCTCAATTTGTGCTGCTATCCATCTTCTCAAGTGTTCTGATTTTGTTAAATATATATGTATACCTGGGTTCGATACCCTGTGGAGGCACATAGTGGTTCGGATCCCACTTGAAACATTAGGTCCATTCCCGATTAGCATTACTCTGCATAAAGTGGATTTAAAACACAAAATCAATCAATCAATTTATTAAATATATGTTGATCTAATGATAGGCTTTATCATATCACTCCTACAAATGCCAAATCTTTTTTTTATGGGATTTTTCAACAGCTTGCCATCCAAAGACAAGGGGTGATGAATTTTATTGTGGGTGAAGTCTAAATATCGTTAGATGCTTCAGTTGCTCTGTAGTACTGTATTTTTTTTTTTTTTTTTTTCACGTCTTGTGACTAAAATTTTGTCTTCTTTGCACTTGCAATTTCTCAGATACCTAACTAATCTATTGATTCCTTTTCAGGGAAAGCGAAGCAGATAGCAAACATAATTCTTGTTGTGTTGATGATGATGGCTGTGTACTCACATTATATGGTTAATGATAAATTTGAAAGGATTGCACCAGCACTAGTAAGTAAAGGCAACAGGTGGATTTTTATTGTAGTTCTAGCGACAAAGAACATTTCATGTTGTTCAGTTAGTCTTTGTTATAAAAAGAGTTGCAAAAAAGCCAGCTTTTTTGCATGGACTGTTTTTTCCGATGGAAAGCCGGCTTTTTTGGGAAGAAAACTGAAATTTTGGCTGTTTTGGCTTTTTACCAATTACAGCTAACCTATTTCACTTGAAGTTACTGTTATGAGTTTACATGTTTGTAGTGACATATTTTACAACTAGCTAAAATAATGTACATGATGTAGTAGCCAAAAGACAGATATTGGCCAATCCCAGTGGACACATATTGCATAGTGGTTAAGATACAATTTAAACCCTAGCTAACTGGGGAGGGGGGGGGGATCTTGCAGGCCTACCACCATCTTTTTTTTAGATCTTTCAACTATTTTAAAATAATAAATTACATAGTTTCCTAGGATGTTCCCAATATTTCTTTATTACTTTTGTTGTTCATAAAAACATAAATGAAATGTAATTAGGAGACAAAATGCACTTGGTGGGCATATCAGGTGCCATCTTTGAATGTGTCTTATTCAAGACACTCATGCCAGTGACAGTGTACAATTGGTTGGTAATGATAGTAATTATTATTTTTAATAAACAAATACACTTCTGCAAACTAAAAAGCATTAATAAAAAATTATTAAGGATTTTGTGAGTTTTAGTGAATGATAAAATATATGTGAGACACATGCAATAATTGGTTATTATTTTTTATTAATGATAGTAATTTTTGTAATTATTATAATTAATAAATAACTGCTTATGTAATCAGCAAAGAAAGCAGTGATTCAATAATAAAATGGTTTCTTGAATCTTAGTGATAAAAAAAGAGGGTGGGCCTGTGAGACCCCGGTATGTAAGTTTCTCGTATGGCAGGGGTAAGCTAGGGTTCAAACTAAACGTATTGTCTGATTAGCACATCTGACGATGAAATAGACTTAAAACAAGCTTTTACATGTTTGTGTATCAATTTAAATGTAATAAAATATGAAACAAATGTTAATATCAAAATATTCGATGTTTCGGGACAATTAAAAATCTTTACTGTTCAGAGCGCATAATGCAGAAGTATACGTATTATGTGAATTTGTGCATATATCTTTAACAGAGCTTTCAGACGGAAGCGACACATGGCTCTTGGAAACTAACCCTTAGAAGTAAATGCAACCTTTCGAACCAAAGCAACATAAGCTGCAAGTGTCACTTGTCACTTGGCCTGTACAGTTTTCTCAGACCGAAGCAACAAGTGACACTTGTCGGTCTGAATTTTCGCCATACTTAACAAGATTGTTAGTTACTTCATCAGATTAAAATTTAATTTAGCCTGTAAATCACAGAAAACAAATTGCAAGTACTGTCCGAAAAAATTATAGCGTTCTGATAGAAGGTTCCTTTTATAATCATCCAAGGCATGACGACTAATTTAAATCTAATTTTATATTTGACAGCAAGTTTATACATAATTGAACTATGATTATGCCATAGTTGATATATTAATATTAATTGAGGGTGCATATTAATTTCCATATAAACTTTAAAGATCAGAAATATATTTATAAGTGTAATGTTTGGATTCCGGGCATAGACTTGTAAGAAATAAATTTACTGAGCTGTGGTCTCACAAAGGTTGAGAACCACTGCAACAAGCAACCAAAATAACAGTTGGGCTGAAAAGTTCGTAGGCTAACATAGTAAAAAAATATTTTTTTGACATTCGATTTTATTATTCAATATAGTTGCCTTCGAGGGCGATACAACGATTATAGCGGTCATACAATTTTTCGATGCCATTTTTATAGTACGATTTCACTTTAGCCTCAAAATAGGCCTCAGTTTCGGCGATTACCTCTTCATCAGTGCTAAATTTCTTTCCAGCGAGCATTCTTTTAAGGTCTGCAAACAGGTAAAAGTCACTGGGGGCCATCTGGAGAATATGGTAGATGGGGAAGCAATTTGTAGTCTAATTCATATAATTTTGCCATCGTTTTCATTTATTTGTGACACGGTGCATTGTCTTGATGAAACAGAACTTTTTTCTTCTTCAAATGGGGCCGTTTTTTCGTGATTTCATCCTTTAAACGCTCCAACAATGCTATGTAATAATCTCAGCTATCTCGATCAACTTTACTTTACGATCATTTAAAATTATTTTGTGGACTTTTTTGATGTTTTCGTCGGTAACAGCCTCTTTGGCGCGTCCACTGCGTGCATCGTCTTCGATGCTCATTTCGCCTCGTTTAAATTTAGCAAACCACTTCTCAACGGTTGATTTTCTTTGTGCAGAGTCCGAATAATGTTTATCAAGCCAAGCCTTGGCTTCAACAGTATTTTTTTTCACCAAAAAGCAATGCTTTATTAACACACGAAATTCTTTTTTATTCATTTTTTCACAATAACAAAAGCTGCTTCACTCACAATGCTATATCTCACGAACTAATTATCCGGCAGCTGTGAAATTTATACACGTATCTTTTGAAGGTTAGTACTAAGTAAAAACCACATGGATTTAATTCTAGTAACGCCATCTATGAGTCAGCCTACGAACTTTTCAGCCCAACTGTTACATCACTAGTTGGTTCGTGACCAGGTTTAGTGGCCATTTAACCAAATTACCAGGTGTATAAGCTTAAATCTGCTGTTTGCTCATAGATGGCGTTAGTGAGCGTATGAAGCTACCATGGGCACGCCATACCTGGTGTTTGTATGAGTTGGACATCTGCCAACACGAATCAGTGCAAATCGTCAGCACGTGCAGACAACAACAGATAGTGTTCCTGTGGTAAGCATGTCTAGTTTTGTGCCAGAAAAAGAGCATATGCGGGAAGCTCTGCTTTTCTGCTTCCATTTGAAGAAATCGGCTGCCAAATCGCATCGAATGCTTGTGGAGGCCTATGGTGACAGTGCTGTATCGGAAACAACGTGCAGGGATTGGTTTCGTCGGTTCAAAGACGGCAATTTTGACCTGAGCAACAAGATGCGTGAAAATCGGCCCAGGAAGGTTGAGGACCATCAATTGCAGGCTCTTTTGGACGAGGACGATACCCAAACGCAAAAGATGCTTGCCGAGCAATTGGGTGTTACTCAAGCAGCCATTTCCATGCATCTACGTGCCATGGGAAAGGTTCAAAAGATCGGAAAATGGGTGCCGCATGAATTGACCGATCGGCAGCTGGAGAGACACCAAAACACATGCGAAATCTTACTTGCCAGACAAAAAAGAAAGTCTTTCCTGCATCCGATTGTGTCTGGCGATGAAAAGAGGATATATTTCGAGAATCCTAAACGCAAGAAATCGTGGGTTGATCCCAGCCAACCATCAACATCTTCCTCGAGAACAAATCGCTTCGGCCGGAAGACGATGCTGTGTGTTTGGTGGGATCAACAGGGTATCGTCTACTTTGAGCTGTTGAAACCTGGTGAAACTGTCACTGCCCACCGCTACCACCAACAACTGATCAAATTGCACCGTGCTCTGTGTGATAAAAGGCCGGATTATCAACAAAGACATGACAAGCTGATTTTCCTCCACGACAACGCCCCATCGCACAAGTTAAGACTGGTCCAAAACTACTTGGAGACACGCAACTGGGAGGTGCTACCCCATCCCGCCTATTCACCAGACCTGGCCCCTTCCGACTACCACCTGTTTTCGTCGATGGGCCACGCCCTCGCTGAGCAGCACTTCGATTCGTATGCAGACGTCTGAACATGGCTTGATGAGTGGTTTGCCTCGAAAGAGAAGGACTTTTTTGGCGTGGTATCCACAAATTGCCCGAGAGGTGGGCAAAATGTGTAGTTCGCGACGGCAAGTACTTTGAATAAATTTATTGTTGCTTTCTATGAACAAATCATGTGTTTTTCTGACTACAAAACAGCAGATTTAAGCTTATACACCTGGTATACATAATGTACTAGAAAGCCAAAATACAAGTAATTTTACTGAACACAAAATTTAATGTAGAGATTTAATACTAGATTTTCAAAAGGTAGAGAAGTATTTTCTCTTTTGCTTCATGTACGTGTTCAAATAACAAATTCAAACATTGAAAATCATATCATACTATTAGGTTCTATTAAAAACACATACAAAACAACTCTAGTTATGTACATATGTTTATACTACATAGATATATTTAATAAGCCTACGGAATTTGAAGATAACACTTGGAAAGAACCACCCATTCAAAAAAGCCAGCTTTCTTGAAAACACTGTTTATGTCTAGCTACAAATTTTATATTGTAAATTGTATTTTATATTTTGAAATGAGTGTCTATTTTACAGTAGGGAGATAAACAAAAACCATGGAACAGGAAAAATATTGCCAACTCCCGTATTTTCATTGATTTGAGACACTTTTGTGAAAAAGAAAATGAAACAAAAGCCCAACCAAAAAAAAAAACTGAAAAAACTCCACTTTTTATCCAAAGAAGCCAGTTTTTTTCAAACCGCTTCCAACTCTAGTTATGAAATAATTTAAAGAATACAGTACTTTGTTTTGTATGATTATTCAAGATATCTGTGATCTCTTTCAAGTTCTTGTCACAAAATGAATGTGTTCATTTGTGAATTGAAGTTGGAATGGATCTTGTGGAGATTTTGAAATGACTTGAGGAAAATCCAACAAAGGAGTTATTTCTAAATGAACATATACAGAAAATAGTTTATAGCAAAGCCTTTCTTTGATTTCTGCCGTTGTTATTCAGCAACACCAATATAAATAATTCTTTCTTGTTGACTTGAACTTCTAGAAGATTTAATCCTGTATCCTTTGAATTCAATAACAGTAAAGTACCTTTAATTGTAGTTCAGTAACAGCTTTGGCTCAAGATCTATGTGACTACAATTGTAAATATTGGACCCTTTATATGAGTTGAGTAACATATAGTTTTTTAAAACCAGATGCTTCAAAGCCTTACTCTGTCTTGTCCTTAGTTATTGTGCACATGAAATCATAAACTTCGTCGTTGCCTTTTATTAAAGGGGTCCCATGTTCAGTACTCAGTGGAGGCACATAGTGGTTTGGATCCCACTTTAAACTGTAGGTTCAGTCCTGATTAGCCTGTGTGTGCATAAAGTGGACTTAAAACAATAATTTAAACAAATCATGGACTTGTGGACGGATACTCATTCATTAACGAAATAACAGGAACTGAAATTATGTTCCAGGCCACTGACCAATCCCCTGAGACAAATAAAGTATTGGAAGTGTCGGAATGAAAGAATAACAGTGTTAAAACATCCAGACTCATACAACATGAATTAACAACCACTGTCTATTTCTGTATGATGGGAAAAATCAGGATCATATCAGCTTTGGCACAGGAAAAATAATTAATACAAAGAGTAAAGTTAAAAGATCTATGAGATCGTTTCTAATTATAATTTCATTTAACATAATTCATTTTATATAATAAAATTGTACCTCTCTTTTTAGTTGAAAATACTTTTTCTCTGAAATGGCTAACTAGTGCACGCACGCTAGTACCTTTGCCCCTACCACTACACAAAGTCCCATCCGATACTCAATTTTCCAAGCCGCATCCTGTCCTTGGTAGTGTGCTCGGCAACCATTCCAGTTACATTTCTTATATGCAGTAGTAGGGACCTCACACTTCAGCTATTGTGTATAGCTAGGGTGAAGAGAGTGAGATGATAAACTGCTTAGAGACTCCTAGTATTCACCTATTATTCACCATAGAATGCCAAGTGTTGCTAACAAGCGATACTAATTTCCAACACACACATAAAGCTGTAATGTACCACATTGGCATACTAATATGATGCCACACAGGCACAGAGGGTTGTGTATTGGTAGATTTTTACTTTCTTATGTAGATATGATCCACTTTTGTTGTGGGATGAGTGTGCCTGAGAGCTTCTTGAGCTAGACAACAATAGAAACAGTTTCGTGGCATGCAGGGGAATGACACTCGTGTCAGCTTCATGGAAGATAGTTCACTCAGAGAACCTGTATGGGACTTATAAGCTGAGAGTCTCTCTAAGAATAGACATATAAGGCATGGAGAAGATGAAAACCATCAGGTAATTATATTGTGTATTGCCATGTGGATCAGAGAAAGAACACATACCATCAATTTATGTAGGAAAATCTCAGGTATGGAAATAATTCAAGTGGGGCTATGTATATATTTCCTTGATTTTCAAGAGTACCTGCAAAAACTGTAGTTAAAAATTAACATCCACATTTCTAGCATCCAGTCATCCAATCAGTAGTGTCATTTTGTGACAGCTTTGGAATGATGTGGTGCCATTACAAATGCAGCATGTAATGGTAGTGCCTTTGTACTTAACTCTCCTTTGCATGTTGCAGGTGAACCAAATGGTGCTGGTATACCTGTTAGTTGTCCAACGGCGATATAGATAGTGGAACAAGCAAAGGAGAACATTTCGTTGTATGAATTTACACACAAAGACATGTTTACTGCCTCTGCAGACACAAGAAACATTCAGGAGACGTCTGGGTCAAGTGTCCTGGATGTTAGGAAGTGTCGGCTGGTTATTACAGTGTAGTACTGGGTTTTACAGTGACTAACATTTGTGCAAGATCTCACTGTTCAGACCAGATTTGAACCATTCCACTATCAGCGCTTGCAGAAACTTGACTTTGTGTAAATCTTTTATTGCTCAGGAATTGTCTTCATTCTTTCTGGCACTCACACTTGCTTCCCTGATAAGCAGTGACAGATGGTGAAAAGTGATTTTGTTCTGCAATTTTAAAGGGAATATTAGACTGATTGACTTAACTAGAACTGTAGTGTGACCTCCAAACTAAACATTTCTTTGTGTGCAGTGAGATTGCACTGTATCGTATTACAGTGCCCAATGAGACAGTTGCTGTTCATGGGATGATGTCAGGCATGTGCAGTAATTTGCTACAGACATTTCCAGAAGCTCTCAGACCAAAGCAACAAGTGACGAGCTACCTAGGACAAGAAACATGCAGGTTTCACACTGAGGTGACAAGTAACACGGGCCCTTTCAGTCTTTAAAATAGTATTCCCCCATACGTGCATGGCCAATAAACTGAGGCAACACGATGCATGCTACGTGGTCTGTTAGGAAAGTAATGAGACTGGCAACACTGTGCACGAACCGGCAACGCTGCTGCCCCCACCTTCACACGGCAGGTAGGTGAATGCTTGCCGTTGACTCAGTACAAGTTTCAACTTGCTACAGTTGCTACACGATTGTTGAGAGCATCTGACGTGAAGTTGTGTTTGTGAGGTGCATTACGAAAATGGACTGGCAAAAGTTTGAACAAAGTTGTGCCATCAAATTTTGTGTTAAGCTTGGCGAATCTGCCACTGTGACTTATGAAAAGTTACAAAGGGCTTATGGAGAACATACACTATCTAGGGCACAAGTGTTCAGATGGCAGAAGTCCTTTTTAGAAGGCCGAGAACAAGTGGAAGACGAACCTTGTGCGGGAAGACCTTCAACCTCAAAAACGGATGACAATGTAGAAAGAGTGAGGTCTCTTGTGAGGTCAGATCGTCGATTGATGGTGAGAATGATCAGTAGTGAGTTAAATTTGAACGTGTACCGAATGAAGTCCTTGCAAGACCCAGGAAAAGGGTTGCACGTGTGCGACCAGACATTGCACGCACTTGGATGCTGCACCACGACAATGCAGCATGTCACACGGCAGTCTCCATCAATGAATTTTTGGCAAAAAAAAAGCATTCCTGTGGTTTCTCAGCCCCCTTATTCGCTGGATCTCAGTCCCTGTGACTTTTTGACTCAAAAACCACTTGAAAGGATGCCATTTTGATACTTTGGACAATATCCAGAAGAGCGTAACCGACGAGCTAAAAGGTATTCCAGCAGAAGCCTTCCAGCACTGCTACGAACAGTGGAAACAACGCCTCCATCGCTGTGTAGCTGCCTAAGGGAACTATTTTGAAGGGGATAACCTTGATTTGTAAAAATAATAAAATTCATCGTTTACAGAAAATCAGTCTCATTACTTTCCTAACAGACCACGTATTCAGAAAATGGCCCAGTTTGAGTGACATTGTAAGTGACATGCAGGTTGCTTTGGTGTGAAAGTTTATATAGTTAAAATTGAAACTGAACGTACCTGAAAGAGAGGACATGCCAAGGCCCTTAGTCCTTATAAAGAAGCTTAAGTAGAAAAACTGTTTATCACATCTAGTATGAGGAAACCAAGAGTACATTGAAACTGAAGCGAATCAGATGACTTGAAGTTGAGGCTTGAATATGAATTACAGTGATACCTTCCTGACATGTTGGATTCTACCAACAGCAGTAAACACATTCTGTCGTATGGAAAGGCTAGATCTTCTTGCTACTTCCTACAAATAAAGGCAGAAAAATGAAGAGGAAGTCATGTGTAAGTCGAAATATAGAAACTGGCAAGGTGCCAAAAGGGGGGGGGGGGAGGCAAAGACAGTACATTTCCCTTTGTAGATAAGATTTAGCATAGTGCCGTGGCAAAAACTGGAGGGGGGGGGGGCAACAGCCCCCTCTAATCGCCGCCACTGTTGATCAGCAATAAATGGACTGATCAGAAAATTCAAAGCAGCTTACAACTATTTAAGTCAGAACTAATAGTAGTTGTAAAGAGTTTTTGAAATTTGCACAAGATAAAAAATGCTTAGTTTTGCAGCATCAGTGGACAAATACATATAGATTAGGATAAAGAAACATGTAAAAATTTATCCTGTATTGTGACCTGTACATTACAGACAATGTAAATTAATTCAATTTGTTTAATACTATCCAATGCATGAACATTTGCTGAAGTAATGCAGAGATGCTAAAAATAGGCACAATTTGTTGAGACTAAATCTTCTTTAAATGCAATGTCAAAAGCTGAAAATCTCCTTAAATTTAAGGCTGAAAGTTGGTCACCCTACTGATTACTGATATAATTACCAATCTAATATAAAATGACGAAACCTGAGGGATTCTTATTACAGGCTGGTGCAAATTATATCTACCAATGTCAATTAACAACCCTGTCCAAATGCAGGCATGCGTGCACAGAAATCTCCCATGGCTAGGGAGCTGCAAACCATGGAACGTTGGCCAGTTCAGACATGAATTTCAGCAGTGGAGGCATTCATCCGAACAGTTTTCATCCAGGAGATGCAGTGGACAGCATGAACTCACACTATATTTCCTGGCATACTGATGCAGCTTCTCCAACCTGAAGACTGGATTCTGCACACTGCCTTTAATTCTCCATTGTCTGATGGGCCAGTGGCAACTCTCGTGGACCATCATCGCAGTCCCTGCTTCATCTCCTGTACAGATGAATGCCTTCACTGCCACAATTTATGTCTCAACATTCTATGGCACACTGATTGCAAACCTTGCATCTGCCTAAAAATGGGAGATTCCTGCATGTGCATACCTGTAGTCAGATAGGCTTACCAATTGAAATTGGTGGATACAATGTGTACCATCCTGTAAATGTTAACATGGATCTGACAAGTTTTGCTATAGAAAGAGAAGTTTGTTTGACATTTTTTGAGAAAACTGGGGAAAATGAATTTTACTTTTGGATTCATAAAAACAAGTGCAAAATGGCTAATTGTGTACTGATTTATCAGCAATTTTATCCATGTACCAGTGTTGCCTTCATCACCAATATCAATTATTGATTAATCTTAACATCCTTACTAAAAGTTTTAAATCTTAAATAAGACAATTTATTCTGAGTAATTATCTGCAACTGCAGTATTCATCTTATTAATAGTGAAATAATTTATATTTGTTTTATTTTCTTGATCTTTAGATGTTGCACATGAAAATAATGCATTTATTCTTACCATTTTTTTAAAAAAATGTTATATTTAAATTGTCATCTAAATTATGCATACAGATTAATTTGATATAGCAATATTGCATTGGTTGAGCCACATCAAAATATGGTAAGCCTAGAGTAGAATATAGTCAATTTCTCTAAAGAATTCATGAGATAAAACAAGACCTTCAGTCATATACAGTCACAAGACTTATCAGGGTTTCAATATTGTGCCATGGATGTAATAAAACAAGGCTTAAATTTTGGCTGTGTGTTAAAAAGGGAAATAGTATAATGTGAATGTACCATTAAAAAGCACTTATCTCTATTCCCATTAGCCTCCCCAATAGGGTAGTGGTAAAGTCGTTGCCTTGTAACCAAGGGGTCCCAGGTTCAGTACCCGGTGGAGGCACATATTGGTTTGGATCCTACTTTAAACTGTAGGTCCAGTCCTAATTAGCCTATCTGTGCATAAAAGTGGACTTAAAACTCAAACATCATCATTGCTATTCCCATTCACACTAAAATCATCCTCACTTCCCCATAGTACATCCCAGTAACTGTCTTTTGCAGGCTAACGAGGCTCTGGTGCCTGGACCTGTGGCCAGTATAATCCTCTGTAGGGTCGTATTGCCCTGTGTTTGTCGTTGTGTGGGTCAAGTGCCACTTTGCAGCCACAGCTTTTAACTAGGGTGTGGAGATTTTATCATCAGAGACAGTACAGCTTTAGTTGTTGTTAGTAGTCTATGACAATATTAGTTTGATAAATTGATTGAGAAAGATTTTAAGACATATTTTTTTCTTGTTAGGGTTGTGTCTTCCATTTTGTTTTAGTGATGGGGATAAATAGCCTGTACGCTGACATGCCCATAATTTTAAAATCAATCAACCAGATGTTACAATTGAAGTTTCTTAGTTACAAATCACAGAAATGCATGGCACCAGCAAATTTTACCACAGTGATAATTTTCGTTAACCCTTTTTCATTGAATGTGATATCTAAAGTGCATCTGACGGTGCCACGTGCTAAATATCAAAATACATATTTACTTATTTTCACCAAAATATGGAGTTAAATATGGACTTAAAATTGTAAAAATTTACATTTTTAATATTATAAGACACTACAAGAACTACATAAAATACAGTATGCTTACATTGACATTAATTGTAAAACAGCACAAAATGGGTTTTCATTTTCTGTTTCCAAAACAATGAATAACAAAATTTTGTTGTAAGTGTTCGAACATAAATTTCCTTCTGTTGTCTGTTAAAATGGATTTATATTGACTAAAACTGCATTCAGTATCACAAGAAGTAATGGTAGTGTATTTCAAACTTTTCAGTTTCAAGAAATTTACCCTACTCTTTCGGTCACACAGGGACGTAGTTATTGCACGAATATCGAGTATATGTTGAGAAATGTTCTAAAATAAGGAAATAATATGTAACAATAACTAAAATATGTCAAATATGAGCCAAAACCTAATATATGTAAAGATATGGAAAATGAAAATGAATTTTTCGAGTCTACATGCCATGATGTCCAAAGATAATAAAAAATATAACTGATTTCGGCTTCAAATAAATATGTATTTACAGATAGATCCATTCATTGGTCATTACCTTCGAGTTATTGGGGGGAGATATGCTTTTATAATACTGCTACGCGAACAGAGACAATTAGCATTACATTTGCCCATGTTTCCCACAGTCCACTATCAGTGCCCAACACACAGAACCATCTGACCAGAAAATATCCTTCAGAAAGGTTGGTACGTGTGATGAGGTATCAGTAAACACTATTCTGCTGACGCAACCCAGATTTACCATCATTGCAAATTAGTTTTTGACAGTGCAATTTAAGAAGAGTGACAATTTAATTCCTAGAATGCACTGTTAGTGAAAATATTTTGTATGCCCATTCGAAATAAGTTAGTTAGTTACTTAGATGATGTTGCAATCTCTGGAAAAATGTCCCTGGAATTCCTAGCGTTTCTTTGCCAATTGATACTAGATATCTATAAAACTTTGTTTTTCATGGCAGTTTTTTTTATTATTATTATTTATGGAAAGAACGAAAAGCCCCACAGCCACAAGCAGCTTAAGTTAAGGTTGAAGATATAATTGCCGGACCCTGTGGCTGAGTGGTTATCACAACGTGCTGCAACTCCAAGGGTCCCGGGTTTGAATCCCGCTCGGGCATGGTTGTTTGTGAATGTCCATTCATCAATTTCATCACTCATCCCCATCTTCGCAAATTAGCCAAGAGGCACAAAAACGAGAAGTAAAATAAAATAAATGAATTGAAGATATAATTTGGTAATTGACTTCTTTTAACCAATAAATTTTAATTATTGACATCATCATAATCAAAGCATTGTCATGGTGATGTCAGTAGTAACAATAGCTTTATTTAGCATCAAACACCTGCTGGCTCAGAGTGATAAGTGCCACCAAAGTTCTTGGATTCTTGACCGTGCCTGAGCATTCTTTGCGAGTGCCCATTCCAATTTCATCTGATCATCCTCATCATTGCAATTAGGTGGCACAAAAGCAACATAAAATAACAAGAATAGAAATGCACACCACTTGACCCTTGTTATAGCAACAAAATTAAGAGAAACAATGACAACTTTCAGGTCTCGGCAGATATTCCAACTATGGGCTTTCTAGTTGATCGATCGTTGCAATAGTGTAGACAAAAGTAAAAATAGTGCCACAGAAACATATTAAAGGAAATAATGTCTTAATAATATCAACGATAAATCTGTTGTGAACTAACTACAATTACAACTGTGACTAATTTCAATTTAAAAAATGACATGGAAATACATAATTATGTGAATTTTTGCCCATCAATCACATGCAATCCTCAGTCCAACTAATGTGTCTGTATTTCTGCTTTTGGCTTTTATTTCTCACTCCACTGCACACCATTTTTAGCAGCTCTAGAATTTTTCTTGCACTCTTGCCAATTTTTACACAATTTAGTGTTAATACAATACTCATTTTCTTGCGAAAACTGTCTCCCAGTTTTTTCTTGTCTAGGCTAATATTCACATTTGTAGTTTATGCATGCACCACTTGTTTCTTCTGCATCATCATAGTCAACATTACCATATTTGCTGACACATTTTTGAGGAAGAACCTTTATCACTGAATATTATAATTAATTTACAATATTTCAAATATAAAGTAATATGTATGCCTACTTTCAACAAATATCTTAACCCAGAGCTAAATGAAGAGTCACTTGAAACCTCTTCTAAATCAGACTGCATCCTCATGCAACAAATTGTCCTCTGTACCATCCAGTGCATTACTAATGCCACACTTCGTAAATGGTTTGACCACCATCATAGTTTTCACAGCATTCCATAAACCTTTGACCCATTCACAAACATCCTTCTTCTTCATGGTGTAACCTGAGTATTGGCACATATTCAGACAACTTTTTAAAGGGAAAAAGGTGCATCTTGTACTCTGGCAAATACGGTATGTGGTTCTTCTGGTAATAAAATTGTCACGCTTCATATTAATTGACTTCTATTCAAGTAATTGATCCATCTTTTCTTTCTTTTCCAAAGGTCTTCTTCTTCATGTTAACGTGCAGACTTGTTGTTGACTGGCAGCTTCGTAGGAAAGAGCTTGCGAAGGCAGAGGCTGCTGCTGCGGCTGAAGACAAACTTGACAAACAAGATTAAAACCTGTAATCGAACTGACACACAACTTACTTTTGAAGAATCTCATATGATTCGCGCAGCTCAAATTCACCCACAATTGGGAGTCCTACTTGTTTTTTTTTCCTCGAAAGAATGAACACGAAAATTTGAAGATACTTTGAGGCAGCTAACGTGGAACAAGAATTAATTTATTTCTTTGACTTATTTTGTTCCTTGATGTTTCGTTGGCTTCTTAACATAGAGGAATAAGGATTTATGTCCATTGTGTATCTCTGTACAAAAAGTTTTTACATGTATTGTCATTGTACATAATCATTATCATGCTTATCTGACAAAGACAGTTAACAAAGGTGTATTGTGAATACATCTCGAAGAAGTGATATTGAGTCTACAAGGTTTATTTGCTTAAGCAATATGAAAATCATATTGTTCAGCTTGTGTTTTAGTCTCGACGGAATAATTTTAAGATGCGACGTAAGAGTTTGACCTGCTAAGCAGGAATTGTTCAAATTGTGAACCAAATTATAATAGGTAACCACTACTACCGTAGGTCATAATTTTTTGCTGATTTCTTTGTTGCAATGTTTTGAACACTGATAACAAGCATGATATTCTGGTCTAACTTTTGTTTTTTAATTGTGTTATATGTGAAAAATTTTAAACATGCAAGTTGAAAGCTTTCATCTTAGTATATACATGCTGTTTAATTTTTATTCGAAATTCATTATATGAAGAGACAGGGTAGATGTTTTTATTGTGATAGTGTAAATTATTATGCAATACTTGGTCTTCAAATTAAATTTTTATTATTATAACTATCATTATTAATAAGTTTGATGTGCAAACTTTTAAATTTGAAAATACAAAATATGCATATATTTACTGGAGGACTTAACAAGTTATATTGAGGCAATCAGTAGGTTTCAGTGACCATGTAATTCTTACAAATAGTTTGTTGAAAGCAAATAAACAAATATTGTTACGTTAGTATTAACATTGTAGAGAATGAATCGTAGTGTTATATAAGAAAGAGAAATGAAGTAAATAAGGTAAATTACTTGCACAATAGCCCTTATTTATCTGTTTTGGTTTGACAAAAATATTCTTCCTTTACCTTGATTACCAACCCGATACCAGATTCACCTTTGACCTGAAATATTTTAAGGAGACTAATTTTCTCTTATTAAAAAATATATTTTGTTTCATTAGTTATTTTGTTTAAATATGCAACTATATGATCTTCCAATTTGCACCTTGTTTTCAATATTTATTGTGTGTTACTACTGCATAAGAGAATAATTGAATGTTCGTGTCCTGGAGTAATGTGGTTTGCTGTTATTCAGATGTGAATTTTCAGAGATTTTTATACTTCAAAATACTCATTTGCACTATTAAACTTTTTCTTCACAAGTCGTCATTGAGGTTGTGTTTCTTCATTGTTGTACCTCAGTAAATTAAATGTATTATGTTATACCTAGTCATGAATTCATGGAGATTTTTAGCTTCACCACTTGAGGTACAAATGTATTTGTTAGTCAGAAGATAAGTGCTGTATGTAGGCGAACAGCTGTGATACAAACTGCAACAAGAACATACACACTTACACCTAGTACAACTTTGTTACAGTCACTGCCATGTGTTGAATTCTTCTTTGTGTTGTTACTTCTGTATGGCATGTTACGTTTATGTTGTTTTTGGGTCTCACAACCAAATAGACTTTTATTCTTGTCATTATTTACCATAGTTCTTTTCCTCTAGTATTTATTTAGCTTTTTTCAGTTAGATATGTTTTCAGCTTATTAGTTTTTAAAAATATGTATTTTTTTTGTTTGAAAGTTAAATAAATTAGCATCAAATTATTTTTTTTTGTTCTGTAGTTTTTTTTCTTTCTAGTGCATGAAAGATTTCAAGAGTAGACATATCTTACAATACTAACATGTCCTAAGATAATGTGACTAAAGATTACTAATGTGCACCTGAGACGTGATTCACAAGATTTTGAACAAACCCTTTCGGCAACAAAAAAATAAATTAATACTGTATTGACCTGAAAATAAGTTGCACTTTTTATCCAAATATCAACTGTGAAAAGTTAAGTGTGGTTTATATTTGTGACTTTGGCGGTACCCTTGACCCTCATACCCCCTTAAGAAAGTGAAAGATTTGCATGGTTTATGGAGATTTTGTTGTTTATGAACATTTTCAGTTGATTTTAGCTCTTGGAAATGTGTTATTGTGAAGTAAAGTAAGTGTGTTACGTTAGCGTGTTACGAGGTTTAATAAAACAAAAACATGCAAAGGAAGAAATTTAATTACCTCTGTGGCTGTTCATATGTACATTCAGCTACTTCTCAACATAGTTCCCATAGTTGTCTAGACACTTGTCATAGCGGTAGATGAGCTTTCGTAGACCCTCATCAAAGAAATCTGCCGCCAGGTCAGACAGCCAATCCGCCACGGTCTGTTTGGCTTCATCGGCGCTGTTGAATCGCTTCCCAGCAAGGAAAGTGTTCAAGTGGAGGAATAGGTGATAATCGCTAGTTCCTTGAGAGAGTTGCAATACACGGCTGCATTAACTGTTTGTCCATTCGGCAGAAACACTGTCAAATGGCGGTTGACTCGTATCGTGCACCAATAAGTCCGTTATGATTGAGGGGCGTCCTTATCGTGGTTGTCATGAACATTCGTGTGAATGGCCTTAAACAGACGTATCCACTTACGCACCTTGCCTTCAATAATGAAATTCTCACCATACACCTCACTTAACTGGCGATAAATGTCTGCCGCTTTCACATTTTTCGCAGTCAATAACCTGATCACTGATCGTATCTCACACTCGGTGGGATTTTCAATCACCTGCACCACTTCCATTGTACACCACAACAACGCCAAGCGTTTCACAATGTGCAAATGGCATCTGTTTACATGCAAGGCATGTTGGTAACTAATGCACATGCGCCAAATGGCCCCTAATTAAAAAATAAACCTCGTACTTTACTGTGTAGCAGAACAGCCCAAAGGCTTCCTGCAACTGAATATAGCACCCAAAACGACTTCCTACAACAGCAGCTATAATTTTACGTAGTTAGGTTAGGATTGGTACTGATAGTTATTTTCTACTTGTTCTTTCGCTATTTTAGTGTGCATACAAACAGTTTTTACTAACAAAAAACTGCAATAATGCTCCGAAATTGCAGGTTTTTACTTATGTGGGCCATTCTTTGGGATCAAATATCTCCGTTATTTGTGCTTTCCTAACACTGGAACCACTTTTACATTACGTAAAACATTGAAGTCTGTCGATTAAAAAAAATCAACTTAATTCTCGAGGGGTACAGTAGGTCAACGGCCCCACTTCGGCTTTTATAACATTTCACCATATCGTATGGTGTTTAAAAATGGTGCTTATTTCTAATTTTAAAATGTTTAAATAGTAGGGCACTGAAAATGTTGCTCACTTTGAAAAGTCCAAAATGCAAGCTTGAAGTATGGTCTTGTTGAAAGTGACGCCACCTAGTGCAGTTCGAAAACAACAATTAAACAAACAATCTAGCTCATAGCTTGCAGCATGCGTGATTGCAGTCTTCGTTACTAGATTTGTGCACTTGTTTGATATGAAAAAAACTGGAAAGTCAGCCAGATGTTGGTTGTAGTTCTTCTAATCTGTGTAAGAAATTTCTAAAATGCTATGATTTCTATAGTGAAAAACAGTGTGTTTAAAATGCAGGAAAATCATTTTTTTTTAGTTTTATCTACCGATCGTATTTTCCGCTGCAGTCAAAGTGCAATTAGAAAGATTTCCACTTCCAGTCCAAGACTGAACTGCGAAACTATTTTTGAAAGATGTTTGCTTCAAGTATGTTCTTACATATTTCGGACACAGCTGTGTTTGTATACTGTATGTTAACAAAATGTTGGTTTATTTGTTACTACTGAAGTTAATAATGATTGATACTGTGCCTAACAAGAAATGTGTTGAAGGACAATTCTATAGGTACACATTGTTTTCCAAACAATAGATACATACAAGATGATTCAAAAGTCACCATACATAGCATATATAACAAACAAAGCAGTTTTGTGGTTACAGAATATATTCAATATGACCCCCCCTTTGTACAGTCACGGACAGTTCTGGGTTGTAATGAATGCATTGACTTTGAATGGAATCATTACAACCTAGCAGCGTCCGTGACTGTACATGTCAATGCGTTTCACCCACTTAGCTTACGTAGGAACACAAATTCGTGTATCCAATCATACATCCTCCTGAAAGAAACAACAGTAAGTGTACTATCTAGGGTGACTTTTGAAACACCCTGTAGAATAAAATTGCTACTGGTAAATTTTCTTCTCAATCTGTCTATTGTCTTTTTCTTGTCCCCCTTGAAACTTTTAAGTGTGCAGCTTATTTTTTGGGCCAATACGATATATTTTTAAAAATGTTTAAAATTAACTGTTCAAGTAAGGTAAAAAGTTTATTTGAAAAAAAATTCTATGAAGTGAAGCTTTCATGTGTAAACTTAGTCACACTATCTTGGAACTTTCTAAAGGTTAGTGTACGAGAGCACAGAAGTTGCCTAATATAGTTTTATAATGACTTGAGGTAAGTACTGCTTCCATTACTTAATACCAGATATAAGGTATAAGAAGGAGCAAAATAAACATTTTCTTGAAACGTCAGTTTAATTTTCCTCGTACAGAATCATTGCAAAATTTCAACCTACCCAAGTGAAGACTTCTACAGTGAGCACAGGACTGTCCCAAGAATAGTTTTTGCAAAATAACATGTTAAAAAAAAGGCACCAATTATGAACATAAAAAAAATGTAAATTCATATAATTTCCTGAAATTTTTCTCATGTCGGAGAAATTTACCTTTGCTGGAGTAACTGGGAAATTACTGTAGGGCCTGACCTTGGGCCATGCCAATGGGTGATGACCTTTTGGAATTTTGGTGTGTGTGTGTGTAATTTTTCTTTTATGGAACTGCTTACAAGGGTTATGGGATAAGAATCACATCACATTTGTACAAGTTATACCAAAATTAGGAAGAAAAGTTATGAATTTTTTTTGTTGCCCTTGTAAGCATAAATTTGACATTTTTATAAAGTTGGAAACCCTGCTGAATGAACACACTGTCACCAAGAGCTAAACTTTTACCAAGTTGCTTCATGTCCTCTACGATCCTATCAAATTTCATGAAAATCTGAAATTGGTTGGGAGCTGTGATGATTTGGCATGGAAAACCCTCTTGTGAAATTTAGATGGTGGTGTATGACAAGATGCTTTATAAATTTACATACACACACATATTAGGAGTGGACTGATATGAAATATAGAATTGCACATGTCCCTTGAAGAATGTGAATCGTTCAGTCATCTCCTAAATTAATACATGACTGCAAGAGGTTTTTACATTGTATTACATAATTATTTTACCATACCGAGGTTACAGCACCTTGAATAGGTACTGTGGAAAATGGGACTGTCTACATTCCCTGACGGTTTCTCTGAATTATGATCCACCAGAGGTGCTGGTGTTGGCACCGCTACGTGGTATTAGTCTGCTTATAATGGCAGTAAATAGGGTTTTCGCTGCAACGTCAGATTCTTTTACATGAAGCATTTCTATGAATGTGATAATTGCTATATTTGGTACAGTGGTCGTGAATATATTAACGAACATTACGCACAGTCGACCACGTCCTGTTATCGTGACTTTAATAATACGGGAGAAATTATATGTGTGGAATGCTCTTGGTAACTAAATTTTTGTATATGAATTAGATTCATCATCATCATTTCCTTTAAAGAAATACACACTGAAGCATTTGTATTTCTTATATTTACTGTCACTTTTCTTCCACTTGAAACTAATCGTGCCGATGATGATAATTGATGATTGCATGAGACAAAAGAAAACCTACAAAAAACTTTTAGTGCCATCGACATGAGTGTAAGAAAACTTTCAGACCAATGGGACAAGCGACACAGGATGTTCACACTGCTGTGACTAGTGACACACACACACTTCCAGATTGTAAAATAGCATTCATTGCTTGTGAGGGTCCAGCTAACAGCAAACCGTTCAGCACATGTTCACATGTCATATTCGCAGTTTGTTTCTTTGGTCTGAAAGCTGCCTTCGACCGAAGGGCCCCGTGACACTTCGGTGTGAAATCCCCGTATTGTTTGTCATGTGTCCCTTTGGTCTAAAATTTCCTTGAGGAAACTGTGCAGTCGAAAGGCTGCATTTATTACCGACTGCTCACTTCTAAGCGACACTTGTGGTTTGTCACCTCGATATGAAATATCTCTCAGGATACTATTTATATTCTAATAACATAGAAAAATAAACTCTAGTACACAATCCAACATCTGACGCCCGGATTCACATTGCAATGTTTCTTCTTGTATTACGCATGCTTTTTATTTATTTTACTTTTCTTTCCAAATTAATGCCATTTCGTGACTGCAAATCACCAGTGGCGTAGCGTTATAGTACGCCCGTACGCCCGGCGTTCCCAGATTTAATATTTAAAAAATGCGTAAATGCTGTAAATATAAAGTAAATCTTGACTAATTTCATATATGTCTGACCTTCATGGCATTATAATAGCTATTTCTCGCGATCCGCTTGCAACGCTCCACTAACAACACTCGTTGTAGCATTTTTTTTAAATGCCTTTCCTGGCCGGACGCCGAGCAGGTTCGGCGTACAAGGACCCCTATATTCCTTGCTGCCTTTCTGGAGGGAAAGCTTGGATCTCTAAAGCACGCGCCCAAATGCTCTCTCTTACGCCAGCGTATGAAGCAGAGGGCTACGTGATTGGTTCACGTGACCCTTCCTGCCTTCTGAAGCAGACGACAGCGGTAGAATTTCTACCCGGTTCTTCGCGCTCGTGCCACTCGTGCTATGTGTTGCTACAATATGCAATATTGACTGACATAACTTTACCAAACTGAAATATAGCACTTCTTAATGGCCACTGCATTGTATAATTTATCGCACGAACAGCGATGTGCATTAAAAACTAAAAGATCAACACAGTTTTTGTCAAATAAGTTGCTGAAGTCCTCGTGGTAGAAGTTCAGCCTGTGGCTGCTCTACCACTTAATAATAATAAAAAAATAATAGTTTTGCGGGTTATTATTTTTTAGTTATTATGTAACTGCTTAATATTGTGTCAATGGAAATGTTTAGCATTCATTTGAAAACTCAACATCGAATGGTCTCTGGACAAAATTATTTTAAAATGTTTATCAACATTCTCAAGACGTAATAAAGAGTGGTCTGAATTACTAATCGGCACTGTTATGTTAGTAGAGTGTACGATAGTTGGATCATCCGCCCACCTCCGTGTCAGAGTGTTTTGCACAGCGCGCCAAGATGACAGAGGCCCGTGATTCGAATCCTGGGGTGAGCACGGGTGTTCTTTGTGAGTGTCCCTTCATCAATATCATCATCACTCATATTCATATTCGCGATTAACCAAAAGTGGTAGAAAAGCGAAGTAAAATAAACCAAATCAATCATTAGTTGGATCATTCACAACAATGACGTCTACTGTTGTCCAGAGGCTTGTGATTCAGGTAGGTTTTATAATGATTTGTGTCATGTCGAAAGGTATAAAACACCAGAGTTCAAAACATTTGTTGCATAGTGAGGCATCTAATTTTCTAGCTAAAAACTGCATGGATGATGATGCTTTATTGCAAACCCAGATGACTTCAGGCAAATAAACAACACCTGTGGCGACTAATTCCATAAGTAAATTATTAACCAAAAAAGGGCCGACCTTTCCTTCGGACTTGGCGTTCCCACCCGAAATGCCCATGCTACGCCACTGCAAATCACTCCACAAATATAACTGTTTCCATCAATTCACTTACTACCTTTCAAGACAAACAAATCTACACAATATATTCCAAAAACTACAGTCACTAAGCTGTATTACTTTCATAAGAAAATTAGTTTCGGTACTAATTGTACTGCCATCTATTTTGTCATCCACCTCTGGAACCAGTTTTTTTGGGTGGTTTTCCACACTACCTATTCAAGGCACTGTACTGAGGTATATGAATCATACCTCTATATTCGTAGATAAAGTGTGTTTCAAAAGTCCTGCAACCCAAACTTTGAAAACTTAGAGTTTGTAAGAGATATTTACACCAGGTTTGCTGCATTATAAAGCCTCATCCATTGAGATATTTTTCAGTGCTTAACATTATAAATTTATCTGATACAGAAAATTAAATAAATTAATAACTGGTGGAAGGCAGCATTAATTTTTTTTACAAAATGCACTTATGAGTGAGAAAACTATGTAAGAAATTATTGGAGAGTTGTAATTAGATGTCTGATGAGTGATGCCATGTCAATCTGTCATTTGCAACCAATAATGATCATGTGCAGCATTTTATGGATTTATGACTGGCGATTTTATGGTTTGAGTGAAAAAGTGCAATTTTGGGACATATCTCCATAGTCACCACACACACGCAACATGTGCCTAAGTATTGGCCATACATTTATATCATAAATCATGATTTTGTACCGAAATTGGACTCATGCTTCGCCACTACAGTGCCCGGTTGATTCAGCATGGTGTATTCATCGGAGCAGTGCATGCACATTGTTCAAGAGTATTTTACTACTCATTCCTACACTCATGTGCAAGAGATTTTCCAAGCAAAATACCCTGCTTCTGCTGTATCTCACAAAGCAACTGTTTTACGACTAGTGTGCTGATTTTGAGAAACCGGAAGTGTATGTGATCAAACAAGAAGTGGTTGCCTATCGGTTTTAACCTCTGCCGCAGAGGGGAATGTGCGTAACACACACACACACACACAAAAGCCTGAGGAAACTTGCATCCCAAGCAGACTTGTCACTTTCCAGTGCTCATAGGGCTGTGAAGAACACTACCCTAAAACCATATTGTGTTTGTGTTGTTCAAGAACTGCGACACCTTAAGGATACATGCAAGTTGTTTCAATATCTCATTGAAGAAAATTACATCAGAATTGTATGAGAATCAGAGGAATGTAACTACAAAAATATGGTTTTCCCATTTTCTTTAACGTAATCTCGTTAGAGAGCTCTAATTACATTCAGATTGACATATCTTCACTTCTAATTCTTAGCAGTAAGATGAACTTACGTATCTCCAATTTACCAATTCTTTTTAAAAGTCTGACTCGTAAGAATATATTATTTCCTCTTTCCTGTAAATTTGATAAATTGGAGTTGCATTCCTCTGGTTCTCAAACAATGAAATGTCCTGTCCCTAATACGAGGGATGTCCAGAAAATATTTCCTGAATTTCATTTGCAATTTTTGCCACTGCAGCAGTATGGTCACAATGGTGTGTTGATTCTCTGGCAAGACACGCATCACATTTGCAGACATCCGAAACAGCATTTATTCATCTTGGTTTAACCGTCTGCACGTGAAATGTGGTCTGTAATCCATTCCTTGAATGTGAGTAACATGAAACTGGCTAAAATATTTATCATCAACTTTTTGTGGTGTATGGAGAACATGCCATGAGTGATTGAATGGTACAGAGATGGGTGCAACTCTCCAACGAAGGATACAGAAATGTGCACAACAATCCACGTAGCAACCAACCGTCTGCAGTCAATGAAGATTTGGTGCATGCAGTTTGAAGAGAAATTAAAGGAAACAAACAATTCATTATTATGTCACTTTCACTGCATTTTCTACAGATTTTTCACTTTTTCACAAAATTATATCTCATAAACTTCGACCTGGTGTCGAATGTATTTGGTCGGTGCATAAGTTCGTAGCATAAGTTCGTAACATACGTTAACAAGAATGCAATAATTAATTAACACAAGTGCACAGGTGGTAAGATGAAACATTATTATTGTAGTCTAAAAATACACAGTCACAACATTCACCTTCAGTAATGTAGTCGCCTCCATTGTCAATGACCATCTGCCAATGTTTGGGAGGAGTTTGATGCCTCTCCTATAGAACTGCTGTATTTTCAGTATATGGCATTAGCCCCATTTACAGGACAAACTATTTTTGAGTTAAAAAAATCAGTTAACCAAGTTTCAAGAGCAGCTTCATTAGGAAATATTATACTTCCTACTCCTGCACTTGATCCTCGGTTAAACTCTAAGAGCAGAATGTGCCGGAAATGTTCAACTTTGTCCACTTGAAACTCCATATTTTTTAGTGTGCAAAATAGACAAAATGTGCTCAGAATTAGAATACACTGTGTTTTCACGAACACAAAACTACAAACTAAGCAATAACAATGGAATAACAGACAAGGAACTTTTGGTAATGCAGTGTTGCTAACCCATAACAAAATGATACGAACTTATGCACACACCCAATACTTTCAGAACACAAAAGTGAAACGGCAGGACAATGTATTGGCCTTTCTAACAATAAAGTGAACAAGCTGATGACTTCTTGAAACATATAGTGACACAGCAGTGGCGGTCCCTCCATGGAACAGAGGGAACAGGCTGTTCCCTTCTACTTATCACCCTTTTTAGCTATTTAAATTATCTATAATTACATAATAAGAACACTTCTTTCTTCCAAAATCAACACGCCGCCGAAGAAGAACTTTCACTGTGACTGGACGTTTGTTTACTTCACCTACCCTCGTTATCCCACCCTCTGCTGTCTGACGCCGAGTATTTCCGACCACGCGCGAAGGTAAACGATCTTCATGGTGCCACGGAAGCTGAACTCTAGCTGTTCCCTACGAGAGACATGATATGTTCTAAGCACAATTATTTAGAACGCGTCGTTTTATTATACTATTAATATTAACTTAATAATACTCAGCGTTGAACGATGAGACTCGGTGAAGTACACAGACTCCTCTCAGGTACAGGGGTAGTGTTAGGCAAAGACAATATTCACAGCACAGAGAAATAAAACCACATTACTGCAGTATGTATAAACTGAAAGGTTTTATTCTTTATTTATTGTAATTATAGTGCAAATATACTTGAGACGAAGACGAGGATTTCGCTTTGTCGATGAATTGACTCAACTAAAACGCATAAACTCAATGCGTGGCTATCGGCAAGCCTATAATCACATAGACCTAGCTTGCGCCCCGAACTACCACACCAAGAGATATGCAATGATAACTGAGCCAATATTTGCTCTTTAGCCTTTTATTTCCAAATTACTCCTTAGGCTAGCTTTATTATTTAACGTAGAATGGTTGCAGTATTGTGCATATCATCAATGCATGGCTATCGGCGTACCTATGTTCACATAGGCCTAGCTTGCGCCCCGAACTACCATACCAGGATGTATGCACAACACCGAGGAGTTCTTTTTAAGTTAAAAAGCTTCGACGATCCGTGGCGAAAGTGTGATGATTCTTAGGCAATATCCTCGCTTTTATACTATTTTTGAGAACACAGATTAAAGTACAGATGAATCACTCACTATCTACAAAAGGATACTACAACAAAACTGACATCTATACATGTTTAGAAATACAAATTTGTATAGTGAACTCTCGCAAACATGAAGATACATTAAATTACCCATAATGTAGCATAAAATACAATAAACATTAAACAAAAGATATAAATTACTAATAAGGTGCAATATTACATAGAATAACAAGGAGGTTACGCTTTCTTTCACAAAATAAATATATTAGTGACACATTTTCTACTGATGACGTCACACAAAAATATGGATCATATCATCTGCCCCTTCCTTTCGAAAACTAAGATTCAGGAAGGAAGTTATCTACCTGGAGGAAACTTAGTTTTAAAGTACAAACTCTTTCTTTTTATCCTCCGAAAAACGCACCAGTTTTAGGTTATCCAAGTTAACCTTATCATATAATTCTTTAGTCCTTGGAATTAGCAATGTCACAACATTATTTTCCACTTTGTCCACTAGATAAGGTCCTATCCACAACATAAATAACTTTTGAATGGTTCTATCTAGTGAGGAGCTTAAGGAATGGTTTTTAACCATCACGAAGTCTCCAACTGTCACTGTCTTGGCGTTTCCCTTCTGTTTTAAATCCATCGACAGCTTCTTCTTCTCCCTGACTTGGGCTAAGAATAATTTGGACTTCCAATCCGGTTGGGCTTCTTCCCGTTCGGGCCAATTGAAATGAGTTAGGATCTCTCTGGGTATAGGATGATTGAAGAATAGTTCAGCAGGTGAATATCCAGTTGTTTCAGAAATAGAATAATTAATTAACCAAACAACTTTTGATATGTATCGCGACCAAGTCTGATGTTCTCGATAACAAAATAAACGAAGTAATCTGACTATCTCTTGATTTGCTCGTTCTACCATGTTCCCCTTTGGATTGTAAGCTGTTGTGCAAACATGATGGATACCACGGCTTTTGGTAAATTCCTTCCACTGCTTCGAGGTAAACTGAGCTCCTCTGTTGCTTAGGGTAAACGTAACGTTTGTATAGTGAGCAAAATATCCTCTCTGAAGCATGTTTATAATTTCTGTGGTGCTGGCAGTCCGTAAAGCATATGCGGAGACAAAACGTGTACCCACATCAATAAGGCTCAAGATGTACTGGTATCCATTAGACCGAGGAAGCTTCCCAATCAAGTCCAGAGAAAGCATCTCATGAGGTTGCTTGGGACTGATATGAAGGGTCTCCTTGAGTATCCCTAATTTGTCTGGTTTACTCTGGGCACAAATTTCACAATCTCGGATGTACTGTATCACGTCATCCTTCATGCCTTTCCAGAAGTATCGTACTGCAAGTCGCTTCAATGTCTTGGATACTCCAAAATGTCCAGCTTCATCATGAATTACTTTCAAGAGAGGTTGCTTCATTACCACCGGAACACACAGTTTCCAAAGGGACTGATTGTCTGATCCTCTCTTAAATAAAATTCCTTCTTGAATGCGATAGGAACGATGCAATCTGAGGTTAGGTTCCTGAGAATTTAGAGATTGGAGTAAATTTTTGCAGAACTCATCTTCAGATTGTGCCTCTCTCCACTTGTCGACGTCATCTATTTCCCCTCTTTCGGCCCACAGGTAGTTTATTCTGAATGTCTGCTGGCTATTTTCAGGATGAATGTGGGGTATATCATTAGCAGGATACCGAGATAAAATATCTGCCAGATCGTTTTGGCGACCAGAGACGTATACTATTTTATACTGGTACTGTTGGAGTTTTAGAGACCAGCGAGTCAAACGACTGTTCCAGTTACGGGCATCTTGTAACCATACCAACCCTTTATGATCACTGTAGATAGTGAAGGGCCTACCTTTCAAATAAGCTGCATACTTCTCAACTCCAAAGATTATGGCCAAACATTCTAACTCATGGATGGAGTAATGGCGTTCGTTCTCCTTCAGTTTTCGGCTTGCATACTGAATGACCTTCCTCTCTTCACCATCCATTTGGAAAAAAATACTACTCAATCCTTTCCCAGAAGCATCGCATTGGATACAGAATTCCTGTTCAAAATCAGGCTGTGCTAATTCAGCATCTCTTACAAGTTCATTCTTCAGTAGCTGGAAACTTTGTTCTTCCTCGTCTCGCCAAATCCAACGTTGATTTTTACCTAACAGCTTGGTGAGCGGTTCAGATTTAGCTGCAAAATTTTCAATGAACTTCCGCCTCCAGTTGGCGAGGCCAAGAAATTTCCGAACATCCTTTCTAGTTTTAGGTTTAGGAAATAACTTAATGGCGGAATTTTTGTCTGGGTGGATTTTGATAGCATCTCCAGAAACAATGTGACCCAAGTAGGTAATTTCCTTTTTGACAAATTCACATTTTCGCAGCTTTACAGTCATCCCCACTTCTTGGAGTCACTGCAACACTTCGTCTAGATGTTCGAGATGCTTGGAGAGTTCTTTATCGAAAATCAGCAAGTCATCCATATATTGAGTTAGATACTCTTCGGTTTCAGGACCAAATACAGCATGCATGGCAGCTATGAAAATTGACACAGCACTAGAGATACCAAAAGGCATTCGAGCAAACATCCACTGACGTCCTTTATAGGAGAAGGCAGTACATGGTTGGCAGTCAGTTTTTACAGGGATCTGTAAATATCCAGAAGCCAGATCCAGATTTGTAAAATAACGAGCACCTTTAAATTTTTGTAAGGCATCCGAAATGGGCTCAACTGAATTCCGTGGAACACGTACAATTTTATTCAAATTTCTGAAGTCAATGCATGGGCGTACTGTACCGTCAGGCTTGTCGACTACAATTAAAGGGTTCAAGTAAGGGGAATTACAAGGCATTATAACACCCCATTGTCTCCACTTTTCTAATTCTTCCTCCAGGAGTTTCCTTTTTGCTATAGGTATGGGATATGGAGATCGATACACAGGTTCTGTGGTGGTGAGTTCAATCTCACACTGGAAGTTTTTAATAGTACCTGGTCTCTCGGAAAATTCATCTCTATGCTTCAGTAAGACTTCCTTCAATTGGCATCTACCCCATTCGCATAAAATCTCATTCGCATTGACCTTCTGAAGAATGTCGTCAGGACTAGCCGTCCACTGATCGACATGGGAATCTTCACGGACTTTTCTTACATACGTCCCTGTCGAAGATCCATTATTCACGAGGTCCTGCTCTACCGGAACTCCGTCTACGGTGAGGGATAACTTCTCGCGCTGTAGGTCAATTCCTGCTTCATATTTCCTGAGGAATGGGTAGCCCAAAATAAAGTCAGCTTCGAGACCTCTCAAGACAAACATGTCCTCCAATAAATTTCTTCCAGCAATCTCCAGATATACTTGTCTACATCCCACAACTCTAGTTTTGTTTCTCCCAGTGAAATCAGTCAGCCTAACATCTGGACATGTTTGTAACTGCAATGACGGCAGCTTCTCTTTAATCTTCTTCCAAATGGCGTAGCTCATGAGATTACATTCGCTGCCAGTGTCCAGAACACAAATAAACTCGACGCCTGTTACAGTTGCCTTAATTAATGGAGCCCTGGGTAAATTTTCCTTTCTAACTGCCTGTTGTAGTGCTCTATCAAAACTTTGTTCTCCTTCATTGAGAGTCAGCACAACAAAAAGATGATTGTCTTCACTATTTATAACGCTGTCATCTGTTCCCAGAGAAGTCCAAGATTTTAGCCCAACCGTGATCGGGAACGAAGAATTCACGTTGGGCGACTGGCTAAATCCGACTGCATACCACTCGGATTAGCACTAGTCGATGGTGCCCAACAAAAGTCTCTTGTCATGTCGACGCTTTGACGTTGCTCGTTCGTCAAACGTGAAGCAGAAGGTTCAAACGGAGGTGCAGTCGCTCTGAAGTTACTGGGTTCAGAGGCGTTACGTGAAGAGTCACGGGAATGTTCTTCTGGAACGATGCGGCCCACGTGCGTAGTCGTTCCTGCCATCCCTTCTCGGAGGATTACGCCACCTGTTGTATTTGGAATATCCATTCCTCTGGTTCTGCATAACTTGTCTGACTCTGGGTTGTTGGTTTCCAATTCTATTTTGTCTGGGAGCATTTCCCTGGCCTGCACCTTCCCTATTCCACACAGGCTTCCAACTGTCCTGTTCCTCAAGCACCTCGAACCTTTTCAGAAAGTCGGCTAGCTGCCGTACAGTTTGAGGAGAATTAGCTAGACTCAGACTGCGAGCTCTATATGGAAGCTGGGAGATGATTAAATTCACAATCTCAGGTTCTATGTAACGGGCAGACAGATTGCGGTAGGCTGAGTAAATAGACCAGGCATATTCCTCCATGCTCATACCGGACTGCTTTAAGTATCGGCGAGATCTCACTGCTGTCAGCTGCCTCTCTTTGGCTTCTTCTGAAGCATATTGTTTGCGAAAACGACGGCAGAAATCAGAATAGGACTTGAACTCTAACTGGTTTGCTCGAAACCAATGCTCAGCCTGGCCCTTGAAAAGCCGAGGAATAATTTCCAATCGGTATTCGTATGGAATCTGCATTAAATCAAAATTGATATTAAGTTCTTTTAAGTATTGCTCAGCATTCTGGGCTTCCAGGTCTCCCTTGAACTTCGACAAGGAATTAAGGTCTGCCATCCTTGGAGTTCCAGTCATTGCTGATCGCTGAGTTCTTGGCGGCGACTCATCTGGCCCGCTCCTTGAATTTCCATGCCTTCGTGTTCGCTTCCTGATTTTTGCTTGATACTGAGAGTCAGAGGTGGTGCTGGAAGAGGAGGAACTGCGATCTTTCTTCCTTTCTAGACGTTTCCTCTTTGTCCTTTCTTCATAAAGACTGTGCCGGGCCCTGCGAGATTCATGCTCTCTGTAACCTCTGTCATCGCCCGAAAGACTAAAGGTAGGTGGAACAGCACATGCCACTTCATTAGCTCTTGAATCAGCAGTAACTCGTGGGCGACAGACTTGTTTGTCTTCTCTAGTTCTCTCTCCACCGGCTCTGTCCATCGCTTCATTTAGTTCAATGTTCATGGTTGGCAACGCTGCACTCTCAGCAACTGCAGACGGATGACCAGCTGTTCGAGATCCAGTTTCTGTTTCCGTTTGGCGGGTAACGTGCATGTTCTCTAACTGATTCGTAAGTTGTTCTACTTGAGTTTTTATTTCCTCAACGTCCTTGCTTCTTTGAGACACAACTACTGAAATCTGACTAATATTTTCTTGGACCTCAGCCCGGAACTGTATTTTGTCAGTCTCGGCCTCGGCCAACATCTGTTCTATTGTCAGCTGTTTTTCGATAATCCTATTGCACTATCCAGTGAATCTCGAGTTAATATCCTCCACATCTGTGCGAACATTTTCCGTGGCTTTATTTACATCGGCTGCCAAGCTGCGCCGGAAGTCATCAAAGTCTATCTCTCTCGCCTGCCGGATTTCTTCAGAGAATCGAGCCCTAGTTTCCTCGTTCTCAGACTTCAGTTGTTGAATCTCACAGGCCATCTCGCCTATTTCAGCTCTTAATACTTTTATAGATTCATCGTGCTGCTTACCGATATCATCCTTTAGCAACGCACATTGTCTGAGGATATCTTCCTTTAATATGTCAGATTGTCTACAGATATCAGCCTTCAGTGCTTCAGACTGTTTACACATATCAGCCTGCAATGTTTCAGACTGTTTGCAGATATCAGCTTTCAAGCTGGTAATGGAATCAGCTTGCTGTTTAATATCAGCTTTCAGTGCTTCAGACTGTTTACACATATCAGCCTGCAATGTTTCAGACTGTTTGCAGATATCGGCTTTCAAGCTGGTAATGGAATCAGCTTGCTGTTTAATATCAGCTTTCAGTGCTTCAGACTGTTTACACATATCAGCCTGCAATGTTTCAGACTGTTTGCAGATATCGGCTTTCAAGCTGGTAATGGAATCAGCTTGCTGTTTAATATCAGCTTTCAGTGCTTCAGACTGTTTACTAATATCATTGCTAATTCCTTCAATCATTGCTTTTAATGCTTTGAACATATTTAATGGATCAGATGAACTATCCGTAGACAATAATTCACAATCTTTACAAACCAAATCGGTAGACTCGTGGCTTTCAGTTCGAATATCTAGGCCACAACATTCAAAATGTAGAAGCTTTGTACATTTCTTGCACACAAATGTGGTTTTATCTTTATCAATGTCCCGACAACAATCGGGAACATTAAGTCCTGAACTCGAAGTGAGATTTTTATTTGCGCTACGCAAATGCTTCTTGTCCATATCGAAACAAAATAACTCTGTGCTTTTCAATAAATATGAAAGTTCAGTGCTCTTGCACAATTAATCTCAACTTTAAACAATTGACTTGCCCTTGTACACTACAAAATCGAGCCAACACGTTGAGCTGCCACTTGATACGTTCTAAGCACAATTATTTAGAACGCGTCGTTTTATTATACTATTAATATTAACTTAATAATACTCAGCGTTGAACGATGAGACTCGGTGAAGTACACAGACTCCTCTCAGGTACAGGGGTAGTGTTAGGCAAAGACAATATTCACAGCACAGAGAAATAAAACCACATTACTGCAGTATGTATAAACTGAAAGGTTTCATTCTTTATTTATTGTAATTATAGTGCAAATATACTTGAGACGAAGACGAGGATTTTGCTTTGTCGATGAATTGACTCAACTAAAACGCATAAACTCAATGCGTGGCTATCGGCAAGCCTATGATCACATAGACCTAGCTTGCGCCCCGAACTACCACACCAAGAGATATGCAATGATAACTGAGCCAATATTTGCTCTTTAGCCTTTTATTTCCAAATTACTCCTTAGGCTAGCTTTATTATTTAACGTAGAATGGTTGCAGTATTGTGCATATCATCAATGCATGGCTATCGGCGTACCTATGTTCACATAGGCCTAGCTTGCACCCCGAACTACCATACCAGGATGTATGCACAACACCGAGGAGTTCTTTTTAAGTTAAAAAGCTTCGACGATCCGTGGCGAAAGTGTGATGATTCTTACGCGATATCCTCGCTTTTATACTATTTTTGAGAACACAGATTAAAGTACAGATGAATCACTCACTATGTACAAAAGGATACTACAACAAAACTGACATCTATACATGTTTAGAAATACAAATTCGTATAGTGAACTTTCGCAAACATGAAGATACATTAAATTACCCATAATGTAGCATAAAATACAATAAACATTAAACAAAAGATATAAATTACTAATAAGGCGCAATATTACATAGAATAACAAGGAGGTTACGCTTTCTTTCACAAAATAAATATATTAGTGACACATTTTCTACTGATGACGTCACACAAAAATATGGATCATATCAGACATACTGAATTCGTTTTCCATCCAGTTTTTGCTATGTACTCAAGTTTAGTTGTGTCGTAGTGATGGTTTTGAGTGTAGTAAGTTTCCTTATCTCATTGCAAAATTTCATCTGCCAGTCATAACGAACTGGAAAAATCTTCTACAGTCTAAGCGTCTGCTAAATGCCTTGGCTAAACACTGTGAAATAGCTTTCGAGGGAACAGCTCGCATCCACCTGTTCCACCAGCCCCAAGATGCACGCAGCGGCAGGACAAGAAAGCGAATGTTGCGAGCGTAGGGTTGCGAATGTTGTATGATGGACCAGCTGAAGACGAAAGTTTTTAGTTCATTGAACTTTACAGAAAAGACAGCAAACCAACACCTATCCTAACTAAATTAAAAACTAAAACTAAATTGTACACAAGGCATTTTCAAACAAGTTACTACAACTGTAAAATGATTAACAGGATACTCTTCCAGTGGCAAATTATTGTTGTCCTTGTTTGTTCCCGAGAAGGGAGTTTGGAACAGTTTGGGTTTTGTCACAATTTCTACAAATCTAGCGGACGTCATGAAAAAACTCGGCCATCTGATTGCCATTATTATTGCATTGAGGACGTTTGATTACACAGAATGCTCAACTCTACAAAAAGGAAAGAAAAAAAATGTCAACTTAATCTACAAATAGAGAGATGAAACAGGTTTCGAGAAAACATTTTTTTTCTCTGATCACTCATAAATTGCTTTTATTAATTTTTTCTTTGTTGCGCATCTACAATTTTGTTTTTAATGTTTTCTTTACATTATATCATATTTGCTTTAACATTGGTATTGTTATAATTTTAACGTGCTTTATGTATGTCACTTCTAACAATTTGTAACATATGTATCCTATGTTCATTTGGTTCATTTCAACAAGGGTGAATTTTACTTGGTCTACTGTATTATACGAGGCACATCCAGAAAGTAAGTTTCCCTATTTTTTCCCCGTGAAAGTAAACATAATGAGCCGTGTAAATTGCGCATGCGCAGCAGAGCTAAGACGTATCAATCATATGCCAGGCGCCAGTAGCGAGGCAGCAGTGGTCCGAAGTGGAAGCTCGTATTCCTTCTCCCGCCGCATGCCAGTAGCGAGGCAGCAGTGGTCCGAAATGGAAGCTCGTATTCCTTCTCCCGCCGCATGCGAGGTTCGGTCAGTGATAAAGTTCCTGAATGCACAAAGCATTGCGCCAATTGACATTCATCGTCAGCTCTGTGGGGTCTATGGGCCGAACATTATGAGTAAGCAGATGGTGCGTCGCTGGTGTCGGCAGTTTTCGGAAGGTCGTCAAAGTGTCCATGATGAAGAGTGCAGTGGGCGTCCGTCCCTCATCACTGATGATCTGGTTGAGCTGGTGCGGCAGCGCATCGTAGAGAACCGTCGCTTCACGATTACGGAGTTGAGTAGCCTTTTTCCGCAGATATAGCGATCCATGTTGCATGAGATTGTCACGCAGTGCCTGCTGTTCAAAAAATTGTGTGCCAGGTGGGTGCCGAAAAACCTGACACCCGAACACAAAATGAAACGTTCAGGAGCAGCACTGACATTCCTGCAACGGTACCATGATGACGGCAATGATTTCCTCGACAGGATCGTCACGGGCGATGAGACGTGGATTTCGCACTTCACCCCGGAAACCAAGCAGCAGTCAATGCATTGGCGGCATAGTGGATCTCCAGTCAAGAAAAAATTCAAACGGATGCTGTCGGTACAGAAAGTGATGTGCACTGTGTTTTGGGACAGGAAGGGCATTTTGCTCATTGACTTCCTCCCCAGATGTGAAACGGTGAACGCTGACCATTACTGTGAAACACTAAGGAAATTACAACATGCCATTCAAAACAAAGAGGCGTGGCATGCTTAGTGCAGGTGTTGTGCTCCTCCATGTCCATAACAATGCTCGTCCACATACGGCTCGGCGCACAGCAGCTGTTTTGACGGAATTTGGCTGGGAGTTGTTTGATCATCCACCTTACAGTCCTGATCTGGCTCCCAGCGATTTTCACGTTTTCTTGCACCTCAAGAAATTCCTGTCCTCCGGTGAGCGTTTTGGCAACGACGAAGAGCTGAAGACGTCTGTCACACGCTGGTTCCATTCACAGGCGGCAGAGTTCTACGACAGTGGGATCCAAAAGTTGATACTACGATACAACAAGTGTCTCAATTCTGGTGGTTGCTATGTTGAAAAATAGCTAAACCTTTGCTGTACCTGTTGCTAATAAATGGTTTCCTGAAACTGTGTTGTTTTTTTTAAAAAAAAAGTAGGGAAACTTACTTTCTGCATGCGCCTCGTATTACGACAGGTATGGGAGAAGAGGGGGCAAGTGCAGGCAGTAGCGTACGCAGGATTTTATCAAGGGGGTTATTTCTAAAACTTTCTCCAAATTCACACTGCCATTGTTTTATTATATTTTAATTAAATAATAATACTCATATTTAATTAATAATACTTATAATTAATTAATTAGCTGAATTACTACTAATACCACTACTACTATTAAGTAGTAGAGATCTACATAAATATAGTATTTATGAAAGCAATAGAAGAAAATTGCTTTCTAATCATTCTATTTTTATCAAATTTTTTTTTTCTTTGTTACGAAATAATTGTCTGGTCAACAAGGTGACAAGGTGAGACATTTTAAGTGAAGAAAATCCATAAAAAAAAAAAAAATTAAAATAAATTGAAATAATCAAAGTATAGGAACTCATCCAAAGAGCTGCGGTGGTCTGGTCGGTAGAGCATCTGACAACCACATGGGAGATTCGGGTTCGATTTCCGGAATTGGTTGGAATTTTTCCGGCTTCTTCCCTGCACAAATGTCCCACATAATTCACATCTGGATTGTCTCACTGTTTTCACCAATATTTTAAAATAGTTTAGCTTATTGTCGTTTGAATAATTGTCTAGTCAACAAGGTGAGACATTCAAACGTGCTGCGGTAAACAATGGGAAACTGGTGACTGTATTCTTGTCCGCCTAGCCTTTGTCTATACATTAGCCTCTTACAACGAACCAAGAACTTTCTTTAGTTAATTCACATTACTCACACAAAAAATACATGTTCATTGAACACTCCCGTACATAGAGGGGTGGCTGATGGGGTTCCAGCCCTTACCGAAATTTTGAGAAAATCAATTATCAAATAAAAATCCAATAAGAACTTTAAAAAATCAAAATGCGTAAATGCGGAACTTCTTTTAAAGTGAGTCCCGGTTACCATTTTTGTCTTTGAATACAATTTTAATAGACTCAAAAGCTCCAAAAGTACGAAATATATTATTATGCATCCTGCCCTCCAAAACAAAGCCATGTACTATCCACATTTATTATTCCAGCCCATTCCGAAAAAAAGTCCTGCGTACGCCAGTGTATTGAACATTGTTACACCTGAGGTACAAAGGAACTTTTCTCTCTTTTAAATCATACTTGCCCTCATATTTTATTTTCAAGAATTCGCGTTAATTTTCAAGGCATTCAGATTCACTCTGAAAGATGCGTGTGTTTGGAATGCTGTGCTTTTCTGCAGGCTGCAAGGAAATAATTCAAATTATTATTATTATTAGTAGTAGTAGTAATAGTAATAGTATTGTCCCAGATCTGACTGTGATAAATTGGCCATTTACATTTTATCCACACCATTTTTCATAATATTTCACAAGCTCAAAGGGGGGGGGGGAGGGTTAAACCCCGTAACCCCCCTTGTGTACGCCACCTGTCCTCCCCGCCTAATTTAGCACTGCACGCCACTGTGACACAGTATATGATATAGGTATTGCACACAACTTCTGAATTGAAGCAGCAGTCGAGAGTGGAGTGGACAAAGAAGCCGTTATTACATGGTTTGTATTACAGGTGGCATAATTCTAAGGTGAAGGTATACAAAATGCACCCATTACAACAAGTGGGCACTATTTATGGTGGCAAATAAATAAAAAAGTAGCACGCATCAAATGACAATACAAATTGCTTGTAAATATACATATTCTTATTTCCAAATAGTCCATCAGAACTTACTTTTTTGATACTCCTCGTATACAGGGCTTTCACGGTCCGTGGAGCGGCAGCAGTGAGAGCACGTCTGCCTGCATTTATACCCACAGCTTTACGCTGACCTTGGCATTGTATGCAGTGCTCCAGATAGCTGGAGTCCATGTGTTTATGAAGTGATTGATTGATGATTTAGATTGGTTTGTTTTAGTTTACATATTACTGATGACTTTCTGCAGTCTAATAATGCAATGCTATACACACAATTCAAAACAACGAATTTTTATGCGCAACTCTCATTATGAATTATTGTAGGGAAGTTAGAGGGTGTTTTGCCAGAGAATTCCCAGATGTTTCTGTTTCACACAGAGAAAGTGTTCGAAAACTTGTGAACAAATTTAAAGAAACACGGTCTGATCTTGATAAGTAGCGAAGGGTGAAACGGCATGTGCTTAATGAGGAGAAACTACAAGGGTCGTTCAAGGTTGACCGGGACTTTTATTTCTGCAGAGGAAATAGGTAGCAGAAGAAACACTAAACTATGTCAGTTTTTCAAAGTATTCTCCGTGCACGTCGAGGCACCATTGCCATCGTTCTGGCAGCTCCCGAATTCCTTTGGCGTAGAAAGAACTTGGTTGTTGTCGTAGCCACTGGAGGACATCGCTCCGCAGTGCTTCGTCTGTCGTGAATTTCTTCCCTCCCAGATGGTCTTTAAGGGGTGCAAACAAATGATAATCACTGGGGGCTAAATCCGGACTGTAGGGGGGATGGGACAGAACTTCCCAGCGCATGTCGGCCAGAGTTGTTGTTGTCACATTGGCCGTGTGAGGGCGGGCATTGTCATGGAGAAGAATGACATTTCCAGACAACATCCCAGGTTTTTTCTTGCGAATGGACTTTCGTACAGCACCACTCAACAATGTGGAGTAATACTGGGCATTAATCGTGCTCCCTTTGTCCAGAAAATCCACATGGATAACGCCCTTCATGTCCCAGAAGACACTTGCCATGATCTTTCCAGCGGACGGCTGCATTTTGCTTTTCTTGGGGGGCGGGGAACCTTTATGCCGCCACTCCATGCTGCGTCTTTTGGTCTCTGGGGTTGAATTGTGCAACCATGTTTCATCACACGTGATGATGGATTGCACAATACATCACCTTCTGCTCGAAACCGATTCAGAAGCTGTTCACAGACCGTCCTGCGTGTCCACTTCTGATCGAATGTCACCTTGCACAGATTTTGCGGAAGCGTAAGTGGTCGTGAATGATTGTCTCAACACTCCCGACACTGATATTCACCTCGGCAGCAATATCCCGCACTGTTACTCGCCGGTTCTCAAGAATCATTTGCTCAACACGTGCAATATTCACTGGTGTGACTGCAGTCGGGCGAATGTGTCCATGCGCTTCATTTGTCACCAGCTCCCGTCCTTCGCGAAACTGCTCACACCATTCATACACTCTTGTCCGCGACCTCGTTTGTTCACCATACTGTGCTTGCAATCGTCTGAAAATCTCAACTGGTTTCACTTTCTCCTTCACGAGAAATTTGATTACACACCGCTGCTCCACAGCCACAGACACACTGCTTGCCGCCATGTTCGCTGCAACTGCTGCGCATGCGCGAAATACGTCATGCCGGGCGCTAGTTACTCGTGAAGAAATACATTCCGTCACCCGCACGTTTCATCATGATCCGGCTATTCATCGATTTTTTACGTACGAAAATCCCGGTCAACCTTGAACGACCCTTGTGGAGCAAAATTAGAACATACTTCTCAAAAATCCCTCCGCCGCCTTGCACAAGAAACAGACATTTTTTCCATGGCATGATGAACTAACAAGCTTTTAAACATCAGGAGAGAAATTGAAACCACATCAGAAGAGGAACTGAAACTGTCAATGTAATTCTTTGCCGGCAGACAGGTTCTCACTGCCCCAAATGCTGGACACCGCTCCATGGACGACTTGACCGTGAAAAGCATCAAATATACATATTGTAAATTACATTTATACAGACATAAACATAACACCACCTGCATGTGAGAAACCATCGATAAGAGGAGGCACCAGTACGACTAAATTAAAAGATTTTCAAGATGAATGGTAATTCTAAGGTCCATTACTTGTGATAATGAAGGTGGCGAACTTTCAAAATTAATTGGTTGAAAGAAAATAGGAACAGCATGGAACTTCTTCCATAAGATATCCACACCACATTAACCACCGCCACACCACAAAATAGATTTGTTTCTATTATTTTAACTACGATAAACTTGCTTTTCATTTTTACACGTAAATTTCTTTCGCGATTGATTTCGCCAGCCGTACTGTACATGCCTGACGAAGCCACCAGACGGCTGGCGAAATCGATCGCGAAAGAAATTTACGCGGAAAATTGAAAAGTAAGTTTATCAGAGTTAATTACTTATCTCCGCGTAACCGCCAATCAGATACCTTTAGATACAATGTCTATTATTTTGTTCCACACTCATGTACATGCCTTACTTGCATCTTGTCTCAAACAAAAACGGTGCCTGTTGTAAAATACAGCTGAAAGTTGGTGGAAAAGTAATGAATTACAAATCATTTAAAAATGTCATCACAATTTTATTCAATATCACATTGACTTGCCCATATATAACATTGCACAATTCTGATCATGTACAGAAAAATTACTCAGTCCTTATTTATGATGCATATTAGGCATAGATACAGCTACAGAAACAGACTTTTTACATTTTAATTACAACTATCAAGGCATCAGCAATTGTAACAATATATGCATGTTCTTGAGGTAATCGCTAGTAGCATAAAAAAAGAGAAAAATAGTGTTGTCACACAAAAGCTTCATCTTATCACTTCATCTCAACTGAATAGAAATTGTCTAAAAAACAAATCTGCATTTCTATAATTAGAAAAATAACCAAGAACTATTTACATAAGCCACAATATAAGAATTATATATCACACATGAGAATGAAAAATATGTCAGTTTGAAAATTACTTAGTATTTTAGCCAGTACTTCCCATTTTTTTTTTGCTAAAAATCACTCAACTATCTTCTCCTGTCTGAAGTAATTTGAGAGCTTTCTGAAGGTTGTCAACAGCAGTTGGGATGTCATCGTAATTTAATGCACTTGATGCATATTTGCAGTACTTCTGAGCTTTGGCTATTTTTTCAGCGGGTAAGTTTGCCTGGCCACCTAAAGATAGACACAAAAGAATTATATAATAACTCAATCGTACAGGAAAATGCATATATCGCCTATTGGGAGTGCAAATCTTCCATCTCCAAATTGTAAACAAATGGGGACTTTTCCTGTAGCCTTTTTAGGATGCAACTGTTTTGTCTACGCTACCATCCAATACCCTAGATTCAAACAACCAGGGACATCGTTAGGGGGGGGGGGGGGTTCCTTGAAACCAAAGAGTTGGAACAAATTAATATTATTTATTGTTACACAAAAACATAAATTGCAAACAATTTTCTTTTGCCGAATTCGTTGCACACATTTTTGAATAAAATTTGTTTATGCAATGTCCTCAATGGAAACCAAAACCGTTATTTCATAAAGGGAACAAAATGAATCTGAAACTACCAAATGTTTATAAATGTTCGAAGTTTCCAATTTTTTTACAAAATTTTTCAAACAAAAAATTCTTCTTTTTCAACACGGAATCCAAATATGTAAAACGAATGGGAGTGTTCCATTTGAAATTTCAAATTTAACCCCCCCCCCCTAAGGGGTGGGTGGCGCCGACGAAATTTTTGCGGCATTGACTTACCCCCTCAATAGTATCAAACTTTTATTCTGTGCAATTTTTCAATTGGATGCATTCTGCATGCGATATTCCATACTATCATTATAAATGGACCACCCGGTATATACACACACATACCCACATACATACATAATGTTGGTTGTTGTTAATTTTCTTAATGATTTGATTAAGATTTTTCTGACATTTGGGCCTCCCCAAACCGATCAACCTAGCTACGTCCCTGCAAACAACAATGCTGTTTTGAGGGTGTTTTGGTTTTCTCCAAAATCTGGCAGCTGTGTCGAACTTTAAAGGGCACTTCTGAAAAAGAAACTGATAAATTGGACCTACAATATTTGCATTTTCAGTGGGCGATACATTTATGGTTACATATAAAAAAAAGTGCTAATTCTGAAACCGTGTACAACACAAATTTTCACCTCATTTGTTGTATACGTATATCACATACACAAGTCTAAGTACAACTACCATTAGAAGTGGAACATGACGTGTGTAATAACTCACTAAAAGTTAGTGAAAATTTTAGGTCAGTTCAAATAGTATGCGAGTCATAATTTTCACTAATATCAGTGAAGACGTGACTTTTTCGGTGTGTAGGAAGAAATTATGGTAAACCGAGGAAGGTTTGAAAAATGCGTTCAATTGCATTCACATGTATCGCTTGTACTATCCTTTGCATTTAGAATGTTAGCTGCAGGCCTATGCTCAAGGTAGGGCAAGGGGCCCTTGCTCTTCACTTTGAACTATGAAATATTTAAATGTGAACCTATAAAATCGACGAAAATAACATTAACGATATTCCAGATTTTTCAAGAATTTCGATTTTCTTCTTCCTCCCTGTCGTCGAGTGGATTCACGATAACAAAAAGTGCTGCTAAAACTTTGAAATTATGCTAAATGTTTCTAAATTGTGCTAAGATTTATTATTAATTACTTTTTTTCAGGTAATTGTAATTCTGCATCTACTTTTCTAGATGTTTGAACTTGCGTTACTTATTCTTAACAGTTATGTAATAGTACAAATTTTCCCCCAAAATTGTTTTAAATTGTGCAATAAACCACATGAGTTCAACATAGAACTTAAAAAGGTTTGAGAAAATTGTTTACCTCTAAATTTCCACCGATTTCCTACCACAAAATCTCCTGACGAACTAAATTGGGCAGGATGAAGAAAATATAGAAGATGGATTGTGACATGGTTGTAAAAAAGCTTGCCGCTGGATCAGCATACTTCCCTTTCGTTTGTCTCCCAGGGACTGGCGTTTGCAGATTTTACCATTATGTCAAAAGCAGGGTGTTAAGTGTCCACAAATATCAAACTGTGCTTGGTTTAGTACCATTTTGCTGGGATTGGCAACGCTGATTGAGGAATAACTTGCTGTTTCCTCAGTCCTCGCCACCCCTCCCTTCTCTGCCCCTTCCACCCCTCACTCATCTGTCTGTAGGAGGACGGCCGTGGTTCCTCAGCGAGCGGCAGAAAGCCTGTGGCCATCGTCTTTCGTCTGCTGCGTGGAAAAGCAGTCAACACTTGATAGTAGCTAATCTAGTCAATTGTACGTACATTGCGCTCATAATTTTATTAACGCATTAAACTCCTAAAAAGTAAAGAACTCGAAATGAGTACAACTGAACTGTAGAAAGTTCCTCACTTCCTACATGGAGGAATCGCCCCTGACTAATATAATGTTTTTTTAAAGTTTCTCATAAATACTAACAACATGTGAAATTTGTTCTGCACTGTGGCTGTGCGATCTAAGGCATCAGGCTATAAGCTCCTTCCACAGGTTCGAGTCTCCTAGGGGGGAAAGCATAACAACTTTCCTCCTGAGATTTCAGCCTGTGTATGGGACTGGTGGCCATCCACTATCATAAGGACTGAGGAAATTGGGGAGCTACGACAACGACTGGGGGGCTTGTTGCGCTGACCACACATCGCCCCATAACTGGTTGAATGATCTCCCACCACGTCAGGTGGGAGTGAGGCTGGCAGTTGGTAGGTAGGCCCTGGACCTCAGGGGCTGTTGTGCCACAGGGGTAGCAGATTATATACATATGTTGAATGGCGGTTAGATGAAATTGTTGAAGGGGCAATCATAAAACGAGATTATATTTGTACAATGTGCTGCAAAGAGAGTCAAAGAAGTGATAAACCAGAAATCAGCAAAAACCACCAATAAAGGCACTGTTAGTAAAAATTATGCAAAACAGGTATTAAACATCAAAACAGTCATTTGTAGGCACTATATAAAAAAAAAAAGCAGTAAGGCTCAAAACAAGACGAAACAAATTTAAAACATTACAGTCTAAGTTTTAATACAAAGGAATGAAATGGGCCAAAAAATCAGCATTCTAGATGCATGCTTTTCTTATCTCATTTGACGCATTTGCATTCAAAGAATTCAGGTGCTCAGAATAATAACGGCAGATCCCAACCAAAGTTCATTTTGAGAAAAATGACATTTTCTGTTTAATTTCAAAACTCAGGAGATTTTTAACATTATGACGTAATTCTTTAAAGTTCTTTAAAATATGGTTTTTCAAGTTTATCTGCAAATTCTTGAACCATCGTGGTTAATAGTTTCACAGATTTTGTGCTGTTTACTAGGAAAAAATATACACAAGTGAAAAAATGGGGTAAAACTTATTTATTAATTTACCTTTATTTAACATGTATTAATCCAGCTTCATTCCCAGATTTTCACATTCTTCTTCAACATCAACACCATCATAAACAAGATTTTTATAAAAATCATGATACTTCTGCTGTAACTTAAACAATGAAACATCTACAGTTTTACCTCTTTTCCTAAAATTAACTGTGATGCACGTCAATGTCAGAATAAGATAAACTAAATTTTACAATATCAGGATTATCATGTTCCACAATAATGGAAGTTGATTGATTGATTTGCTTTATTTTACTTCGCTTTTTCTGCCACTTTTGGCTAATTTGCGAAGATGGGGATGAGTGATGATATGAAGAAATTGATGAATGGACATTCACAAACAACCAAGCCCGAGTGGGATACAAACCCAAGACCCTTGGCGAAGCAGCATGATGTGCTAACCACTCGACCACAGGGTCCGGAAAAAGAAGGTGTTCCTTTTAGTTTTCGAGCTGCTGAAGACAAATTTGAACTTGGTTTCTGTCCTGCAGCCTCAGATTTCGAAATAATGCCAGTTATAGTATAGTATAGTATAGAATGAAATCGCAGAGCTTCATGTTGGCGGCCTTTGTGCTCCTCTACTAATTATCCAAGAATCACAAATGATACCTCGTTGGAAAGCTTATGGAACACAGAATCCTACGAGGTACATATGGGACCCATCATGCCCAATTTGTAGAAGAAAATAAGAAAATTGGGGAAAAGGTTAATTTTTGGAGAACTTGAGGTAAATTTGCAACACTTACAGTTGCGCTACACAAACATAAACTCAGTAACACACACCCTATACATTAAATTGGCTAACTGAAGTAGTCCTGTAGGACGAATATCAATGAAGAAACATATGTAAAGTATACATATTGCAATATACAGGGTGAGTCAAAAGTCCCTGATCACCTCTTATAAAATGAAAGGGAGTGTAGATTGCAGCAATTGGCCATGGTAGTAATATGTTAGGCCTAGGGGGAAACTTTTTGGTGCATGTCGTGACAACGTCCACCATCTTGGATCCAACTTCATTCACATAAAAATGCATCAGAATGCAGAATATGCAGTGCAAAGTGTGGGTCCTGGCAAATTTGCTCCACAGCCCATTCACAAAACTGCATTCTACTATTCGGGTCGTCCTCAGAGAGATTGTGTTGCAGCTGCAGCTTGTACAGGTGCCACTAAACCATCTTTAACACCCTGCAAATGGAACTCTGGCTGACACCACATTACACAGACATTCGACGTGTGCTGCGCTGTGGAGACTTGGCAAACGATGCTAGCACTGCCGTAGCTGTTCCTTCGTCAGTGGCAGTTCTTGGCCTACCAGATCGTGGCCTGTCATGTCCATAACTTCCTTATCATTAAAGTTTTCATAAATATGACTTCACCACTGAATTCTCGGTGAAATTCTAGCCCAAAACCATACTCCACATGCCCCCTTCCCATTTAAAGAAATAAAGTTGGATCCAACATGGTGGACCTTGTCATGACATGCACCAAAAAGTTTCCCCCTAGGCATAACATATTTTTACCATGACCAATTGCTGCAATCTACACTCCCTTTCATTTTATAAGGGGTGGTCAGGGACTTTTGACTCACCCTGTATATTGCAATATGTATACTTTACATATGTTTCTTCATTGATATTCGTCCTACAGGACTACTTCAGTTAGTCAACTTAATGTATAGGGTGTATGTTACTGAGTTTGTTTCCGTAGCACAACTGTAAGTGTTGCAAACTTACCTCAAGTTCTCCAAAAATTAATGTCAGTGGCAACTGCAAACTTGTGAACATAGAAATGACAGTTTTACAAGGATTTGTAACATCGAAACAAGGCCTCAATGAGCAAACCACAACCAAGAAAGATGGTTAAACTTGGAACTCCTCTACAATGTGAAATTTTATCAGTGATGTATGGGGACACCCTGTATACACAAACTCCCCCATCCATGTGTGTGTATGTCTACATCATGTATTCTGACCCCTATCTCCCCAGAAAAATAATAATCTGTATCTGCATGTGTTCACAGGTTGTTTAGAAAAAAAAACTTATTTTAGCAAATTTCAACCTTTCTCTCATGCCCTCATACTCTCAATATACAGTGCATTTCCAAAGTTGTGCAACCCCAACTTTCATCTCTTATAATGTGAACACTGAGAGGGATATTCACAGCAAGTTTTCTGCATTATGAAGCGTCATATATTAAGATATTTTAAAATACTTTTGGTATCCAATTCATTCCATATAGGAAATTCTAGAAATTAATGTTTACCCTGAAATAGCAATTCTGTAGCACTGGGCTCTCTCTAAATTTCATCTCTACTGGTATTGCATGAGACTCCTCTCCACCAGAGACTACCTACTCACTGGCATAATCAAAGTAGTGTTGTCAGGTTCAACAAAATTTCCCATCAAAAGTACAACTTCAGAGCCAAATTATTATTTGACTTTTCCTGCAGCTTTGTGGTCAACAGATGTCTGCTAACAAAATTTGGATGAGCTAGAGTTGCTACAATAAGCTTGGTGCATCAGGCATGGTTTTCACGTTATTATCAATGAAAATTGGAGTTGAGAAATACAGGGTGATTTTTTTTAAAACTCATGGTTTTCTTTGTTGTGTAAAATTTGTAAATCAAGTATAATTTCCATGCGGTTTGTGGCAAATGAATAAGGAAGGATGGGAGATTTATTGGAGCATGTTTACCGGTTTATATGCATCCCGGGTAATATCGCCCACGCCTCAACAAAAACAGCAAATATTCAACAGTGTACCTTTCGCGTCTATATGGTCTGGGGGTTTGGATGCAGTGCGGAGGTTTAAGTTTCTTCCTGTAGATAGCACTGTTGTCATTGTCAACAATAACCAGGAAACTGAGCTGTTATATTGTTGTGCTGGAAAGTTGTGTGCTTTTGCGTAATTGTTGTGCTGAAAAGTTGCGTTATTGTGATCAGGACACACAGTAAGAATGGTGTACTCCTTGCAGGAACGTGTGTTTATCGTGAAAAGTTTTTGGAAAACTGATTCTGTTGTTGCTACGCAAAGGGCATTTAGAAACAAATTTGCCTCACGTTCTGCCCCAGACGGAACACAATATTGTCGCTAGTGAAGAAATTGGAAGAAACAGGATCGCTTCTGAGTGAGACAGGGAAGCATTGGACCCCGCGGGCAGGTGTTGCGGAAGATGTCAGTGCTTGACTCTTGAGGTCGCCCAAGAAATCTCTCCGTCGTTTGTCACAAGAAACCGGCTATAGCTATTCAACATGTCAAAAGGCAGCGAAAACTGCGAAACTAAGGGCGTACAAAGTTACAGCTGTTCAAGAATTGAAGGATCCAGATAAAGTTAAACATGTAGATTACTGTAATTGGTTTTTAATGTTTATTGTGCGTAATCATGATATTCTGAAAATAACGTGGTTTACTGATGAAGCCTGGTTTCATCTCTCTGGGTATGTTCATTCTCAGAATACATGGATATGGGCAGCTGAAAATCCACATAGTGTAATTGAAATTCCGTTGCACCCACAGAAAGTTGGGGTATGGTGCGCTGTCTCAGCATCACGTATAGTGGGTCCAATCTTCTTCAATGAAACAGTGAACACAGAGCGGTACAGGGCAATATTCATGGAATTTGTTGAAAGTTTGGACGACATTGAACTCACACAGGGTTATTTCAACAGGATGGTGCTACATGCCATACATCGCATGACAGTATGGCACTGATTGAAAGTTTCTTTGCGAATAGGGTTATTTCAAAGGGATTGTGGCCTCCGAGGTCTCCAGACTTAACTTCCACTTGACTTCTTTCTGTGGGGCTTCCTAAAGGGATGTGTGTACACAAACAACCCTACATCCCTGGAAATGTTGAAGCAGAACATTATCACTGAAATTGCGAACATTAGCGCAGAAACACTATGTTAGACAGCCCTTAAACATGGAATGGTGTGTTCAACTTTGTTTACAGGACGGAGGTCCACACTTTCAGCACCTTCTTTAAAGGTGAGATGTTATGTCATATGTCTGTGCCATAATTGTTATGTTTATTTGAATACAAAAGAAAAAGAACTCATTTTCATTAATTCAGTTTAGCAAAAATCCAATACTTCAATGTTATTGTAGGGTACACTGGTGAATATTTGCTGTTTTTGTTGAGGCGTGGGCGATATTACCCGGGATGCATATAAACCGGTAAACATACTCCAATAAATCTCCCATACTTCCTTATTCATTTGCCACAAACTGCATGGAAATAATACTTCATTTACAAATTTTACACAACAAAGAAAACCATGAGTTTTTAAAAAAAATCACCCTGTACTTTGTACTATGCAAAGTACAGAAAGTATCATACATAGATCCCTAATGAAACAGATGGAAAATAATCAAGATGTAAACATTCATGCTGTGATCTGCAAATCAACAAGACAACAGGTGTCATCAGAGGAAATTTATACATACTAACCTGAATGGTGAGAAAACAATCTGTATTAATTCCAGCCTTAACCAGCGTAACATAGAATGAAAATGACCTAACTGTAACAGCCCTTGAAAAGTTATACAAGAGTAATAAACCTCTAGTTACGGTTACAGCACATAAGCTTTACAATGGTTACCTCTACCTCAGAGGGTTTAGTGAAGCCCTTAGCCTGAGGAGTCCTGATGCGGGGCCGTTGACCCAGTATACCCTCTTGAGAATTATGTTAATTTTTTTGACAGATTTCAATGTTTTACGTAATTTAAAAGTGGTCCCAGCTTGAGGAAAGAACAAATAACTGTTATATTTGATCCCAAAGTATCACCTGCGTAAGTGAAACAAACTCCTATTCCGGACTACTTTCAGCTCTTTTTCCTATAAAAATTCCCCAAAAGGAGCAAAAGTAAGAAACACTCCTAGCATAACAACAAAGTCAAATTACTATCGGGACCAAACCTGGCCCTCTAACAACTAGGGATGGACAATATCGGAAATTTTATATCACAATATATCGTCAAGAAAATATTGTCACAGACGATACAATTTGATATTTTTTCCGTTTTGTGATATCGGTGATATATCGTCTCCACGATATATATATATCACCAAATATCGTGATGATATATTGCTGACACAACATATATTGCTAAAATATTGTGATGATATATTGCCAACATGACACATACCACCAATTATCATGATGATATATCACCAACACAACACATATCGCCAAAATATCATGACAACATATCATCCAGTTGATATCGGCTGGACGATATTTTTTCAATATTGCGATATATCGCCTGGACGTTCACGATACTGGAGATGGAATGATGGAAAACTCCACTCCGCAAGACCACAGAAATAAAAATGCATGTCAGACACAGTTTCATATTTTCAATAAATGTTCCGGTCATAGCAGAGCAATCCAACTTATATTTGGATCACCTAAAAATGAATTCCACCAACCCACTCTCTGCTCGCTGTCATATTTTCAACTTCATCCAAACATTCCTGCGAAATCGTCCACTGCATTTGACACATTTCTTGTTCCCGGTCACTAAACCATCCTTGTGCAACTCACAGAAATATACCTCTGGCTACCAGACGAAGAACGCTATGATACTAAAGATATTGATACAGTGCTCAATATACATTATTCTTTACTAGCACTTACCACACTAAAGATGCACACCCACCCTCCAAACAAAAACCAAGTACCTGTGATATGAATCGAAACACCGTCTGCAGTAAATCTCATGCTCCCTGACATAACACCAGGATTGCTAATCTTCAATCTCTGATATTTCCAATACGGCTCCAAGTTACAAAAAAAAATCATCACAACAGGCCAAACTTTGTTCACATCCATTTCCCATTCTTTCAGCAAGTCATAACTTTCAAAACCACTACCTTTCTGTACAAACACTACAAAAGTAATGCATAACACATAATGCCACAGATTTAGTTCATACTACAGGGAGATGGCAACAATGAAAATGACGTCGCAAGTAGTACCATAAAAAAAAAACCTCTTATTACTCTACTATAATGCATCTCCGTGAGCTAAAAGCAAAAACAACAGAAATTGTTCTTATGGAACATAATCTTCATAAATGATGCAAAAATTATCACCTTCTCGTAGGGGTACGGAGGATTAAGGGTACCCCTGATGATTACAGCAGAAGAAGCAAGGGGCAAGTCACACTTGACAATTGAGAGATCACATGTTTTGTCACACATAAACAATTATCTTGGAACTGATTCAGCCAACTATATAATCCATAATACTGGTTTCTTCTTTCTTGCAGTCTGATGATGTGAACAAGAAATTTGTGAAATGTCACCAGTTATAAAAATCAGAAATGTGTTACAAATACTAAGTGGTGGGTAAAAATAAAACAAACATTTTACTTGACTTACCTGTGTTACATGAATCATTTGCAAAATTCATCAAATCTGATCTTGCGCTAGGCAAATTGCTATTGTTACTCAAATCTGTTGGTGGAGTGGTGGCTGCTGACGGAGGAGGGTTGTAACCACCCATCGCAGAATGAAATGAACGAGGTGGTTGCAACGCAGGATCTGGTGTTGTAGGGTAGGCGGCTGGTTGCGTAGCAGAGAATGTCCCTGGATTGACAAAACCTATGTTGCCAAAACCCTGCTGTGGGTTCCCTGTTGCATCTGCACCACCAGCTGCTGAAGTAAGGTTATCTGCAAATTAAACAATGACCTGTTAATGCACATATTTGTAGCAGATAAAAGTTCAAAATTTTGGTACATTTGAATCTGAATTAAAAGCTTTTGGGTACATCAGCACTTTGGTTATTTGTACCAGTCGTCTCCACTTTTTAGTGCTGGTAGTTTAAGGGAATTGGGTTGCTTGCTTAAAGTGCTCGGCGATCGCTCAGCTGCACTATCATGGGAACAACCATTCATTTGAATTTTTCCCCTTCCTTGAGATATGGGGCAAAAATATGGGAGATTTCCTCCAAAACTAGATGTCATCATAATTTCTGAAGTTCTTGAACACTGTGCAAGTCCATCTGCAGCAATACAGGTTCAAAAGGTCAAATCCAGACCACCCTGCACTGGTCCTGAGAACGTAATTTCAATTATTGGAGGAATATTTTCTTGGTCCTGCGAGAAGCTCATTGGTCCTCTGCACGATGGCTGTTTCATGTCATAGGATTGGGAACTGGTAACGACCGTAATGAAAAGATGGTCACATGTTCGGAAAGGGTTAAACCTGCAAAGTTGTTTGTCCCTTCCAGATTCAAAGGTTGTCAATTGTGTCAAATTTATTTTTATATAGTACTGTCCAGGTCCATAGCCAAGCAGGGACCAGGGGGAACTGTCCCCTCTCCTTGACATTAGCACTTCAAGAGATGTTTTAAAAGATATGGAAAAACTGTAGTATTTGTATCATATTTCTAAATGTTATACTTTATATTAACTTAATGACCCACATCCTCTCACAAGCACAAATAATTTACCTTCCTCTAATACTGTTAAACTTTTGAAAAATGGACTTGAATTACAAAGACCCTGGAGATCAATACTAGCTATGGACCTGGTACTGGCAGAATACATTTGAAGAAATTTTGCTGTGCAAGAAGAACGACTACTAATTGTAAATTTTCCAGGTTATATTTTTTTTTTAATATATGTTTCATGAATCATACACAAAGAAATAAAATATAAATAAAAACTGTTTCTAAAGGAACACTTATTACCACTTATACTGTTCTCTGAAGTAGATAATAAAAGCTCCTTGTCAGATACTCATGTTACAGCACCTTGAATAACGTAGTGTGGAAAATGGCACAGTTCTGCGCGCTCTGGATGGTTCCACTCGAAAATGATCCGCTAGAGGCACTGGTGTTGAACCCGGTGCTTGGTATTCGTCTGCTTATAATGGAAGTAAATGGAGTTTTTGCTGCAACGTCTGATTCTTTTACATGAAGCATTTCTATGAATGTGATAATTGCTATGATATTTGGTACAGTGGTCGCGAAGATATTAACGAACATTCTAGACAGTCGACCACGTCCTGTTATCGTCATACTTTCGTTAATAATACGGGAGAAAAAATAAGCATGGAATGCTCTTGGCAACTAAATTTTTGTGTATGAATTAGGTTCATTATTATTATTATCATCATCATTTCTTCTAAAGATATACACACTGAAGCATTTGTATTTTTGATATTTACTGTCTCTTTTCTTCCGCTTTAAACTAATCGCGGCGATGATGATAATGATGATTCCATGAAACGACAAGGGGAACCCCACAAAACTTTCTTAGTGCCATCGACATGAGTGTAAGGAAACTTTCAAACCAATGGGACAAGCGACACCGGATGTTCACACTGTCACACTAGTGACACACACTTCCAGACTGTAAAATAGCATTCATTGCACATGAGGGTCCAAACAGCAAACGACACGTTCATATGGTGTATTCACGTGCTACTTGTTACTTCGGTCGGATAGCTCCTTAAATAAAGGGTGCTCAGACCGAAGCGACGTGCTACAGGGGGAGTTCCCAACTAAGTGACAAGCGACATGGTGCCTTCAGTCTATTGGCAAGCGTTCGCTGCTAATTGTGTGAACAACAGATACGAGACAGGAAAAACCGCACATTACAACAACAGATCTAGGTGACACGATAAGTCACACATGTCGCTTTGTTGCTTGTGCGTCGCTCAAACTGGGCTATTTCCTCAATCGCTTGCAACATGTTGCCGTGGTTTGTTGTTCGCGCATGCGCAATGCAATGAGTGTCTTGCTTTAGGGAGATTGTGCACCAAAGCGACAAGGGGCACGTGACACTTATCGCTTGAGGATTTCACCAACCGAACGCTGGCCTGTGCTTCCCGTCATGACGCTACGATGTGAAATGTTGCTCTTGATTGGCTCGTTTCCAAGCAACGTGTGTCGCTTCGGTGTGAAAGTTGCCTTGGACCGAAGGACTAGTGTCGCTTTGGTGTGAAATCCTCGTGTTGTTTGTCGCGTGTCGCTTTGGTGTAAAATCTCCTTGAGGAAACGGTGCAGTCAGAGCTTGTGTCCCTACGGTTCGAAAGGCTGCATTGATTACGGACTGCTCGCTTCCAAGCGACACTTGTGGTTTGTCACCTCGGTATGAAATATCTCTCAGGATACTATTTATATTCTAATAACATAGAGAAATAAAACTCTAGTACACAATCCAACACCTGTCGTCCGGAATCACTTTGCGATGTTTCTTCTTGTGTTACGCATGCTATTTATTTATTAATTTTATTTTACTTTTCTTTCCAAATTAATGTCATTTCGTGACTGCAAATCACTCCACAAATATAACTGTTTCCATCAATTCACGTACCGCCTTTCAAGAGAAACAAATCTACATAATATATTCCAAAAAATAACAAAGCTGCATTACTTTCATAAGAAAATTAGCACCGACATTGATCACACTGCCATCTATGTTTGTCATCCGTCTGGGGAACCAGTTTCTGGGGTCGTTTTCCACACTACGTTATTCTAGGAGCTGTACTCATGTTAATGAAAGCAATGAATGTGAATTTTAATTTAACTAGTCTTATGACTGTAGTGTGCTAGCTGGAAATTGTATAGCCAATCTTGTAACATCTATTCCGATCAATGAATGCATTCTACTTGCATATGAACTCTAGTCCCTTTCCACATGCCTGGAAACATCAGCCTGAATTCATTGCTGTAGCTGGGTAATAGTGTACTCTCATGACCAGTGGACGGATTTATATGTAATTACAAATTTATGAAAGAAGCTGAAACCTGTTATATTTTGTATTATCTTTGCGCATCATGGGATGCAGACTCCATAAACTCAGTTTTTATTTTCCATATTTGTACATATATTAGGTTTTGGCTCATATTTTACATATTTTAGTGATTTTTACATATTATTTCCATATTTCCGAACATTTTTTCAACATATACTCCATGTTCGAGCAATAACTACATGTCGCCGTGTGACCGAAAAAGTTGGGTGAATTTCTTGCTAATAACTGACAAAAGTCCGAAGCGACATTAAATAAACGGAAGTTTACAACCTTTTTTATACTCTCCAATTTTGTTAATTTTACAAGTTTTCTGTTATTCGAACAATACATATATATAATATTTAACCTTACACTTCCCAACTGCTTGCTTTTGCTATCGTAAAACACTTGAAATTCCTGTTTATTTACAATTGAGGGCTCAATAATCGGTTCCTGGTTGTTACCAATGTTATTTTGGCAACATTGGAAGAGTTGAAGTCGAGCAGACCACCCTTGCTACTAGTTGAGCTCCCAACAGCAGCACCAGAAGCAACGATTTTGAGGCACACATATGGGATTCGCTTCTGGTTTCTCTTCAAGACAGTCACAACAGCAGCGCCAGAAGCAACGATTTTGTAGCACACATATGGGATTTGCTTCTGGTTTCTCTTCAAGACAGTCACAGTAATAGTTACAATGCCGAAACTGCATTTTATATGACAGTAGAAAACGTCTTACGTCACGTGCCGGCAACATATTTGTTAAAACACTAAAATAATACACAAACAGCACGATGAAAAACACTTAGGAATAATATGTGTTATTTTAGTGTTTTAACAAACTGTATTTTATGTAGTTCGTGAAGTATCTCGTATTATTAAAAATATTTTTTTTTGTTTATGTACAATTTTAAGTACATACATATTTAACTCCATATTTTGATTAAAATAACTAAATATATTTTTACATATCTAATACTTTCTTAGTACATATACATTCGTTCCCTACTCATGACACTCAATGAACCTAAGGTGGTGATAACTCCATCATGGAAAAAAAATATCATAAAAGGTTGAAATGTAGTTACCTTCATCACCTTCTTCTGACATAGGTCCAGGTATTGGCATTTCACCATTCTTCAGGCAATTGTGAATGTATGCAGCTTTCCATTTAGCGTATTTCCTGTTTTGAACAACTTCATCTGTTAATTCCCCAAATATCTGAAGAACATCATACAGCAATCCAGCTGTATAAAAAGCCTTTACTACATTCCTGCAACAAACACATTGTTATATACTTTAACATTATAATAAGAGTACACAAAAATGATGTAAATATTCATTTAGAATATAGGACTTTACTCAAATAAGGACATACAGGTTGAGAATGGACTATATTAGTGGTGATCCCACATCAGATGATGGAGCACAATTTGAGTCCAAACAAAGCAGTCATGTGTTTTTCTCCTATTTAAAAGCATTACAATTTCCATCGGAAGGGTAGCTGTAATGATTGTGACAGCAGTTATGAAACAAAATTGTGATGCATAACATACATAAATGTAAAGAATAACCAGAGTAAGAAAATCATGCATATTTTAAGAAAATTAAGATATCCTAGTTCCGAGCACAGCTGAAGCCGGCCCGAAGCACAGCCAATCTCACGTGCAGTCACGTTGCCACTATGGATGATGGGAAGCTAGCAGCCTCACGTGACTGCAGCGCCCATTGGCTGCGATTTCAGACCGAATGCCGCTAGGAGCATTCACTTTACTCGATTTCCTACTCCACTTATTCTTTATTTTCTCATCTCTAAGTCATGTGTTCCATATATACGTATTCTCCAAAATGTCATCTTTACATTGATGTATGATTTTGTTTCATAACTGCTTGTTACAATTCTTAAAGCTACCCCTTCCGATGGAAAATTCAATGTTTTTGAATAGGCTAAAACCATGTGAATTCCTTGTTTGGACTCAATCTTCCAGTGTGACGTCACACTAATACATTTTTAGATAGTGCGTTTACTCACTTTATTATAATTAAATAAAAAATATATAATAAACACTTACGTGAGTGAATATCATTGTTAAAACAATCTTGTAAACAACATTTCGCAGAGCTACGCTCCGCTTCTTCAGGTTTCTTTTTAATCAGCACATAAAATACTTCGTCATGTGGACAAATCCAGGATTAGGTTAAAAGGTTTTGGATTAAAAAATGTAAAATTACATAACTGTTAAAAATGCCATAAGGACTTGACAATACTTCTAAAGGAGCTATGTTCCCATCCTACCTACACGACTTACTAACTGCTGTTACGTACGTGTGTTACATTCCTTGCAATGAGAACTCTATCATTTCCGATGCAGCGTGAGTCATTTCTGGCGTGACATGGAATTTCACACTCGTCATCATTTTTACCCCAACGTTTAAACATTTTGATCCATTTTTCATCCAAGTTACTGTCGTCCCTATTTAGTTTTCCCCCCCTGTCTATACAAATGCATGCTGCCTCATGAACGCTTATATCGGGTTGTTTAAAAACTCTCTTTACCACTTCTCTTTTTCTAATTTTAGGTTTCTTTTCTATAACATGCTCGGATAGCCCCGTTTTCGGTACCAGTTGTTTAATATCCTTGTCATGCTCATCCCAGCGTATTCCCATGTTCCTTCCAGTTTGTCCTATGTATTCTTTATTACATGAACAAATTATCCTATATATGCCCTTCTCATCCCTGTCCTCGTTACATCCCTTACCATCCTTTTTGTATTCTGTAAAATACTTCTCAATATTTCGGGGTGCTCTCATTCCCCCTCTTAACCTGAAGTCCTTTGGATTCTATTGAACTTTTCCGACATCCCTTTTACATACGGAATCCCCACATATTTTTATTCTTCATCCCCCTTTTTTTCTTGCATTGTATAGACAGGGGGAATAAAATTAAATAGGGACGACGGCAGCTTGGATTAAAAATGGATCAAAATGTTTAAACGATAGGGTAAAAAAGATGACGAGTCTGTGAAATTCCATGTCACGCTGCATCGGAGACGATTGAGTTCTCATTGCAAGGAATGTAACACACGTACGTAACAGCAGTTAGTCAGTCGTGTAGGTAGGATGGGAACATAGCTCCTTTAGAAGTACTGTCAAGTCCTTATGGCATTTTTAACAGTTATGTAATTTTACATTTTTAATCCAAAACCTTTTTACCTAATCCTGGATTTGTTCACATGGCGAAGTATTTTATGTGCTGATTAAAAAGAAACCTGAAGAAGTGGAGCGTAGCTCTGCGAAACGTCGTTTACAAGATTGTTTTAACAATGATACTCACTCATGTAAGTGTTTATTATATATATATATTTTTAATAATAGTCACATTAATATGATCCATATATGTATGGAAGCCTACATTATGCATTAGCCATCTTATAATAATAACAGCTTCATTACCACATGCTCAACTGTTATGCCCTATGACTTCATTCGGTCAATTGAATAAAACTGAGAACCTGCTCGCATTTTGACATGAAAAAACAACCTGGAGATGTGCTTATACAACCCCACCTACATGTGTATGCCTGTTGCTATATCTAGGAATAGTCACAATGTGAGGAATGGCTTTATTCATATGAATACAAAGTACATGCTCAGTTCTTCAGCAGCAACTCTGTTGTCACCTTCTAAATAGGAGGTCCCAGGTTCAATATAGAACAAGTTGCACATATGTGTACAATAATATTACCCAATGCTTGGACCATCCTGTAATTTATACGAACAATGTTTCGGTCATTTAAGAAGCCATATGAAAAAGTTACAGAAAAACTTATATAGTAAGTAGCTGTCTAACCATTAACCCAGTGGTTCCCAAAGTGTGCACCCTGGCACCCTGGGGCTAGATTACAGGAGTGCCTCAAAATGTTCCAATATTTTCACTGAAATTATATGATTTTCCAAATATGTGCTTATTTAGTACTTTTTACACATAAAATCCTCAACAGTGGAAAGAATCCATATTGTTCCTGTGTTTAAAAAAGGTGATAAAATGAACTGCAATAATTACTGTGGAATTTATCTACTCTCAACAACATATAAAATATTATCTAACATTCTTTTAACAAGACTAACCCCATATGCTAATGAAATTATAGGTGATTATCAATGTGGATTTAAACGTAACAGATCAACTACAGATCAAATTTTTCACATCAGACAGACACTTGAAAAAAAGTGGGAATATAATCAAAATGTCCATCAGCTATTCATTGATTTCAAAGAAGCATATGATTTGGTCAAAAGAGATAAATTATATAATATATTAGTCGAGTTTTGAATACCTAAGAAGCTTGTTAGTATGATAAAAGTATGCACCATTGTGTGGGTATTAATGTGTCGGACAAATTTACAATTCATGATGGGTTAAAACATGGAGATGCATTATCTCCATTGCTCTTTAATTTTGCCTTAGAATATGCTGTTAGGAAGGTAAAAGAAACTAACGAAGGACTAAAATTAAATGGTGTGACTCACGTTATTAGCATATGCAATGATGTAGACTTATTAGGGGATGATATAAATACAATTAACAATAATGCTAAAATATTTTTCAAAGCAGCTAAAGAGATAGGTTTGGAAGTTAGCAAAAAGAAAACTAAATATATGCTTACAGGCCGAAACCAAGTGTTAGGTAATAATCAAAATCTAATTATTGATAACAACTCGTTTGAACCAGTTTCCAAATTCAAATACTTAAGAGTAATATTAAGAAATGAAAATTATATTAAAGAGGAAATAAAAAGTAGGCTTAAGTCAGGAAATGCATGTTACTTCTCTCTTCATAAACTTTTGTCTTCTCATTTAATATCTAAGAAACTAAAAGTTAAAATATACAAAACAGTAATTTTGTCTGTAGTATTATATGGGTGTGAAACTTGCCTTACATTGAAAGAGGAACACAAATTGAGAGTATTTGAAAATAAGATCCTTAGGAAAATATTTGGACCTAAAAGGGATGAGGAGACAGGTGAGTGGAGAAGGTTACATAATTTAGAACTACATAATTGTATTCATGTCCAGATATTATTAGAATAATTTAATGAAGAAGACTTAGGTGGGCAGGCCATGTGGCACGAATGGGAGAGGGAAGAGGAGTTTACAGGATTCTTCTTGGGAAACCTGATTGTAAGAGATCTGTAGGAAGGCCAAGACAAAGTTGGAGGGATAACATTGAGATGAACCTAAAGGAAATCTTGCTCAAGATAGGGACAGATGGAAGGCCTGTGTTGCTGCAGCCATGAACCTTCGGGTTTAAGAAGGCTAGAGAGTTAGTTAGTTAGTTACACATAAAATGTTTCCAAATTAGAAATATGTTAATTTTTTAACTTAAGGCAAGCAACGTAACTACACTAACTGAGAGCGTTGCAAATGATAAACAGGCCTACATTCTGAATTGGGCACTGCGGGAAAATCTTGAAACACTAAGGGTGCCATGAAATGAAAAAGTTTGGGAATCCCTGCTTTAACCTTTAGTGGATGGAGCCTCAAGCATGCCCTTTTCAAACTTGCTCTCTCTCTCTCTCTCTCTCTATATATATATATATATAAAAACCTTGCTTGAGAACTAATTGTCATAGAGAGATGATATGACCGGGCTTTTAGCTGAGGTGAAATTTATAGTTTATTTCCGAATAATGAAAGTTAGAGGAGGAGGAAGAAGAAAAACAATATTAAAAAAAGAAAAAGAAAAAATGGCACAGTATTTGGCATGCCACTGTGGCCACCATAACAGACCAAAGTGAATGAAAAAAAAATGTAGTATGTATCAGTGGTACATTCCTACAACCATGCAAAGTTGGATTGAAAATATGATGATACTTCTTGGCGAAAAAATAATAATCAGGGTGGCTACAAACACGCAGAAATGAAATTCCCTGACTTTTCCAGGTTTTCCAGGACAAAATTTACATTTTTCCCTGACAATTACAAACTAAACTAAATCGATGTTTTTGCAAATGGAAATAATAAACTCATACAGATCCACGTATGGTTTTGCTAAGTACCAATATTATCTTCTATTAAATTGACTTAATTTCTCTATTCTCTATGATTTGAATTCAAACTGCAAAATAGTGAATTTGGAAAATTATTACAATTCATAAGCTAAGGAAGGATTATGGAATTTTGTCATACGCAGCAAGTTTAAAATAAAATACTTGAGTGCGGACTCATTTTTCAATGCATAAAGCTACTTCTCTCTTCTCTGTAAAGCAAACAACTTAACTCTTGAACATAAGTGAAACAACTGAATCGAACAAAAGAAAGTGTCATATTTCCTTACATTATCAATGGGATTTCTGCTTGAGTACAGTATATTCAAGTAAAGTGCTGTGAAACTGAAAACATGGAGTTATACCATTAATGATGACGAAAAGCGTATGTAAGTATTAGAAATTTAACGCAAGGAATTTATAGAATTGCATTGTATAGGTACTTGATTTAGGTAACCAACACATTAAAACAGAAACACTAATAATAAAAGCCTCTGATAGTTCATATACGAGGGGCATCCTGAAAAAGCTCCAATGGTGCCTATACGCAGAACTAGTGGTCGGAGAGCGACACACCCACATGCAGGCAGGAAGAAGTGGCATGTAGCTGTAATCTGGTACAGTTGCAATATAGCCGCTTTAGGACAGTTCTAGGTTAAAGATTGCAGCTCTCATAAAGTCTCCCACCGACTGCGATGTAGCCTACATTGCACGCTCTGAATTTGGCACAGAGACACCAGCAATCGTGTGAGTTGTGCAGACCGGACGTCATGAATGATAGTATGGTCAGATGATGGTGCAGACAATTCACGGAAGGCCAATCGAATGTGCACAACCCCATACAGCTGAGTACACACGGGCGCTTTGCATCACTTCAGGTGAGAGATCTTAGACCACTCCCTGTACGTACAGCCCTGGCCTTGAATGTACCGACTTTCATCTCTTTGTTTAACTGAAGAGGTTTCTGGCAGGGCAAGGATTTGACAGCTACATTGCGGTAGAGATAGTTTCAGTCTTTGCTGTCAGACACATATACCATGGGCATACAAAATTTAGTGCCATGCTACGATACATACCAGAACAACTGTTGTGATTATGCCGAAAATTAGGGTAGGACTCACTGTTACTAATGCAATAAATTACAACTGATATTCTTGTATTATTTATGCCTAATTGGTAGGGACCTTGATATTTTGTTATTTTTTTTCAAATTGGTATATTTTCTTATTTTTTTCTTTTTTACTATACGGTGTTATTTTCCCCAAAATTCACATTTTCATTTTAGCGCATTTTCTGGCAAATATCTGAAATTATACCTTCATGGTGTTTTTAAACTACTGTTTTAAATTGTAAGTCACATGGCATACGCCTCTTCGCGAGAGTTTGATATCTTGAAAGTTATTTTGGGAAAGTTATTTTCCATACCCCTTTATTAATTTTATGGTAAGGATTTTAGATAATGGAATTTTGGTGTGGAGTTAGGGCCCCACACTTTCTTGATTACGGCTGAAGGTGGAGGTGATGTGATCAGCACCACACTCCTGGCTACCTTTATCCCTCAAAGTACCAGCTTTTTATGATGCTGGGTGGGTGCCGGAGCAATTTGAATAGGTGGAAAACATCCCGGTTCTCCCCCGCAGGGGATCGACCCAGGGTCTCTCGCATAATAGTCAGATGCCCTAACGACTTGAGCTCCATTATTACTCGCTCGACAAATGCCGATAGTGCGCACTTAGCTTGGTAATTCAAAACATATCTCGTGCGACAAATACGAAGATGTGGCTCCCGTGTGACGGTAGATACGCTCTCGATCTCCTGTTAGAACCCTGCCACTTTGCTCTGTGATGCAAATGGTTTTGATAGAAGTTGAAAAAATCGTGGGATGTCTGAATTATTCCATGTACGTATAACTCTATAGTTTACTCTTGAGTAAAATGTTGGAAAACTTGCATGTTCTATGTACACAAACATGGCCTAGAAAAGACAAGGATGTTGGATTTCATGGAATGTTTCGTTGTTTTAGGACATTTCTTTTAAAAAAATCGCTAAAAATGCCAACAATTCGCATTTTTGCCAAATTCGCATTATTTTGATATTTCGAACGGGCGAAAAATGTGTCCTAACATCACTGCACATTCCTATACATAATTTCGCGGCAATTACCATTTTTCACAGTTTTGGTGTTTGCGAAAAATCAATGTATCTACTAATTGGAAATTACTTTCTGGCCACCCCTCATATAAATCAGTAGATGGAAAGTTATAAATTAGGAGGGCTGGCAGAGAAAATTCTTAAAGGAAGTGATTTGCTGTTATGATTGAATGATTCGAGCAAATATGATATTATAATATTTACGTATTTATTATTAGTATTTTATTTCATAATATTGGACATTAACTTCACTCAGTGAGAGATTTAAGACCATCTCTCACAAGTTTAAACAGACAGGACAGAGAGTGGCGTTCATTTCATTGCAATACTAGTGTTGCAGTAAATTTGAGGTTGGAAGCATGCACTTGCCAATTTTTATAAGGTTCACCAATGCAGATTTATGTTTCACTTTTTCATGATAGTATTCAATATATATCCCGTTTGGTTGGATTCTTCTTGATATCTAAGAATATTGCAATGTCATTGTAAACGTATATTAACTTGTGCGAAACCAGTAATACATCAGGATGAAGAAAGAAAGCCTTCGTAAGCACTGCTACATTCAATAAGGTGAAGTGAGCCAGAAGAGTAATAAAATTCCAGCAGCATATTTGCAGTCTAAAGCTCTTCTTGTTTATGCATGCGATTTTTGTTGGATCTTGCAGTTCATGCAATTTCTGTCGCATGTTGTAGTGAGATACTTTGTCGGGTGGCGATATTCGACAAAAATCGTATGTATCAATGAACATACTTGTTTCCATGTTCCTTCAGTTTGCCCAACAAAATGCCTTACTACGACGTCCGACAACTATCGGACGGCGCCACCCGCTCTTATCCCCTCCATCGGTTGACAAGTCCCCTTACTACTCCCATACGCACAAGAAAAAATGATAATTCAATGCATTTTCCACGTAATATTTAGAGGCTTAACCTTTACTCACCCGATGATACCAACCATATGGTATCATCAGAGTAAGGTCGTACTGGCCCAATGATACCATATAGTATCATGGTGCTGATTACGAAATGAATGTGCTTTTTGGACCTTCATACGCTTTTTGTTTGGGTGGAAACTCTGACACAGGTTTGGAGCAAGCCTGGGAAATTCATATTGATGACCAACCTCCCCTCTCTCGGCAACATATCCATGCCACATTTCCAAACAGAGTTTCACATTTTGGCTCATTATTCAACTTGTATGGCACCCAGGAACATGAAACATGTTTCAATCTCTTTGGAAATGTCCATTCTTTGAAGAGAATACTAAGGTTTTCGCCTTCTCCCCAAAATAGTGGGAGAAGAGGAGGTAAACTCCAGATTTTTATTTTTTTTTCATTGAAATTCGGTGGTCGTGCCCCCAAACCCCTCTTCCTCGGTTCTGAATTGTACACGGTTGCATGCTCTGATGTTTTAGCTGCAAACCAAAACTTATCCGAAGTAGATTGCTCCCATAGTAGCAGAGTTATAACAATTTTCCTCAAACATACAAATTACCTATTTTTCGTTAAAAAAATAATAATCACATTTTGGCATATTATTCAACTTGTATGGCACCAAATAACATGAAACATGTTTCATTATCTTGAGAAATGTTTATTCTTTGAAAAGAATACTAAAGTTCGCGCCTTCTTCCCAAATAGCAGGAGAAGAGGGGGTAAACTCCAATTTTCTTTCATTGAAATTCGGTAGTCGCTCCCCCCCCAAACCCCCTTTCCTCGGTTCGGCATTCTGAATTGTACACGGTTGCATGACCGGATGTTTTAGCTGCAAAACAAAACTTATCCGAAGTAGATTGCTCCCATAGTTCCCAAGTTACAACAATTTTCCTCCAAAAATGAAAATTACCTATTTTTCGTAAAAAAACAGTCACATTTTGGCTTATTATTCAACTTGTATGGCACCCATGAACATGAAACATGTTTCATTCTCTTGAGAAATGTCCAGTCTTTGAAAAGAATGTAGCAAACTCCAGATTTTTGTTTTTTCCATTGAAATTCGGGGGTCGCACCCCCCAAACCTCCCTTCCTCTGTTCGGCGTTCTGAATTGTACACGGTTGCATGCTATGATGTTTTATCTGCAAAACAAAACATATCCGAAGTAGATTGCTCCCTTAGTGCCCGAGTTATAAAAATTTTCCTCCAAAAATGCAAATTACCTATTTTTCGTTAAAAAAATCACATTTTAGCTTATTATTCAACTTGTATGGCACCCAAGAACATAAAACATGTTTCATTCTCTTGAGAAATGTCCATTGTTTAAAAAGAATACTAAAGTTCGCGCCTTCTCACCAAAATAGCGGGAGAAGAGGGGGCAAACTCCAGATTTTTGTTTTTTCCATTGAAATTCGGGGGACGTGCCCCCAAGCCCCCTTCCTCAGTCCGGTGTTCTAAATTGTACACCGTTACATGCGCTGATGTTTTAGCTGCAAAACAAAAGTTATCCGAAGTAGATTGCTCCCATAGTGCCAGAGTTATAACAATTTTCGTCAAAAGAGTGTTCGAAGTCAATGAAGACGAAATTCCCTGACTTTTTTTGACACCTCAAATTCCCTGACTTTTTCCGGTTTTCCAGGTCTGTCGCCACCCTGATAATATATAAGAGTGGCAGTGCTGCCAGCTTACAGAAACAATTTCTGAAATTTCGCTTCTAGCATCAGCCCTACGGATGCTGGATGGACCAAATTTGGAGGGAAGCATGATAAGAGACCACTCTTTGAGGATATGTAATGCCTTCTCCCAATGAAATAAAAAAAAATTGAAATTATGCAACATTTTCTAATAGTGTAATTTTTGGGAAATTCTGAAAATTGGGATTTGCCCATGAACTTCTAATTGTTGCATGTTGTTAAATTGTTCTCATTATAACATGAAAAAGTGAAATGTATAACAAAAAAGCAATGTTTGAGGAGTTATAACCTATTTTATATCTATCCAATAATATTCAGAGAGAAACACAATACTTTTTAAAACTCTTCTTGTTAATAGTAGTAACAATATATCATTTTGTAATACGAGTAAGTCATACCTGCATGTGTATCCTAATGAACAAAAGAGAGACAATTGAAATATCATGAGTAGTTTCAATAAATGGCACGATAATTCCTGCCACACGCTGCAATCCACCTCAACGGATTTAAAGCAAGTGGGAAGACCTTTTCCAGTTCATCCACTAAAGGTTAAATGCAGTATATTGAAAAATGAACATGCCGTCAAAGTGCCAGCTTACCCTGTATATTTACTTACTTGTTAAAACTAGCCTTTCTGTCTTCCCCATCTGCAAATAGAAAGAGCTTGAGGGCATAGTTTTCAATATGAGCCTGTGCTGCCACTTGGTTAGTTACGGCTTCATTGTCTCCCAGAGTTTTCTTTTGTGTTTCCAGCCAGTCCAGGATTTTACACAACAGTAGTTTTGCCTCTGTGGACTGGCGGTCAAGCTTTATTCCTAAGTCTGAGGCATAGAACCTGCCTGGAAAGTAGAATAAAGAACAGAAGTTAGGCACAGAAAGGAAAGATGCAGCACAAGCATGGTGGGGCAGCTTAATTAGTAATAGAGTACAGCATGGGACACATTTGCTCACTCGAACGTCCCACGCTCAAGCATTTACAATGGAATATCATATTAATGTGAAAATAATCATATGTAAAATATCCATCCTGCCAGTTTCGGTCCACAATCATCTTTTTCATATTCATGTATCATTGTATTAGTAAGATAGACTAAATAATGACTATGTTCACTTAAGTTTCAATATCACTGTGTCTTTCACTTCATGATGCATATTTTGAGGGCCCACTACCAGTCATATTACAATACTGCTGAGCTTTGAGCGTATACTGCTCGTTTTGCCCAATTCGAGTGTTATTCCCTCGAGCTAAGAAGCTCTAAATGTTTGATTTGATTTAATTGATTTCATTTATTTTACTTCACTTTTCTGCCACTTTTGGCTAATTGCGAAGACCAGGATGAGGGATGGCCAGTGCTCGAAAAATCTTCTTCAGAGCTAGGTGCCAGCTGTGAAAATCACGCACCAAGAAACCAACTACTAGCAATTGTGCATACTATAAGAAGCTAAGCTGGCCTCTGTGGCAGAGTGGGTCTCGGGTTTGAATCCTGGCCTGGGCATGGATGTTTGTGAATGTTGATTTATCAATTTCATCATATCATCCCTCCCCATCTTCTCAAATTAGCCAAAATGGCACACAAAAAAAGCGAGTCAAATAAAACAAATCAATCTATAAGAAGCTGAGCATCACCATATTCAAAACATCGCTAAATCATGTGAGAAAGCGGGAAATGGGGGGGTTGGGGGACAAAGAGTAAGAAATTGTTACTGATTCTATGGAATGTTCACAACGTTGATTAAAAAAAAACGTATGATAATTTACGCTGTACTGCAATTTAAACTTAGAATCTTCTAAATTTCGTACATGCAAACTTAATAAACTGCAGTATTACAGCAAAAGATCACAGTTGCCAGGCTGAAATTTGTAGTCGCCATAGCGACCTCGATTTTTCGAGCCCTGGTGATGACATGATAAAATTGGTGATTGGACGCTCACGAACACATGCCCAGACCGGGATTCGAACCCGGTACTCCTGGCATCGTAGCGCGATGTGTTAACCACTCTGCCACAGAGGCTGGCACTCTAAATGTTGTACACAATCTAGCATCGTCCATGCGTCAAATTAATATGTCCATGAAGGCAATAAAACTTTTTCTAGCTTTCACTATTTTTTCTCTTTATTGGACCCCCAAATCATACCTTGGATGGCACATCTTACAAAAAAAGACAATGGGTTTATACATACAATGTCTCAAGAATCACAGACTTTCATAACCAATCATGTACAGGACATGTCTGTAATAATTCACATTTAGCCCATTTGAACATTGTTCCCAAACAAAAATCTAAATGTCATGTAAAACACCAAGATGTCAATAATTTATTCTTCCAATGTTCAGAATACTACATTACACAAAGGACTAAGAAAGTGTCATGTCCAATTTTCCAAATGACACTATTATCAGATCCAACACATAATGTTGATGATGTCACTACTATGTGGATACGATAGGAGATGCAAGCAAGCATACATATAAAAAACTTGTTTTTTTCATAGGAGAAAGATGTAATATTGCAGAGTTGTAGAAATGATTGTTACAGTAAATTTGAACCTTGGTGAAAATAATTACCACTGTTTGGAGTTCCGATCAGCGAAAGAAAAGATGTAAAAAGTACCTTACACAAGCATGCATGCTTCCCATCAACAAGGTAGGTACTTTTCGTTCACAGAAGAAAAATAAAGGGTAACAGTTTCATATATCGGCAACACATTTCTTCATTTTTACTCACAGAAATCAGTTTGTCTAAGGTTTACAACGTTTGTCAAGTTATTTTCTTTCATTGTGGAATATACTTGACCGGGAAATCATGTATTTTTCAAGAGAAATATCTCACCGATGCACAATTGCCATTGTTTTCATTTGCCTCCTGTACCTAAACTGGATGCAGCTTACGTTTCATGATGTAACACCCCGTCAGTGTTTCCAACCCCCTTTTCTTTCACTATGCTTGTGTAACCTAACCTTATCGGAAATGGTTTGTGGGGCTATCCGTCAGCTACCCATCCATAATGTACAATTTCCACCGATGACGAACACGATAGTAGGTATTTTTCGGTGAAGAAGGTTGGAAACACTGCATACCCACAACATGAGTCAAGGTGTGGCCGCCAGATTGTGTGTTACGAAAGCGAGGAAAGGAATCAAAGAAATCACTCTGTATGTGAAAAATTGTGTTTCTTTTCGTGTAAAAAGCATAATGGCACCTTGAACTATGTTCCGCAATACACAATTGGTTAGTACGAACCATGTGAAACACAAAATATCCGATTTTAATGTGTTTGCGATATATTAAACTCTTACCCCAATCTTTTGTGAAACACAAAATCTTCACCAAAAAAAAAAATCCTTGCGAAATCCGAGGATGTAGAATGTGACCACGGACTCCCCGTTTCTTACATGGTGAATAGCTATGCCATCATTGCAAAATAATAATGAAATTAAATAGAATAAGTATATATTTACAGTGAATGAAGATTAATTGAATAAAACTATAATCTATGAAATTCATTAACTTGACTATGAAACTGTTCGGTAAGCTCAGTACAATGCATTATTTACCACTACTATTACAAATGCAAATGATAAGTAATGCTACAAATATGAGTATGAATCATAATACGAACACCAATAACTGATAACAGGATCCCTTTCTTCATGTTCTGATGCTAATTTCATGTAATGCTGTATCTGTTTTAGAGAAGCTGGGCATGGTGGAAACGTCACTGACATTGATCCAAAATAAGTCGGAAAGTTTAAATCGTAATAGCTCTTTACAAAGCCAAGATGACACACGACAATCTTTTTGGTTGATAAAGTTAAAACGGATTAAAACGCACACAGATGCTCAACTGTACGTATATTCCTATCGGCCGGACAGTTCTGGATATACGAGTCCGAATGGACATTTCCACTATGACATAAAGGACGTTTTAAATATATTCATTTTTCTGATAATGACACCAAACTGAAATGTGAAAAATATCTCGGCGATATTTGTTTTGCTTCTCGAGATACACGCCTTCAAACACTGCTGAAATTCAACTCCTACGCAACAGATTTGAAAACGTCCTCTGCACAGACTAGACAAGCCTGACGTCATCCTTTAGAAATGCGTGCAGGCAGGGCTTCTGCTCATCCCGTAAACTAGCATGGGCAGTGATGCCAAAAGCAGGGAAATTTCCCTCGGCACAGGGAAATTTGAGGGTGAAAAGGGAAAAGGGAAATTTAATGAAAAATAGCTAAAAAACAGGGAAATTTAAACTCACATTTTCGTTTCATTCTTTTAAAAAGTTCGGAAATATTTTTTTCAGCCTGTACTTTTTCCAAATGAATAGTTAGCAACAGTGACACTTTTCAGTTAGCTTTCTTTCTCCCTGTTATAGATGACCTTGACCGGTCAGTCTTATATTTGTCGCATTTCCCAGAAAGACCTCAAGGCACGAGCCGCGCTGCACCTGGAAAGAATTTGCGATGCGATTTTCAACTTCTTTCTTTGTTCCATCCATCATTTCAGAACGTGTCTTAGTGGCTGTGTGTGTGACTTTGTGTGTCCTGTGTCGATGCAGGGAGAATGGAAGAGGTGACTGATAGGAAGCTACCTGCAACTCCCAAAAAGGTTAGAAAACGTCGTGGGGATTTATTTGCGGATGAAAAGATATCTGGGAAACATGTGAAAAAATTTCGTATTGAGTGGCAGGAAGACCTGCAGTTCAAAGGCTGGCTATAACCAGTTAAAGATAACGAGTGTAAGTGTAGGTGCATAGCCTTATGATTTTTTATGATTTTCATAAATATTTAATAATAATAATAATAATAATAATAATAGAGTTTGTTCCTCAGTCAAAACAGGCGTCAAAAGAAAAATATTAACAGCAGGCCCCTAGCAAGCTTTGACAATGGGTTGGTTTCAAAGTCCGACAATCATTGCTCCGCAGAAGAATTTTTTTTGGTTTGGGGATTTTTTCAATACATTAGTGTTTTATTTTAAAATTCAAATGTTTATTTTAGGATAATTATATTATGAAACTATGATCAGTTTCTAGTATTTTATTCAATGGGGGGTTTGAACCCACTAAACCCCCTTATATACGGTCCTGATTAACAATTATAGTAATAAAAAGATACAGCTTCAGATGCCTTTTGAAAATCGAGGGAAATTTAGGTCGAAAAAGGGAAATTTTACACTGGTAAAAGGGAAATCCTGCATTCGGAGATTGGCAACACTGAGCATGGGCCGTGCAAGCGACAGTCATTTCCTGTGGCCATTTCTTACTGCGTAAAAAAACAAGTATCTTGTTATAACTTCCAGTGCAAAAATAATGTGTGCTCCATTTCTTGGATATGAATTATACCCTAACAGTATAGCAGTATTTACTATAATTTAGCCACTCGGTAGAGGGTTTTCATTAGGCTGACTAAGCAATACTGGTGAGGTAACGGTCAATAGCTGAACACGTGAACAGCCTTGTTCATTGCCAATACATAGGTTCTGACTGGCAAGAAATTATTTTTACAAAAATGTCTTTTCTGGAATTACAATTATTTTCGTCATATTTTCTTCGCAATTTTCAAAATAACAATACGTTTAGACAGGGTGCGAAATCACTGCAGATTGGTGGTGGGGGAAGCAGGAGACAGCCACACAAACACACACACACACTATATACCTAGGTATACACACACACACACACACATATTTAATGTTATTAAATATGTGTCAATTATTAAATAATGAAATTAAATTATATACATATTATATCGACAGTCCTTCATTCAAAATGTAATTGCAAATTGTTTAATGTAGCTACTACCGATTTTATGAACAATGATTTGCCTAAGGAGGGAGGGACAAAAAATAAGAGACATTAAGAGAAGATAATAGTTTCCTGTATAAAATCCACATATAAATGCTAATACGTGTTTTATTAATAGGCTATATTTATATACTTCGCGGTTACTAACGAAAGCCGATGAGAAATGGAGAAGAAATAACAAGTCGGTCTTATTTTTGTGTTCTGGGGATAGCTGTGTTCAGTGTCCTTAGAGATGAGGCTCTTTGTTGTCCGTTCTTTTTGCACGCAACCCCCCCCCCCCCTTTCCTCCACTCCACCAAACAACTTCCACTTCAATGAAAGGACATAGACAAAGGAACAGTCATGCCCAGCTCGAGAGTCAAACCTGGAACATGTGAGTTCCTCAGTTAAATCATGAATTTTGTGTATAATAATTACAACGCCAGTTCATTCGTGGTAATTCTGAATCGGCTGTTTGGTTTGCATATACACGTATAAGCAGGATAATATCCAGTTTTAGAAGGCTCGTAGTATTGAAACGAGGAGTCAAACAAACAAACGAAAAAATAATTAAGACAAGTTGTTTTGTCTTTATGATCTCTATGCACTGTGAAAGTTTGTACGATAAGCCTTTGCATAAGTTGTCAATTCTATATTTTTCGAGATTCGAGACAAGAACAAGAATTGCCCTCCGAAACCGAGACGATAGGATCCCGAGTGATGAGGTTGTGAACCAATTAATTAATGCGTTCGGGGAAAGAGATGAGGCAGCTTTTTTCACAGTACAAAATTCAAAATATATTTCAGTATGTGATATAATGTTATTTACATTATTTCCTTCTAATAATTACACAAATTCTTATTTTGCACTACATGGTTTATGGTAAATTTCGATAAATATAAGTTTATAATATATTTTTGAAAATTTGGTCAGTAAACAATTTTACAAGCAATAGTTTTCTCGTGACTTGATGAAAACACGCACGCAGCAGAACTCTTTTGTTTATCTTTCACGTGAGCAGTGGCGAAGCGTGGTGTCGCTGGAAGGGTAGGCACAGGCGTGTGAGTTCGTGTTGTTATGGGTGCGACTTTTTTTAAAATATAAAAAATATAACCTTTAAAGTTATTTTTGAAAATGTAACAACATATTCTTGCATCTATCAACGTACCTGAATAGTAACTCTTGATGTGTACTAACTCGTAAATCGTATTTCTTTATTTTATTATAAATTGATGCTTTAGATGTCATTCGAGTGGCAGTCCTCAATGTTCCGATGCCCGGTAATAGGCTTTTATGCTTGTTTTTGTAGCATTCCAGAGTAATACAAATCATTATTCCCCTTGCTCACTTCACGCTCACAACAATGAAAGCCGCCCCCCGTGGCGGAGTGGTTAGCACATCGCGCTACGGCGCCAGGGGTCCTGCGTTCGAATCTCGGCCTGGGTATGGATGTTTCTGAGTGTCCATTCGTCAATTTCATCATATCAACACTCTTCCCCATCTTCGCAAATTAGCCAAATGTGGCACATAAAGCGAAGTAAAAAAGAACAAATCAATCAAAGAACAATAAAAATATAAATGAACAAAAATAAAAAAACAAGATAAAATATAACAATAAAATAACAACGCAACGGTAGTAAATCGAGAAACTAACGACAACACAGAACACTGTGATAAAAACATTTTTTCAGCCCTCAGAACAAGTTGTCTTTGCCTTTCTACCCTCACCTTTTTTTCCCCTCGTTGGACACCCCGTGCTGGACAAGAAACAGATGTGAAGTCCTAAGTTTGTACCGTGTGTTCAGCGTTGCCAACCTCCCAATCAGGAAAAGTGTACTGATTAAACACTTGAATTTCGCTAAATGCAACTAAATTGTGCTCGGATGACTTAGGTATTAAGTTCATTTTATGCATCTATTTTGGGGGCAGTTGTGATGTGAACATACATTGTTGATTAGTTAAACAATATTGGTAATTTCCCCCATTAAATTAATTACAATGGTTTAACCAATATAATTGGTTCAATATAACGCTTTTAAAAAGTTTGAGAAAATTCGACAACTACAAAAGGCGGCGGCTTGTTTTATCTGTGACCCCAACTTCAATAAAATGTTCCTCGTGAGCTAAGTAAGGAAAGATAAAGAAAAGATGAAAAGAAGACGGTGGACCAGACGTGGCTGGATCATGCTACCTTTTGTTTGAAACAAATAAGATCTTTAATTTTTTTAAAAAAAATCATTTTTTCAAAATATATTCCTCTGAATTCAATGTATCTGTTTCCCAGGGGCCCATGTTTATGGATGGTGCTATATCTTACCTTATCCAAACACAGGGTGCTAAGTGCCAACAAAGTTCAAATTGTACTACGTTTAGCACAATTATGCTAAACTGTGTCCATTTCGGGCGAACGCGTCCCTGATTTTATGCTTTCCCGCATGAAATACATAGAATGTTATGGGACCAGCTGAGGTCCTCGGAGAAGTGGCTCAACATGCGACGATAGAACCTCTGGCAGGGATGGAAATTTGTGGAAATTATCGTAAGGCCTAGAATTTAGTTTTCTTGTATTAAGGTGTCGTTTAATTAAATTATAAGTAATAAAAGAATCCCTAATAGCCAAATATATTAGGGTAGGCCCGGCCTCCGGGTCTCTTATGAGGCTTCGCCACTGCAACACCAAGGGTCCCGGGTTCGAATCCCGCTCGGGCTTGGTTGTTTGTGAAAGTCCATTCATCAATTTTATCACTCATCCCCATCTTCGCAAATTAGCCAAGAGGCACAAAACGCGAAGTAAAATAAACTAAATCAATCAATCAATCAACGTGAGCAGCAGGGATATTTAATAGAAGAATTACCATTATAAAGCATAGCTTTCCCTTCAATTATCGTTCCTTCTTCCATTATTTTTAACTCTACACAGATTTGCAAAACTGCTGTACATGTTGCCTCTCCGTGGGCTACTCCCAGTAAACTGGACGTTCGAAGCAGACGACAAACGAGCTCTCTCGCCGGGCGTGTTTTTCAGGGCAAACTAGCCTCGCAACTTTGGAAGTCTGGTTTTCCCCTAAAACTGAACGCAGAGAAACGCGAAAAATTGCAGGGGTCGTTTTCCCAGGGTGTAGTTTTTAAAATTGCTTTTAAAAAAATGAGTGGAAATGTACATTAGTAAGCGCTCCGTTTCGTTCTTTTCCGCTTTCGGGTACCGTCGAAGTCGTCGGAATATGGGGGTTATTCCTGAGTAAACAAAAAACAATCGATCAGACAATTCGATTATAGATGGCGGAGAAAGAACTTCCGGTTTGGGCAATTTTCCAATGTACACAAGATCAGATCGTCACCGAGCTTATTTTATTACAAAAGATCGGATACAAAATGGATCACTTGAAATTTTTGAGTGATATAAAGAAACAAATGTACCTAGAAAAGATAGGCAATTTCCCGGATCCTCTGCATGAAGATTTACGGAAAAATAGTAGTATTTTCTAAGACAATGTTGATCTTCTACCAACAGTCTCGTGTTAAGACTTCTGAAGGTTGAAATAAAGCTTACATAAATTATAAACATTGAAATACTTCAATTTCACAACAGTAAAATGTATAATTTTCAACATTGTGTATTCAAACACAGCCCCTTTAATTTTATCATATGGCTTAGAGAGAGAGCGTCGTCAGAAATTTTTATAGGGGGTAAAGATCAGTAATAAAGGTAGAAATAATAATAATAATAATAATAATAATAATAATAATAATTACAACTGTTATAAATGTTATTCTACAATAAATAATTAATAAACTAATTAAATAAACAAATTTTATTGGAGATTTATTATTATTTATTTATTAATGCTATTCGATCAACAAGCCGATTGCATATCCAGCACAACAGTTACAATACTCAAATGCACAGTTATTGTAATTTATTATTAACTTTTGCAAGTGTCGTCCAAGAAAATACTTTAGAAGTTAGTAAATATTTTACTAATAAAGTTTACATTGATTACATTAAATTAACTTAAAATTATAATTTTTGCAATTCTGAATCATTACAAACAGTTCCAATTTTTAAATATCGTAGTCAACACAAGTAGATGTTGACCCAGCCAGTGGATGTTGCTATTTAATACTCGCAAATAATTTATATGTACTTATAACTAATTTGCACGGGTTTTAATTAATTTGCGCGTACTTAGAACTAATTAGCACGTACTTAGAATATTTTACATTTATGTATTTGCATGTTTATAACTTTTTATGAATATATAATTATTTATTTTATGAAAAATATGTATATAGAAGGTAATTAGAGGTACTAAACGCTATGCATATGGTTTTACATTCATTACTGCAAAGTATGTAATGTATCAATCGATAATATTAATGTTTATAATATTGAAAATAAGTTTTCTATGGTTTATGAACCGCTATGAAAGGTGGTAATGGTACGAAAGAAGACGGTCCCGGTACTCGAACCCGCAATATGTAATATTATTAATTAGTACTATGTATTAATGTATGTTATTATGGTATGAAACACGATGGTACGAGATGCTAGACAGAATACTGTCTCAGAATCTCGACTCGGCGGTGAAGGTAGACGAGAAAGGAATTTGGGGAAGTGCGGTGAAGGTAGACAGAGAGAATGAATTAATATTCCGCGCAGGTAGAGGAGAAAGGAATTTGGGAGATGTGCGGTCAAGGTCAAATGACGTCACAACGTCAGAACAAACAAAGAACCCGATTGACCAATCAGAACCGGTTTTTTCAAGGTTAACCAGTACGCAAGAACAGGGGAAAGCTATGTAATACTGTAGGGCAGGGGAGGGATTCAACCAGACAACAAAGGATGTCTGAGAATGCGCAGCAAGGGTCAAATCTCTGAAGCTATGCGTCGCTTGTAGAACCGGTTTCCGCCGCCAATTAATATTCCGCTCAGGTTTGCCTTCAAGGCACAGGACGCTTTAGCGCAGGTTTTTTTATCTGTACTATGAAGAAGGGAGAGCTATTAGGGACGGGGCCTACAGTTTTCACCATTTGCTTTTATCACGGGGTAACGAACCTAGGACCCTTTGATTATTGATTTAGGTAGTAAATGTATGTTACTGTGTGCTATTTAACTTAATTTTGAGTTTATTTTTTACCAAACTTTGACTTTATGTCCATTTTCACAGCTTATCCTTATTTTTACAAAAATAACACTATTTGTACTATTCAGGCAACATTTTTTATTAAATTTTGGACTCGCAAAGATATTTTTACAACTTTTTAACTTCTTATTTTACAATTTTATGTTAATTTTTTACCAAAATAACACTATTTGTACTATTCAGGCAACACTTTTATTAAATTTTGGACTCACAAAGACATTTTTTTCAACGTTTAACTTATTATTTTACAACTTTATATTAATTTTTTACCAAAATAACACTATTTGTACTAATCAGCAACATTTTTTATTAAATTTTGGACTCACAAAGACATTTTTCAACTTTTAACTTATTATTTTACAACTTTACGTTAATTTGTTACCAAAATAACACTATTTGTACTATTCAAGCAACATTTTTTATTAAATTTTGGACTCACAAAGACATTTTTTTCTACGTTTAACTTATTATTTTACAACTTTATATTAATTTTTTACCAAAATAACACTATTTGTACTAATCAGGCAACATTTTTTATTAAATTTTGAACTCACAAAGACATTGTTTTCAAATTTTAACTCATTATTGTACAACTTTATGTTAATTTTCGACCAAAATAACACTATTTATACTATTCAGGAAAGACTTTTAGTTACATTTTCGACACACAAAGTGTGAGTTTTCAATTTTTATCTGTTTATTTCTCAAGTTTAGCCAAATATTTACTCAAATAACACGATTTGAACGTGTTTTTTATTACATTTTGAACACACACACTCACACACACACACACACACAGAAAGAGAGAGAGAGAGAGAGAGAGAGAGAGAGAGAGAGAGAGATTTCCAAGTTTACAGGATTATTCTCCACGTGTACTCAAATAACACAATTTAAATGTGTTTTGAATTAAACTTTGTACACACGAAGTGTGTTTCGTCAAGTTTTACCCTTTCATTTTACAAGTTTAGGCTTAATATTACTCAAATAACACAATTTAATTCAGTCAGGAAAGAGTTTTCAATTATATTTTGGATGCAAAAGTATGTTTTGGCAAGTTCTACCCTTTCATTTTACAAGTTTAGGCTTATTATTACTCAAATAACAAGGAAAGTTTGTTTATTTTAGAGTTTGCTGAGTATTTTGTTACTCTTATACTAGGTAAAGTTTCCTAAATATATCAGGTAGGGCTCCATCCATATAATTTTGTTTTTGCTGTTTGGAGATGATGCGATCAGCATCACTCTCCATCTGCTTTTTATTTTATGAACCCAATATTATTTTGAGGCTTAGTGAATTCTAGAGCTTATTTATGCAGGAGAGAGGGCTTGAAATTTTTGATCTCAGATAACCCACAACTATTTGTCAGAGTATTTTAAAGGATATTTTATATTTATTATGTGCCACTAGAATATCAAAGCTTGCTTAATTTTTATGTCTGTAACGCTGTTATTGTATTTCTAGCTAAGGCTTACTGGATAAAGTACACGAAATGTTTATCATTTCGACTATTTACCTTTATACGAGGCCAAATTTTTAGTGTAACGAAAATTATTGTGTGTCTATAAAGACTGAAATCCTTTTACCGAGGGGTCCATAACTTGACGCTTACCAACACTGTTCCTTTTTTTTTTTAAAAAAATATAACCATTTATCAATATATTGACAAATCACAGGACAAGACGAAGTTCAAAGACGACTGACTATATGGACCATAGGTCCACTTGCTAAACTTTTTTCTATGCTAGAAGAATAATTTAGCCTTATAGCCTTTTTCAAGGTATTTTTGAAGTATTACTGGTTTTTTGGGTGCATCAACACTTGGGTTATTTCCATTTGGTTTATTATACGAGGCTACAATCACTATCTGAACACTGAAATCCTCTGATTGAAACTTAAAGCTTAGGCTGTAACTAGGGACTTAGTATGTATATCGACAGTTTATAGGACAACACGAACTTTACAAAGGATTGTAGGTGACGTAGGACCACACGCCAGAGCTTTGTTAACCTGCAAGAAGCACTTACAGCTAATATTACGAGGAAATGAGGTTGATTTTCACTGTTTCACAAGAATGCTACTTTTTATACACCCAATATTTGCTTTTTCAAGTAACTACATGTACCAGAAGCACTTACAGGCCAACTCTAACTAGACTTCGACTTATTCTATATGAGGTGCTAAATTTATAAAGAACTATGATTGTGTATATTTCTGAGGAAGTACGCAAAAGCAGATTACCCGATTAAAGTATCTGAAAAACAGATTTTTCTATGCAAGTTTATTTTTATTGAATGGATTATTTAACAGATCAAACAGGAAGACTGCAAAATTCATAAAATGTAGTTCTATAGTATAGGTGGTTTCAGAGATATAAAAAGAACAAATATAAGATTTCGCTTTTTTGCTTCTGAGGCTAATCGCGACGCTAAGGGTAAATGGCGAGGAAATGTAACGGAGGAGAAACAGTCCCAAAAGTTATGGGCTGCATGTAAATTAATATCACAGAGATATTACAGTAGATGTAGGTTCTACCACCAGAACTTTTCTATTATAATAATACTGGTTATGCTGTACTGTTAGCTAAAGATGCTGATATTTGAGAAACTTAAAAGCTTACTTACGACTTACTGTTGCACAAGATCCGATGACAAAATTTAAAAATTGTAATCGCCCAGACAGGGACTCGAACCCTGGGCAGATAGGTTAAAAGCCTAACGCTATACCAACTAAGCTATCTGGGCACAAGGTATTCTTTTCTTGAAAAGTTAGTTATGTTAAGAAATATATTGAAACACTTGAGAACACTCTTGGTCTGGTTCGACAGAGAAGGAGACAACATTTCCAAATTTTTACAGACTGGGTGTATTTTTCCACTATAGAGGCCTTCACTATATGTAATTCGAAACGCTAAAGTTCAGTTAGCTTCCAAAATTGAGGTAAAGATTGTGTTTGGCGAGAGTAACAAGTTACAATTATATCCAGTTACGGACAAATAAAGCTAAAACTCTCAGATTTACTGTACTAGCCAAGTTTTAGTAACATTTTCTTCATTTTAGTACAAATACCAAAGAAATAGGTATATTTTATTTATAATTTGACAAAATGTACTAGTATTTAATTCACAAAGTTAGGTAAAAAACAGTATTTTTAAAAAATATTGTTACTGCCTTCAAATTTTATGTTATTTAGCCACTAACAACTGGTTTACACTGTTTGGCATCCTTTAAATAGGAAAAGAAGGAATTATTTGTTTAGTATTTTTACTACTTTATATTTATTTAAGAAAACAATTCTATAGTTTAACTTAATTTTAACAAATTGTTACTAATTTATATATCAAAGTTATGTTATTTAGAGTGTGTGAAGGCGTATAAAGTTAATATTTGTACTTATCAGTTCAACTAACAATTATATTTTACACACAAAAGATACAGTTAAATTACTTGAATCAGAGAATAATATTTTACAGTAATTGGTTCATTCAGCACTAGTCAGTACTTTTATGCATCAGAAAGTTTTCTTAATTTTCTATTACGCATGCTATTTTGGGCTATTTTTAAAATGTATTTCTAGGGCAAACTGGTTTAATTTTCTGCTTATAATGCAAAGTTGACAGTTTTCGCACAATGCATTCTACATTTGTTAGAAATAAAGATCTAAGAAAAAAAGCAAACAACCTAAGTCAAATTCAAGCAGCAAGAGGAATACACAGAAACCAACATGGCATCCAGAAAGAGAAATCAATAGTCACACCCATAGCACAGTTTAATAAACTACATAGCTGAAACCTTAGAGAAACATAAAACTGCAAACACAATATATCTAGATTCTTCCAAGGCATAGAATAGAGTAAAATCATGGCTTGCTTATGGACAAACTCAACAACATAGAAATAAAATAGACAAGCAATCCTTTTTCAGTAGAAAATTCCAATTACTCAAGTAAGCTACAACATACGTAGTACATAAGAAGAGCAAATAACATCATCAGCAGTAAACCATCATGCAACTTCTACCTGCCGAAACAACTAAATTAGTATAATTTATCAGAAAAATGCCTACATTTCAGCCTAATTTACCTCTACATTAATAATACTACCAGAATACTAAGGCTTCAAAAATGAACACTAAGAATAATGTTCAGACTAAAGTATAGGGCATCTTGCAAAGGATTATTACTCCCTACATCTACAAGTCAATAACAATTATTCTAAATACTACAAACTTGGACAAAATATAGTCAAATACACAACACAAAAAGGAAAATAATTACAAGTAAAACAGCAGACACTCAATATCTCAAAACAATCCGGTAAAAATATTCTACAACAAACTGCCTCATAACATAAAACTGCTAAGTCCCCAAAACATATACAAATACAATCAATAAAAACTACTTGAGATGAGAAAACTGTCTACAGTCTCACAAAGTTGATGTGAAATAACAGCAAAACTTAGAAGCATGCACAGTCAATAGTGCTCAATTTGCATACAGTTCACATGCAAACTCTCATGAAAAGGTTCAAAACAGTCTCCCAGCTCAGTTTTCTCATCTCAAGTAGTTTTTATTGATTGTATTTGTATATGTTTTGGGGACTTAGCAGTTTTATGTTATGAGGCAGTTTGTTGTAGAATATTTTTACCGGATTGTTTTGAGATATTGAGTGTCTGCTGTTTTACTTGTAATTATTTTCCTTTTTGTGTTGTGTATTTGACTATATTTTGTCCAAGTTTGTAGTATTTAGAATAATTGTTATTGACTTGTAGATGTAGGGAGTAATAATCCTTTGCAAGATGCCCTATACTTTAGTCTGAACATTATTCTTAGTGTTCATTTTTGAAGCCTTAGTATTCTGGTAGTATTATTAATGTAGAGGTAAATTAGGCTGAAATGTAGGCATTTTTCTGATAAATTATACTAATTTAGTTGTTTCGGCAGGTAGAAGTTGCATGATGGTTTACTGCTGATGATGTTATTTGCTCTTCTTATGTACTACGTATGTTGTAGCTTACTTGAGTAATTGGAATTTTCTACTGAAAAAGGATTGCTTGTCTATTTTATTTCTATGTTGTTGAGTTTGTCCATAAGCAAGCCATGATTTTACTCTATTCTATGCCTTGGAAGAATCTAGATATATTGTGTTTGCAGTTTTATGTTTCTCTAAGGTTTCAGCTATGTAGTTTATTAAACTGTGCTATGGGTGTGACTATTGATTTCTCTTTCTGGATGCCATGTTGGTTTCTGTGTATTCCTCTTGCTGCTTGAATTTGACTTAGGTTGTTTGCTTTTTTTCTTAGATCTTTATTTCTAACAAATGTAGAATGCATTGTGCGAAAACTGTCAACTTTGCATTATAAGCAGAAAATTAAACCAGTTTGCCCTAGAAATACATTTTAAAAATAGCCCAAAATAGCATGCGTAATAGAAAATTAAGAAAACTTTCTGATGCATAAAAGTACTGACTAGTGCTGAATGAACCAATTACTGTAAAATATTATTCTCTGATTCAAGTAATTTAACTGTATCTTTTGTGTGTAAAATATAATTGTTAGTTGAACTGATAAGTACAAATATTAACTTTATACGCCTTCACACACTCTAAATAACATAACTTTGATATATAAATTAGTAACAATTTGTTAAAATTAAGTTAAACTATAGAATTGTTTTCTTAAATAAATATAAAGTAGTAAAAATACTAAACAAATAATTCCTTCTTTTCCTATTTAAAGGATGCCAAACAGTGTAAACCAGTTGTTAGTGGCTAAATAACATAAAATTTGAAGGCAGTAACAATATTTTTTAAAAATACTGTTTTTTACCTAACTTTGTGAATTAAATACTAGTACATTTTGTCAAATTATAAATAAAATATACCTATTTCTTTGGTATTTGTACTAAAATGAAGAAAATGTTACTAAAACTTGGCTAGTACAGTAAATCTGAGAGTTTTAGCTTTATTTGTCCGTAACTGGATATAATTGTAACTTGTTACTCTCGCCAAACACAATCTTTACCTCAATTTTGGAAGCTAACTGAACTTTAGCGTTTCGAATTACATATAGTGAAGGCCCCTATAGTGGAAAAATACACCCAGTCTGTAAAAATTTGGAAATGTTGTCTCCTTCTCTGTCGAACCAGACCAAGAGTGTTCTCAAGTGTTTCAATATATTTCTTAACATAACTAACTTTTCAAGAAAAGAATACCTTGTGCCCAGATAGCTTAGTTGGTATAGCGTTAGGCTTTTAACCTATCTGCCCAGGGTTCGAGTCCCTGTCTGGGCGATTACAATTTTTAAATTTTGTCATCGGATCTTGTGCAACAGTAAGTCGTAAGTAAGCTTTTAAGTTTCTCAAATATCAGCATCTTTAGCTAACAGTACAGCATAACCAGTATTATTATAATAGAAAAGTTCTGGTGGTAGAACCTACATCTACTGTAATATCTCTGTGATATTAATTTACATGCAGCCCATAACTTTTGGGACTGTTTCTCCTCCGTTACATTTCCTCGCCATTTACCCTTAGCGTCGCGATTAGCCTCAGAAGCAAAAAAGCGAAATCTTATATTTGTTCTTTTTATATCTCTGAAACCACCTATACTATAGAACTACATTTTATGAATTTTGCAGTCTTCCTGTTTGATCTGTTAAATAATCCATTCAATAAAAATAAACTTGCATAGAAAAATCTGTTTTTCAGATACTTTAATCGGGTAATCTGCTTTTGCGTACTTCCTCAGAAATATACACAATCATAGTTCTTTATAAATTTAGCACCTCATATAGAATAAGTCGAAGTCTAGTTAGAGTTGGCCTGTAAGTGCTTCTGGTACATGTAGTTACTTGAAAAAGCAAATATTGGGTGTATAAAAAGTAGCATTCTTGTGAAACAGTGAAAATCAACCTCATTTCCTCGTAATATTAGCTGTAAGTGCTTCTTGCAGGTTAACAAAGCTCTGGCGTGTGGTCCTACGTCACCTACAATCCTTTGTAAAGTTCGTGTTGTCCTATAAACTGTCGATATACATACTAAGTCCCTAGTTACAGCCTAAGCTTTAAGTTTCAATCAGAGGATTTCAGTGTTCAGATAGTGATTGTAGCCTCGTATAATAAACCAAATGGAAATAACCCAAGTGTTGATGCACCCAAAAAACCAGTAATACTTCAAAAATACCTTGAAAAAGGCTATAAGGCTAAATTATTCTTCTAGCATAGAAAAAAGTTTAGCAAGTGGACCTATGGTCCATATAGTCAGTCGTCTTTGAACTTCGTCTTGTCCTGTGATTTGTCAATATATTGATAAATGGTTATATTTTTTTAAAAAAAAAAAGGAACAGTGTTGGTAAGCGTCAAGTTATGGACCCCTCGGTAAAAGGATTTCAGTCTTTATAGACACACAATAATTTTCGTTACACTAAAAATTTGGCCTCGTATAAAGGTAAATAGTCGAAATGATAAACATTTCGTGTACTTTATCCAGTAAGCCTTAGCTAGAAATACAATAACAGCGTTACAGACATAAAAATTAAGCAAGCTTTGATATTCTAGTGGCACATAATAAATATAAAATATCCTTTAAAATACTCTGACAAATAGTTGTGGGTTATCTGAGATCAAAAATTTCAAGCCCTCTCTCCTGCATAAATAAGCTCTAGAATTCACTAAGCCTCAAAATAATATTGGGTACATAAAATAAAAAGCAGATGGAGAGTGATGCTGATCGCATCATCTCCAAACAGCAAAAACAAAATTATATGGATGGAGCCCTACCTGATATATTTAGGAAACTTTACCTAGTATAAGAGTAACAAAATACTCAGCAAACTCTAAAATAAACAAACTTTCCTTGTTATTTGAGTAATAATAAGCCTAAACTTGTAAAATGAAAGGGTAGAACTTGCCAAAACATACTTTTGCATCCAAAATATAATTGAAAACTCTTTCCTGACTGAATTAAATTGTGTTATTTGAGTAATATTAAGCCTAAACTTGTAAAATGAAAGGGTAAAACTTGACGAAACACACTTCGTGTGTACAAAATTTAATTCAAAACACATTTAAATTGTGTTATTTGAGTACACGTGGAGAATAATCCTGTAAACTTGGAAATCTCTCTCTCTCTCTCTCTCTCTCTCTCTCTCTCTCTCTCTTTCTGTGTGTGTGTGTGTGTGTGAGTGTGTGTGTTCAAAATGTAATAAAAAACACGTTCAAATCGTGTTATTTGAGTAAATATTTGGCTAAACTTGAGAAATAAACAGATAAAAATTGAAAACTCACACTTTGTGTGTCGAAAATGTAACTAAAAGTCTTTCCTGAATAGTATAAATAGTGTTATTTTGGTCGAAAATTAACATAAAGTTGTACAATAATGAGTTAAAAGTTGAAAACAATGTCTTTGTGAGTTCAAAATTTAATAAAAAATGTTGCCTGAATAGTATAAATAGTGTTATTTTGGTAAAAAATTAACATAAAATTGTAAAATAATAAGTTAAAAGTTGAAAAAATGTCTTTGCAAGTCCAAGATTTAATAAAAAATGTTGCCTGAATAGTACAAATAGTGTTATTTTGGTAAAAATTAACATAAAGTTGTAAAATAATAAGTTAAAAGTTGAAAAAATGTCTTTGTGAGTCCAAAATTTAATAAAAAATGTTGCCTGATTAGTACAAATAGTGTTATTTTGGTAAAAAATTAATATAAAGTTGTAAAATAATAAGTTAAACGTAGAAAAAAATGTCTTTGTGAGTCCAAAATTTAATAAAAAATGTTGCTTGAATAGTACAAATAGTGTTATTTTGGTAAAAAATTAACGTAAAGTTGTAAAATAATAAGTTAAAAGTTGAAAAATGTCTTTGTGAGTCCAAAATTTAATAAAAAATGTTGCTGATTAGTACAAATAGTGTTATTTTGGTAAAAAATTAATATAAAGTTGTAAAATAATAAGTTAAACGTTGAAAAAAATGTCTTTGTGAGTCCAAAATTTAATAAAAGTGTTGCCTGAATAGTACAAATAGTGTTATTTTGGTAAAAAATTAACATAAAATTGTAAAATAAGAAGTTAAAAAGTTGTAAAAATATCTTTGCGAGTCCAAAATTTAATAAAAAATGTTGCCTGAATAGTACAAATAGTGTTATTTTTGTAAAAATAAGGATAAGCTGTGAAAATGGACATAAAGTCAAAGTTTGGTAAAAAATAAACTCAAAATTAAGTTAAATAGCACACAGTAACATACATTTACTACCTAAATCAATAATCAAAGGGTCCTAGGTTCGTTACCCCGTGATAAAAGCAAATGGTGAAAACTGTAGGCCCCGTCCCTAATAGCTCTCCCTTCTTCATAGTACAGATAAAAAAACCTGCGCTAAAGCGTCCTGTGCCTTGAAGGCAAACCTGAGCGGAATATTAATTGGCGGCGGAAACCGGTTCTACAAGCGACGCATAGCTTCAGAGATTTGACCCTTGCTGCGCATTCTCAGACATCCTTTGTTGTCTGGTTGAATCCCTCCCCTGCCCTACAGTATTACATAGCTTTCCCCTGTTCTTGCGTACTGGTTAACCTTGAAAAAACCGGTTCTGATTGGTCAATCGGGTTCTTTGTTTGTTCTGACGTTGTGACGTCATTTGACCTTGACCGCACATCTCCCAAATTCCTTTCTCCTCTACCTGCGCGGAATATTAATTCATTCTCTCTGTCTACCTTCACCGCACTTCCCCAAATTCCTTTCTCGTCTACCTTCACCGCCGAGTCGAGATTCTGAGACAGTATTCTGTCTAGCATCTCGTACCATCGTGTTTCATACCATAATAACATACATTAATACATAGTACTAATTAATAATATTACATATTGCGGGTTCGAGTACCGGGACCGTCTTCTTTCGTACCATTACCACCTTTCATAGCGGTTCATAAACCATAGAAAACTTATTTTCAATATTATAAACATTAATATTATCGATTGATACATTACATACTTTGCAGTAATGAATATAAAACCATATGCATAGCGTTTAGTACCTTTAATTACCTTCTATATACATATTTTTCATAAAATAAATAATTATATATTCATAAAAAGTTATAAACATGCAAATGCAAAAATGTAAAATATTCTAAGTACGTGCTAATTAGTTCTAAGTACGCGCAAATTAATTAAAACCCGTGCAAATTAGTTATAAGTACATATAAATTATTTGCGAATATTAAATAGCAACATCCACTGGCTGGGTCAACATCTACTAACACATGTTCGTTAGACAATTATAATTTTCGAAACACGTAAAATATTTTCATTTGATTTACTCCAGCTATGTAGTGTCGACTATAGAGCCTATTTCCTTGTGTTTGTGTCCAGTCTTTTCGCTTTACCGCCGAAATCCACTGATTTTTCCGTATCGAATCTCTATGAAAACTATGCATAGATACCTGAGAAAGAATATTTGTTCCCGACCTCGTGCTGAAACCTCATGCAAGGATTGTCGCCTCTCTGTCCCTCACACCTTTGAAATCCATGTTATTTTATCAAAACCGGAAGTAGCGCCCCCGCCTGCGCCGAACACGAACGAAAATGTAAACATCTGGTGAATAGCCCCCATACTTGCCGCCTTGACGAGCGGCTAGGGACAGCATTAGCACCTTGGGAGTTGGTTGTTGAGTTGGTGTTTTAAGTCTACTTTATGCACAGTATGGCTAATCGGGACTGGACCTACAGTTTAAAGTGCCTCCACCGAGTATCGAACCCGGGACCCCTTGATTACAAGGCAACGACGCTACCACTGCGCCATGGGGGAGGCCCAAGCACCTTGGGAAATACATGCTAACGGCACCAAACCTGGCTTGCCTAACCTATCCACGTAGGCATATAATAGCATAAATAAGCATGTAAATAGGTTCGGCAAGTTATATTTTGTTTATATAAGCAATTATGTACATACGTGGATAAGTTAGGCTGGTCAGGTTTGGTGCCGTTAGCACGTATTTCCCAAGCTACTAATGCTGTCCCTAGCCGCTCGTGCCGCTGCAGTACAGTTGAAACTTTTCCCGCCAGATATCAGGGCCGCGTCCGAATCGGCAGCACATGTCACCTAGAGCACCGTTCCATGCGGGGACTCAGCCAACCTCCGTTGTCCGAATTCGCGGCAGACGTGGAGTCGGAGGGGAGAGCAGAGAGGCGCGACAGATATACGCTTGAACTCGCTGTGACGCTGCGCTTGGCAGCCATATTCTAACTTTCACTTTGTACAGACATTTACTGATTAGAGGATGTAAAACTCAGTTATACTTTAGCATTTTATAGATAATACTGAAGGTAGAAAAATTGTAAATGATGAAATAGCGTCTTACATTTTTAATATGAGTAGTAAATAGGTGGAAATCATTGTCATGTTTGTTTGGCGTCTGCCTTCTGCTTCCGTGCGATGCGCCTGCGCCCCAGAGCGCGATGAGTGAAGTTCGGGCTGACCTGGCCGGAAAAGTGACAACCGTACTACAAGGGGACATGTAGATTAGGACGACTTGGACGTGACGTCGACGGCACGCGAGAGCAACGGGAGAGAACGGGACGAAGCTCTTGCCAATCCGGACACGGCACAGGTCTAAATTCTCACCGACCACTAATATGTCCTCCCATGCTTGCAACTCTTTTAAAAGCCGAAACCCACCAAATTGTTCATATTCAGGCCTAAGCACTCGCAAGTGTTCAAAATTGTCTGTCACAGCTTCCGCAGTCTTGTCATATATCGGCACGAAACAAAGGAAGTCTTCTATAGAATACAGCTGGTTCGCGAAACAATTAATGCACAGTGAAAATCCTTCCGTTCCCAACACATCTAATGTTTCTTCTCCCAATATGAGCAAATGCTTACATTTAGGTATCTCCCGTGCCTCCCCGATGGCGCAGTGGTAGCGTCGTCGCCTTGTAATCAAGGGGTCCCGGGTTCGATACCCGGTGGAGGCACAAGTGGTTCGGATCCCACTTTAAACTGTAGGTCCAGTCCCGATTAGCCTTACTGTGCATAAAGTGGACTTAAAACAACATATCAATCAATCAATCAAGGTATCTCCAGGAAGAGTTGGTGGGGTCATAACCCCATTTCACACAGTATTCTTTAAAAAAGAACGTCAGAGACAGGAAAAGATGGCAAAATGAGGACTGACCACCAAAAATAGTAAGCGTAACGCCTCTCCCTGCCGAAAATCGTGGGCACGCCACTCTTTATCTCGGACACATTTTTAAAAATCAACTCACCAGAAGGTTTTATCATTTCGTATTAGAGACTGAAGTACAGCACCTTTAACACGATCACTAATAGCTAATAGCACTGCGATAATATAAATTAATATTTAAAATATATATATAAATACCAAGATGGAAAATATCGAGAGTTATGAATTACAGTCCTTCCCTCCAAACAGGAGGACATTTGAATCAGCCCAATAAAGAGATACAGTATGACATCATGGTGGGGGACGGATTCATTCATCCACATAGATCTGATCTGTATATAAAATTTGATATTTTAAAACAAAGTAATAGTGAAGAATATCCAGCTACTGCTAATATAAAACTTATAGATAATTTTGTTCCATTCTTATTTTCTCAAATTGAAGTCAGGAAGCATGGTACAGTGATTGACAGGATTGATTGCCCTGGAATTACACCCACTGCAGTGGGGACATTGAAACTGTCCAAATCAGAGAATGCATATTATAAAGTTGGTGGGTTCGAAGCTGAACAAAAATTCAAGCAAAAAGTCACACAGTACTGTTCCCCATGAGATTGCTATTTGGATTTTTCTCTGATTATAAAGAAATTATGTGGAAAGGTGGTTTGAGTGTCATATTTCGCAGAGCACCCAATGATCATAATGCCATCATGAGATACAAAACTTTAAATGCAGATGGAACAGCTAATGAGGCTAGTTTACCCGAAGCTGCGAAATGTGTGATCCAGTCTATTGAGTTGCGAATGCCTATAGTTGAATATGAATCGAATTATGCTCTCAAATACAAAGCCAACATTTTGAAAAATCCCCAAATTCCGATACAGTTTTATATATACCAATGCATTCAGAAGGCTGTGGAGGGTAAATTGTTTGAATTTTACCTTACTAATCAGTTCCAATCTCTACAATATGATATGCCAGAGTTTGTAGCCGTGCTGTTTCAAACAGGGAGAGATGACAATCAGGAAAAGGATAGCAGCCAGTTTGATAATTGTAAAATTAAAAATGTGTATCTGAAGAATGGCAGAAATGAGGTGTTTCCTCGTGAAAATTACAATTTAAACATTGCAGAACAAGATTATTTAAAATTATATGAAGCATTTAGTGCTTTTAAACGAGTAACTGAAGGTAACATAGACATGTATTGTAATCCAGATGAGTTCATAATTCACAGACCAATGTTTGTAATAAATGCGTCAAAAAGAAAATGGGTAGTTATAAATGATCGAACTAATATAAAATTGATATGTGAATTTCATGAAACTCTACCAAAAAATACTACATGTAGTGCTATATTAATAGTAGAGAAGTCATATGTATCTGATGTAAAGAATGAGAGAGTGATAGAACAATTTTAAATAGGATAGAATAGAATATAGAATTTTATTATTTTATTATTTACTTCAGAGCCTTAGGCTCGATAAAAATATATGAATAATTATATAAAACATTAAAAAATTAAATATAAATATTTTTTATCAACTTTTTAATTTACATTTATTACAATGTTTTGTCTTAACATTTTTATAGTGTCCATATTCTCTAGTATGGATGTTACAATCTAATATTTCTAATTTATTGTCATGACCATCGAGGGCTATTTTATTTTTTATTGTAGTATAAACAGTATGATTTTTGTTGGTAAGATAATATGCAGACATTAATTTTTTTCATTTTTATTTTCAAATAAACAATTTTTAAAATCATCCATTGTCAGTCTTACTATATTTGGTCGTTTTATACCCTTAGCTTTTTTAATTTCTTCTTCTTTTTCATCTATTTTGATACAATACATTTTTGCTCTAAGTCCAGCAAATTCTGATACTATAGATCCTGCTGCTTCATCTTTCATTTTCCCAGGGATCATCTTGTTATCAACACTGTATAATAAATTATATAATAGACAATCTTTTGGATAGTTACTAAAATCAAAATGTTCTTTCATATCTAGTAAATCTTTGTACAAATCCTCTGTTTCTATTTCATATATAAAACTATCAGTATCCATGTATGCTACTCTTATGTTTTTGTATCTAGCTTCCATCACATCATAATGAAATTTATATATTTCTAATTTAGATAATTCATAAATTGTAACACCCACAGCTATTGGCACATCACACACTACATCAGTGTTACTTCTTTCAATAAGAGTCATATTTTCAGTAATTTCTCTAAAAATCTTTGTATGTAGGATCAGCAATATGTTTCAAAAGTTTTTTCCAAATGGTCACAAAACTACACCTCGATCGATTTTTTTGTTCTCTAAAAATTTTCCATATATGGCATTAATTATTAATTTATAAAGATCTTTCAAAACTTTAGAATTTGTTTGTATTCGATTGTTTGTATTTTTCACAACATATTGAGCTAACCATTTTGTTTGATCCAATTTTAAACCCCTATGGATTTTTGTAAATATTATACCTTGCTTTTCGTAATATTGTAACATTCGATAATGAAGTACATAATTATTTTTGTTTTCGAATGTTAACATTAATTTTGTTTCTTCTGTACCTGGAACCTTTTGAGATAGTGGTGCCATAGCTAATCCGTGGTGTTTCTCATGTCACCATGGTGGGTATAGCATATCAACTTCCAATAGACAACCTCTTGGATGATCTTCAGCCCATTTAAAGAAATCCCTGTCTTCAAGTTCTTCCTGGGTCATCCATTCGTAATTACTAATGGGGAGTGATTGAGTCATAACATATCCATATAAATTGTTCATATCAATATAGTGAATATTTAGATTTTTTATTAGCATCATAATCAGATAAATATTTATTGTTTGCTTTTATATATCTCAAGGGACACTGTACTATACCACCACGTATAGCAGATTCAACAAATGTAAACTGCTCACTATCTTGGAGAAGACCAATTTCAACTCCAGTATTTAAAAGTATAGCTTGCCAAGATGAACCAGGTGTTGTACACATAAAAACAGGATCCAAATTATATTTTTCAAAACAATGTTTTCGAAAAGTATCGAACACACCAGCCAACAAAAGAACATCTAATTTCAAATAATAATCATGATAATTTCCCATTGTTTCGCAACCTAGCATGTCCCAAATTGTGTGTGCAAGTTTATAATCTTCCTCGCTACATTCTTTATCTTCAAGATGGTTATAAAATACTTCTCTCGGTGGTAACTGTCTCTCTTCAAATTTTTCAAAATCATCCATGTATCGATAGGGGTAGACTCCTTTTCTCGTTAGCAAATTTATATCATATTGTCCAAATTCTTTTTTGTATAAATAAATTTGTCTTCGGTTAATTGTTTGACCAGAGTAGCTAAACTGCTGGAAAGAAACTGGTATGAATCCATAAATTTAAAAACAACTGTTCTTTTATTTTCTAATCTGATAGTTTTCTCTACAATAATATATTTTTCTTTAGTCTGTGATATAATATAAATATTCTCTGCATCATAATCTAATTCTTTAATAAATAAAGGTGTATCAAAATTTTTTGAATTGTGAATAATTACTGGAATAAAAAATGGTTTTTGTATTTTCAAGTTACATGAATTACAAATCGTATGGATATATTCTCCATTAAAATGGTTGTGGTGTAGAATTTTTTCATTGTCTAAATCAAAATTACTTTTACAGTACACACATTGTATGGCATTATTATATTCCCGTTGTTGTTCTGGTGTAAGATCCTTCATTGGTTTTTCTGTATGTAAGAATGGAGCAAGAATTTTTACCCACTCTCGAAGTGTTTCAATAAATTTTTTGGCTGCATCTTCACCTCGATATATAAACGGTTCTCTTAAGTTATCTGGTATCTGGATCCCATAAGTATTTATTAATTTTAGTCCAAAACTACAAGCTTCATGCTTAGCTATATATCTTGTATATGTTGTACTTGAATCTTGGTTAAAGTTGTTTGCTATTAGCTTTTGTATTGTTTCCAAATCAGCAGAGATTATAAATGGATGTTTTAGCAGTGCCTTAAACATAGAAAATTTTATACTTTTCTTTGGAAATTTGTAAGTTACATGAGGATGAGTATTACAATTTCTAATATGTTGCTCTAATTCTTGTTCGCTTGATATTTTACCCCTTCCATAAAATGTTTTCAGACATCTATCACATATAGTAATTTTACCATGATGTGGTGTTACTTGACTTTTTGTCAATTTTTGGAGATCCTGTATGAAACAGTAGTGTTTTTTGTTATTTTTTTAAAAATAATAAATTTATAATGTGTATATCATGTGGTAATGAATAATTCTGTTTGAGTACATAAATATTATCATTTTTTTCATTATAACCATAAACATGAACAGCTATCGATTGATTATTGTGTTTTTTGTATTGTTTTTCAAATTGCTCAACAGCTAAGATGTCTACTGGATATTTTATTCCTTTCATAGATTTTTTAAATTCTATTTCAAATTTTTTATATTGAGAAACAAGATATTTATTATCTTTAGCTGGATGAAAATATGCTATGATGCACCAAAGAAAACATTTGTTGTCATCAATTTTTAATATTCAATACACCTTTTTTGTTTCTGATCTGTTCTGGTAATGTAAAATAACTAGATCCACTTCCCCCTCCAAGAGGGTGATATTTTGCTATTTTCAATTCAAGCTTATGGTCTGTATCACAAAGTGACCATCCTGAATTTCTTTTTTCAAAATTTTCATGTTTTAACTTAAGTTCTTCACAAGAGCTATCATAAATATCATCTAATTGATGTTTGTTACTATAGTGTAGAATTTTTGTAAGAGTATAATGATAAAAAATGTCTTCTTGATTATTAGAAGAATTTCTATAGTTTGATGATAAAATAAAATTTATTTTGAGAGAACATATTGTAAGTTGACTATTTATTTTATTTATAATTTGAGGTTTAAGTTTAGTTAGAAAATGGAGAATATCTAATGCTTCATTATTTATATCAGTTGCATCATATATAATATGATCTAAAAAATGTTGATTATTCATTTTTTATAATTAAATTTTGGAATTAGTTTTATATATATAAAAATTATTATTTCTGATTTCTTAAATTAATTTTAAAAAAATATAAAATTTGAGATTGGTTTTATATGTACAAAAAACATTTTTTAAGATGACATATTTTTAATTAAAATAGTTTAAAAAATATATGTTATTTAAAAAACAAATAATATAAAAATATACTAAACACTGTAATGAATATTTGTTTTTATATGTTAGTATACAAAACTATATATTTTTTGGTATTAAATTACGCTAAGAGAGCTCACTATGAAATTGTTAGATTTGAGGGGGTGATCGCTCATAGCCCATCTATGACTACTAATTTTCTCAGAGAAAAAATACAAAACACACAATCAAGTCAAAATTCAATCTGTATGAAAAACAACTTGAACCACCTTCAAAATAAAATAATTGTAGCTATTACGATAAAAAATTTCAGCTATGTTATTTATACAGAATTACAAGTAACAACTGATCACATCAAAACTCAAGCTGATCGAAATTACTATGAAAAAATCACTTGATACACTTTTTTAAACTTAAAAATAATAAATAGTATGTAGCTTTAAAATAAATTAAATACTTAACTTTTAACACAGCAACAACACATCCGTACTCTTCAAAACACTCTCACCATACTGACTGATCTGTCATGCGAAAACCCTTTAAGGAACCTAAGCGCGGATGAAAACATCCGAAACAGTAAGTCAATCAGAAGACACCCATTACGCCATAACCAACAACACGCTAGATACGGGTCTGCGTAATAACTTGTTGCGTAAACATTGCGTAATAACTTGTTGCATAGCGTTGGTGTGCGTGGATGTAGGTATAGGCGTGGGTGTGCGTGGGTGTAGGTATAGGTGTGGTTGGGTGTGGGTAATACGTAAAAATTGGGTATCATAGGGGAAATTATCTAAATCGTAGAATTTTTATACAATAAAATTGAAATCTAAGCTCTTGCGTAAAACAAATTTTCAGTTTTTTACACTTGGGAAATCAGCTAAAATCATGATTTTCAGTTAAATTACACTAAGAGAGCTCACTATGAAATTTTTAAATTTTGGGGGGTGTTTGCTCGTGCCCCGTTTATAACTACTTGCTTAGGTGGCAAGGTTGACTAGACATACAAATATAATTAATCCCTAGTCATACAGCGAATAATAGTTATATAATATAATCATGAGTTATGGAGAAGCAAATTACTCATCAAGCATTTTCTGTTTCTATTTGTTGTGCTGTTGTAAACTGTCTCTTGGTCACTTAGTAGGCAATTAATTAATTCATTAAATCATGTCAAGGATAACTGCACTGAAGCTATAAGGAATAATAATAATATCATTATAAATGTTGTCTCAGGGATCGTGTTTATGCAGTTGGACCTTTAAAGCGAGGTAAATTTGTGTATACAGTTACATTATTCAATCCTGTAAATTACGTAACACAATAAAATAGGTTTGAAATCTATATAATTACATCAAATCAATTCACATTATACAAGCTGCCCTCTTACATACAAGCCACACACTCACTCACACATTCATCGGCAGATAACACAATACTAATCCTACTACAAATACTTTTACTTTCCGGGAATAATATCATTGTATAGCTTTCACTTAAATACAGTGGTCAGCAACTTTTCCCACTCAAAGCAATGTGATTTTTTAAGGCTGATAATTACATTTACAATTACTCAAGTGATCATTACTTATTTAGGGTTTGGATCAATTATAAAATTACTTTCTCAGATCACAAATGAATCATTACGGCGAAATGTTAGTATGCGAAGTAGAGAATGTTTATGTCTATTTGGCTACGGAATATTGTGTAATCGAACATTTAGAATCACGCGCCGATATTCTGGATCGATCTCCGACGTTCATAAAAATGCTATTCTTACCTTACGGCTGGACCTGAGTCTTCGACGAACACTCGATTAACGGAATCACTTTCACTTCCAGAAATTAACGTACGGTTGTCAACCCGCATTCCTTTCATTCTTCCTTTCTCTGGTGTAATCTTAATTGAAGCCAAGATCTTCCTTTCGCACAACAATGGATTGGCATCTCAACAATGAATTGGCATCTCAACAATTGATTGGTATTTTCAACAATGGATTGGCATCTTAACAATGGATTGACATCTTAACAATGGATTGGCATCTTCAACAATGAATTGGCATGTCAACAACGGATTGGCATCTTCAACAATGGATTGGCATGTCAACAATGTATTGGCATCTTAACAATGGATTGGCATCTTGAAAAATGAATTGGCATGTCAACAATGGATTGGCATCTTCAACAATGGATTGGCATGTCCATTCGCTATCAACAATGATTCAGGCCTTGGGTAACACTAGATCACTCGTTCTCTTTAGGTGGTTTAGACTTCTGCAACAGTCTCGTATGCTGATGTAACCATACGGTAACTTTACTTTAAAAACAACTATTGAATGCAGTTTGATTTCAGTCTACTATTACGGATCCAAGTTACACTTCCACTGTTCACGATATCTCACACATTGAAATCAGAGTTCACACGGTTACGGATGCGGCGGTTAGTTTCAAAGAGTTCGAACGGTTTTTCTAAGATGTTATGCAATTATCGGGCTATAATTTATTACGGCGGTAATCAAATTCTCGCGACGACAGATTTTCGTCGTAGACGTAGGCGCAATCGGAAGGGGGAAAAACCCCCTTCCGGCTCTTTGGCGTTCTACTCGCCCATAATGTGGCTGTTCAACGTGTCGAAAACTAACAAAGGTACTTTCGCGAAATCACTAGCGCGGATATGCTCCGAACGAATATTCAACTAGCACTTTGTTTCTTTCAGTCTCGCGCGGAAACTAGATTGCCTGAATTCTGTGTTCTCATTACCCCTGTATTATTGAAATGCACCCTTGACGAGATTAGGTGATTGACCCGTTCTTTGTCCATCAGTACGGAGAAGCTTCTCAAGCGTCCTTTTGTTATTTTCCGTGATTTTGATCCTCAATTACGGCCTTATCCTCTTCACTCGATTTTTATTAAACTTCAGAATCTTGACTTTTAGAATGTGTTTTACCATGGTCTTGAATTTCTGCTCAATCGGTCCACTAGATCATTTTTTTCGTTAATGTCCATAAGAACATATACAACTGCTGTTTCCCGGACGATTCTTTGTGGCCAAATGCAACTTTAAACATTATCCACTTGCACCTTGCCTTAGTTTAAATTATATTAAGTGTAGAATTGTACTGAATACGTTTGTTCATTGGAATAATTTGATTTATAATTATTTTAATCAGATTTGTTAATCTGTTAGGCGTGATTTTCCGTTATACAGTGGTTAACAATGTGCACTACGATGCCACGGGTCCTGGGTTCGAATCCCGGACTGGGCGTGTGTGTTCTTTCAATTTCACATCACTCATTTTCATCTTCATCTTCACGATTAGCCAAAAAGTGTAAGAAAAGCGAAGTAAAATAAACCAAATCAATCATTTATATATTACGCCGTTTTTCTACCTCTTGGGTTAAATGCGACGATGAGGATGAATGATGAGCCGAAGGAATGGCGATGGGGCAGACATGATACAACCATACCTGTCCAATGTCCGAACATTGGACCTCTGGTTTCGTGGCGTTTTATACTCAGTGGAATTCTTAGGAAGAAAAACTGTAAAAGTAGGGTGAAAAGAAGCAAAATTGTACGATGCATCAAAAGGCCATGTTTAGTTCTTCTAAAACCTTCCAATTATCAAGTTCGTGTTTTAAGAGCCCGTATCAGCATCGCTCGAAAAAAGCATTGGACAGATGTCATTTATTGTTCCTAGTCTTACCAATATTGATTCCATTTCCCCCTTCGAAGGCAAATCCATTGCATGGGAGACCTTTGCTGGAGGGAGGGGTTGCTCTGTCGAAAGAAGCAGACCACAAGGTTCCCTGTCCGCTACTCTCTCCCGCTCAAGAGTCTGACCATAACAGGTTTCCTGTTACAAGACAAAACTTTTTCCGAGTGTCTGAAAGAAGAAAAACCATAGACGAGAAAAACACACATTGACGAACATCGCAATACAACTAAGAGCCAAGGACTATTTAGGGGAGGCGGGGTGTCCAGGGAGTCCAAATCTTCTACGAGAGACTTACATCATAGGCGTGCGCAGACTCTCTGATAAGGGGGGGGGGGCAAAAGGCTTGAAAATTCAGTCAGATCGGGAAAGAAAAACCTCATTTTATCTCACTGTTTTAGTTTTTTGCATTGATGTGATATATATATATGTGTGTGTGTGTGTTCGCGCGCGTGTATATATATATTATATATATATACCTAGATATTAACATATTATTTAAATATATTACGTAATCTATTCACCCGCCCCTTAACAAACCAACAGCAAAAAATTATATAGATTGTCTCTGAAATGTGAGCGCTCGTTTTCCTCCAAACCAAACTGTTATAGCAGCAACTGTCTGCATTACTTATTTGTTCTTACTTTCTCTCTGGTAATTTACAATGTATTGGAGAAAAGAAACTGCGAGCGAAGCTAGCAAGAAAATTTTTCGATCCAAATTTTTGAAAGTTGAAAACAGTATTGATTTAATAGGGCGCAAAAAATTTCATGGGACGGCATGGCATTCTCTTTTACAATTTTTCTCAATCAAATTGTTCGGCGCCCAGGGCCAACTCCCGCTACTTCCTAGCTACGGCTCGGAAGTTGACAAGACTGCAAGAAAAGCAGGTACCGCGAGCGAAGCGAGAAAGAAAATTTTACGAAATGTATTTTTATTTGTATAAAATTTAAAGTTGAGGGGACAATTGACCCTCTGTAACCCCCTGCAAGTGATCCTGACCGTCTGGAAGAAATAATGCAAGATGGACGTGAAAACTATTTCCGTCTTGAGTATCCTTTTGTCCTGCTACTAGTATAGATTCTGCTAGTCTTGCTTTTTTTTTACTTCAATGTATGCCCCCCTCCTATAATTGATTGCCGTCCAAGGTTGGAAAAAGGCATAAGGCAACGCCCTCTGTCCCCTTGTGGTTGCGCCATTTCCTTTTAGAGTATAATATTGTTTAATAAAAGCGACAATATTGCTCTCCACTAACTTTCTAGGTGAAAGTATAATAATATAGGGGCATGGAACGTCTGAAAGGGGGGCAAGGATTACCACACCTCGAAAACGAAGGTCAACCTAAAAGTATATATTTCACAAGTATAATTATATTTCAGTCATAGTAATTTACATTAATTATTATGTAATGGGGACGCAGGAATGCGATAATTTCAAATTCAAGTGGTGTTTTTTAGAGGGGACAGCACTAGTATCAGGGTAATATGCCCCATGAAAAAAATACCTTTCTTGTCCCTTTTTGGAAAAATCTGCGAACGTCCGTGATTAGGGGGCAATTCCCCCCCCCCCCTGCGCACGCCTATGACCAACATATATGGAATAGTTTATAACATCGAGTAGCAGGATATCTCTCCTGTATGGTGCTGTAAACGAGGGAAATAATGACGATGTTTTGTAGTAGTGCATAGCTATTCAGCCTGTTGCGACACATGTGCAGAACAGGCGGAAGACAAAAGAACTGAATCACTCCGCTCCGGAGGGCTTCTTTAGTACCACCGCGACTAGCTCCGAAACCCTGCCTGCTGGCAATCGTATAATTGTCAGCGATGTTCTCTCCATCCTTTCATCCTTGGGTTCGAGTCCTCGTTGAGCCTGCACTTTTCCACTGAAAATTCTACGTAAGTTATGGTTGTAGCGAAATCCGGATTTTCTCCGAAATGGGGAGATTACCTCCGAAATCCGGATTCTCTCATTTTTCCATCGGATTCCCGAATAGTAAAAAAAATTTAAAAAAATCTGGATTTGGCCATCCCTACTTCACACGTCTTGCGCGAACACTGACCTGCTGATGTGTAAGTGGAATTATCAGTGTGATAATTCCTAGTAATTCAGACTTCATAACATTCTGGTAGAAAAATGTGCAGAACAAATTCTCGAGTTAGTAACCTCAAAGTTGTCTTTTCGACAGCATTTGCTCTTTTTTTTTAACTTCGGGCGGAAATGCATGCTAAAAAAATGAGAATTTTCAGATTTCATGAGATAATTTGGAAATGTGTTTACAGGACAATACTACATCATCATCACTGGCACTGAGATATGGATCTCACTGGCACTGAGATATGGATCTCACTGGCACTGAGATATGGATCTCATACAAAAATAATTTAAATACACGAATACAAGAACAGGGGAAGAACACAGAAACGAGCGCTGCCGGCTCTACAAGCCGCAAGACCCCGCAGTGCGGGGGTGGGGGCAGAGACAAGTAAGTCTCTAGAAGGCCCTCAGTGATTGACATAGTATAGGGTTCGTATATGCGTATTTAAAAACTAAACTTAATTACTCGGGGTTCAGAAACGAATACAAGATATACAGGTAACGGCAGTGGCGGCGAGGGGGACAGTCGGCCCCCACTTTTCGCCACTCTTGTCCCAACACTATGCTAAACCGTACAGTATCTACAATGGGAAATATACTGTCCCCCCTCCCCTCGGATTTGGAACCAAATCACCGCCACTGGGTAAAGGTAAAGTTAAAGTTCCCTGTGCATATAGCACCGTGCCATGACGTCCACTTGGAACACACCAATGTGTTTATATATGAGTTGTTGAGGGACTTTTGAATCACCCTCTAGGCTCTTAGATGTGACTTTGTCAACATGAGATCAAGAACTTCACACACACACATGCATTATAATATACATACAGACACACAAACACACACACATATTATATATAGAGCGTAGAGGGTATGTTTGTGTTTATGTTTGTGTGTGGTAGGTTGGTAGAGGGGAGCCTTTGGTCCGTTGTTGATCCATGCAGCTGCCACCTCCAACCACGATTTTACGTACAACACGTTGTAATAATCTTGCGATCTTATAAAAGCAGGAAATGTACTTGAACATTGCAATGGCCTTGCCCTAAGGGAAGTTTTATAATGTAAAATATTACGTAAGATAGCTTCTACTTCTTTAATTTTCGATCGCAAGGCGTCTACCGTACTATAAAAATCTGGGGGCTACAGGGAGCTTATATCTGTTGTTGGGGTTTCATCCCCCCCTAACCTCCTTGTAGCGCCGTCCCTGGCTGTATGTATTTCGTCCAATGAGTACAAGCTAGCAAAACTGTGAATTTCAACAAGTTTGTAGATAATTCTGCAGCTGTTCATAAAAACAGACGTATTTTATTAGTTTCTTGCTGTGGTTCATTTTCCCATTTCAGCAAAAAAGTATTCACACTCTTTGCATACGGTGAGTAAATGGGGGGGGGGGGGGGAAGGGAGAAGTTGCTCCTTAATAGTCTCACTTAGAAATTTAGTGCAGAGGAATCTAATAACCGTTCTTAAACAACATTATGTTTTTATAGAAATAAAAGTAAATACTATTTTCAAACCTACGAAAGTTCCAAGCAACTACGTAAGGAAAGCGTAGTGAATTACTTCCTATGTAATTGGACTCTCCCACTAACAAATTTCTTATTAACACCTCCACATATTTCATTCTTTAGTTGTATGTGTCTGCAGAATAAATTGCCCATATATTGCACATGAATAAATTATGTGTAGTTCTTTTGAATTTGCGGTACTAAACCACGTTTATACGTACATTAGTCTTTGAACGACAGAGATGGAAAATAAAGCGCCAGCAGAGAACAATGGTGCCACTGAAGTTGAAATTCATCTAATAAAGTGATTTTAGGTGGGTCGGGACACACACGACCCTGTTTTGTTCCCACCAATGTAATAAAAACAGTGAGATGGAATGAGGGCTTTATTTCGAAAGCTGAACTCTTATCAAGGCCCTTGCTCCCCATAATCGGAGGATCTGAGCACGCCTAAAATTCCTTATACAGAAATAGTGTTATTTGTCGTATATCCAGAAAGTTGATTGATTTGCTTTATTTTACTTCGTTTTTTGTGCCACTTTTGGCCAATTTGCGAAGATTGGGATGAGTGATGATATGATGAAATTGATGAATGGACACTCACAAACATCCGTGGCCAAGCCGGAAATCGAACCCGGGACCCCTGGCGTCGTAGCGCGATGTGCTAACTACTCCCCCACGGTGGCCGGCCCCAGAAAGTTGAAAGTGAATGAAATTTTTATGGCGTGTTTTGTATGGTCATTATCAATAGTAAGTCTGTCATATTATTCCACTAAATAATGTCTTTGGAAAAGAAAAAACAACATATAATTAATGTATTTTATTTTACATAAGACCTATGCCTAAAAGTATTTTTGTATATGATGACACAGAACTATCTTATGTTGTGATTTCTTTGGGTCTGACTGTAATATATATATATATATATATATATGTATGTATGTATGTAATTGGTGATAAAATAACGCAGTAAAGTATTAAGTAAATATATTTTATCCCCCTACTTACAAATCATGAAAGGAGTCAAATTCGAAATTAAATTGAACGGACGTTCAAAATGTTTAAAAATAGCACTATTTCCATAACAGATCATCAAGTATTTTTTACCATTGACCGACCCTCAGAAATATCTCAAACTGACAATGAACGTTCATTGAACTTATTTATGATCGACAGCTAAAAAGTCATTCATTTGCGTGGCTGGTTGATAATCCACCACCAGATAGAATTTACACAATATTTGCCTAAAAAACTTTGGGTAAAGTCACCTTCCCCCTAAAAAAATCCCTTTCGTGTTCTCACAAAAAAAAGTTATAATTTGGCACAATTTTTCTTTTGCACGCAAACCTTTTGTAAAGGTGTACTTCAGTCTGTGCAACCAGCCCTTCCCATTTGTGAACAATATACTGGGGAAATCCCCCGTCCTTCACTGTTGTCATTGCACTACAACCCCATCGTGATTTAGTATTAGGATATCGCGTAGTGAATAACTGTTTACAAGCATGGTCCAAACCATAGATTCTCCCCCAAAACCTTTCCCTGCCTTCTTCTTTCTTTTCCTAGCTCTCAGCATGCGGTTTTCTTGGAAGACTGGCTGATTGTGAAAGAAAAAAGGGACGGCGGAGGAGTGGGGGGAGGGGGGAGGGGGTGAGCGCGAGCGGCACAGAGGGGGAAACGGCTAGCGCGACCAGCTTAGAAAAGTCGAAGTTAAAATTTATATACATTGCTCTGTACGTCGACAAACTACAGACATTCTAAAGAAAATTATGTAAGATCAGTTTCATTTCTTTGCTGTAGAAGAACAGTTGAAGCTTTCTTGCGCTTTAAAATGTTGATTTAAATTATTAGATACAATTGGCGAGCAAGTGAATTTTACGAAATTGAGATAAGGAAAACTACGTAATAAATAATATATTTTAAAAAAGGCTGCGCGACATATCTAATTTCATATTTGATCTTTAACTCAGTAAAATTTAAATGCCACACACTTGACTGTTCGAGCACAGAACGTCGACGCAAGAACCTATTTTTTAGGTATCGTCACCAGCGGTGATACGGGCTATTCGGGACTGGACCTACAGTTTAAAGTGGGATCCGAACCACTATGTGCCTCCACCGGGTATCGAACCCGGGACCCCTTGATATTACAAGGCGGCGACGCTACCACTGCGTCATGGAGAAGGCCCAGCAAAACTTACAATTAGTCAGTAAAATTAATATTGAGGGACAAGAGTTCTTTTATTCGGTTGCGCGTGGTCATCACATCGAGTTCCATAGCTTCGAGAGCAGAATTTGCTTCCGTGTCGCTTTCAAGTATTTCCCAAATTGTCCTCACGATGTTGGAACAGCACAGAAATTTTGGAACTAATACAAACAGGCACATACCCAGGGAAGGGGCTCGGGGGCTGCAGTCCCCTCCCGAAATCCTACAAATATATGATTTAAATAATGTGCAGTAGTAATTAAATTTACTTCATTAACAGGATTAAACATCTTGTATGTGGTAAGTTGCAATATACCGAGAAACTCATCTTCAGCGCATCTACCCCTCCCCCCAACCTTTTCGTCTTTAGATGGCGGCTGCGGATAAGGGATAATCCTCTTTCGAAATCAAATTCTGGCTACAAGCCTGACCACCAGGGATCGAACCTTGAACCTTTCGATTGATTGATTAATTGAACTGGTGTTATAAGTCCACTATATGCACAGTAAGGCTAATCGGAAATGGACCTACAGTTTAAAGTGAGATCCGAAACACTATGTGCCTCCATCGGGAATCGAACCCGGGACCCCGTGTTGAACCTGCCGAACCAAAGACGAGAGCGTGATCATTTGAGCATGTATTAACTTTGTTTTATCCAGTGCCATCATATATTCAGTTTTCCACAGACAAATAAGATTATTTTTAAGAAATTAGACGTGTGCATAAAATTTCTTATCGTCATCATTTCCCAAGTGAACAATGAGATGCCATGGAAGACTCGGGCCCGCCCTATAGAATAGTGCTTAACGCGGTCGCCTTGAACTAAGAGATACCGGATTCGATTCCGCTATGAACTGTATACATGAGATACCTAGCTTGAACTCATTACGCACACATTTCATATTTGCACTGTTGCCAATACCTGTAAACCCGGTTCCAGCACTTTATATCTAAAACCACGGAAAAGGGTTTTTATCTACTTCTCAATTTTCTTCGAGCAAATTTACAAATCTAAAGACTAATAACAGTGATCTTGGTGTATCGGCCATTAACTTAATCAGTCATTCCGGCTTTAGTTTCCTGAATAATGGCTGTGGATTTCGCGAGTCTACATCCGTAGAATGTTGGGGGCTACAGAAGAAAATGCTGTTCCTTTCCCATTTATTGCTTGATTGAGTTGGTGTTTTAAGTCCACTTTATACACAGTAAGGCTAATCGGGACTGGTCCTACAGTGTAAAGTGGGATCCGAGCCACTATGAGCATCCACCGGGTATCGAACCACGGAACCCCTTGATCACAAGGCGACGATGTATAAATAGTTTAATTTATAATAGTTTGATAGAAAAAATCTTATGTTTGGGGCCCCCCAAACTGATCAACCTATCTAGTTGGTAGTTGGTTATGTTTGAATAGTAACTAAATGAACTTTGTTTCTGTTATTAACTATAAAAATAACAGGCGTTCTGCTTTTTTATAATTTAAAATCAACGATGCCAATTTCTAGGGAGGGGTCGACGGACCTGTTCAACCCTTCCCCCCCCCCCGGACGACGCCCATAATGCCGTGTTCAAAGTTCCTGGCCATTCGTTGGAGGATACTGTTGTCGGTAGTGGCGATTTCTTTTGTAAGGTTCTCTATCAATTCGCCCAGGAGCGGTGTATACTTTTTTTCTTAAGATACCCCCACAGAAAGAAGTCTGGGAGTTTCAAGTGAGGTAATCTCGGTGGCCATAAGTTTCAGGAAATTTTCCGGTCCACGGTCCTCAAAGGAACTTTGGATCAGGGCCAAGAACTCATTTGATGAATGGCACGTGGTGCGCCATTCTGTAGAAAATATCCTTGACACAGCTATATGCCATTCAATTGTTCAACAAACACCATGAAAATTCGTAGCGTACACTGCATCTTCACAACGACCGAGGCAATATGGCGGCGACAGTTACCAAATACTGCACAGCTGCGCACTCTATTGAGAATGTATGCATCTCCTAGATGTTCCGAGTCATGTGAAACGGACAAGGGGAAAAAAAGTATGCCTGTTGAAATAAATTAGAACGAAAATAGTTAGTTTTATATGAATCACCCTGGATATGTCCCTGTTTAACAAGTAAACATTCCATCTTTGCAGACAGTAGTAGTTATTGATGTCGAATTTCTCATCACAAGAGATGCTCTCACATTGGTCGTTGCTTAAATCTAGAAATTGTTCTAGTTCTAGTAACCGCAGCTGGAGTCGTGCCAATTAGCATGAATTGCGTTTTTCTTATTTTGCGTCGCTATCTTACGGCTCTCTCGCGTCTTGTGACAATGAGGATGAATGATTAAGCGAAAGTGATCTGATCAGTCAAAGACTCCTGGTCAGGAGTCAAAACCAGAGCCTTTGATATAATAGCATAACATCTTGACTTGTTCAGGGTTCGAATCTTGGACCTCTGGCTTCGCAGTGAGTGACGAAAGCGGACCAGCATCATTACGATACTGTTACGTTAATTTGCTTTAAAAATTAACGTGTTACTTATTTCCAACTTTGGCGTCAACGAATATTTTCACTAGGATCGGATTTTTGCTTCTTTCTGTACCGGTTCCATTAAATTGATGTGTTTTCTTGCACGACAAATACTCCCCCTGTATTCGCAAGCAATTAGCACCAACAAAAGGGCTCTTATTGAACCACGCTCTTCTTTCCCTGATCCATTAATGTATGTGTTCATAATGATCGATTTGACACAGAGGGCTTTCAACGTCAGAATGAAACCACATTCTGAGTATACTTGAGTTTCTACCATAGGATTGGACAGCCTTGTGCCCAGAGACATCGTTAGGGTGGCCTGGGGGACACTGGCTCCCCGAAACTTCTACGTGGACCCCCTGAATTTTTTTGTAGCTTAGGGAAAATTTTACTTTAATATTATTATTATTATTATTATTATTATTATTATTATTAAAAAAAAACAAAAAATCAACCTTGGAAATATTTATATATAAAACTGTCCATGCATATCACTAGAGCCCGGAAGTTCAGGCATTTATTTTCGTTAAAATAGGCAGGCAAAAAGGCATTTATAATGTGGAAAATAGGCACTAAAAATGAAAAAAAGGCAAAATAAACCGAAAAAAGGCACATTTGGAAGTCGCTTACTTTTATCTATAATTTCTGGCAAAATGTTAAAATCTACATTGGGAAGACCATTTCAATTTTCACCAAATTCACGCACGTAACCATGTAACTTACCACTTAATGGCACACTAAATTTCGGCATGATGACAACTACGCGATCCTTTCCCTCCAAAGTGCAGAACTATACTAGAGATAGAGAACTTGATTTTGGAATCCATGCAAAGGCCCTTGGGCATTAGATCTGTTTGTCAATAACGTCCTGACGCGGACGCTGGACGTGATTACGTAATTGTACAGATGTTCTGCAACAGGTTTTCAGCAGTCAATCATGCACAAGGAAATGTTAACCGAAAGCCAATATCCTAACTCAGCATGAAATACTTTTTTTCCTCACACTTTTCACCTTCAGCAATGTTGAAACATGGGTGAGTTCAATATTACTTAAATAAGGCGAAAATTATTCACATAATAAAAGGAAGAAAAATAAATGCCAACAACGTTTTTTGGGAGAAAAATAATTTATACACACACTTTTTTTTAAAAAAAAAAAATGGTCCAATTTCATTGAAAAAGGCAAAAAAAAAAAAAGGCATTATAATTAAAAATAGGCAGTGGGGTCCCAAATAGGCAACATAGGCAGAATGAAAAGGCTTCTAAAACATTCGAAACAACATAAAAATCGTATATCAGGAAAAATATTATCAATATATGCAGTAGATAAAAAGAGGCATTTTGCCAAACTTCGGGCTCTACATATCACAATCAATTTCTACTTTTTAGCTAATGTACTTGGGAAAAAAGATCCAAAGAATGATTCATATCAAAAGAATTCGGTAGACAATTTTCACTAGTTTTGTATCATGAATTACAATAAAGATGTGTTTTTTCTTTCAAATAAGGCAACAATTTAATACTGCGCTTCGACAGCTGCCATCTTGAAAATAATCCAATGACTCATTTTTTCAGAAATTATGTTGACTTGTTTGTAAATTGTATTTCTCTTAAAATGTTATTTAATATAAATTTATAAATAAAAAATAGGGGTTCAGTACATCTAAAGACTTCTAACAAACACTTCGTAATATTACAAAATAAAAAATACCATTGTTTGGTTCGAGAATTATTAAGACTTTCAACTCGCAGTTATTCTCATAAAATGTTTTTTAGTTTTTCTGCAAAACTTCTATCTATTTTCAAAAATAGATTTATTTATTTATTATGAAAGTTTACACTATAGGAACATTTCTGAGAAAAAAGCAGACGTTGATAGGAGACACCGTTCCCGAGATATATCAAATAAAAAAATATTTAATATGGCTGATTATTTTCAAGATAGCGGCCGTCGGAGCGCAGGTATCGTTTGGCTACTTGACTTAAAATATATCTAATGATTCCTACCAAGTCTCTTGTTTTTTTTATCAAAAAGTCAATGATTCGGGACTTAGCCGTCGGCCTGTGATAAAGATGCCCTTTTTTGGTACTATCCTCCATTTTGGGACATATCTTATAGCGTATTTTTCATTCGAATGCATTAAGTCTTATATTGTTGTAGAGGTTATGAATTGGGCTACCACTTTTATTCAAAACAATTTCCTGCAATTTAATTTATTCAAAAGTTACAAGGCAACAACTTCAAAAAGTGCTAGAAAAATTACACATTTGAAGGATTATTTAAAAAAATTACGGTGAAACTACTGACATTAGCGAAAAACTATACAGAAACTTTTTCGTAGTCCATCTAATGAGGATCAAGACTAAAAAAAAGATTTTCTGTTTACGACCATTGGTTACTGAGATATAGGTCATTAACTGGAAAGACGGCCATATTGGACGCCATCTTGAATTACTCAAATTGCTCAAGGTTGACAGAGTGGCATCAATCGGATCTGAAATGTACATAACATAAGCTTTCAAAATCAGTCAAAACATTTCATTCCATACCTCAAGTCAAGCTTTTCCATTTGCCACCCAGGCTAGTAGTGAGAGAGAGCGTTTCCTTCATGAAGCGAGAGGAAGTGAGCGAATTAAGCACTGACGTGCACTGAGGAGTAGCTAGTCTAGCAGTGATAGATCAATCAATCTCACATCTCTAATTATTTTCAAATCACAATATTTATTGTCTTGTTAAAGCCACAGTTCATATGCAACACTTCTTTTTCACCCGCTTCTCGTCCCTCGGTGCGATCCGCGGGCAAAGCTGGTCTAGCTCGCTCTTCCACCGCCTCAACAGTTCCAGGTATAGAAACGGCCGCCCGAAGGAAAAGGGAAAATTTCTGCCTCTACCTCCCTTGCCCCCTCGCCCCCCCCCTCTGCAATGGTTGAAAGCCCGTGCTTTCAGGTCCGCCAGTCTATTAACTATAGAACAGATAGGGGATTGGTTTCCCTTCGATTTCTTTGTAAATCCTCTAAAGAACTTAAGGGGGAATTTTCTGCTGTACTTATGTTCTCTGTGAGGGGCCTCCCCGATGGCGCAGTGGTAGCGACGTCGCCTTGTAATCAAGGGGTCCCGGGTTCGATACCCGGTGGAGGTACAAGTGGTTCGGATCCCACTTTAAACTGTAGGTCCAGTCCCGATTAGCCTTACTGTGCATAAAGTGGACTTAAAACAACATATCATCATTATGTTCTCTGTATTTACACCACAACGTTTTACACGTTGTACAATATGTAGGTAAAATATGGGATGTAGTTTTATTATTTATGAAATGGGAACGTGCTACGTGCTGACAATAATGTTAAGCTTTCTTTTTTTTCAAATATGGAATATATAATGATTAAATCACAAATATGTGCTCAGGCTCTCTCTCACTCTCGTTTTAGTAGTGTTTTATTTAAATATACTAATCTCTTGACCTCTAACAGTCATAAATACGGGTGTATTTATTTTGGCATGAGAACGCGCGTTCATATTGTTGTTGGTTTTATTTTACTTCGTTTTCCTGCCACATTTGGTTATCGCGAAAATGAGGATGAGTGATGGTATGATGAAATTGATGAAGAGACCTCATATAAACAATCCAGACCAGGATTCGAACCCGTGATGAGCGCGCATTCTTGTTCCTATGTGTTGTACTCTGCAGTGAATAATGAAATAATTTGGAATGAAAAAATGTATTTCAGAACTCAAAAAGCCAAATGAATATTATTGAAGAAACTACAAAAAAAGTGTGTTTTGTTACCTGTTTCATTTCTGTGCATAAAGTGGACTTAAAACACCAAATCAACCAACCGTGGGGGAGTGATTATCACAGCGCGCTACGACACCAGGAGTTCAGGATTCGAACCCCGACCTGAGCATGGGTGTCCTATGTGTTTCTTCCTTCATTAATTTTATCGTATCATCTTCGCAATTAACCAAATATGACAAAAAGCGACGCTAAGTAACAAAAATCAAATCAAATCATTGATTGATTGCTTGATTTGGTTTATTTTACTTCGCTTTTCCGCCACTTTTGGGTAATCGCGAAGATGATAAGAAAACATTGATGAAGGGACACACACAAATAATACCCATGGCCAAGCCGAGATTCGAACCCAGGATCTCTGGCTTAGTGGTGAAATCAAATCGTCTTTTATTTTCGAATGGGGTGGGGCTTACGTGTACTGTTTTTAGTACTCATTCATCATTTTGCAATCTTTTCCTGTTATTGACGTTCTATTTTTTAGGAATACTGGGCCCAAAAGGGGGGAAGGGGTATGACCCACACCAACCTTCCCCTTGAGCACGCCACTGATTGCTACCCCAAGTGTCGACGTCACCGCACGTCACTGGAATTAAGTCCGCCTGAGGGGTGACATCTTACATGGACACTCATGAAACCGAAAGTACTACTACTTTAGGATAAATTAACATGAACGGAAAGAAGAAAGGTTGAAGATGAATCAGTTGTTACGAAAAATACCGAAACGTTTCTTTGATTAGTGAAAGCTTTGTGAGTTGAAAATCGACGTTTTCATTTTCTGTAAGAAATACATCGGAATCGAAACTAATTTATTAACCAACAACCATAAAGAAAGGGAAGTTTTTCTCTGCGTAATGAAGCGTAGTATAGGTGCACAGTTACCATTTGCTCACCCGTAGTAATTTTAGGTTTACCTTCTACCTAAATAATTGAATTACAGATCCACTTACTCTACAACGTGAGGAGAAATCCAGAACATAGAACTCATTTTGGCTCTCTAAAATTATAAGATACTCGAGACGTTTCCATGGAATTGAATTAAATATGTACTGTACCTAATGGCCGTATTTAGAGGGGGGGTTTCTAGGGTTCAAACCCCCCCCGAAACTTCTGACATGTTGGATTAATGGAAGTTCAGAAACCAAAATCTGTAACTCATTTTCCAAATTTTTTTTCGAAGCATCACAAAATACAAGGAGACAAGGTTGAAACGATCAAGCTAGAATTTTCATACATTTGGAATTCTGAAACTTGAGTGAAACAGGATTTATTCCCGGAATCGCAACTCGCCCGCGACCCCTCCATTTTCACTTCTGCTGTCCTCTTTCCAGTCTTGTTCCTGCTTCACAAGGAATATAGACTGAAAATTCACTTATGATTGTGCCAAAGTTCCCTTTCCAAATTTGTAATTCCCTGTTCGATAAAGTTGAAAATCCCCTTGATAGGAATTCAAACCTAGGATCTCCAATTTCGTAGCGCATTACATTCGCGATGAGACAATCCATGCACCAGGCTAAGTTTTTTAAAAATAATAACTGGTTCCACACTTTTCAAAATTCCAAAAATTAAGTTTTAAGGTCAAACAACAAAAACATTGTGACTAAAATTTTCATCAGACTTTTAAAGCTTTTTCTTGAAGGTATCTAAAATTTAATAACAAACTATTATAATTGTGGATTTCAGTACACACTTTATGAAACGTATAAAAACAACAACAAAAAAAACAACAAAAAAAAAACAACTTGTGCTGGATATTCACTCGTCTGCTACATTGAGTAAGCCCCGTCAAGGATATAACAATAATAATAATAATAATAATAATAATAATAATTGTTATTATTATTAGGCCTATTATTATTATGGAATAAAATTGTTTTATTATTATGAAATTTTAATTATTATTGTATAATTATTGTTATTATTACTATTATTCAAATTTCTCGCAACGCCCATGGGAACAATTATGGATGAACCCCCCCCGAAAACATTTCCTGTCTACGGCCATGCTTTACCTCATACCCTTGCAACCAGAAGTGTAATAAGACTTTTTTTTTTTTTATATGAAACCACATTTGGTTTGATAGTTCACAACAGCATTTGTCTCATAGAATGAGTAATTTAAAAAGAAAAACATTCTCTCATACTGCTTGTACAGTACTCCTGTTGCGAGGTGCTCTTTCTTTTGTTCTCCTAGGTCAGCGGTTCCCAAAGTGTGCACCGCGGCTGGCTTAAAGGCGAAATTTTCCAATATTTTCAATGAAATGACACTTACTTGTTAGTTATGATTGTTCCAAATATGTGCATATTTACTACTTTTTACACATAAAATTATTTTCTGAATTTGAAATATGTGTATTTCTTAATTTAAGGAAAGCAACGTAACCATACTAACTGAACGTTGCAAGTGTTAGATAGGCCTACATTCTGACTTGGGAGCCGCGGAAAGATCTTGGAACACTAAGGGCGTCGTGAAAGGAAAAAAAGTTTGGGAACTCCTGCCCTGGGGCCGCTCCGATGGCGTAGTGGTAACGTTATCGACTTGCAATCAAGGGGCCCCGGGTTCGATACCCGATGGAGGCACATAGTGGTTGATATCCTACTTTCAACTGTAGGTACAGTCCCGATTAGCCTTACTCATAGAACTTCTTTTTCTGAAAGGGACACAGATTATGCTGTACGCATGTGATAGCAACTGGACCTTCAATGTGAAATCTGAACTTCCACCAGGAATCCAAGACCATATGATTACAAAATTACAACGTTAGTATAGTGTTGTAATCCCGTCTTACCTGGGATTTGAGGTCACAGGGAAGTTTCAATAATACATTTAGGTAGAGCTCAATTGTACCTGTTAGCTGAACCTGCTCCGATTAAGAGGGAAGAGATATGGAAAGTTGAATGTAAAGGTTATTTACGCTTGTTCATACCTGGTAGGTGTGTGATGTTCTTGTCCAGATGCTTCTTGCAGACCGAATTGTGACAGGTGCCAAGGTTCTATCCTCCGACCCTTGGCTCACCAAATCGAGCAATCCCTTGCGACTCGCTGCATGCTAGGCAGCCGTAACCCCGTGTTCCGTCGTCGTGGTTCTGTAGTTGTAATGTGTTGTAGAGTAAAGTGTAATCAGAGACTAATTATCCATATGCGCGTCGAATGAGCGTCAAAATCCAAAAGAGAGCGAGCTCCCTTTTATAATCTTAGCGAACACGCTAGATCTTGTTTAGATCCACGCGTTTGCCTTTCAGTTCCTTGTTTAGCGGAAGTTACAAAGTTAGCGCATTCTTGGGATCGCCCGCTGGTCGGACAATTCCAGGAAATAAACAAGCGTGAATATTACCATGACGAGGTTTTCTCGGTTTAATAATCTCCATATCTCTACAATAGATTTTTGTGGTTCTAATAGTGCGGCCAAGCTAAGAACCGGCCTGGGTACCGCCTTTGTAGCAGTGACCTCCTGTTGCCGCGTTAACCTAGGAAGAAACTTGCGGTCAGTCAATTAGGTCTACCGCTCCCCCTGTTTAGGCAACAAGCGGAAACCTCAGAATCCCACCTCCCGAAGCGGCCAACAGGAAAACAGGATTTGGTCAAAATAACCTTTTTGCTGTGACTGTGGGGCGGGAGATAGCGTGGCAGGGTTATAGGTATTTGTATTAAGTGATTACAGAATGGGATAAACTTGAGAATTCACTTCATCGGGTGAGAGTGCCGTAAACATGGGAAATATTGATATCTTGATTGGATTGATTTGGTGTTTTAAGTCCACTTTATGCACAGTAAGGCTAATCCGGACTGGACCTACAGTTTAAAGTGGGATCCGAACCACTATGTGTCTCCAACGGGAATCGAACCCGGGACCCTTTGATTACAAGGCGACGACGCTATTACTGCACCATCGGGGAGGTATATATTGATCTCTTGCTTTGTATCTATCGTTTAACGTTATTGCCTTGTAACTAAGAAGTTCTGGATTTAAATCTATGCAAAATTATTTTACTACGACGCCAGAGGTCACGGGTTCGAATCCTGGCCTGGGCATGAATGTTTGTGTTCATCAACTTCATCATATCATCACTCATCCCCATCTTTGCAAATTAGCCAAAAGTGGCACAAGAAGCGAAGTAAAACAAAGCAAATCAATCAATCAGGAATCTTTTATTGTCTGAAAAAGGATTTTTCGAACATTGTTCATTGTAATGGAATGCTATCAATACTTTTTTAAAATACTTAGTATCCCATTTTGTGAGGGGCACTTGCCCCCTTCCGCTAAATCCGCCAATGGCCATATTGTGCATAAAGTGGACTTAAAATACTCACTCACTCACTTCTGTTCTCCTGTTTTGTTCGCTTTTAGAAGACATCGAAGCCTTGAAGTCGATTAGGAAGTCTAAATTAGCTATCTCGTCGTGCAGCCTTCCATTGGTGTTCTCTTCCCACTCGTCGAAACCTTCAATTGTGTGTACAGGCATCCTCTGAAAAATAAAAATGAATTATTTTGTGCATAATTGTGTTTTTGGAGGCAAGAAACAGAACATGTCTAAATGTCACCCGCGCGATTTCGAAGTTTTCAAACATAAATATGGTATCTGGAACCAACATTATCCAATGCATTAATCTAGGAGTGTGCGGGACTGAATTTTTGGGATCAGGACGGGATCGGTAAGTGATTTTCTTTTTAAATTCCGACGTTTGGGGCGGGAAAAAATAGCCATAACACGACTAAATTTTGCAATTCTATGAAAATCTCGGATCTGCACAAGACCCTACCAAACTACGCACATGCATATATGTACCATTCAATATCCGACTTGTGTCCATGGGTGTCCAGTCTCTTTGTATCAACATGTATGTAATGCTTATTCTAATTGATAACATTAAAGTTTAAAAGCGACTACATATTATAAAACAATCGTGGCCAAACTTATTACAAACAAAATATGCTACAAATCACTATAATAATTTGATGCCAGTGCAATTTGGAAATGTTAAATTCGGGATGGGCGCACAGTTATTATATAAATCATACTTACATTTCCTTATTTGATAATTGACTTCTGCCCTTTTAACTTCCAAAAAGCCACTTAAATCTGGCATCTGCTTTAAGTCATAGGTATTTTCAACATGAATTTGCATAGTAACTTTTGTAAGATTAGCGTTATGGCAACGGCTAACACGCAATCATTATTGTACTGGTGCATTATTGTTCAGTCACGAACATTGTCGGGTTGTAACGATTCCATTGAAAGTCAATGTATTCATTACAACCCGGCAGTGTCCTTGACCAGGGTGCGAAATCATATAAGACTGGTGGGGGGATAAAGATCTTGATCTACAAACCACCTCTCCCAGAAACATACATATTTATAATGTTATTAAAAGTAAAAATAAATTACTAAATTAAAATTATATTATTATTATTAATTACTAAAATAAATAAATTTGTTACTTTTATATATATATATATATATATATATATATATATATATATCAGATATTATAAAGTAGCAAACTACTACTTCCTTTACTAACTGGTTAAAGATGTTAATAAATTATGAAATAGTTGAATGCTTTATTATGTGTACTTAAGTTTTTATTTAGTTTTTGCTTTATGTTAATATAAATCAATTATTATTATTGATATTATTGTTTTGCATTCTTGTTTTACTCTTATTGTGCATATTGATGTAGATTTGTTAGTGATCTCTTGAGAGAGAAAGAGCATTGAACACTCACAACTACAATAATTTGTGTAGGTTTTCGATATTATCCTTAGTACAGTATATTTGAAATTACATGTAATTGCTTATCTTTTGTTTGTTGTAACAAAAACTCTTCCCTCCGGAAATTTTTCGTGGGGGGATTTTTGAGGCCAAGATTGTTGGTGACAGGGAAATCCTCCCCCCCCCCCCCAGGATTTCGCACCCTGTCCGTGACTGTACGCCAACAATGAAAACGTTAAGGAGAGGCTTGGAATCACGCTGATATTCTAGACTGTTAAAAATCGTATCCCGTGGCGTGAAAATCAATTTCTACGTCTGTTATAATAGGGTAAGGATGGGGCAAACGGACATCCCCTAAGAAAAGTACGAATATTTTCGGTTTGAAGTTAGCAACAGTGCACCAGTTGGAGTTGTGTACGAACCTGAAGGTTTGTGAGCAATTGTGTTGAGCATCGGAAGAATTCGTAAAGAAGAAACGCGAATCCAGCATAAAAACCTGACCAGGTAAGCAGAAAAAAATGTACGTGCAAAACCTTCAATACTAAAAAAATGTGTTGCGAACACAAGGATTGCATAGGTTACTATGGTCCCGCCGAAGTTGTGATTTGAAGTGTGGTGAAGGCAGTGATTCCTTTATGGCAGTGTCTGCTGCCACGTTCTTTTTCTGCTGGAACCTCAAAAAAGATGCGCGTGGCAGTAGACTCGGTCATTGTTTTATCGTGATTTCATCATGCTATGTATGCAACTACGTCTGTAACACATACTGTAAAGTTGTAGCGATTACTTTCACAAAAATGTTTTAAGATTACGTCCCTCAGCATTCTTCTAATAATAAACCTAAATGCTCTCCTAGTTAGGTTAAGTTCTATTAGCATTAAAATAATATCGTTAAATGCTTTCTAAAGAAAAAGGTTCTAAATTACCTGTACATTCATTCCCACTAACCATAAACTTGCGTTTCTCTCGTCTTAATCTGTTCTTAAGATTTGTAACATCCTCTTAGCAGACGGATTACGTGGCAGCAGCAAATTTGATGCTTATTCTTGCTGCTGACACGTGCGTGGCAGCAGACTCGGCCTTCCTTTATATATAGACACGTGTTGACAACATTGTGCTGCCATCTGGTGGACCCTTTCGGAATGTAAAGTCAAATGCTACAAGTGGGGCAGATGGACATGTTGCCGTTGGGGCAAACGGACATAGATGAATTGTATTACATTTAACTATTGTTAGGTACTTTTTGATTGAGATACTAATGTATATTTGACTCAGTAATGGAAATGGCAAGTGTGAATTATATAGAATGCATTTTGTACCCTTCAAATGTTTGTGTTTCTAATACAATGTGCCCTTGTTACAGGATGGTGAGACATCGAGAACGAACAATGCTGTAAATGGGTTCAATGCTTATGGAATATATTCCGTTAATCCAGAACGACTGCCTGGGAATGGTTTTGTGTCTGCAACTGTCCATGTTCAAGATGAGCGATCATCAGAGCCTACAGCAAGAGAAGAGGATGTGTCATCTCGTGGAAGTTTTGAGGAGCTAAAACCCTTTGCCATCAACTTCTGGGACCTGAAGCAGGAAACGCAAAACTGGGCAATCACGTGTATTGAGGGATCCTTCTTTTCATCGCTTGCCTCAAGTACAAAAAACTGAAAGCTGCAGCAAAAAATCAAAGAAGTTTAAACGCACCAAAAGTGATGAGTGCCGTAAATGCAAAGATATGTAAAACCAGGGTCAAAATTGGGTGCAGTGCTTAGAGTGTTCTCTCCATGTAAATTGTGTTGCAAAGGGAAATGACCCACCTACATTATGTGTGTTTTTATTGTGAGAGTGATGATAGTTCATAAATCATCACGTGTCCATCTGCCCCGATCAAGTGTCCGTCTGCCCCGATCAAGTGTCCGTCTGCCCCGAACGTGCGGGGTAAATGGACACTGCCGCATCCGGGGATTGATCAGACTATTTTGAGACAAATGTTCATTTGCTTGCATACTATGTGCTATCATGTGTTAACTGAAGGTTCACACCTTTTATGCCAATAGTTATTTTCTTTCTTTAATAAAATGTTTCACAGTTATTTTGAAAATTGTGCTTAGGGTGTCCGCTTGCCCCGTCCTTACCCTAACAATTTAATATTGTGCCTTTCCCTTCATCTTTCTCTCGAAATGTTTCTTTCTCAGTTTATCTAGCCCTTATCATCTACTTTCTTTCTCTACCAATCCACCTCTTTCTATCTTTCTTCATATGTTCTTCCTCTATTTATTCCCCTCTTTTCTTCCAATTTTCTCTCTCTTTTTTGTTTTTCTGTCTTTCATTGTTTATATCGCCTTGTTCCTCTGTCTCTTTTTCTTCAATGTCTGTATTTGCACATGCGTCTTTCCTCTGTTTCTGTATTTCCTAATCCTAATATCTTCTTTAGTCCGTTGAATAAAAATCTACATAAAATCGGTTTCAAAAATGTGAATTGACAATGATAATGGATTTTAGAAACAGATGCAAAAAGCTTCAAAGCAAGACCAAGATCATATTTCTAGGACTACCCAATACTAAGAAAAAGTTGTTTCGCAAAATGGTTAATAACGGTTTTTTGACCAATTTTAAAAATCTGAAAATTAAGAATTGTGTTTAGAACCTTTCTGCCTGTACCGTACTAAAATTTCATCACGATCGGAAAACCCGTTTTTATTTATAGAATTTCATAGAGAGCGATCGTTTGGAAAACTAAAAAGACTGGCACTTTTTTTGTTCTCATGACGATAAAAAATAGCAGTCACACTCGAAAAAGAAATGGCTAGCATAGTTTAACGCAGAATTGAATAAGCTAAATTTTGATGTAACTTGTTTTTATGTAGTCTTCTGGTTAATTTTTAATTGGAGTCCAAGCTCGAGTATGTATAATTTTTATTCCGTCAGTAGGTCCTGCGTTGGCTCCCTCGGCCGCTCCGCGTGCAATCGGCGAAACCCAGTCCTCAGAAGGGTGGGCTGTAGCTACAACGATCAGTGGCGTACGTAAACCAGTCTTTAAGTTATTTAAATAGTTTACTTAATTTCTGGTTTAATACCTTGCATAATATACGAGGGGGAGCTGAACAGTTCTGCCTGTTGATTAATATCCCTCTTATTTTATTTGCAGACATCTCGGAACTTTTGTTGAGCATTCCACCATTCCTTACCTACAACGCCACGTAGCGGGAGTTGTTGTTATCTGCCCACGTGATCAGCAGTTATGACCAAGATGGCAACTGGTATGGGCGTACGGTTAAAGCAGAGAGCCGTAATCGAATTCTTGACGGCGGAAGGAGTGCAAAATCGTCACAGGCGACGAATCATGTGGGTCCACCACTATGACCCAACGATGAAGAGGCAGTCCATGGAGTACAGTCACAAAAGTTCTCCCACTCCAAAAAAATTCAAGGTCTGTGCATCTGCGGGAAAAGTCATGCTGACTCTGTTTTTCGATGTGAATGGTGTTGTCCACACCGAGTTTCTTCCCAAGGATACCACCGTGAACTCAGAGCGGTACATCGAAACCCTAAAGAAGCTAAAGGCTCGACTGAGACGCGTCAGGCCTGACAATGGAGCCTCTCTTCTTCTCCATGACAACGCTAGACCCCACACCAGCAAGTTGACCACCGACGCAATATTGAAGCTTGGATACACTGTCGTCCCACACCTCCATACAGGCCTGATCTTGCACCCTGTGACTTCTACATCATTCCTAAACTGATGAGGACGTCCAGCGTGCTGTGCGATCGTGGTGTCACTCCAAAGGCAAGGATTTCTACCGTGACGTTGGAGGAAGTGCGTGGAAGTGGATGGTGACTATGTGGAGAAGTGATGTTCCAGAACTGAAGCCAAGATGTCAATGTACACATTGTCTTTTATTTGATTAAATTCTGTTCACTATAACCCGAGATATTAATCAACAGGCAAAACTTTTCAGCCCACCCTCGTATAAAAGCAACGTTCCACGTATTAAATTCACATATGAAAAAAATATAGACGAGGAAAGTTGGTGTACGGCGGTAAACGCGTTCCCCACCAAGTTCCTCTTGGGCACGCCACTGCACTACACAACACTACCAGGTGGAACTAAGTGACATTTTGTATAACAATCAGGGCGCGTGATCCACGCTTTGTTATGCCTTTCCTCCAGAAATCAATAGAAATCTCTGCATATGATTTGAAACTAAGGATGCCTAGCTATATTGTTAGTGATTTCGTCAGGTCATCGAATGCTCTTATATACAGGTCAGGAAAGAGATTCAATATCATGGCTCCTCTCGTATTCGGCGGAAGAAAACCACTGCTGTATTTCAAAATTGCAATAAATAATATTTTTTAAATTTTTGATGGAATATATTATCGATATAATAAATATATGCTTACAGGCTGAAACCAAGTCTTAGATACTAATCAAATTTAATTACTGATACTCGTAACAAACTCGTTTGAATCAGTTTCAAAATTCAAGTACTTTGGAGCAATACTAACCAATGAAAATGATATTAAAGAGGAAATGAAAAGAAAGCTTAATTCAGGAAATGTGTGTTACTTTTCTCTTCATAAACGTTTATCTTCTCGTATATTATCTAAGAAACTAAAAGTTAAAATATACAATGTAGTATTATATGGATGTGAAACTTGGTCCCTTACAGTGGCGCAGGAACGTTTTTCATTTGGGGGGTACAAAATTCAGCCTCCCATATATATAAACACACATACTACTGCACTTAGAAATACATTTTGGGGGTCCAACCAAGTTTTGCAATAATAATAATAATAATAATAAATAATTATAATAATGATATTTAATTAAATTAAAATATTAATTAAATATGTAAATTATCTAGTTTACGTGTAGTCAAGATCGCCAAGATTTGCAAAAAAACGACTGCCGTGGAAAGGAATTTAATGTCAAATAGAAAAATAATTCAATATTTATTGAATAATAAACAAGGAGTTAGATCCAATTAACGAAAAGTAAAGTTTCTGATTAATATTTTATGGTTATTATCATTAGTTGTGTGCATAAATCTTTTGGAACCCTTCAAAGCCGAGTAGTGTAATTGATGATATAACTGGGGCGATAAATGATGAGGTGTTTTGACTGAATAGAAATACTTAAAACTAAGGCAAAATGTCTATAAAATTTTATTGTTACTGTGTAAAACCTACGATTTTTGTAAAAAAAAAGCTTCCGAGAAAAGATGACCCCCTCAAATTGATGTGGCTAAACCTGAATTTGCTAAAATTGCTGTTTATAAACTTGTTAAAAAATATGCTTTTTTCTCGACACTGTTTTTGGCCTAAGCTATGAGCGACAACAACAGAGCCATCTATGTACAAATGTCTGAACTCGGTGAACAGACCCGGGTCAATACCCAAGTCGACAAGTCAACTTTTTTCAATACATCATTATTTTGAACTCTCTCTGCCAGCAATAGGGAATGGTAGTAAGCGTTAGACAAAGTACTTTGGAGCCGAATATACCTTTCTTAAGACGTCGTATATTGCTAAAATATCTTTAATTCACATATTTCTCATACCGCCGTATCTTGTTCTATTAGACCTCTTCAAGAAAATCGCCAATTAGTGAAAACTAATTGAGTATAACAACAAAAGAGGTGTTAATAGGGCAAGCATACAGTGATATGTGAATTGTCGGTTTCTTCGATTCAGATAAATGGATCGAATTGAAACTGGGATATTTTGCATTTTTTTTAATATGATAGCTAAAAAAAACAGAGATTTTGATTAGCTAATAATTTATATGTGGTGTTTTCTGATTAGTTTAAGCAATCAAGATTTCTATTAGCTCTATAAATCTATATAAATCAGAGCATAGTGCCGATTTCCTACGTTTGCTAGATTAGCAGAGGAACCGAGGGATAGAACATAGCTCTGCCAAGCTCCGCCAAAATATTGATCCACAAAAAACAGTGACCTACAGAAGCGATACATAACACACGCCATTAGGTCATTGCCACATCATGACGTGCCTGTCTGCACATGCAATTGGGGTAGGTCAGTGTTTCTGTAGGTCACTGTTTTCTGTGGATCAATACTTATTCTACCGGCTCAGTACTGAAGAGTGTTAGTGATCGACTTTAGGTCTCACCACTGAAGTTTCCGGGTTCGAATCCCTGCATGGGACATTTTTATAAGTGTTCTTTATCCAATTTAATCGTCGCGATTAGCCAAAATCGAAAGAAAGGCGACGTAAAATAACAAAATTACAAACAAGAAGATATAATAATAAGAAGAGATGCAATGCGTAACATGTAGTTTTCGAGGATTACTCTCAAGAAAGGGTCTAACACACTTCTATGCACGAAGCTCTGGCGCCGATTAGTTGGGGAGTAATTATTTGTGGGGCTCCTAATACAGCTTAGTTTTTATTATAAAATAGTTATAGGAAATTTGCCATCAGATGTAGGCGTATGTGTTAGTTTTAGATGTTGATAAGTATAGGGAAAGGGGAAAAAAAGGTTTTGAAAATGTGATTATATTAGTGATTTTAAATTGTATTTTTGGGGTCATGTACACACTTGAATTTTGAATTTTTTCCAGAAAAAATTTATATATAAATACCAGAGCTGAAAAAATATTATAATTATAATTATTGTTTTTAAAGTTATATATTATCAATTATCATAAGTTTAAAAGTGTTTTTTTTCTAGTAAATAGAATCTTATTAAATTTTAAGTTGATTGGGAGTTTTGTGTTTTTCCCCGAGAAAATTTATATATAAATACCGAGAAACTTCTATTTAAATAACATCTTGTAAAAATGACAACTTGTATAACTGACTTGCCACTTGAACTGCTGTACAAGATTTTTGAGTATACAGGTGAGGATATTGCGAGGCTCGTTGAGTTAACCAAATAGTACCTGAATTTCGTCCACCGTGCGAGATGATTTTTATGGATAATCTTCGCAAAATAAGCGGTATTAAAAAGTTGCAGAATCCCGAGTCTCTTTTTCGGGCTGCAAGCAAAAAATTGGCCGATAGGATGGACGAGCTTCATGAGGCGAGGGAAGGAAGGAGACGATATACGGATGATTGGTATAAGTCAAATGCTGAAACAGATAACATTATTACACAACTTATCGCTTTGACTGAGGCACGAACTTTTTTTCTAACCTGACATGATATATAAATAAAATACTATTACTAAAAAGGAGATAAACGGATTAACTTTTGCAGGCAACCAAATCTCATGAAACATCGATAAAGGATGCGCTTTCTATGGAAAATATAATTACTTATAAACGTGCAATGCATGATATTCTCGAAAAACTCAACTTTTTCAAGAATTCGAATCTAAGCGATATTTTAAACAGATGGAAGAACTACTTAAATGTTTATATAGGAGATAAATCGGAAGTAAATGAAGTACATACAGCAGAACCTAATTTGATTGAAGTTAAAGATGCTATTAAAAAACTAAAAAAATTAAGAAAGCGCATGTCAGCTGAGTTAACTAAATATGTTGAGAATTCATTAATATGTCAAATTCATAAATTAATTTGTTTAATATGGAATAAAAAAGAAATCCCTCAACAGTGGAAAGAATTCATAATTGTTCCTGTGATAAAATGAACTGCAGTAATTACCGTGGAATTTCTCTACTCTCAACAACATATAAAATATTATATAACATTCTTTTAACAAGACTAACCCTATATACTAATGAAATAATATATGTGATTATTGATGTGGATATAAACGTAACAGATTAATTTTTTCACATCGAACAGACACTTGAGAAAAGTGGGAATATAATCAAAATATCCCATTAGCTATTCACTTATTTTTTTAAAAAAAAAATGCATATGATTCGGTCAAAAGAGATTTAAAATACCTAAAAATCTTGTTAATATGTCTGACAAAATGTACAATTCATGATATGTTATAAAACAAAGATGTATCATATCTACTGCTCTTTAATTTTGCCTTAGAATATGCTATTAGGAAGGTAAAACAAACTAACGAAGTACTGTGACTCAACTGTTAGCATATGCAGATGATGTAAATACAATTAAGAATAATGCTAAAATATTTTTCAAAGCAGCAAAGAGAAAATTACAGGCCGAAACCAAGTGATAATTATTCGATTTTGAACCAGTTTACAAATTCAAGTACTTAGGAGTAATACTAACAAATGAAAAGTAGGATTAATTGGGAAAATGCATGTTATTTATCTCTTCATAATTTTTTGTATTTTTATTTAATATCTAAGAAACGAAAAGTTGAAATATACAAAACAGTAATTTTGCCTGTGGATGTGAAAACTTGATCCCTTGAAGATAAATTGAGAGTATTTGAAAATAAGATCCTTAGGAAAATATTTCAGCCTAAAAGGGATAAAGAAACAAGTGAATGGTGAAAGCTACATAATTTAGAAGTACATAATTTATATTTGTTTCCAAAATATTATTAGATTGATGATTAAATCATGAAGACCTAGGAGGGCACGAATGAGAAAAGAATAAAGAAGAGTTTACAGGAGTCTTGTTGGGGAAAACCTGATGGTAAGAGACCAAAACGAAGATTGAGGCGGACCTAAAAAGAAATCGGTAACTGCAGCTATAAACTTTCGGATTCAAGAGGGCTAGAGAGTTAGTTAGTTAATTGATATTCAATGTAATATAATTTAACATATTTCAGAAACCAAAAGGCAGCAACATGGTATTCACATTGACAAGGGAATTCCTACAAAACTTATTTTTTTTCCTCGTAAGTTTACTAATAGCACTTACTTACTGCAGTTTTCCATTTGTCCTTATCCTGAGCAAGATTTATATATTCCATTCCATCTTTACCGATTTCTTTTTAGGTCCGCCTCAATCTTCGTTTTGGTCTCTCTCCAAATATTTTTGTTGTCGGCCATCTTGTAGGTGATATGATCAGCACCACGCCGCGGCCGCGTTTATCCCCCGGGTACCATTTGATTTAAGGCTGGGTGGGCTCTAGAGCCGCTTTATGCTGGGACAATGCCGGAAAAATTCCTATCTTAAGACACACACCCGGGTTTCCCGTGTGGCAGAATCAAATGAGGCTAGAATTTCACTAGCAATGCAGAGGTGAAGGTTTCTTCAAACTATCTTGAATCAGGAACAAGTTACTACTGCATGATTGTAACAAATGTATCATTTTCCAGGCGTGAGAAAACAGTGTCAAATACTCGTACATACCACATCACCTCTCTTTCCATTTAAAAAATGAGTTAATTCAATATGGTGGGCGTCTACTTGGAACACACCAATGTGGTTCTCCTCAAGCCAGTGGTTCTCAACCTTCTTCTGTCTGGAATCCACCTTGAAGGATATTACACTTGATGAGGCCCATAAGCATGGCCGCCGGCAGAATTACTTCTAGGGTTGTGCACCGAGTATATAATCATATTTGTAGATCCGGCACTGGCTTTGACGCCAGAGGTCCCAGGTTGGGCATGTGAGTGTTCATCAATTTCATGATATCATTACCCATCCTCAGCTTTGCGATTAACCAAAAGTGGCAGAAATGCGAAGTAAAAATAAACCAAATAAATCAATCAAACATTCCCATCTCACCTTGTGAATCCAATCCAAAATCTACCAATAGAACCTGCAGTGAGTTTCATTTATCTCGTGCATTCATCTGACTAATGTAATTTTCTTACAGATTGACTTTAGGGTTTAACTTAAAATGGCGTTGTTTGTGTTGCATTCGATACCAAAATTAGATTTTAGGCAATTAATGTCCAATTATAAGTACACCTAATACATATGTAAAAATAATTCCCCCCTCCTGTGATAATATCGCATATTGCACCCTGTTCAAATGTCTAGGAAAAATTTTATTTCACCTAGGAATGATATCACGATGCGATGAGTCTAGAATTGTGGCGAGGTCCGTCTCATTCTTGTTTGTGTTTATTTTTGTTTTGGTTTCCACTCCGAAGTTATTACAAATTATTCTAGATTCACTTCATGCTCAGATAGGCTAATCGGGACTCTATTTTCAAAATCTCTTAATATATAGGTTTAAGTTTACACCCTCTTACAAAGTTATGAAAAATATGGGTGAGGTACAGCAGTACATTGTACTCCCAAGTTGGTCTGTAGTGTCTCGTCTCGTTCGTGTAAGTATTTCGTTTTGGAAAATTCCATTTCAAATATTCAAAAGGATCAGTCATATACTCTTCTGATGAAGATTTCTATCTTATCTTCGAATCGACGCGACCATTTCATTAGAAAAGTGTACCCCTCCCCCCCCCCCCTTACGCAAAGGAGCATTCGTCTCCAGCGTGATTTTCTGAGAGCAAATCTGATTCCATCGTTCTCACACATTTTAAACAATTTTCATCTCCTTAAAGAGGTTTCCAAGAACTTAGGTCAATGAACTAGCTAAAGCCCCTATCACACGGAACTGGATTTCTAGTAGGGATGCCCTAGTTGGCGCTGAACTAACTTTCTAGGTAGCAATCATGGCCGCCTGGCTGACTGCTTGACTGGTTTGGAGGAATAGGACATGTTCTAATTGCTACTTGCTTTCCTCGACTAGATTCTGTGGAACAGCCAATCAGAGCAAAGTTTTGATGATAATCTGTGAGTGTGCAAAGGAGCGTTTTTGTCTGTGGTTTACGAGTGTTACTCCAGCAATGTATAACGTATACAGCATGAAAGACGGTTGAGTTACACCATCTATGCTGAGTGCACGGTGTTTACATTTGAAACAACTAAAATATTGTTTTGTACTTAATGACGTTTTGTACGAAACGTTGTTCCTGTGGGTTGAATAGTTATCGGCTTTTAAAATTGTGAAGTGATACATTGTTTACATCTCACGCGGCTGCCATTACAACTTCCCTCGTATGGGAACAAAAGTCTATCGACAAGTACGCTGATAAGTATCGTGTGAGGCGAAAACAAGCAAATGAGCAGCCAGTCCAGTAGTAGGAAAATAGCGGAGCTGACTCGTCCGGACGATTCGTAGCCTTTTACGCTGTATATTTTAAGGTACCTTCACGGGAAATCACCTATAGGGTAGTAGCGAATCATAGCCTTTTACGCTGTATATTTTAAGGTACCTTCACGGGAAAGCACCTATATGGCAGTACCTTCACCGTTAACCCAGTACCTTCGCGGGAAAGCGCCTATAGAGCAGTACCTTCACGGTTAAGCCAGTACCTTCACGGGAAATCACCTATAGGGTAGTAGCGAATCATAGCCTTTTACGCTGTATATTTTAAGGTACCTTCACGGGAAAGCGCCTATAGAGCAGTACCTTCACGGTTAACCCAGTACCTTCACGGGAAAGCACCTATATGACAGTACCTTCACGGTTAACCCAGTACCTTCACGGGAAAGCACCTATAGAGCAGTACCTTCACGGTTAACCCAGTACCTTCACGGGAAAGCACCTATAGAGCAGTACCTTCACGGTAATTTTGGACGAATCGTAGTCTTTTACGCTGTATATTTTAAGGTACCTTCACGGGAAAGCGCCTATAGAGCAGTACCTTCACGGTTAACCCAGTACCTTCACGGGAAAGCGCCTATAGAGCAGTACCTTCATGGTTAACCCAGTACCTTCACGGGAAAGCGCCTATAGAGAAGTAGCGAACCGTAGCCTTTTACGCTGTATATTTTAAGGTACCTTCGCGGGAAAGCACCTATATGGCAGTACCTTCACGGTTAACCCAGTACCTTCACGGAAAAGCACCTATAGAGCAGTACCTTCACGGTTAACCCAGTACCTTCACGGGAAAGCGCCTATAGGGCAGTACCTTCACGGTTAACCCATTACCTTCACGGGAAAGCGCCTATAGAGCAGTATCTTCACGGTTAACCCAGTACCTTCACGGGAAATCACCTATAGGGTAGTAGCGAACCGTAGCCTTTTACGCTGTATATTACAAGAGTTCACGGTGTATGTTAACCTCACTGTCAGCGTTGGCAGCTCTGCCATCAACATTTCACCACAATATTTTTACGAGTTAAACTAACCTAGTGAGTTGGCAACTCTGCGTAGCCGTTTATTACAAGAGTTCACGGTGTATGTTAACCTCACTGTCAGCGTTGGCAGCTCTGCCATCAACATTTCACCACAATATTTTACGAGTTAAACTAACCTAGTGAGTTGGCAACATTTATTCTATCATGCATTGTTTGAGCCGCAAGCTAAATTTAGCTAACAAATCAAAACGAGTGCTCTTCAGGGGATGAAGTATGCTTTCGAAAACAAAGAAACAATACAAATTCCAGCATTTCCTCTACCGATGAACCTCTTTTCTGTTCTTGGATAATGGACATTTCCACTTTGACATGAAAAACGTTTTAAATCCATTCATTTTACAGATAATGACACAAACATGAGACGTGCAAAATATCTCGGCGATATTTGTTTCGGTTCTCGAGAAACACGCCTTCAAACACAGCTGAAATTCACCTACTACGTCACAGATTTGAAAACGTCCTCTCCACAGACAGGAGGTCCTCTGACGTCATCACTTAGAAATGCGTGTAGGCGGGGCTTCTGCTCGTCCCGTCAACTTAGCATGAGTCGCGGAATCGACAGCAAATTCACTTGTTACTGTGTAAAACAAGTATCTTACAACTTCCAGTGCAAAAATCTGTGCTCCATTTCTTGGAGATGAATTATGCCCTAGCACTATAGTAATATTTACCATAATTCAGCCACTCGGTAGAGAGTTTTCCCATTAGGGTGACAAAGCAAACCTTGTAACAGTCAATGGCTGAACACGTGAACCATGACGTGAACAGCCTTCTTCATTGCGAATACATAGGTTAGTTCTGACTGGCAAGAACTTAATGTTATAGGAATGCCTTTTCTGGAATTACAATTATTTTCGTCATAATATTTTCTTCACAAATTTTAATATAATACTTTTAGAACACACTGGTTTACACGCCAATTTCTATAATATAAGAGGTGATACGGTATAAAAAGGTACGGTGAGCTTTTAACTTTCCTGCAGTAAATGACAGTTTTCTTCAGTTAATATATATATATTGCAAATTTTTGTATTTAGCCTACTTTTACGTCGCTTTTCCGTTCACTTTGTTTAACCGCAACGATGAGAACGCATGGTTAATTTATTATGTATCATCTCTAATATCACATTTCTTCACACTTTTGGCTAATCGCTACAATGAAGATGAATAGCTACAAGCAGTATTCGAAGTCGGGATGCAGGAGTACACCCCCCCACACACACACACACCAACTGCACAATCTAAGTATCACCCAAGCTGCCATGATAAGAGACGAACTTTTTCTTCTGTCCCATCTCATTTCGAAAACATTCACTTGTCCCATCTCCTTTTATGAGACGAGACGGAACATGCCTCGTCTCGTGAGCAACACTAACATTAACAATAGAAGCATCCCCCTAGCTGTCTCCAAAGTCTCGAGCAAACATCCTCCCATGTAACAATTTCCAGTTCAATGAAATGTCACTCACAAGGAAACAGTCATGCCCAGGTCGAGAGTCAAACCTGGAACATGCGACTTCCTCAGATAAATCATGAATTTTGTGTATAATAATTACAACGCCAGTTCATTCCTGGTAATTCTGAATCTGCAGTTTGGTTTGCATATATAAGCAGGATAATATTTAGTTTTCGAGGGCTGTACCGTCGAAACGAGGAGTCAAAATAAAAATAATAAAAAGAAAGTTTTTTTTAGTATTTATAATGATAAGCCTTTGCATACGTGTTAATTCTATATTTTTCTAGACTTGAGACGAGAACGAGAATTGCCCTCCCAAACCGAGACGGATGTTTATAAATTGAGACGAGACTGTCAATGAGATATTTACAAATAAACACGAGACAGACATTTACAACTCTCAGCGAGAACGAGACCAAGGCTGCCATGTCTCGTCTCGATAAGATCCTTAGTGGTTAAGTTGTGAACCAACCAATTAATGCGTTCGGGGTAACGAGATGAGGCGGCATTTTTCGCAGTACAAAATTCAAAATAATTATATCGTACCATTTCAGTATGGGATATTGTTATACACATGGACGTATATATATTTCAGGGGGGGGGGGGAGGGATGGATCAACTTTTGGTATGATTAGGGTTGCTTTATTTCGTAAGTGAAAATCCAGGACACTGCTGGCCGGAAGCTTGTTGGGGAGCATGGGGGGAGGGGATGTTGGACCCGACAAAGTTTTGTGTTTGTAGTCAGGAAGTCACGCTACTTAGTATTGATACTTTTCTGTTCATCTTGTGTCACTACGTTTTTAAGAACCAAATTTCTTTAATATGATTCGAGGGGGGAAAAAATAAGTGATTTGACACTCTCAATGCAGTTTCTTATCCCAGAAATTCCGAAACTATCAGGAAATTGCAGATATTGGTCTGCAGTCCCATCTGGTGTGTGGAATTACGAAATTTCCTTCCCATCCGTATCCCGTCCTATACGTCTCTAATTTAAGATAATGAAATAAGTCCGAAGGAATTTTTTATGAACAAGCGGATAGAACAAGGAAACTGGTAATTTTAGTGAACCAAAAAAAGAGGGGGGTTGGACCCGTTGAATCCCCCTTAAATACGCCCATGGTTATACACATTATTTCCTTGTAATGATTATACATAAACTAAGTATAGATATGTACTGTGCAACTAATGTAATCTTCTCAGTATATTTTCTCTTATCTGCACAAAAATATTTGATCATAATTTGCACAACAGTAATGGAACACAAACTGAAATTGCTTTATGGAAAATAAAGTTAAATAGGCTTTATAAATAAAGTGAAGAATGTGAAAATTCCTATTTTGCACTACATAGGTTACGGTAAATATCGATAAATATAAGTTTAGAAAATTATTTTGAGTGTCTGGTCAGCAACCAATTTTAGAAGCAATATTTTTCGCATGGCCTGAGAACACACACGCAGCTGAACCCTTTCATTTATCTTGCACGTGAGCAGCACGGATATTTCATAGAAGAATGATCATTACAAAGCATAGCTTTCCTTTCTCCTATCGCTCCTTCTTCCATTATTTAAATCGGTACAAATCTGTAAAACTGCTGCACGCGTTCGTTCACCGTGAGCTACCCATCCGGAACTGGACGCTCGAAGCAGACGACAAACGAGTTCTCCCTAAGGAGTGACGTAGTAACATGGCGGCGGCGTGTTTTCAGCGCAACGCTAGCCTCGCAACTTTGGAAGTCTCGTTTCTGCCTTAAACTGGAAGCAGAGAAACGCGAGAACTTGCAAGGGTCATTTTTCCAAGGTGTAGTTTTTAAAATTGTTGTAAAAAAAATTGAGTGGAAATGTCCATTACGCAAGGGAAAAAAGGGCTTCGAAAGAAAATCTTTACCAGTAAAAATATTTGTATAGGAGTCATCGCTAATGCTACTTACGCGATTCTTTTCCTCTAATTGTGTGAGCAAGACGGAACGATGTATGTAGGTCAACTCCTAGACGGATCCTACCACGCCATACATCGCCTCGACTTTTCGCAGTGCTTAGCGAGAAGGTGACCGAGTGACTATATTAACAGCATTCCTGCCGTGAATTGTTAGTGACATTTTTGCTGTATTAACTCTAGTGACTGAGATCTATATGTGCTTGTGGTGCACGTTGTGTTCAATTGCATGAAAACTTTCGCAAGAAGGAGAAAGAACAGCTTTACTTCAACAGAGGTAAGTACAGCAATTATGTTTTTATAGTGGAACCACAAGGAAAGAAACCTGCGCAGACCCCATCGCGCTGGCGGGTGGGGAAAAAGACAGGAGGAAGGAGCCTTCAGAGCGGCCAACGTCAGTGTTGCCAGACCTATTGATTTCTCGGTAGGATTCCACAATAAACTATTGCTATGGTACCTCCGACGGCCTGCTCAAAAACAAGTTTCCTGGTCACCTTACTTGAACATGGAGGGGAGAGTGGAACTCCACTCAGCCATGAAAAGTGCTGTTTGAACTGTGAAATTATGCCAAACGATGTGCTAGGACATTATTATTATTTTATTACTATTACTACATTACCATGGGCATTCACATATACTTTCAATTCAGCTGCAATAATGTGTGTTAATTATTGCATGAATATGATACATTGAAATTTAAGCAATGTTTTTTGAGGGGACAACACTATTATTGGAGAAAATGTGCCTTCTTTTGGCCCCCTGCCTGGAAAAAATCCTGCGGACATCCATGTACATTACTATTTTTAGATGGTTGTATTTTATCCCACCCGAAAATTCAGTTGATTTCAGTTACAGTAATTTACATCCATTATTATAATAGGGATGTGGAAACGTGATAATTTCAAACTCAAGTGGTGTTTTCTGAGAGGGCAACATTATACGGGGTAATATGCCTCGTTTACTCGCCTGATAAAAAATACATTGTTTCCCCCTCTCTGGAAAAAATCTGCAGACATCCTCTTGCCCCCCCCCCCAGTGCACACGCCTATGTCGCCCCCCGAGAAGGTCGTTCATCCGCTACTATTAGATCATCGGATTTTGTAGCAGATCTTCTGGTTTCCCAAGAAACAATCTCCCGATTTTTTTCAAGTCTGACCTGGCAATACTGCCCCGAGCACCGAAAACGGCAGGGGAGATGTGCGAACGCTTTTGAGGGAAGTTTTTTTTCCTTGTGGTCGAGCTATACTTGCTTTATTAACCCGAGTTAACTTGGAATTTACTTTTACATTGCATATTATTAACTCAAATTATCTCGTGATCGCACAATATCAGTGTATTTTTGGGCTAATCAGGAAAGTCTCGTTTAATCTTTAATAAGTTTACATAACAAAATTTTACTTGCTTCTACTGGACGTCATGTGAGAAAAGGAACACGATGACGATGGGATTTTGTGCTGGAGAGAGCGTGGGGTTCTCTACATACAGTTTATCACCGACTTGAATGTCTATGATTTGCGAAGCATCCTCGGCATATGAAGTCTCTCCACTTTCGGGGTGTGTGAAATCAACCAGCTCTACATTGCGCACTTTAGGTTCGTCCCCTATATTCGTCACAGTCATAGTCGGATAGTGAAGGGCTCGCAGTAGCGACCAGTAAGTTATCTTGACAAACTGAAGTTTTCCCCTAAGGTAAAATTGATGGTATGCTTTGACAGGAGTGAGCATGTAGAGTTTGCTTCGTGGATTGAAAGGGGACGGAAATTCTCGATTTGGGATGCTGAATATCTCTAGGACGACTGTCGATTTTAAGTTGTCGAGGCTAACGTTCAGGCTGCCGACGTTGGCTCGCAGTTCCTCCTGCACGTCGTCCAGTTTGTTCTGTACGGGCTCTAGGTGTTCGCTGAAGAGGTTAACGATGCTGTCGTAAGAAGGTTTGATCTTGATTTCCACGCGAAGTTGCTTGAAGTGTTCGTTCAGTTCGCGAAGCTTGTCGGCAAAATCAGTCAAAGCAGACTCTTGACCGGTCTCCACGTCATCGATTCGAAGTTTCACGTTTGCGATGATTTGCTGCAAGCTTTCGACGAGCCTCAGTTTGGAGTTTTGTGTCGCGAGGTCGTGAACCTGATTTCTGATTTCTGCGAACAGAGTGTGCAGCTCGTTGACGTTCTGGTTAGTGGGCATCGTGGCGATGGTGTCTCGAATTTGCCCGATTTCAATCTGAATGTTTTTCACGTCCTCGGATTTGAGCAAACGATTCACTGTCCTCTTCACGGCTTTCAGTTCCTGTGATGTTGGTAAGTTGACGACTGTATTCTGCAGCGCGGTCAAAGCTTTTCTCACGGCGTCCAGCTCACTTGCGTCGGCTACCGTACCCAGCGCATCCCGGAGTCGCGTCATGTCGTCCTGTGTAGGGGTTGATTGCTGCAGTATTTCCAACTTGCTCTGTATGTCGTCGATCAGGTGATGGAAGTGTGAAAGTTCGGTTTCGGTGTTAAGGCTTTCCAGCTTGGCAATTTGCTGTTGAACGGTGGTCAGGGTTTCCGTTATGCCTGGCAATTTCAATTCCAAAGCTTCCTGCACGGTCGATAGATCAGTTCTCATGGTCGACAAAGTGTCCTCGATGTGGCTTACGGTGCCTTGGATTTTACCGAAATCCTCGTACGTCTCGAGTTGCAGTTTGATGTTGGCCACAGACTTTCCTATAATTTTCAGTTCCTCGGACGAAGGAAAGTTGGCAATGGCTTCTTCGACGGTTTGAAGTTTCTCCCTGATGTTTTTCACCGAGTTTTCAAGTTCTGCAAAGGATATCAGAGACGGGATCTCATCCCGAAAACTACCGAGTTCGTTTCGTAGATCGGCCACTGTTCGATTGATCAGAAGTATGTCTTCGGGTGCAGGGTTGGTTTCAAGTTGGATCTTAATGTTAGAAATAACATTTTGAAGTTCGCTCAAGCTAGCTTGGATGTTTGTTTCCTGTTCCTCAAACTTAGTTTTTAGTTGAATAATGTCTCTGGATTTTTGTAGGTTAGATAATTCCTCTCGCAGGTTGTTCACTGTTTCCTGAATGCTGCTCAAACTTTCCAAGGATGCTAAATCAGCATACTTGGCGAACAGTGATTTGAATTCCGCTTCGATCTTCAGGATCGGATCCACTAATGTTTTCTGCAGACTTGTGATCTCATCTTGTAGGCTCGAGGACAGAGTGTTCTGGAGAGTCAGCAGGTCGCTGCGAAGTTTCTTTACTCGTTGGTCGAGTTTCAGAATTTCAGTGTTGCCGGGTGGCTCGGTATCCGTGCCGCCTCTGGAGTGGCCGAAGATATTGTTCGGCATCTTGATGCGTCTTACTGTTTACTTACAGATTCGAATCAAAACAATGGCCCAATATGTATATAATAGCCTATTGCATATCCCTGAAAGTTGGCTTTCTCTGTTGCAGAAAAATGTCGCAGTCACAAGACACATCCACTGCAGTTCCGAAGACGAAAGAACCCCAAGTTCACTGCCCCTTCTGTAATATCCCACAAACCAAGTCCAATCTAAGTCGGCATAAACAAAGATGTATTCAACGGCCTGGTTCGTCGAAAGAACCCACCAGCATCACCAAACCTTCCCCAACATCCAGGAAAGTGATAACAACAAAAAATTTGATCGTCAATCAGAAGAGTGGGTTAAAGCGAAAGCAGTCTTCAAACCAGTTGAGCCATGGAAAGAGAACGAAGATCATAGAATCGGCTGAAGCACGCGACCCAGAATGCATTAAGCCGAAGAGAACGGCCTTCAGGAATATGTTGGCAAATTACAGCCTCAGCAGCGAGAATAGGGGTTTGCCCTGCAGTGCCGAAATTTTCCTGGAGGAGAAGAAAGCAGAAGTGGTTAAGATTTTGGTTTCCACTCTCAACAAGGGCCCCTTCAAATTCAACATGGTTTTGGATTCGTTGTTCCAGAAGCATTCGTCGGAACAAACTCACGTGTTCTCCAGTAGAACAAAGCAACAACTTCTGCTGGAAAGTGATAGGGAGGTGATAAGCGAACTTTACGACAAGTTAATGAATGAGATCGTCCGGAAGCAGGAAGAGTTTCAAGGTAAAGGATCGGGTTGGAGTGTTTGCAACACTACACACATCATCAACATCAACATAAGCAAATACAAGCCTCTTTCAGGATCGACTTACGTGAAGCTCCCGCAGGTGATCGAAAACAAGAAAGCCGTTCTTAACATTGAAAACAACGACAACCAGTGTTTCAAATGGTGCCTCCTGGCCCATTTGCATCATAAAACAAAAAACTCTGCGCGCGTTGGAAGTTACAGCCAGTACGAGAATGAATTGGGTGAATATTTCGAAGACGTTACATTTCCTGTGCAGCTGACAAAAATCGAAAAATTCGAAAAAGCATATCAACAAAAGAACGAGATTCCAATCGGTGTAAATGTGTATGGATATACAATCAGCAACAAAAAAATAAATATTTTTCCGCTTCGGATCAGCAAAATTGTAGGTGATGAGGTGAATGTAGTGCACATGTTGTTGATAAAAAATATGAAACAGCACCATTATTGCCTCATCCGTGATCTTTCGAAGCTGGTCAGAAGCGAGATAACAAAATATGAACATAAAATCGAAATCTGTTATCGATGTATGGTATTTTTCAGCAACCTAGGTTCAAGAACCGCCAAGGAGAGACTGCAGGATCACCTCAGAGAATGCCTGCAGCATCAACCATCCAGGTGCGTGTTCCCTGGTGGTTCTCATTTCTTCAGAAAGTACAAGTCCCAGCTGGAGGTCCCCGTTGTCATCGTTGCGGACTTCGAGGCATTCTTGAAGCCCATGGCGATCTGTGACCCCGATCCGGCGAAATCATCAACTACTGCCTACCACGAGCACATACCTTGCAGTTTCGCATACTACGTGCACTGGATGGCAGGAGCGGACGAAGATAACAAGGAACCGATTCTTTGCCGAGGACCCGAGGCTGGAAAACGCTTCCTGGAATTCCTAGTCAAGGAAGTGGAGGAATGGGGTGATGTTTTGTTCAGGACTAAACCCATGAATGATCTTACCGAAGACGAAGAATTGAGGTTTGTTTGTGCAACACATTGTCCAAATTGCGAGTCCAAATTTGATGATTGTGTGATAAAAGTGGCACACCACAATCACGTAACGGGTCAGTACATCCGTCCGTTATGCCATAGATGCAATTTGAAGCTTCAAACTGCCAAGTTTGTACCGGTATTTTTCCACGGGCTCAGCAATTATGATCTTCACCATTTCATCAAAGAGCTGGGCTATGACAAAAAATCCATTCGTGTGATTGCCGAGACCGATGAGAAATACATTACTATCAGCAAGTGGGTGAATATTCCACCGGGATATCATGGTAAGATGAGCAAAATGATCCCCTGCGACGATGAGTGCACGTTGTGCGCTGCTGGCAACAAGCCAAAATACAGAAGAATTGAACTTAGATTCATCGATTCTTACCGCTTTCTCCAGGCTAGTCTCGAAAAATGCGTCGCCATGTTGGACGTGCCGGAAGTTACCAGAGATCATTTCCCAGATGTGTCCTTGGACGCTATTCGAAGGAAAGGAGTGTACCCATATAAGTACGTCGACGGGCCCGAAAAGTTCGACGAGACGGATCTTCCGTCGAAAGACGCTTTCAATTCAACCTTGAAGGACTCCGTGTGTTCCGACGAAGACTATGCGCACGCCAAACTTATGTGGAACGAGTTTCGATGCTGCTCGCTGGGTGATTTCCACGATCGATACTTGAAGCTGGACGTGCTTCTCCTATTCGACGTGCTCCAAGCGTTTCGTCAAACCGCTATTCGTGATTACAAAGTCGACCCTGCGCACTTTGTGAGTCTTCCGGGATTCACCTGGAATGCCATGTTGTATTCCAGTAGCATTCGATTGCAACTTTTCGCGGAAGATCAATGCGACATGCAGCTTTTCATCGAGAAATGTATCAGGGGCGGCATCGTGCAATGTTGTTTAAGACACGCGAAAGCAAACAACGAGTACATGGGAGACGAGCACGATCCCAATCAGGAGTCCAGCTACATAATATACTTGGACGCCAACAACCTGTATGGTTATGCGATGACGCAGAAGCTGCCACAGTCTAATTTCGAGTGGTCGGACATCACCGAAGTAGGACTGAAACATCTGCTTCAAGAGGATAATTTTGAAGGATCGACAGGATACTTCGCGGAGGTAGACTTGGAGTATCCTTCAGAATTGCACCAGCTCCATTCGGATTTTCCTCTGGCGCCTGAGCTAAAATGTCCTCCTCGCTCCAATCAACCAAAACTGCTTCTGACGTTGGAGAGGAAGGATCATTACGTAGTGCACTGCAAACTGCTGAAATTCTATCTCCAGCAGGGTCTTGTTTTAACTAAAGTGCACAGAGTTTTGAAATTCACGCAGAGCAAATGGCTGGAACCCTACATCAACATGAACACCCAGAAGCGGCAGGAGGCGACATCTGACCTGGATAAGGATATGTATAAACTGATGAACAACGCCATCTACGGAAAAACAATGGAGAATGTAAGGAAATACAAGGACGTCAAGATAGTTTCGGACGAAAAAAAATGCATGAAGTGGGTTGCCAACCCACGCTTCAAGAGCAGGAAAATTTTCAACGAGAACCTGACGTTGCTTCATCTTGACAAATCCTGCATTACGTTCAACAAACCGACGTACGTGGGGGCTGCAATTCTCGAACTGCCGAAACTGCAAATGTACGAGTTCCACTACAACATCATGAAGCCACGATACAAAAATCAAATCCAGATTGCTTACATGGATACGGACAGTTTCGTTTATGTGATGGAGGAAGATCCGTACAGGGGCATGACAACCGAATTGAAGGAACATTTCGACACTTCGGGCTATCCACAACCGAACCCCTACAACATTTTGCCAAGAAACAAGAAAGTTCCCGGATTGATGAAGGACGAAATGAACGGTGAGATCATCAGAGAGTTCGTGGGACTCAAGGCTAAATCGTATTGTATCAGAACGACCGTCGCCACCATCAAGAAGTCCAAGGGAGTTGGGAAAAGCACTGTTCAGGGGAAGTTAAACGTCGAGGATTACATCGAATGCCTGAAGAAGAAACTCCCCATCCTGCGGGAAGAGAGGAGGTTCCAGAGCATAGACCATGATGTGAAGACCGTGAAACTGAACAAAGTGGCGTTGGATGCAGAGGACGACAAGAGAAAAGTTTTGAACTGCGGCATTCACACCGTTCCATGGGGCTATTCACCAATCGGAGAGAAGTGCAAATCATGCAATAACTGTAATTAGACTAATTCTAATCCTGTAACAAATCCACTTCACACGCTTCTGTAAATACTTTTTCATTCACTTCATTTCCGGCATCCATCTATTTTTTTTGCTGAAATAAACAGCAGTCTCATATCACCAAAACCTTTTCACTCCATTTATTGTTCTTTCCTACACTATCCCAATGTTGGTCTTGGGGTTGGCACAGAGAGAAAAGAAGGCAGCAGCTGAAGCAGAATGCAGTTTACGGATAGCAGTAAGTAAATAAACAGACATAATAAAATAGGAGTTCTTCGCAATGCGTCCGAAAGGAGTGGCTTATCAAATCCCTTACTCGGAACTCAAAAAGGTTTCGGGCATCGATTCTATACTCACGAAGAAGCAACGCGAGAAGAAAAACAAATGTTTAAAGAAGGGACACGGGATGAAGCTCCTTCTCAGCAGGCCACAGCTAAGCAAGTTGCAAAAGTCTAGGTCAAGAAAGCAGGGAGGTTTCATTTTCAGCATTCCCGCGATCCTCGCTGCTCTCGGAGCCGTGGGAAGTCTCGCAGGTGGCAGTGCCGCGATCGCGAAAACCGTGATCGATGCCAAGAAGAACACAAAAGAGCTCGAAGAGCAAAAAAGACACAACCTCGCCGTGGAAAGCAAGATGAACGCTACTGGTTCCGGATTGAAGAGAAGAAGAACAAAGAAACAAACCACCGCAGCAGCGTTGAAGAAATTCAACCTTAAAAAAAAAGTGCCCCTTTCAAACGAAGATATTGAGTCTCTAGCTGAATTGTTCAACGTTATAAACTTCAGAGGTGTGTTCATGTCCGATACATTGCCTGCTAATGGACCCCGAAGTGGCGGCGAAAGCGGAGTGGTCAACTTGGATAATTCTCTCAACCCGGGAACCCACTGGGTATGTTATTGGATTGCCGAGGACGGAAGCGCTTTCGTTTTTGATTCTTTCGGTGGCGTTCCGCTTCTCGCGCTGGCGAACTACCCGAAATCGACGTCCGAAATATTTTACAACGACGAAAGGATCCAGGGCTTCGACGAAGTGGTCTGCGGTCATCTCTGCGTCGTAATGCTGGTCATTCTTTCGCAACTAACCGGCAGCGGGGACTCGACGTCGTTGGAAATGTTTCAGAGAGCAACGGATTTGATAAAACAATAGCGATAAAAGAAAAATGCTAGTCCTGCATTTGTCCAGCGAGACTTCAATCCTCAAACTGAAACTGCATTACGATGTAATCAGGAGCACCCTGCAACAAGAGTCGTTGGGGCTCGTGGCTTTCTACAGCATGTACTTGATTCGCAACGTCACCGAATACAACAACACCCTCCACGTAGGAAGCAAGAAGATCACCGTTTCGCCTGGACAATATAACCTGACTACGCTACAAGCCCAATTGCCTTCGAACGTCATCCTGTCCGAGAGTTCGGTCACTCATCGCATGGAGATTACGTCCGCCACAGAAGAAATAAACCTCGGATCCATCGGGGAGCTCTTGGGTTTCCCTAACGACAGCAGGTTGGCGCCGGGGATCAAGCACGTCGGGTCCTCTATTCCCAAATTCCTGTCCATAGAAACTTTGAACGTACATTGCAACCTGGCTCAGGGCATGGTTGTATCGACGGACGCAAATCGGGACCAAACACACAAGGAAACCGGTATAATTGCAACGTTCAAGCCCAATTCGGAATTCCTGGAGCCGATTCTTTACGAACCAGCCAAACCGATCTTTTTTCCCATCCAGCACGACAAGTTCAGTGAAGTAGAACTGACTATAACGAACGAGAAAGGTGAATTGGTGGATTTCGCCGGAGCCACGAGCACGGCCGTACTGGCTATCTTGTAAATAAAATAGACGGTTAATCGAAAGCGCATGATGGATCACGTAGAAAGTTACGAACTGCAGTCCTTCCCTCCCAACAGAAGGACGTTTGCAAACCTCAACGAACCGAACAAGGACATCGAATTTGATGTGGACGTTGGTGACGGGTTTGTGCATCCTCATCGCGCTGACCTCTACATCAGATACGAAATTGTCACCAGGGATGAAAATGCAGCTTGCCCCGCAGGAGCCAACATCAGGCTGATAGACAATTTCGTCCCTCACCTCTTCTCCCAGGTGGAAGTGAGAAAGCATGGTACAGTCATCGACAGGATGGATAACCCCGAACTAACTTCGACCATCGTGGCGACCATGACGCTCTCGAAGCCAGAGAGTTCGTACTACAAAGCGGCGTGTTTCGAAACCGACAACAAATTACCCGGGAAACTCAGCACCGTGCTATTCCCTCTGCGACTCCTCTATGGATTCTTCTCCGACTACAAGGAAATCATGTGGAAGGGCGGTCTGAGGGTCACTTTCAAGAGAGCGTCCAACGACAACAACTTGTTTCTGCGATGGAAATCCGCGACGGCTGGGGGCGCCGTGGACGATGCGAGCCTCCCGTCCGAGGGTAAGTGCGTGATAAAATCCATGGAACTTCGCATGCCGATCATCGAATACGAAGCTAACCACGCCACGAAGATCAAAGCAGAAATCCTGAAGAACCCGAACATCCCGCTCGAGTTTCAGATGTACCAATTCTTGCAGAGGACAGTGTCCGGGCGATACTTCGAGTTCGACGTGACGACACAGTTCAACAGCATCCAGTACGACATACCCGACTTCGTGGTGGTCGTGTTTCAAACCGGTCGCGACGGCAGTCAGAATGCGGATTCGAGTATGTTCGACTACTGCAAAGTTAGGAACATTTACCTTAAGAACGGGCGGAATGTGATTTTCCCCAGAGAGAACTACAACCTCGCGGAAGATGATTACCTGAAGCTGTACGAATCTTACACAGCGTTCAAGAGGGTCACCATGGAAGGATCTACCGACATGTACTACACGCCAGCGGAGTTTATCCAGAAACGTCCGATGTACGTGATCAACACATCGAAACGCAAGCAGGTGGTGATCAGCGACCGCACAAGCATCAAGGTTGTCGTGGATTTCCAAGAGGCGATCCCAGACAATACAGTATGCAGCGTGGTCCTGATTGCAGGGAAAAAGTTTGTTTACGATGTAAAGAACGAGAGAATCATTGAACAGTTTTGATATTTTTTTATTGAAATGAAATAAATACAAATTTGTTACAAACCCCAACCGAGTTTTCTTTTCGTATGCATTGCCATTGTCGTTCCCAGAGCGGCCAGTCTTTCACCCATGCTGGCATCTCTGCTGACCACTCTCCGGAAAGCCCGGTGTTCCAATTGCATGTCGACATCGTGCCTTGCTGCGAGATCCCTGTTGCCCTGGTACGCAATATCATGGTCTTTGCAGGCAGCGTCCAAGGGATTAACCCCCGGATCACCGCGATCCAGTCGCGCGTCCAATTTAGTACCGGGACCGCAGTATTGGTAGCCGGGAATATGCATCTCGAAAGGCAATTTGTTGATGATGTCGTTGATGAGCCCCTTCCCTTCCGTCAGCTTCCAGAATCGCGGGGGCAAGATGTTGATGATGTTGATCAGATACCTGATGCCTTTCGGTTCGTTAACGATGAAGCGGCTTAGTTTGGAAACGATCATGTCCACGATGCCAACCTTTTCGTTGTGAAAGTTTCGGTTTCCGGCCCTTTCTTCTCCGGCGATGACCAGCAACCGGTCCACGAGTTTACGAACATCGTCCAGCCACACGAATTCCACGGGCAAATTGGAGTAGCGCTTGATACCGCTGCCGGTAGGCAGGCGAGTGGTGCCAGGTTGCTGCTTGATTTCATTCCAAAACGGTTTGATGATGTTCCTGTACTTCTCACTGCTACTTGACTTGACCCTGTTCTGAGATGGGTCGTTGTTCTGATACAAAGCATCGGTCATCTTGAGAATTTCCTTGTAATTGTCGTAATCCTCTTCGGAATACACGTTGGCGTCGGGGCGTTTTCTAGTGATTAGTTCCCATAGCCCCGGCGTGCCTGCGTACTTCTTGAAGAAACTTCTGCGTCCCGCTCGGCTCTCGTTGTAGATGATGATATCGTCCTTGTCGAACGTGACGTGCCAACTGCCTATCTTCCACACGACGCTCCCGGAAGGGTCGGCTGATGGATACAAACCGAAAACTTCGTCTCTGTCATCGCCTTTGGTGCTCAGATATTTGGTTGCGGTCGGTCCTAATCGTATTCCCTCGACGGAAGACGAACTGCTGCTGCTGCTGGGCGACGGAAACCTAGTGGGAAGCGACGGCAGTTGGAAGTGTTGGAGAGTTGTGGTGGGTGAAGGAGGAGTGGGAGGATAGTCCGTAATGTTGCGAACTGCCACCGGCACCAACTTTGTGATCAAGTCCTTGTTATGTTCGGCAACATCTTTGATTTCTTTGCCCAGGTCACCGATCGCATCGATGAGCGGTTGCTCCTGTCGCTTCTTCTGCTCATAATATCCACGATTCTCTTCCTTCCACCCTTTAAATCGTTTAGCAAGGTACTCGGTCAACTTGATGTTTTCTTCGGCTTTCCTTTTAGACATTGCAAAATGAAGTTTTGGGTCTATCTGTTTTCTTACAATTTTGTTATTTTATTTCGACGGAAGAAACAAGACAGAGCTGTCAATGAAATGATATTGTCGATAATCTTATCTTTTTTGTTGTTCATCTCGTACCATGCATCTGAAAATTTTCTAACACTCTGCTTATGATATCCATCAAGCATGTCTTCCATTTCGTCTGTTATTGCGTGAAGATCTTCGGTATTCACGATCTTTTTCCCCGTGATTTTAAATATGTGGTCCTTCATGATCATCTGGCACGGCACGGCGAACGCTGGCGAACTATCGGCGATATCAATTATTCTGTGGATGTTATCTTCTTCTTTACCCGACACAATCTTGAAGATCTGATAGAGCAGCTCCACAGGAAGATTGATTACATTAGCAGATCGTGATGTATTCATTTTTTCTTCACCTCGTACTATTATATTACATTTTCTATCACGATAAACTCGTTGATCTTGTTACGATACTTCACCTGGTTCGGTTTGCGAGTCATGTCTATCGTGGCGAAGCCGTAGTCGTCAGCATTCCAGCAATGCGCGCAGAGGTTGCGAAACGACTCGTACGTCATATCCCCTCCGACGAACTCGTCGTACACGTGCTTGAGGTTGGTGGCATCCTGCCGAAACAAGCAAATAAAGTTGGCGTTGTCCCTGATCAGCTGCTTGGGGATCTTCGAGAAGGTCTGAGCCAAGTAAAAGCAGTCCATACCCTTGTGACGACTTCGAGTGAAGTAGTTGCGAACCTCTTCCTGGTTCTCAAGGATGACATCGTCGAAGACAACCACCGAATTCTCACGACTCTCGTCCAAAGGTACCATCTGTGAGGCAAAGGTGGCTATTTCCAGATCGTCGTAGATTGCAATCAGCTGCCGGTATTTCAATTGCTCGAGGCTCTTGGAAAAGACGTACAGGTGTCTGCTCTCCCAATCGAGCCAGTGGGGAGCCAGGATGAAATTGTCTACCATCAATGTGGTTTTGCCACAACCCGAGATCCCCACGATGAGACATCTGATACTTTCGGGAAGCAATTCGCCATTTTTCTTTCTTCCTTTACCTTCGCCAACGTCCGGGAGCCTCTTGGTCACCTCCCAGCTCATACGATATCGATGGCATCAACCCAAGAATTCTGCGAAGAGGGAAGACCGAGCCACTTGACGTAAAGTTTGCCCTTGCTGCGTCGGAGCACTTTCTCCACAAGGTAAGTGTCCGGGAACCTAGTGGCAGACAGTTCCTGCTCGTAGAATCGACCCTCGATGTCCTCACCGTCCGCGGTGCTCTTCAGCTTGTAGGTGGGGATGTAGGGAGATGATGAAGGCAGGAGAACATCGGTCACGGTGAAAATTTCTGTAGACCAGTTTCGAGTGAAACCTTTGTCGAATACTCCGGGGCGCTTGAACTTGCTCACTCTTACCTTGTCTCCTATTTTATACTTTGGTTTCTTGATTTTTTCGCCAGTGTTTCGTTTGCAGTACACTTCGGAGAGCAGCCACCTTTCGTTTCGCTTGGTCACTTCCAAGGGTTTCATCCCGATCGTCCTGTGAATTCGGTTGTTGTATTCCTCCACCAGTTAGGGCACCAGATCCACCCACTTGTAGTTCCCGCGGAGGGTGAACTGTTTCCACATGAGCCCCTTGAGGGTCCTGTTGAATCGCTCCACGATGCTTGCTTTCAGCTCGCTGTAGGTTGAATAGTGAAGAATACCGTTCTCCTTGAGCATCCTCCCGAAGGCAGAGTTGTAGAATTCCCTGCCTCGATCGGTCTGCAGGAAACAAGGGGATCTCTGTTTGAGAACAGAAGCGAAAGCTTTGCTGACCTCGACCCCGGTCTTGTTTTTAACGGGTATCGCCCAAGCGTACTTCCTGAAAGTGTCGATCACGGTGAGGAGGTATCTGAACCCCTTGTTGATCTTGTGAAGCCCCTTGAGATTCCCCGTGCTCATCTCCACGAGGTCGGCCTGCCAGAGGTCGTCTATCCCTTTGGTGACCACGGGCAGTCGAGGATAATTCCTGCGGGCAGGTTTGTGCAGTTCGTTCACGATAGCTGCTCTCATGAGGCTTATAGACAACAAAGGCTCCGATGCAAAAATATGGATCTATTATCTTCATTGTTTTCTTGCATTTTGCTTACTTGCTTGCTTACGATAGACGACTGACACTGGCGACGGGATAGGAGAGCACCAACTCCAAAGAAAGCAGTATCGGATGCTCCATATTCGTCTCGATAGATTCGGCGTACAGACGATTTCCGACAGAAACATTGTCGTACGAGACTCCGATTTTCATGTTGTCGTGCTTGATCCTGAATAAACTCTCCCCGTGATGCAGACTTATCGCGACACCGCTCGAGGGATGCAAGTTCACAATTCGGAGACTTCCGCCACCTAGGGAGAGTTCGTAGAAGATGCTATTGTTGTTGAAGATGAAGAAGATCTTGCCAGTGTTCTCTTCGAACTGCTTCACAATACCGTTCAAGTGGACGATTGTAGCTGCCAACAGGTCGGTTCGGAAAGCAAGCAAGGCATCGTCAAGCATGTCTCGAGCTTTGACGACCTCTTCGCTGGATATCTTGACGTACTTGGGAAGCGTGGCGCCAGGTTTCCTCCTGTTGTAGCCGAACACGTTGGTTGGCATGTTATAGAGCATTTCTTTCTTTCCCACTGCCCAGACTATTTTATTAATTTTTCCTCTTCTTGCTTCGAGAAAAGGTCTCGCAGATATTTTACTGGTAAAGATTTTCTTTCGAAGCCCTTTTTTCTCCCTTGCGTAATTAACCAAGAACAGAAAAGAGGTTCATCGGTAGAGGAAATGCTGGAATTTGTATTGTTTCTTTGTTTTCGAAAGCATACTTCATCCCCTGAAGAGCACTCGTTTTGATTTGTTAGCTAAATTTAGCTTGCGGCTCAAACAATGCATGATAGAATAAATGTTGCCAACTCACTAGGTTAGTTTAACTCGTAAAAATATTGTGGTGAAATGTTGATGGCAGAGCTGCCAACGCTGACAGTGAGGTTAACATACACCGTGAACTCTTGTAATATACAGCGTAAAAGGCTACGATTCGCTACTACCCTATAGGCGCTTTCCCGTGAAGGTACTGGGTTAACCGTGAAGGTACTGCTCTATAGGCGCTTTCCCGTGAAGGTACTGGGTTAACCGTGAAGGTACTGTCCTATAGGCGCTTTCCCGTGAAGGTACTGGGTTAACCGTGAAGGTACTGCTCTATAGGTGCTTTTCCGTGAAGGTACTGGGTTAACCGTGAAGGTACTGCCATATAGGTGCTTTCCCGCGAAGGTACCTTAAAATATACAGCGTAAAAGGCTACGGTTCGCTACTTCTCTATAGGCGCTTTCCCGTGAAGGTACTGGGTTAACCGTGAAGGTACTGCTCTATAGGCGCTTTCCCGTGAAGGTACCTTAAAATATACAGCGTAAAAGACTACGATTCGTCCAAAATTACCGTGAAGGTACTGCTCTATAGGTGCTTTCCCGTGAAGGTACTGGGTTAACCGTGAAGGTACTGTCATATAGGTGCTTTCCCGTGAAGGTACTGGGTTAACCGTGAAGGTACTGCTCTATAGGTGCTTTCCCGTGAAGGTACCTTAAAATATACAGCGTAAAAGACTACGATTCGCTACTACCCTATAGGTGATTTCCCGTGAAGGTACTGGCTTAACCGTGAAGGTACTGCTCTATAGGCGCTTTCCCGCGAAGGTACTGGGTTAACGGTGAAGGTACTGCCATATAGGTGCTTTCCCGTGAAGGTACCTTAAAATATACAGCGTAAAAGGCTATGATTCGCTACTACCCTATAGGTGATTTCCCGTGAAGGTACCTTAAAATATACAGCGTAAAAGGCTACGAATCGTCCGGACGAGTCAGCTCCGCTATTTTCCTACTACTCAGTCCAGCGCCAACTAGGGCAAACCTACTGGTAATCCAGTTCCGTGTGATGCGGACTTAATTTAGTAGCAACCACAATGTAGTAGAATAAGTTTTGAATGGTTTGAATTTCTGTGGTAAGGAAGATAATGTTTATAAGTTATAAACAATATACACTTTTTTATTGGGCAAACTGAAAATAGGTTCTTTTAACAGTAGCACCTTGCGTCTGCTGTCAAATTACCAAGGGGGGGGGGGTACAGGGGGTACAACTCGATTTAATGATTTAGGGGGTACAATGTACCCCTGTACCCTCCCGTTCCTGCGCCACTGGTCCCTTACATTAAAATATGATCATGGGAAGCCTGATTGGCAAGAGACATGTAGGAAGGCCAAAACGAAGATGAAGGGATAACGTTGAGATGGACCTAAAGGAAATCGTTAAGGAATGAAAAGATTGGATTGATCTTGCCCAGGATAGGGACAGATGGAAGTCTTCTGTTGCTGCAGCCATAAACCTTCGGGTTTTAGAAGGCTAGAGAGCAGTGGCGATTTCTCTGGGTGTGTAAGTCGTGTGTCAACGGCCAAAAGAAAATGAAATAAAGAAGAAAGTATCTGTACTTTTATAAATTACGATTTTGAGCGTTTTTCTTCAATTGTCAGTCACGAGCGCCTGGTAGTTTTCGAACGCGGCGCAGCGCGCAGTGGTTGTCAGGCAGGCAGATCGGTCCGTGACGGGCAGGGCGTTGCGAGGAAATCCAACGTTTTACCACTGCCAAAACATAGCATGACCGCGCATGCGCACCCTGCCACCCACCAGCATGGTTACCTTCCCAAGGCGTTGTATTTGTTCCCAACGATTTGGCTTTCATTCGAGTAGTGGTATTGGCTATAGGATAAACCCACGAAAGTATGAACCCCCCTCAAGCAGATTTGGCTATACTTAAAACTAGCTCAACATGCCCATATGAGCTTTTTACTCAAGTGTGGAACCCCCTCTAATCCAAGATTTTTGTAAAAAATGCCCTCGGGAATTTCTCAGAAAGTATGAACCCCCTCAGATTGATTTGTTCATACTTACAAAAGTTGCATCAGCTTGATTGTTGTCCATAAACTTGTCAATTTTTTGGCCACACTTAAAACTAGGCCAAGACACACACACATACACACATATACACACACACATACACACACATATTTACTTCTGGTTTAAGTTCAATTGGATACCAGGTTCAAATTGTATATCTAATATTAAAATATTATATGCAGAGACCCTCTAGAATTGCTCTGTGACCCTCCCATTTCTTACATCATAAACATATGATTTTTCTCCTATGAGAATAACACTACATATGGTGTCATCAGGTAATGCCTCATGGAATTCACAGATAATTTTAATGTTTGTCCTGTCATTCACCACAACCTGTTTCCTTTTTGAAGTGTTAATTACAAACATGGGTCTCTGTGCTTTGAATTCATCTGGTGTGTAATACATATCAGTATTGCCTGTAGTGACCCTTTTGAATGCCGAAAATGCCTCATATAATTTGAGGAAATCATCCTTGGACATTAAATTGTAATTTTCTCTAGGAAAGACCTCATTTCTGCCATTTTTAAGATATATGTTCTTGATGTTGCAGCTATCAAATTTACTTGAATTTTTTTCCTGATTATTGTGCCTTCCAGTCTGAAACAATACCACTACAAAATCAGGCATGTCATATTGTATACTGGAGAATGAATTTGTAGCATCAAACTCATAATAGGTACCAGTTGCGGGCTTCTGTACACATTGATATGTATAAAATTGCAGAGGAATCTGTGGATTTTTTATTATATCAGCTTTGTATTTAAGAGCATAACTAGCCTCATACTCAACAACAGGGATTCTTAACTCCATAGTCTGAATAATGCATTTGCCTGCATCAGGTAGGGTATTGGGCAGAGCTTCTCCTGTAGGGTTTATTGTACTGTACCTCATCAGAGCATTGTTATCATTTGCAGCTCTTCTAAATGTGATTCTTAAACCACCCTTCCACATAATATCTTTGTAATCTGAGAAGAATCCTGGCAACAGGCGCATGGGGAACAGCACTGTGTGGTTCTTAGATAATATCTTATCACCAGCCTCAAATCCACCTATTTTGTAGTAAGAAGCCTCGGTTTTGGATAATTTTAATGTGGCCAAAGCTGTGGAGGTAATGCCGGGATAATCCACTCTGTTTATAACAACACCATGCTTTCTGACCTCAATTTCAGAGAATAGATGCGGCACAAAATTGTCTACCAATCTTATATTTGAATTTGCCGGATAATCTGTACCATCGAGCTTTACAACATCAAATTTGATGTATAAATCTGCTCTGTGGGGGTGTATAAAGCCATCCCCTACATCAAGATCAACCTCAATCTCTGTGTTGGGTTGATTTAAATTTGCAAATGTCCTCCTGTTTGGAGGGAATGATTGTAACTCATAACTCTCAATATTTTCCATTGTATGTATTTTTATTTAAATATTAATCTCTATGATTGCAGTTGTTGTGGCTCCAGCAAAATCAACTAATTCTTCTTTTTCATTAGTGACCATCAATTCAATATAATCTATTCTATTATGACACACAGGAAAATATAATGTTGGGGATGGATTGTAGATGATTGGCTCCATGAATTCTGAATTAGGTTTAAATGTTGCAATGATGCCGGTTTGTTTGTGAGTGCCTATGCCGTTTGATTTGGTGATCATACCCTCAGCCACATTACAGTGAATATTCAGAGTCTCTATGGCTAAGAATTTAGGTATATTCATAGCAGTGTGTTTGATGCCTGGTTCAAGTTTTGTGTTGTTCTCAAAGCTCTCCTATAGTACCCAGATCCACTGTTTCTGTAGCAGATACAATCTCTACTCTGTGAGTGACAGAATTTTGACTTAACACTACACCTCTGGGTAATTGAGCATTTAGAGTGGACAGATTATACTGCCCTGGAGTGATGACAATTTTTTGATCCCCAACTGCAATTTTGTTGTTGTGGCGTGTAATATTTGGGATCAGGTACATGCCATAAAATGCTCTGAGAGCTATTGTTTTGGGATACACTATGTCATCATGTAATCTGAGCTTCAATATTGAATTTTGGCTGGTGAGATGGAATACCCCCATGATGTTTCAGATACCACAAGGCTTTTTGAAAATTTTCAATTGATGGTTTATTTATTTGAGACATATATATCTAAGAACAGATAAACACAAATGTCCACAATTAACATCTTTGAAGTTTTGAACACGGGCATTATTGTAATAAAGATTAGCTGATTTTAGATATTTTACTAAATTTTCAGGCGGAACACCTCCAAATGAATCAAACACAAATGCCTCATCTTTTAAATATTTAAGATAATAAATCCAGTGAGTGCCCTGATTTTTGTACTTATCCAAATTAACAATGCCACACTCTTTGTTGAGTGGTTGTTCCGGTAAAGAATCAGACATGTACACACCTCTAAAATGTTTGATGCCCAGTGGCTTGATTAAAGCTTCAATATCTTGGTTTGTAAGCGGCTCTTGTTTTTTTTTAAACTTATTCATGGCTCTCTTAACACCTTTGCCTTGTTTCTCCATTGCCAGGTTATGCCGCCTCTGCTCATCTAATTCTGCCCTATTTTTCTTGGCATCTATTACTGTTTTTGCTATGGCAGCTGATCCCCCGGCCAAGCTCCCAACTGCCCCGAGAGCAGCTAAGATGGCAGGGATGGTAAATATAAATCCCCCCACATGTGATTTTTTTCTTGATTGCTGTAATTTTTTTAATTGGGGGGTACTAAGCAACAATTTCATACCATGCCCCTTTGCAATACAAGAGCTTTTTTTCTTGCGCTGCTTTTTGGTCAAAAGACTGTCAATAGTTTTAAGAGATTTGAGACCTGCATAAGGTATTTGATACATAACACCCTTGGCCTTCATTGTAGGTTTATTATATACATATTCACAACCCCCACCCCAGTTTTTGTTTGGTGCTCATAGCTATGGTGGTTCCCAATGCTGCTATTTTTTCACTCAAAGATGCATCTTTGCTTACAAATCTGCCAAATGCAGCCTCTTCTAATTTCTTGTCTGCAACATGTCTCTTGTCAAGATCAGAATGTGTGTTGTATGCTATGTCATGGTCTCTACAAGCAGCATCTAGGGGATTAACACCAGGATCACCTCTGTTTAATCTATGATCCAATTTTGTACCGGGACCACAATACTGATAGCCTGGAATGTGTAGTTCAAATGGCAGCTTGTTTATAATGTCATTAACAAGGCCCCGACCCTCAGAAATATTCCAAAATTTAGGTGGTAGAGTATTAATAATTTTTATGAGATATCCAATCCCCTTAGTGTCATTCACTATAAAATTAGACAATTTGGTGCTTATCATGTCCATAATTCCAACTTTTTCATTGTAAAAATTGTGGTTGCCAGCATTTTCCTCCCCAGCTATCACCAATAACCTATCTACAAGTTTCCTGACATCATCAACCCACACAAATTCTTTAGGCAGGGTGTTGTATTGTTTGATTCCACTGCCTGTCTTAATTTGTGACCATATGGGCTTGATTAAATTATTGTATTTTGCTCCACTGCTCGACTTGACTCTTTTTTGTGTGGGATCATTGTTCTGGTATAGAGCATCTGTTTTTATTAATATTTCTTTGTAATCCTCATAATCTTGATCTGTATAGCTGCCAGGTCTCTTCCTAGTCATCAATTCCCACAATCCAGGTGTGCCGAGATACTTAACAAAAACACCTTTTTCTCCGAGACGAGATTCTGAATAAACAATCAGATCATCTCCCATAAATGTTACTTTGAAGTTGCCAATTCTATGTATGATGCTACCATCAAGCTCTGTGTCAGCATATAAGCCAAACACCTCATCTTTATTGTCTTTAGGTGTGGTTAAATATTTTTGAGCAAGAAGACCCAATTCAATAGGATCCTGAGTAGCTTCAATTCTTCGAGGAGCAACAGGACTAGGTGTATGAATACTGGAAAGTGGGGTGAATGGATAATCTAATATGTTCCTTGCAGCTACAGGTACAAGCTCTGTGATCAAATCTTGATTTTGTTCTGTAACAGTTTTAATATTTTTACCTAAATTATTAATAGCATCAATTACAGGCTGTTCTGTTTGCTTGTGTTTTTCATAAATTCCCCGGTTCTCTGATTTCCATCCCTTAAATCTTTTTACAAGATAATCTCTTAATTTAAGATCATCAATCATTGGCCTTTTCATGGTTATTTATTTATGTTTCAATGTCTAGAAAATTGTTAATTTTATTTCTGTATTTGCCACTATTGGGTGTTCTTGTCATATCAATTGTGACAAACCCATAACTGTCCTGGTTCCAGCACCTGCTGCAAATCTTGGAAAAATCATTGTAGCTCAAGTCCCCACCTACATATTCATCATGTATGTGTTTGAGGTTGGTATGGTCTTGATGAAACACACATATAAAATTGCTGTTGTCTCGGATCAGTTGCTTCGGAATTTTAGAAAAAGTCTGTGCCAGGTAGAAGCAATCAATGTTTTTGTGCCGGCCCTGTGTAAAGAAATTTCTAACCTTGTTTTGATTATCCAGTATAATGTCATCAAACACAACAACAGAATTATCGAGACAGTCATGAAGTGGCTTAACATCTGGTCCAAAAGTGGCTATATCCAATCCATCATATAGCTTCATCAGCTGCTGATATTTTAATTGTTCCAAGCTCTTAGAGAAGATATACAAGTGCCTGTTTTTCCAGTCTAACCAGTTGGGTGCCAATAAAAAATTATCAACCATTAGTGTAGTTTTACCACAAGCAGATGGCCCAACAATAAGACACCTAATATTATCAGGTAGCAAGTTGCCATTTCTCTTATTCTGTTGTTCAGGTTCTGGCAGCCTTTTTATAGCATCCCAGGTGTTCATATTATCACTTTGTTTGCATCGATCCAGCTGTTTTCCGGATGACCCAGCCATTTGACAAATAACTTGTTGCCTTTTCTGCGGATAATTTTTTCTATGAGATATGTGTCAGGCTGTTTAGTTTTGCTGAGCTCTTGTTCATAGAACCTGCCTTTGAGAATTTCTCCTCGGTGGTCTTTTATTATATATGTGTTAAGGGTCCCAGGTTTAACTTGAACCACTGTAAATAATTCTGTGCTCCAGTTTCTTGTAAAGCCTCTTTTGAATAAGTGTTTATATTTGCTGATTCTTACTTGATCACCCACCCTGTATTTGGCCTTTCTTGTTGTTGGCTGGTATTTAGGATAATAAACAGTGCTGATCAATTTTTGCTCATCAGATGAAGTTACTTCAGAGGGTTTCATGTTGATTGTGGAATGGACCGAGTTGTTATATTTATGTAGAAGTTCTGGAAGAATATTAATCCATTTATAATTACCTTGCAGGGTAAATTGTTTATACATAAGATTTTTTAAGGTTCTGTTGAATCTCTCTACAATTGAGGCCTTGAGATCACTGTAACTCGAATAATGTTGTATTGCCTGGCCTTTAATAAATTGTTGAAACACAGAATTATAAAATTCTTTGCCATTATCTGTTTGCAAATAGTGCGGGGATCTTCCACTCTGATTGATGATTGTCCTGAGGGCTTCTGTAACACATTTTCCAGTCTTGGATTTGAGTGGCACAGCCCAGGCAAATTTTGAAAATGTGTCTATTACAGTGAGTAGATACTTGTAGCCCTTGTTGATTTTGTCTAAGTTTTTCAACTGTCCACTTGCTAATTCAATCAAGTCGCTCTGCCATAAATCATCTATGCTTTTTGTGATTACTGGGAGCCTCTTAAAATTATGTCTGGCCTGTCTGTGTAATTCATCAACAATAATTTGTCTAGACATAATATGTAAACAAGAATATTGCAACTATAGGGTGTTCAGCAGCTGAGACTGCAGGATTTTCTAAATATAATTTGTCTCCAATATGTATTTTAAATTCCAGAGTGCCATCATCTTCAGTATAGGCTGTTTCTAATGTATTGGGGTCTGTAAAATCCTCCAATTCTACACTGGTGATTTTTACTTTGTTATCAGCATTTGTTATTGATAAGGTAGGGTAGTGGTGTGCCTGTGGCTGATGCCAATATTTGATCTTGATTGGTCTCAGTGTGCCCCCAACAAAAAACTGGTAATAAAATTGTGCAGGGGACAGCATATATATTTTGCCACCTGGTGTAAATGGAGAATCATATTCTCTGTTGGGGATGCTGTACAATTCAAGAATTACTGTATGTTTTGGATTCTCGATTATGCCTGTTATTTCTTTTTCTGCTGTGAGCAATCTGCTTGTTACAGATTCAAGGTGCTCATTGATAGTTCTAACAACATCATCATGGCCTGGCTTGATTTTTATGTCCACAGCAAGTCTCTTGTATTGTTGCACAATTTCTTGAAGCTGGGTGGCAAAAACAGACAGAGCACTTGCTTGATTGGATTCCATGGTCCCTAGCTGTTGCTTGATATTAGCTACAATTTGTTGCAAATTTTCAACAATTGCCAATTTTGAATTTTGAGCAGTAAGATCATGGACCTGTCTTCTGATATCCTCAAACAGGGCATGCAATTCATTAATATGTTGATTGGTTGGTAGAGTGGCCACTGTCTGTGTGAGATGTTTGATCTCTGCCTGGATATTCTTGATATCTTCTGATTTCAATATGCGATTCACTGCTCTCTTAATATTTTTAAGTTCCTGTGATGTAGGAAGATTTGATACTGTATTATGTAAAAATTCAAGTGCCAATTTCACATTGTGTAATTCAGAAGCATCAGCCACATTTTGCATAGCATTTTGGAGCAGGGCTATATCTGCCTGAGTGGGTGTTGATTGTTGTAAAATTTCAAGTTTTGTTTGGATATCATCAATCAAGTGATGAAAATGAGATAGCTCAGATTCAGTGTTGAGGTTTTCAAGCTTTGTGATCTGTTGCTGGACACTAACAAGGGTATCTACAATCCCAGGCAATCGGGATTCTAGTACATTTGCCAAATCACTTTGCACTGCTGCTATTGTACCTTCAAGATGGGTTATGGAACTTTGAATTTTTCCAAAATCTTCATATGTTTCAAGTTGCAGCTTAATATTTGCCACACTCCGAGTTATTGCATTCAAAGCATCAGAAGATGGCAAGTTGTTCATAAAATTTTCAAGTGTCTCAATTTTTTCTTTAACCTCGGCTATGGCTTTGTTCAGACGGTCCAGATTAGGTATTTGGAGTGACTGAATCTGTTCCTTTAGAGTGGAAATCACTAGATCAAAATCTTCTTGTGATTTTATGCTTTTGACAATTGTTTGGAGCTGTGCCTGGACATTATTTATTTGCTCTTCCAATTGTTGTTTCAATTGCTCAGAGTTGGTGGCCTAGGTCTTAAATTTGGCTTGAAGAGCTGCTACAGCCTCTTCTAAACTTTGAAAATTATCCAATGTGGCCAGGTCAGTATATTTCTGAAGCAATAATTTGAGTTCAGAATCAATTTTAAGAAGAGGGTCCATGCATTGTGATTGCAAATTTGTAATTTCTAATTGAAGACTGGCATTGAGTGTGGTTTGTAAAGCTTGTAAATCACTTCTTAATTTCTTGACTCTGACATCAAGCATCAGAATCTCATCACTGTGATCTTCATGCCTTGTATGGCCAAAAATATCATTAGGCATTTTGATTTATTGGTTATTTATTATAGAGTATCTGATTCTTAATTCTATAAAAAAGGGTATAAGCTTATCATAGGATCCAGGGACCTCAATATATAAGCAGTCACCAGCAGAAACAGTATAAACAGTGCCAGAAATCATGTTTGAGTGCTTAATTCTATAAATATTTCTCCCTACTGAAATTTTAACATCACCCTCAGGGGTTGTAATAAATTGCAATTGCCCACCTACAGGTAATTGGTAATGATTCAAATTATTGTTAAATATGTACAATGTTTTGCCTGTTTTATCATCAACATCTGTAAGTATGCTGTTCAGATGAATAATTAACAAGCCACTCAGTTTAGACAGCATATCAGGAGAGGCTTGTGGTGTTGGCAGGTCCATAATAGCCTGTTTTTTGAACCCAAATAAGTTCATGGGCATGTTTATTTATTCCAAATCATGCTCTGTAATTGGGCATTGATTCCCATTTTTCAAATCACAATGACCCCATGGTAAAGTATGTATGCTACATGATAAAATGCATCTCTTATCATCATGTGGGTCCAGAGCCACTTTTCTTACAATATTGCTAGTCAATAAGTGATCCACACTCTGGATTCTGGATTCTGATGTTTTGGTTGTGCTACATGATTTGAGGCAATTTTTATAATCTTCAAATTGGAGCTCTTTTTCCACAGTTACTTTGCCAATGCCCTTGGCCTTTTTGACAACAGCACTACATGTTTTAAAACTGTACATCTTGGCACTTAACCCAGCAAATTCCACAATAACATCACCAAGTGTCTCATCTTTTAACTTGCCAGGCACTTTTTTGTTGTGGGGTTGAATCCTTGTATGTTCACTGGTATCAAAATATTTAAACAATTCAGGCTGGGTCATATCTTGATAAACATCTTCTGTTTTAATATCAAGAATAAAACTATCCGTGTCCATGTACATCAATTTTACACGATCACCATAAAAAGGTTTCAGCACATCATAATACAATTTTAACATATGTAATTTGGCCAATTCCAATATCACAGCCCCTACATAAATAGGTTTATCAAATTTAATCTTTGTTTTTTTCATGTTGAAAAGTGCCATGTGCTCATCATAAATTCTTCTGTAATTGAAATTAGGCTTTGCAACCAATTTTTTGCTCAGGCTGGGGTCAGTAATTATTTTAACATCGGTATGTTTTCTGACATTTTCAATTGTTTTGCCATACACTGAATTCACCATCAATTTAAACAAGCCCTTATCAAATTGGCTCTTTGCAGATGTTCGAAGCCCTGTGTTTGTATCAATATATGGTTTCAACCATTCTGAGTGCCTGAACCTTAAGACTTTTCGAACTTTGGTCACTTGAACACCATGTTTCATCAGGAACTGGAGGTTTTTGTAATATGTGACATAGCCTTGTTTTGGCTCTAGAGTCATCATGAGCTTCTTTTGTTTAGAGCCAGGTGAGCACTTAACCTCGGGAATTGGGGGCAGATCAGAAAATTTGTTGTGCAAATCATCAGGAATTCTCAGATCAACCTCTAAGAAGAAGCCATAGTCACTGTCATCAAAATCCTGAAGATCTTCAATATTGAAATCTTCAACCCATTCAAGCCCTGCATATGGCAGTTTTTGCATCATGGCATGACCATAGAGGCTGTTTGCATCTACATACACTATATAATTTGATGGCAATTCTGGATTATAATCAGGCATATATTTGTTATTTGCTCTGGCATATCTCTGGGAACATTGCACCATGCCTCCTCTTATATTTTCCTCCATGAACAAGTACATATCTTGATCTTGGATCAGTTCCAATTGCTTTTTGGTGTTTAAAAACATTGCATCCCATGCTAGGCCCGGGGCACTGAAAAAATATATTGGGTCCAGTTTATAATTTTGCATCGAAGATTTTCTGAATGCCTGCAATATATCAGCTAAGAGGGTCACATCAAGTTTCAAATATGCCATGTGATAATCACCAAATGTCTGGCATTTTAAATTGTTCCACATCAACTGGGCATGGTGATAATCATCATCAGTGATTCCAGATCCTCTGATTTTGCTGTAAAACTCTTCTTGTGGTGGCAGAGAACACTCATCAAATTTAGAAAAATCTGTAACATAGTCATATGGATATACACCCTTCCGCCTAATTAATTTCAGGTCCTGATTTGGAAACAATGCACATGTGATTTTGAATTGATCATCAGATAATTGAGTGGCCAGTGTAGCCAGGCTAGCAGATAAAATTCTGTAAGAATCAAGAAATCTTATGTGAATAGAAACACCATTAACTTTAATTATTTTGCTAATAGATATATATTTCTCATCATTTTCAGCTAAAATATTTAAATTCTGCTTCTCAAACCCCTCGTACCTGATCAAATGATGAAAATCATAATTGGATGCTCCATGGCAAAATATGGGGACAAATTTTGGTCTCTTGATCTTAATATTACAGCTATTACACAGAGCCTGTTTATATCGACCATCTGTATGAGAATGGTGTTTCACCTTGATATTTGTATCTGAAAATTCAGAATCACATACCGGGCATTTTTCTGCATTGTTGAAATCCTCAATCTGTTTCTCTGTTAAAGGCAACATAGGTTTTGATTTTAATAAGATGTTAGATGCTATGTCACGGCACTCATTTTCTATTCTATGTGCAAATATTTTGATGGCATCTGGTCCCATGTATAAGTGTGGTTCACTAGCTACACCATCCCGTATAACTATATAACAAAAGCTGGAAGGTTCATGTAACTGGTATGGTGTAATTGAGGATTCATCAGGGTCTTGGCTACAGAATGCAAGAGGTTTGAGGTTCGATTCAAAATCACAGACAATATATGCTGGGTGTTCCAACAAGGCTTCAAACTTTTTGAATTTGCAATTTTCACTTGGATTGGGCATCACCATATGAACAGGTTTATGATTGCCACAGTATTTCAGATGCTCAATTAATTTGTTTTTAGCAATTTCTGCATTCACTTCCCGAACCCCATTCACCATTTTTCTACCATCAAATACACATAAACATCTTCTGCACAACTTGAATATTGTATTGGATTTGTCTAGTTGTGTTCTCACTAAAGCTTGAAGATTATGTATCAGAGTGTAATGATATGTGCCATCCCCTTCAATTAAGAGCAGATCAATCGGAACAGCAGAATCATCATCAAATGTACTGATTCTGAGAGGTTCTATCAAGCAATTGCCAGTGGAACAAATAAATACATTAATAGATAATTGTTTGCCATTGATATCCCTGGCCTTTTTTTCAAATTTATCAATATTCTGAACAGACATTGGATATTCCAAACCCTTCATTGCATCGTCAAAAAGATGTTCATGTTGTTTGTAATAAGTTATTCTCTCAGGATGTCTTGAAACTAGAAACAAAGCAGCTAATATACACCACAAAAAGCATTTCTGGTCGGTATTTTCTATATTAACCACGGCTCTTCTGTTTTTAATATTATCAGGTAATGGCAGATATGTAGATCCTTGCAATGGGCTAAATTCAGAAATATTAACATATAACTTGTGTGGAGAGCCGCATAGGCTCCATCCAGACTCTTTTGCCGCAAATTCAGAGTGTTTAATATTCAATTGATCTATCAACCTGCTTATTATTGTGTCTGAATTTGCATTTGAATATACCGGTACAGTTTCTGTTATGTGGGGCTGTGTAAATTTTGTGCCGTTTGGCTTCTTATATTGTGCAAACAATTTGAGGGACAGCTTATAAGAGCCATTTTGTGCATTTAGAATTGCCTGCAGATCAGAATTTATACTGTTCAAAAAATTCTCAATGTCACATCTTGGCTCTGATACAAACCGATAATCCCTAAGTTGGGCATTAAAACTGCTATGGATGGGTGCATGGCGTGGCTGCTTTGCTGCTCTGGCATTAACAAGTGTTTCATGCTTCCTTTTCAGACCAGATGTAGATGGTTGTGGGGGCAATATTGATGACTGTGCAGAGCAAGTATTTTTATGCATATATGTGAAGTATTGCATGCTGTATTTTCTATTGCATTTGGGGCATATTTTTGTGGGAGTTCTGTATTTGTCCGGGTTACAAATCTTTTGGTGCTTGGCCCAATTGGGGCTGGATATATTCTTATTGCATTGATTACAATGTTTTTGATTCGGCATTTTTGTTGTTGTTTATTATATACAATTTCCTGGGATTCAATTCAAAATTCTATGCTGGATAAAATATATCAGTTGGGTTCAGCACTGTGCTTTGTGTGTATGTGTGTATGTGTATGTGTGTATACACTTAATATTTTTGGCTTTGGTATTTATATACAATTTCTTGGGAATCAAACCAAAACTCTATACTGGATAAAAAATATTAATTGGGTTCAGTGCAGACAATAAAACTGCATAGCTCTATACCAATTAGTTCTTGAGATTTGTATTTAGGAACTATTTTGGCAAGAATAGAACTGCCCGGGCGGGGAGTATTGCACACTGCCCACGGCTCCGCGGGGCAAGAATTTGAGAAACTGCCCCGAATATTGATCCTACAACTCCACGGCGCAGAAACTGCCTCGAGTATTGATCCATGCAGAACTAGCCGTGCCACAAACCCTTTTTCCCCCTTTCCCCTCAGCGACCTTCAAAAGCACTGACCTAGCACAAATACCCGCACAAACATGCATGTCCCAGAAGACACTGACCTGACCTGGATGTAACAAATATCAGATTTTGTATAAAAAAATGCAAAATATCCCAGTTTCAATTCGATCCATTTATCTGAATCGAAGAAACCAGCAATTCACATATCCCCATATCATTGTATGCTTGCCCTATTAGCACCTCTTTTGCTGTTGTGCTCAATTAATTTTCACTAATTGGCAATTTTCTTGATGAGGCCTAATAGAACAAGATACGGCGGTACGAGAAATATGTGAATTAAAGATATTTTAGCAATATACGACGTCTTAAGAAAGGCATATTCAGCTCCAAAGTACTTTGTCTAACACTTACTACCAATCCCTATTACTAACAAAGAGAGTTGGAAATGATGTAGTATTGAAACTTGTTCCCAAGTGTTCACCGAGTTCAGACATTTGTTCATAGATGGCCCTGTTGTTGTTGCTTATCAAATAGGGAATATCTCTAAAACAGGCAAATTTTGTTTACTGTTTTCTACAATTGGCAATACTGACATGTATTACACACCAGATGAATTTATTTTTGTTTCTACATTCTGTCACTAATTTTGATCCTAGGATCCCACCTCGGTGCTATCCCATCCTACAGCACCATGCATCGGGAATCCGAGAAACTAACTGAAGGCAATAGAACTGCCCGGGGGAATCAATATATTGATTCTACCTGACCCAGTTCTTAGCTCCATGCTAGGAAATCAATATATTGATTCCCCCGGGCAGTTCTTGTCACAGAGCAATTCTAGAGGGTCTCTGCATATAATATTTTAATATTAGATATACAATTTGAACCTGGTATCCAATTGAACTTAAACCAGAAGTAAATATGTGTGTGTATGTGTGTGTGTATATGTGTGTATGTGTGTGTGTCTTGGCCTAGTTTTAAGTGTGGCCAAAAAATTGACAAGTTTATGGACAACAATCAAGCTAATGCAACTTTTGTAAGTATGAACAAATCAATCTGAGGGGGTTCATACTTTCTGAGAAATTCCCGAGGGCATTTTTTACAAAACTCTTGGATTAGAGGAGGTTCCACACTTGAGCAAAAAGCTCATATGGGCATGTTGAGCTTGTTTTAAGTATAGCCAAATCTGCTTGAGGGGGGTTCATACTTTCGTGGGTTTATCCTATAGCCAATACCACTACTCATTCGCCCCGCGTTCCGCGTTGTTTTGCTCCTGATTGTTGTGCATTATTTTTTAAACGTGTGGTGTGAAGTGACGTGATTATTTTAAGATGGAGAATAGTGAAAGTGTTGTGCAAAAGTATTTAAATAATTTATTTTCTTCGCTTTCGTATTCAGAGAAGAAACAAGTGATTGACAATAGTCGACCATGTTCGAATCTCACGATGTCAACATCTGTTAAAGGAAAACGTTGTGCTGGAAAAGGTTTTGAGAGACATTTTCGAAAAGAACTCTATGAAATTTCAGACTGGGTTTGCGGGTGTGATGTGGTGAATAAATTTTACTGTTGGACATGTTTATTATTCTAGACTAAAAAAGGTGTTGGGAATTATCAAGGGTATGCGGATTTGAATCATCTCAATACTGCAGTGAGAAAACACAGCGAGTCTGAATTGCATCTTTATAATAAAGTTTCTTTAAATTTAGTAGTTTTGTTGGCACCCCTACTAGAATTGACGTTCTTTTGGATACTCAACGAAAAGCTGAAATAGAGCTGCACCTTCATCTTATAATATGGATATTTAAGCAAAAGCACGTGCTTCATTTTTATGATGCTGTTAACCCTTTCTTGTTCCAGAGTAACGTGGTTGGTATAAGGTGAGTAAGGCGCTCACATATGGATTTTATTGCTTTTTGTCATTTTCTCGAATATCCTATTACATTCATTATATCAAAAATAATTTATAAATATGTATTGCCTAATATATATAACTTACAAATTAAAATTTATCTCATTTACTGTATAACAACAAAATGATGTTCTTGTGTTACAATATTACTCAGTCATTACCCATTATGAGAGACACAATGAAAAAGTAAAAGAGAACAGGGAAATATTAAAGAGGTTGATTAACGCCGTCTGTTATTTAGCAAAGCAAGAACTGCCATTCCGAGGCCATGAGGAAAATGCAGCATCTCTAAATGAGGGCAATTACATGGAATTCCTTATTGCAAGTGCCGAGTTTGATCCCTCATTAAAATAACATTTATTGAATTCTACAGTTTTTCGCGGTACTTCGGCAGGCATTCAAAATGATTTAATAAATTCAGTTTCGGATGTTCTGAGAGATGAAATCTACAATGAAATTCAAAACACAGACTTTGTGGCTATCATGGTCGATGAAACATCAGACATTAGCAAAAAATCTCAGGTGTCAACAGTGTTACTTTTTTTCTCGGCCTCACAGAAAAAAAGTCATTGAAAGATTTCTTGCATTTCATGACATGAGCGCCGATAAAACTGCAGGAGCTCTTTTTAGTCACGTGACTGAAATAATGGATAAATATAAGTGTGGGGATAAATTAATTGCCCAGACATACGATGGGTATTCTGTAATGAGTGGTAATTTGAATGGCCTTTAAAGTAAAGTTTTGGAAAATTATCCGAAATCTTTTTATACGCATTGTTATGTTCATGTAATGAACTTGGTGCTGCAACAATCGTTAGAATGTAACAAAGAGCTTAAGGTGTTCTTTTGTGGTCTTAAATCACTTAAATCTCATTCTCCAAAGAGGTTACACGAACTTTCTGCCTTTCATGTCCAGAAAGCTCCCGTCATTAGCTCCTACTAGATGAAATTTTACCTCTAGGCTAGTGTGGACAGTCAATGACAACAGAGAAGCACTGCTTATGTTTTTTGAACATGTTAGTGAAAGTGGAGACTTCGATCATTTGACTGCAATGACTCCAGAGGATTTTCTAGCTTCTTGAAGGACTTCGAAAATATATTTTAAAAAAAGGCTTTATCCAACTTGCTTGCCTTTTCAGACGTATTATTCAGTATATTGCAGTCTAAAAATGTTGATATTTTGTATTGCAGTAATAAAATAACTGAATTTCGACAACAGCTGAAAAAGGAAAGTGAGAATTTCGAAACACTATGGAATTCTATAACTGGTGCAGTAGAAGAGGAAGAGATTGTTGAAATGAAAAGGAGGCGACTGAAGAACGAATCACAGAAAGACCACTGCCGGAGGCTTTACTTTGAAATCATTGATAATATCAGCAACCAGATAACAATTAGATTCGCATCATTTGAAAAAATGTAATATTTTGATTTACTAAATCCCACAAAACTTGAATAAAACTTGAATAAAAGAGAAACCTTTCCTCACCATCTCGTACACAAATTGTAGGAATTTTATGGCAGTGTGTTAAATTTAACCAAACTGCAGAAGAATGAACTTTATGTTTGGTATGCTTCCACTGAAGGATCAGAGAAAACACCAATTGAGATTGTAAATTATCACGAATCTAGTGGGTGAGTTTACATAAATATATAAATTAGCAGTGTTGATCGCAACAATTCCTTCCATGACGTCATCTGTCGAGAGATCGTTCTCATTACTGAAGAGCATCCACACATTCTGCCGATCTACTCAACCTCAGAACCGGATGACGAATTGAAGTCTTATCTCCATCCAGAAAAAATTACAAGCTGCGAGAAGGGGATAAATCCAAATTTTATGAGGCGGTGATCAGCGCATTTCTCTCTAAAGAAAGAAGAATAGACTGGAATTCAAGTAACTAAGTAATGAGCAGTTCATTTTTCAATTTTTACTTTTTGGAAGGATAAATGAAGGGTAAGGGGAAGAACCGGGAATGTGCATTTTAGCGATTTTTCAATGAACGGGTCATTCTTATGTCCACGGTGTTTTCTTATGGGTGATAGGTAGGAGTTCCACCAACCCCTCTGGTTGCAAACTCGTGCTTTAAAAATTAATTGTATGGCGAAGTATTGAACATATTAATTTTCTCCTTACCCTTCAAATATATTAATACTTTAAATGAAGTATTTACTTCATTTAAAATAATTTATGTAATTTAATGTTTTTCTAAATATTTATAAATTTACACCAAAAAGGTACGGAGTTTGTAATATTGGTTCACAGAAATGAGAGGGGGAGGGGTTAACATTCCTTCTTTGCCAACGCCTGAAGTTCAGGGTCAGGAGACGCCACTGCTAGAGAGTTAGTTAGTTAGTTAACAACACATTATCGTTGTAAGGCTTGTCGTAACTTGTATTGTCAACAGTGGCGCAGGAACGGGGGGGGGGGGGGGTACAGGGGTACATTGTACCTCCCTAAATTTTTGAAGGGGGTACTGTACCCCCTAAATCCGTAAATCGAGTTGTACCCCCTGTACCCCCCTTGCTAATTTGACAGCAGACGCAAGGTACTACTGTTAAAAGAATCTATTTTAAGTTCGCCCAATAAAAAAAGTGTATATTGTTTATAACTTATAGGCCTAAACATAATCTTCCTTACCACAGAAATTCAAACCATTGTATTGTAAACTTATTCTACTACATTGTGGTTGCTACTAGTTAGTTCATTGACCTATTCTTGGAAACCTCTTAAAGGAGATGAAAATTGTTTAAAATGTGTGTGGAACGATGGAATCAGGTTTGCTCTCAGACAATCAAGCTGCAGACGAATGATCCTTTGCGTAAGGGGGGGGGGGGAGTACACTTTTCTAAAGAAGTGGTCACGTCGATTCGAAGATAAGATACAAATCTTCATCAGAAGAGTATATGACTGATCCCATTTTCTTTTGAATATCTAAAATGGAATTTTCCAAAACGAAATACTTACACGAACGAGACGAGACACTACAGACCAACTTGGGTGTACAATGTACTGCTGTACCTCACCCATATTTTTCATAACTTTATAAGGGGGTGTACGGAAAACTATACCTAAACCTATATATTGAGAGATTTTGAAAATAGAGTCCCGATTAGCCTATCTGAGCATGAAGTGAATCTAGAGTGGAAACCGAAACAAAAATAAACACAAACATGAACGAGAAGGACCTCGCCATACAGGAGACGAGATGAGGCTGTGACAATTCTCGACTCATCGCATCGCGATATCATTCCTAGGTGAAATGAATTTTTTCTTAGACATTTAAACAGGGTTCAATTTGCGATATTATCAGAGAATAATTATCAGGGAATTATTATTACCTATGTATGAGGTATACTTATAATAATAACATTAATTACTTAAAATCAAATTTTGATATCGAATGCAACACAAACACAACGCCATTTTAAGTTAAACCCTAAAGTTAAGCTGTAAGAAAATTACATTAGTCAGATGAATGCACGAGATAAATGAAACTCATTGCTATTGGTAAATTTTGGATTGGATTCGCAATGTCTTTGAGTGAGATGGGAATGTTTGATTGATTTATTTGGTTTATTTTACTTCTCATTTCTGCCACTTTTGGCTAATCGCGAAGTTGAGGATGAGTGATGATATGATGAAATTGACGAATACTCACAAATAACACCCATGCCCAGGCCGGGAATCGAACCTGGGATCTCTGGCGTCTTGGCACGCTAAGCTAACCCCTCCGCCAAGGAGGCCGGCGAGGTGGGAATGTGTTTTGGATTTTCTTTGTAGATGCAAAAATCTTTAACTGTGACGCGCACATGCTTTTGCTTATATTGAAGTTTACCTTTTCACATAAACGAGAAATTGACATGTCACTCTAAAATACACGCATGTATCTGCATTTAATACCACTACATACAAAAAGAAACCTTGGCCTGTTCTTCATATGGTCCACCAAAGATTGAAAAGAAAACAAAACTTTTGAGCATATGGCTTTCCTTGCTTCCTCCGAGATCTGAAGAATTTCGATTTTAGTATATGTAATTATAGTACTTTCAGTGCTTGAAGAGTGTCATTAGGTACAGCTAATTATATAACAAATAAATGCTTTGTCAAATGTTTCACAAATATTTCAAAGTTCGACTTCTTACGAGTTGATCGGGAACCATCTCAAGTCAGTCTTTTTTCTTTTTTTAATACAACGTCCTACAGATTACAGATGTCTGAGTAAATACCAAATACATGGCTTCTGAAAGACATTGGATGTGGTACACATCTGCCATAAATTGTTTAAAGATATTTTTATGCGTAGCTATGGGAATTTAAAATTAGAATGAACTGAAGTGGAACTCTATAAGTATGATATATTCATAATGTGAGTTTCTATATCCTGATGATTATTCCTGGTTGGGGTGACTCAAGATCCTCCTCACCCCCTTTAATCTCAACCTGCATTAAAATGAATAGATGTATCTTTGTTCGCAATTTTCACAAAATTCAACTAAGCCCAGAACGAAGTCCAGAGCTATATGTGTTTCAGAATTGTTATCTGGTTTTAAAATCTGTTTAAAGAAACATAAATTCTAAGAAAAATAAACAAAAAAAAATAGTTATGCAAATTTTGCATTAAATAACAGGACATTCGTGTGTGCTGTTCTAAAATAGATTATTTCCCATGCCTTCACATTATACCTAAGTATCAAGGACGTATTTAGGAGGGGGTCCAGACACTTCCCCGAAAGACTTACCAAGAAGTAAAAGTAAATAATCAAAATATAATTGTTTAGCATTTGTTATATAATGGTTATTTCCGCTGAACTTATTGGAAGTCAAGGAATTTGGCTCATACGGCTTTGAAAGGTTCCAAAGATTTATGCACACAACTAATGATAATATCCATAAGATATTAATTAGAAACTTTACTTTTCGTTAACTGGATCTAACTTTTGTTTATTATTCAATAAATATTCAATTATTTTTCTATTTGACATTAAATTCCTTGACAGGGCAGTTGTTTTTATGCAAATCTTGGCGATCTTAACTACATGCAAGCTAGATGCTGTTATATCTCTATTATTTTACTATCTTTTACCTATTCACGTAATAACAACAATACAATATTAATTAACTTACATATTTAATTAATATATTAATTTAATTAAATATTATAATAATAATTATTATTTATTATTATTATTATTATTGCAACACTTGGTTGGACCCCTCGAAATGTATTTCTAGGTGCAGTAGTATGTGTGTTTATAGTATATATGGGAGGCTGAATTTTGTACCCCCCCAAATGAAAAACGTTCCTGCGCCACTGATTGTCAATAAAATTAACATAATTATGTATGCAAAGACGTGTGAATAACTGGAAGGGGCGATAACACTTCCTCTGGACGTCAGGCAGAGGTGGACGGACACCCATAAATCCTGACCACCAGCCACCACTGAGCTGTTGTTTTACATGGATTGCTGAATGAGGTAAATAGATTAGTGATAGAAAAGAGATGAAAGCCTGAAAGAGACTGTTAAGATTGTAACGACGTTGACCGTCACAAGGATTATAAAAGAACTCACCTCAGGTCGATAGCTTTGTCGGCTAACAAAACATTTCGATCACCCATTATTCTTTGGGACAAAATAAATGCAATTAGGTCGAAAACATTAATGGCTTCATTGATGTAATGTAATGCTTGGTGATGAAATAAGTGAGCTGCAAATGGTTTTCGTGTGCACGAACACCGCCCTCTCTTCTCCACTTCATCAAGAAAATTCCGCACAGACAGTAGCTCATAGTAAGTATGAAAATCTCTGCTGTATTTTAAAAATTCAGCTACTTGTATTTTTGATCACTGCAAGGGGAAATTACTATAAAAAAAGTGAATCGGCAAGTAACAGCAACTCAATTTACATTTCTTGGAAATTCACTTTTAAAAAAATAACTGATCTGCAGTCACTTTGATCAAAAGTAACTCAGTTCCAGTTCCATTACTTTAGAAAGTAACTGTAAGTTACTTTAAACTAGATAAGCCGAGATTTGTGGAACATATTGCATGAACTGCACACGGGCGGTTCTTTTGTTTTTACTGATGACCATCTAAAATTAACCGCCGCAACCGAATTGCGCACACTTTAGATCCAGAATTGCGCACAAATCTTACTGAACTGTTTTGCGCACAGATTTTGATTGGACGTTGCCACTTTGATAGCTTTAAAGTCTGTGCGCAAAACTGTTGTTTTTTTTCCTTTGACAAGAAGAGAGACAGAAATTAGAAATAAAATAGTAAATCTCTTAAGAATTAAATAAAAAAGTATAATTTGACCAGTAAATGTAGCAAGTCAAGATACAATTTTCATACCAATTTTCATACGAGGGTCACTATTTATATTTTGAGCCTTGGCAACACTGATTGAAGTTAGGCGCGATTTGACGTTTGCACGGAATCGTCTGGCATTATTGACCATAACGTACTTCAAATGTTTTGTCAATAGCTTGATTTGTGTTGTTTATGTTGCCTTGAAGATTGCGCGACAACAATAAAATGGAATTAACTCGTGAACATTTTCGTGCGATGATTTTTTACGATTTTCGACGTGGATTATCAAGACAAGAGTGCATCGATCAACTTACTTCCACATTTGGCGATGAAGCCCCATCCTTTGCCACTGTGAAACGCTGGTATAACGAATTTAATCGTGGCCGCCATTCGCTCACCGACGAGATTCGCGAAGGTCGTCCAAAATCAGTTGTTGTTCAAGAAAACATTGATGCTGTGCAAAACCTAATACTGCAAGATCGTCATGTGACATACTGTGAGATTGAGGCAACCATAGGCATTAGTTCCACCAGGATATATAAAATATTACATGATCATTTAGCTGCTTGTATTTTTGATCACTGCAAGGTGATGTTTTGATGTTGATGTTTTGAAGATACAATTTTCATACCAATTTACTCAAACTCAAAAGTTAGGTTAGGTTAGGTTAAAGACTGCACAACAAACACATCGAAGCTCGTGACCTTCGGTATAAATACGGAGATACACCGACCATGACATTCTAGTCCACCAATCAGGTTCATCCTCTATGCCTATCTAATGCTACCCTTCCAGCAAAAACAAGTGTAAGTCCACACACACACAAACAAACACAACAGAAATGAGAACGGGTTGAGAACATTTTACACTTGACAACATCGCCTCATTTTTTGTGCGCAATCCTGTACATTGTGACAGCTTGTCAACGGCTTATCAGATACCACTGATAAAACCGGAAAAGTGTGCGCAATCCGGCTGTAGCCAAAATTAACAACAATTTTAATTAATATGATAAACCTAATACGTTTAGATATAGAAAATTTTCCTGGAAAACGTTACGTTACACGAAACATTTGCTTAAAAATTTTGATCTCGATTTTTAAGTTTTAATGCTGCTACAAACAACTCCGTGGTGCAAGAGATGTCTTAGGGGCACAGCCTGCAAATCAGCTTTTCTTTGGGTGACCCGTGGTGAGCGCATCGAATCCCATCGCCGCTATTTTCTGGCTTTCGAGACTGGAGCCTGCTACTGCTTGTATGTGCCTCCACCGGGTATCGAACCCGGCGCTCCATTAAGAGTTGAGGGGAATGGCACACTCCACCGCACAGGGCCTCGCGCTTCCAAATCAGTTATTTGCTCATATTTTGTGCAAATGCAATTGCAGTCGAATAGAAGTAAGAAAAACATAATTGTTGTGAAAAGCAAATTGCTTCATAACAAAGTTGTATTTCTGGTAACGGACAACTATGTCCCCTTTTGTCAACCCACCAGTGAAAATTCGCCGACAAGGATCAACGACCTATTTGTTACTCCAACTTTCCCTGATTTCTTGCCTAATGTTCGACCGAGGACAGGCATCATGAAATGGTTATTTGTCTGGAAACTGAGGCTCAACAAATTTGAGGGTGTGCCGCTCCGCGACAAGACGAAAACAAGAGTTGGCATCAAAGCCTTGAAGGTCCACTGGGCTCTTTACTGCAACCTCTGGTGTTTACAACCACAGCGGCAAGATGAATCCGCCTACCGAGTGTCTAATAAATACAGTACTCCATTAGTGCAGAGCACGTAACGCTCTTGTTTTCGATAATAATGGGTAGGAGTACGGATTTGTAGTCAGCAAAAATATCTGAATCAAATAGGCACCCAAAGGATAAACACATCATTTCTCTGTTTTCTGGCCTGATCGTGGCGACGATGATGAATGGTGATTATATGAAAATAGGAGAATATTATTTTATATTAAAGAAATAAATTTTAGCGTACCTATTACTGTGAAGAGGGCTCCCGCGAAGTCTACTGGTTAGCGCTCTAGATTTTGGTGCAAGTGATCCCGGGTTCAGTTCCCAGTACGAACTCTCAAAATTTCGGTGTTAACCCAGCATCGTGAAAACAATTAATAGGCCAGTCAACAAGGAATGCTTTTGGGGTCCAATAAGGAAAAAAAGTAGGGAAAGCTGGAACAAATGTTATCATCTTCATAAAAGGGTTCTTAACAACATACTAATTTGGCACCCCTCTACCACCCCGGATTTGGCCGCCATCTTGCAAATTGCCGCCCAAAATCAGTTTTTTGCAAATATCTAGCTTGGAAAGTATTGTACAGTAAAAGAAACTATGACAAAAATTAATCTAGATAAAATATTCTGTGCATTTTTCTTCTAGTAAGCACCATTATGCGCTAGAGAATCGAGTATTTTCACCTTTTCCCGCTCCATTGTGAAAGAGCGAAACTCAAAAAAATGGTTTTGCATAGCAGCTTGAAGCCTTATTTCTTATTAAAATGCCTATTATAAATGTTCTAAGGACTCTTCTTGAAAATGTATTCTCAAGTGGTAATTTATGTATATTAATTAAAACATAATTTTGTAATATTTAACATAAAACAAATGAACATAATGTCCGTATTTCTGCTACTGTTAGTCATCAGAATTGACGTGGCCGTGCAGCTTGCCGTGTCGCGTCAGTTCGAAAAGTTGCATTTATTTCTTAAGATTTGTTTCCAAGAGACATGTGCTGCATCCATCTGAAAGCTCCGTTCGTCTTCTATAGTCTGTCCCGGGAATCTTTGGAGCGAGCGAACGAATACAAGGGTCTGCACAAGTAGTAACTCGAGAAGACAGTAACTCGACCAATGAATACGTGAGAGCGAACATATGTGCATGGTGTAGGGAAAACGACTGCAGCTACGAGGGTTGCTATTTATGTATCCGGAATAACAAACAAAGAAAATATGTATCATTCAAAATGGTTTTATTGTTTTTCAAAATATTCTCCATGATGATCGATGCACTTTTGCATACGTTTGAACCAATTCTCGTACCACTCGAAAACATGCATTTTGAACGCATCAATCGCTTCTTCTGGTTTCGAAAATCGTTGACCACGTAGCTTATTCTTCACGTACGGGAACAAAAAGAAATCATTGGGTGCTAAATCAGGGCTATACGGCGGATGACCCATCAATTCAATGTTTTCACCGGTCAAATACTGAGTTGTTTGGACCGGTGTGTGACAACTCGCATTGTCATGGTGAAGAATGATCCTGCGTCGCTGGTTGTTTTTCTTGATTTTCCCAAAGACTTCTGGCAAACAAATGGTTGTGGACCATTCAGAATTGATGGTTCTACGATTCTCTAGTGGCACTGTAGCCACATGTCCATTTCCCCCCCAAAAACAGGCGACCATTTGCTTCGAAGTGCTTCTTGCACGAACAACTTTTGTTGGGTTTGGCTCATCGTGGAACACCCACACCGTTGACTGCTGTTTGCTTTCGGGCTCATATGCATAGATCCAAGATTCGTCACCTGTGTAGATATTATACACAGCTCTTGCACCACCAAAATTATTTTTTGTGTTTTTTGTTTGCACCAATCCACACGAGCTTTTTTTTTGACCCATTGTCAAATTATGCGGGATCCAACGCGAACAAATCTTTTTCACGGCTAAATGTTCATGTAATATCTTATGTATGCTAGTCATACTAATGCCCAGGGATGCCTCAATCTCACGATGTCACATGACGATCTAGCATTATCAGTTCTCACACAGCATCAATGTTTTCTGGCACAACAACCGATTTTGGACGGCCTTCGTTAGATTCGTCCGTGAGCGAACGACGGCCACGATTGAATTCACTAAACCAGTGATATACAGTGCTTTTAGATGGTGTTTCATCGCCAAAAGTCGAAGTGAGTTGATCGATGCACTGTTGTTGAGATAATCCACGTCGAAAGTCGTAGAAAATCATTGCTCGAAAATGTTCTCGAGTTAATTCCTTGTTGGCCTCCGATGAAATTTTCAAGTCCCTGTAACAAACAAAAAAAAAGCATCCGTAAGCACAACGTTCTGGGTAGCCTACATATAGCATTGACTCTGGTCACTCCTATGCTCCAAGTGATCCACATCCCGAAACTTTTCGGCATAAACGATTGACTTCACATGACCCCACAGGTAAAAATAGAGGGGTCAAATCTGGTGATCGGGGAGGCCATTCCACTGGCCCACGTCGACAATCCATCTACCAGGGAACTGGAGGTACAGATAGTGACGAACCTGTCGCCCATAATGAGGTGGTGCCCCACAGGCATGTATCCAGGAATTCCTTTCGGGGGGGGGGGCTGAACACCATATTTTTAAGGGGTATAGATAGAACCTCACAATTGTATGTTTAAGGTCAGTGGTGGCGATTGGTTCCAAAATTGGGGGGGATTGCAAGAAAAGTTTACTCACTTGGTAGACAAGGCTTAGCATTAAGAGGCCATAGTGTGGAGGCAAAAAGATGGGGAGCAGCTGTCCCCTAAATCATCGCCACTGTTTAAGGCTGCCATTTAAATCAAAACGTGAAGTCGGAACGTTTTTTACCACTCGACTTCTCTGTTTCCATGCATTAACATTATCAGCCGGAACCATTTGAGTATGTGTGTGTTTGTCCATTTCTTCTCATCAGGCATCAAAGCATCTATGATGTCTTTGAGTGTTTTTTCGAAGCTGTTGCACACGCACGGGATGGACAATTCACTCGACAACGCGAGATTTAAACTGTGGGCTGCGAACTGGACGCAGACAGTTATTGAATATTTCTCTCCGATTCGAGACTGAACGCCACTAATGTGTTTTGTCCTCCCGTGTTTGCAGCTCTTATAAAATCCGAAACCCACCAAATTGTTCATATTCAGGACTAAACACTCGCAAGTGTTCAAAATTGTCTGTCACAACTTCCGAAGTCTTGTCATACCTATACTTACGAAACAAAGGCTCGAATACCGCTGGACCCTTCCGTTCCCAACACATCTATTGTTTCGTCTCCCAATATGATCAAATGCTTACTTATTTATCTCCAGTGACGTGTCCAAGGGAGGATTGGTGGGGTCATAACCCCATTTGCCCCAGTATTCAGTATTCCAAAAAAAAAAAGAAGAAGAAGAAGACAGGAAAAGATGGCAAAATGTGGACTGGCCATCAAAAAGAGTATGCATAACCCCTCCCCCCTCCAGAAATCCTGGGCACGCCACTCTTTATCTCGGACCAGGGGCGGCGCCAGAAATTTTCGACCGGGTGGGCAGAAGCTCCTTATTGATATATTAGGGTGGGCAGTATAAATGTAAGACCATGTATGTGTACGTAAGATGTATGTATCCCCCTCTCTCTTTCACTCCCGATTTTCCTCTTACTTCTTTTCCCTTCCCTTTTCTTGTTTTCTTTCTTATTCTTTTCTAATCTATTGTCGCATCTTGTTCCATTTCCTTTCGCTTTGTCTCTGATGGACACAATTATTTCAAGGAAGTGTTTACACATGCGCAGCCATACCCCAGCCATACATTCTAATCACATTCTTTCATGCATGTTAATACAGTGAAATAAATGTGAATTAGGTTTAAGCTTGTGTTGCAAATATAGGGCATGTACTTGATTTGATGTATTCGGCGACAATGATAGATAGTGCGATGGTAGACAATCGTGAAGTTTATCGTAATTTAAATGCATGTGCCTGAGCATAGTATTTTCATCGTATGAGTTTTTGACTGATAGAGTTTTCTTACTCCTTGGGGGTTACTTTTCTTAGCTTACAAGGTTTGTACAACTGACAAATCTATCTGAATGTTTGTAGTAGCAGCGATTGGGTGCCAACATTTGAGGGGCAAGGACAATATACTTTTTCTTGGTAGGAAAGGCTTAGCATAAAGAGACCATAGTGCGGGGGCAAAAAGTGGCAAAATGTGGCGGCGGAACTGCATCCCCCACTTCTCGCTCCTCCTAATCGCCGCCACTGAATGTTTGGATTAAAATGAACGTCTTATTAGGAATGATTTAAAACATAGCCTACACGGAAATCAAATTCTTTGTTCATTGTCCATGAAGTATTTCTAGGCTAATGAAAGGCTATTTTGACAGAATATCACTCACAAACAAGTAAGATCAAAAAATCTGTTCAGAATTGAAGAGATTATTAGCTAAGTTGCTATTCGTTTTCTGAACTCTCATGTTACTAATGCGGGAGAAGCAATACACGTATGGTTACATGAACATATTTTTTGAGGTGACAAAATGATTTAGGACACAAGGAATTCATCGAAGTTGATCACCGTGCCAGTAATAATTCATATATTTTTCATAATGACTTGGGTTGCATGGCCTGACCATTTCGAACACACTAGAATGTCAACCTCTATCCTGTGCAGCACACCCTGGAAACTTTATTCTTTCAGGGCAACGAGTCCCTGGTGCTTGGAACCACTGTCAAAGTAATAATTTATGAGGGTTTGTATTTTGAGTGTCAGCTTGTGTTTGTTTTCGCCCCTTCCTAACTTTAATGTAATCACCATTGAACCTTATCGTCATCATTATCAAAATTAGCAGAAAAATGACTTTAACCTTTAAACAGCCAATGGGTCATATATGACCCATGGTGCCGATTACAACATTCACGTGCTTTTAGGACCTTCATACTTGTATGTGAGGTTGTAAACGCTGACAGATGTTGAGATAAGACTTTGAAATGTCATCTGGAAGAACCCTCCTCCCCCTTTCTCTAATATGCAAATTAGATATTTTTAGCCAAAATGCAAATTGTACATATTTCGTCATAGTTCAGCCTGTATGAGAACTAGAACTTGAAAGAAGTTTCACTTTGTTGGAAAAGGTCTAGTCTTTGAAAACAATGCAAAATTTTGCGCCCTTTTTCCAAAATAACAGGAGAAGAGGGGGCGAACGCGATTTTTTCATTGAAATTTGGGGACTTGGCCCCTCCCAACCCCGTTTTTCTCACTTGGGTTTTCTAAATTGTACACGGTCGCGTGCTCCGATGTTTTTGTTTTCAAACAAAATTTATCCGAAGTAGATTGCTCAAATAGTCTCAGGGATATAACGTTTTTCTGAAATAAGTGCAAAAATTTAAAAATTGCGCGCAAAGACCGCCGCGAGAGAGGGGTTACTTTCGAAAACCGGCTCGGCTGTTTAAAGGTTAAATATAACAAATCAACCACAACTTACTCTTCCAAAAATGGAGTTACATTAGTTCATACCTCTTAGAAAGTTGAGATGGTAGTTTCAATTGCACAGCGTTTCATTAATGGATCAAGTCAAGGCAGCTAATTCCGTGAACAATGATGTTGTTTTCCGAAAGTCTCAAATGTTCGTCTCAGGCAATAACCCTCCTAAATTGGACGCATCTTCTGTGGTGATAAAATGCCACGTTTGGTGCGAGTTTTTTCTGTATATTTTTCCCCAAAGGCATAACGCTGTCGCATTATAATGAAGACGTCCTGTGTTCGACTCCCCCCTCCTCTGGTGGAAGCACAATGCACACTGGTTCCACGTTAAACTGTAGGTTTAGTCCCGATTAGCCTATCTGAGCATAAAAGTGGGCTTAAAAACAAACTAACAAAATCGTCTTCTGGATACTTCGTGACATAACTTTTTTCTTTACTTCAGCTGCATGTATAGATTCTGTTGACATTTTCGGCAGATTCATGTGGCAAAATTTATGTATGGAACGAGGATTTCTAAATAGGATAAGCCACTCATTAGCAATTGAATAATTCTGTAGCTTTTTCCATACATAACTGGTTTATTAAAATTTATTCACTGCAGTATTGTAGTGACTATTGTGATTCCTTCTTATTAGTAAAATGAATATAAAGTTGATATTTCGCATACCATATTGATATTTGAAGATAACAAGTATATAAAAATTGTAATGAAATAAAAAAAAGGGACACTTCTGGAATTTTAATACAGAGCTAATTAAAAGTATATTATAATCTCTAGCATAATTAAACCCGAAGGTTTATGGCTTCAGCAACAGAAGCCTTCCATCTGTCCCTATTCGGGGCAAGATCAATCCAATCATTTCGATCCTTGCCGATTTCTTTTAGGTCCATCTCAACGTTATCCCTCCATCCTCGTCTTGGCTTTCCTACTGGTCTCTTGCCATCAGGTTTCCCAACAAGAATCCTGTAAACTATTTTTTTCCTCTGCCTTTCGTGTCACATGGTCTGCCCATCTAAGTATTCTTGATTAAATTATTCTAATAATAATAATTAAAAATATCAAAATAATGTATTGTGTTGCCGGAGGAAGTAACGCTAAGATGATGTTTAGACCGGAATTTATATACGTAATGTGGAGGCTCGGAGCTGCAGTCCACAAGTTCATTTTGTTTCAATAGCTCTAGTATTTACTTTCACTCTCTAATAACAAAATTGGCTTTTTATGGGTTGATAATATGTGAATATTTCTAGCATAGATAATATTCACAAGTAAAATATATATGTTATGAACACCAGGATACACTTATTTATCGAATTATTCATATATCTCCAAGTATATGTACTTATTGAATTTGATTGGGTGGGCAATCGGGTGGGCACAGGAATTTTTGGGTGGGCGCTTGCCCACCCGTGCCCACCCCTGGCGCCGTCCCTGTCTCGGACACATTTTTTAAAATCAAGTCACCAGAAGTTGTTATCATTTCGTATTGGAAACTGAAGGTGCGTTCTTTCTGCACGTTTGGCAGCGGCGTATACTCTGGGTCACCTAGGTAATCGGAGATGGCCCGACTATAATTTTTTTAAAAAGTTGTTTTTTATTTCTTCCAAATATTCTTCCGAACCAATCTTTGATTCGCATATTTCTTTACTTCCAGCGCGCGAATGTTTTTCAAACGTTTGCCGCTGAATGTCCGAGAGGCTTTCAGCCACTTTCTCCAGCTGGTGGAATCTGGTGACGTCAGGGTGAGATTCCACCGGCTCCCTTTAAATACCTTGACGGGAGGGGAAGGAAACACTGCTTCTCAGGCGCGGTTATTCCGTGGCAAGGGTAAGCTCCTTCTGGCGAGAGTCCATCGGTCGCACTCTCCACCCCAGAGTCTTTGCCGTTCCCTCGGCTGGCACCCTCTTCTGCCATTCTTCCCCGGTGGCCTTTGTATCGTAGGAGCTGTGTTGTTTACGACAGGGAAATTTCTCAGGAAACAGAATTCTGGGTTCGCAAATTACGTACTGAAAAGGAAAGTAGAGAAAATACATCTGAAAGTGCTCGAGAAACAGGGAAATGTGAACAACATTTGCGAACCAATTCTATGTTAATTCTCATTTTACATTTGCTTCTGTCTTCCTGATATCTGCTATTTCAACAGATATTGTCATAGGAAAAAAAAAAGCTTTAATATTGAAGATGGCGGTAATTAAATAAATTAAAATTTTAACTAGAAATTCAAGAAATTACACCGACCTCTGTGGCGGAGTGGTTGCCACAGCTCCCTACGACGTCAGAGCTCCAGGGTTCGAATACCGGGCTGGGCATGGGTGCTCTTTGTAAATGTCCCTTCATCAATGTCATATCATCACTCGTAGTGATTAGCCAAAAGTGGCAGAAAAGCGACGTCAAATAACAATTTAATCAATCGATTAATGAAGTAATTAAACTATTTATATGCTTACTTTTATTCATTTTTGTATTTTAAAATGCGTGATTACTTTCTTTGTAGCCTTCAAAACCAGTGAGAGTATTTCTTTCACAGAAATGAATAATTTTTAAAAGGGAAAGCTATCAGAAATAAATTATATATATACGTACACATATATTAGGTAATTTAAGTTGCTTCTCCTCCCTCTCTAGATTAATAATGATCATAATGATAAAAGATGTTTAAATGTAAAATATATAAACAAAAAACGCAATGATTCCAACTTACAGAACCTCGCGCATCGCAGGGAATATGAAGTCTGTGTCAAGCAGTAAGGAACCACAATAGAAGATTGGCGCAGGGAATTGAATGCGTGTTGTAGCGATTCGAGAATTTAATATTTGTTTAGCTGTTAGTGGTTTAGTATTCGTGCTAGTGCTGTGTTTAAAGTTAAAGGCAGTGGATATAATATAATATTTTCGTGTGAAAATAGTTGGAACGGGATCTTTTCCGGAGAAATTGCAAATAGTTAATGTAGGTAGGCCAGTAGCATCTCTTGTACCACAGGTCTTGAACTCAAACTTCCGTGTATAAAAACAAAGATCACTAATGCACGAGTAACTGGGTACTGGGGTAACTTGAATTTTACACTTCAATTAATATTGAGGGTTTTTATTTCACTACCGAATTTCTTTAATATTCTTTGTTACAGGTTTTTTCTTATAGATTTATTATATTCTCTTGTTTTATTGTTTGAAATTCTAAACGTAGATTAACTGCAAGTGCAATCACAACAATTATTCGACAGTGGTCGCAACAATAAGGTAACATTTTTCACACATATATTCATAAATCCTGTATGGATGTTGAGGTAAATTTGCAGGGAGACTTCAGGAGTGGGTGGATGAATCAAGTGTCTGGGATTACCCACTAGTTAAAACCAGCATACGCCACTGACGTTTGGATATGATCCTTTAGGGTGATGTCGCCTACCTTCACACCTAACCTAAACAAAGTTATAATTTCCCATCATTGTGACTTGGATTTTCAATACTTAGGAAGATTTCAGATCGAAGGGACACGCGATACATGTCGTTTGGAATGAGCCAATCAACTGCAACGTTTCACACCGTAGCGACACAAAAGGCCGCACAAACCTACTTTCTACTTGTGAAATCCTCAGGGGGACACGGTGTGAAATCTCCCTTAGTAGGCCAATGTCACCGTCACCTCGAAGTGGCGGCTAATGTTGACCACAGAAGAAAAATGTCTCCTCAACCTGTGGGAATGCTCCTCAGTTTTCTTCTTTCTCCTTTATTTTCTGTGCTTGTTCGTTATGCATGCAACATCTTACGATTTGACATACACAGGACAATCAGACAAAGTCAAGGGTGGCCAGGTGGCTCAGTTGGTAGTGCAATTGCACGGTATGCCAGAGCCCTGATTTGGGTCCTAGAAGAGCTTGCAATTTCCGCCAAAATGTATACATATGCAACATCATCTTGCTTTTTCTTCTCGACATTCATAAAATTTTCGGCTGTCTCTTTATGGTAGTAAAGTGTTTGAGTGTGTGTCGAACTCAGTAGGCTTAATCAAAAGTATTATTTTATGTCATGAAATTCTCGAACTGCGTACACGAAATTTGGTCCGGGCACAACTAAATCATCAGTAAAAACTTTGATTTTCAGTTGATCTGTGCAGCTTATTTCTTTTGTAATAAACCTCTCCAATATTCGGTACTGCTGAAATATTCACTTTAAAGAGATAACCTTCGATTTCTTCGGCACTCGACTCGAACGAGCGCTACACTGAGGCTATGGAAGTTCTGCTTTTTTCAATGTTTTCAGCTTTGAACCTGAACTGGAACTAGTAGTAGACTTCGTTACTTTATGGTATTTAGTCCTTTTCATTTTCGAATCACTAGATCTTATAAAGCTACCAATGGACATTGACTGATCACTAATCGACTGTATGAACTGTCACACTTACCCCTGAAGTCTCATTAACCATTCTTTGTACAGATCAACCGGGAAATTGAAGCAGCGTCTTTATATCCTCATTATATTCTAGAACATTCCGCAGATAAAAAGATTCGTTAGTACTGCCAGTAGTTCGACTCCTTCTCTTATTCAAGAACGTTCCCTCTCGCGCTTTTCAGAGATAAAAATTACAACGAATCGTCATACTTGTGGCGTCACCATTGTTGTGCAGTTTTCTAATGCTGACAAGTCTTTACGTAGTGATCAAGTTCACTGCGACAACACCGAAAGCGCAAGAAAAGTATACGTGCAATATTATCAACAACAGGGTTATAGAATATTCTCCGTCTTGGCTTGATAATTATTTTTCTCCTTAAATGATTGTCACATTATTGAAGAAGAAAAAAACCTAATTTTATGTAGTGTAAACTGAAAAAATTCCTGGGAGAGGGGGCTTGATTCCCAACTTGGATACGCGCTATTAACAATAACATGGTTATAGAACATTCTCCGTCTTGACTCGATACTTATTTCTCTCCTTAAATTATTGTCATTATTCAAGAAGCCAAAAATCTAATTATATCTAGTGTAAACTGGAGAATTTCCTGGGAGGAGGGGTCGAGCCCTCTGTACATGCTATTATCAATAACAGGGTTACAGAACATTCTCTGTCTTGCCTCGACTCTCATTAAATTATCGTCACATTATTTTCTTTCACACCACAAGAAACCAGAAACCTCATATTATCTAGTGTAAACAGAAAACTTGGGGGGTTGGAGGCTTGAGCCTCCTAAGCCCCCTTGGATACGTGCCTGGTGCCCCATCCTGCTGAAAATATGATGGGAAGCTGCCACCCTCCGTCAAAACTGACGGAAATATGTGTTCTTCTAACAACTGCAACTAGCTCCCTGCATTTAAATTGTCATGAATGAAGAACGGGTCAACGATACATGTCCCCCAGATCCCGGCCCGCACCATAATATTCCCAGCACCAACCATATTGCTCGAATCTCTTCACAACGGGTTCTCGGAGGACCAATACCGCATGTTCTGTTTATTCACTTCCCCATTCACATAAAAATTTGCTTCATCAGAATGCAGAATATGCAGTGCAAAGTGTGGGTCCTGGCAAATTTGTTCCACAGCCCATTCACAAAACTGCATTCTCCTATCTGGGTCGTCCTCAGAGAGATGGTGCTGCAGCTGCAGCTTGTACGAGTGCCACTTAAACATCTTAACACCCTGCAAATGGAACTCTGGCTGACACCACATTGCACAGACATTTGACGTGTGCTGCGCTGTGGAGACTTGGCAAACAATGCTAGCACTGCCGTAGCTGTTCCTTTGTCAGTGGCAGTTTTGCGCCTACCAGATTGTGGCCTGTTCTGGACTGTATTGCTGTCTTCGAACCTGGTCAGCTATTGGGACACTGTAACGTGTGACACTGGGTTCCGTTCGTTGAAATCACGAGTTACAGCACGGGCACTTCTGACCCCCTTCCCCCACAGCTTTATGATCTGGATTCGTTCGGCCTTGGTCAATGGCATGGTTCAGCACCTGCAAATGATACGTAATTATCATTTTCATATGCCCATAACTTCCTTATCATTAAGTTTTCATAAATCTGACTTCACCACTGAATTCCCGGTGAAATTCTAGCCCAAAACCATACTCAACATGCCCCCTTCCCATTTAAAGAAATGAAGTTGGATCCAAGATGGTGGACCTTGTCATGACATGCACCAAAAAGACCAAAAAGTACCATGACCAATTGCTGCAATCTACACTCCCTTTCATTTTATAAGGGGTGGTCAGGGACTTTTGACACACTGTATATCCATTCAGTATTGCTGGTCCGTTTAGGTGAAAATGTGTCTCTTTCTCTCTTGGAATCAATTGAGGGCAGGGTAAAATTAAGATCAGTTGCAGTTCTTCAATGTGCGCGGAAAGCATTAAGGTACCATTGGAGACAAGAGACCATGATGTAAGGATTAGCGGGACGTTCTAAGATGTACTCCAATCGCTATCCCTGTTGCTATCATGTTCTGAGGCAGGGACACAGAGGGCGAAGGGGATGGTGAAGTGGAAGTGGTGGCGGGTGCTGCTGGCAAGTTTCAGTTGCACTCTGACTTTCAGGGTGGTAGATACTGCCCTCACTGGAGGGCTAGTGGACTTGAGAAAGTGTTCTCCCATGTATTTCACAGGTGAATGTTTCTTTGCTGTAGACCGAATAGCGGCCACAGGCTGGCTTGATGTACCGTGAGATATATCAGAAATAGGTGTTGTTAGAGTGGATGCATTGCTGGTCTGGACGTCTTCACTGTGACGTAACAGCATTTGCAGCAGAGTCATTCCATTCCAAATCAACACAGCCCCCAACCTGACCATCTCCAATTTTCATGAAATTTGGGGAGTTGAAACTATGCATGGAACTTAGTAACTATGAAAATTTTTAGTCTCGTGCTTCTTGTAATTGTTAAATTATTCAAGGTCAAAGTTCGCATAAATTGCCCTTTTTCAGCCCGCTTAGCTATATTAAATGTGCTGTAACTCCGCCCCTATTTCACCTAGGAAACTCAAATAAAGCTTATTGTACAGGGAATTGAACAAGCTTTCCAGTGATATATAATAAGCCCACCTTTCGATAAAAATATAATTTTGTCACGTGACCTTGACCTTTGACCTTGAATATCTCAAAACATGTCATCACCAAAAATCGTGAAAAAAATATATTTGGTCCCTCATGCCATACTATAAAACATATCAAAAAATCATTCTGGGACTGCAATGGGATCAGAAGATACAAAATAATATGTGTAACTATGTGACTGATAAAAGCCTCATTACATGAACTATGACGAGTCAAAAGTCCTTTAACACCCCCTACAAAATGCAAAGGAGTTATCCTGGTCATGAAAGAAATAGGTTAGACACAGGGAGATCCCTAGCTGTGTGTATCAAATCAGGCTAGAATTTCACGAGAAATGAAGTGACGAAGGTTTTTCCAACTTATTTTTAGGCAGCAAAACGTTATACACATATCTTACACTTACGATATATGCACATTATAGTGTTGTCTATATTCCTGTGAGCACACTCGTTGACGTCTCTCACACTCACATAGAACATTTCGCAATGTAGCAGGTGCAACAACATCGCAATCAGCAACTATGCCTTCTCTCAGATGGTCAATATATCAGGGACCTTTAGTGCATACACCATTCTCTTCATATGTTTCTGAAGGTAAAAGTCCTCCTAAGATGTTAGATCTGGCGAATGTGCAGGCCTTTTAATAGATCCCCGTCTGGCCATCAATCTACCTAAAAATTTACCATGAAGAAATTTCCAAAATGTTCAATTGTAATATAATTAAGCCTTGTTTCCATATTAAATACAATAAGTTGCTGACCAAGGCAGTTTATTAAGATAAAAACACTTAACACGTAACGTTTCAACCCTGTATCAGGGTCTTCCTCAGACGAAGCAACTTATTGTTTCCAAAATGTTCACATAGTGTGGTCACACACTGTCCTGTTTCAAAACTCTGGAAAAGTGCCATATCCCGTAAGCAAGGATGAAAAACCTGTTCACTTAACATATCCAAGAAGCCCTTACCATTTAAGGTTCCATTGTTGAATATGAACCAACCATTCCCTTTCTCCATACACAATACCACATCATTAACTTACCAGCAACAACCATTCGGCTGGGACCTGTCTACTGTAGATTATCAAATCACAGGTATTGCATATAATTTTTATTAACTTTACCGTGAACATGAAAATTAGCCTCGTTACTGAATAATTTTTCATTCCAAAGAAAGTGTCACGTAATTGTTTGAGATACTTTTCCCAATATTCTCCACTATTCAAGTATTTGGTGAATATTGCTGATTAAAATCATATGCAATGATGGGTATACTTCTTTCTCTCCCGAGATGTCAGCGTGATCTCTACGAGTTCCTAACACGTTAGGATCATTCTAATGCTTTGTTTTTAACACCTCGAAAAGGAGGAAATGGTTACAAGCATGCAGTAATAACTTTTTGCTGGTTAAAGATACTTTGGATAAACCTTCGCCGTTTCATTTCTCGTGAAGTTCTAGCCTGATTTGATATATCACATCACATCAAATCCCTTTCTTTGAAATTTTTGCGTTGAATTCAATATGGTGGTCAACAATGTGCCGGACTGGCGCTTGACAAACACAGCTAGGGATCTCCCTGGGTCTAACCTATTTCTTTCATGACCAGGATAACTCCTTTGCATTTTGTAGGGGGTGTTAAAGGACTTTTGACTCGTCATAGTTCATGTAATGAGGCTTTTATCAGTCACATAGTTACACATATTATTTTGTATCTTCTGATCCCATTGCAGTCCCAGAATGATTTTTTGATATGTTTTATAGTATGGCATGAGGGACCAAATATATTTTTTTCACGATTTTTGGTGATGACATGTTTTGAGATATTCAAGGTCAAAAGTCAAGGTCACGTGACAAAATTATATTTTTATCAAAAGATGGTCTTGTTATATATCACTGGAAAGCTTGTTCAATTCCCTGTACAATAAGCTTTATTTGAGTTTCCTAGGTGAAATAGGGGCGGAGTTACAGCACATTTAATATAGCTAAGCGGGCTGAAAAAGGGCAATTTATGCGAACTTTGACCTTGAATAATTTAACAATTACAAGACGCACGAGACTAAAAAATTTTCATAGTTACTAAGTTCCATGCATAGTTTCAACTCCCCACATTTCATGAAAATCGGAGAGGGTCAGGTCGGAAATTGCACATATCTGTGTTGATTTGGCATAGAATGACTCAGCAGCAGTAAAGAAGGGCACAGGTAGAGGAGTACTGCAGACACACTCACGAAGACGTCATTCCGCTTCGCCGGCAGAGATTTTCTCTGTGACGACCAACTCTCTGATCTTCTCTTCCTCCAGGACAGTGGGACAGTCACGATGCCAGACTGGGTGATTGCCTTTACAGTTAACACATTTGGGCCCAGATGGGAAGGGCTCTGTGTCACAGATGGTAGTGGTGGCCTTGCAGGAAGGCTGGGTATGCCCAAAATGCTGACATTTAAAGCACCGCATTGGGTTGGGTATGTACGGCCGGGCATTAAGGCTGTAATATCCAGATCGTACTTTACTGTGGAGAGTGGTTGAACTGAACGTAAGAATTAGAGAAGTGGAAATTCACCCAAAGATCTTAACTTTAAAAGGTTGTTTGTGACCACGGTGGCTCAGTCAGTAACGTGTCTGATTACCATGCTAAAGGTCCCGGATTCGATCCCCGGCCAGCTCAAATCTGGGAACTTTTCTAACGGAAGTGGCCCCGGCGCCCACCCAGCGTCGAATGGCATGGTAAAGGTGGTCAGGGGCATGATGATGATCACATAACCCCCACTCACGACCGGATCAAGGAAGATTGGGGCGTTACCCCCACACCCCTATACGTCTTCATGGCATAGTGCTAAGCACAAGGGAGCACTTTACCTTTTACCTTCAGTCTGGCAACCTGTGCTGGTTTGCATAAGGAGACTCCCGTTTCGCAGCTGTTTTATTTCTGGTACGTCTGAACCAGTGGCGCAGTCTAGCTGTTCGTTGGTTATTTCAGATTCATAGTTACTTTCGGTCTTCTGAACTATGCTAATTACAAGATAACGAGGCACTGATTTCACGTTTTTTGTCTGTTCCATTAAATTTGTCAGGCTTATAGACCATGCATGTTTTGGGGGTTTCCCCCATTTGAATTGTTTTTTGTGCCCATATACAGTAAAGTTTTCTAAAAAGGGTCCATAAATTGTCGCCTTAACATGCCCTCTATGCCGAGGATCCCCCGGAAATGAAGGCTACGCAAGGACCAAGCCTAAATCCATGGAGCTACGTTCGCGAGTGCAAGTACCCCTGCAGCCAACACTGTCCCATCGGCATGTGTAACTAACACATTGGGATATTTTTTTTTATCGAGGTTGTCTCCTCTGGTAGGACCCTTAGTTACAAGGAGGTCTATGGAGATGGATATGAATGAAATGAAATTAGGGAAAACCTCCCTACTAAGCCCCCTCGCCACGTCAACATGGAGGGAAGAAAATTTGAACAGTGTTTTTTTTTTTAAAAAAAACAAAACATTTACTTAGTTCATTTTTATTGCAAAACGGACCTTACTTAAAAACCCTCATATACATTATATATACAACTTTGGAAATATTTGATTTGATTCGATTCTTGTTATTTAGCATCTCTTTTCTGACCGTTTTGGCAAATCGTGAATATGATGATGATGTGACAAGGTGAAATTAAAGAATGAACACTCACAAAAACACCCATGCCAGGATTCGAACCCTGTACCCCTGACATACTAGCAAGCTGTGCTAACTATTCTGCCTCATACAGAAGTTTGCCACATCAAATACAGATGAAACTTTTGACTATTTAAAGAGACAACAATTGAGCTGGGAATGATGGACCAATATCTGATTCATATTATTTTTGTTGGAAAATATTCATGCAATCTTGAACTCACATGCAACTAAACACTGACCCACCAACACAGACCTCAAATGGTGTCTACAATTTTGTAATACTATTAAAAAAGTAGATCCTTGGTTTTTCCAATTTTTGCAGACCACATCATTCGGGCAATTTATATACACCAGGCAGGGCATGTCCAACTTCAATCAAGTAGTGATCTACTCTTTTGTGTCACAACAGGCAGTGAGCTACTATTAATTGTTAAGCACCTTAGGGAAAATATACAAATGACACAATAAATAATACAATAAAAGTAGTATGTGTTGAAATGAAATGTAAAGTCGGCTAGTCAAATAAACACCCATCATTTTCTAATTCTGGTTTCTCGTCTCCTCTCTCCTTCAAAAAAGACTTAATTTCACTCGGCAAACTACGAAATCTTTGCAAACATTTCTACCTACTCAGCCACCTGACATCAATGTGAAAAATTATATCAGGTTGCCCTTCCTCAAGAGTGAGATAAATAGCCTCATTTGAAGTGATTTACCATGAATAGAATTTGCTATTTTAAAAGCTACGACCATGACTGCTTTTGTGCTAAGACTTTTGCTTGCCAAAACTTGTTTATGGATAATACAGTGATATGCAAGGAAATCAGGGAAGTCTTCATGCTGTCGGCAGAGGGCAATAAACGTGCCCGGTCATTGATTTTGCCCCATCAGTAGTAATGAAAACAAGTTTGTGCAATGTAACATTAAGCTTTGTAACAAAAGAGTGAAATGAATTAAATATGTCCTGACCTGTAGTTCTCCCTTTCAAAGATATCATTCCTAACAGTTCTTCTTTAACTTTAAAATTACCAAAATCATCTTAATAAAAACTAGTAACTGAGCTGTCTCTCTGATGTCCGTAGATTCGTCCAATTGGAGTGAGAAAGCAACACACTTTCAACAATTGTTCAGTTATGTTTTGACTAATTTTCTCGATTCACTGCATGACAGTGCTTCTTGATAATTGAACATCTTTAACAGCAGCTGAGATCTCTTTCTAGTTCTTATTTCCCTCAAAAAGATTATCGGCTATTTCCAGAACACTCTCTTTTACGAATTCTCCTTCGGTAAACGATCTGCAATTTTTAACTATCAGGTGGCTAACTTTGAAGGAACACAGAGTAGCTTTGATAGATTGTGAGGTTGGTTTCATCATAAATTGTTATTGAGCAACTAAATTTGATTGAAGTTCTTTCAGTTTAAGTTTACGAATGTCAGTTTTGGGCAGAAAATCATCATCGTATTTATTGATATGCAGTGCTTTATAATGAGGCTCTAAATTTCCCTTTTTTGGCAATGATATTGAGGTGTTACAATTAAACAACAACATTTGTCTTTTACAATTACAAAAAAGTACTCGCTTTCCCACTAACGTGAAAATGGCAGCTTTTGCTCTTTTTAGAAGAACTCATATTCTATTATTATTCTACCTGTTCAAACAACGATATTACACACGCACATACATATATATGCGTTTGAACCTCGATCATACTGTCACACACTCGCAAAAACGCACTGTTTTCACCTCTTCGACAGGCAGTCACACAGACGCACTCTAAACCCATGAGCACAGCAAGGTGACTAGCAGTCAGCGCGAATCTTCGCCTGCACGGCTGTCATACAAAACATGATGGGGTTCAAAACTGCACCACTTAAAAAATGGAAAGAATAGCAGTGATAAATATTCAGAATCTGAAATTTGCATTAAAAATGGATCAATCCATTATACATTATACGAAGGTCACTATTTATATTTTGAGCCTTGGCAACACTGATTGAAGTTAGGCGCTATTTGACGTTTGCACGGAATCGTCTGGCATTATTGACCATAACGTACTTCAAATGTTTTGTCAATAGCTTCATGTGTGTTGTTTATGTTGCCTTGGAGATTGCGCGACAACAATAAAATGGAATTAACTCGTGAACATTTTCGTGCTATGATTTTTACGATTTTCGACGTGGATTAAGACAAGAGTGCATCGATCAACTTACTTCCACATTTGGCGATGAAGCCCCATCCTTTGCCACTGTGAAACGCTGGTGTAACGAATTGCCGCCATTCGCTCACCGACAAGATTCACGAAGGTCGTCCAAAATCAGTTGTTGTTCAAGAAAACATTGATGCTGTGCAAAACCTAATACTGCAAGATCGTCATGTGACATACTATGAGATTGAGGCAACCAAAGGCATTAGTTCCACCAGCATTACATGATTATTTAGCTGTGAGAAAGGTATGTTCTCGTTGGATCCCACACAATTTGACAAAAACTCAAAAAGACACTCGTGTCAATTGGTGCAAACAAATGCTCAATCAATACAATCGTGGTGCTTCAAAAGACGTATATAAGATTGTAACAGGTGACGAATCATGGATATATGCATATGAGCCGGAACGTAAACAGCAGTCGACTGTATGGGTGTTTCAAGATGAACCCAATCCAACAAAAGTTGTTCGCGCTCGAAGCACATCGAAACAAATGGTCGCCTGTTTTTTCGGGAAAACTGGTCATGTGGCAACTGTGCCATTAGAGGAACATAGAACGGTCAACTCTGAATGGTACACAACAATTTGTTTGCCAGAGGTCTTCGGTCAAATACGGAAAACAAACAAACGTCGTCGGATCATTCTTCATCAAGACAGTGCCAGTTGTCACACATCTCGTCTAACAACCGACTTTATGAACAGTCAAAAAATCGAATTGATAGGTCATCCGCCGTACAGTCCTGATTTGGCACCCAATGACTTCTTCTTGTTCCCAAATGTCAAGAATACATTGCGTGGACAACGATTTTCGTCGGCGGAAGATGCTGTTGATGCATTCAAAAACCATATTATGGAGGTGTCTCAAGAAGATTGGAAAAACTGCTTTGACGAATGGTTCGAACGAATGCAAAAGTGTATTGACCATAAAGGAGAATACTTCGAAAAACAATAAAGCAGTTTTCAATGCCAAATTCCTGTTTTTTCATTGTTAGGCTCAAAATATAAATAGTGACCTTCGTAGAAGTTGAATTTAAATAACGTATATTCGTATAATTACAATAGATAACTGCGATTGACCAAAAAACGTCCAGCGAACGACCGGTCGATCGCGATCGACGTGCCGGATATACACAAACATATGTGAATTTTTTTTAAAAATTCATCATACTTATCTTCTCTTTGCTTGCCCTATTTTTTTTTTTTTTTGTTTGTTTGTTCAAAAATGTACTTTCATTGCACCGCCATATAGAAATGTTGATTTCCCAAGGAAAAAGTCAATTCCATGACTTAACCAGGATTTTGAGACTGTTAAACACACACATATAAACAAATTCCATAGTGTAACAGCTTTCTAAGGGCCAGCATTTGCCAAGCATCTTTTTCGTTGGGTGGTGTATGATCAATGCATCAAGTTCTAATCCCCTAATGTTCTGGCTTTTGAGACCGGAGCTCCACAATGCTGGGTCAGGGTTGAAATTTTCTCGAAACTCACCAGGGATCGAACCTGAAACCATTTGTTCAAAAGGTTTAAGTGGGATATGAACAACTGAAAACCTAGGAATACTAGTATTAACTAAGTAGTACTGCATCCTTGTAGAGATCTGTATTCAATGTACGAAGATATCTGCACTCATAATAATTTCCCCTTGTTCAAAATACCATATGTTGAAGAATTAAATTTTACCAGTATATTTATTGGCCTATAGCTATCCTTGCTGACAGATATATATGATCAACTGAAATTTTTCTTTACAGGGTTAAACATCGAACCGACATGACGAGATGGATACCATTATTCACTACTTGGTACATTTATAACATGTGCGTTGGCAACGAATTACATCAAATTTACACATCCAATGTGGAATCCATTCAGTATAGGAGTCTTAAAAATATGGTGGCTGCCATAAGTGGGAAATATTTAGTTCAACATAACTGTGTAGTCATTATAACAGACATTGAACGCATGTATGAAGATAATTTTCCACAGATGATGCAAGAACAAGTTGCCACTGTTTTATTCACACTAAACTATGGGAAACTAAAATATATACATCAAATACCTAAACCTTGCAGTGCTCAAGTTCTTATAATCAAAAATATTATGTTACTGAAAGCATATTTGTCCTTCCTGCAGGCAAATGAGTATCCTATGCTCTCGCAGAAATATTTATTAGTAACCACAACAAAGATGAAAAGTAGTGAAGAAACTCTGAAAACAATTGCTCACGTCCCATACCTAGTAGAAGCAGTACCAAAGAAAGAAGATAGTGAAGATCCCAATGATGATTTTCAATTGTTAACCTACCCTTGCCCTTACAATTTAAAAGAAAACAAGACAAATATGGGTTTATGGGATGGAGTGAAGCTTTCGCAGCATGCAGATCTTTATCAGAGTAAATGTGGTAATCTAATGAATTCTGTTCTCACAGTCATCACCTTCAACTACCAGCCTTACGTTATACTCAACGGCTTGCCTTCGATCAGCTCTTCAGAAGGAATAGACATGCGTATTCTAAGGCAACTAGCCAATTGCCTAAACTTCACCACCTCATTTACACTAATCGACAAGAAGTACAAATGGGGTAAGTTGTTACCGAATGGAAGTTGGACAGGGATGAAGGGAGAGGTTTTTCATGACAGAGCTGACGTTGCTCTGGGCGGAATTTTATTTTTGCACCATCCTCAAAAGCCATGGGAGTTCCTGCAGCCATATTTCTTCGATTGCACGACAGCCATTGTTACTAAACCCAAACCCCTTCCATATTGGATGGTAATTATACTACCCTTCACCGTCACAGTTTGGCTCTGTTGCCTAGGTATAATTGTATTGGGCACGCTGATACAATATTACATAGACATCTTGTCAGCGAAGTTAAAACTTAAAGAAAAAAGCTTCTTTGCATCATTAAGGACAAGTTATTTTAGCACAGCCAGTATATTTACACAAGTATCACTTCCGATACTGCCACAGGATAATGGAATGAGGATCATTATTGCTAGCTGGTGGATGACCAGTATCCTAGTAGTCACTTTGTACTCTGCTAAGATGCATTCTATACTCTATTTTCCTCCAGAATCAAGCGCAATAAAATCACTGACGGACCTAGAAAAGAGCACTCTGAAAGTAGGAACCGAAGAGAAAAGTATAGTTGCCAGCATTTTCTCTTCGTTTGTCAAGAAAGATATGACGTATCTTCCCTTTAAAAAAATCATGAGGGCAGTGGCAAATGGCGAGCTTGCTTACTTCGGTAAAAGACGGGTACTCGAGTACATGACTGCAACAAAATACTTGAACAGTTACAAGAAGCCAACACTAATGACATTAGAAGACTGCATGATCTCTAACCCCATAGGCTTCACGGTGAGGGTGAACTCTGCACTTAAACCGGTGATGGATGATGTCATTTTTAGGTTAACTGAATCCGGCATAATTAATTTCTGGTACACAGACATTCTGGAGAATGCCGATGTCAGTGAAATGGAGAAGAATGATGAGAATGATTTGCTTCGCTTGTCCTTGAAGCATCTTGAAGGATCGTTTACATTGTATTTATGTGGAGTGTTATTGTCGACTGCTGCTTGTATCATTGAAGTTTCATGGGGAAGAAATTTCAGGCTCCTCAAACAACACAAACTTAAATGAGGAACCAGTAATCAAACTAGCAAGAATGGTTTTGTGGGAAAAAAAAGTGACACTAATTGAATATTACGAGGGTCACTATTTATATTTTGAGCCTAAAAATGAAAAAACAGGAATTTGGCATTGAAAACTGCTTTATTGTTTTTCAAAGTATTCTCCTTTATGGTCAATACACTTTTGCATTCGTTCGAACCATTTGTCAAAGCAGTTTTTCCAATCTTCTTGAGACACCTCCATAATATGGTTTTCGAACGCATCAACGGCATCTTCCGCCGACGAAAATCGTTGTCCACGCAATTTATTCTTGACATTCGGGAACAAGAAGAAGTCATTGGGTGCCAAATCAGGACTGTACGGAGGTTGACCCATCAATTTGATTTTTTGACTGTTCATAAAGTCGGTTGTTAGACGAGATGTGTGACAGCTGGCATTGTCTCGATGAAGAATGGTCCGACGGTGTTTGTTTGTTTTCCGTATTTGACCGAAGACCTCTGGCAAACAAATTGTTGTGTACCATTCAGAGTTGACCGTTCTACGTTCCTCTAAAGGCACAGTTGCCACATGACCAGTTTTCCCGAAAAAAACAAAAACAAAAAAAAACAGGCGACCATTTGTTTCGAGCGCGAACAACGTTTGTTGGATTGGGTTCATCTTGAAACACCCATACAGTCGACTGCTGTTTACGTTCCGGCTTATATGCATATATCCATGATTCGTCACCTGTTACAATCTTATATACGTCTTTTGAAGCACCACAATTGTATTTATTGAGCATTTGTTTGCACCAATTGACGCGAGCGTCTTTTTGAGTTTTTGTCAAATTGTGTGGGATCCAATGAGAACATACCTTTCTCACAGCTAAATGATCATGTAATATTTTACATATGCTGGTGGAAATAATGCCTTTGGTTGCCTCAATCTCACAGTATGTCACATGACGATCTTGCAGTATTAGGTTTTGCACAGCATCAATGTTTTCTTGAACAACAACTGATTTTGGACGACCTTCGCGAATCTCGTCGGTGGGCAAATGGCGGCCACGATTAAATTCGTTATACCAGCATTTCACAGTGGCAAAGGATGGGGCTTCATCGCCAAATGTGGAAGTAAGTTGATCGATGCACTCTTGTCTTGATAATCCACGCCGAAAATCATAAAAAATCATCGCACGAAAATGTTCACGAGTTAATTCCTTTTTATTGTTGTCGCGCAATTTCCAAGGCAACATAAACAACACAAATGAAGCTATTGACAAAACATTTGAAGTACGTTATGGTCAATAATGCCAGATGATTCCGTGCAAACGTCAAATCGCACCTAACTTCAATCAGTGTTGCCAAGGCTCAAAATATAAATAGTGGCCCTCGTGTGTGTGTGTGTATATATATATATTTTCCTTTTTTTTTATTACAACAATGTGTATGAATGGCCAATATCAATTACAGTGGAACCTCGATTTTATGTTTTTTCAGGGAACCAAGCTGAAAATGCAGGAAAATGTTATAATATTTTGCTACCTAGGTATGTTGGGACCATCAAGATTGAATGTACAGGATGAGGCAAAAGTGCATCACTACCCTTTTAATTTGAAAATGACTTGATGGAGGGCGATTAATGGGGGCACACCAGATGGGGCTAGTGTGTATCATGGTGGCCATCTTGGAATTACATCCAGATTTTCACATGGGAAGGGGGTCACGTAGCATATCATTTTACGTGTGCATTTTCTCAGAAATAAGAATATGCAGTTATTTTTGCCCTAACTTTATTTGGTGAGGACATTTTCACAGTTGAAGTTCACATTTGGCGTAATGTAATGGGTTGGTATTTATTTGTTCCAGGTGATCTAACCCTCCAAGAACGGATCGAAATTGTTCTTATAAGTGGGGAGTGTAGTGCCAGGGTCATTGCAGAAAATTTCAATGGCTGGCATCCAGAGAGAGACATCTCACATACCACAGTGTTGCGTGTAATGCAGAAGTTTAAGGAGATGGGATCCGTTTGCGACAGAGAACGTAATGGATGGCGGAGAACAGCTACTGACGAAGAAACAGCAATGGCAATTGTGGCATCCTTGGTCAAGAGCCCGAAATGCAGTACCCGGCATTTGGCTGATGGTGTCAGGAGTCAGTCAGAGATCCATACTCCATGTGTTGCATTAACAAGTGGCATCCCTACAAAATTCAAATGCAGCAGTTCTTAACTGAGGATGACCCAGGAAGATGGTTACAGTTTGCAGATTGGGCTTAGCTTGTTGCAATGAGGATTCCCAGTTCCCGAAAAGTGTTCTGTTTAGCGATGAGGCCATATTCTTCGTGAACGGTGAGGTAAATAAGCAGAATCATCGTTATTGGTCAGATACCAACCCATCGTGGACAGATCCTCATAAGAAAGTCTGTGCGGCAAAGGTAATGGTGTGGTGTGGGATATGGAACACCCGAATTGTGGGACCTGTCTTCATCCATGGCAACCTGAATGGGGAGAGAGATCTGAATATTCTCCAGGAATATATGTTCCCTTCACTGATGAACACAGATGGCAAATTACCAGGCTCCGCACTACGCGTTATGTGTCAGGCAGTAGTTGGATGAACAGCTCCCGGGTCACTGGATTGGTCGAAGAGGGCCCACTGAGTGGCCACCCCGTTCTCCCAACCTTACAACCCTGGACTTTTATTTTTGGGGTGATCTTAAAGCCATAGTTCATCAAGAGAAAATCAATGATCTCAGACATCTCCAGCACCAGATCCAACAAGCACGTGACTCTGTCGACCCTGCAGTGATATTGCGTGTCCATGAGGACTGGCTGGAACGTCTTACGTTGTGTGTAGCACAGAATGGGCAACACATAGAGCACATCTTGTAGGATGCCAAATGTGAACTTCAACTGTGAAAATATCCTCACCAAATAAAGTCGGGGGGAAAATAACTGCATATTCTTATTTCTGAGAAAATGCACATGTAAAATGATATGCTACATGACTCCCTTCCCATTTGAAAATCTGGATGTAATTCCAAGATGGCGGCTTTCAAGATGGCCACCATGATACACACTAGCCCCATCTGGTGTGCCCCCACCCCAATTAGCCATATCTGAAATTTCATCGCCCTCCGTAAAGTTGTTTTCAAATTAAAAAGGGTGGTGACGGGCATTTGCCTCACCCTATATAATGCAGTAAAATGTAAAATCCGGGAATGTAAAATCGAGGTTCCACTGTAACCTGTCCTATCCTTAATTCACATCTCTAGATGTGATGATGAGGATAAATGAAGAACTGATGGTGGATCAAACAAGAAACATGTTCACCGTGTGTAGGACTTAAACCTTCGGAACATCTGGCTTAATATTTATGTACATAAATATACAATAAAACTAGAATTGGAAAAACATAAAATGGATATATTTTGAATCAAGATTAAAAATCATTTATTTACGAAAGCACACATATATACAGTTTTATAGTGTAAATTTATAAAACAGAACAGGTCTTGATTCATAGAATATACAACACAACATTGTATCTTTAGTAATAATTATCAGCAGAACAGATAACACTAATATATAATCCACATTTCATATTTCAACAGTTATACTGTTTGCCAATACAATTATTCCCTTTAAAATATAAAGAAAATATGCACATTTCTTTCTCGTCCTTTTTCCTTTTGAAAATTGCTAAACAATAAAAATGAAACGTAAAAGTATGGCAAATGTGCATGGAACAGAGCACTTAATATACTTATAATACAGATTTACACAAAGGGTGTGATACACTTTATACTTATTGATGATAGCCTTCAAATATCTGGAGTTTCATCATCAAAACGTTGGCCTGCAGGTTTACATCACATTGTCTTTTAAGAAATTTGCAAACAGCACATTAAGTAACTGACACAATTCAAATATTTAAATGCGAAACACGTAATAAACAGGAGAAAGAAAAAAAAACAAAAGGCTGCATATTGTAGTATTTACAACAATACACTTCACATAATACTGATGATAGTATTCATTTTACAAATAAAATTATGATTTCATTAAACTTGACACAGATTTTATAGAAAATATATGATTCAAAGAGTACAAGAAATTCAACAATTCCTTTTAGTACAAGTGATGACAATGGTCTGTATTAAAAAAAATAGCATTTCATATCAAAATCAAGAAAACATTGGCAACATGTAAATATAAAGTTTAATGCAGAATGTTTGATGTCTCACATACATGTGAAGTAGGAATGCATTTATTTATAATAGCTATTTTGTGTGTGTTAAAAGTATGTATTTAAAAATTTTACATGAAAAATGGAAATTCTACTACTACTACTTTTAATAATGATGTTTTACGTTGCATTTGTGGGCTATGTTAACATTAGTTTATTAACAGTGTCTTCTTTACAATGGTGATGTGTGTGAAAAAATACAAGAACTATTTGTGATTGTTATTATAGGGAAGCAATTATTTCAGGATCTAAGGTTTATAACAGACTACTGTACACTCTCAGTCTAATATCTTGGTACAATTTCATCTTATATCATCGTCCTATGATTCCTTTAAAAAATTATGTAACTAAATGTTGGGCAATGTGCTTTATATTCTGCCTGTAAATACTACTACAGCACTTTATTTTTTGCTGGACACTAAGATTAAATATTGCTGTATGACTGTGACTTACACTAAATTATGGGTGCTGTAATGAAATCATTCCAACTGAAGGTACAATTTGTAGCAGGAACACAAAATTCCATGCTTCGACATTTTACAGATAGGGTTGCCACCCTGGGTACAGTCTGCTGAGGTTTCCAAGGTCTCGCGCCTGCTGAATCAGCATGTTTACTTGACCCGACACACTGGTTGTGGTTCCTTCTTCTGTTCCCTGCAACTTTTGCTTTAGTCTAATAAGGACTCGTTCAGCCATTTTGTTCACTTCCGTTTGGGATGCTAAAAGAGAACAAAGCTGGCTATTTACTAGGGGTTGACCTGAACAACCTGAAAGGTTAATTTACTTCTTCAAATAATGTATGTAATCAAGAGACTGCAACAGGTTTTGCCTTAGAAAAAGAAACTGTATTCTGACATCTACTTTACAAAAACAGAGTACATGAATATTATATTTATGCTCATAAAAATAACAAATTAGGAATTACTTAACACTTATTTTTACTTGTTCTAAAGTACACTTTTTAATGTATTATGCATAATTTAAATCTATCACATTTGGATTTGGGACTGATTGTAGAACTATTAATTTTTGTAACTTTTTTAAAAATTATAATGATGAAAATAATATTGTACCTTTGACACTTCACATGATAGCATCCTAGGAATACAGAAGATAATCATCTCACCAATTTTTAATGATTACAATGAAAGTCTTTTAAAGGAATAATAATATAATACATGCAGCATACAGCAGAATCTACACCAGCCCCGCATTGTTAAGGCGGTTCTGAAGGAACTTGTTGTTGTGAATGTCAAATTTGGGAAAATACGTGTAATATGTTTTATTGAGATTGAGAACGTTAAGTGTATAATGACAGGAAAATGTGATTCCAATTAATTTGCAAGTCTGCAGATTCTAGGTCTTTCTCTTCGCCTTGTCAGACAGAACGAAACTGCCGTTTGTGACAAAAAAAAAAAAAAACAACTTCTTACATCATGTGCTGGCAACATTTTAAATAAACACCACACCAAACAAATAAACAGCACGATACAAGGCACCTTTTAAAAAGTCTGGACATATTTTTAAAGTGTATTTTATCGTACTGTTTATTAATCTTGTGTGGTGTTTAACTAACAAAAACTACTGCTGTTAAAGACTTATCAAAATACACACTATGCTGGAAAACAATACATTTTCTTGTTTTCTACCATTATCTAGTTTGTTTGCCACAAAAATACCAATTACAGGAATTTTATTGTGTGTTTCAATGATTCCTTAACAACGGTAATTCATTTCTCATACAAATATATAATAAATCCATGAAACTTTAGTGAAAAAAGTTACTTTTTTGATTTTGGCAACCCACACCATTCACAAAAGGCTGTTGATTCAGTGACTGAATGGTTGGAGCTTGTGCATATGTACTGATAAAATTTATGTTGTCTCCGAAAATGATATTGTGAGCACCAGAAATTAACAGTTTAATGGCAGAACACATTTTCCTGAACAATTACAGACAGACAGGCATGTATGCAGCAGCCGGAGTACTCCTCAACAAATCGGCAGTCTGACCGGAATGATGACTGCTCGCCATGAAAAAGACAGACTCCCGTCATAAATTTCGGCTGTGTCAAGGAAGAAGTTATGTTGTTAAAATAGCCCCCTCCCTTCGGGACCTTCTTTTTTAAAGGTCACATGAAAAAAAAAAAGGGTTGGGGTTGGAATTGAGATTCTGCTTTCTGGGAACCTGCCTCACCAAAGGTGAGGAAAGAGCAAGTTGGAAGGGTATAAGAACTGCCTTCCAGAGACCTTGTGATTATTTCAATGAATTCACATTCTGGGATGCACCCAGTAATGTCTTTCTATTTCAATTGTAATTGAATTTATGTCGAAGATGCAACAAACAAAAACATGGAACCTTTTATTCCAGGCAGAAGCCATCAGTCATCTCAGACTTTGTCCATAACTTCTTGCACTCCCACCAAGGTAAACCTCCGTGCAAGATTTGTGCTGGTGTTGCCGCAGATAATGATTCCGACAAGCACTCTTACAGTGAGTCGCTAAAATTGATACCAAAAGGTTTTTGCAAAGTTTATATTTGTGTAAGAAGTGAATTTCAACGATGTTTGTGCTATGAATTTAAATGGTAATTTACTCATGCATGTACAATGTGGGTTCCAACCTGAGGTCATTTTTTTAGATGAATTCAATGCAAAGAAAACTGGGGAGTTGGGGTGCAGGCATGCAATGGTCCTGGCCCCATGCCTCCAAGAGGGGTGAAAAGGACATTGAGTTAGTCTAAAGATGTGTCACGAATATTAACTACACGGAAAAATTGACAAGACGATTTACAAAATAATTCTTGCAATTAGTGCACAAATCACCTTTTTTTATCAGTAATAATTGAAGTTTCACTTACATTGGTGAGCTGAGGTGTGAACTTAAAAAATGCTGTTTCCTACATATCTCCTTTGTCACGATGAGTTCATCACACATCATGAAGGAAGTCCACAAATACCGAAAAGCAGAATCATTATTATTAATGTACGAGTAAAAGTGAAACTCTACACATGTGTTACAAACTGCCAGGGGTATCAGATGATGTCCAGCATGCACAGGACACAAGTTCAGATACAAAGAACAAGCACACTAGCTCATCAAAGGCACAAACTGATTGCAGAAAATCACTCACATCAAGGCATGATGCAGAGCCTGCAGATAAACACATTGGACAAGGTAACTTTGACATCAGAATGCATGGGCATGTGTTACAAGTGAGATGGAGAGAGAAACTGTTTTTTAGTATTTTGTGGACTTCCTTCATATCGTGTGATGAACTCAACTTAACAAAAGAAGGCGTGACCATGAAACACTGTTTTCCTACATCTCAGCTTGACAATGTAAATGAAACTTTGATTATTACTCGTAGACATTACAAAATATTAAAAAATATCTTAACCCTAGCTTACCCAGGGAAGTGGATAGTGGTTGTTTCAGGACCACCACCTCTATTTTTTGGATTTTTTTATAAAGAATTGAAAATAAAACACATTGTTTCCAATATTTCTGTATTACTTTTGTTCATAAAAACATAAATGTAATGTAAATTGGAGGCAAAATGCACTTGGTGGGCCAACGAGCACCATCTTCAAATTCATGTCATTGATAGTGTACAATTGGCTGGTAATGATGGTAATTTTTGTAATTATTATAATTAATAAATAAATGCACATATATAATCAACAAAGGAAGCAATGATTCAATAACAAGATGGTTTCTTGAATTTTAGTGATAAAAAAAGTGTGGGCCTACCTCCCCCCTCTCCTGTAAGTAAGTTTCTCATATGGCACAGGTAAGCTAGGGTTAAAAGATAATTCCTTAAGAAATGAAGAGAAACAATTCAAGTTACACTGCTATAAATAAGGACACTCACCCTCGTTGCCATCAGGTATATCCATATCAACTTCTGACTGGCGGCTGCCCTGGATATTGTATGCCTTGCTAGGCGTTATTGTCCATGCATATAAGGGATCATACAGTAACACCTCTAGAATAGTGAGAATGGCTTCTTGATTTTGCCTTAGGACTTCCATTGTCTTCTCGCAACATCTGCGGAAAACCCCTTCTACTCCTGCGATGCCCATGCCATCCTCCACGTCTCTCGACAACCTGAACGGAACGGTCTCTGGCGTTGGAAGGATCTTTCCTTGTTCGAAAGCGATTCCCAGGTCAATGTGGATGAATTCAGCAGTGGTCTCATCTACAAGGATGTTTTGCACGTGTCTGTCACCTAGCCCGAGGATGTAGCCTATCATGGAGGATGTTGCCACGCTACGGATAAAGGCTAGCCTTCGCTCAAACCATACACTTGGAGTTGGGAACTTCTCCATGAAAAAATAGCGGAACACTGGGTGATAATGCTTGCATATGTCCTTGAACACCTTCAGTTTTTCCTCGTTTGTTTTTGTTATCGCATCTGCCATTTTCTTTCTGCACTCTGCAGCAGTGTAGTCTTGTGGGTAGTACTTTTTGTGTGCCCCAGATCTATAATCTGGCCCTATCAAAATGTTGGCAAAAGGTTGAGTATTATCACACCATTCGATTATCCCACTCCTTTGTGACAACGGCACAACTTTGTATGTCCGTATCAGCAACTTTCTCTTCTGTGTGTCTCTGTTGTTTTTCAAGAGCTGATTCAACATCGTGAACACCTGTTGCATGACTGCATCTTGTCGTGGATCATCTTTACCCTTCAGCAGCTGCGTTCGTTTGATTCCATCCGTCCCTAGGCATCGAATTTTCTTCGGTGCATTCAGGCCACCAACAAGTTCATACGTTTCATCAAATTTTGCAATACCTACAATGTTTGGGTATTTGCCATCACTTGCAACAGGGCACGACAATGTCGGTACCAACACTGCATCAAAATTATTTACATGCTTCAATGGCTGGTCTCGAGAAATAGGAACTTTACCAGCTGCTTTCTTCACTTCCAAGTTTGCAAGCTTTATGTAAGCCTCCGACAATGTTTCCATTTGCAGTATTATCCGTTCTATTGAGCTGTTATTTTTCAACTGATGTATCATCTGTTGGGCAGCAAGCACACGAGGTTCCGCAACTTTTGGATTCTTGCCTGCAGTTTTAATATAATCGGTATCCTTGTACGAATTTGCCAAGGCCAAAATAACAGGTAGCACATGATGAGGATGCTCAATGGCGCATCTCTCAAGGGTTGAGTTCAAGATCTTCGTGAAGTGCTCCGTTCTGTTTGTCAACCGTCCAGCTAGCTGGGGCAGCAGTTGGACAAATTTGTAGCTTGGAACTCTACCAAGCTCATCACTAAGTAAAGACAACACTTTATTGTTCAAGGAGTTTTCAAACCAGAGAGAGGTAAGCCTGAAAATTTTATGATTGTGAATCTCCCCGTGTTGCAAGCTTTTAATGTAATACTTAACAGCTAACTGCAAGTAGCGATCTTTTTCCTTCTCTGTGTTCGATATCTCACTTTCATCCAGTGGTATCTGTCTTTCGAGAATTTTCGTTGTTCTCATTTCATCCACGTTGGATGGTTTCTGTCTTTTCAGCCTCATCAAGTTGTCCTTTGCTTTCATCAAGCACTCTTGCTTGCTCTCAAACAGCACAGACCTCATGTACTTCTCGATCTGCTGGCATTCTGCATCAGCAAAGCTCGCCAGCGAGTGGTAGATCTCGTGATACTGGCTGATGTTTTGAGCCAGCCCTGCTTCCTGCAAAACACTTACAGCTTTCATATAATACTTGTCGATTATTGTTTGAGAATTTTCAGACTTTGTTTCCACCATCCAATTGCCATACAATTTCAGAGTATTTGCGTACGTGACTGCCATCTCCGGAGAATGACCAAATGCCGTGGAAAGGTTGTTGATGAGATTTCGCAAAAGATATCTCCCTACGTCCTTATCACCCTTCGCCCAAGCCAGATGTGCCTCTTCTAATTTGTAGTTCCAGCTTTGTTCTGATGTTAGTTGAATCTGATTCAACTGAGCAAGGCATTGGTCTGCAACATGATACCAGCCTTCTACTCTTGCCAAAGCAGCCTGCTTCATCTGAACCTGGGCAAGGGCTAACATTATTTCATGCTGGCCAATATCGGAACAAATTTCCAAATTGTTTTTCAATATCGTGATCCTCTGAGCAAATATGGGTTCTAGGTATTCAAAATCATTTCGATTCAGCTTATCCTGCTGTTCCCACTTGGACAAGATTATTGCTACATTTGAAGGGTCTTTAGAAGTGATCAGGTGTACATTATCTTCAACTTCTTGCAAAATCTGCAGCTGCGACAATGGCTTGTAAATATTTTTACAACTTTCCAAGCTTGCATTTGAAAGAAACTCTAAGACACAATTTCTTGCATTCTTGACAGCGGATGCAGCACTATATGCATCCTCATCACGTAAAGACTTAAGTGCAGAGTACAGAAATTTCTGATAGTCTAAATAATCCAAAGCAGAGACAGCAAATTTATCTCTTGAAGATATGTTACGACTTTCAATATCAAATTCGCTCGCAACTTCTGGAGCTGTCAACATGTCCCACTTGCCAAGTCTCCACGCACATTCATACTGATATGGCTCAATTTTGTTGTTGAGTTCATTGTCAGACTTCTTAAAACTCTCTAGATACCCATTTAGAGAATGATAGAGCCCATTCTTGCTTAGAGCAAGGAGAAGATCTGAATGTGGACCATCCGGCTGAACACATAATTCTATATCACGTGAAAGGAGAACTTTCCCCCACTTTCCAGTATGCTCGTAGTGCTGAACACGAGTATCACGATTCAGTAAATGTGAGGAACCACATCCGTACACACCGTCAGGATCTCCTATCTTTACGTATGCCTCCCTAAGAATGTTCTGCACTGCCTTTCCGTCATCTGATGCATTGTCGAATAAATAATCAATTGCTGAGAAACTTTGGCCTATTGTTGTATCACATGCGCTACTGCGTCTATTTTTATCTTGACACCACAGTTCGGCGTACATAATGGATGTAAAATATGCTGAGCAAAATTGTGCTGCCTGAGAAATATGCAGGTAATTGAGCTGCAATGCAGCTGCTTGATTGTCAATCACTGCTTGAGACTTATTCTCTTGGAAGACTGCACTCTTCTGCAACCGAAGGAAATGGACAACGTCTAACATGACTTTGACAGATGTTTTGTTGAAAACTACTTGTTTCGGTGACTGAGAGGAAAGAGATGACTGCATATTCGCTTGCCCTTTGTCTGTGTTTGTAGTCTTATCAAAATGGTCCCTGAAAAATTCCTGAAGTCTTTCAGATAGAATCAAACTACAACCATCACTTGCGGAGCACAAAATTAAATGCAGCACCAAAGGAAGAATCTTCTCAGAAAATTCAACTTTCACTTTGCAAACAGGAACTAAGTGAGGCAGAAAGCAAGCTTCCCTTGAAAAAGTTTCCAGTAAAGTGGTAACGAGCTCAATAATCCACTCAGTGTGACTTTTTACTTCCTCGGGACACCATAAATGAGAAGAATTCACTGCTGCACAAAAGTGTTCTTCGTTAATGGACATATCTGATGGTTGCTTTGGCTTTTTCCGTGGTAAAAACGGAGTGATGCAGTCTAACATTTCACTTGGTGCTGACTCGTCAACAGCGACAAAATGACCCTGTTTTGTGTTTAATACCCTGCACAAAGCTTCACTTGATGCTTCTATAACATCTATATTTTCATCCCCCAAGTAACTTACTAACAACTTTATCACTGTATAAGTAAACAATAATAGCGGATTCTCATGGACTGTTGGATTGTTAATTTCAGGTAGACATTCATTTTCAGGTTTCAAAACCAATGTAGTCATATCGGCAGGACCCAGCTCACCAAGGCAACTTGCAGCCCCTTGACTTATCCTGGGGTCTGGGATGGAAGCCAGTTCAACCAGCATACAGATGAGTTGGTGTAGAATACTTCTTGCACAGTCCTCAGAAAAACCTCTCATGCAGTGCAGCGTAGAATACAGATGTACAAGTTCATCCTTCCGTTGTGAAAGCTGGCTTTTAAGGTGATGTAATCCTTCTGCCCGGCATCCAAGGTTCGAATTGCCAGCGGTAAGGAAATGCTTGATTTCATCTTCTAAAGAAAAATGCTTGCTGTCATATTTCAAACTTTCATGAATTTGCCTGACATCATCAAACAGTGGTTCCTGGGGGAAGGGATCCAACAGCTTGATTGCATCAGCCAACAACACTCGATTCTCAACAATGAAGAACTTCAGTAATTTCAGGGCTTCCATACCAATGGCACTGTCTATTTTTGCTATCGGGACTAGAATGCTTACAATCAGCAATAGACACTTTCCGACGTCTTCCGAATGGCACGAAATGCATCTTTCACACATCCTGTACATGATTTTACATGCTGCAATCGCTACCGATGGTTCATTCTGGTACGTTTTTTTAATCAGATAGATCAAGGAATGACACACTTGTCTTACAATGCACGCTGACATCTTTCCGAGACTGTTTCCAAATTCTGATTTCAGGACGTCAACAAATAATCCATATTTCTGTACAGACTTCAGTTTATCCTCCATGGTTGGCGAACAATGAATATCCAAGGACAACTGCAGCAGAATCTTTTGAATATGCCCTGGAAATTCAGCTGCTAAGAACGACACCAGAGGCCTGCTTGGATCCGGTGAACTTTGCTGCAAGTATTTTAAGCCCCTGATTATAACTTTGGAGTTGAAATATGGTAAATTTGGATCCGGTAACATTTCTCTCAATCTGTACAGTTGCAAGAATTCATCTGGGTCTGAAAGGAGCCGGATCATGTTGATTATCACACCATCTAAATGCTGAGAGAGCAGCTCGTTGTCCCTTTCAGGCGAAAGGATTTCCACCAGTCTTTCGTGCAGTTTTGAGGCATCAGCAACTTGTTTCCGAGTAATGTCCTGAGAAGGATCCTTTGGGTCAGATCCAAAGCATGGCAGCAAGTGAGATATGACAAATGGGTAGCATTCCTGAAAAAGACCAAGATACAATTACAAATTACAGTACATAATGAGAAGTTGAAATTCTACCTAATTAGCAAGGACTATGATTCTTCATAATTATAACAACATGCAGATCTGCAGAGATGGTTATGTGAATCATGCCAAGGCTCTTTACTTCAGCAACTTGCCAACCAAGGCAGTCCAATACCTATTGAAACATATACATATTCAGCAACATAATGGAAAAATATGCAGTACAGTCCAGATGTGGTTGCTAGCACCAGCTGTGACACTGCTGAAAACACACTCTGTGTTCAGGCCTTACTGCGTCAATGAACCCATTGTCAAAAAGTTAATACATTAATGAAGAATATTCACACGTAATCCATGTTGGGATTAAGTTTATACCTTGTGCCAACACGATATATTTTAAATAGTGAATTAATCATACCACTATTAGGAGGTAGTAGTTTTTCTTGTATGTACGCATTGCTTGTATTATAGAATTATTTTCCTGTAGTTTACGGTTATTACAAGCTTAAGAAAACAGTTTTTCTTTGTGACGTTTCAGGAGAACACACGCTCCTTTCATCAGACATTTTGATTAAAGATCAAATGTCAAATTTAGTCAAAATGAAAAAAAATGTCTGATGAAAGAAGCGTGTGTTCTCCTGAAACGTCACAAAGAAAAACTGTTTTCTTATGCTTGTAATAACCGTAAACTACAGGAAAATAACACTATTAGGAGGGATAAATGAAAGACAATGCCCCAAAATTCATAATTAATCAATACATAGCAGCATTATGACACTTTGATTCCGGTCTGTGAGAAGCACTTGTATGAGGCATTTATTTAACACCACCTACACAACGTTCTGTGATGGAATTTCTCACTGTCAAAGGCATTAGTGCTTGCAGTACATTTATGACAATTACTGCATTGGTGCAAGAAGGTAATATATAACACATACTATGTGCCAATAATTACGTATGGAGCAGATACTTGGACAATGACAGAGAGAGAGACAAAAGAAAGATGCAGGCAGTGGAGATGAATTTTTTAAGGAGTATATTGAGGAAGACTAGAAGGGATAGAATAAGGAATGACGAGATCCGACAGACAGTGGGTGTGGTGAAGCTTCAGGACAGGATAGATCAGCACAGATGAGATGGTTGGACACATGAAGAGGATGGATGCAGAAAGACTACCAGGAAGAGCTTACCATGCACAAGGAGTGGGAATATGGCCAAGGGGGAGACCAAGATGTCGGTGGAAAGAGCAGCTAGCGGAGAGTGTTAGGAGAAGAGGACAAGATTGGAACACCGTGGAAAGAGAGGAGTGGTGGAATACCAGGAAAAAATGGAGAGGCTTGAGGAAATGGCAAAGGATGATGATGATGATGACTGCATTGGTGTGAGTACTGTTCGTCATTAGGCGCCAAAACATTCAAAGAATGCAATCCAGGAATGGCAGATATGTGCAATGAGAAACATAGCTGTTATCCTAATGCCTCCATTTAAGGAGCTATAGCTACGTACCCTCCATGCTACTGTTTTTCACTCACTGAAATGAGAGTAAGATCTGAGACGAACTCAACCTTCCAGCAACGTTTTTCACTTCAGACTAAAAAATAAGCAGAATATAGTTCCGCTGAGACTATTCCAACATGCCTGTCTATTTTCTACAAAATAGTTACTTAATCTGTAATTCAAGGGTTAAGGCATAAGTCATGGCAACTACATTTTCTCGCATGAATGCAGGACCAGAACAAAAATTCGAAATATACAAATGGAAGAGTAAAATTGAAGGAAAAAAAACCATTAAAAAAAGTTTAATTTCACATGCACGTATTAGTCACAAGGCTACATTGTCAGTACAAAAAACAAAACAAAAGAGGTGCAAACAAAGCACCTCAAAATAGTGCCCCAGAGCGTACACAACACACTGTCAACAATGTGGGAGACAGGTTCAGACAGAGGAAATTGCCATCACCGTGAAACATGAGATGTTCAGATTCACACCTGATGAGACAGATCGGATTGTATTCGACGCCTCCCACATGTGCTCTATTAACCATAATACACTGCATTTAATGTACTACATAGAGAATGCTAAGCTGAAGGAATTTTAGATATATTGAGAGTTACAGACAATGTGTCAAAAAGAATCTTTAACATGAAGGCTGTAGTTATTCAATTGTGTATGTGTTTGGTAATGCAGCAACAATTACAAATTCCCTCGGACTTCAAAAGATGCTGCAACTGGTGTTGTTTAAACAACCCCTACACACAAACTGCAACACTTGGCACTCAACAAAAATATTTCAGCAAATCAGGATGTACTCAGGTGCTGAAAAGTTGTGTGTGTTCCAAGACTGGAAATGATGATCTTTATGAAGATAAGAATATAGCACACAAGCATCCTGAATATGGCTTTTATATGGAATAAAACAAAATAGGGGAGGGGATGAGAAAACTCAAAATGCAGGTAAATGTAAAATCTGGTAAAAAAAAAAAAAAAAAAAAAAAAAACCGGGGTGCCAATGTAATAGTAATTAAAAGTCATACTTGCAAACAGTTTATTCACTATGGAAAGAAGTACACACTTCCATTTTATATTTAAAAATGTTTTAAAGCTGTTACAACTTTAAAAAAAAAGGCCTGAGGCATCACGACAAGTCTGCCCCACATTTTTTAAATGTTCAGATGTTTGTAACACTGCTGATTTTTCCAAGTATCTGTGATGTATACAGATCGGTGATTTGTGCAAAACAGGCACAGGAAAACATGTGCCCTGTTCACTTGCAGATTAATAAAAAAAAAAAAAACACCCTACCGCAAGGTTAACGTGTCTCAGAGTATAGAGATATAAATGATTAATTGAAGACCTATAACATGGTAGTGCTACCAACTATTGTTGAGGTATTACATTTCCAGTGGTGTGCCACAAAGTTTGTAAGCGAGGGTTAGGTCTTCTGGTTTTAATAGTCAGTCCTATCTAAGCATCCTGATGCTACCGTCAGGTTATCCTTGCTTCGAACTTCTTAACCTTCGATCTTTGCAGGAAGAGAAAACAGTTTCGGTGGCTCAGTGGTTAGCGATTCAGATTGAAATAAACTAGCTTCTTTGAGACCCTGCGATATTTTCCCATCTTCTTCTACATTTCATCTTTTTTGGGGGTCACCTGGTCCCTAATACCTTCCTTCCCCCCCTAGGCATGCTTCATCCCTCATAGAAGGGGAGAGGAAACCTCATCTTTGTTGTTCATCTGAATGAATTAATTAATGTAAAGTAACCGGGACTTGACCTACAGTTTAAAGTAGAATGTAAAGCACTATGTGACTCCACCGGGCATCGAACCAGAGACTCCTTGATTAGAAAGTAGATGATGTTAACCATTACACCCTTGTTCATCTGAAGAAGCCTGAATTAGTTGAAATATTGTGAGAAAAAAGAAGTGTTAAGTGCCAGAAACACAAAAAAGACACATCAAGTGTATGACTCATTCCTTATATAAAATGATTAGAATAGATTGTCAGAATAATTCAAGAATAGTTGAATTTCTTAAATACAGTGGACTCTCTCTAATTCGAATTTGGATAATTAAAATTTGTCGGTAATTTGAACAGAAGTTTATTCCCCTTGAAATCATCTTCAAAATGACGTGACATTTTTATTAATTTGAACATTTCTTGCATCCCCTGAGAGATAGAATTAAAAAGAATCCACTGTATTAAAAAAATATTGGAACAGAAAGACAATAAAGCCAGTGCTTGAGCTGTAAAATTTGTTATCCACTTTTCCAAGTAGAAAAAGCCTCAATGAGCTGCCTACCTCTATCAAGTCCTTCAAGGATTTACCAAGCTTCTGACACACAAGATCAAGGGCCTCATTGTCTCCTTTTTCTAACAGTAATGGTACAACAATATTCTTATATTTTCCATAGAATTCTGTCTCTGATGTACAATTGAAGACACTAAAAGGAAACTCCTGAAAAATGATAAAATATGGCATTATATTGCAGGAAAAAATAACATAACATTGTATTTCAGTTATTTAGCACATCTTTTTGGTCACTTCTGGCTTATCGTGATGATGGAGGATGGGTGATGCTTACATGAAATTAATGATGGACACTCGCAAAGAATATCATACAAGATTAAAAGCAGACTTCTTAATGTGCTCAGTCAATTATACGGCAACACATGCATATCAATGAAAAAAAAAACAACTTTATAGATATAAACTATTTATAGATATATCGGATTGGTAAAATTACTGGTAATTTAACTGATAAATCAATATACCTACATCAGACTATAAAGTATTAATTAATCTGTTTATATTATTATGTACAGGAAACTTAATTATATGTAAATATATATATATAAATAACATATTGTGGCTGGGTGCATATTACTCACTATATAATATAAACAATACTAAAAATTATATAAAATTAGTTAAAAAAACTACTTACGTAAGTGAGTATGCAATTATTGAAGAACGACGTTCCAGGGTATAACTGCCCCCTTCATCAGATTTACAATTCTTTCTAAGCACTAAAACATAATGCTGTGTTGTAAAGTGTAATATGAGGATTAGGTAGAGGGTTGGGTTAAAAACACTTAAAAACTGTCCCTGACATATTTCAATTTACAAAACCTCACTATTTAAAAGACCCATTAAATCCGAAAACATCTGTATCCATTAAGATCCCTTAGAATCGGAGATTGAAGTTGTTTCACCAGTGTCAGCTGTGCAATCATGCATGTTTTTACTCTTTTTTCAGAGTTACCCTTTCTAAGGGATCTTAATGGATACAGGTGTTTAATGGGTCTTTTAAATTGGAATATGTCAGGGACAGTTTTTAAGTGTTTTTAACTAAACCCTCTACCTAATCCTCACATTACACTTTACAACGCTTAGAAAGAATTGTGAACCTGATGAAGGGGTCAGTTGTACCCTGAAATGTTGTTCTTCAACAATTGCATACTCACTTACATAAGTAGCTTTTTAAACTAATTTTATACTATTTTAGTATTGTTTATATTTTTTAAATATATATATATGTATGTATGTATGTATAAAATAAAAATATATAAATAACTTACGTGAGTGAGTAGGAATGTTTCAGAACGACGTTTCGGAAGTGTGTACTACTTCCTTAATGAGCGAACATAGGATTATAAAAAGGGAAGTAATTAGGAAAGAGGAGAATAAATTAAACAGGAACGTTTATGAAGCTGCATTTATATGCACAGGAAAAAGGAAAAAGCTTAACAGAGATGATGGTAATCTGGAGGAAGGGTGGATCGCTTTTCTTAAAAAGTGGGTTAAAGCAGTAAATACCGACACTAAAATGGGTTTTCATGTCACTCCCGAGGTTGTGAAGGCCGTCGACAAAGAGAGGGAGTTCACCTTGGAATGGTGACGTATACGATCGTAAGAGGGGAACCCTGGAGGGGAAATTTCACCTTCCACATAGGATAGGACTTTAACAGGTCTTCGATTTTTATTTGTTTTAGTTGTGGTTTTTGTTTTTAACATGGGGAATTTTTAACCAGCGAAGACTTCCATCGGAGTTTTTATGCTGTCACTGTAAGTTTTTTACCTTTTCTATCCTCAACCTGAATCCTCAACTTACGATTTAACAACGCGGTACCATGTTTGGCACCCAAAGTTTTTTAATTTATTACCTGATGAAGGAAGTAGTACAGACTTCCGAAACGTCGTTCTGAAACATTCCTACTCACTCATGTAAGTTATTTATAAATTTTTATTTGAAGTGATAGTGAGTAAAATGCACCATTGTAATATATTCGATATATATGTATGAAGCTGATATCAGTTATATTTTGTATTATCTTTGCACATGCATCATGGCATGTAAACTCAAAAAATTGTTTTAATTTTCCCTGTATATTAGGTTTCGGCTCATATTTTAGTTACTTTTACATATTATTTCCATATTTCAAAACTTTTCTCAACATATACTCCATATTTGCACAATAACTACATGTTCCTGGGTGACGGAAAGAGTTGAGTGATTTTTTTGTGAATAGCTGACAAAGTTGGAAGTGACGTTAAACAAACGAAAGTTTAAAACCTTCTTTATACCCTCCAATTCATTAATCACAAGTTTTCTGTCATGCACAACAATGTTTATTTCCTCCAATTTTACACCTCCTAATTGTTTGTTTTTGCTATTGTAAAACACTTGAAATTCCTGTTTATTTACAATTGTTGTCAACAATAGTGAATGAGGGCTCACGCATCAGCTCCTGGTTGTTACAATCGTTATTTTGGCAATGTTACCTCTGCAGACATTGGGAATTTGAAATACCCTCCCATTACTTCTTGCGGTATTGAACGCGGTTTTAGTCAATATAAATCCATCTTAAAAGATGACAGAAGGAAATTCATGTTGATACGCTTTGTTAATTTTGGCAATATGTAATATTTTATTTGTTTTCTGTTAATTTCACAGAAATCTGTTTGATTTATTTCTTGGTGTAATATTGTGGTTTTTGTTATCAAATTTATAGTTTCTGGGCTTATGTGTAATTAAAAGTGGCATCGGAAGCGGAAGTCATTTCCAGTTTATAAACATTTGTAGAACTGTCCAATATTTTATTGATTCCGTTGCCAGGACAACAGTGCGTAAAAAGGCGAAAAGTAAGTTGAGTTGCGTGAGATGATGTTAATTTTGTGAAAAACACCGTTATAAAGGACAAGCCGCAGCTTGAATGAAATGTGATTGTATTTGTGAATATCGTTGTTATTTTGCAGTGATTGTTTAAAGGTAAAATGTGTTATTAAGCTTGTAAAATGTCAAGAAGCTATTTCATTTTCTAATCATACGTCCCGAGAATGCTCAGTGTAGCATTAAGGAGAATCTTATAACTCCTCCGCACAGGGAGATTGGGTACCTACCGTGATGTAGTGAGCCAGTGGCGAACACCAAAAGGAACATCACAATGTTCAAACACTTACAACAAAATTTTGTCATTTATTGTTTTAGAAACAGAAAATGAAAACACATTTTACGTTGTTTTACAATTAATCTCAATGTAAGCGTACTGTATTTTATGTAACTCATACAGGAATAGGGTCAGAAAAGGTGCCAGAAGGGCGGATAAATACAAATGATGAAGGAGACAGTAAACACTTACCACACGAAGAGAAATAATTATTACTTCTTCGTGTGGTAAGTGTTTACTGTCTCCATAATTTGTTTGTATATATATATATATATATAAAAATCAAAGAAGGTAAAAGGAAACACTCACCGGACAGTAGAAAAATTCAAAATTTTCGCTAACTTTGTAGCATCATCGTTGTAAGGAGAAAGAGACGGAACCGGAAGTTGGGGGCCTGCAGAGTTGCCAGGTCTCCATCGAAGAAGAAGCGGTGCGTAGAACGAAAAAACACTGTTTTGTCACCAGGCTCGTCGTAAACTGTGAGTGTGTAGGATGAGTTGGGAGGGAGGGCGGGAGGGATGGGATGGCTTGGGAACCAGCCAACACCTCTGTTCGCAAAAGATGGGAGGGGGCCTATATATCGGCCATGAGTGCAACCACTCCACCTGGCCTGAACAAGGCCACCCAGCAATGCCCATCCCTCACCCACCGTCCCTCCCAAGCCATCCCATCCCTCCCGCCCTCCCTCCCAACTCATCCTACACACTCACAGTTTACGATGAGCCTGGTGACAAAACAGTGTTTTTTCGTTCTACGCACCACTTCTTCTTTGATGGGGACCTCTGCAGGGCCCCAACTTCCGGTTCACTCTCTTTCTCCTCACACCAATGATGCTACGAAGTTAGCGAAAAAATTGTGAATTTTTCTACTGTCCGGTGAGTGTTTCCTTTTACCTTCTTTGATTTATATATATATATATAAACGGCAATCTGAAGAATACCAGTGGTTCACCCCACACCTTCCCCAGAAGAATAAAGTAGCAAACCCCAATTGGGGATTTGAGGATGAAGATTTTGTTTAAGGATTAAAGGTGCCTGTCTTCAGCTAAAATCTATTTTAAACATGCTAAAATCAGAATTTTTCTTTCCAAATGGTATCCTCTGCACTGCTTATAGCTAAGGATGCAAATTTATGGTAAATAAAAAACTGAGGAGAGTGGCAAACAAATGTTAGATTGGCAGTCTATACCTGGGGTGATAAATTTTCTTTTGACTCACTCTTTTGAATGGTGAGAGGAAGCACCATGCATAATAAAGCTTAAAATTAAGTTTTGTAATCAGCACCTGGTCCTCCTCCGTAGTCGAGCGGGTTAAGGCGTTCATTCGTCTTGAGATCGTTTGCTGCGGGACGGTGTAGGTTCGAATCCGGCTCTGGTCGGAATTTATTCGGCCTACGTATAGGGCCGGTGGCAACCCACCATCGTGAGGAAATTGGGGAGCTCCGAATGAGTGAGCGTAATCCAGTCGAGACGACCTACTATAACGGCTGGGGATACGTCGGGCCGACCCCCCGACTATTCCACTACCGGTTGAAGATCTCCACACTTAGAGGTGACGAAGGAAAGGGTGGGAGGGAGACCGGCAGTCGGTAGGTATGCCCAGGCCCTTAATGGGCTGTTGCGCAAAGGATTATTATTATTATTAATCAGCACCTGCATATACCCTATTGAATTTTTTGAAGAAAAAGTCAAACAATGAATCTATTCAGAAAATGGTGAACTTGCATTTAGTTATATTTCAGATTCAAGGGGCACATGACACATATCTCTTGGGAAACAACACTTCAGAAATAAATGCAACTGAAGTGACATGACAAGTTGGCCTCATAGGCTGTTACCGAAAGGGCATGTGCATGTGTTGCTTGGATTGAACCATTTTCTCAATATGGTGCATCCTGTCACCTTGTTCTGTTCATGTGTGGAAATGAAGGTTTTGCTTTATACTGAAGCGACCCTTGTCGTTTGAGGATTTCACCAATCGAACTCAGGCCTATACAGCCTACAATACCACAATTGTGAAACACTGTTGTTGATTGGCTTAATCTCAAGTAACATGTGTCCTGTGTCTTGTGTCACTTGTCGCCTCAGTGTGTTGTTCGCATGGTGAATACTTATAGATAGGGATCTTGATGTTTTTCACAAATGTGAACAACCGAGAAATAAATTGCTGCAAAAAAGTGTTTATGTATGTGCAGTGACATGTTCTGAACACATTTTCATTCATTCAAAATCATGAAATACTGAAAGTTTGGCACAAAATGCAAATTGTATTTTTTGTGAATATCAACACATTTTGTGCTTTTAAAATTAAAAATACCACAAAAATCTACCACACTGTACCACATTTTGGCATGTCTTCTTGCAAAAGGAAACTATTGTGCACGTGATATGAAATAATTCCAACAGCTAGATAATAGAAATGTCGCTGACAATAACACATGTAAATTCCTAAACTTTTAATACAATATATTTACTTACATGAATCTTGAATTCCAGTTGATGCCAACGAGACAAAAAGTATCCAAGGTTTGAGCTCATTAATCTGCTGACATCTAGTTCTTTTGATGACTTCGTAATGACATCCAGGACTTTCTTCACCAGAACTGGAAGAATGGAAATACAAAATATAGTTGCCAGCACATTATACAGTTCCTAAATAAAATTCTCCATACTGATGCATGTTTTCTTAAACAAATCACAAAATACATTAATTAATAAATATACAGGGTAAGATAAGATAATCATGATTGCAGTAAGGTTTATTCAAATTGTATGCAACACAGATAACACAATTCGTGAAATACTCAGCTTTTAAAAATATTTTTTCTGACATTCTGCATGTGTCAATCACTCATGGCTGAAAATTCACAACTTCCATAACAGACACGACAATTCAAGTTGTGCAAGTGATTCAAACAACCCATGATGAAGATTCATGAACAGACATTAAGAAATGCATTTGGGTGGTTCCGATTTAGTGAAGGAAAACAAGTGCAGAGCATACGGCATACAAACAAATCTGTGTTGAGCATTCAACAGTTATTTCTAGAGCTGCGATGATACCACTTTGAAACAATGCTGATACTCTGTAGTGGTAACGTTGTGGCCTTGTAATCAAGGGGTCGCAGGTTTGATACCTGGTGGAGGCACATTGCAGTGGATCTGATTCCACAGTCCTAATTAGCCTATCTGTGCATAAAGTAGACTTTAAAAACATTTCAAACAATTCAATTACACTGCTTGCAATTCCAGCTGGCAGTTGGAAAATAACGAATCAGCGATCAGCTGACTTCTCTTCCACTGACCTTGATTTGAACATCAGCAGTAGTACATTCTTATGGATTGTATCTCTCATGGGTTGGGAAATGGGATCTATAGGGTGTCTACAAAAAAAAAAAATCTCTATTTATTTGTTTTTCTTAATCTTTATTTATGGCACCACTACTTAGGTAATTAAGAAAATAAATATTTAATGAAAACCCCTACCAAAAGGCCAGTTAAGATAAAAACTTAAGTTGTATTTAACAAGAGAAAATTACACTTGGTTTATCCAGGACTGCATTTGGTAGACTAGCAAGGCTCTGGACTTTTTCAGAATTTTTCAAAATTTCATAATCAAAATTCTCATATTCACCATTCCATTACACTTATTACACAACGCAACAAAATAAATTTAGCACTTTCCGGTCTGACAGTTTTCACACATCTTTTACCTGTGGATGGACGTTTTAGGGCATTTTTTTACAGAATCCAGAAAAATACTATTAATGGTATCACAATGTATTATATATCAAATGAAAGCTTAGATTCTGTTCTAATAGATAATTCAATTAGATGCTACATTTTTATAATTTACTTGTAATATTGGCGATAAGCAACGGACACAACAGCTCCAACATGGCTTTGAGTTTGAGTTGGTGTTTTAAGTCCACTTTATGCACAGTAAGGCTAATCGGGACTGGGCCTACAGTTTAAAGTGGGATCCGAAACCACTTGTGCCTCCACCGGGAGCTTCAACATGGCGTCAATCAGCATAAACACTCACTGTGCACATTATCAGAAAAACAACGAAATAACGGTAAGCCTTTACCCAACCAGCATAAGATGCTCTCTGGTGGCGAAAAACATAACTATCTCCAAACGTGTGCAATGATAATCGCATAAGGTTCGGGCAAATAAATTTAAACACAACGGAAATACTGCGATCGTATCCTAGCCGATTGGCGACCGGAACGGGTGTTTTACTCTGCTCGCATCACATCTGATTCCCGACCGGAAAGTGTTACGCAAGAGAAATTTTGGTTGTTTACAAACCAATAGGTAATTCTGGAAGTATTTTGAATGCTGATGACAGATATGACATAAATTTCTTCCCATCACGTCAGGATTTTCCCCTAGATCAGGATTTTTTCTCCACATCATTAATTTCAATCAACCCGCTACATAATAACATTGAGTTTTGGACATTTTGTGAAGGAAATTTTTATGAGGGATTTCGAAAATGGAACTTATGTAATCAAAATTTACAATTTTCATGTCAATGTGTCTTGTGAAGATTGAAGGTGGATTAAATGCTTATTATTCTATGTGCATTTATAGTTCTATATTGGAGCATTTGTATTGTAGAAAACCAATATTTTACCACCACCCATTGAGGAAATTATAAACTACACATTTTATTGTGAAATTAAGGCAGTTAATATATTGCCATTTTCTGGAAAAACTAGACGTGATGGGTAAAAATGCATTTCATTTTTGGAATCAGCATGCTGAAATTATTCAGGGACAACAGTCATCTGCTAGTCATCCAAACCCATGCACGCAGGTGTTAGTCATTGTGGTAACAAATATTTGTGACCATAAGTATAATTTCTTGACCAACTTGTTGATTTCTTTGCTTTTTTGACTGGTAGCCACCCTTATCTAAGGCCAAGAAGATAGCCCGTCCTGCGGTATGCAATAGCTTTGCCTATTGAACTATGAGCTATGTTCGTACTTTGTCTCATGTGCGTTGATTGATTGATTGATTGATTTAGTTTATTTTACTTCGCGTTTTGTGCCTCTTGGCTAATTTGCGAAGATGGGGATGAGTGATGAAATGGATGAATGGACATTCACAAACAACCATACCCGACTGGGATTCGAACCCGGGACCCTTGGTGTCGCAGCGCGATGTGCTAACCACTCGGCCACAGGGTCGGGCGTCTCATGTGCGTGTTCATTCAAGCCCCTCTGTTGAAATTCCGACCGCTAGGTGACTCATGTGCTATTTTTATCTCGCACCTGCGACTGTTCGGGTTGATGTACGTTGCATTGTTTAGAATGGGGTCGTTAGATCCAGACTGCATACCGATTCCGCCTCAAGAGTTTGAAGTTAGCGACGATTTTGATGATGCAGATGAATTTGAAGATTTGGAAGGTAGGTTATATTCGTATTAATTAATTGTTGACAATATAAACAGTGTTGCAAACTGTAGTATTTTATGAATGAAGTGAGAAGAGGTAATTTTTTTGGGTTTATTCATCTTGCCTCTTGCTTGATTCTCCTACATTTATTATTTTGTATAGTGTATGTCAAATGAAAATTTATTTTATTTATTTAGTTTATTTATTTATGTGTTTTTTACAGATGACGCAGAACCAACTGATACATCGTCTGGTCCTGTCCTGCAGCCTCTTTTTCATACAAAAACTAATTACCTGTAATTTGTAATTATTTTTTGTTATTTGCACATAAGAAGTATTCTTATGCAAGATTCAAAAGATGTATTGATAGTTTATGTAGTTAATTATTGAAATTTCCAGATTACGAACTTAAAATATCTCTATATTAACATTTGTTACAATGTCGTACTTTTTCTTTTTTCACAAAACATTGCTGAAAAAAATATTCAAAAATGTCTGAAAATGAAAAGAAAATTTAACAAATTTTTGTTCATTGAAAAGAGGGAGTTTTGTAGATTTAAGAAATGTGTGGTAAATAAAAACAAATTAAAAATATTTTTTCTACGATTTTTTGAAAAACAACCAAAAACCGCAGACCAGAGGTACAAATGCTGTATTATGAGGCCAGACCCGAATGTGTTAAAAAGAAAGAAAAGACACAACAGTGACAATTCGAGGCTTTTTTTTGGTGTAGGAATTTATGGTAAACGGACCGTGGGAAGACTTTGAAAATGCGTTAAATTAAATAGGCACACATATCACTTGTACTATCCATTGCATTTAGATACAACACTGTACCCATGTTTGAGTGAACCAAGCTGATTGGTTCAACCACAGATACTTATGTATAATGTTTATCTGTGGTTCGACGTTTGTGGAGTCCTCCCAGCCTGTCGTTGTGTGTTTTGCCAATCCCATGATAAGAATATTGATACTCCAACTCTTAAATTATGCTAAATGCAACAAATTGTGTAGTTTTAAGTTCAATTTATGCAGTTGTTTTGGTGTTGTGAACTTTGTTTATCCATTATTTACTATAGTTAAGCAACATTTGAGAATTGTGCCAATCAAATCAATTACAATGGTTCAAGCAACCAATTAAATGGATTCAGTATAGTGCTTGAAACAGTTGGAGACAATTTGACGATTGGGAACTGAGGCTCATGTTTAATTTGTGACCTACAACTTTCTACCTACGAGTGTTATTTTTAAAGTAAGGTCCATTTTGCAATAAAAACGAAGTAAGTAAATGTTTTTAAAGAAACCATTATTTTCTGAATTTACATACACTTCTCTATTTTTCTACATAACTTCCTTGCTGGTTTAAACATTTATCGTAAAAAAATTACAAGTTTTTGGATACCCACCTCATAGAACCCTGCCACCTGTGATGATAGCCAGTTATTTACGGAAGCTAAGTTAATTGTTGTTCCTTGTGGCAAAAAGTCCAGTAACAAAACACCCTGCTCGTCCCAAAACACAGTTGCAATGATGCTACTCAAATAATGCCGGGAGCCTGCGTGCACTCATTCGCACGCTCACGTGCAATTTCAAACGGTATTCACAAACAGACCTTGCGCCTAGCGACTAACACCTCTTCTGCCATCTGAAGACCTTCCTGGGCGGCAAGTGTTTAAGACACTGATGAAGTGAAAACGACCGTAAGTAAATGGCTATCATCACAGGTGGCAGAGTTCTATGAGGAGGATATCCAAAAAGCCATAGATTGTTACGAAAAATGTTTAAACCGGCAAGGAAATTATGTAGAAAAATAGAGAAGTGTACGTACATTCAAAAAATAAATGTTTTTTTTTGAAAAAACAACATCTACTTACTTCGTTTTTATTGCAAAACGGGCCTTACTTAAAAAATAACCCTCATATTTCCTCTCAAAAAATGTTCATTTGCAAAATCGGGGAGCATAAAGAAAAGATGAAAAGAAGAGGATGTACTGGGATGTGATGGTAAATGCTTATCCTGGCATGCTTGCTTTTGTTTGAAACATGTCCGTTGAAGAAGTGCAAATAATATATAACTTTAAAAATATATTTCCTCAAAGTATCTTCCTTGGAATTCGATTTATCTGTCTTCCAGGGATGCGCGTTTAGAGATTATGTTACATTTTACCCTTGTGCCAAACATAGGGTGCTAGTTGCCAACAAAGTTTAAATTATGCTAGGTTTAGAACCATAATGCTAGAGTTGGCATCACTGAATGAGGAACAGACTGCTTCTTCCTTGTTGGCCATTAAACTGAGCAACCCCCTCCCTTCCACACCCCTCACCCATCCCGCTGTAGGTGGAAGATCAAGCTTCCCAGAACTAGAAGCAGGGAAGACTGTAGTCTTTGGCTGGCAGCTGGAGCAAGCGAGTGATAGCAAACAATAGTGAACCTAGTCAAGTGTACACACATTGCCCTCATGATTTTATAATGCGTGTTAAACTCCTAAAAAAGTAGAGAACTGGAAATAAGTATAAATGAACTGTAGGAAGTTCCTCATTTTCAACATGGAGGAATCGCTCCTGAGACAACTAAAATTTTGCACATACTATTCAAGCATAAGGTTACCTTGTTTTAAGAGACTTCGGGGGGGGGGGGGGGGGGGAGGGGCTGAGATTCATAAACTGCCATGACTAAATCAGGATATCAGGTAGCCTTACTCCAGCATTGATTTTCACTTTCCACATGTGCATGTAACACGCCCTTGCGCACGTGACTCGGTAGACTTGGAACGCTGACAAGAACTACAGATTGAACTAAATTCCCCCATCCCTGCACAGTCAGCAAGGCAACGGTCCTCACCAGCGGTGAGTGCACCTCCACTGTAAATTTCCATCTGCATCCAGGGATACCCCAGGTGCACAGTGGAGGTGCAAAGTCCACCAACTTATGACTCAAATCCAATGTATAAAACCCCTGGAGACGGTAAATCGATCTCTCACTTCGCTCCAATAACACCACCAAACTGATCGACGAGAAGACGACGACGGCCTGCTGAGAGATCGCGACGTTACGAGGTGGCAACAAGCGAGAAGTCCATAAGCAGTCCGGATTAAGTCAGCCGAAGAATCTGCAAGCCATAAAACAAGTCGCCGAATTGCCTGCCGTCTCTTATCGCTATCTTCGATCTCTCCAGCGGGCACCTGTCACCGTCGCCGACGCCAGAAGCCGAGGGCCAGACCTACAGCAAGGGGTGAGTAGCGTTCAACAACACAGGCTCCCAACAATCCTTCATCAGCCTCCTTAAGGGTAGAGGTGGTTAGCCAAGTCAAACTTAAGACCTATCGTATTTATCTGAGCTACGTCCCGGCGTGACTCGATCCCGTACCTTACCCGACGTCACGCTACATGGTGGAGATAGCTGGCTCCACTCCGTGGAATTGCATAAAATTTTTCTTTTTTTTCTTTCACTCCAAACCCCATAATTTACAATCCCCGCCGCACACAGCAGCAACCTTAGAAATTCTTCTTTTTTGATAATACCCTTCGTATTATAACCCCCTCCCCCTCGTAAAATTTTCTTTTCCGCTCACTATTCTTTATTTCTTGTGAATAAGTGCATAAAAATTCCCCCTCCCTAAATTCGCATGAACGAATCCCAAATTATTCTTCACGAAGAGCTAGACCGTTCTCTTGACCAGATTCTCTCCTTAGCCTCCGCTATTAATTCCCCCGCTCCTTCCCCCCGAATAACCAGATCCAAGGCTCAACATCCCAATTATCCCCAGTTTCTAGGTGGTCTAGAAACACCCGAACGAAAAAAGAAACACCCAGAACCCCAAACCAGTACACCTAAAACTAACACCCCTACCACCATCAATCCTACCCCTACCACCATCAATCCTTCCCCGTCAAGAATGTCCGTAAATATACCCCATGGCTTATACCCCGCCCCATTCACAGGGAAAAACCCTCAAGAAGTTGAGCAGTTTTTTGAAAAGTTCGATAGTATTGCGGGCGCTTTGGCGTGGGAGGAAAATAAAAAATGTGAAATGTTGCCATTGTTCCTCGCAGACTTAGCGCTCACATTTTTGAACGATCTCAAAAAGCAGCCAAACTTCAACACCCTCACCTTTCCGCAAATCAAGAAAGAATTAATTTTATTATTTAAAGGCAGTCACTTAGTCAGCATGCCTATCCAAATTTTATTAGAGACAAAGCAGGAAATTAACCAGCCCATTCATGATTATGTAATTCGCAAGAAAAATCTCGTCCTTCAATTCTTCCCGCAAGCGACGAACCCTCAAATCCTCTCCTATGTTGTGTTGGGACTTCGATCTAAACACATCGCTGCGATAGGAGACAAAGAGTTCACCGACACAAGTTCTCTTATTGCACATCTGCAGAATCAAGAAAGGCAAGACATGCTGATTCAAGCTAGACGCAATGAGGAACAAAGTGAAGCGATGAAACTGATAGATGCCGCTAAGTACATGCACTCCATTTACGCAACAGCCTCCCCTCAGTTTCCCAGCTGTACGCAAACCCAGGTCAACAACACGCATCCTTTCCCCACACCTCAGCCTGCTTCGTCATTTGTGACGTATTCCCCCCCTAACCCCCTCCCGCAGATCTCTCAAGCTCCATACAACTTTCTTCCGCAGCAATCGTATCAAGCAACACCAGCTTTCCCGACCAACTCATGGCAGGTCCAAACCACGCCCACAGCCTTTCCTTCCCTCCCCTCCAGTCAAGATCCACACACGCAGTCCACTAGTTCTACCAGCGCTGCCGTTTCACAGTCTTGTAACGCAATTCTGCCATCTGGCGGTTCAACAGCGAACCAACTAGATTCAGTCACAAATCAATTGCAAATCTTAACATTAGAAAATAAAGTTGAAGCGTTGTGTCACACTGTCCAGAACCTGGCGGATCAAATACAATCAAATAACAGTAATCAATTTGAGACCCGGCCTACTTTTTACGGCCAGGGGAATGGCAATCGCAGAGGTTCTACTCACGGCACGCGACGTAATTTCAGATCTCGAGGTGGAAATAATAATTCAGTCGGGGGGCGACAAAATTCACAGTTTTCGCAATGCCAGATTTGTTTCCGTTCAAATCACTCTACCAGGGACTGTTTTTATAACCCAAACAATGAAAACAAGGGCGATTTAAACTGAAAAACCGTGTGAATCGATGGGACGGATCCACACGCAAGACAAAATTTGACACAGTTCCTATCCTTGAAAAAAACAATTTATTCTTCATTCAAGCTCATGTAAATAATACCCCCCTAGAAATTATGATTGACAACGCAAGCCAGATTAGTATTTGTCCTGAACATTTAAACAGAAAATTCAAATGCACAGCATTATTAAAGGCGTCACTGGTAACAGACTTCCTATCTCTGAAATTGTAATACTCCCACTTCACATAGGAAGATATAGGTACTCCCACCCTTTTAGAGTTGTGCAATCGAAAGAATTACCTCCCCTCCTTGGCAATGACTTCTTGAAGACACAAAAATATGACATTTCACTTAGTACTAACCTGTTAACTCTTAGACGCTTAGGCCATATTCCGAACTATAACCTTCCCACAAAATCACACACCTACACCATCCCTGATGTAATTTTTTCTAAACTACACCCTACTAACAACCAACACAGTTTAGTAACAATCCCAGAAAATGTAACCCTAAAACCTAGAACCCGAACATATGTTCCAGTTTCCATCACTCCCCCCCTCCCCCACGATATCCTACTCACACCCTCTCAGGAAACACTCCTTACATACAATATCCTCATACCCCATGCTCTCCTTAACACTTCTTCCCCTCTGTTACTAATTCATAACCCCTCAGAGAAATCAGTCACTCTCAAATCCAACACCCCACTTGGCCAAGCAACCCCCTGTGACATAATAGTAGACATGACAGACGCATCCAACACTGATATGACTACCACCACATACGCATGCACGGAAAACAATACAGAAAACACAAGACTGAAAGTCAGAAAAAATTTGACCCATCTTGCATCAGTATTAACCCTGACTTATCAGAGGCAGACAAACAAAAAATCATACAGTTAGTATTTGATTATGCTGATGTCTTAGCTTGGAAAGGCGATAAACTCACCACAGCCCCAATTTATGAGTATGACATTGACATTGGAAACAATCAACCTCCTTATATGAGACAATACCCCATCCCTTTGAATCTTAGAGAGCAAATGAAAATTGAGCTTAACAAGCTCTTACAAGATGGCATCATTCGCAGGTCAGAAGGTAGTCCATTCCGACACCCAGTTCTCTTAGTGCGCAAGCGAGACAATTCGTTCTGCGTGGTGTCTGACCTTCGGGTGCTGAATAAAATTATTCAGCCCTCTTCTCTCCCAACACCTAACATTGATAACATTTTAGCAGACATGGCAGGCAAGAAATATTACACAACCCTTGACCTTAAATCGTCATTTTTTCAGGCAAAATTAACAGAAAGGTCGAAGAAAATGACCTCATTTGCAATTAGTAATTGTGGAAATTACGAGTATGAAGTATTGCCAATGGGATTGAAGACAAGTAGTCAGGCCATGAACAATGTAATGTCTATGGCTCTATCTGGCATAGATAGTTCCGAGATATCTGCATATATGGATGACATAATTTGCTACACCAACTCAGTTGACGCAATGCTACAAGTTTTACATAAAGTCTTTGTTAAATTACGTGCAGCCAATTTGAAACTAGGGCCAAATAAATGTAAATTACTAAAGTGTCCGAAATGAGTTTTCTTAAATTTTATTGTTGCAATATCTTTGAGATGTGTGTTTATATGTGTTTATCGTTGCTAAATCTGCAAATTAAGAAAAAAAACCTTCATTGAAGCATTAATATTGTACAAATAGTCCCATTTGAAGGCAGTGGGTATGATAAAACTTTTACTGTGTGTTTTTGTATTTGTGTTTGTTTCTTTGTTTTGGCCCAGGTAAGATTAAAAATACTACTAAGTGTATGTGGTGTTTGTTTTTGTTGTGCAGCAAGCAAATTTTTATTGACGTAGGCATCCGTCACGTGCGAATGAAAAGCAACTAAATTAGATTTTAAAAAGGAGCCATTTTGCTGGGCATCATAAATGTTGAAAGTAAAATCCAAATATTTTACCCTACGTAACAACAGCTCAATAATATTTACTAATTTTAGGATTAATTTGCAAGTACATTTTTAGATTTAAGAAGAATTTAAGTCCTTCTCTTCAATTTTTATGCCTCTTCTTCAATTTTCACTGCCTCTTTCTGAAACTTGACTACCTTTTTTTCAATTTTTCGCTGACTTTTTGCCTGCCTTTTTTTAATACTTTCCAGTGCCTGAACATCCAGGCTCTATCATCTCGTAATCGTCTCATTGGTGCGTCAGATAACGAAACCAATTGTATCGGCACATGATTTTTGGGGACACAGGGGATTAATGTTTTAAGGTCTGGTATTTCGCAACCCTCCAGTAAATTTTCTTAGGTATGACATTTGGACTATCATATACAAATAAATAACAGCTCATGCTTTAGTTTACTTTTTCAGACCGGTATAGTGTTTTTTTTATAGGAGCTTTACGTAAAAATTTGGCATGAAATCTGCGACAAATATGTGGAATTAGTCAAAAACCTAATTCGACTATTATTAGTGGAAAAAGTACCAGACTATTTTTTTCCGACTAATGATTAATTAGTCAACGATGCCTATCAAGTGCTTGATATTCTACCGTTATGACAGATGGAGGTACAAAGTGAATCGGATCCCACTTGAAACTGTAGGACAATTCCGGGTAGCCTTTTTGTGCATAAAGTGAACTTAAAAAGAAACAAAACAAACAACTAAAAACTCTAACCTTGTGGACATATGAGGATATTGCTACCCTCCTTCAATATTTCATGTGTGTAAATTCTTAGTGCTAACGCAAGGCACATAACTCTCCTAACGAAAAGTGCCATTGTCGCCAGAGGTGTTCGATAAATTTTACCAGACTGGCTCAACAATAATGAAAACGACAAATATACGTGCTGTAAAATGCAATAACAACACGAGAAATATATTTTTCGTTTGAAAATGATCGAATCATTATGTAATTCTTATTATTATAATATCTTCTTACTAACAATATCATGGCACACGTCTTCCAGGAGTATATTTAGTGTTCTGGCACATAAATTGTTCTACTAATTTAATATGTTACAGGCACGCATGTATGACACCCAACTGGCAAGCTGCAAGTACATGACAGTGTGAGTACAACTTCCATAAACATATCAGTGGTGGTAAATTTTCCATTGCAATGGATGGAAATGACAATCTCCAGTTTTCGACACGCTATTGGATAGAAAGTATACAGTATTTGCATAAAATACAATAGCATGTTGAACACGCAAGTTACGAAATATAAAAAAAAGAGCAGAAAGCTAAAAAATCTATGTTCCTGTGGGGAATTGTTGATGTGTTTCTTGAAAAAGTACACAATTTCTTTTAAGGATATATTTTCACTAACTTCGTATTTGTGAGGAATGAGTAAAAAATCAGGTATTCTCCAGAATCTAGCCTTTACATTAATGTACGATACGCTTCAAATTTTTCAAATGATCATGAAATGATCAGTTTTATGAAAATGCAGTAAAATTTATTGATATCTTATTAGCAAAAGATGGTCAAAATTACACATTACCGATGAGTTTCTTTCTTCAATGCCATGCCCTGTGGGACAGCTTCTTTGCAAACACAAGTCTTGGACACCTGCCTCCCATGACATCATGTTCCCCAGTTGCTTGAAATTTGCGAGTTTGACCAGAAGTGAAAGCAGGCGCCTCCAAGCGGAGGATATTCGAACATCTTGCAGGCACTCTTTTAAGATTGCAGAAGTTTGCGACCTGAGATGAATGTCTGCCTATTACCTTTGTCTGTGGTAATACTTTCGGAGAAAATAATATTTTTCAATAGAGCATAAAAATTCGAAGCTAGAAAAAATAATTTGTTATCTTACCTTGACCCTGCCTGGCATGGTACTTTCTGAAGCATAAGGTACAGAAGGGAACATTACATTCCAAGCACTGGAAATATGTTTTCATCTCTTTGCCCTCCTCTGGACAAAACCTGTACCTTTGCTGCACCTTTGCCGCCACAGACATGTTGTTGATGGACCAGGGGTACCTGGACGCTTTGACTTTCTTTGCCTGCCACCTCCTCTTCCCCCTCCCATGTTTTTGGCACCAGGAATGTCGGAAGGTTGTACTTCTATTGCCAAAAGTGTGTCTTGAAACACCAAAATACCTGCTGTGTCATGGCCTGACTTTTCAGGGTTAAACACATTTCTTTATACTAGATACTTACCGACACTTAATCCTTTCACTTTTGTCAGTTGAATCATGGCAAACAGAGCTCTTTTCCTCCAGGTTGAGCTTGCATAGACTACTGCAGCTAAGGAATGTAGGGCACTTGCTGTCCTATTTGCACTTTCATCAATCTGCTCATCCTCAGTCATTTTACCCTGGAATAAAAAAATAAGTAGTGAGTATAGGCATGCATATTTTGTTCTTGACAAAAACATGAAATGTGAAATAACACACTGTAATACTCATTTTTCATGGTTTTGAAAGATATGCATTATAAGAATTTCCTGCATTTTAAGTTTTTCCATCTTTGTTCCCTGAAAAACATAAAATCAAGGTTCCACTGTATTTGCATGTTTTTAACTAATGCCTGAAGTACACGAGACTAGATTTTCAGTTGGAATTGGACTAGTTGTGTAGTACTTGTTCACCTGCTAGTTCTCACCTCACATGATACTTGTTACCGTACTTGTTGGTATACGTTTGTTCCCACAAGGCACTGAGAAGAGCAAACAAGCTAAAAAGATGGACAAACAATTTGAAGAATCTTGTAGGAGATTAGCTACTGCTGTTATTAAAAATTAAAACAATTAAAAATAAAATGAGTTAGAAATTGCTTAAAAAAAAAAAGGTAATCAAGGTGTACTCAACAAGCTTTTTAATGAACTCAGGTATGTATATTCATGCATGAGATTGACAGGATTTATTCATTACAAAATATTCTGTTAATACACTGGTAATAATAAGGATTTTCATTATTGGCTAATCACATTTGTCGTGTACAAATCCATCAGTTTCGATAAATTAATTACTAAATATTAATGAGCATGAATACACATCATCTCTGTTTTCTTTTTTTTTAATCGAGCAGCAAAGAAAACCAACACTCGGAAACCACAGACAAACCAGCTTTCCCTTGCCAAACTGACAGATTATCTCCACATGATGAGACATAACTATTATTAAAATCTCATCAAGTGATTTATATTTAAGATTTCTAAAGTCACTGAACTAAGCAATATAAAAATGAACAAAATATGGTAGCAATGTCTATCCCAGTAACACCAACTTTCAGATTATCTAGGCAGAATATTAGGATTAATATTCTTTATCTGAATAGCGCTTGCTGTCCTATTTGCACTTTCATCAATCTGCTTGTATCTAACTGGCCGCGGTGGATCAGTTGGTAACGCATCTGACTAACATGCTATAGTCTCAGGTTCGATCCCCGGCCGGTTCAAATCCGGGAACTTTTCTAAGGTTGGAAGCGGCCCTGGCGCCCACCCAGCGTCGAATGACATTGGTACCTGGGGGAAACCCTGGGGGGTAAAGGCAGTCAGGGGCATGATGCTGATCACATCGCCCCCACTCATGACCAGATCAAGAAAGTGTGGGGCATTAGCCCCACACCCCCTATACCCCTTCATGGCATGGTGCTAAGCACAGTTGGGCACTTTTTTTTTCTTTTTCTTTATCTGACCGATCAGAAGATTCAGTCCTATAATCAATACTTAGCTCAGCACTATAGTCTTCTAGTTAAAAGACAATAATTATTTTAGAAACTGCAAAACTCTTTTTTAAACTTCATGGTTACACATTAATACAATGTTAGACTTCTTCAACTGCATTTGATAAAGCAACAAGAATTATAAAGAAATAAAAGAAGAAGAAAATGTACATACTGCTCAATTGGCAGTTTCAGCCCATAATTGTTTTTATTTTACCACAGTCTTTCAATAGAAAAACAAGATACATATAAATTAAACATTAAATTATATGATAGGATTGGGCTCGTCTCAATGACCAAACTTGAGCTCTAATTGGCTGTTCCACAGAATCTAGCAGAGAAAGCCAGTTGCAATTAGAACACTGTCAAGTCGTCAAAACCAGTCTAGCAGCCATCATTTCCAGCCAGGTAGCCAGTCCAGCACAAACTATGGGATTCCTACTGGAAATCCAGTTCCATGGGATTCAGCCTTAATTCTTATTTCTTAAAAAGTTAACGATGAAATTTTTAGCTACTTGACGGAAAGGCTTCATTTTTCCACTCAGTTTTTGTTCATGTACAGTACATATAAGACGAAGCTACCAGACAGGTGGCGAAATCGATTGCAAACAAAAACTGCACAGAAAAATGAACCATTTAACTTATTACAGTGAGTTACCTCTATAAGCGTAACCACCAAATGGATTTCTTCAGATACAATGTACAGGGTTCCCACGCAAACTCCAAATCCATTTTCCCTGAGTTTTCCAGAATCCTCATATTTTTTCCAGAGTATTGAATGCACAGTAAATGACTACTATAATTTTACAATGGCCTCCTCCATTTCCCCTCATAGCCATACCATCCTCACCTTCTTTATTACTGTTGTTTTCTGATGCAAATAACAAAACTAGTTCAATAATAAAATAAAATTACACTTAATTACGAACAAAGATGACCAATTTTCTAGAACTTTAAACAACTCTGAAACAATTTCTAACATATCTGATATAGAACATTGAAATATTTTCACACTTTACATACATGTTTATAAATGGATACAATATCAATTAATCTGTAATGCATACAATAATAGTTAAGACAAACAAATTATTAGAATTTTTAAAACATATAAAAATGAAGTGACAATTATTAGTACCGATTTAAAAAGGAATAATAAGTTACTGAGACTGAAGTATAACACAAGAAATGTACTTAATATCTGATACAGCAAATTAAGAAACTTTACTTCTCAGAAGCTTCAAGTTTTTTTAATTGTTCTGCAATAGCCTTTGCTTCTTCTTGCATCTTTTGTTGTTTGGCTTGTAAAGCACGGATCTCACTTGCTTTACGTTTCATTTATTTCCTTTTGTCGTCTTTGTGATCACATTTCTTTCTCATCTTTTGCAATGCTTCTTCGTATCTAATACATGCACCTTTAACGCTCTGGATCATATCTTTGCTTACTTCTACATTTGACACTCCTCATACCACTTTCACTGCATCATAAACTTGCTGAATAGCCACAACAGACTCTTCTTCCAAGTTTTCTATTAAAACCTGCTTATTTATAGAAAACCCACTTTCCACATATGCATTGCCATGTGATAAAATCAAACCCAACTTAACAGTGCTCCAAAACAAGCCTAATCTAAGATGAAGAAGTGAGGAATGCTAGTACGTAATGGTAAGTTAGTGACAAGTGCAAGTGTGATGGGGGGTTAAGTATACACCATTCGACTGGCCTTCACCTCATGATATTCAATTTCTGGCATATCTGTTGAGAAAACTATTTTACTACATGATATTAATGTAGATCTGCTGGTCCTACAAGTAATTCCATTTTACACATATGTGAGCTTTGAGGCATGTAAAAATTCACATGTCATGTCATGACTATAACAATAGTTGAACATGATCAAAAACTTAAAATATGAACAAGTATTTATGAACAGTACATAATTCATATATGGCACTAGTAAGTAAATATTTAAAATTCTGTTCTAAATGCAGTAAATACACAATATTGTACATAAAAGATGGCACAAAATAAATATTTCCCTAAACAGGACACTCCATTTTTTTACTATTTTGTAAAAAAAGAAGGAAGAAAAAACTATTCCCTAATAAGGGAAATCAGATGAACACTGGTTAACTTTGGACATCAGGTTATCTTTATTATGCGTTTTCCACATCTTGAAATATATTTTACGTCATGTAAAACATCGAAATCGGCTAATTAAATTTTAAAAAGCGCAAAATTTATGAGGGTATACACTTGGTCACCAGCCCTGGAATCACATTTAAAAACAAGAAACAGACAAACAAATAGATATGAGTTCCTTGCTGAAAGAGAAATGCTACAACAGCTTGGATTATCCACAGACAGGATCATATTATAATCCCTCAGTTTTGCTTAATTGGGAACCATTAATCAATTACAAGATTTTCCATGAGTATTTTTTTTCAAATTCCGTGAGATTTCCAGGTTTTCCAGGTGTGTGGGAACCCTGAATGTACTTTAGACAAATAAGAAACATTGAAAAAAATAAGTAATTACCTCCACTTCAAAAGATGATATTATATTCAACAAGAGTGTTTTAAATGTCTCCTTTTGCCAAGAATGTTTCTGGACAGGATTGTTTCCACCATAGTTCTTTCCAAATAGAACATGCAAATAACTTGCTGCAGTCATTCTTGTGAAATGAAAGGGATCTTTAAGATGTGATAATATTTCTGATGCAATTGCAGTCTTGTTTGACTGTGCACTTGGCACATGGAAATCCCAAACAGCCCACTGCATTTTTGAATCAACCTGAAACAAAGAACAAGAACTAAATAGAAGTATAATCATCATTCATTAAGAATAAAAGGATTTGCGCATTTTAGGAAAAAACTTTCTTGTGTAATCAAGGCTTGGCTCAGAGGGGGAGAGGAGATTAGCGATTGCTCTGCTTGAAGAAATGATCAACATTCTAAATGTATCTTTAGGTTTCATGTAGCCAGGGAAAGGGCTTGAGGGGCTGAAGCTTCTCTCCCGAAATCCTACAAATATCTATATTAAATAGTGGTATTTAATTTTACTTCCTTAACAGGATTAAACATCTAGTATAATAAGTTGTAATATATTGAGAAATTCATCTTCAAGGCTTTTACCTACCACTTTTTCACTTTTAAATGACTGCTACTGATCAGGGATCAGCCCCCCCCCCCCCTTTAAATAAAATTTTCCCTCTGGGCCTGGTCAGACACTTCTATTTACTCGTAATTTTTTCCTAGTGTTAGAAGTCATGAGCAAAGGGATGATCCCTTCATGTTTGACATCAAGAGAATTATTACCTTTAGACTAGTCAGAGGGTTTCGGGCTTGATTTACAGTGAAGGCATTAATATTATTTATTAGTTCAGCACAGGATACATCTCCCAATTATGGTAAACATAATATACTATATATAGGAAAAAAGAAAATATAAAATGAACATCTATATACACTAATTAATGCACTTTCATAGCATATGTTGAGGTTAAAATCCCACTTCAAATTATACCAGACCCAATTACCCTTTAAGTACAAATTGAAGCCCTCTCCCAAGTTCCATCATTGCTTATAAACCTCTTCCCCCCTTTTAATATTGTGCTATTTTCCATACATGAATGCTTCTGATTATGATTGCAGTTGTAAACTTATATCTCAATGGCTCCATGATGAACTATATCTTGACCAATACATGTTTTCTGCATTCCTGTGGGTCTTTGAGAATGGAGTTTCTAAGCCATAAGATATGATTGAAGATTTGTTTTAAAAAGGCACACAGTAACAGAGTGAGAGCTGAAGGGAGTGAAGAAGAAAAATCATTTACACTTTTTAACATTTTTGATTGAATTGCCTTATTTTAATTAACTTCTTCTGCCACTTTTGGTAAGCAAGTCCACATAGATGGTTAATCAATAATTCAATAGCATTCCCAACGGGTGTGATCAGTCTGTGAAATGTCAATTGGCCATTATGTTCAACTTAAATCCTCATGTACATTAAACACCTCAATGGAATTATTTCTATTTTGAGACAGCCTCATCGTTGTTCTACACGGAACTAACAGTTTAAAGGCTATGCTTTCAACTACACAATTTCGAATTTTGTCCCCAATTTCTGGCACACTGTGTGGTATTTAAAGGATAATTCAGTTGTTGAAGGCAGATAAATTCAACTACAATTTTAAATTTGGAAAAACTAGTACTCACTTTATCCACGAAAGTGTTTTTTCTTCTTTGTTCTATTAATTTCAGTGGCCACTGAAATCACCGAAATTAACAGAACAAAGAAGAAAAAACAGTTTCGCGGATAAAGTAGGTACTATTTTTTTCTCCATATTTATATACTACCGCGTCTTTTTTCCCAATTATGAATACAATTTTAAATTATGTGTTTTCAAGAAAGCATGTGGGCACACAAGCATTTTGCCCGACAAACAAGACTACACAAAAAACCTCAATTCTTAGAATCTTGTCATTATCGCACACCAGTGGTGCATGAACAAGAAACCAATGGGGAGGGTGGAAGACTTTCTTTTTCAATTGTTTCTTTTCTTCAGATTCATTCACATGCTGAAAATAAATCATGCAATGTTCATTGTAGGAATAGACACAAAACCCAATGGAAAAACATGTTATTTACAGGAAAACTATTGGTGAAAGGGGTGTTTCTTCTGCACATGACTGTTAAATTCAACAATAAATTGTCAATTAATGGGCGTAAATAACAATCTACCTATTGTGACATCTAAAAATGCACAAGTTTTCACAAATCTTGTTTTGAGTTCATTTTATGTTATTTGGCTAATCAGGACTGGATACATATGAAGTTTAAGGACAATTGGATGTCAAGAGGCGATACTTGTATACTGTAATCAAACTATAGGTGATCACCCCCCTCCCCTACCTGATACGTCTACAACTAGCAACTAATTACCAATTTACCTAGTAAATGGAAATTTAGCACAATTAGATGCATAAATTGAACTCCATGGACAGCAGTCATCCTTCGCCCTTACCCACAAAAGTGCGTTACATTAATCCACCACTGATTGTAACAGCATGTCTTGTTTCTTTCCCTTAGAAATTCATAATCTTACTTCTTCCCGTTGTTAAATTATAACAAGTTATTCAACCCAAAAAGTCGATTGTATAGTAGTTTCTTACTGACACTTAAGTTTCACCCCTCCCTTATGGTTTCCTGCATTTTACATTTTTTATTTACAGGCCCTTGTAAAACCAGGGTTCCACTGTATATACCTTCAGTAAAAAAAAAAAAAAAGTACCTGGAATTTTGCTGGTAAAAGTCCCACATTGGAGGTATCGAGTATTCATTTTGTCCGTAGGATGGCAGCACTGTACTGAATCACCATGCAGAGGGGTAGAGTAATCTATCCATCAGTTTGTGCACAGCAGCTGTTTACGTTAGTTGTGGTGATGAGTGTCCTGCGATTTGCAGAATGGAGACAAATATCGAGCAAAGAATTTGTTTGAAATTTTGTGTTGCCAACAGACTGTCGTGTGCTGAATTGTTGAAAATGTTACAAAAGGCCTTTGGTGATTCGTGTCTGTCGAAAACACACGCATATGCATGGTACAAGGCTTTCAAAGAAGATAGAGAAGTTGTTGCTGATTTGCCCCGTTCTGGTCGACCTTCCACGTCGATGACTGATGAAAACGTTCGAAAAATCAGGACAATGGTGCTTGAAAACCAGCGTGAGTGTGTGAGAGAGGTGGCTCGTGAGCTTGGCATATCACACATGTCCGTTCACAACATTTTGACTGATGTGTTAGGCATGGAATGCGTCGCAGTACGACTTGTTCTGAAGGAGCTGAATTTCCTGAAAAAAAACACATCGCAGGGATGTTGCTGAAGACAAGAATTTCGCCAGCCTTTGTGACTCAACCTTCATGAAACGCACCATAACTGGTGATGAGACATGGGTGTATGAGTATGACATGCAAACAGGTCAACAATCTTCAGAATGGCACTTCGAAAATGAACCAAACCCCAAAAAAACCACCAAAGTTGCTCAAAAATTAAGGTCATACTCATTGTTTTCTTTAATTATCGTGGTGTTGTGCACTCAGAATTCCTTCCAGCGGGACAAACTGTGAATAGAGAGTTTTATGTGACCGTTATGAGGTGTCTGCAAGAGAATGTTCACCAGAAAAGACCAGAGTTATGGAAAAATAATTCTTGGATTTTGCACCACGATAATGCGTCGTCGCACACGTTGACTCTTGTTCGTGAGGGTTTGGCCAAAAACTCAACACATGTCCTCGCCCAAGCCCCATATTCTCCAGATATGGCTCCGTGTGATATTTTTCTCTTTCCGCAACTCGAGTTGCCACTTCGGGGAAGGCATTTTGAATCAATTGAATCCATTAAAGAAAATTCGCAGGAGAAACTCAGGGCGATACAGTCTTCTGCATTTGAAAAGTGTTTTGAAGACTAGGTTAAGCACTGGCATCAGATGGGGCCTATTTTGAAGGTGACAAAATAAATGTTGATGATTAACCACATATTTTGTGTTTTATTCACGTACGTAGTAGTACAATTCAGAGAATAGAAAACAGAATGTATTCATGCAGCTCATAGGACATGCTGATTATCCATGTAAGGCACACATGCCTTTGCTTTTCTGACATTGGTGTGGAACATGGTTAAAAAATTGCACTTGCAGAAAATGGCTAATAAAAAAAGAATACAAAAATATAATCCACATTGTAGTTGAGATGTTTCAATTCAATTTGCAATGTGGAATTTTGAAACATCACTAGTACAATACTAAAACTGCATTTACTGCACCCACCATGAAATGAATACAATCCACATGTTCTGACTTTTAAGAAAATGAATATCTACATATTCAGCTTCAGCAATGTGGTCATCTGGTAACACGTTTATCGAGGAGGTGAATGAACCATTCAGATTCTTCGAAGACTATAACCATCATTGCATTTTAGGCCATATGGAGATCTCGCTTTTGTGTTTCATTTAAAAAAAAATGTTATGTTTGGCAAATGATCTTCAGGTCTAGTAACATTTTAAACACGTAAAATTTCACTCAATCACATCTTGTATACATTATTCATACAAGATAATTATTTCTGTACAAATATGCAGACAATGCTACTTACCAAAGCCGTTCTCTCTCCTGTGCAATGTACTTTTATTAATGTATTTTGGTAAATATGCTTTTTACCGAGGTTTTTATTATTTTCAAAGCCATAATATATGATATTAAAGTCATCCTAATTGGCACTAGTTAGTTTACATAGCCGGAACATCGCATTTGATATTATCTGCACAGCTTGCCATTTGTTTATGCACGTAGTCAAGTCACAGTTTATAACCTGTAGAAATTGAGTGACGCAAAGGTAATGAGCAATCCTAAGTACGTGACATCATTGTAAGTTGTAATTTTTCTTTATTTTCATGGCATGAGATGTTTTGTAATGTTCCTCTTGCAATTGAGTTACTTTCGTGTTTTGGAGATAATTCTTTTGGTTACAACCGCTTTGAAGCTTACAATAGAAGAAAAGTTGGGATCCAAGATATTATATTTATAATAACCACTTTATCTGTGACGAAAAAAGCGAGAATCTTCAACATCTTTTGACTTAAAGAAATATTAAAAAACCTTTCACTTACCCATGCAAGTTCCCCTAGTATTAAAAAAACCTTTCACTTACCTGTGCAAGTTCCCCTAGGCAACGAATATACTGGGCACAAACTTCAAAGCCATAGTACTTCTTGTCACCTATGAACTTTGCAAATGCTTTTAGGAGAGTTAGACTTTTTTCCTTTTGGTCTCCATCCTTGTCCTTAACATAAGAAAACAAACCTGAAAGCAGAACCAAATGAACTTGAATGTTGTTTACACTTCCAAGCATGCTTGAATCCTGATTGATCTTTCATATTAAAAATAAACAATAAAACCGTAGCGTTTGTGATCATTAATTTGCATTAAGGATGTACCTACACGAAAATTTCACTGAAATTGTGAGGAAAAAAAAGCTGTTTTCGGCATTAAAATGTTAAAAGAGTTTTCAATCAATACTATTCTTGAACTTTTATATTTGATACAGAAGTTCAATGACAAAATACCTAATTTTCCCAACCTAACAGCTTCTTACTTCTAGAACACCAAATTTAAAGCTTTGTTAAAAGAAATGTCTAAATTAATTTCAGTTTATCAACGGAAATGTTACTTTGAACAACTATCTGTACTTTAAAGAGAAACTCATAAGAACAGTAAGGAAAGTGATAATATACAAAAATATGGTAAACGTACTGGATCAATTTTGTATTATTCCATCACATGGTATGAATAATAATAATAATAATAATAAAAAAAAGTTTAGGACATAATTTTTAATTCGAACTTTTACTGCAGTGTATTGCCATGTGCACTAATCAGAAAAAACAAAATTTATCACAATGGTAATTTGTCCAATAAAATGAAGTACATAGATTGCCAACAAAACTTAAATTATTTTATGAATAAATTGAAATTATTATAACAAGTATTTTAAGCAAGAGCTGCTTGTCTGGATCATTCCATAGGCATAACATGACATGAAATTTTCATTTTTTTCTCCCTTAATTAGGCAAATCAGAAAATGAAATTTTCTACAATCAGACATTTATTATTACATTTATTATTTCTGTTGGAAAGTGACACAAATTTCTAGGAGAATTAGATTGAGATAAAGGTGTTTTTGCTATTCAAATTTGAAGGTTTGAACAGAATGTTCAAAATTAGATTTTGAACATAGAATTGGTTTCCCGTGCTTATTATATCTTAAAACGAGCCATCTTCTGCCATACTCTGAATTCTAGCCTTTTTCAAAGTAGTTGATTCTTAAGACCACCCCCCAATTAAAAATTTAACTTTTCAAAACTGCAAGATGAAAATGTGTTTTGGTGCAACACAAACCAGTTCTACAAATTTCACCAAAATCTGTCACTATGAGGGTCAAAATATGTTCAATCGACATGGAATGACCCATATACTACTAGTATCATAGACGTGCAACTAATAGGATTCGAAAGTTGACCTAAAAAAAATCTGAAAATAATTTTCGCTCTAAACATGAAAACTTGATTTTTTCATAACTTACAAGAGAGTAGTTGAATAATTCAATAAAACGAGTTGTTTGGTGGTTTAAACTACCGAAGCAAAAGGGGTAAAAGCAATTAAGTGCTAATGTACTTTTCTTTATTTTTACTTCAAGTTCTTCATAAAATACACCTCATGGTTATCCTGCAGAAGCGATTCACCTTGTTTGAGTATGACTTGCATGATACAGTAGGCGTTCAGGATCTGAAAATATACAGTAAACCCTCGTTAACACAAACTCGCTTAAGACGAACACTCAGTTAACATGAACAAAATGAAGGTCCTGACAGAGATGTATTATATCTTATAGAAAGTTTTATCGGTTAACGCAAATTTCGGTTACCACAAATTACAAACTGTTTTTTAGTCTGTTGCGTCATTAGATCTCATTTAACACGAACTTTCATAGTTTTCATAATTTTTTCTGTTGTTCCTCTGCTAGGTATGTAGGAAATCGCCCAACAATCTCTGTCATCTTGTCAACAATCAACTTATACAGTATTGTAACCAGATTCAGATCAACAATGTGTTCAAATGCATTTTCTATTCTTTAAAACATAGCCAGTACGAGTAACATCAAGATTAAAACTTGGGTGCAATTGCTCGACAATCGCGATCATAGCATCAACAATGAGCTTATACGTATATTTAACCAACAAATTCAGTTGCGTGTTCAGATGTGTTTTTCTATTCTTTAAATGTAGCCAGTACGAGTAACATCAAGTTGCAAGCAGTAAGATGGGAGTCATGGCCAAGAGGAAGCAGACAGGCATTGATCTGCAAACAAAACTGAAAATCCTAGAGGAAGTAGACCATGGTGCAGTAAACAAAACGACAATTGCTGAACAGTATAGAATTGCCAAATCTACATTCTCTACAATAAGATCGTGAAAAAATTCCTAATCAGGTTCCGGGAACAAATCTAAGCGACTTCGCAGTGCTAAGTACGAAGATGTTGAAACGTTACTTCTAGAATGATTCAACCATATGCACACTCCAAATGTACCTTAAAGTGGACCTATAACATGCTGCAAGATCCGAATTGACCGCTAGTTTTACAGAAGCTATGAGTAGAGTTGGCCATGAAGTTACCAGGCATTTGCGTTCCCCGTTCCCTTCTGCGACAGCGCAATATACATGAATTTTTCTCCAGAAAATGATCTGAGAGTACTTTTTTAAAAGTTAATTACTGTAGTACTGTAGTAGTGTTTTCTATGATGACATACATTATACGTATTGTAAATTGTTAATGTGTAGAAAGAACTGTATTGCAACAATAAAATTTGAGTCCCCGGTTAGCATGAATTTTTTAAACGCAAACTCTTGATTTTTTGGTCCCTTGGGATTCATGTTAACGAGGGTTTACTGTAGTTGGGTTTCGTGTACATAAGATTATATTTTTATATAGTGATTAATTTTACATTAAAACCACGGATTAAAGTAATACCAGCAGCCAGCAAGAGAACCTCAAAGTAGGCTTCACCCAAAGTCTATTAAGTTTGCTGGAGGAAAAATAAATTTATCATTAATTATGACAAAGATTTTAGTTAAAAATAAATAATATTGTGATTTTAAATACCATATTTTAAAGAAACCTCAAAAATTATAAAAATGTAACAAAAACAAACAAAAATACTGAAAAAATGATGTAAAAGAAGGAAAAAGGCCAGAAAATGTTTTCTGGTGCATTATCTTCAAGACAGAGAAAAAAAAGATGATCTTTTTCATCAACTTCCTAGCCCAAGGCACTAAGGTCTATTTAGTTGCTAAAAATTCTGATAAACAAATCCATTTCTGCCCATGGAGTGCCAGGACACAGAAATATTAAAGGGAGTATACATTACCTCGCAACAAACTCAGTAATATAAATGCAGCTTCTTGATTCCGATGCCGTTTTCTGCAGACATTCTGTAGAATCAGCAAAATTCTTTCAATATTCTCTGAATCAATGGAAGCAGACACGAGTGCATGCTGAACAAGACAAACAGCCTGCAAGCATGAACAAGAATTTGTGTAATTGAAGTTATTTCAAGCATAGAAAAAAAAACCTGTATTAAAGTAGAAAATAAGTTTCACTTCTTAGATAAATAAATATTAGTCCTGTGTCACTTTCAAATAAAAAATGCAGCAGATATAAGTTAGATTTTGAAAAAAAAATGTAATTTCATATCTCTGCAGTAAAATATTGGTTATCACTGTTGGCAAATTTTATATCAGTATGAACACAAACTTACATACAGAACCCCACACCAACACGGTGCTTTTTCTAGCAGTATACAACAGCATGCTGTATGAACACATTTCTCATTCATTACAATGAGGTAAGTTAAAAAGAACTTTACTTTATTATGACGTAATTATTTATGGTAGAAATTGGAACAAGGCATCAATCTAAGAAAAACTCTGAAGTTTTATTTGCACGTGGCATGCTTATACAGCTCTGAAATTGCTCTGCCAGGATCGCTAATGTGGCAAAATTATGAGTTACTAGTAGAAGGCGTATTGTGTGTTTGCGCTAATGAAGAACCATCTCAGAAGAACCTCTACCATTGGTACAAACAAATTGCATGTTAATGCACGTACCCTATGAGTCTGAACAGAATTAGAGAAGTGTTTGCAAGGCAATGAAAATCCACTCACAGTGCAAGTCGTGAACTGGAGCTGCCCCAGAAAATCATATATTTTTCGAAGATGGTGGATTACTACTGAAACGAATGAAGAAATATTTTTGCACCATTGTGATTGAATCAGTCTTCACTATTTAACTTATTAAGGGTGTTCCGAAATGAATTGGACAACCGTTATATAATCCACATTTGTTATATTTTACCTGCAATACAAGATGTACATTACCAGTAATCTCCCCCTGACTGAAGGCACTGCTCCCACTTACTGAAAAGTTTCCTGATGGCTGCAGAGAACCACTTTCTTAGAGTATAGTTGCACCACTCACGGACAGCGGACTGGAGTTCTTTATTAGATTGAAAGTGTCGACCACGCAATGCATCCTTCATTTTGTCGAACAGTGCATAATCCGAGGGGTCTAAATCCAGTGAATACGCAGGATGTTGGAGCACCGTAAATCCCATTGTTGCCAATGCCTTCTGTGTTTGGCGGCTCGTATGCGGCTTCGCATTGTCATGCTGAAGAATCACCCTGAGAGCCCATTTTCCTTGCCACCTCTGCTGAATTCTGCGTCGCAGTTTCGTAGAGTTTCACAGTAGCTGTCGCTGTTCACAGTTTGGGTAGTGGGAAGCCAGTCCACCAGCAAAATTCCATCTTCATCCCAGAAAACTGTACCCATTTGCTTCTTGGGAGTGAGAGTCGGTTGAGGCTTCTTGGAGCGTGGACTTCCAGTGTGTTTCCATTCCACGGATTGCCTTTTTTTTTTTTTTTCCCCCGAGAGTTTCGAAGAGAAACCAGATTCGTCGCCAGTCTTTCAAAAATAAAATGTTCTCTGTCTTGGTTGTAACGATGCAACAATTCTCTGCACATGTCCACTTGCTGTTGTTTCTGCTGATCCGTCAGATCGCGAGGCACCCACTGAGCACAAATTTTCCTCATTTGCAGATCCTCATGAATGATTGCATGCAGAGTTGCTTGCCCAAAATCAGTTTCACGTTGCAGTTGTTCAATTGTTACATGTCGATCTCCCATAAACAAGTTGGAAACACTTTGGATTGCTGCTGGGGTACGCGTTGACCTTGGGCGACCACTGCTGATGCCTTTCTCCACACTTTCTTTTCCCTTTTTGAAATTTTGAATTCACTGAAACACTGTACTCAGTGAAGTCGCTGACCCACCACAAACGGCCACAAGTCGGCGATAAATTTCGGATGCCGAAACACCCTCTTTAAACAGGAACCACGTAGTCCACCTCTGACCACGGGAATTACCTTCCATTTCGTAGCTTGTCCACGTATTCACTCACACCCGTTCATGTTATGAGTCAGCAATTCTCTGGTAGTGGCGCTAGCAGACCCATTTTGTGGTGGAATGTAGAACTATGTCCGACCGTTAAGCAAAACAAAGTTCGGTTGACAGCTGATATTTGCAACAATGCAGTTGCCAATCCAATTCATTTCCGAACGACCCAAGTATATAACTGGAAAGACTGCATTACGATTACTACTGAAACGCATGCAGAAATGTTTTTGCACCATTGTGATCAAATCAGTCTTCACCATTGAACTTATATAACTGGAAGGACTGCTTTACGTACTGCAGTGAACAAGGGAAGAAAAGCTGAAGCAGACAAATTTTTCTATGGTGGCAAATGGATTTTTAGGACTGATTATTTACGAAATAGAAGCCACAATATATGAGAAAACATACAATGAGTACGTCACCTTTATTCAAACACTACAGGATTTAAGATTAAAATAACAATATCAATGTATTTTTAAAAACTTCTTGGTAAAAGTTGATTAATATTGAGAATTCCGCAGTTGCTGTCTGCACCATGTTCTTGCCATAATATCATTGCTGATTGATTGATTGACTTGCTTTATCTTACATCGCATTTTCTGCCACTATTTGGTTAATTTGCGAAGATGTGGATGAGTAATAATATGATGAAATTGATGAATGTACACTCACAAACATACATGACGAGGCTGGGATTCGAACCCAGGACCCTTGGCGTCAATATTATTGTTGATATCAGAGCGACACTGAGCACGATTGGGTTCAAACCATCGAGGAAATATTGGGAAGAAAAGAAATATAGTTTTAATGCATGGATCTTCATTTATTTATAAATGGAACACTACATGCAAATGTCCACTCATCGTGTCTTCCAGCTGACAGCAAACTAACAAGAACCGTGCAAATGCATGAAAAGAAAAGAATAATAAAAAACAACAGAATAGATTGAAAAGTACACGTATGTGCACAGAAACTTCGATTTTACTCTATATTGAGTATTTTGGTTTTGTTATAAATGCATATATTTTGGACACGTTAATTCTTCCCTTTACCGTGCGACCTCGATAGACAATTATATAAATTTAACAAATAATATCTTGATTAAATTTCATAAAATGAGAAAATGTGAAAGATACGGCAAGTACATCTAACAAAATGCAAAACAAAATCTAGATATTAACCTGACAGGATGCACGTTTTTCTGCTAGGACGTAAGGATGCATGCTGGATAAATCTTATCAACAAGTAAAATTGCTCCGTAAATCTGAATTATATTTTTATACAACATGCAATAATAATACCATCATTGATAAAAGTAATGTTATTAGGTTTTAACGTTTACCACATGGGTGTAAACACATTCGGAAGCTTTTGCTATAACATTTAATTACCGTCATCAACTTTTAACAACTTTAGGCATGGTATACACATATTTTAAGAATTATATTTACAGATGAAAGTGGACACAAGGGCAATTACCTACATGATTTGTACATCCAAATGCCGAACATGACCCTATCATGCTCAACCCACTTAAGACTGGATAAAATGTTCGAAAAAAAAAATGCCAACTACTAATGTAGTGAAGAAACATTTAATAAGACATTCATTTATAGCACTGAATGCACAAATATGGTAAAATTATGTTTCTTTTTGTGCTATATGAAAGCAAAAAGGCGAGTAAATACACGTTAGCTTATGGGATCACCAAGTTTTCTTCTCAAGTTTCCTGGAGAAACAAATCACAAAGTGGCTTCACTTTCCATCGCCGATCAGGATTGCAGCGAGAGTTCCAGTTATATATAGTTCAATGTCTACACTAACTCCAACACACAATGTCACTTGCCATTTTGCCACACTAGCGATTCTAGTGGAGAAGAGGCAAAGAAGCATAAGAGAGTCAAGTGGGAATAAAACTTCCATGGTTTTTCTTTATATTGATGCCTTGTTTGATTTTCTATCGTAAACAGTTACAACATAATAACTACGTAAAGTACAAATATACATTCATTATCAAATGAACATATTAAGTTCTTTTCACTTGCTCTTGTTACTAACTTCACATTATGGACAGGACAGATTAATCTATCCTCAAAGTTTCTTTTAAAGTTTATGTGAACAAAGACTAACTGGGATGGGACATAAATTTTAAAATGGGATTGAAACCACAGTGCAATGCGCCTCCATTGGGGATCGAACCTAGCATTTGTTGATTACAAGGCACTGGCATTACCACTATACCATCCGGGAGGCCCAGATCTATAGGATTGGTATGACGATACAAGCAACACTGATGTTTTGGTCTATTTGATTTGATTTGATTTGAATTTAAAGTTTTGGGTGCGTCAGCACTAAGGCTATTTTGCACCCGTCATACTATATGGGGTCCAGCCCCTTATCATTACACATAACAACTCTAACGTTGCATAACTAAAATCATAAAATATTAAAATCTGACTTTCGTTAAAAGCTGAGGCTGTAAAGGAGAACTCAGCACAAAGAAGGACAAAACACAGGACAACACAAACAAAATTATACTGGCCATGGGGCCAGAGCCTCGTTAGTCTGCAGTCCAGGGTGTACTATGTGGAAGTGAGGTTGACTATTGGGTGCACTACGTGGAAGGAGCACCCCTTACACCCCATGTTTTGGTCTATGGTTAAATTATAGATATTACTGATATAACTATAAATAACTTGTAATGAAGTGCAAAATTCTGCCATCTTGCTTCATTTTTGTGAATATAATCCTCATATGTTGTAAAATAAATATACATATAAAAATGTAGTTTTGTTTTGTAAGAAACACCCATCACTGTATTGTAGTTAGATACATTATTTAAGGAGGCTTATGAACCAATCCCCACGGAACAATTGCAATTTTATATCCAATTGATGAGATATTTTTTATAGGTACAGACAAATATTTTTTTTCATTAATATTCTTATCATCCATGCCTACTTTAAAAGAAAAAGAAACACCTGTATTGTTATTTGGATTCTAACAATGTTGTAGGTGACAACTATAGAGCAAAAACAGAGAATTACGTAGTTGCTATCAAACAGTTTCAGCTAAGTGATGCCAAGTTGGATAGAATCTCAATAAATATGACATTAATATTGCAAGTATATAACTATGAAGGTATGTATGGAGCATTTGGGTAATTTTTGGTTAGTGGCGTGGCCAGAATTTCTGTATGAGAGAAGGGGGCTAAAGTTGTGGCTTCTATTTTAGAAATCAGTGCTATATGTTGCCATCTCTTGTAAAACCGGATGGCGGAGCATGTTAGAATTGTTTACATTTTCATTTGAAATAAATAATAATAATAATAACAACAAAAACAACAACAAAAAAGCTATGCATACACACAAATGAATGCGAAGCATGCTACTTTCTTTGTGAATTTCTAGATCAGCTATCCTAAGAACCAAGTTGCACTTGCTATTATTTTGAACACATAAGTGGAATATTCAAAATAACACAAGTGGAATATTTGAAATTTTATGTCAAATCAGTGGAAAGTTCAGTGAGGCAGCTGTAGTGGTGGAATCGGGGGAGAGCAAAAGCACCCCTCTTGCGAGTAGGACTTGTTTTGGAAGCTACAAGATCCTCTACGAGGTCGTTCTTTCAAGATCATTGATGTTGTAGTGCAGGCCTTATGCAGAAAAATGATTCCGCTGATGGTGTAACAAAATTGCCAGAAATTTGGCAAAATGTGCTGTACTCGGCTTAAGACTATTACAAAAGAATAGTCATCTCGTCCTCCACAATTATATAAGTAGACAGTAGTTATGAGCATGTAATTACTTTTTGAAATGATTCTCATGTTACAATGTAATTTTCTGCATTCTTTAAGCTGTTAATGAAAACCTGAAGTTTCTCTCAACATATAATTCAGTCGCATTTTATTTTGATGAGGCAAAGTCAGTGAAATAATCTTAAACAGTCTAAGTTCTTGTAATTTCAGTGGTCACTGCCTACTGAAATTAACAGAACCTAGGCAGACTAGACATCTCTAATGTTACGTTTTCAAGAGCAAGACTGATTTTATTTGCCTTTTTTAAAAGGGAAAATTCTCATTAATATTTCTTTTCCATCATAGTTCAGTTCAACTTCTAATCTTTCTTTCACTTTTAATAGTTTTGATTTTGTAATAGTATCAATGAATTTTAAAACTATTGTTAGTTTTTTCACAAAACTGAAATCATTAAGTGGTAACAGAGAGAGACATTTAGTTGCCGATACAGATTCATCATGAGTGGATAGTTTCTTTAATGTATGGAGGGTTTAGGTAGACTTCATGAATAATGCAAAGCCATCAGTGGTTGTCTTATTTATATCCATTTATTAATCAAAGCAGACTGGAGAGAGTTGAATAGATTATGGTGATACATTCGTTACAAAACAACGCTTTGTAACTTGGGCAAAAAATATATTATTTTCGCACATACAAGGGTCGTTCAAGTTTGATCAAGACTTTCATGCATAAAATATTAATGAATCAATGTAGCGCTGCATTACTTCGGCAGGACAGACCATGATTCCTTGGGAGTAACCATGACCCTTTGCGACGCATTTGGCACATGCACAGTAGTGTAAACAAAGATGGCGGCAAGTAGTGCATCTCTTGCTGTGGAACAGTGGTGTATAATGAAATTTCTCATGAAGGCGAAGGTGAAACCTGTTGAAATTTCGCATAGACTGCAAGCACAGTATGGTGAACAAACACTGTTATGGGTAAGAGTGTACGAATGATGTCAACAGTTCAGTGAAGAGCGGGAGTTGGCAAAGCGCTGCCGTCTGCCGGTAAGATTTTGGGAACTGTCTTCTGGGACATGAAAGGTGTTATCCATGTGGATTTTTTGGAAAAGGGTGCTACAATTAATGCCCAGTATTACTCAACACTGTTGTACGTGGGGGCGTTTGGAAGAAAAGACCTGGAATGTTGTCAAAACATGTCTTTCTTTTCCATGACAATGCCAGGCCACACACGGTCCATTTGACTCAAACAACACTGGGAGGTTTTACCACACAGTCCAGATTTAGCCCCCAGTGATTTCCATTTGTTTGGGGCTCTTAAAGAGCATTTGGGCGGGACACACTTCCCGACTAATGAGGAACTCAAGAACACTGCCCTGCAGTGGTTACGACACCAACCTACTTCTTTCTACGCCAAAAGCATCATGGAACTTCCACAACGATGGCAACGGTTTCTGGATGTTCAGGGGGAACACTTTGAAAAACTGACATAGTTTGGTGCTTCTATTTATGTATATTTCCTGCCTAGAAATAAAAGTCTTGGTGAACCTTGAACGACCCTTGTAATATTCAATTATGGTATCATTACAACATGCAAGTAACATCTGTCAGTCCTAAGTCTGTTAGTTGGAAGGTAAATTATGATGTCTTGGCAAAGTATAATATAGGATGTGTCCGTAGACCCTATGATTTGGTCAATTCAACTTGTTGTGTGGATGCAGGTGTTGCCATTTTGCAGTTCACTGGAAAGCATTTACTTGTGGATTTTGTATAGATTGGAATGACCTTAAGGACACACTGGGGAGAGCAGATTGCAGCCAAGCCACTTTAGAAAATTCCTCTCCATTTCCAAAACTATGTTATTCCAAATTCTGAAAATTTACCCCAGCTAAGAGTTACTTCTAGACCAGTCACATGAATTTTCATGATGCTTGCTTTCGCTGTTCATTTGATTTTTGTTACTTAGCATCACTTTTCAACCACTTTTGGCTAATCACTACAATGAGGATGAGGTACGATATGATGAAGTTGATGAGGGATATGCACAAAGAACACCAATGTCAGGCTGTGATTTGCACCCGGGACCCCAGCTTTCGCTGTTGTCTAGATATCTGTGATAGAAAATAGGAAACTATTGCAAATACATACACAAGAGCGAAAGCAAACCAAATGAATAAAATTCTAAGCAGATGTGATTTTTCAGAATTTGGAATATCATAGCAGTTTTTTTCTTTTTTTTAAATGAAAGCAAAATTCTACAATAGGTTGGTTGGCATTGGCCAGAGGTCCAGGTGAGGGGTCCGGTATCCCATTCTACACCCTCGATTTCGGAGGTTTTTTTTTCCTTATGAAGATTATGTGATGCTAATTATGAAGAACAAAAATTTGGAGCGCGGAAACAAGTATTTACGAATGTACAGCAGTTTGAAGTTGAGATATTGTTGTTTGAAATTGTTGAGTCCAAATTTCCCACCGATTCTGGGCTTTGCCCCTGAGGTAATTGACATACCACTCTCTACCGCTACCGCAGCCCCCCTTCCGCTCCACTACGCTCCCTGGCTACCCGCCTTTATCTATAGAATCCCTTTTAAAGGCATGTTAGAAATTGGCCGGAGTCACCTGCCCCCAACACTATTTCTGACTGTTTTCCGCATTGACAAATGAAGATACCATAAACGAAGGCTAAAATTAAACCTAAGAAGGCAACTTACCTCTTTTTTGCAAGGCCAGGCACTGAATTGCGGGTCGAAGTTAAATTTGTAATTCCAAAAATGAAGTAACTCCTACGTCGAAAGTCCTTGTTGTTCTTTTCCACAGAATACCACACTCCACTCCATTCCCATCATAAAAATAAGAAGTCACAAATTATCCCATCCCACAAGTCATTTAGAAAATACAACCCTCCCCTTTAAGGCCTGCAGTTGCCAAAAAGAAATAATTAATTCCAATTTCTGAAGTCGCATAAATGAAATCCAATGTCTGAAATGTCCAACCCGCCAATATATGACACAAATAACATATTGCAATTGCAAATGTTCCCATTGCACAAGTCAATCATAAGAAGAAAAAGAAAAAAAATTCAGACGTGCGCCTGTGACATGAATCCATGATCCGAAATCTTCAGACTTGTGCCTGTGACATGAATCCATCATCTGCCATCATAGAAGTTCTGAAAAACCTTTTTGACGTTCCGCAAGGAATTTTAATTTAAAAAACACACGTAAGTTTCGTAGCACGTAGATCTAAAAAATTAACTTCTGCGCTATTTGCAAACACTGTCTGTTATGAGGAACTAAATATTTTCAAGAAAATATTTGAAATGTGCCTGGAACCGAGGGTGTAGAAAGGGATACCGGAGCCACCAAATGAATTAAATTCTAAGCAGATGTGATTTTTCAGAATTTGGAATATCTTAACAGTTCTTTTGAAATGAAAGCAAACTTCTACAATAGGTTGGTTGGCATTGGCCAGAGATCCAGGTGAGGTTTGAATGGTTAAATTTTTATTAAATTTAATTGATTCCCTATACTCAGGGGTGTTCCCTGATGTTTGATGATCCCATTTCATCTAATAAGTGATTGCCTATTGCAGATTTTCACCCTCCTCTCCTGACGTATCCTAAATAATCTCCAATTCTAGCTTTAATATTTCTTTTAGTCTGCCCAATGTAAATATCATTGCAGCAACAATTTACACCATAGATGCCACTGCTATCTAATTTATCTAAAATGAATGTTTGTATTTACCTATTAGCTCCTTTATTTGTTTTTAGATGTAACTACCAAATTAGTTTAATTCGTTTTACAAATTCTTGTAATTTTGTAAGTGAGGATCATAAACATATCTCTAAAGAGAAGGGCAAGGGGATGAAAATAAGTTTCCCCTAATATAAATGACCTCATTCAGGTCAGAGTGAATTTTTCCCCAGAATGACAATTTCGAAAGCGATAAGAATTTATCATACGGTCATGCTTCGAAGTTTAGTGTCTGGTGCCATGCTATTATGTGATTTGCATTCAACAGTGATCTTGTGCAGCTCTTAATGTATTAGGAATGGAGATCTTATGGGCAAAGTGAAAAAAGTGACATTTAAGTGGCATATAATCTTGGTTAGCAACACTAGCAGTCTATAATTCTGCCAGCAGGCAATATGTAGCAAACTACCGAGTATTATAGCCACATGAAAAATCATGCATCATAATTTTATCCTGAAATGGCACTTCTGCAATGACACTTACTTGCACCTATTCTTCCTCTTTAGACTTCCACATGACCCCAAGTGGCAACCATGCTTCATCAAATATCTAGGTAATACATGGAAAGTGATTACTGTTGTTCGTCTCTATCATGTTAATGTGGCAGAATGTTGCAATTTTAGCAGATATGCAACCTCAATTTTCAGGTGTGAAAAAACTTATGCTCCAGCCAGCTTACTTGCCTGATCTGTCATTTGGCTGCTCAAGACTGGGTTCCACGGTGAATGTTTCCGAACAATTGAAGTAAATGGGACAGATGATTTGTGGTTCACATAAAAGGAAGAAGCATCTAAAGAAGTACTTTTGGCAAATGTGTCTGTGCAGAGGGACAGTACTTTGAGGGTGACCAGACTCCAAACACTTACTTTGGGCATGTTCCGTGGGTGTTCCAGGAATTTTTTGACAATATCTCAAAGATTTACTTAAGACCATCAACTATATTATGCTTAGTCGTGTGCCCAGGATGTTCAAAAGGGGGGGGGGGTTAAGAATATATTTTTTAATAGTCCTCATTTTGCCACCATTTACTGTCTTTGAGATTCTTTTTTAGGAATACTGGGTCAGAGGGGATATGACCCCGGCCAACCCGCGCATTTGGCACACTGATTTTGCTGATGCAAGTGTAAGTTATGCATTACCAAAAACTAGTTAAAATTTTAAAAGCTTACCTTTTGAAATTCACAGGCTTGATCTGCAGGAAAAGTTTCACGAAATACTTGGTCCATGGTTTTAGCGAGAGTTTGTGTTTGAATGTCTAGCATTGATTCAGTATCTATGGTTGAGAAGAAAATAAAATTATAATGACACATCACACACAATACACTAAAGAGTATATTTTATTTAAAGATAAGCTTGTGACTTAGGTTGAGCTGATATCACTTTGAATGAACTCTGAAGCTCAAGATTTTACATAAATTATACAGGGTGATTCTGAATAATACCGACAAACTTCAGGAGGTGATTCCTGACAAATCAAGGAACAAAAAAGTCCATATGAAATTTGACCAGAAATGCATGTGTTCCAAGATATATGGAACCACCCATCGTCATGCTGGAGTCATTTGTAAGAGCACTAATTGCCTAACATGGGGAAAGAAATGCATGTGATGGGCTATTTCTGCAAACAGACCAAAATGCATGTTTCCAGGTGCAAAACATGTAGATTTTTATGATTTGACGAATTTTGTATAATTCAAGAGAACACGAAAGGACATGCAGAACATCTACTAGGTCGCAATCATGTCCACCTTGGTGGCCAAGTGTGCCGAGTGGTCGAATATTTACTGTAAATTTTGTGTGTTCCAAACTACACTTGCAATTGTGTGCCCGAACTGGCCATCTTTCCCCATGTAAGGCAACAGGTGCTCTTACGAGGGTCTCCCAGCATTACAACAGGTGGTGCCATCTACCCTGGAACACATGCATTTCCAGCCAGATGTTCAAGTGGACTTTTTTGTTCTTTGTCTCGTCAGGAATCACCTCCTGAAGTTTATCGGTACTGTTCAGAATCACCCTGTATAGTCCAACACCAGAGTAAAAAAATATAACAGGAGAGGGGGAATTCCCACTCTTGTTCCTTGAAGGATATGAATGGTTCATTAACCTCCTTAATTAAAATATGTAACCAGCTGGCAGCAATAGGTTTTGCCTGAACTACAAATTTAGACATTTACTTTACAAATTGAGTACATAAATTAAATGTTTACATGTATAAAAATGATAACAAAATGGCAGCATACTACACACTTCATAGATATGTTGGATCAGTAAAAATATCGTTAATTTTACCAAGAAACCTATCCATGAACATGGCTACATCGGACAACACTCATAGTCATGTGAAAATACAGATTCCACCAGGATCACACTTGGGCCTTTCGCATTCTGTGCGAATATTTTACAACTGAGCCAACAAGCCAACACCTGCTCTTCCCACAATTTACACAATTTAGGTGTGTGTGTGTAGAAGCATACATTTTTTTTAAAATTTGACGGAAAGACTAAATGTGAAATAAACTGTAATGTTCGTTTTTCATGTCTTTTGAAAGGTGTATTTTCCTACCATGTCTTGTCATGAAATGATGCGAAACTGACTGCAAAATGCGAAATTGAACTCTTAAGCACAAAATTTGGAGTTCATTTACCAACGCAACACATTCTGAAGTCTGAATTATCCTGCGAGTTACGCAAATCATGGAAAATTGGTTAATTCTGCTGTAAATATTTGAGAAGCAAAAATGGACTCCATTACATAGGAATAGACTTAATACTATGTCAACTACATAAATGTGTTTTTTGGAGGAAAAGTTTATTTTATGTAAATATAGTTTTTAATCAAACTTAGGGTTATATTCACCATTTCAACACCGAAATGCAATTTTTTATAGCACTTTTGATCCGAAATGTGCCCTGGTTTTGTATCGAAATCTTGATCCTTTATTCACCATAAATATGTGGATCTATGTCTGAGTAAATCTATAAGCTGATTCAACTACAGGGTGGCTCAATAAGTCACTTAACATCCCCAGTACAAGGCCACTGCGGCATGGAACGTGAAAATGGCGATGACCAATCGTTATCAGGCCAAGGGGGAACCACATTGACGTCACCCGCATGGTCGGCAGCCATCTTGATGTCCGCCATCTTGAATTCAACTTCAGAAATTTAAATGGGAAGGGGGTCGTGCGACATATCAAAATGGGCTAGAATTTCACCAGGAAAACAACTGTGACATTTGTTTTCACCTAACTTTAATTGTTGCAGAGTTAACTATATCACAAAGTTATGGCTCAATAAGTCACTTAACACCCCCAGTACAATGCCACTGCGGCATGGAACGTGAAAAATGGCGATGACCAATCGTTATCAGGCCAAAGGGGAACCACATTGACGTCACCCGCATGGTCGGCAGCCATCTTGATGTCCGCCATCTTGAATTCAACTTCAGAAATTTAAATGGGAAGGGGGTCGTGCGACATATCAAAATGGGCTAGAATTTCACCAGGAAAACAACTGTGACATTTGTTTTCACCTAACTTTAATTGTTGCAGAGTTAACTATACCACAAAGTTATGGCTCAATAAGTCACTTAACACCCCCAGTACAAGGCCACTGCGGCATGGAACGTGAAAATGGCGATGACCAATCGTTATCAGGCCAAGGGGGGACCACATTGACGTCACCCGCATGGTCGGCAGCCATCTTGATGCCCGCCATCTTGATGCCCGCCATCTTGAATTCAACTTCAGAAATTTAAATGGGAAGGGGGTCGTGCGACATATCAAAATGGGCTAGAATTTCAACAGTAAACAACTGTGACATTTATTTTCCCCTAACTTTAATTGTTGCAGAGTTAACAATACCACAAAGTTATAACACATGCTCAATATGACGTCCCTCTTGCGCAACACACACATGTAATCGTCTCTCCCATGACCTAACCTCACGAGTTATTGCAGTACAGGCATCCACAATGCGTGTGCGCAAGTGGGCCAGATCCCTGATTTTCGTAGCATACACCATGGCTTTCAGGTGTCCCCAGAGGTAAAAGTCAATGGTGTCAGGTCAGGTGAGCGTGCAGGCCATTCGGCGACCAATCCAGTGGTGAGGGAATTGTTGATCCAGGTACTGACGGACTATCATCCCATAGTGCGGTGGAGCACCATCTTGCTGGAACCATTCAGGATAGCTCCCATCCTCGGACAGTAAGGATGGTAAGATCTGCTCCCGTAGCAGAAGCAAGTAGCCCTCTGCATTTAAGTTGCCTTCAATGAAAAATGGACCAACAAGTCGGGAACCCCAAGTACCACACCACACCATTAGCTTCCCGCCTCCCGTCACCTTGCTGGGATCTGTCCAATGTGGATTTTCGGGTGACCAGTACCGCAGATTTGGCTTATTCACCTCTCCCGACACATAAAAATTAGCCTCATCACTGAACAGAATCTTGCTACCGACGGCAGGGTCACGTTGCAGTTGTGCTATAGCCCACTCACAAAACTGCAAACGCCTGTCTGGATCGTCCTCACTAAGGTGCTGCTGCAGCTGTATCTTATACGGATGCCAGTGGTGGTCACGTACAATCCTTTGAATTGAACCCCTGCTGACACCACTTTCCAGCGCCAGTCTCCGTGTGCTACAGGTTGGGGACTTTGCAAATGATTCCAACACCGCTACAGCAGTACCCTCATCCGTGGCTGTTTTCGGACGTCCATGTCGCGGCTTGTCGTCCACAGATCCAGTATCTTGAACCTTTGCCAGCAACTGGCTGACGGCCACATGTGACACCGGTTGTCTTGCAGGATTGCGGTTATTGAAGTCTGCGGCAATGTCACGCGTACTTCTCTCCCCTGACATCAATACGATGGCAATCCGTTCCTCACGTGTTAGTGGCATTTTCGTTCAGATCAGTGAAAAAGGAAATATGCTACTCTTGACACGATCAATTCACATCATCACTCTTTTAAACTTTTATGTAAAGACAAAACACAATCGTAATTCCCATGCCAACCAATACTACAAGATATGTACATACCGGTAAGTCAATATCCGGACATTTTCAGTGATTGGTCTAACAATAAATACCACATAATCACATACTAACGATTATTTGAACAATAAACATTTAAGCAAAAAGGAAAGGACGTGTCACTCTCCCATGCGGAAATCGCCCTTAAATTTAAAGTTAGGTGAAAACAAATGTCACAGTTGTTTTCCTGGTGAAATTGTAGCCCATTTTGATATGTCGCACGACCCCCTTCCCATTTAAATTTCTGAAGTTGAATTCAAGATGGCGGACATCAAGATGGCTGCCGACCATGCGGGTGACGTCAATGTGGTTCCCCCTTGGCCTGATAACGATTGGTCATCGCCATTTTCACGTTCCATGATGCAGTGGCCTTGTACTGGGGGTGTTAAGTGACTTATTGAGCCACCCTGTAGTTCAGTTGAATTAGTTCCCTCAATTGACCGAAATGAAAATAGCATTCACATGTCCAACAGCAACAGCAATTGCAGGAATTGATTCTATAAATGCAAAATGTGGGGATTGGTGGTTCAGTGATAGAGGATAGTTTTTGATTGATTGATTGATTTGTTTTATTTTACTTTGCTTTTCTACCACGTTTTACTAATTGTGAAGATGAGGATGAGTTATGATATGATGAAATTGATGAAGGGACACTCACAAAGAACACCCATGCCGGGATTTGAACCTGGGACCCCTGGCGTTGTAGCTGTGCTAACCACTGCCACAGACGCCAGCGATGGAGGATGGGAACAAATTGCTAGACAAATCAGTAGTTGTAACCCAATGTTTAATTGTAAATTGCAATTTAAATGTAACCCAATATTTACCTAAATTTTAAGTCAGTTAAATAGCTAATTTAAATTAATTTACCTGAGCAGCAGCAGAATTGAGAGAGCACTTGAGTAGCACCTAGATACACCTTTTCATCATTTGAGAGCACCTCTGGATCTAATAATGACTTTGTGGATCCTACAAAATAAATGTTTACTTTTACTATTTTGAAACATTGGACAAGAACATCAATATGTAAGATAAAGAAACAACTCACAGCGTTTAATGTTTAAAAAAAAAATATATATATATACCAGAGTCCTATCCTGAACAAACTCAATTCAATTAGTATGGTACAACATAGCTTGAGTATTGAAAAGGTTTGGCTATGCTTTTAAAAAACTTTGATGTTCATGTATAGGATGAGGCTGTCAAACGGGAAGATTAAAAAAAATCACAAAAACAGAGAGAGCAAATATTATTTATTATTTGAACATCAATGTACTGTACATGAGTTGAAATTACTAGTGTACCTGAAAAATGTTCATTTTTTTGAATATGGTGTCAGTAAGATGGCGTCCTTGGTGTTGCGCACATTGTCGGAGTCTCAGAGTAAATCTGCCCATGACGTTTTGTAGCATCTCCAACGGAATGTTGTGGATCTCTTGCCGAATTCGAAATGCAAGTCTAAGCACATCCATAGACACACTGGCAGTATAGCTAGTTGCACCATCTTGCTGGAAGAGTGTTTCTTCATCTGGGTCATAGTCATCGAGGGCAGGCAGGAAAAAGGTTACCAATATGTCAGTGTAACATCCAGCGTTTACCGTCACGTTATCGTCAAGGTCACGCCCCCACTCTCATAACCCCTAACCACGCCAGCCAACCATTTCTGAAATATTTCAGTTTGATTGCCTCTCGCAACGTCATGGGTGGATTTACTCTGAGACACCGAGGTCTCCCCGATGGCGCAGTGGTAGCGTCGTTACCTTGTAATCAAGGGGTCCTGGGTTCGATACCAGGTGGAGGCACATAGTGGTTCGGATCCCACTTTAAACTGTAGGTCCAGTCCCGATTAACCTTACTGTGCATAAAGTGAACTTAAAACACCAATTCAATCAATCAATCTGAGACTCCGACAATGCCATCTTACTGACACCATATTCAAAAAATGAACATTTTTCAGGCACACTAGTAATTTCAACTCATGTACAGTACATTGATGTTCAAAAAATAAATAATATTTGATCTCTCTACTTTTTGTGAATTTTTTAAATCTTCCTGTTTGACTGCCTCACCCTGTATTAGAGAAGGTATGATAAAGACCCTTGTTTCAAACAACATTAATTCTGTTTCATTGCATTTTTGAGGGCTCCTGGATAACCAATTGTTACTGGGTCTTGCCTTCAGTGCAAGGAATTCCAGGTTCAATTCCTAGCGGGAGCTCCAAAAATTTCGGCATTGACCAAGCATTGTTAGGACAATTGGGGAGCTACTTGAAAAGAAGTAGCAGGCTCCAGTCTCAAAAGCCACAAAACAGCAGCAATGGGATTTGATGTGTCGGCTATGCATCACCCAATGACAACGCCACTCCGGCAAGCACTTGTCCTTAGAGGGCTGAACCATGACGTTTAGTTTATTTCATTACATTTTTTGTCCAGTCATACACGATACTTTTTGCTGTCAGCATTCACCTTTTCTCACATTTCAGGAAGAGGCACAGTATCAGTAGCCCCATTCGCTTGCTATGCGGCAGCAACCATTAGGCTTCACCGTGCTTGGCCTTGTTGAGGGTGCCACCGGTTTCGAAAACAACTCGAACCAAAAAACTTGCCATCTCAGAATACAACGAGAATATCCCCTCAACACGGCAACTGGTCAAAGCCGACTGGTTCAGCAGTTCATGTGGTCCTTCCTTGCTTTCGACGGAAGAGACAAAAATAGAATTTTTAAGTTTGTTCTTTCGCCGAACAGGCGTTATGAACTCTCAGCAGCTGGAATGTGTACACAAGAAAATGAAAAAAAAAAAAAAAAACTGGCACTATTACTCTGAGCCCAAAGATGTCCTCTAGTTAGTGGATAATGCAGGGTCACCCATGACTATGTTCGACCTTTTAGGTTCATTTTACATTGCTTTCTGGCATTGAAGGTGTTGGGTGAAAATTTGATAGATCTTTCTTGGCTAGCTTCAAATTTTTCTTATTCTATGTCATTTCGTAAATTTTGATGATGAAGATAAATGATATGGAAAATTAATGTAGACACTCAATCGATTTGCAATGAACACAGCCATTGAGATGGCACTTGTTGTATAAGGATTTACAAATATGCAAAAAAATCTATATTCCCGCCACATTTGCAGGTTGGTAAATGTTTTATTTTTTAAAAACAATCCTGATTTGTTTTTGTTTATGCCCAATTTCTCTAGCATTTATAGGTATTCCAAGATTTCTACATCAGTGGAAACCTTGTATGAAGCTACAATTAATCAGAGAGTGTACTGTTTGACTTACATTTCAGTGCATGAAATATGCGTAACATACATTTGGTTGTTATAGGTTACAAGTCACATAGTACACTCCTCTTCAGATAAAGTGGCATCAACTTCAACTGCCCAACCTTATAAAATGTGTTACTTTGTATGAACATGAGTGTACATGTGACATAAGCTGCTTTTTCAGATGCATTTTCTCCTGGCCTTAAATTTCCAATAAATAAACTTTACCATTGCAAATATTTTTTCTAAGTTCTAGCAAATATTACAGAACATCAACAACTTTTCAAAATACACTCCTCACAAAAAGTTTTGAATATTGTTATATTAGGCACAACACGTTTGGAATTTTATTATATTAGGCAATAGGTGATAAGCACGGTGGCATATGTCAGCGAAAAGACGAGAACGTCCACCAGACAGATACCATGTGTTGTTACATTCCAAGGCCATATCTATCACCTATTGTCTAACGTAACAATATTACAAACTTTTCATGAGGAATATATTTACATGAAAATCTACTTAACAATATGATGTTTTTGCATACCTTTTTTTTGACACACAGAATCATCATCTGATTCCATATCATCATCCGATTCCATATCGTCTGAAAGAAAAGAAAATACAAACAAACAAATAGAATAAAATGAATAACATGCACATACATGGCACCAGTTAATTTCATGGCCACTGTCAGAAAAAACCTGAATGTTTCGTTTACCTCCTTAATTAATGAATTTAGCCAGATGGCAGAATAAGTGCCTTACATGTATTTAGATAATTCTACAACATAAGGGAATGTAAATTATATCTTTATATTCATTAAAGTAACAACAAAATGACAATTTTTGCACTAAATTATATGTTATTTATAGAAATATTGAATTGGTAAAATGAACAGTGAGTTAAACAATAAACCATTACACAGATATATCAGTATACCAAGAGTTACGAGCATGCATTTTTTGTTTTTGACGAAAACACGAAACTTGAAATAACTCATTGTAGTGTTAATTTTTCATGTTTTTGGAAGGTGTGAGGTGTCACGAAATGAACTGAAAAATACGAAAAACTCTTAAAACACGAAATTTTGGTTTTATTTACTGATGCAACACCTTCCAAGGTCTGGATTAACCTGCGAGTTTTGCAAATAATGGAAAATTGATTAATTCTACTGTAAATATTTGAGAAGTCAAAAATGATTTTTTTTACACAGGAATGAACTTAATATTTTTACAACTATATAAAAGTGAAATGTAAATTCTATGAAATAAGTATAGTTTTTAAATCAAATTTAAGTTTTTATTCAAAATTTCAACACCGAAATGCCATTTTATATACTGTTTTTGATCCTGAAATATGCCAAGTTTTTGTACTGAAATCTCGATGTTTTATTCACCATAAATACTATGTGGCTCTACCAATAGTGTACAGATTTATCTGTTGAATCCCTAATATATCTCTCCTGGGATAGGGTTGGGGTGTAACGTATAGGTCCAATTTTGTCCATTCTCTGAAGTGGCTCGCATAAATGGTAAATAGGTTGTATGTTAAATCTCATCTCTAACCTTCTCTGTAAAATCAACTTTTTTAAAACTTATACCGTTTTCCACCTATGATAGATAAAACAATACTAAAAAGATTGTTAATTATTATAATATTTAAGTGTCGTATCCCCGGGATCAGCAAAAATATTGGTATTGGTATTATGTCAAGACAAGTATAAAAAAGTCATATTTGTACAGTTGCAATCAATTGTCGAGGAAGGTAGAAATTTCACCAGGGCAGGTGGCATCTCCCCACACCCCTCTAAAATGCTCAAAATATTAACAATGATGTTTAAGGACTGAGGAAAGGTGTAAAATGGTCATTATGAAAATTTAAAATCCCCATCTAAGGAAGGGCGGAGGTAACATCCAACGTTGCTGAAAGGGGTAAAGTTGAGTATAGGAGGCAACACTGCCTGCAAATCTAAATACAAAATAGAAGCACATATTTCAAAATTACCATGCCCCCTTTTCTATCAGAACCTGATATGCGTAATGAATAGACAATGCCAGAAAACGGCATATCAATCATATGGCTAAAATTCACTTTTGATACAAATAGAAAATTACAAGAAAAAGTCACCCTTTAAAAACTAAGAACCTGAGTTCTAAAATCCTAAAATTACCCCCTGTTCAGTGAAATCAGAAGTACAGTGTATTTTTTTTTTAAAAAAATGATATCATTACAGATGTAAATATCTCGGTAACTACAAAGTCAAGGTAAAAGAAACTACACAGCTATAATGCTCAACTTAATAAGATTTATTAAGACTTAATAAGACTTATTTATTGAATAAGAAATTCAAAGGTATGTAGTTGTCACAAATTATTGTTCACAAGTGTTCAATATGTGCACCACCTGTGACACGGCACACGTCAAGTCTGTAGTCCAGATCCTGCTGAACGCTGCAGCATTTCTGCGGTAAGTCTCCAGTGCGGCGGTGATTCTCTGCTGGAGTTCCTCTAGGCTTTTAGGAAGAGCAGGGACATAGAAGAGGCCCTTCACATAGCCACAGATTAAAAAAAAACAAAACACAAGACATTCGTGTGAAATTTAGCTTCATCACTAAAAGCAAGACATGTATCAAAGTTGTCTTCTGCTGGAGAAATTAACACAGAATTGCTTGCACATTCGCTTGTCATTTGCCTTTGAGGCGAGCTGCAGCCTATAGGGTGCTTTTCGCAAGTGTTTCCTTAAGACACACTAAACTGTTGTCGGAGGATATGGTTTGCCTCACTTGCTCATTTTATGGACTTCCTGGGGCTTCGCACAAATGTGTCCCGAACCCTCTCGACTATCTCATCCGATAGTATTGAACGTCCAGATCCTTTTGCCCTGCACACACAGCCCATCCTCTTTTAACTTTTTGTGCCATGTCCATATGTGCATTGCAGTTGGTGCATTTTTGGCAAATTCCCTTACAAATGCATGCTGCACCATTTTGTTAGACTGTGTTTGAACACACTAACAAAATGCCTTTTCTTTTCCAGTGAATGGCATGTTATGACCAATCAAGGACTGGACATACATACCCAAATACGGACATCCACATATCCCATCTAAGTGCAAGGGGTCATTAGGTTCTAAATAGAAAAGGCCTGTAAGAGCCATTTCCCAAATTCTCGCATACCCCAATAAACAGCACCATGGATAATGTATGAAATGTTAAATTTCAATGATAACATTAGTGCATATGCAAAACAGTACCCAAAGCCTCAAAAGTCAACTAATTTAACTTATTTAGCATAAAATATGCCACAAAATATAGAAAATACCAATGTTTAGAAACCTACAGCCAGGTACTGTTCACAACCACCTGGTGAGCAGACTTGGAACTTCTTCCACAGACTAGCTACAGCCACATGTGACCTCAGCCAGCCAATCAGGGGCTGCCACAGCTGAGACATCACAGAGAAAGCAGCTAAGTTCTTTATTATCCTGTGAGCTTGTTTCCCAAGCTCAGTTCTCTTTCTTACCAGCTTCAGAGAAGGTCGTGTAGAGTGGTGGGAGTTAAAACAAGTGTGTGAATGGCCACGTAGGCCAGGGACAAAGGATTGGCACAAGTTAAAAGTTGCTGAATGTCCGTGTGATGCCTAACAGAGGCAAGTTGGACCACTAAAGTTTTGCAGGTGCAAGCCCATGTTCTGGTGGAAAATTGTGTGTTATACCCCGACTCTGGTGAGCCAGGGCACGTGGCATAGCGTTGGGACTGTGGCATTCACCCAAACAACATTCACCAAGATCTATACCCACACCAGGCATCCACCCAAGGGAACCACTAATTCGGCCAACACTATCTACCATTCCATGGGATCCAGATGCAGAGAACCCACGTGTGCATGTGATACAAGATACCCCACCCCCCTTCTTGTTTCCTCTCCAGTGAGCCAAAGAAAGGGATGTGTGGAGTGTATGTAAGTGTATAGCATCCAACATGCAATAATGTAATAATCCTCGGCTGATCTGTAAGTACTCGTGTTGTATATATCCATGTTTTTCTTTGTGTACTAAAGTAGGATGTTCATATTTGGCTGTGGCCATGCCACCATATATGTCTAATATGAATAAATGTGTTGTTTCACTGTGAGGCGCGGTAGCTCAGTCGTTAGGGCATCTGACTACCATGCGAGAGGCCTAGGTTTGATCCACAGCGGGGGAAAACCGGGACTTTTTCCACCTGTTCAAGTGGCTCTGGCACCCACCCAGTGTCGTATAAAGTGGGTACCTGGAGGAAACTCTGGGGGGTAAAGGCAGCCAGGGGCATGGTGCTGATCACATCACCCCCAGCTTTGGCCGAGATCAAGAAAGTGTGGGGCCCTAACTCCACACCCCTTATACACCTTCATGGCATGGTGCAAAGCACAAGGGAGCACTTTACTTTTTCTTTTTTTACTTTTGTTTCACGGTGACCGATCTAGTCGTCATTTCTTGTGTGCTGTAAGACTGTGATGCCCCTCTGACCTACCGGCATAGAATAGGCTCTAAGGTCCCCCACACGACATCTGCTGATATCCAGAGAACACCACACATAGCATAGGGCCTGCATGTGGCAGCGTTAAGTTGCATTGCCCCCGCCCCAAAAAAACCCTCATAATGTCTAAAGACAAGAATTGGTAACAATATTAGATTACGAATTTGTATCAAATTTATTGAAACACCCAGTATGTACATCAAATTAGCCCTCAGTGTCCCTATCAGTAGAAATTTTTTTTACATTCTTTTGTGGAATATAGAATAACATTTTGGTGTTAAAATTATGAATATAACCCTAAATTTCATTTTAAAAACTACAATTATTACACAAAATAAACATTTCCCTTCTAATAGTACATTTATGTAGTTATCAGAGTATTAAGATTTTTCCTGTCTAAAGGTGTCGATTTTTGCTTCTCAAATATTTAGACCAGAATTAATAAAATTTCCATGATTTGCATAACAATTAAGACTTCAGAAAGTGTCACATATGTAAAAAAAATCATCAAATAAAAAAAAAAATAATCTAAATTTCGTACGTAAAATTTTCAGTAAAGTGCAGGCTTGACCAGGACTCGAACGCAAGTCTTTGGCATACTGTGCAATTGCTCTACAACTGAGCTACCGAGCCAGCCTGGCTTCGCCTGATTTTTTGCTGCCGCTATTTTACCTGTGTGGAATCTTCTCTGCTAGTGCAGTGTTTCAAAGGCAACAGAACCAGTTACCTAATTTAATGAATCTAAATTTCGTGGTTGAGTTTATTTTGCAATTTGCAGTTCATTTCCTGACGAAACATGGTAGGAAAATGAACCTCACACGTTTTTTAAAAACATGAAAAATGAACATCACAGTGTGCTATTGCACATTTCGTGTTTCCGTCATCTCAAGCCCTAGCCATTTTATTTAACGAATCAAAATTCTAAAGGACAATTTCTTACCAATTTCAGTACTCCTTACAGGTGATCTTATTTTAGCTAACAGTATAAATTCATCTATCATTTGTTTTGGGGTTGAGTTCCTAAGGAAGGCTGAAGCATCCTCCTGAACACCATGATTTGTATAAAGCTGCTGAAGACTATTTAAAATTTGTAGAATGCAGTTGATTTCTGACTTTGTGCGCTGCCTCCCACATTCGACAAACAACTGTGTTGCTATCCACAGAAAATCTTTCAAGGATTGTGCCAATCTGTAAAAAATTGAGTCACAAATCTTGTATCTAAAAGTTATTTTTACTTAGTTTCATTACACGCTTAAGTGTGTGTATGAAACAACCACTACTTTTTAAATTAAGAAGACAAGACATATTTCTGTCTTTAAAAAACACTTGGTAAAATATCATCAATGGAAGGAAATAGTTTAAACCCAGCCAATACTTTTCCAGAATTTGGGTATTTCTTAGGGTCTACGAAAATGTCAAGAAAAACACTTTTGCAGTCTAATTATCTAGGAAAATGCTCAAAATTCATAATTTTTCATTAATTTTGTACAAGTATTACCTGAAATATGGATATTGTGATGGGATGACGAATACTTTAATATTATAATGTAATTCTTTGATTTTTCTCAAAACAAATTGATGTGTCCAACTGCAGTAGAACACTTACATACAGTCAACTCTTGATTCTACGACCTCGGGTATAACGACCCTTTTCCTGGGAACCGTGAAAAATTTAGAAAAAAGTTGAAAAATTGAAGTAAATCGGCCAAAAAATGTTTTTTTTTCACTCACTCCCTTCACGACCACTCTACCGCTCACAATTGGGTCTGAACTAAAAATAGACACCACCACACCATGCTTGAGTGATATCCAATAGCACTATACCTCCGCCCTCCCCTCCCTAAAGCGCACCAATGTTACCCCGCACCCGATGGCCACCACCCAACGTGCCAGGCTTGTTTTGCCACCCTTACTCTTGGATATGCGAGAAAAGAAGATCGAATGTGCTTGGATGTTATTTTAAATTGACCTTGACTTGTTTCCTTGTCCTAAGAGATGCTGAAAACACGCAGGGGAGGGGGGGGGGCAGCCCGAAATGACTGCTGGACGTGCAGTCTTTGCCAATGTGTATGTCAGGTCAAGCTCTTTCATCGATAAATACACCACCTTGAGAGATAAGATTGCAGGAATGTTCCAAAATACAGACGCGTGGCGCCTGGAAGTCTGGCCCATCTGTCCAGCTCTGACCTAGAGTTCAGCAGGTTCCCGTGAGTGAGCAACTCTTGGCCTTGTAGTCGACAACTTCTGGTAACCGCTTTCATTCAAAATGTGTTCTTTGTTCCCTGTAACACTTCATAAAAAAGCGAAACTGTAAGAGATAATCAAAACCACATAGGCCAACTAAAGATCGTCAACCAGCTTAATGAGTTGTCATCCAGGTTTCCATAAAGGTTTACTTCGATCTTACGTGCATCATAACTCCTGTTTCCCACTTCATACGTTTTCCTAATTGTATCGATGTCATATCATCTGCAAAAAAAAAAAAAATGTTCCGTTGGCTGACTTCTCCCTATTTTCCTGTCAGCAAATGTGGGGGGAGGGGCGATGCCCATTGTTTCAGCCACGATTTTTTTGCTCGCGTGTGCACACGGGCTGATTACAGGAGAGTGCGGAAGTGGACCCACCCCTCTTCCTTTCCTTTGACGTCTAAAATGAGGCAATCGGTTCTGGATATATTCTTTAAAATGAACAAAAACCATAGAACAAGTAAAAAAAAGTAACCCTCCTCCCCCTTTCCCCAGCTCATTCTCCGCCAGTGGTGTGCACGGCAATGTTGATAATTGCAGAATTCAGGTCCTATTTTTTTCTTTTTATGCTGTTGACTGCATAGGAAGTATTGCCTGTATTATTGTCTGTTGCATGGTAAAACGTAAAGCAAGGGTCATATATTTCTTCTTTACACTGCTGTTAAAAGTTCAGTCTTCCACACTTGCCTTACGTTATCTTTAAAATGCAGGGATTTTTCTCTTCTGCCACCTGTTGCTCGAACTTTCAGCCAGTCTCATTGTTTTTACGCTGCAACTGGCGCCAGTGTTTTGTCTAGCGTCTGCATAGCTCTTGCTTGCCGATAACAGCAATGACTCATCCAGTTCAAAGGAAAAAGTTATTGTTTTGAATCTCGCAAAGCTGTTTTGATTTGACGATAACGAAATTCGATCTCCAGAAAGGAAAACAAGAGTTAAAACAACTTCATGTTCTGAACCTTCTGATAAGCAAAACTAAATTAATTCGCATCCGCTTTTCTTCAGAACCATTCATGTGAAAAAAAAAAAAAAAAAGTGCTCAATGTAGGAAAGGTTGCAGACACCGATTAAAAAGACATTATTCAAGGGGAAAACTTTTGGAGGAGTGGGTGTTTGACATCGAGAATACTCCTAAATCCAACATTAAATCATCGATTAACATGAGAGTAAATAATGATCTACCATTTTGATATGTGAAAATACGCAGTTTCATAAAGCTTGTTTTCAGTTCATTTTATGCTGATGGGCTAATCGGAACTAAATATACAATTTAAAGTGAAATTCAATTCCAAACCTGAATGATTATCGACTGGGACGCTGTTTAATGACATTGGGTGAAACAGATCGCAAGTTGCGAGTTTCCTTTTTTACGCTGGACTACAATGTAAGTCAAGGAAGGCGACAGAGTTTGGACTGCTGCCTTGAATGGGGGAGGGGTTGAATGAAGTTGGTTGAAGCAAAGAAAACGTGACTTTTTTTACGATGTATTTTACACCAGAACAAAATTTACAGCCCTGCTTTTTTTTTTTTTTGTCTGGTGCCTAGAAAGGTTGTGTTGTTTCTCCCGAGAGATCTATTCTTACCAGTTAATCTTGTAACAGACAATGCTCCAGTTGACCCATATAAAATCCAACATTCATTCTGCCCGATTATTTCTCGACTTTTGCTGGCGGCTGTCTGACTGGTGTCAAGATTCTTCGAGTTTCGCTTGCAATAAGCGAGAGAATGTTTTCCTTTCCATAGGTCTCGGTGCAAATGGGTTTCTCATGAACTAGAATTGTAAGAATTTCCTGGAAGAGCAACAACTGAGAACAATTGAAAGAAAGTAACATTATTTTAATTTTTTTTTTGTGGAAACGTTTTCATGTTCTATTATTTTCCTTCTCACAACACGCATCCTGTGCATAACAGGTTGTATAACTACCAGGATAAATGGTGTTACCATCTCCTAGGCATCTTTGTGTCCGTTTGAGCTCCGTTTAAGCTGAAAATTGGTGCAAATTCCAGTAACGACCCTTTTCCCGGGAACTGTGAAAGGTCGTTGTATCGAGAGTTGACTGTATTAATATTTTGAACAACTTTTAATAATTACAATTTTCAAGCATCATTATTGGTGAGTGTGGTATCAGTTCAAAGTGATGCCAGCTCAGTCATAAGTTTTTCAAATCTACCTATCTTTCATACAAAACACACTTGCCACTATCTAATTCAGTTTTTTACTTTTTTAATTTTATTTCCTCTGATGTGTTTTTCTTAATTGTTAAACCATTGCATCTATTACAGATTTCCACATTGCCCACAAATGTTTGCAAAAAATGCAACATTCAGTAGACAAAATCATTTGCCTAAAGCAGACACAGTCCGACAATTAAGTAATGAGACTGATTTTACTTTGTGAAAAGGAAACAAAATAATTTAACATTGTCCCTTGATTACTTAAAAGTACATCCCTCTTGCATCAATACAGCAATTGGCATGGTTAACCAATGATCGATACGACATCTGCAAGTCTACATGTGGTAGGACTTGAAGATTGGATGTCACAACCTATTGGATGGTCCAGTGTTAATCAAAAGTGCATAATTTCAGCAGGAGCTTTACTTTCAGGAACGGGAAATAATCACAGGGGGATAAATCTGAAGAGTAGAGAGGAAGATTCAACACTTTCACTTGTTTTTGGACCAGGAATACCCAGACAAACACTGCTCCCTGGCACCGTGCATTATAGTGGAGCAGGAATCAACTGCCTGCCTCAGGAAACTGAGCTCGGAGAGGGTCAGTTCTCTTTCATAACACTGATCTGCATTTTTCAACCTTTTTCCGTTGTTTTGAAATGAAGAGGTATCGGAATGGAATTTTTCCACACATTCCGAAAATGACCTTCAAAATTCCATAGCACGTCAGGTTTTTTCACAAATCACGAAAATGTGAAAATGTAAGAAAACGTAATTTTTTAATGACGTTGATATATGACAACGTTGGTAACGTATGAAAATGTGCTCTGGGGGGATGGAATGAATGTGTAGGGAATAAACATAAATATATATTTCAAAGAAAACATACCTAACATGTTAATCAAAAGTGCGTAATTTCAGCAGGAGCTTCACTTTCGGGAACGGGAAATAATCACAGGGGGATAAATCTGAAGAGTAGAGAGGAAGATTCAACACTTTCACTTGTTTTTGGACCAGGAATACCCAGACAAACACTGCTCCCTGGCACCATGCATTATCGTGGAGCAGGAATCAACTGCCTGCCTCAGGAAACTGAGCTCGGAGAGGGTCAGTTCTCTTTCATAACACTGATCTGCATTTTTCAACTTTTTTCCGTTGTTTTGAAATGAAGAGGTATCGGAATGGATTTTTTCCATACATTCCGAAAATGACCTTCAAAATTCCATAGCACGTCAGGTTTTTTCACAAATCACGAAAATGTGAAAATGTACGAAAACGTAATTTTTTAATGACGTTGATATATGACACCGTTGGTAACGTGTGAAAATGTGCTCTGGAGGGACAGAATGAATGTGTAAGGAATAAACATAAATATATATTTCAAAGCAAACATACCTAACACTCAACACTGGGCTCCCCTTGAATCTTCCTCTCTTTGGATTTTCTTCGGTGTTCTTCCGTACAGTCTCTTCTCAACATCCAACAATAGTCGGCCATCATATGTATAGTTTTCTTTCCTTGGTATCTCTTTTCCATCACTTTAATGTCCTGATGGAAGCGCTCGCCATGTTCTTCCGTAAAGTCACCAAAATTGTCAGGAAAGCAATTGAGATGACCATGAAGAAAGTGAACTTTGACGCTCATGTTGCAACCAAGCAGTTTATAGGATTCCAACATCTCGTCGACTAAAATGGTGTAATTTGCAGCCTTCGTGTTCCCCAAAAAGTTTGTACGACATTTCTGAATGCAGTCCATGCTTGCAATTCACACTCACTCATAAGTTTTCTCAAATATGTTGTCCGCCATTAATTTTCGTATTTGTGGGCCTGTAAAAATGCCAGCTTTGATTTTTTCAGACGTGATTGATAGAAACTTAACAACAAAGTTACTGAAATCATTTACTGTCCCTGCTTAAAGCTGTCACGAATTGCTTCATTAAACCTAGTTTTATATGTAATGGTAGCAACAGTATTTGAGGGATCAACCAGTGGAACTGAAACAATGTTTTTTTTCTTCAGATAATTCTGAATGGCCACTGCTTCCGAACCCAATGTTCCATAACTCTGGAGTCTCATTCACACAAAAAGCAAGGAAATTTGGTGTAGCCTGTTTGTTGGCCGAGGAATATTCCAATCACCTTGAAATCCCCTCACACAGACCATTTATAATGCTTGTATTGCACCTTTTCCAGCAGCAATTAAGGTTCTCGTACGTCTCTTTCAAAGTAACTGAATGTGCTACTGGAATGGATGGATGGATGTTAGTATTGTGTAATAAAACACCTTTTAAACTGGATTTGCTGGCATCTAGGAACAACCTCCACTCTCCTGAATTGCAACTAATGTTGAAGAATTTCATGACTGCCGGAATGTCTAGACAATATACCAAACCACCTTCCTCTGCAAGAAACGGAACCAATTTTGCTTCTCGGTGTCTGTACCAGGAGAATCTCGTATTAGGATACAGTAAATTCTTTGCATGATGTCGTGATCCTAACAACTCTGCTGCGTCTTTAGGTAAATTCAGAACGTGAACCAAATCACTCAGTTCATGCTGGGAAAATGGCACTCTGGTTTCATCCTCCATACTGTCCGGTTGGTACATCTCATCACTTGTATCACTGTCTGAACCAGCGTCTGGTGGGGGCCTGACATTGGACGGTGATGGCACAAGGATGGATTCACCATGGGGTACTGGTCTCATGGCAGATGGAATATTGGGATACACAATGTTACGCTTACTGGTACTGGTATGGCCCACAATCTTCACTGTGCAGAAGTAGCAGTAGTCACTGTGATTTCTTGGCTCACACCACACCATGGGTACACTGAACGGCAGTGATTCCCTTTTTCCACTTTTTCAACCCCTCCACACATGCACGGCACACTTTGTGAGAAGCCCACACTTTGTCCTGATCTCCTAGATGCATCACGAAGTATTGAAAATAAGCATTTTTCATGAAAGGCGTAATATTTTGCCACAGTTTTGCTGTTGTATAACAGCCACATATGTAGCAAAATATGTCTGGAGGATTGACACAACCACGTGAAGCCATTGCACACACTACAAAGAAACAAATGATCGGTCACGTACTCAATACAATGCACCTGGGAGCAGTCCCTGCTTTGCACTGACTAGTGGGCGTTCTGGCCGGAATGGCGCCACATGTGCAACCGTCATGTCTATAGAAAGAAGGGAGCGGTGGTATGAGTCAGTTTCATTTTCGAAATCTGCCATGTATTTATGTTTATTCCTTACACATCCATTCAATCCCTACAGAGCACATTTTCACATGTTACAAACATTGTATTGAAAAAATTATGTTTTTTTTTTCCATTTCACATTTTCGTGATTTGTGAAATAACCTGACGTGCTATGGAATTTTGAAGGTCATTTTCAGAATCTGCGGAAAAATCCATCCCAACACACATCTTCATTTCAAAACAACAAAACCGCGGTGGCTGAGTCGGTAACGCGTCTGACTACCATGCTCAAGGTCCCGTGTTCGATCCCCGGCCGGTTCAAATCCGGGAACTTTTCTAACGTTGGAAGCAGCCCCGGTGCCCACCCAGCATCGAATGACATGGGTACCTGGGGGAAACCCTGGGGGGTAAAGGTGGTCAGGGGCGTGATGCTGATCACATCACCCCCACTTATGACCGGATGAAGAAAGTGTGGGACGTTACCCCCACATCCCCTATACACCTTCATGGCGTGGTGCTAAGCACAGGGGAGCACTTTACCTTTTTTTTTATTAGTGTAATCATTCAGAGCACTACGATAGCAACAGCCTATCACAGTTTCATCCTCTGGAACAAATACATTATGAATAATGCCTTTGCTGTCGTAAAAACCAAAATATTGTCTTCACCTTTTATTTTTAGAACTGCATTTTCTTCCCTCTTGGTAAATTTAGAGACTTCTATCCTGCGATTTGTCGGTTCGTACAAGAACCGTAGTGAAAATGCTGTTTTGTCCTCCACAACAATAGAATTCCAGAAAAATTTATTCCCTCAAGCAGTTTTCAGAATGTCTTTCATGAAACTTTAGGTTCACTTGCTGCTCCTTTCCATCGAAGGTTCATGAACGCGTTGCTTCACAGATAGAATGCACACGTGGGACAATATAAAATCAGTCTCATTACTTAATTGTCGGACTGTGTATGTTGAATGCGAATACATAAATCTCAACGTATGTTTTGGCAGTCAAGTTGATTCATCCGATTTATTTAACTTAGCTTTTCTGCCACCTTTGACTAATTATGAAGACAAGGTTGAAAGGTGAAAGGACAATCATACATGGTCGGAACACACCACAAGTTCCACAACTGGTTACGAGTTCAGATGCCCAAGCCTAATTTGCCTGCAAAATGCACTCCAGGTTTTGCTACGTGAAAGAGAGGTTGACATCTAGGTGTCTACAGAAAGAGTCACCCCTTACACCACTTGACAATCAGAAGTTGGCTAGGTGTACGATATCAACATGAACCAATTTTAATCACTTCAAGACTCCTAAAAAACTAACTGAAGAAACATTAGTTTCTCGAAATGCAAGCTGACTTATGATCTGCCAACAATGATTGGGACTGGAAACACACAAGGACTCTGTACATGTCAACAATGTGTTAAGTTAGTTAAAACTTGTGAATAAGTTACAGTATTTTCTTAAATGTTCTCGTTACCACAGTTGCTAATTATTTAAGATGAAAATACAGATTTTACTGACGTGAGATTTTTATCCTTTTAGCCATTTTTCTTTGTTTATAATTTTTTACCTCTTTAATGTGACTTCATTGGATAACCCTGAAGAAGGATCTGGCAATGTACCCGAAATGTTGATTTTGGATATAAATTTAAGTAAAATCTGCATTTTATCTTGAATAATTAAGAATAAGTTGAATACAACATTTAAGGGTTCCAATTTACTTACGAATTTTAGACTGCAATTCATTACCTTAATTGTGGAAATGACTCCTTTTTAAGAACTTCAAATTTCACCATGCATGACAGTACATGCAGTAGCAGTGTTGCCTGCTGTATCAAAGCTACCACATCTTTAACTTTCCCAGCTCTCTCTTTCGGCATGTAAACTTTCTTCAGCAGATCCTCACAGTCTCTTGAAATTATTTCAACAAGTTTCTTCTGAGCGGAAGAATTTATAAGTATCACAGGCAATGACTTAACAACACATTCCACAACTTTAGAATCACAGACAACGCCAGACTCAAATGAGCTAAGTAGGTAGTCTTCCTGTATGCTCTTGTGAAAGTCTTCCTTTGTTATAGCAACTAATCTTCTTGACACAGTCTTCTTAGGCATGACTCTTGTGGTGAGTATTAGTTTAACAAGTGCACAGGACAACAGATCTTCAGGTACACATCTTGTAACAATGGTTTCTGCGTCTACATTGTTGGGCAGCAGCCACTCTAGTAGGATGATTCTCACTGGAACTGATGAGGAGTTGATATTCTGACTAGCATTGAAAATGTTCCACGACTTGTGAGTTTCTACACTTTCTGGAATATCACAGTTTTCGAGAACTACCACCAATGTTCTCACACTTTCAACCGACAACTTAATAGCACCTGAGAGAAACACACGGAGTATTTGCATGATGTTCGTTACTTTCCGTTTCAGTATTAAAGCCTGGATTAAATCATGGCCATCCTTTGCACACTGGTTTAATCCAATTGTTCTGAAAAAGAAAAATAAGACATGTAATAACAAGTTCCCCTTAGAAAAAAAAATATGAAAATTAAGAATTTCATTCCCTATTTAATATCTTACATACAACATTATTTCTTATTACAAGTAGTGATATTTTACAAACTTCTTGATCATACGAGGGTCACTATTTATATTTTGAGCCTAACAATGAAAAAACGGGAATTTGGCATTGAAAACTGCTTTATTGTTTTTCGAAGTATTCTTCTTTATGGTCAATACACTTTTGCATTCGTTCGAACCATTTGTCAAAGCAGTTTTTCCAATCTTCTTGAGACACCTCCATAATATGGTTTTTGAACGCATCAACGGCATCTTCCACCGACGAAAATTGTAGTCCACGCAATTTATTCTTGACATTCGGGAACAAGAAGAAGTCATTGGGTGCCAAATCAGGACTGTATGGCGGATGACCCATCAATTCGATTTTTTGATTGTTCATAAAGTCGGTTGTTAGACGAGATGTGTGACAGCTGGCATTGTCTTGATGAAGAATGATCAGACGGCGTTTGTTTGTTTTCCGTATTTGACCGAAGACCTCTGGCAAACAAATTGTTGTGTACCATTCAGAGTTGACCGTTCTACGTTCCTCTAAAGGCACAGTTGCCACATGACCAGTTTTCCCGAAAAAACAGGCAACCATTTGTTTCCATGTGCTTCGAGCACGAACAACTTTTGTTGGATTGGGTTCATCTTGAAACACCCATACAGTCGACTGCTGTTTACGTTCCGGCTCATATGCATATATCCATGATTCGTCACCTGTTACAATCTTATATACGTCTTTTGAAGCACCACGATTGTATTTATTGAGCATTTGTTTGCACCAATTGACGCGAGCGTCTTTTTGAGTTTTTGTCAAATTGTGGGGGATCCAACGAGAACATACCTTTCTCACAGCTAAATGATCATGTAATATTTTATATATGCTGGTGGAACTAATGCCTATGGTTGCCTCAATCTCACAGTATGTCACATGACGATCTTGCAGTATTAGGTTTTGCACAGCATCAATGTTTTCTTGAACAACAACTGATTTTGGACGACCTTCGCGAATCTCGTCGGTGAGCGAATGGCGGCCACGATTAAATTCGTTATACCAGCGTTTCACAGTGACAAAGGATGGGGCTTCATCGCCAAATGTGGAAGTAAGTTGATCGATGCACTCTTGTCTTGATAATCCACGTTGAAAATCGTAAAAAAGTCATCGCACGAAAATGTTCACGAGTTAATTCCATTTTATTGTTGTCGCGCAATCTCCAAGGCAACATAAACAACACAAATGAAGCTATTGACAAAACATTTGAAGTACGTTATGGTCAATAATGCCAGACGATTCCCTGCAAACGTCAAATCGCACCTAACTTCAATCAGTGTTGCCAAGGCTCAAAATATAAATAGTGACGCTCGTAGCAAACCCACCTGAGTTGAATCAAGAAACCAATAAAATGAACTACATATTGTGGTTAATCAGATCTAACATGGCTATCAACCACTGCATATGTCTTGCAACAGTTTTCTGCCTGAAATGTTTTTGAAATGCACATTGGCTGTTTTCCCAAAACCTTCACTAGGGTAGTTGTGATAAAAATATTTCTCACAGTTGACAGGTCCTGATTGTGTGTGTTCATAACTGCTGGTATTGATGCGAAAGAAACTTCAACAATAATAAATAGAACTCAGATTTTACCCTAAATGTCTACTTTGTTTCTTTCAAGAGATTCATAGGTTTTCAGCCAAAGTATTGTGACGTCTTTAATGTGTCTAGTAAATTTGATATTAACGATGTCTAATATGGAAACTCAAATGCAAATTTAATATTAATTTATTTTATGAATATAGTTCTCATATTAGACGTCGTTAATATCAAATTTACTAACAATTAATCTACAACCATTTAATGTAAATTCTATCATGTCTAAAATTGCCTACTTTGACTATTTAGTACTTAAAATTTTTAAAAAGAGCATCAAAATAATGTTCAACCTCTTGAGGATACACTTGATGGGATTACACCTGTCCCAGTGCCACGTGGCTAGATTCAACATATCATTTCTCAAAACCCAAAGGTGATATTTCGTTTTGTGTTTTGTTCACTTAATGTGCATGAAAGCAGGTCTGGAATTTCAATGCAATGCGAGTATTGCAAGGATTCCCAAAAGTAAGTTTTATTATTAATTGGTGAAGAATTTTAAAATGAATGCTTTTCAAATGCACGGAAATGTATTTTTAAAAATTTACAGAATGAGAATCATTCATTGTAGGGAGTTGACATTTTGAATGGGATGGCTGGGTACAGGTCGAATGTTGACATTCCATCTCATTACAGGTGCTACTAAAAGAAAAATAAGAAAAAGGGTAATTTATTGCCCTGTGGCCCCCTTATATTAATAAAAAACAATTAGAAAAATTCCAAAATGTAACACTACTATGTAGGGATGGGTCGAAATGAAATTTTGGCTGATACTGGTAAAGTACTGATACAAAATTTTCTGACACGGATATTACAGTGCCTTGAATAACGTAATGTGTAAAACGGCACTGTTCTGGCATCTCTGGCTGATTCCATTCGAAAATGATACCGCTAGAGGCGCTGGTGTCGGTACACGTGCTAGGCATTCGTCTGCTTATAGTGGAAGTAAATGGAGTTTTCGCTGCAACGTCTGATTCTTTTACATGAAGCATTTCTATGAATTTGATAATTGCTATGATATTTGGTACAGTGGTCGCGAAGATATTAACGAACATTCTAGACAGTCGACCACGTCCTGTTATCGTCATACTTTCGTTAATAATATGGGAGAAAAAATACGCATGGAATGCTCTTGGCAACTAAATTTTTGTGTATGAATTAGGTTCATTATTATCATCATCATTTCTTTTAAAGATATACACACTGAAGCATTTGTATTTTTGATATTTACTGTCTCTTTTTTTCCGCTTTAAACTAATCGCGGTGATGATGATAATGATGATTGCATGAAACGACAAGGGGAACCCCACAAAACTTTCTTAGTGCCATCGACATGAGTGTAAGGAAACTTTCAAACCAATGGGACAAGCGACACGGGATGTTCACACTGTCACACTAGTGACACACACTTCCAGACTGTAAAATAGCATTCATTGCGAAGCGACGCACTACATGGGAGAGTTCCCAACTAAGTGACAAGCGACATGGTGCCTTCAGTCTATTAGCAAGCGTTTTCTGCTAATTGTGCAAACAGATAGGCGACACGATAAACCGCACATTACAACAACAGATCTAGGCGACACGATAAGCCACACGTGTCGCTTTGTCGCTTCTGCGTCGCTCAAACTGGGCCATTTCCTCAATAGCTTGCAACATGTTGCTGTGGTTTGTTGTTCGCGCATGCGCGATGCAATGAGTGTCTTGCTCTAGGGAGATTGCACAACAAAGCGACAAGCGACACTTATCGCTTGAGGATTTCACCAACCGAAAGCTGGCCTGTGCTTCCAGTCATGCCGCTACGATGTGAAATGTTGCTCTTGATTGGCTCGTTTCCAAGCAACATGTGTCGCTTCGGTATGAAAGTTGCCTTGGACCGAAGGACCCGTGTTGCTTTGGTGTGAAATCCTTGTATCGTTTGTCGCATGTCACTTTGGTGTAAAATCTCCTTGAGGAAATGGTGCACTCAGAGCTTGTGTCCCTACGGTTCGAAAGGCTGCATTGATTACAGACTGCTCGCTTCCAAGCAACACTTGTGGTATGAAATATCTCTCAGGATACTACAGTAGAGCGTCGATTATCCGAACGACCGCTTAACCGAACTGTGTACTCGCTCGCACCTGTTACTCTCCCACCCTACCGTCCATCATCACCCTCACTCCCAAACCAAGTTTCCCACAGTAGTCGCCGCACTGAGCCACCGCTGGCGGAACATTGCTTCTAATGGGGCCTTCATAAGGCGCTGCTGACCGGCCAAGCCGCCAGTCGCTGTGTTTCAACAATCAGCACACTTCTGTCGGTTTGGCACTGGCTGTAGAAGTAGCGGCAGTATCAAAGCTGTTCACAGCAACAGCTGCGCCAGCTTAGGGTTGAGGCGTGTCGCTCCGCGCAGTTTGAAGGATTGCGCGCCCCCAAGAAGAGCTTCTCACGGTGCAAACAGTAACCTTCTGTTCTCTGTTACGACCACTTGTGTGCTGCTGCGTGAAGAAGTGAACTTGACGATACAAAATGCTTAAACGTAAACGTGTTGTCCTTTCTAATTTTTTAATTTTGTGTACTGTGTGTATTGTTCATGCAAAATGCGTATGTAATATGTACATATTTTTGTTTAATAAACTGTACCACATATTCATGATGAAAGTTGTGCAAATTACTCACAATTATAATATTAAAATATATATAAAAACTTACGTTTTGCGAGTATCTATACTGCTTCTGCTACGTTTCGGGACGCAACTGCTCCCTTCTTCAGGCTGTTCACTTTTAGGTTATACTCAATTCATAACCGCGTCGACCTTTTATTAGGTATAGGATATGGGATTGGTTAAGTGTGTGTGGTTAAACAGTACATACTTAACACCCATAACAGGTGTGCGTCCATTTTACCATGCTGTTTTCCTGATTAAAACTACTCCTTGGAACGTTAAAACTTTAAAACTAAATAGCCACGGCCCGCGTGTGCTGCAATTGCAATACTTCAAGTATTCCTCGTAGAGCGTGAGGCCGGGCGCCTCCCCTCTCCTTCCCCTCCAGTCTTTCCCCCCTCTCCCCCTCCTTTCCAGTTCACGCAAAGTCAAGTGAGAATTCCTCTTCCATTTGAGCTTGGCGTGCTACTTCCGGGGTTACGTTAAAACCTATTTTTACGTATTCCTTCCCATCCCACTTTTTGAACATTTTCCCCCACATCTCGTCGATATTCCCATCGTCTCTGTTTAATTTATTCTCTCTTCCCTTACAAATATATGACCCTTCATATACATTCCTTCTTATAGGTTTTTCTTCTTCCCTAAGCACTTTCCGTTTGGCGATAATGTGGCCTTCGTCAAGGATATGTTCGGAGAGCCCCGTTTTGGAAACCCCCTCCCTTATATCTTTGTCATGCTCTCCCCACCGTACATTCATGCTTCTTCCATTTGACGGTTATGAATTGAGTATAACCTAAAAGTGAACAGCCTGAAGAAGGGAGCAGTTGCGTCCCGAAACGTAGCAGAAGCAGTATAGATACTCGCAAAACGTAAGTTTTTATATATATTTTAATATGTACCACATACTATATATTCCTACTAAAGTTGCCTTTGTACGTTACTTTGTAATACTTAAAGAGATGCCTGTTTTTATGAATAAATTTACTGTACAGTACTTCTTTTTGGCAAATAAACATGTACAGTTCGATTATCCGAACAAACCAGTTTTCCGAACACCCATGTCCCCCAATTACTTCGGATAATCGACGCTCTACTGTATTTATATTCTAATAACATAGAAAAATAAAACTCTACTACACAATCCAACACCTGACGTCCGGAATCACTTTGCGATGTTTCTTCTTGTGTTACGCATGCTATTTATTTAATAATTTTACTTTACTTTTCTTTCCAAATTAATGCCGTTTCGTGACTGTAAATCACTCCACAAATATAACTGTTTCCATCAATTCACGTACCGCATTCAAACAAATCTACAAAATATATTCCAAAAACTAACTAAGCCGCATTACTTTCATAAGAAAATTAGCACTCGTATTGATCGCACTGCCATCTATGTTTTCATCCATCTCGGGAACTAGTTTTCTTGGGTCGTTTTCCACACTACGTTATTCAAGGCACTGTACCGATATGCTACCGATCCAATATAAAATTTCAAATGGTCCTTGAAAAACCTGAATGGTTCATTGACCTCCTTAAGAAATGTGATTCAAGGTGACTGCAGTGCAAAATAAGTTGTATATTTTGACATTCTCATTTTTTAAAAAGTAGGGCTAGCAGATTATCAATAAAAAATATAACTAAATGGTAGAATTTTTACTAAATTTTAAGGTATTCATAGATATATCAGATCGGTAAAATAACAGGTAATTTTAACGATAAACCGATACATCAATATGCTTATATCGGCCAATATCGATAGAGTACCGATTAATCTGTCCCATTCTTAATACTACTATGTACCAACAATCACAGTTTAGTACTGCTGACTATCACTAAAAAATAATTAAAATAAAATAATATATTACACAATAGCAAAAAATTCAGTCTCAAGCAGGACTTGAACCTGGGTCTCTGGTATACCGTGCCAGCCCTGGCTTCACCTGATGTTTTGCTGTTGCTATTTTACATGTGTGGGGTTGTCTCTGCCAGCACTACTGCAACATGTTCTACTGCCTTTGAAACACTGATGACGTCGTGTTTCAGACAAATGCAGAGACAACTCCACACAGGTAAGACAGCAACAGCAAAACACCAGGCGAAGCCACGGCAAGCTCAGTAATTCAGTTGGTAGGGCAATGGCACGTTATGCGAGAGACCTGGGATCGAGTCCTGGTCGAGCCTGCATTTGTAACTTTGCTGTTTGACAGGGTTCCAAATCTCAGAGTTGTAACATGTTCTACCTCGACTGCTTGAAGCAGGATCTACCATACAGAGTGACAGTGAAATCATGCTGTGGTCAGAGTCAGTTATTCTAAGAAATTAATACAAAATTGGGAAATTTAATCATCTCATTTTTATTTTAACAAATAATTGAACTTCATTGAAATTAGCAACCAACAATTTTAACAATTTTTCTGCACTCAATTTAATTGGAAAACCTGTTCCTTATAAACCAGTCATTATACAATTTAATCCCCTATATATTACCGTATTTACGCGTGTATAATGCGCGTGCGTGTACAAAGTGCACCCTGGTTTTTGATGGAGAAAAGTGACACACAATTAAGTCTCGTATATAATGCATAGTACAATCCAGGTTCAAGCAATTGCTTTCTTATTTGTAGGCCGTAAAGCTGTTGCTACACCAATAAAGAGTGAAAGACATCATACCTATTCAATGAGTCACCTGTTGCTATGTACAACCTCTGACAATAAAGTTCGGTGAATGATCCTGAATATCGAAAGTAGACGAATTCTTAATGAAACCTACCTTACTGTCCTTCGAAGTAGTCCCCTCCCATGGCAATGCACCGTTGAGAACGGCTGTACATGTCCTGGAAACTTTTAGAAAAGTCTTCTTTCGGGATGGTGTTCAAGACCCTCGTCACGTTCCGTTGGATGTCCGGAATATCCTCAAATCTCTGACCTTTCAAAGCGATTTTGAGGCGTGGGAAGAGAAAGAAATCTGGAGGATTCAGATCCAAATTTCTTGCAATGCATTCAGGGGCGGCGCCAGAAAATTTCGACCGGGTGGGCAGAATCTCCATTATGATAAATTAGGGTGGGCAGTAAAATGTAAGACCATATATAGTATATACGTATGTGTATGTAATACGTATGTACGAGGCGCATCCAGAAAGTAAGTTTCCCTATTTTTTTTCCGTGAAAGTAAACATAATGAGCCGTGTAAATTGCGCATGCGCAGCAGAGCTAAGACGTAACAATCATATGCCAGGCGGACATATCCTGCCCGGCGCCAGTAGCGAGGCAGCAGTGGTCCGAAGTGGAAGCTCGTATTCCTTCTCCCGCCGCATGCCAGTAGCGAGGCAGCAGTGGTCCGAAATGGAAGCTTGTATTCCTTCTCCCGCCGAATGCGAGGTTCGGTCGGTGATAAAGTTCCTGAATGCACAAAGCATTGCGCCAATTGACATTCATCGTCAGCTCTGTGAGGTCTATGGGCCGAACATTATGAGTAAGCAGATGGTGCGTCGCTGGTGTCGGCAGTTTTCGGAAGGTCGTCATAGTGTCCATGATGAAGAGCGCAGTGGGCGTCCGTCCCTCATCACTGATGATCTGGTTGAGCTATTGCGGCAGCGCATCGTAGAGAACCGTCGCTTCACCATTCTATGGCTTCACGATTACGGAGTTGAGTAGCCTTTTTCCGCAGATATCGCGATTCGTGTTGCATGAGATTGTCACGCAGCGCCTGCTGTTCAAAAAATTGTGTGCCAGGTGGGTGCCGAAAAACCTGACACCCGAACACAAAATGAAACGTTCAGGAGCAGCACTGACATTCCTGCAACGGTACCATGATGACGGCGATGATTTCCTCGACAGGATTGTCACGGGTGATGAGACGTGGATTTTGCACTTCACCCTGGAAACCAAGCAGCAGTCAATGCATTGGCGGCATAGTGGATCTCCGGTCAAGAAGAAATTCAAACAGACGCTGTCGGTACAGAAAGTGATGTGCACCGTGTTTTGGGACAGGAAGGGCATTTTGCTCATTGACTTCCTCCCCAGAGGTGAAACGGTGAACGCTGACCATGACTGTGAAACACTAAGGAAATTGCGACGTGCCATTCAAAACAAGAGGCGTGGCATGCTTACTGCAGGTGTTGTGCTCCTCCACGACAATGCTCGTCCACATACGGCTCGGCGCACAGGAGCTGTTTTGACGGAATTTGGCTGGGAGTTGTTTGATCATCCACCTTACAGTCCTGATCTGGCTCCCAGCGATTTTCACGTTTTCTTGCACCTCAAGAAATTCCTGTCTTCCGGTGAGCGTTTTGGCAATGACGAAGAGCTGAAGACGTCTGTCACACGCTGGTTCCATTCACAGGCGGCAGAGTTCTATGACAGTGGGATCCGAAAGTTGATACCACGATACCAGGCCTCCCGCACTGGTGCAAAAATCCGAACAAGGTTAATTTCGGAATTCATTTGTTCGTGCATGAATTAACCAGCTACCAGACGGCACCACCATCGATGTTAAATCCTAATTTACTCATTAAAAATTTAGTTTATGTATCTATTAATCAATGCTGATCACTTGTACGTGATTTTGTATTTTATTAAATGCCTTTCCCTTCTTAAACATGTATAAGAAAAATCGTATTTTTAAAGTCAATACTTCTACATGACGTAACATCGTTCCATATGATCTGTCATGGACGTACACTAACTATTTTAATAAGGATGTAGAAGAAGAAAAAGAAAAGCAATGGCTTATTGTGCAGATTTTTATTATAAAAACTGTCAGAAGTGGAATCCAGAGCTGTCTTTTTTTCGTGTTTCGTCAAATCCTGAAAGGTTAGTTATTTATGAATTATGCTCGCTCTTTATGTAAAAATCATTTACATGAAGTTAGTTTCCACCTATGATTTCCACGGAGAATAATTCCTAGCATGTCTTCGTATTCTGTATTTTGCTTCATTTAAATAAAAGGCCATGTGTTAAAAAAAAACGTCTGAAAGGGTAAAGGTTCGATTTTGTAACTTAATGCTATTTATAAGTTACATAGGATGATAGGAAGCCAACGAGAATAGTGGGAATAACTTGAAGTTTGTTTGAGGTTCAGAAAAGCTCATTTGTGAATGTTATAATGCAGAAAGTTGCAAGTTATCGCGCTCCTATTTGCTACTGCATGAAGTTTATTTCTTCTAGCATATCAAACTTTGTCAACATGTACAGGAGATAAAAAAAAGCGTGTAAATATTAAAGCGATGAAACCTAAGGTAACGGTTCCTATCGTTCTATGATTTTTTATAAAATTCTCTAAGCAGGAAGACTAATTATCGTAGAATTTTAGCAATCATTGTCACACGAAATTTGAACCTTTTATATATATTTAAAATACCTAAAATATTTTACCAACATTTACACATGTGTTACTGTAAAGAACAATCCTTTCTCACTGGTGCCACGGAAGAAAGATTTTGTGTTTCAAATCGCATTTTAATCTATGTGCTTTAGTCCAACACTACAGAATTATGGATGTTACTCCTATTATTAATAATAATATATGTTGTTGATGGAATCATCTAATTATACCTGTAGTTAATCTTCTTCAGAAATATGTTGTGTCATAACATTTTTCTTGGAAACACTCCCGGGAGTAGATTCCATGATCCATTCAATGACAAAAATTGCATTGTTAGCCAGTTGTAGGTTAGGCAGTAAGCTTCAGTGACTCTTTCTAAAAAAATAATGTGGTAAAACTTTGCTTCATATGTTAGGAAGTTTAGTGCAATATCTATAATGTTTTTATTTGCATTGCCACACATTGTATGGTACCATAAAAATTAGTTGCGATGAGAAATAATGTGAAAATTAAGTAAAAATAAATCAATTGAATGGTGACAAGCACATAAGATTTTCCGCAATAGTTGAAGGAGCTATCATAGAATGGACCCTTATACATTTGACACTACTTTATTCAACAGATACAGATAGTGATCTAATGCATATTCATTTTCAGTATCTTTTCTTTGTGTTGACACGCTTTGACCTTAGCTCACTAACAACTCTTGCATCATGGAATTTATCTTTCTTGAGTGACATAAAATGCAGAATGCTTTGTTTTGCATAGTTATATGTTCCTAAAATATTTTTTCATCTTTTATTTTTCTTGTAGAGCTGAGATATGGTTCGAGAAAATATGGCGAAAGGACTTGAGGCACAAAACATACAAAAGTTACAGAGTTTGTAGAGACATTTTTTCAGAGAAAATGTTTATGAATTCTAATAGAAATAAGTTAGTGCATGATGTATACCCAGATGTAGAATCAAGTAAGTATATTGCATTTCTTATGGAATAACATTGTCATCAGTTATGGCTCATGCATAAGAAATGGTATTTTCCCTTTTCTTGATTAAAAAAATATATCCTTTAGAGATAAATTTTGCTTAAAGTACATAACACCTAAGAACACAATACATTGCTTGAGGATGTTAGAAACAAATGTATTTAATGTTTCACTAAATATTCCAAGCAGGGTGGATGAAAAAAGATGATATGATTTTCAGCTAAACAGTCCTGTAAAATATTTGAACAGTTTGATTAAAGGAAATAAAATGCACACATTTTTCTGTTTGAGACTACATATGTGAACCTACTATGGAAATGCTTGTTGAGTGTGTTAATGATGCTTCAATAATGTCAGTAACTTTTATTCCAGTGAAAGTCTGTAGGACCTCAATGAGATCATCATACCTTATGCAAAATATATTAATTACTAGTGATTCAATAAATATATGTATACCTAAATAACAATGTTTGTTTATTTTCCCTTACATTTGTTATTAGCAATAGAATATAATGTTTTACATTTTTACAGTATGAGTACTAAATCATTAAGAGTAATGTACTTACTCTGAAACTGTTCTCTTCTTCTGCAGTATTTCAACATGTAAATTCATTCTTGGTGAAGTATAACATGTCACCATAGTGAGTGTCCGACCAAGCAACCTATCAGTATGACTATCAATGGTTTGTCTCATGGAATTTCATTAACAATATTACGATAATATTCAATACAGTGGAAACTAATTGATGTAGGGTTTTAAGGATTTCTTATAGTCTTTTACTCTATATTCCATATGTTTAATGCTAACAATATGATTTATATATATAATTGGAAGTGGGGCCTCCCCGATGGCGCAGTGGTAGCGTCTTCGCCTTGTAATCAAGGGGTCCCGGGTTCGATACCCGGTGGAGGCACAAGTGGTTCGGATCCCACTTTAAACTGTAGGTCTAGTCCCGATTAGCCTTACTGTGCATAAAGTGGACTTAAAACAACAAATCAATCAATCAAATCAATTTGTAATTGGAAGTAAGATGCTTGAAATGAATTTTGGGACTTGTAGGCATATGTGACCATATTGAGCCATTCAAGGTATGTGAGGAAGAATCCTCTTATCTAATAACCTTACTTACGTTTGAACTGTTCTTTTAGGTCTACTTTATGCACAGAAAGGCTAATTGGGTTGAACCTACAGTTTAAAGTGTGATCCGAAACACTATAGGTCTCCACCAGGTATCGAACTCATACCCGAGTTAAAAAATGGGTGTGAAGAGCCCCTTGAGAAAAGTTGAACGTTATAAAGACTTGCAAAGGACATACACAAAACTACGAACTTCCTCAGAGACAGTATAAGAGCCCTGCTCTTCTAAAAAAGGTAATTACATTTGTTAAAGTGCTGTCATTATCTCCCAACCTGGTCAATAATTGGTAAGATCAAAAGTTTGAGGAAAGTATAATCTACACATTAGGTAGGAATAAGCCAATCACTTAACATTTAGACATGGCATATTGGATGGTCTAGCCTTTGCAGCAAATGATCATGAGTGAGACACCTATGTTCGATACGAAGCCAAGTTAAATTTACTTCTTGATGGAAGGGATGGTATGAGAAACATCATGCACCAATGATCGACCCGATAGTGTGAAGCTTGAAAGAATGATTATCACTTTCTTTTAGTCTGGCTAGAAACACGTGTGACATTATTTAGAAGCTGATAATGAGTAGCAGGGATTTTGTCAATATGTCATCCACTATGGGTGAAACTTTGCTGTTCATTGGTTCATCTCCAAGTGACATATGTCACATGTCACTTTGGTGTGAAATCTCTCTAAATTGCAAAAAATACAGATGGTTTCATTGTCATCAGCTGGAAATTTGCAAAATTTCTTTTGTTTTTCAGTTAACTTTAAAATTCATGTGCAATATTTATTCTGAATGCACGGATTGTATCATCTTCAGTACTGTATTAAGTATATGAATATATAAAATACATGTCTGTGCAGGATAAGATCTTTCAGTGGCGTATTTATAATTCCATTGTGTGTGTGTTTAGGAGTGGGGGACTGGGAGTGTGCTTATCTAGCTTGATCCTACATACTCCATGACTGCTTTGTTTTGTATTCTAAGACATTCATATTTCGAGTCCAGATTTTTGTGTAACTATGAAATATGTAATGCCATATGATGAAATTGTAGTCAATATGTAGAGTGGTTCCAGTAAGTAACTTCGAACAAAACTCGCTTGTATGATATATTCCTACTCCCATTCTAGATTGAAAATTAGGGATATTTGACAAATACTAAATGAATAAGAATGCAGTGATTAGTTAATAATATATCTTACAAACATCCACACGTTTATAGAAATGGGTTGAAATTACTCTCATGCAAACCAGAAAAGTGAAATTTTATACAACTTCGATTGATTGATTGATTGATTTGGTGTTTTAAGTCCACTTTATTCACAGTAAGGCCAATCGGGACTGAACCTACAGTTTAAAGTAGGATCCGAACCACCATGCGTCTCCATATACAACTTCGAGATGAGGTGGTTGCTGTATAGGCATTCTAGGTTAACTTGTGTAAGGTGTGACTCTATTTTCCCATAACTATTCATTATCATCATCATAGTAGTTTTTACAGAGAAATAGACTGATAGAATTAAAACAATTACAATTTTATTCCAGAAAATATTCTGTTTGATAACTTCCCCAATGAGCTGTGTCACTCATAGCTATTATTTTATTCTATTCTCTCATGGCAGATGGCACTCAACTAGTTTCTATGTTGTATTTTCTAAAATATTATTTCATCTACAGAACACAATGTAAGTTATGATAGAAATTAACTGTAGTGTAAAATATTTACTTTCATGTTCAGCATAACATACAGAATCGTTTCTCAAGCTATAGGGTGCGACCCACGCCTGGGTCCTGAGGGGACATTTGATGGGTCGGGAAGTTGGGCTCGAAACTTTGTTAACTGGGTCTTAAAAACCTATTACATTAAATTACTTAGATATATTGTTTTAACAATTTAAATTCAGGCCGTGTTGTTGTAAAAGAGAAAATATATGATTATAAACTGGGTGCACACCCCTACAAAGTAATTCCGCTGGTTCCCATCTTATGGGTCCCATGAAGGTGGGTCCCCGACTGAAAAAGGTTGAGATCTACTGCTCTACAGCCCTGGAAGGGCCTTGGCCTATCAACTGACTGCCAGTCTGCCTCCCACATAGTGTTGCCCACGGGACGAGACGGGACAGGCTTTTAAAAATTCGAGACGAGAAGATTGATCATGTGTCCCGAGACAAACGAATATTTTTGAGACGAGACAGCATTTCCACGAGACGAGACAGGCCAAAGTCTCGTCTCGTGGGCAACGCTACTCCCACAACCCTACCTAGAGGTGTGGAGATCTTCAACCAGTAATGGGGTGACGTGGGTTCAGCACATCGAACCCTCAACTGTTATAGGAGATTTCCCAGACTGGGTTACGCTACTCACTAGTAGGTCCCCAATTTTCTTAGGATGGTGGTTAAGTTTGGAAAACAAGTACTGACTATATGTATATATCTTTTATTCCAGTATTTCATACCTACAAGCTGCCAGCCGATTTGTAATGGTTTCGTTAGATGAATAGCGCTAATGTTCCATCAGTAGTTTTTAATATACGTTTTATGATTTATTCTTATTTCCTGAGACAAAACCTTCGAATCCTGTCTTTTGTATCCCTGGCATTTTCAGCATCAAATATCCCCCCTCTCAGGGTACTCCACTGATATCAATTGCAGAGAAAGTGGATGCATTTGTCTTTCGTTTTATGAAAGATGACAGATGAATGGAATTTTCTACATTGGTAAATCAGAAGTGTCTACATCTTGCGATTGAATATGGTAGGCCTAGACAAGAGAGAAAATTACAGTGACGGCAACAGAAACAGTTGCTGATATTAAGTGTGCTGTATCCTGCAGATTGTCACCCACGTTAAACTGTGCAGCAATTGTTATGAAGAGAAAGAGACAATTTGGTAAATGTTGCAACATGGCTCGAGCGCCCTTTAGAACACTTTGGGTAGCGCAATGATCCGCTCACCCCACCCTTCCATTCCTGCTTTTATTTTCTGCTAATAATTCGGGACATATCTCGTAAGGTCGAATTAATTATTTTATTTAAGTGCACATAAATGTTCTACAAGGATAAATACCATTGTTCAGTTAATGCAGGGGTCCTGGGTTCGAATCCCTGTTAGAGCTTTCTTTGTGTCATCAATTTTTCATAGCATCGTCGCGATTAGCCTAAAATTGGAAAAATGCGACGCTAAATAAACAACGACGAGGGAGGGGTAAAACGCATTGATCTACGAACAAAGTAATCGCCGTAGATAAAATCGCGATTTTCCCAAAATGTCAGAAAAGTAACGTATAATAGGGAGAATACGAAATAAGAATACTTATTACCACATATAATACACGGACCATTTTTCATGCACAACGGAATGATTTACGTGTTGGAATTTCAGGAACTTGAAATTATTTTCCTATGTTGTGCTTCTGGGCTACTAATTCTGTATATCTCGTAACTTAGATGTAGAAATCATGCATTAACTGAACAATGGTATTTATCCTTGTAGAACATTTTTATGCACTTAAATAAAATAATTAATTCGACCTTATGAGATATGTCCCGAATTATTAACAGAAAATAAAAGCAGGAATGGAAGGGTGGGGTGAGCGGTTCATTGCGCTGAGACGCATTCAACTGTCACTGCCAAGAGTAAGATATGATTGGCGGAGAGGTTGCTATGACAACGCTTTACGTTTCGAAACAGCCGTAGGGTGGCTCCACATGTCCGGTTTGGTATACGCACAGATTACAAAGGAGAGATAGGAAGTAAGCGATCTTATTAATCTGTGACGATACGACAAGTGTCTCAATTCTGGTGGTTGCTATGTTGAAAAATAGCTGAACCTTTGCTGTACCTGTTGCCAATAAATGGTTTCCTGAAACTGTGTTGGTTTTTTTTTAAAAAAAAAAAAAAAATAGGGAAACTTACTTTCTGGATGCGCCTCGTATGTATCTCATCTCTCTTACACTCCCGATTTTCCTCTTACTTCTTTTCCCTTTCCTTTTCTTGTTTTCCCCTTTATTCTTTTCAAATCTATTCTCACATCTTGTTCCATTTCCTTTCGCTTTGTCTCTGATGGACACAATTATTTCAAGGAAGTGATTACCCATGCACAGCCCTACATTCTAATCTCTTTCATGCATGTTAATACAGTGAAATAAATGTGAATTAGGTTTAAGCTTGTGTTTCAAATACAAAGCACATACTTGATTTTATGTATTCGGCGAAAGTGATAAAAAGTGCAATGGTAGACAATCGTGAAGTATCTCGTAATTTAAATGCATGTTCATGAGCATAGTATTTTCATAGTATGAGTTTTTGACTGAAAGAGTTTTCTTACTACTTGGGGGAGGGGTCACTTTTCTTAGCACACAAGGTTTGTACAACTGACAAATCTATCTGAATGGTTGTAGTAGCGGCGATTGGGTGAAAACATTTGAGGGGCAGGGACAATATACTTCTTATTGGTAACACAGGCTTAGTATAAAGAGGCCATAGTGCCGGGGCAAAAAGTGGCGAGGGAACTGCATCCCCCACATCCCGCTCCTCCTAATCGCCACCACTGAATGTTTGGATTAAAATGAACGTCTTATTAGGAATGATTTAAAACACACACGGAAAACCAATTCTTTGTTCATTGTCCATGAAGTATTCCTAGGCTAATGAAAGGCTATTTTGAGCAAATATCACTCATAAGTAATAAACAAGTAAGACTGAAAAAAATTGTTCAGATTTGAAGATATTATTAGCTAAGTTGCTATTCGTTTTCTGAACAGTCATGTTAGTAATGCGGGAGAAATAATACACGTATGGTTACATGAACATATTTTTTGAGGTAACAAAATGATTTAGGACACAAGGAATTCATTGAAGTTGATCACCGTACCATGTCTTGCGTTGTATGGCATGACCATTTCGAACACACTAAAATGTCAACCTCTATCCTGTGCAGCATACCCTGGAAACTTAATTCTTTCAGGGCAACGAGTCCCTGGTGCCTGGAACCACTGTCAAAGTAATAATTTATGAGGGTTTGTATTTTGAGTGTCAGCGTGTGTTTGTTTTCGCCCCTTCGTTACTCTCATCTAATCACCATTGAACCTTACCGTCGTCATTATCAAAATTAGCAGAGAAATTACTTAAAATAAAACAAATCAACCACAACTTACTCTTCCAAAAAATGGAGTTTCATTAGTTCATACCTCTTAGAAAGTTGAGGTGGTAATTTCAATCGCACAGCGCTTCATTAGTGGATCAAGGCAGCTAATTACGTGAACAATGACATTGTTTTCCGAGAGTCTCAAATATTTGTCTCAGGCAATCACCCTCTTAAAATGAACGCATCTTCTGTGGTGATAAAATGACACGTTTGGTGCGAGTTCTTTCTGTATATATTTTTCCCCAATGGCATAACGCTGTCGTTATAATAGAGAGGTCCTGTGTTCGACTCCCCCTCCTCTGGTGGAAGCACAATGCACACTGGTTCGGACACACGTTAAACTGTAGGCTTAGTCCCGATTAGCATATCTGAGCATAAAAGTGGGCTTAAAAACAAAGAAACAAAATTTTTTAATGGATACTTCGTGACACTTTTTTCCACACATAATTGGTTTATTAAAATTTATTTACTTAGGTATTGTAGTGATTATTGTGATTCCTACATATTAGTAGAACGAATATAAAGTTGATATTTCGCATACCATATTGATATATGAAGATGACAGGTATATAAAAATTGCAATGAAATAAAAAAGGGACACTTCAATGCAGAGCTAATTAAAACTATATTATACTCTGATCACATCACCTCCAGATTCGGCCGAGATAAAGAAAGTATGGGGCCCTAACTCCACACACCCTATACGCCTTCATGGCCTGGTGCAGAGCACAGGGGAGCACTTTACATTACTTTTTTATTATACTCTCTAGCATACTTAAACCCGAAGGTTTATCGCTACAGCAACACAATCTTTCCATCTGTCCCTATCCGGGACAAGATCAATCTAATCTTTCCCATCCTTACCGATTTCTTTCAGGCCCATCCCAACGTTATCCCTCCATCCTCATCTTGGTCTTCCTACTGGTCTCTTACCATCAGGTTTCCCAACAAGAATCCTGAAAACTATTCTTTCCTCTGCCATTCACGTCACATGGCCTGCCAATCTAAGTCTTCTTGATTAAATTATTCTAATAATAATTAAAAAGTCGAAATAATTTATTGTGTTGCTGAAGGAAGAAACGCTAAGATGATGTTTTTATTTGTTTATTTGGAGATTTATTAACCATACTCAGGCCGGGATTTATATACGTATGTGGAGGCCCGGAGAGTCCTCAAGTTCACCCTAAATTCTGATCTAATTTTGATCATTTTGTTTCAATAGCTATAGTAATTACTTTCACTACTTAATGACAAAATTGGCTTTTTATGGGTTGATAATATATGAACATTTCGGCATAGATAATATTTACAAGTAAAATATACATGTTATGAACAACAGAATACACTCATTTATTGAATCATTCATATATCCCCAAGTATATGTACTTATTGAATTTGATTGGGTGGGCACAGGAATTTTTGGGTGGGCGCTTGCCCACCCGTGCCCACCCCTGTCGCCGTCCCTGAATGCATTGCTACAGAGGATGAGAGCTGGTGTGTGAGGTACGACCCTGAAACGAAATGCCAAAGCATGGAATGGCATTCTCTTGCATCACCCCGTCGGAAGAAGGCCAAGGCGGAAAAATTGTTGTTCCCTCCGGCAGGAATTCCTTGTGGATCATGACATCACTGTCAAAGAAAGTGATAAGCATCGTCTTGATGCGTGATTTTTACGCCTTGACCTTCTTCCGACGGGGTGATGCAGGAGAATGCCATTCCATGCTTTGGCGTTTCGTTTCAGGGTTGTACCTCACACACCAGCTCTCATCCTCTGTAGCAATGCATTGCAAGAAATTTGGATCTGAATCCTCCAGATTTCTTTCTCTTCCCACGCCTCAAAATCGCTTTGAAAGGTCAGAGATTTGAGGATATTCCGGACATCCAACGGAACGTGACGAGGGTCTTGAACACCATCCCGAAAGAAGACTTTTCTAAAAGTTTCCAGGACATGTACAGCCGTTCTCAACGGTGCATAGCCATGGGAGGGGACTACTTCGAAGGACAGTAAGGTAGGTTTCATTAAGAATTCATCTACTTTCGATATTCAGGATCATTCACCGAACTTTATTGTCAGAGGTTGTATAAACGATAAGTCACCAACCCACTCCACCTCCGGCCCTCTCCTCCACTGTGTTTAGCATCCCAAAACTTCCACTCCTTTTAAGCACCTTATTTATTCTCTAATAGTAGAAAGCGAAATCAGAATTACCTTATGGATTTGCAGTGCTCAGGAAGTTATTTTCTATAATTTCTTGCCCAACAAATGCCGCTGATATGCATCCCATATGACGGGAGAATTCCGCCAGAATGGCACTGCTTTTCTTGGTGTATCAGAACATTACATTACAAAGTGAAAAATCGTGGGAAATGGCCTTCAAACTTTTATATGTGGTTTTGCTCATTCCTTGTTTAGTTTTTCTAAAAAAAACTTCAAAATATATACTTTCTCCATGACTAACACAGCATTTATAAGAGGCACTTTCAGGACCCTCAAACTAGCAGTTAGCAGCACAAGATTTTTTCCATTAAGGATTTTACACACTACATATATATCATATTATTTGGCCAGTAATACACTCTAATTATTATTTGCTTTTTCCTTGTCTTTTCTTTCATCCAAAGTACCATAAAAATCAGAACGTTCCTTCATTTTGTGATGATCTTATTTCAACCGCATTGCACATTAGTGTCACCATCTTGAATGGAATACTGTAGCCATATTCAGAAACTGCAGAATTTAAGCTTTACAACGATATATAACATGATAGGGTTCCGCAAACATGAAAAATCAATGCAAGTGTCACAAAATCATGGAATTAGCCTGTACGGTTTCATGTTGGCTGTCCGAATTATTCCGTTCATAATACGCACCACAGTTTTTGGGGGGCAAACATTTTGGAAAAAAGTGTGCATTATACAGGGTGTCTGGCTTAGACCTTTAACATTACAAAAGAGCATAATTTTGCAGAGAAACCCAACTTTATTACCAAAATTTACATTTTGGTAGAAAAACTCATGCATTTTTTTGTCCCAGCATGAGCACTTCACACAACCTCGATATGAGCCCCCCTGTGGCACAGCAGATGTCGAACAGATATTCCAATTCTGTCGAGGTATTCACTAGCATTTGAGGGGTCACATTGTTAATCTCCTGACGAATTCTGTTACGCAGATCTTCCAAGTTCTCGACGGGCATACTGTAGTCTTGGTCCTTGATGAACCTCCAAAAGAAAAAGTCTAGGGAAGAAAGATCTGGCGAGCACGGAGGCTAAGCAAGTGGTTTACATCCTCTTCCTATCCATTTTCTAGGAAACTTCTCATCGAGAAATTCTCGTACAATGGTAGCAAAACGTGCCGGGGCTCCATCTTGTTGGAAAATGGTTTCTGGAGGCATTTGAGGCACAGCGTAATGCTGAAGCATGTCTAAATAATTCGTTCCTGTCACTGTTTCTTCAGCAAAGAAGAACGGGCCTATTATCTTCTCTTTCATTAACCCACACCACACATTAACTTTTGGCGAGTCTCTCATAATTTCACGAAACTCATGAGGATTGTCACTTCTCCAAATACGGCAATTTTGCTTGTTAACTTTCCAACACGTGTGGAATGCAGCTTCATCAGAAAAGCACACCTTGTCCAGAAAAGCATTGTTGTTGTCAATTTCGGATAACATTTTGCCCGAAAACGTCTGTCTTTTAGGTTTATCATCAGGATAAATTCGTTGATGTAACTGGATCTTGTATGCCCGTAGACGTAACCTTTTGTGCACAACGTCATGGATAGTAGACCGAGGAATGTTGAGCTCTAAACTTGCACGTCTTATTGATTTTCTTGGACTTCTTGTGAATGCAGAGCGAATCACTTCAATGTTTTCCTCTGATACCTTCCGCTTCCCGTACTTCCCGCGCACCGACACAACACTTCCAGTTTATCTTAGTTGTTTATCCCACTTAGCAATACTCAAATAAGAAGGAACATTGTCGTGACGTTGAAGATTGAATTCAGACCGAAAAGCACGTTGAACAAGCTTCACAGATTTGTTTTCTGCCAGTGAAAGAATGCAGAACACTTTCTGCTGAATCGTCCACTCCGTCCACCATGGAATTTATGCGTTACACGCGCATGCACGTCACGTCAACTCAAAGTACTGGTGATTCTAGCAAATGGCAACAGTTGCCAGTCCCATACAAACAATAAGTTTCATTTGAAATTGAATGTAACTAAAGTTATACCGTTTTGTAATGTTAAAGGTCTAAGCCGGACACCCTGTATTACATGAGTAAATACTGTAATTTAATAAACTGTCATGGGCAATTTGTGGATAGTGAGAGCGGATGTACAACCAAGAATTCTAAAGGGTTCCCTAAACAAATATAAAATTTAATAGAAATTTAAAATAAGCAAAGGAATCTAATCTAGAAAAGTTAATGACTAAATAAACTAATAGAATTTACAGGAAACCCGATCTACACAAATTTCCCAACATATCACCACACTCACCTACACGTTGTTAATTGGAGCACTGCTAAATGTGGCCCCTTTGCCATGATGATTGCATCACGACAAAGCATGCTCGTTTTCTCCTCGAGGCTCCGAGCAAGCCAGCCAATCAGCTTGAGGCATGACGTCATGCAATGGTACAAACTATTTTTTGTGGGCAGAGGGTTATTCATTTTTTTGCTAAAATTTCTGCATTCTACATCTACCGTGTGTGGCAAATCATAAGGTACTACCGTATTTACTCATGTATAATGCTCACTTCTTTTCCAAAATTTTTGCCCCCAAATACTGTAGTGCATATTATGCACGGAATAATTCGGACAGCCCAAATGAAACCACACATGTTTTCACTATGTCACTGCGTATAACATGTATATATCAACAAGCACAAATACAAATTACCAGGTTGAGTTTCTTGAGCAAGTAATTAATAATAATTTTAAATAACATATGTAAAAGTTTTAAGAGCAGTTTCCCATGACTTCTGACTTTGTAATGGAATGGTTTGCTACAAACAAAGGAGTTTTGGTGGAATTGGAGCATGGACCTCCCATCACACAGGATCTGCATCAACGGTATTTGTTGGTTGAGAAATTATAGAATATAACTTCCTGGCAGCTGCAAATCCATAATATAATTCTGATCTCACTTTCTTCTACTACCGAATAAACAAGGTGGTTACAGAAGTGAAAGGTTTGCGATGGTAAACACAGTGGAGGAAAAGGGGGGAAAGTGGCATGTGTTTGTGATTCATTGTATACACAAGAGGATATTCTCATCTTGGTCCATATAGAAACAGGTGGCTCATTGAATACGTATATGACATTCACTCTTGATCGGCATAGCAACAGCTTTACAATCTGCAACTAAGAAAGCCATTTCTTGAACCTGAATTGTACTGTGCATTATATTTGAGATATAATTGTTTGGCTCTTTTCCCCATAAAAAAACAGGGTGTGCATTATGCACGCATGCCTGTAAGCATCAACATACCTTAAAACAATTTCATAGATTTTACCCCATGTTGATTCTACAGATCTTGTATCAATAAAGTCACCGGTTGTAAGTTCTTCAACATTCAGCAATGCTCTGCAGCACCTGCAAGAAAACAAGTTTAAGTTAATACACTACATCAATTCCATGCAACTTGCAAAAATATTTTTTTATTTGCCTATTACTTCTATGACTCATTGCAACTACTTAGAAAATGATGTTTACTTAATCTACTGTGAATGGCAGTAGAGAGTTGCCAAATTTGACACAAGAATAAAAAAATATATTTTGCAAGTACAGGAAAACCTCGTTAATACGATATTGGTTAACCTTTTGCCGCCCAAGGCCTTTTTCACAAGCAAGCCTCTATTGCCCGAGCCGATTTTGAGTAAAATGCAGAGTTTCAATTAAATGAGTGTAGATCGGAGGCTAATTGCCCTAGAGAGATGAGTGATATACCGTTGTACGCGGAATGAACCAGAGATTCAGACTATATGAAAGTTTTGCAAATTCGGCGTATATGTGGCGGGGGGAGGGGGCTAACTCTCAAAATTCCAAAATTTCGGAAAAAAAAATTGGTTCCCCCACCTTCCCCCAAGAAAAAAGTACATGACAGTGTCGACATGCACATGGAAATGATCGCTGACATGTAAGGAACACAAAAATATTTGCACTATTATCATATGACCAATGTAACTTGAGTTGTACACCCAAAAGGAATGGTCGGCACGCCACTGATTCAAGCTTCAAAATGCAGCAGCAGCTTGAAATAACTATAGCTCAGAAACTAAATGCCCTAGAGATATAAAAGATATACCGTTGTACGCAGAATGAATCACAGATTCAGACGATATATAATTTATGCACATTCGGCGTACATATGGAGGGGGAAAGGGGGGAAATCCCCTCAAAAATACTTTTCTTAAAAAAAAAATTGGTGTTTCCTCCCCCCCCCGCGAAAAAATGTCAAAATGCACAAAATGCAAAATTTATGCAAATTTGGTGTATATATGGAGGGGGAAGGGAGAAAACCCCCAAAAATTATTTTAAAAAATTGTCACTTCACCCAAAAAATGTCCTCGCACTTGGGCACAAAACGACACCTACGCACAACATTCACGGACGAAAAGCTAGAACGTAGTAAAAAAATGAGTGCCAATTCTTGTAGCTGCTTGAAATTCTATTTTTAGACAATGCTGGGTAACCCCTGTTGCCACTTGTGCTAAAAAAAACAAAGGTTTCCTTCAGCGTGCTTCGAAATTCCATTCTCACAATGCAGATTCAACAACCAGTCTTCCCCCTCCCCCCTCCCCTGCTGGTGCCCTCATGGAAAACTTTCATTTTGACATCCGATACTGATAAACAAGCTTCCTTGGAATTCAGTTCACAGGCGGGAGTGAAAAAAAGCATTGCTTTAGAACAACAAAGCCGGTCTTCCTTTGTCGGCAAAAATTTTCCCTTGAAAAGAGACGCAAAAGAGAAGTCCCTTTTCCCGCCTTTTCCCCTCCATTTTCATGAAGACAAAAAAAATTGCAAAAAAACATTTCTGTTAAATACGTGTGTTAGGAACAATATAAAAAAAATCGAAATTCTAGCCAAAAATTGAAACGTTATAACGTAAAAACTACGACCTTGACACAGCGTCTCGATCGAGACGCTTGGGACCGTGAGGCTTACATTTGGGTATCTCGACAGAGATCCTAGGGACTCAAAAGGGTCCAATCCAAGCACATTCGATCTTCTTTTCTTGCGTACCCAAGAGCAGGCCTGGCACGTTGGGTAGCAGCCGTCGGGTGCGGGGTAACATTGGTGCACCTGAGGGAGGGGAGGGCAGAGGTCAAGTGCTATTGGATATCACTAAAGCATGGTGTGGTGGTGTCTATTTTTAGTTCAGACCCAATTGTGAGCGGTAGAGCGCTCATAAAGAGAATGAGTGGAGGAAAAAACAACGCATTTTCCGGCCGATTTCCTTCAATTTTTCAACTTTTTTTTCCAAATTTTTCTAACATTTTCTAAATTTTTCACGGTTCCCAGGAAAAGGGTCGATACTTCGAGAGGGTCGTTATACCCGGGGTCGTAGAATCGAGAGTTGACTGTATCACTGGAAAGCTTGTTCAATTCCCTGATTGATTTGAGCTTCCTAGGCGAAATAGGGGCGGAGTTACAGCAGATTGAGTATAGCTAAGCGGGCTCAAAAAGAGCAATTTATGCTAACTTTGACCTTGAATAATTTAACAATTACAAGATGCACGAAACTAAAAATCTTCATAGTTACTAAGTTCCATTCATAGTTTCAACTCTCCAAATTTCATGAAAATCGGAGATGGTCAGGTTGTGGGCTGTGTTGATTTCATATGGAATGACTCAGGAGGAAAATGTAAAATTCAGGGTTGAATTATATATTGTTGTATTGCGAGTGGGAAAAATATATCTATACTGCAGGAAAATGTAAAATTAATGTGAACTTAAAATTATGGTTCCACTGTACTTGTATGTTGACTTATGAGGAGAAGTCATTAAATAACAGGAATTTTATTCTAAACTTCATGGAGATCTACGCACAATGAAAATTTGTATCTCGGAACTCAAAATGTTTCCTTAGCAACACACCATAAAGGTGTTGTGATGATCAAACAGTATGCACCTGTGCAGTAGCTCATACAACATGGTCGCTTCACTGTAAAAGAGACAAAGCGGTTTTTTTGTGGTCAGAGGGAGTGAAACCTTCTGAAATCTACAGCAGAATGAAGGTTCAGTATGGAGAGAATTGTTTGTCAAGGGAGAGTACTAAATTAACAGATTCGATGGTCGATCTGCTGTTTCACTGCCTCAGTTGCCATGCAAACTGGCCTCCTACTCCGGTGTTCATCAATGACATTTCATCTTCCGTTCTGAAAAACTGATCTTCTTACCCATTCATACATTCTCTCCTGATTAACAATTGTGGTGTCTGTACTGAACCTTCATTCTGCTGTAGATTTCAGAAGGTTTCACTCCCTCTGACAGACAAAAAACACTTCGTTGCTCTTCTATGGAGCAAGTCAACAGTGGAGCAACCATATTGTATGAGTTACTGCGCAGGCGGCTACTGCTCGACACCTTTATGGCGTGTTGCTAAGGAACTATTTTGAGTTTTGAAACACAAGTATTAGTTGTGCATAAATCTCCATGAAGGTTAGAATAAAATTCCCGTTATTTAATGACTTACCCTCGTATTTGGGAATTCTGCAACTCAAGTTGAGCACAAAAGGCTAACAATAAGTTTGGATTGAAACTTTTTTGTCACTTTAATGATAGTATGGTTTGTTTCTGAAAATGTAAAATTTGGGGACAACTTGAAAAGTAAAATCAGAGTACTTAAAATTGGGATGGCATTGAATCCTCTCCTCTTTAAAAGTTTAAATTGAATAGTATTATTACAGACACATATTCATGGTGAATAAAACATCATGATTTCGGTACAAAAACTGGGCAAATTTCGGGATCAAAAGCTGTATAAAAAATGGCATTTCGGTGTTGAATATTACCCTTGTTTTATAGTTCATTTATAGTTTGCAAAACTAAAAAAAGGCCCAAAGGCCCATTTTTGTTCTCACGACTATAAAAAATATACAGCATACTCGAAAAAAAATTTTGGTTAGCATAGATTAACACAGAAGTGAATAAGCTATATTTTGATGTAACTCGTTTTTATGTAGGTCTACCGATTAATTTTTAATTGCAGTCCAAATTCGAGATCTAAATTTTTACTACGACAGCAAGTATTATCATTTAAGTGTTCACCACTTTGCATTGTACATACTCCAAGCTGACACTCACCCAATGCTAATTAAATGTTTTATTTCTGTTTATGTCATAAATATTAGGACATAACATACTCTCTTGTGTTTTACTTATAGGTAAAAAAATCGTACCTGCACAGATAATTCATTACTACTGTATCTTTGGAAGTGCTCAACAATTGAGTCATTTTCTTCAGCATGGATTCATATTCTCCTGGTTGTACAATGCTGGGATATTTCAGTAGCAGAGCTGACAGCAAATTTAACCTAAAAAGGAAACAAAATTAAACTAAATAATGTGTATAATAGCAATACAACATGTAACTAGTAATGAAAGGATGAAAATGTTAGCCAATGGCGATACTCTTTTTAATTCTAACTCCAAGGGGACACGAAAAGCAATTGAATTAATTATCCAAAATCTGAATTAACCAAAACATGCATTATTAAAGAAAATCAATAAAACAAAACTACTGTACTACAGTGTAGACAAAAATAATGAACATGCAGTGGACGTTACCGTAAAAAATATTGTATTTTGTGCACAATCCTATAGTGCAAGCAAAAAAACAATTCCTCTCACAATAGTAATTATTAGGGATGGGACCGATTAATCGGTACTCTATCGGTATCGGGCGATATAGGCATATCGGTGTATCGGTAAAATTACCGATTATTTTACCGATCCGATATATTGATAAATATCTTATCTTGGAATAATTTAGTGCAAAATTCTGCCATTTTGTTGTAATTTTTATGAATAATCTCCATGCCCTTCTTTCTAAAAAAGTAAATGTGTAAATATTCAACTTATTTTGCACTGTAGTCACCTTGAAACACACATTTATTAAGGAGATGAATGATCATTTCAGGTACTTCAAGGACCATTTCTAATTTTATATCGGATCGGTAGAATATCGGTTATCGGTATCGGCAAATTCTATATCGGTACTTTATCGGTATCGGCCAAAATTTCATATCGGCCCATCCCTAGTAATTATACTATCTTGCGCCTGTTATATGTTATCTGTTTTCCCCATCATCTACACTCAATCTCTCCATAATTTATTATTTTTAATATACATTGATAATGTGTTTGGCAGTCTCTGATACTTTTTACGGTACTTTAGTATTATACAGACTACCTGGTTAGGTTAGGAGTATTAGTCCCTTTCAGGATCAACAAAATCATGTTTGGGAGGGGAATATAATTTAACTAACCTAACCAGGTAGTCTGTATAATACTAAAGTACCCTTTTTAGGGATGCCACTTTTCTTCCTCACACCTCTTTTCACTTCTCTTAGAATTTCTACTTTTTTTCTCTTATTTTACGCTAGTATATGCACCACGCTTCGACATTGTCAACAAAGTACTCTGAGTAATCACAACTGACAATTAAGGGCAGATAGGAAGACTTTCACAAATCATTGGCTAGTGGAGGTTCAAGGACGAATGCCTAAATGCAAAAGGGGTGGACAATCCCATGTGATTGAGGAGAGTTGTGAAGGCTGCATACTAGCAAAAATAAACTTTTTCTTTCCTACGGCTGTCTCTGGATACTGTCTTCGAATTATCCAAGTAAAAGGTTCGAAAAGTGTCTTTTTTGAGGCTTTTATAAATTTTTTTGAGTATTGATGTATTTTTTCTCAGATCCTCATTATTTCATTGAGCTTTGTGTAAAATGTCAAAAAGATCTGATCATTGGTTAAGGAGAAAAATAAAATGTAAGAAAGGGTATCTTGTGTCGAGGGTCTCAAGAGTGACAGACAACAGAGATTTAATGACATTCCGAAGTGCTGAAAACGTTTGAGATAGAGGGAATTTTTTTTAGGTGGTTTCTTTCAACCATAAGAGAAGGATGGACACCAAATTTCAAATCTGAGATGGTGGGTGACGTGACCTCGTTGAAATGGCATGGAATGATCCCATTGCAAGTTGTCTTTTTCCTTTTTCAGAAAAAAGAAATAAAAGGTCATTCATAGTCTTACGTTTGTACAAAGTAATGGATGGAATTTTAGTTTATTAGTAGCTTAAAGCTACTTCATATTATTGAATACATAGTGGAACCTCGAACCAAGATTCGTTGCCAGTCAGCAGTCTTTCGAAAAAATGTTCTCTGTCTTGGTTGTAACTGTGCAACAATTCTCTGCACATGTCCACTTGCTGTTCTTTCTGCTGATCCGTCAGATCGCGAGGCACCCACTGAGCACACATTTTCCTCATTTGCAGATCGTCATGAATGATTGCATGCAGAGTTGCTCCCCCAAAACCAGTTTCACGTTGCAGCTGTTCCATTGTTACACGTCGATCTCCCACAATCAAGTTGGAAACACTTTGGATTGCTGCTGGAGTATGCGTTGACCTTGGGTGATTACTGCTACCTCATATTATTGAATACACACATAGTGGAACCTCCAAGCTGAAAAAAAACTCTGGGATAATTTTATAGCATTTTGCTATGTTGGGACCACTAAGATGGAATGCATAATGCGGGAAAATGCAAAATCGGGGATCCACTGTATATTGAATAAAATATAAAATTTGACCTGGAAGCTTTACACTTAGTTTAAGAAATAAAAATTTCCATTCAGGTAAATTCATAATCTTCACCTTTTATATTATAAAGCTTATTTCTTTTTTGAGTATTTTTGTTCCAGATTTTGCTGCAGAAATCATAGAGGTTCTGTGATTTTGGCTAATTTTAGATTTGGATAAGCTAAAAATAAAACAGACTGCTTGTTTTTTTCAGTTATGTTGCTATATTACAACAATGTAACATTGACAACATCCATTGTATAAAGGATTCTCCTTTTATTTAAAAAAAATCTTAACGATTGTTATAACTGTATCTTTAGTCAAACTAAAAATAAATGTCTCATGAAGGGAGCGTATGTTCTCCTGAAACGTCACAACGAAAAACTGTGTTTTCATGCTTGTAATAACCGTAGACTACAAGAGAAATAATTATAGAATGCAAGCAATACGTACATACAAGAAAAACTATTATTCAAAAATATATAATAGTGTCTGTAAATAAATTATGAATTTCTTCTTTAAATCCAATTGGAGTTTATTTTGCATATTTTTATGTCAAAACATCATAATAAAATGTACATCCCACTTTTTCAAATGAACTACAATGAATACTAAAGTGTTTGGTTTGGCATTTGCTTCAAAATAAAATATTCATGTCCTTACATATTATATTTACATTCAACAGACAATAATTTTGACCATATCATTCATACATATACCGGGTGGCCCAAAAGTCACAGAACGGTTAAATATCGTGAGAAATACACATCAAATCGGAAAACGAAAAAATACGTGTTTAATAAGTGAAAGAAAGCTAATCAATGATATCACACTTGATTCCCCACCCCTGCCCCCTGCAGGGATAAACTGTGAAATTTTAAATGGAAACCCCCATTTTGTATTGTAGAATCGGATTCTACGTAAGAAAATAACCGGGTTTCTGTACTACATTTCGTGTAACCCAGGAACAACGATGTGGACGTAGTAGTATTTTGTTTTCATCGGGGTGCTTATTTTAGGTGAGTCCCCTCGCCTCTCACCATCGGGGTACTTGTTGTAGGTGAGTCCTCTTGCCTCTCACCATCGGGGTGGTTGTTGTGAGTGAGTCCCCTCGCCTCTCACCATTCGGTGCTCTCGCAAACCTTAATTCATTTCCTGCTCAAATGGGTATCCCCCTTTTTTTTGCACAGTCCCAACCGAAGATACACACCATTTAAAACATTCTGTAACATCTCCAGACTAATTGCATTTGACACTGTACGCATTCTGTGTTTCAATTCCTCGATATCGATGGGTTTGGTTTCAAAAACTTTGCTTTTCAAGTAACCCCAGTAGAAGAAATCAAGAGGTTACAAATCGGGTGACCTCGGTGGCCACTCTATGGTGCCCCTTCTAGCAATCAACCTGTCAGGGAAAACGTTGTTCAGCACATTGCGAACAATTAAAGCAAAATGAACTTGAGGTCCATCTTGTTGATACCAAACATTCGCGAATGCATCCCCAACGATAGTTTGTATTTCAGGTATTATCTCATTGGTCAACAAATTTACGTACTTTTCAGATGTCAAATTGCCATCAATGAAGTATGGCCCGATAATACGATTACACAATATTCCAGCCTAAACGTTAACTTTTTGTGGGTACTGTGTGCGATGCTCCCTCATCCAGTGGGGATTCTCAGTGGCCCAATACCTCATATTATGCCGGTTGACAGATCCGCTCAACTCAAAGGTAGCTTCATTGGAGAAACTAGTCCACCACAGAAATCTATTATTTCTGTCGAATCGTAGCATCATTTCCTCGCAGTATTGAAGTCTGTGATCATAGTCATCTCCGATGAGTTCATGCACTAGTTTTATTTTGTACGGATGATATCGATGCGACTTCACAATTCTAAGGATAGATGTTTTACTTACTTCGGTTTGTTGAGATACTTTTCGACTCCAAGTATGGGTGTTTTCTTGGAAATGCATTAGAACTTCCAAAGATTTCTCGTCGTTTGTAGCAGTTTTAGGTCTTCCACATCGTGGTTCATCCCTGACCGCTCCAGTTCTTTCGAAGCGATCAACGGTTCAATAAACAGTAGATTTTGAAATAGGTGCATGATTCGGGAACGTATCGTTGAATTAATGCGCAACGTCTCAGTATGATCGTTCCCTATCACCAAATCCTCGCATCATGAGAACTGTTATCCTTTCCCTCTCTGACAACGGCATCCTTGACAGAATACGAACAGTAATGGATTTTCTGTTCTTTCATAGACCTATTAACCTTTTGCTGCCCAAGCATCTCGAACGAGATACCCAAAAGTATCCCTCGGGGTACCAAGCATCTCGATCGAGATGCTGTGTCAAGGTCGTAGTTTTTACGTTATAACTTTTCTATTTTTGGCTAGAATTTCGATTTAATTTTTTTATATTGTTCCTAACACATGTATTTAACAGAAATGGTTTTTTGCATTTTTTTTTGTATTCATGAAAATGGAGGGGAAAAGGTACTTCTCTTTTGCGGCTCTTTTCAACGTCAAATTTTTGCCGACAAAGGAAGACCGGCTTTGTTGTTCTAAAGCAATGCTTTTCACGTCCTTCTGCTATCTGTGTTCGAAGGAAGCTTGTTTATAAGTATCCGATGTCAAAATGACAGTTTTCCGTGAGGGCGGAAGCAGGGGGTGGTGGTGGGGGGAGGGGGAAAACTGGTTGTTGAATCTGCGTTGTGAGAATGGGAATTCGAAGCGCGCTGAAGGAAACCCTTGTTTGTGAGCACAATGTTGAAGAAAGGTCACCAAACATTGTCTACAAATAGAATGTCAAGCAGCTGCAAGAATCGGCGTTCATTTTTCAGTGCGTTCTAGCTTTTTGTCCGTGAATGTTGTGCGTAGGTGTCGTTTTGTGCCCAAGTGCGAGGACATTTTTTGGGTGAAGTGACAATTTTTTAAAATAATTTTTGGGGGTTTTCTCCCTTCCCCCTCCATATATACACCAAATTTGCATAAATTTTGCATTTTGTGCATTTTGACATTTTTTCGGGGCAGGGGGGGGAAACACCATTTTTTTAAAAAAAGTATTTTTGAGGGGATTTTCCCCTTTTCCCCTCCATATGTACGCCGAATGTGCATAAATTATATATCGTCTGAATCTGTGATTCATTCTGCGTACAACGGTATATCTTTCATATCTCTAGGGCATTTAGTTTCTGAGCTATAGTCATTTCAAGGTACCGCTGCATTTTGAAGCTTGAATCAGTGGCCATTCCTTTTGGGGGTACAACTCAAGTTACATTGGTCATACGACAATGATGCAAATATTTTTCGGTTTCTTACATGCCAGCGATAATTTCTATGTGCATTTTGAACTTTTCATATCCTTTTTTTCGCGCGGGCGGGGGGGGGGGGGGCGAAACCCTATTTTTTAAAAAAAGTATTTTCAGGGGATTTCCCCCCTTTCCCCCTCCATATATACGCCGAATGTGCATAAATTATATATCGTCTAAATCTGTGATTCATTCTGCGTACAACGGTATATCTTTCATATCTCTAGGGCATTTAGTTTCTGAGCTATAGTCATTTCAAGGTACCGCTGCATTTTGAAGCTTGAATCAGTGGCATCCCGACCATTCCTTTTGGGGGTACAACTCAAGTTACATTGGTCATACGACAATGAAGCAAATATTTTTCGGTTTCTTACATGCCAGCGATAATTTCTATGTTGCATTTTGAACTTTTCATATCCTTTTTTCGGGGGGCAAAACCCCATTTTTAAAAAAAAAAAGTATTTTCAGGGGATTTCCCCCCTTTCCCCCTCCATATATACGCCGAATGTGCATAAATTATATATCGTCTAAATCTGTGATTCATTCTGCGTACAACGGTATATCTTTCATATCTCTAGGGCATTTAGTTTCTGAGCTATAGTCATTTCAAGGTACCGCTGCATTTTGAAGCTTGAATCAGTGGCGTGCCGACCATTCCTTTTGGGGGTACAACTCAAGTTACATTGGTCATATGATAATAATGCAAATATTTTTGTGTTCCTTACATGTCAGCGATCATTTCCATGTGCATGTCGACACTGTCATGTACTTTTTTCTTGGGGGGAGGGTGGGGGAACCAAATTTTTTTTTCCGAAATTTTGGAATTTTGAGAGTTAGCCCCCTCCCCCCGCCACATATACGCCGAATTTGCAAAACTTTCATATAGTCTGAATCTCTGGTTCATTCCGCGTACAACGCTATATCACTCATCTCTCTAGGGCAATTAGCCTCCGATCTACACTCATTTAATTGAAACTCTGCATTTTACTCAAAATCGGCTCGAGCAATAGTGAAAAAGGCCTTGGGCGGCAAAAGGTTAATACTCCAGTACGACCCCCCCCCCCCCCCTTCATGAGTTGCAAAGAATGCACACAGGGTTACTGAAACTAAATTTAACTGCCCACTTTCACATTCTGTCAGATCTCACCTGTTACACAATGATTACCTTAAGCATGTGACCTTCACCGTGGTATATTACAGGCAGCTCCTCACGCCGAACCGACCTGGTGGCAGAATGAGTAAGTGTGTATCGTTGGGTTGGGTTGGGAACTGCTCACGCAGCGAACTGGCGACGCACGTCAAGGTAATCGCATGCCTGCATATTCGCCAGATGGCAGACCAGTTGCCTTCGAGCGGCCCTATGGGAGCATGGAAGAAAAACAAATCGGGTCGTGACATAAACAATGAACAATTCAGACGTTAATGCTTTTCGATATTTGGAACGGAGAAACGGCAGTGGTGAGCGGGTAATTAAGTTCCGGTCACCACAGAGGCAATGGGACTCACCTAAAACAAGCACCCCGATCGGAACAAAATACTACTACGTCCACGTCGTTGTTCCTGGGTTACGCGAAATGTAGTACAGAAACCTGGTTATTTTCTTACATAGAATCCGATTCTACAATACAAAATGGGGGTTTCCATTTAAAATTTCACAGTTGCCCCCACCCCACCCCCTGGGGTGGGGAAGTGTGATATCATTGAATAGTTTTCTTTCACTTATTAAACACGTATTTTTTTGTTTTCCGATTCGATGTGTATTTCTCATGATATTTGACCGTTCCGGGACTTTTGAACCACCCGGTATCATGTGGAAAAGTAAAAAAAGATCTGGTTCAATGTTTTTCAGGACTTAATATTTATTTTGTCAGTACTGCCAAAATGTTAGACCAAAATTTGCCACTGCACTTTGTGGACTTCACATGAATTCATGAACTACAGAAGTGAAGACTTGCTTCATGTTTTTCATATGTGTGATCTTAATAACTTACCACGGCCATTGTGGGAGGAGTTTATTTTGATCCTCGATCAACTGCATTATCCTCCCTATTCCGATGACAACTTTTCTTCTTTTTGGCAAACTGCAGTTTATTGTACCTTCTAGTGAACCATTCTCAGTTGCTTGAAATGTTCTCAGATCTTCTTCAAAAGCCTACATGAAATGAAAAAGAAAAGTAAGGACTACAATAATTCAGAAGACACCCATGTTGAAACTTCAACATAATTAGTTTGGATAAGGCATAACTTACACCACATGCCAACATTTCACTAAGTAATGAATTGATTGATTTATTTTATTTTACTTCGAGTTTTGTGCCTCTTGGCCAATTTGCAAAGATGGAGATGAGTAATGAAATTATGAAATTGATAAATGGACATTCACAAACAACCAAGCCTGAGAGGGATTCGAACCTGGGACCCCTGGCGTCGTAGCACGATGTGCTAACCACTCAGCCACAGGCTCCGGCACTAAGTAATGAAGTCCAGTTTTGGCATGTACTTATTGTTTTCTTCTAGCTTTCACCATATCATGTGGCTTCTTCAGGAGATAAGATAAGAACAGTCAAAGTTTACGTAAGAGAGTCATTTGCCATCTTAAAACCATCCCAAAACTTAAATGAACATGCAGGACCATTAGATAAAGGATGACAATTATTATTGGGGAAAACTACCAACAAAAGGTGCAGTGTTTCTGAGTGGAAACGGTCAACAGGAAGGGAAGCCATCTTTACATCCTATCAGCCAGACAGTCATATTGAATAAGACAGTCAGTTGCCAGTCAGAGATAGAGTAGGAAGGAGTAACAGGGCACTGCATTGTCTCTTACCAATTTAACCTAACTTACCTCCACATGTTTTAAACTTCGACTATTCTTGTCTTACCTCCTGATGAAGCCACATGATGTGGTGAAAGTTAGAAGAAAACAGTAAGTTCATGCCAAAACTGGACTTCATAATTACTTTGGTTTAGGAATATCACAGTTACTGAATCCAATTCAAAGTTGAGTTAAAAATGGCCTCTTGATGGGGTCGATACGAGGAATGCCATGCAACAACTGTGGGCTTGTTCCGTTATTTGGCAGCAGCATCGGCTGCTTGGTTCAACTTGGTGCCCATGTAACCCAACAGAAGGAAACTTCAGCTCTGGCAGATAAGGACACGAGTCGTCGAATGGTACTGCACTATAGGATGCCTGGAAGGCAGTGATTCCAGACTCTGGAGTACACTAATCAAATCATTTAAAATAAGGACATTCTCCAAAGTGTGAACATCAGCAAAGTCCAGCATCTGCTATAATATTGAGCCAACATGTATAGCAGTGTGCTTAGCATAGTGCACTATGACACCAAAGGTCCCAGATTTGAATCTCAACCTGGGTATGGGTGTTAGTTGTGAGTATCCCTTTATCAATTTCATCACATCATCATTCATCCTCAGAATTAGCTAAAGTGGCAGAAAGGCAAAATAAAATAAACCAAATCAATTATAATATTGAGACTATGTGTACTTTAAGTTGGATTATTTTTGCAGCTCTGTGAAAAAATGCAATCTCTATTAAAGTTCTGAAGGTGAAATATTAAAAACATGAAAATTTGAAATTTATCATTGCAAATTCAATAAAACTGTAAATAACTTGAAGTAAGACATTAGATGCAAATCCATTTGATTTGATTTGATTTATTTTATTTTACTTCACGTTGATGAGTGATGAAAGGATGTAATTGATGAATGGACATTCACAAACAACCATGCCCGAGCGGGATTCGAACCTGGGACCCTTAGCGTCGCAGCGCGATGCTTGATGCAAATCCAGAAGTTTCTTGCACATCTTAAATATGACTAAATATATTATTTTGCATTTCTAATACAGTAAGTAAAACCATTCTGTAGCATTTTAAACATATTTTAAGTTGGATTAAATATATTGGTCCCATCTAGTTCGCTGCACTTTTTGACACGGTGTAGTGTAGGTGTATCCCAGTGTTACGCTGTTGCAAGGAAATTGCAGTGTTCAAGTTCAGAAGATTCAACAAATGCCTGTCTGCTGATTTAAATGTCATTTGATTGGTTAGTATGCACCACATGACTATACGAAACACTGTACACCGCTCTGGAACGCAGTGCAAATGGTGTAGATATCAAATCAACGAAGTAGATGCCTCAGTTTTGCACTTTGTAACCAACTAGCCAGGGGAATTCAAAGAGTCTCAAGAGGAGCTAACTAGACGAGGCTATTTTTAGGTTGAAATATGACTAGTGGCACCAGTTAAGAGAGAAAATACATTTTAAAACCTTTCTTTTCACAAATGAAATTTACAATAAAAAAAATCTACTTTCTTCACAAAAAGTTTGGAATATTGTTATATTAGACATTAGGTGACAGGCACAGCCTTGGAATGCAACAACACATGGTATCTGTGTCTGCTGGACGTTCTTGTTGCCTATAACCTATTGCCTAATATAACAATATTCCAAACTTTCTGCGAGGAGTGTATATTCATGGCATGTGTACACCAATCCTCGACATTTACTGGTTTTTTAATATTCTATGTAATTCCCTGACTTTTCCATGATGTTCTTCATAAGGTTAATTTCCATGTTCTTTACAGGTCAGTGGAAGCCATGTTTATTGCAACCAGTAAAAATTGTATTAGGTAAACCTGATTGAAGTGTAAAGCTAAAGATGAACAAACCTGTTTGCAGACTTCAACAGCCATGTTCAGAAAATTCCCTTCCAAGCTAGAATCCTTGTTTTGCACTCCTATACTGTAGCTTCTACAGTGGATTTCATTTTTTATTTCATCCTCTACAAAACTGTACATTTCCTTCAAATATGGGTTCCACTTTTCCCAGTTCCAAGCATAAGCTCCACCACTGCCTCTGCTGGCTCCACCTGGATGATGAGCTGACAGTTGGATATTGAAGAACTCGATCATTAGGTTCTTAAGGGAGAAAAAAGAAACAGGAATTAGTTAATTATACCTCCACAAATAAAGGGATGTGTTAAATATCGATATTTATCAATGCTGATATATCAGTTGATATAAGTTGTATCACACTGTATCAATTGGATCTACAGATGATTTTCCAGAGTTTGTCTATTACAAACAGTTCCCAATGCACTGAAATATCCTCGAAATTATACAAAATTGACTTACCATTAATTTGGTACCAGTACAGTATTGTGTGAAAAAATGAATTTTGTGATTAAATGAGAGCTATCTTAATATTACAATGAAACACTTGACTATTTTAAAGCAAACCTCAGTAAATTGATGCATACAATTGTAGTGGAATTTTTGTATTCATACTTAAATATTATACACAAGTGTACAATTTGTAGTTGAGATATGTAGATATCAGTACACATTGTTGATATTAGCAATGAACCAATATAGAATCTTTACTGAAGTACTGAAATAAAATCTCCTGGTATCAATACCCGATATTCTACACATGTCTCCCCGCTGGTGTAGAGATAACGCCATTGCTTTGTAAGCAAGGTGTTTTGGGTTCGATACCCAGTGGAAGTCCATTGCACAGTGGTTTGGATCCCACTTTAAACTATAGGTCCATTCCCGATTAGCCTATGTGCATAAAGTGGACTTGAACATGGAATTACAAATATTCCATGGTTCATTCACCTCCTTAATGTATAATCAGAAAAGAACCTACATATTTAGATATATGCTAGGGCATAGGAATTAGTATATTCTTACATTCATAAAAAAAATACATTCAATTATGGGCAATTTATAGAAATATCAGATCATTAAAATTATCAGCAATTTTATTTGCAAACCGATATGCTGATATCAGCTTTTACCGACAGAATATAGATTAACTTATCTCATCTTTGTTACACAGAACTGACTGAAATTTTCTCGATCATCAATACAAACAAGGAAATTTTCGGAAATCTTAGTATCTTGTAAAACATAAATTAAGACAATTTTCATACATGTATTGAATTTTTCATATTTTACATCACTTTTCTACATTTCCAGATTTATTCTAACAAGGAATTGGCGAAATATACAAGGGAACAAACAACAATGAAATGCTTACACTAGGCTTGTGCCGATAGCAATTCCAATCCACTGGTATCAATATTAGAATGTGATGGAAGACATATATATTAAAATGTAATAATACCCTGATATACTTTGAATTGTTACAATTTTTTAAGTATCGGTATCTGTGGGAGCAAATAACATGTATCAGGTTCAGTTGAAAATGATATTTCATTTTTGTTATTTAGTCGCGCCTTTCTGCCACTCTTTGATTAATCACAAAACACAACGATGAGTATGAATGATGAAACTGATGAAGGGATACTCACAAAACACCCAAGCCCAGGCCAAGATCTGAACCCAGGATCCCTGCATCATAGCATGCTGTGCTAACCACTCTGCCACGGATGGCGGCTCAAAATAGTATTGGCTCAGTCCTTGTTTATACCTTATCCTGGATATGAACAATGAACCCCTGTCTTTGTAGCATGCAACACTAACTACTCACCCACAGAGGATGGCTAAATTTCATACAGGGTGTTTCCATGACCTTGATTCAAACTTGCAGGGTGGATGAAGACTGGCCTAAGTACCGATATGAGATAAGGAAGCTCAGTCTGGAAATGTACCATTTAAAAGTTATGAGCCAAAACAATTTGGGGCTATGACCGTGGAATAAGACAAATGAAAGATGTGGCTTGTAGATTTAATACAGACATTACTACAGTGTATCGTAGCACTCTACGACAAAAAACGTTACAATAATTGATCAAAATTGCAGCCCCAAGCGTCGATGCAGGCACAATGGACATTTCCACTATGACATGAAAAACGTTTTAAATATATCCATTTTACTGATAATGACACCAAACTGAAATGTGCGAAATATCTCGGCGATATTTGTTTTGGTTTTCGAGATACACACCTTCAAACACTGCTGAAATTCACCTCCTACGTCACAGATTTGAAAACGTCCTCTGCACAGACTAGACAGGCCTGACGTCATCCTTTAGAAATGCGTGCAGGCAGGGCTTCTGCTCGTCCCGTAAACTAGCATGGGCCGTGCAAGCGACAGTCATTTCTTACTGTGTAAAACAAGTATCTTGTTATATCTTCCAGTGCAAAAATTAGTTGGATATGAATTATACCCTAACAGTATAGCAGTATTTAGTATAATTCAGCCACTCGGTAGAGGATTTTCATTAGGCTGACAAAGCAAAGCAATACTGGTAAGGTAACAGCAGTAACAGTCAATGGTTGAACATGTGAACAGCCTTGTTCATTGCCAATACATAGGTTCTGACTGGCAAGAAATTATTGTTACAAAAATGTCTTTTCTGGAATTACAATTATTTTCGTCATATTTTCTTTGCAATTTTTAAAATTACAATACGTTTAGACAGGGTGCGAAACCACGGGTGATTGGTGGGGGGAAGCAGCAGACAGTCACACACACACACACACACTATATATATATCTAGGTATATATATATATATATATATATATATATATATATATATATATATATATATATATATATATACACACACACACACACACACACATGTATATATAATGTCATTAAATAAGTGTCAATTACACAGGCCTGCGAAATTGAAGTTGTTGAAAAATACAAGACACGTGTTTGCTGAGTTTTATGTTCTTGCGTGTGCTGATTTCGAAAATGACCTCCATTTTTTTCCATCACGTCAGGATTTTTTGTACAATCGATATCGATATTTTTGCTAAAATCCTATGTGAAAAGGAATTTTCGCGAACAATTTTGCATGCACTAGGAATTTTCGCGAACAATTTTGCATGCACTATCTGGCAACAGTGGTTTTGATCCATTTAAATCTATGTAAAATTGATGCTTGGTGATGCAAATTGATTTATTAGCAATTGATTTTATTTTTTATAGGTTTAAATGGAAGAAAACCACTGTTGCCAGATCGCACGAGCCACCTCTGGTCGAGAGAAAAACACAAAGTTCCCTTGCGTTTACACTTTCAACATCCTATTATGGTGAAGTTTCGAAAAAAAAAAAAAAGAAAAAGCACCAACGTATTATGTTCATTTGTGTTTATTAAGGTAAAATACATAATATAGACGATTGACCACGAGGAGCAATGTATGTGTACATGAACGTTTGACACAAATTGTAAACTGAACAAACAACAAAACCAAACACAAACAAAGTTTATATTTACGTACGTACCCTTTTGCCTTTGAAACTTCTTTTTGACGTTCTTCTTTTATGTGCAATCTCGGGCCTCTCTCGTTTTAACATCCAACAGTAGTCGGCGAGCATGTTCTTGTCCCATCGTCCTTGATATTTGCGCTCCATATCTTTAATATCTTAGTGGAACCTTTCACCCTGTTCTTCGCTGACTGCTCCTAAATTTTCGGGGAAATAGTCCACATGTGAGTGAAGGAAATGTAGTTTGACGCTTATGGAGCAACCCAACGCTTGAAATATGTCCAGCATATTCATAACAATTGCTTTATAGTCAGGATCCTTGTATTTCTCCAGAAATTTACTGACCACATCTTTGAAGGCAACCCAAGCTTCTTTCTCCTTTGTTGTCATGCCAGTCTCAAAGTCTTTATCCTTCATGAGATTGCGGATATCTGGACCAACAAAGATTCCCTCTGTCAACTTGGTTGCGGATAAACCTGGAAACTTCTTGCACAGGTATTTGAAACAATCGCCATCTTTTGGAATAGCCTTGACAAATTGCTTCATTACACCTAATTTGATATGCAACGGGGTAACAATACTTTTTTTGGGTCAACTAAGCTGTTCCAAATCACATTCTTGGTGCCTGGTTCAAGATTTTGTCTTTTAGCCCATTCTTCCTTGACCCAATTTTGAGTCTTTGCACGGCTGTCCCACTCACAAATGAAACATGGGAACTTTGTATATCCGTCTTGTTTACCAAGAAGCATGGAGATAACTTTCATATAACCGCAAATGGTCCAACCGTGGTCGGCATATTTTATTTTGTTGAGGACGAGAGCCAGGTTTTCATAGCGTTCTTGTAAATGTACCGAGTGTGCAACTGGTACAGATGCATACTGGCTTCCGTGATGAAGAAGGACAGCTTTCAGGCTCCTTGTCGATGAACCTATAATCTATAAACAGCCTCCATTCATCTTTATCGTAGGTGATATTAAATTTGCTCATCAATCCGGGAACATCAGAACAATAGACCAGGTTCTCCGCTTCCTCAAAGTACTGAACAAAGTCCTTTTCTCGATCCTTGTACCAATAAAACGTGGTTCCTTTAGTCATTAAATGTTTTTCTTTCAATCTGGAGCCCAACAATTCAGCTGCCTCTTTCGAAAGGCCCAGATCTCTAGTCAGATCATTAAGTTCAACCTGAGAGAAGGGCTAAGGTGAATCGCCTCCAGAGGGCTTATATTCGGTATCGTATCCTTGACCATCTGGATGTTCCGAGTCTGAAGACACTGAAGATATGACTGGTAATTCAGTTGGAGGCAAAAGCACTGGCACATCAGGTTCATGAGGAACGGGGCGTATGGCCAATAGAATGTTCTCAGGATAAGAGAGTAGCTTATGATTTTTTCGGTTATAAACACGGACATGGCAGGCACAAAAGTAACAATCATCACAGTGGTTTCTCGGCTCCCTCCATGTCATAGGAATTCCAAAGCGTAAAGCAGTCTTCTTTCCGTTGAGCCATAAGCGTAGATCATTGAGACATTGCACACACACTTTATGAGGAGCCCACGATTTGTCCTGATCTCTGAGTTTCATGCCAAAATACGCAAGATAAAGTTTTCTTACATAGTTTGTAATGCTCCTCACGCGATGTTTAAGAACACTATATTCACCGCATATGTAACAAAAGTCATCTGGCATATTTTCACGTTCCGAGAAGCCATGGTTCACGAAACGCACACAGGAAAGCACCAGTTACAATTGTTTTTGTGATGCAGTTTCCACTTGTCACTGTATCAGCGCACGCACGACACTACACATGAAAGACAAATTAAGACGAACTTACAAATTTCCATGTCTTTTATCTTACTACGAACACGGTAAGTACATGCATGATCTGCTGGGTTAAAGAGCGATAAACTGAGTCCCTCATGGGGACATCTGTTTTATATCTTTTCTGCTGCCTCCAGACAATTCGCGAGAATTCAGTCTTACGAATAACACGTTCAGAATCAATCCAGATAAAGCTCGACACAACTGGAAGGTGACTGCCGATTACGCTGGCTTAGCGAGCGTTCCTGCGCAGTCGGCAAACCAAGATAAGGATTTGAGCAACGGTATTGGTCGAGAGCGATGTCGACGGGGGGAGTCACAGAGGGGTATCGTTTCACCACGGTAGAATGATGGTCAGGCAGGGAGGGAAGATATTCCACGCCGAAACAACATATTTATGGTAAATGTTCATACAAATCCACGTACAATTAAATTTTTCAAGAAAACGTGACGTGATAAGACATTTTTCTTTATTTTTTTTGAACTCAGCACCACAAAATACATAAAGTTCACCTATCACTTCCCTTGTATTTTTTTCATCGCAGGCCTGTGTTATTAAATAATGAAATTACAATATACAATATATTATATCAACAGTCCTTCATTCAAAATGTAATTGCAAATTAAAGATTTTAATGTAGCTACTACTGATGCAATGAACAATGATTTGCCTAAGCAGGGAGGGACAAAAATTAAGAGACATTAAGAGAAGATAATAGTTTCCTGTATAAAATCCACATATAAATGCTAATATGTGTTTTATTAATATATTTATATACTTCGCGGTTGCTAACCAAAGCCGATGAGAAATGGAGAAGAAATAACAAGTCGGTCTTATTTCTGTGTTCTGGGGATACCTGTGTTCAGTGTCCTTAGAGATGAAGCTCTTTGATGTCTGTTCCTTTTGTACGTTTTCGATATTATTCCAGTCAAATATATTCGAATCCCAAATTAATTGTTTATGTTTCTTGTTAAAACAAAAACTCTCCTCCCCGGAAGAGATTGGTGGGGGAAATTTCAGGACAAGATCATTATTGGTGGGGGAAATTCCCCCCTGGATTTCGCACCCTGCATTTAGAACACTCGGGTTTACACGACAATTTCTTCAATATAAGAGGTGATATGGTAAAAAGAAAAAAGTACGCGGAGTTTTTAAATTTCCTGCAGTAAACGACAGTTTTCTGCAGTTAATATATATATGGCAAATTTATGTATTTATCCTACTTTTACGTCGCTTTTCCGTCATATTGTTTAATGGTTAGTATGTATCTTCTCTAATGTCACATTTCTTCGCACTTTTGGGTAATCGCGACAATGACTACGAGCAGTATTCGAAGCAGGAGAAACTCCCCCACTCCTACCCCCACTGCCACCATACCCACCAACCAGCACAATCTAAGTATCACCCAACCTGCCCACAAGACGAGACGAAACTTTGGTCTGTCCCGTCTCATTTCGAAACATTCTCTTTTCCCGTCTCCTTTTATGAGATGAGACGGGAAATATCTTGTCTCGTGAGCAACACTAACGTTAACAATAGAAGTATCCCCTTAGGCCTACTGTCCCCAAAGGCTCGAGCAAACCCCCCTTCCTCCACCAAACAACTTCCACTTCAATGAAAGGACATTCACAAAGGAACAGTCATACCCAGCTCGAGAGTCAAACCCTGAACATGTGAGTTCCTAAGTTAAAGTATGAATTTTGTGTATAATTATTACAACGCCAGTTCATTCGTGGTAATTCTGAATCGGCAGTTTGGTTTACATATACACGTATAAGCAGGATAATATCCAGTTTTAGAAGGCTCGTAGCGTTGAAACGAGGAGTCAAAGAAACAAAAAAATAATTAAGAAAAGTTGTTTTGTCTTTATGATCACTATGCACTGTGAAAGTTAGTACGATAAGCCTTTGCATAAGTTGTCAATTCTATATTTTTCGAGACTTGAGACAAGAACGAGAATTGCCCTCCGAAACCGAGATGAGACTGTCAACGAGGCATTTACAAATAAACACGAGACAGACATTTACAACTCTCGACGAGAACGAAACCAAGACTGCCATGTCTCGTCTCGATAGGATCCCTAGTGATGAGGTTGTGAACCAATTAATTAATGCGTTCGGGGAAAGATATGAGGCAGCTTCTTTCTCGCAGTACAAAATTCAAAATATATTTCAGTATGTGATATAATGTTATCTACATTATTTCCTTGTAATAATTACACATAAACTTAGCTTTGAAATGTACTGTGCAACTGATGTAATCTTCTCAGTGTATTTTCTCTTATCTGCACAAAAATATTTTATCATAATTTGCATAACAAATGAAACACAGACTGAAATTGCTTTATGGAAAAGAAAGTAAAAATAGGCGTTATAAGTAAAGTGAAAATTCTTATTTTGCACTACATGGTTTATGGTAAATTTCGATAAATATAAGTTTAAAATATATTTTCGAAAACTTGGTCAGTAACGAGATCTCTCTACGTCGTGATGTATTAACATGGCGGGGCGTTTTTCAGCGCAACGTTAGCCTCGCAACTTTGGAAGTCTGGTTTTTCCCTTAAACTGCTTTCCCTGAAGTTGTTCTGATGATAACACAGGCAGCAAGGATTCTTGCCAGGAGGGGATTCAAGAGGTGTCCCTTGACTCAGCATCCAATCAACAATCGTTTGAGTGAGGAGGACCTGTTGGCAAGAGTCCTTGCTATTCATCAGAATGACTCCAGAGTGGATACGATGGAGCTTCTTGCGACGCTGGGACTGCAATTTTGATGAATTATTGTAACATTTTCATTGTAGAGTGATACAATACCCTGTAGTAACGTCCGTATTAAATCTTGTAACACTGTAAATTTGAATCAAGGTCACGGAAACACCCTGTATGAAATTTAGCCATCCTCTGTGGGTGAGTAGTTAGTGTTGCATGCTACAAAGACAGGGGTTCATATCCAGGAAACACCCTGCATATACAAATGTGAAACACTCTAGGTGGTCCAATACAGTCAAAAATTTGCAAATTAAAATGATCTTCATCAAATGAAAAAAACATCATCTTTACAGTTTTATTAAGATGTTACTGCAGACACTATTGCAAATGAAGTGTAAATATCACAATGGAGCGTTCAGGGATATGTGGTGATCAAGTAAATTATCTTATGATTACTACCCTTTCATGCACAGCCTCTATCCATACTTGTGTTTATGAAGTTTGGTGAAATCGTTTATAATGTTTATTTTAAAATTTATTCTGGTATCTGATGGGCCCCCTGAAGAACCCCACCTCCAATGCCATGAAGCATTACATACATCTATTTATTTTCATGATTGGGAAAGAGTTATTGCCAAGTTAATGGAAATTACGTCAACAACTACCATTGTAACATTTAGTGAAAGAGCACTATACTTTTTTTCTTGTAATGACTAAACCAGGGGATTCCAAACTTTTTCATTTCACGACACCCTTAGTGTTTCAAGATTTTCTCTATGGCACCCGAGTGAGAATGCAGGCCTATCTAATACTTGCAATGCTTTGTTAGTGGGGTTAGGTTGCTTGCCTTAAGTTAAAAAATAAACACTAGAGCTGAGCCGATACCAATACCATGACCGATGCAGATACTGAAACTTGTATAATTCCAGTACAAAATAACAAAGGCTAGTTACTGAGTCATACTACCTCGTCACATCACTAGGCACGTATTTAGAAAGATAATAATTTGGGGAGCCCGACCGAGCAAAGTGTCTCAGAAATATAATAATAAAATTGTTTCTATTTAATACGTTAATATAATTATTTGTAATAATATGAAAATTAATTAATTAGTACTTAATTTCCCTGATGCATATGGAGTATTGTTGTATGTACCCACAGACTAAGAAACGGAGGAAAGACAACGTTAATACTATTTTGTTTTTTCTATCTTGACTAAAAAAATATTATTACATAAATAGTAAAAAGACGCTATAAAATCAGAGATAAAAGAGCAAATATTCACTATCTAGCTTACGTCTAGTTAAGACCACTGAAATTTGTGTAAAACAACAGTCTTGGCAGGGAAATTTGTCAAAGAAGTAAAAAAATTGAATATTTATTGAATAACAAAAAAAATGATGGTATGTCCATTTGATTAAAAGTAAAGTTCCTGATAAATATTTTATGTACATTGTACATAAATCTTTAGAGGGGCCTCTTCGATGGTGTCGCCGTCGCCTTGTAATCAATAGATCGTGGGTACGATACTCAGTGGAGGCACACAGTAGTTCGGGTCCCACTTTAAAATGTAGGTCCAGTCCCAATTAGCTTATCTTTCTTAGTACTGTCATTCAAAGCTGTATGTTCCCAATCTAATCTCGGCGGAAATTATTGATTGATTGATTTGCTTTATTTTACTTCGCTTTTGTGCCACTTTTGGCTAATTTGCGAAGATGGGGATGAGTGATGAAATTGATGAATGGACACTCCCAAACATCCATGCCCAGGCCGGAATTCGAATCCTGCTGTCGCAGCATGATGTGCTAACCACTCTGCCACGGGGGGCAGCTTTCGGCAGAAATAAATAGCCATGATTGGCCGATACTGGCAGTCACACAAAAGACAGAAGTGAAGAGGATAAGCATAAATTGTTGATTCCCCTTCGAGCTTGAACGTAGATAAAACAAAGCTAATTTCATAGTGACCTTCATCCCTTTTTTCCAAAACTCTGCAACTACTTGACCTGTCATTAGTGCGGCACGGGGTTAAAAACATCCACCTATCTTACCACCATGAGCTTCAAGCAAGAATTGGCAATGAATGGTTTATTTCCAACAGCATTAACTAAGCAGTTACATGCCTTCTTAGTCACGTTTGGGTTCAGCTTTCACTTACCCATGCCTTTGATTTTGCAATCAGCTTCCCAGGAGGGTGGTTTTACCCAGTGTTTCTAGGAAAATCTACGGAACATCCTGTGCTGGTCTCCCAATCTGTCACAAGGAAGGGTGAACGAACTTTTAAAAAGGACAAATGTTGAGATGAGCTGTTGCCTTTGTCCGCTCTTCCAGCCACTAAAAATCTTTGATATTGGTAAAAGAAAATCAACCGATACTCACCAATATCGGTATCGGTTCAGCCCTAATAAACACATTTCAAATTCAGGATCATTTTACATATAAAAAGTACTAAATTAGCACATACATTTGAATAACTGTCATTTCAGTGAAAATATTGGGAACCACAGGACTAAACTATGAAAAACCTGCAAACATTTAAGCATTTAATGGAGGAATATTCAAAGAATTTAACCTACAGCATTAAAATAATATAATTTTCAACCCTTCAAACAACAAATGTTAATAGTTGCTTCAAAGTACTAATATAGAAGCATGCATATCAATTTTAATAATACAGAAGATTGTTTAAGATATATCTGAATGACTTTCAAGGTGCACTGACCTCATGAAATGCCATACCATCACCACCAGTTGTGCTCTATCAAACCACCAACATTGTGGACTATAATCCTACATTGGAGTTTCCATTGCAGCAAACTACGTTGGAGAACAGGCATTCCTCTCTGCAAGCTTTCCAAAGACTGGAGATGGGGCGTGGATGTAATGTTTCAGACGTCATTTCAAGAGTCCGAATGCACAGGACTTGCATCAGGCCTTTTCACCAGAATGTCCTGAAATGGGATAACAGGGATCCCTGTTTCCTGCTCCATCTCCTGATAAGAGTAGGGGACTGTTTGGACAGTGTGGCTTGAGGCCTTGTCCATACATATGAATATGCACCTGTTGAGTATCCTCTCCGTAGAAACGAGGGATGTCTGTGTGGAAGATAATGGATGACAAAGTAGGCAGCATTGACCTTCACATTTCTGCTCACCTTACATATCAGAAACTTCCCCGCATAACCGAATCCGGTGAAAAACAACAACTTGGAAAAGCGTTCCAGAACCCCTTGCCATCCGAGTTACAGTACGTAATCAACCAAATGTGACCACTGCCAGTAAGGTAGTGACCACAGTCCTCTATTTGGACCCCATCCCATGTCTTTCATAGAGTTTTCTGCAGTTGATCCTGTGTTTGGCAATGTGGCATGGGAGAAGGTGGTGCATGCAGGCCTTACAAATGCACTGCAGCCGAGAGAAATGGTTACGGATTGTTGTGTTCACAGGGTCCTAATTATAAAACAACCTTTAAATAGCTCTATAAAGTAAAAATATTAAAGCCATATGCACCCTCCTGGCCATCTCACGTTGGGTTGGTTGATTTTCATGGCATGCCATTCATAGAATCTTCGAAGCACAACAGGCAGTACTTTCACTTGCGTCCTCTTACAGGTGCCTTTTGTGGGTGAATGTTTACCAAAGGGCCCCTGTCGTGTGCACCAGGACACTGTCTCTTTCACAGTGGTTTTCCTGATAGTCAAACCATTCTCCCAACACTGTTTTGCTATTTGGTCATATGATAAATGTGCATGGAAAAGGGCCATGCCATGATGTAACCTTCTCAGTAACGGTTCACTTTTGGCACCTTTGGCAGTTATGTGCATCAAACTCCAGCACCTGAGTGGCGTCATAACTCATTTAGATATATCATGAACAACCTCCTGTAATCATCACATTCAATATTTTAACCTTACCTTTTTCTTTTCGTCCTTACTGCATAGGGATTTCACTTGTGGAATAACACATTCACCCAATTTACAAACGGCAGTTCTACTCTCTCTTGCCATCTGAAAATTATGAGGTTTTTTTTAGTGTGCAATATGTTTCTATAGCATATGGTGAAAAACATGTTTCTAATAAAAAAAAATTACAAATATTGATAACAGATATTCTATACATCTTATATGAATGGAAAACCGAACAAGAATAGCCCTTTTACTCTTTAATTCATGGTTTTAACTAAGTAATACAAATTGTTTGGACTTAAGGAGAAACTACACATTTTGAAATTTCATATACAAAACCATGTTAACATAATTATGACTTTATATACATAAAAATAATAACAAAATCACTCTTTATACAAATATCAAGTTGGTAAAATTCAGCTACATTTTGAAAATTGTAGTTGTAGCGGTAGCGAAGGTACAAAATTCCTGTAGTTGTAGAGCAAAAATTTCACTACAGCAACATTTTTCTCAGCATTTTGAGGTGAATTTTGAATGTGGCAACAGCATCAGAAAAAATCGACAATAACCCTAAATTTTGTAGGAGGTTCATAAAGACAAAGTCTATTACATGGAAATCCAGATTATCTAGATTGTAGATTATAGATATCTGCATGTTATTTAATTAGTATTTGAATAATTCAGATATCCAGATAACTAACTGACATATATGAATATATTCCAGCTAACAGCTACGTTTTTTTGATCTGCATCACTATTTTGGGGAGAAACATGCCTTGTTTGCTGCACCGCTGGAAAAAAGTGCCTTGTTTGAATCACCCCCCGGAACAAATCCTGTGGATATCCATGGTGTAAGATACACCAAAATGTGTATATAAGGCACACCCTGGTTTTGATGGGGGAAAAGTGACAAACAACTATATCTCGTATATAATGCGCAGTACAATCCAGTTTCGAGAAATGGATTTCTTAGTTGTAGGTTATAAAGCTGTTGCTATGCCGATCAACAGTGAATGACATCATACCTATTCAATGAGTCACCTGTTTCTATGTGGACCAAGAGGAGAATATTCTCTTGTGTAAACAATAAGTAACCAACCCACGCCACCTCCCCAACCACTGTGTTTAGCATCCCAAATCTTTTACTCTTTAACCACCTTATTTATTCTGTAATAGTCAAAATTAACTTATGGATTTGCAGTGCTCAAGAAGATATTTTCTATTATTTCTCACCCAACAAATACAGCTGATACGCAGCCCATGTGACGGGAAGAGTAATCTCGAATTCCGCAAGAACAGCACTACTTTTCTTGATGTTGCAGAACATTACATTACAAAGTGAAAAATTGTGGACATGGCTTTTAAAGTTTTATACATGGTTTTGCTCATTTCCTCTTCATTTTTTCTAAAAAGAACTTTAAATTATACACTTTCTCCATGATTAACGTAACATTTATAGGACGCACATTCAGGACCCTCAAACTAGCAGTTAGCAGGACAAGATTTCTTCCATTAAGGCATTTACACACTCCATATATATAATATTATTTGGTCAGTAATGCATTTTAATTATTGTTTTCTCTTTCCTTATCTTTTCTTTCATCCAAAGTACCATAAAAATCAGAATGTTCCTTCATCTTGTGATGAGCTTATTTCAACTGCATTTCTCATTAGTGTCGCTATCTTGGCCATATTCAGAAACTGCAGGATTTAAGCTTTCCAACGATATATAACATGATAGGATTCCGTAAACATGAAAAATCAATGCAAGTGTTACAAAATCATGGAATGACCCTGTACGGTTTCATGTTGGCTGTCCGAATTATTCCGTGCATAATAAGCACCACAGTTTTTCGGGGCAAAAATTTTAGAAAAAAGTGTGCATTATACATGAGTAAATATGGTAATTGCTGTGTAAAACATAACTTGCAGTGCAAAAACGAGCGATGGATTTTCCACTGCACTGACAAAGGAATAGTGCCAGCAATAAATGGCTCAGTACGTTAACAGCATTGATCATTGTCAGTATATAGGACTTCACCAGCAAGAAATTATTGTTACAAGAATGATAAGAGTTTCTGGACTTACAATTATTTTCGCGATAATATTTGTTCACAAATTTTAAAATTACAATACGTTTAGAACACTCGGGTTTACACGACAGTTTCCTCAATATATTGTATCATATTGTAAAAAGTACGTATGAGTTATTGACTTTTCTGCAGAAACAACAATTTTCTTTAGTTAATATACATAGTTTTCAAATTTATGTATTTTTCCTAATTTTGCGTCACTTGTCTGTAACTTTTGGTAATCATGACATCATCATCCTTCGCCGTTTCCTGCCTCTGACTGGGTCGGCATAGAAGTCAAGCCTCTCCATTATTTCCTGGTCTTCCACCACTCCTCTCTTTCCAAGGTGTTCCAATCTTGTCCTCTTCTCCTAACACTCTCCACTATCTGCTCTTTCCACCGACATCTTGGTCTCCCCCTTGGCCTTATTCCCACTCCTTGTGCATTATAATCTCTTACTGGTAGTCTTTCTGCATCCACCCTCTTCATGTGTCCAAACCATCTCATCTGTGCTTGATCTATCCTGTCCTGAAGCTTCACCAAACCCACTGTCTGTCGGATCTCCTTATTCCTTATTCTATCCCTTCTAGTCTTCTCCCATAGACTCCTTAAAAATTTCATCTCCACTGCCTGCATCTTTTTTTGTCTCTCTATTTCACGTAATTATTGGCACATAGTATGTGTTATATATTACCTTCTTGCATTTCATAGGTACATCCCTGTTCGATATTAATCTTCGAACACTTTGATATAGTCCACCACACATTTGTCCTCTTCTGTTTACCTCCTCATCTATTCTTCAACTTTTCTCAATCATGACAATGAGGATGAATGGTTTATTTAATTATTCTCTTATCTATAGTCGCTTTCTGCCACTTTCGGCTAATTGTGAGAATGAGGAAGAATGATGAATGATGACCAGTGTGGGGAATGGAGGAGCAGGAGGATCCTAGTTCTTGTTTTGAGTCCATTTTATGCATAGATAAGCTGATCAAGACTGGATCCTAACCACTATGTGCCATCGCTGGGTATCGAACCTGGAGCCCTTTTTTTCATTCAAAATGCTGCCTTCATATCAGTCTATTAAAAAATGAAATATTTATTCTCAAGAAAAATATGTTGATGTGAACATAAATACGTAATCCTACCAATTTTTATTTGTGTATAGTTGTAATCATTTATTTGGGTAACACCCTATTTGCAATATTCATATATCAAATTTGAATTGATATGCCACTTGCATAGGTATGTTATTCTCAAAAACTATAGTAAAAATAAGTAACTGAAGTAACACTGCTATCAAAATTATCGAATGACGGGAATCATGATAATAAATAACAGAATCTATTTACCAGTAGTAGGGGATTTTTTTAATATCCACATGGTTGTTTTTAAGTTTTTTTTATGCAGAAGTAGCGAGTAGCGAACAGGAGTAGCGCAGCGAGCTACTTTTTGTAAAATGTAGCTGTAGCTGTAGCGAAGCTACTTTTAAAATGTAGCGTTCTGATCACTGGTAAAATTACCAGCCAATATAAGCATACAGATGATAGACTAGCATCCTGTTCTACCTCTAAAGATTTATTACTTACAGAACTGATTAATCAGGTATACCAATTTAAGAGTTTGTTCGTAAAATTGTTGATAATTTTAGCATTCCACATACGGTGGAATCCTGATTTTACATTTTACATCAATATACATTTAATCTGCAAGTTCCCAACATATTATGGAAGTTTCCTCGATTTTGCATTTTAAATTACACTAATAGAATGGGCAATGATGGAATAAATGGTATATGAATGGCACTAGGCTGTTGAAAATGCTGACAGCCTACCTTATTCAGCAGATTTAGAAGCAGAAAGGACTGCCCGGAGACATTGCACGAAGCTTACCAAAAAGTTGAGACAACGAACCAGATCACAAACAAGGCACATAGATGAACAACTGATAACTCTAGTATATTAAATTCTGGTTCTACAATCACTGAAGCCACCTAGGACAGTACAGTGCAGCGTATATCTTCAAAGCATTATACTTATTGACATGGAAAGGAGATTTGTCCCAGTTCACTGTCAACCAATGCTGATAGTCCAGCTTGCAATAAACAGTGACAGAAACAAACTTTCTTCTGTCATACTAGAGGGGCAGATCGAGAATGACAGGTGCTGCACAAGCAGAAAGAACTACTGGTGAAAGTTGATTGATTGATTTGGTTTATTTTACTTCGCTTTTCTGCCACTTTTTCCTAATCATGAAGATGAGGATCAGTGATGATTAGAGCCACATATTTATGGTGAATAAAAGATCAAGATTTTGGTACAAAAACTAGGCACATTTCGAGATCAAAATCACTATAAAAATGGTGAAAATAACAGCATTTCTTATTTTAAAAACTACACTTATTACACAAAATAAATAATTTTCCCTTGTAATAGTACATTTTATGTAGTTTATTCCTGTGTAAAGGAGTCCAGTTTTGCTTCTCAAATATTTACAGTAGAATTAATCTATTTTCCGTGGTTTCCATAACTCTCAGGATAATTCAGACTTCAAAAAGTGTCCCGCCGTAAATAAACTCATATTTCATATTTTTAAGATTTTATTTCGCATTTTGCAATTCATTTCTCATAATTTCGTAACAAAACATGGTAGGAACATGCATCTCACACCTTTCAAAAACATAAAAAAACATTACAGAGTGTTATTTCATGTTTCTGTCAAAAACCAAACCTGTATGCCTCTAACGATATGATCAAATTGATGAAATGATACATACTCACAAAGAACACTTATGCCCAAGCCACGATTTGAACCCAGCACCCCTATCTGCCATAGAGGCCAGAAACTGGTGAAGGCTTTTATACCTAGGTATATGAACAATGACTGACGATGACACAGTTTTCAATGCTAACCAAGACAAGCTAGACAAAAGACAATGCAAGTGCTGACAGGAAGGGAAGTGCAGAAAAAAATTGAAACTTCAAAAAATCTTTAAATGTGGAGTGTGAACTTACTGGCCAGGTTCCTTTCAATACGAGCACTGAGAATCGGTCAATTAAAAGGATGAGTTACTCTCTAAGAAACCTTGAGAAGAGAAGTAAATATGATTCCTATCCACAAAGAGTTTCCTTTAGGGCTCAGCTGATACTGATACCGATGCTGATAATCTTATCAATTTCCACCGATGCAGATTCTTGCAAATTGCAAAAAATAAAAGTTGTGCAAATATTCTTATCCAATTATATGCATCACTTTACTTTAGAATATTCAAATATTGCATCAGAATACTAAAATATATGTTATGTAATCACAAAATCCAGTTTTTTTATGCAAAATTGGTGCAAAATACAAAGAAAGTTTGAATTTTGAGGGATTTCCAGGATAAATAGACTCCTAGAAAGTGTCGCGCAGAATTTTTGCGGACCTCGTGGAAGACCAAAATACCACACAATATCGGCTGGCATTGATAAATAAATTCCAAACGATACCACCGATATTGGCTGATACCAATACATTGGCTCAGCCCTAGTTTCATAACATCCAGTGAGAAGGGACACCTTCAGAATGAAGCATTGATTGATCAATTGACTTGCTTTATTTTACTTCAATTTTTGAGCCAATTTTGGCTGATTTGCGAAGATTGGGGGGGGGGGGGGATGAGTGATGAATGGACACTGTCAAACATCCATATGCAGGATGGAATTTGAACTCGGGTCCCCTGGCATTGTAGTGTAATGTGCTAACCACCCCACCACAGAGGCCCACCAGAATGAAGCAGTTAATCCAGAGAGTTGAAACATAAAATAAAAATGAAGCTGGTGAAAAGAATGAAAAGAAATGAACAAATTCCACAAAAACAATGTGGAAAAACCAAGAGAAATCAAAACAGAAATCCAGCACAAAAAAATGTACTGTCAAAAGCAGGGTTTCGGAGCGGAGTGCGGAGCGTACTAAAGGAGCGCTCCGGAGCGACTTCGAAGCGTCAGTTCTACTCTGCTCCTCGCTCCGGAGCGGAGCGTGGTACGACAGCACTCCGATCCGGAGCGGAGTGGTTCGGCTTCTTGAGAGACACGCTCCGCTCCGGAGCGGAGTGGTTCGACTTTTTGAGTTGCACGCTCCGATCCGGAGCGGAGCGTGATATAACAACACTCCGCTCCGGAGCGGAGTGGTTCAGTTTTTTGAGACGTACGTTCCGATCCGGAGCGGAGCGTGATACAACAGCACTCCGCTCCGGAGCGGAGTGGTTCGGCTTTCTGAGACACACGCTCCGATCCGGAGCGGAGCGTGCTACAGCAGTACTCCGCTCCGGAGCGGAGTGGTTCAGATTTTTTAGATGCACGCTCCGATCCGGAGCGGAGCGTGAGACAACAGCACTCCTCTCCGGAGCGTGGTGCTTTTGACAGCACGCTCCGATCCGGTTTAAGAGTTTTTTTTACACGAATGCTGTAATGCAACTGTGAATAATGGGAATGTGCACATTAAAGCTGACTTCCGTGACGGAGTGGTTATAGTAGAACCACATGGAAAAGAGCCTACAGTCCTGTTTCCACGTACTCTAGTTGTTTGTCTGTATGATCGCCCCCGCTTGGAGGGGAGGGACAGAGTGGATCATGCTTCCTTATGGCCCTAGTTGAACGGGTGAAGGGGGAGGTGCGCGGCGACTTTTGGCCGAAGCTTTTTTGTTTGTGGTCGCTCTACAGCACAGCACCCTATGACGTCAGGGATCCTTGGGGTGGTTCAAATCCCGGCATGGGCTTGTACAGGGTCAACGAAGTTAGTAATAAGTTTATTTTATACACTTGTATGTTGAATTGTATCTTCTGCAAATATGCTGTATAAAGAAACAAACTGCCGGAGTACTAAGTGAGGCGAATGTACAATCTTTGTGTGTATCGTTCATCAATTTAATCATAACATCGATCATCCCCATCTTCGCGATTAGTCAAAAGCGACAAAGAAGAGAAGTAAAATGAACTAAATCAATCAATCAATCATGAACATTAAACATTGGTAAAACAATACAAGAATGTTGTTTTGGCTCTCTCTCTCTCTCTCTCTCTCTCTCTCTCTCTAGAGAGAGAGAGAGAGAGAGAGAGAGAGAGAGAGAGAGAGAGGTTCATTTGATGTAAGTTGAAATATGAATTACGTAAATAGTATTTCTGTATTGAGATGTTCTATTTTGTATTGTGACTCTTAGATATAAGAGTTTGACTGTTATGTGTTGAATGGGTTACGAATAATTTCAAGCAATCAGTTTTTCTGCTTTGCGGATTTGTCCGACCCACCTCCCCCATACAACAGACAGCTTCGTTTTGTGCCGTATTCCGTGTTCCTTGCAGGTGAATCAGTGCAATCGGCTAGCGCATTGGTCTTGTGCCCTTTTCAAGAGGGGAGGAGGATGAAACTGGTACATAGCTTGTTTGTGTGTGCTTTCAGGGTTGAGAACTTCGTTCGCTGTGCTGTACGTTGCGTTCGACTTATCCGTACATGGTAGAGACATCGCCTTTGCCAGACAGATCCGGTGTTGCCAGTTGTATTAGAATTATGCTACACCAATTCTGGCTAGATTGTTCTCTTTTAAAAGTTACTTGCGCGTGTTGTTCTTCTCTTCACTGTCATAAAAAGAAGCCTTTAAAGGCTGTGTTCTCTTGTATCATTACATGCATATTATGTGTGCTTGTCAACGGTGATGTATGGACATTTAATGAAATTTTTAACGCCGCTGATACGTGGACGTCTTCAGGATTTTTTCCAGGAAGGGACAAGCAAGGCATTTTTCCAAGGAAGGGGGGCAGAATGAGGCAGAATTTCCCCAAAATAGTATTACTCCCTTTAAAAGTTATCATGTTCCTGCAATGCCCTTGCAATAATTAACATATATTACTGTGACTGAAATGAAATTATGTGCGTGAAATATGAGCTTTTTGATTCACTTTCATTTCCAGGTGGCGTGGCCCCCCTCCCTTCCGGACGTCCATGCGTATGGATAAATCATTCCAACCAGTCTCGGTTAATGGAATTATAAGGTGACTAGATTTCTTAAATCAATATACAAAAACAACAAAGAAAAATCCGTAATTGTTAATTCTATGCATCATAAGCCACGAGAATCATGGAAGATCTATACTCTAATAATGAATTGAAGGAAATCATACCGAGTTTTTATTTATAGTCTACGTGTTCAAGTAGGAATGGAAAGGTGCACAAAAAGAATTACAAAAATATATGTAAAAGAAAACCAAGTATTTCGATCAAGCTATTTCTATAATTGTAATCAACAATGACCAATTGTCATTTCAACTAAGTATAAGTTTCAATTTGTCTTTACAGGACTATTAACTTTGCCTTGCCTTTAATCGTATATTTCTCATGATCCGTAATTTTAAACAAATCCTAGATAAGTCAGCAAAAAAATAGGACACCGAAACTATGGAAAAGAAATATACTGTGATAGAGAAACAAACACAAACCAATGACATTAATGCGGGTCAAACCAACACCATTTGTCGTTGAGAGCTGAACTCACAGAAATATTCCCATGGAATTCGTTATTCGTCTGATATTGAATACCCAGTGATGCTTTCTGTTATGTAATAGACACTTATGAAGTGAATACATTATTAGGACTTTGTCAGATTTCAGAAAACACACACACATACGTAAAAGATACGAATAAGAGGTTGTTCATTTGGAAATTAATTTCCAAGTTGTATTTTTATGCTGTTGTGAATAGATGTAAAGGTAAGTGAAGTCTCTTATTGTTAAACAGAATTACAAATTTATATTTGCTTAAGGATTAATTTATCACAATATACATTGCAATTATACATTCAACATACGTTGAAACAATGCCTTTTGTTATGGACTTTTGGTGTATTTAAGACTCAACAATACGCTATCGAGAATAGACCTACAGTTTAAATCCTACCTAAAGTGGGATTCGAGCCACTATGTCCCTCCACCGGGTATCGATCCCAGTGCCCCTTCATTACAAAGCGGCGTTGTTACCACTATTTTATCGGGGTACAGCGCGCTACCTTTTTTTTTCAGTACACATTTATCAATTCTCTCATTAACATCGTCGCGATTAACCAAGATTAAAAGCTAAGTAATAAAAAGCAAATCAAATGCCATCAGCGAGGAAGGCACGTATTGCTCGCAGCCCTGTTTTTCAAAATGAAACCATAAAATTCAGGACATGCCCCTATCCAAGTAGATAATATTACATTTTGTGTTTATCACGGTTATTAAGGTTTATACATCTTGTTTCGACTTATCTTCTGACTACACATTGTTCATTACTGAAAACTTGCTTTCAGTTTGCTGTGTACAACGTACTTAATACAAAAAAAATTAATTTTATACGTATACGTTTTCTGGCTTTCTAGACTCAGAAAGTTAAATATAGCAACATTCCATTAGTCGTTTTCCCAATTTTTTTTTGCAATTTTCTTATAACCACCATGCCTATTTCCAGGTTACTGCTTACAAACTTGAAATGTTAGATATGGCAACCAGACATTTTGTAATTTTTGCAGTAGTATACGTATGTAACCATTAAATACCTATTTCAACTTCCTGCCTTTAAAATTGGGAAAAAGAATCGATATGACAACCCTGCATTTTATACTATTGAAATTCCCCTGTTCGGCTGTATGCAAACAGCATTCCGATTTTCGACTTTATACCTTCATAAAATTAAACCAAATATGGCAATTTACATTTTTGGTTAAGCCGGTTTTCAACTTTCTAGTGTCAGGATTTTCAAAAAGTTAGATATGAAAACTCTGTATTTCAAATTAAAACGTTTCCTAATTGGCCGTGTTTACGGTGACATTAATAAGCATGATTCCGATTTTCAACTTCATACATTCAAAAATCGAAAAGTTAAAATTAGCAACCTGAATTTCCAATTACTTTAAACTTTTCCCTTTCGCTACATTCAAAGTATCATACATAACCAGCGTAAAAGAAAGTTAGATATGGCAATCGTGCACGAGCGAGTGTTTTGCATGAACACCTCTCTGCCTTTTATCTTCCTCCGTACAAGTTGCATCGCATTTCCTCTGCGTGCTCCTGGCCTTTAGAAGGTCGAATGGATTCTCTGCAGTAGTTTCGCCAGTGTTACTCGAACCAATATCCCGGAATAACTCACTTCTCCCGTGGCGTGGACTGTAACGTCGGGCCGATATGCCGAAGTGCTTATCCCGAACCAGAAGTTGAACCGAAATGAGTTTCAGTCGCGATCCCTGGTGGCAGGAAATGAGAGAGTGGTTCCATTCTCTCAACTTATAAACCCACAGGTGGCACACCTGCTATTGAAATATATTGTCCCCAGAAGTAGTAGTAGAGTAGTAAAAATGATAATGAAAATGTAATAATAATAATAATAATAATAATAATAATAATATCGCTCTCTTCACGAAAACAGTCCAGTGAAGATCGAAGCTTCCCCTTGCCTCCCTCCACACCCCTGGCCCTCCAGGTTTGCCATACTTCTACGCTTCACAATTGACACATTTCGCGTTGTACGTATGCATTTGATTGTGCCTTCCCTGGTGTCTTGTGTAAGGATTATTCCTTGCTTATTGGCAACACTGTAGGTGAGTGACGTAATCTTGTATGGACTGTTTCCGTGGCGCTAGCTTTAGTAATAATCAGTTTTATAACAACAATAACGGGCGATGTTCAAATGCCGTACAAATTCCACAAACAAAATTACTAATGTACTCGGAACCTTTGATCGTTAGTTTTCTGTATACACTCGTATTATCCAACCTTGGAGCGCTCCGGAGTCGCTCCGAAGCAGAGTGGGCAAGTTCTTAGAATATCGCTCCTCGCTCCGGAGCGGAGTGGGCAAGTTCTTAGAATATCGCTCCTCGCTCCGGAGCGGAGCGTCAGAAGGTATCGCTCCGCTCCGGAGCGGAGTGAACCGTTCCCTAAAATTTCGCTCCTCGCTCCGGAGCGGAGCGAGAAATTTTCCAACCTCCTCTGCTCCGGTCCGGAGCAGAGCGTGTCAAGGTAGCGCTCCGCTCCGGAGCGGAGTGAACCATTTTCTAAAATTTCGCTCCTCGCTCCGGAGCGGAGCGAGAAATTTTCAGATTTCCGCTGCTCCGCTCCGGAGCGGAGCAGGCTAAGACATCGCTCCGCTCCGGAGCGGAGCGAACTATTTCTTAGAATCTCGCTCCTCGCTCCGGAGCGTGGGCAACAGCCGGAGCGTTGATCCGCTCCGCTCCGAAACCCTGGTCAAAAGAAAGCAGTCTATACTCAGGAGGATAATGTGTCCCTGCTTCCAGTCTGAAAATGATTCGGAAAATTGATATGCGAGTTTTGGGCTATTCCTACATATAAATTGTGTTGAGTTGATTGAGTTTTATGTTTTAAGTCTGCTTTATGCACAAAAAGGCTAATCGAGATTGGACCTACCTACATATTAAAGTGGGATCCGAACCACTATGTGCCTCCACTGGGTATCAAACCAGGACCCCTTGATTACAAGATGACGATGCTACCACTAGCCATTGGAGAGGCCATACAAATTATGTTACTCTAATGTACAAATTGGAAGATGGATATATTTGGAGTTGTTCCTCATTAATAGAAGAAATATTTAGTGATGACATTGTATGTGTGTTGATGAATATTATGTGCTTTAGAATTCACATAAATTGCGTGACAAAATTGTGTAGAGAATGACAATAAAGACCAACAATAAAGCAGAGGTTTTCTTTTGCCATTTGTAAGACTAATCACACAAAACCCAGTTATAGATTGTCTCAACCTTAAAAGTCAGTATGGAAGTAAATGGAGTACTTCCCTCTCTCTCTAATACACGAGTTTTGCCAATAGCTGTCTATTCTAAATTCTAAATCTACTAACGATGCATTGGCAGATGTTACAAAATTTACAAAATGTAAAAGTCATGTAACAGTGTTATCATTATTTTTTATGCTCTATTTATATAACCTGCCATAAATTCATGTGATGTGAAATTTTCATAATTATGTAATTTTGCAAAATGCTTAATTTTTTCTAGTAAATACTTCAAAAGCTATAAATATCAAACAGCTTGAACAACTCATCAGTTTTCTTTGGGATCTAAGGTGTTTGTAGATATAATATTCTTCGCCTGAGTGAATTAATTTGCTTACTTAGAGAGTTATATATATATATATACACACACACACACACACACATTGGATATTTCATATAAATCATCAGACCGTAACACGAAAAAGTTGGTGAGTGAGAAACTTTTCGGTTTGTCGCGATACACGTGCAGACCAAGCGAGAAAAGTGTTGACCATTGTTTGAAGTTATTTTTAGAATGCATTGTTACACCTGTTACAAACAGTATTTGTTTTTTGTTTAATTTTTGTGTTTGTGTATGATTCTGTATGCTTGGGTTTCTTTAATGGTTCTGTGTAGTTTAAAAGAGCCAATAAGATTTGAACTTTCAGCCCTCCCTCATGCGACGAGGGAGGATGTATAAATATGGCCTCTGACAGAGGACAGGACAGAGTGTGATTATGAACCGGATAGTAGAAGGGAGAGTGATCTTCGGTCTCCAGTGGCCTCCCATGAGAAAGAGCATCCCGAGGCAGTTCTGCCGATGCTTAGCTTCCACTTGGCAGTTCTGCCGTGGGGCTCAAGTTAGAGGAATGTAAATAATGTAAATTAGAGAATTATTGGAAGAATCCGAGCCTTGTTTTGTTGAATTGTAAATAAATCACCCTGCAACATTAATTCATTAAGTTCTTGCCTGTGATTGATTCTTTGGTTCCAAACGCTCTGGTGAGGAACGGGATGGGAACCCAAAACTAACGAGCCTATTTAGTTGTTTCTTTGGGTTTTTCCTGCCAGAAGCGGCCCGGTAAGCGTGGAGTGTTGCAGAACACACCACAGCACCATTATTTATTGCGCAATCATAGTTTGTTTTCACAGGTTGTCTTGCATATCAAATTCATTGCGTGCCACCGAGGTTACAATTCAATTGCAGGCAGGTGCGCCGGTTCATAGGAAGTGCAGTGTGCTGTGTGATAATTGTGGATGGCATGTAAGTTACATATTGCGTTTAATAATGGATAGAGAAGCTGGAAAAAGACGCAGTATTGGTAAACTTCGAGGTAAAGAACGCATAATAGTTATGCGCATGTTAAATCACATTTTAAAGTCAATGAATATCAGCAAGGTGGTTAAGACAACAGCTGATGTTACGAAGTGTTCTGAACGTCTTACATAAGACGTAACCTTTTGTGCACGTCATGGATAGTAGACCAAGGAAAGTTGAGCTCTAAACTTGGACTTCTTGTGAATGCAGTGCGAATCACTTCAATATTTTCCTCTGATACCTTCTGCTTTGTGTACTTCACGGGTACCGACACAACACTTCCAGTTTCTCTTAGTTGTTTATCCCACTTAACAATTCTCACATAGGAAGGAACATTGTCGTGACAAAGATTGAATTCATGCCAAAAAGCACGTTGAACAAGCTTCGCAGATTGTTTTCTGCCAGTGAAAGAATACAGAACACTTTCTGCTGAACCGTCCAATCTGCCATCTTAGAATTTATGCGTTACACGTGCATTTGCATCACGTCACCTCGAAGTACTGGTGCAATTCTACAGTAACTCTAAAAAGTTCTCAGAAAATCAGACTCATATCATTATATGCATTTACAGTGTGTCTACAATTTTGTAAAAACAACATTCTCTGCCTTTTCCAGGTTTTTCAGACCAAGTCATTAGCATTATTCAAGTATTTAAACATGTGCAAGATGGTCATACTTAGAATTCCACTTAACAAACTATTTAGAATGTTCTCTTCACATGAAAATAATAACGAGAGGGACACTGAACAGAAATTGACTGTTAGGATAAGGGGTATCAGGGATGAGCTTTTATGTAATAATTTACCATGTAACTAATGGAATTCTTCTTTACATAAAATCATAACAATTATAGCAAAAATAATACATAATCATACTCAAATTTGATAATATATGTATAAATCCTAATATCTATCAAACAGAACCAAAACATTGCAAACAAAAAAGTGGTAATTTTTTTTAAAAAAAACACACTTATTAGTTCAAAATATGACCCTTTATCATACAGTATTTAATATACTGTATAATTTCTACAATTTGTACTGTAACTGCCAGTACTACTCAGCGTATCAAGCTCAAGTACAGTGTGTCCACAACAAAATTTTAAAGTTATTTCTTGTACCTTTTTGTTTCTTTGTTTCCTTACTGCACTCCTACAAAAACATTATTTTTTTTTCAGAAAAATAATAAATTTCCCTGACTTTTCCAGTTTCCAGACTGGTAAACACCCTGCAATTGATATGGACCACTATAGGTTGATACTTTTGTAATATTTTCTGATAACAATTGTCCAACAAGCTTGTTTTTATATTGAAAGGCTGGGCCCGTGTCTGTAACATAAAATCAGAGATCCACTCAAACAATACATTAGGTATGAATAGGGTGGGCGATAATCCATGAAGGTGTTGCAACACTAAATAATGACCATGTTTTTATGGGTATATCTAATTTGTTTGTTTCTAGAAAATAAACATATGGAAAAAAAAATTTGACCACCATTCCTCTCTCCATGCACAGCGGACACAACCAGGGACACGATGGTGCTCCTACGGACCATTTTCGGGTTTTGAATAATTTCATGAAATGTGGACATTCATTGGTTTCCATGTTTGCCAGATTTGTCAGCAGCAGACATTTCTATTCTTGGGGATACCTAAAAAACTCCAGACAATCCAGCAACACAAGGAGGACAGCCATGCAGAAATCAAAGCCATAACACCGGCAACATTGATACGTGTAATGATGAGTTTTGAGTTTTTGTTTTAAATTAGGGATGGGACCGATTAATCGGTACTCTATCGGTATCGGCCGATATAGGCATATCGGTGTATCGGTTTATCGGTAAAATTACCGATTATTTTGCCGATCTGATATATCGATAAATATCTGATAATTTAGTGCAAAATTCTGCCATTTTGTTGTAATTTTTATGGATAATCTCCATACCCTACTTTCTAAAAAAGTAAATGTCTAAATATTCAACTTCTTTTGCACTGCAGTCACCTTGAAACATACATTTATTAAGAAGGTCAATGAACCTTTCAGGTTCTTCAAGGACAGTTTGTAATTTTATATTGGATCGGTAGAATATCGGTATCGGTAAATTTTATATTGGTACTTTATCGGTATCGGTCAAAATTTCATATCGGCACATCCCTATTTTAAATCCACTTTATGCACGGATAGGTTAATCGGGACTGCACCTACAGTTTAAAGTGGGATCCGAACCACTATGTGTCTCCACTGGGTATTGAACCATGGGTCCTTTGTTTAGAAGGCAACAACATTACCACTATGCCAATGGGGAGGCCCCACATGTAATGATGAATGTTGTGGCAAGAGTTCATGAATGCAAAGTCGATAATGGTGGACATTTACGTGAAATAATTTTTCACACATAGGTGAAATTTCCCATATGTAATGTACATGATAACCGATTAAACTAATAACCGATTAAAAATAACATTGCAAATGTTCCAAATGCATATGATTCACTCACTCTCATAATTAATGTGTAACTAATTGACTTCAGTACGATTCGCACTGATATTAAACAGTACATTTAGACACTTACTTTACAAAAACCACAGTATATAAAGTACACCTTCATATTCATTGAAGAAAATCATAACTTTGTAAAATTATTAGCAATTTCAAAAGTACACCACTATGTCTACATTGGCCGATACTGGTAAGTACCAAGTAATCTGATGAATCTTCAACATACACATGCAAATACATGAATAAAGTATGAAACATTACCTCCTTGCAATATGTAATTGACATGAGCATCAAATATTCATGAAGTTCAGCATAGCCGTGAATTCCCAAGTCTGTAAGAGCCCCAATGAAGAAATCTAATCTGGAAGACAAGACACAAACATTCCTTAATGAAGTTGGAACTACACAAAACATTTCAAAAAAATTATTTTATGTTGGTCCATGGTTGTGGCAACTACAAGAGGCTGGGTAGTGAAAATCCATTTCAGATCATTCCATTCATTTATTAACAAACTCACCATGTTAGCTCAGTCGTTAGGGCATCTGACAACCATGCGAGACATCCGGGTTCGATCCCCGGGAGGGAAGAACCGGGATTTTTTCACCTGTTCAAGCGACTCCCGTGCCCACCCAGCATTGTATAAAGTGGGTACCTGGAGGAAACTCTGGACGGTAAAGGCAGCCAGGGGCATGGTGTTGATCACATCAAACACCCCCTATATGCCTTCATGGCATGGTGCAAAGCACAGGGGAACACACTACTTTTTAGAACACCTCACCCTTCCTACTAAAAAGGTAAAGCTGTCCACTAGAGAATATTGCAACATGCCATAAAGGCAGGGGGGAGGTGACCACAATCATGCTCTGACCAATTTCTCACCAAGATTTACAACCAACTTTAGAGCAGGCTGCACAATACATAGATTTCTTGATCATGGAGTTTTGGACTATTAACCACTGTTAATTTTTACAAAACAATTTTTTTTACCTACGTTTCGGAGGCTGAATCTGCCTCCGTCTTCAGGGTACCGTGTAGTCTGTTATTTTACATAAATGGTTGCCTAGGAGGAATTGTTCAAAGTGACCTAGGCTCCACTGCGTCTGCAGTTACAATGACCTCTATATACGAAACAAGTGCCAAGTGGATTATGAGTGGCCCAGGCTCCACTATGTCAAATGACCACGTCGAGGTCACGACTGACCACGTGAAGGTCACGACCAAGGCTTCGTGTGGCACCGTTAGGTTTCCACCTTGATCTCCGGGGACTGGATCGCCCCGGATTGCATGATGACGTGAAGCGGGGTAGGTGTGCAATATGTATGAATAGTCTATAGAGAATATACGTGAGATCTTATGTGTGTGGAGAGATAGTGTCAGAATTGTGAACTCTGGCCCCGTTGTTGTTAGTGATTTTTGCAGTTTGTGTTTTTGTACAATTAGTTCACTGTTTCTTTAGTGTTTCTGCTGTGTTCTGTGGGTAAATGTATGACATGTGGATGCGTTGGTGTAGTGCTGCCATCTATTGTTTTTTTGAAAAAGTTTCTGACTAATGGTGTCCATATTGGTCTGATCTCTAGGCTGGGTTGGCTGATCGGTTCTGTTCTTGTAGTCATATGCGATGCTTCCTTGAATTTTCTGGTGTAGCCATTTTCTTCCCTGTTTATTATCTGTGTTTTATCCCATTGTATTCTATGACTGTTTTCCCAGGCGTGGGTCGCTAGTTTGGATCTTTCAAAGTATCCCAGCCTAAGGTTTGTTTTGTGTTCCCCCACCCTCGCTTCAAGTGTTCTGCATGTTTCGCCAATGTATTCCCTCCCGCATTCACATGGGATGCTGTAGATTACGTTTTTCATTTTTATATCGGGTGTGTGGGGTCTTGTGTGGACCAGGTTGGATCGGAGTGTGTTCTTGGAGTGGAATGTAGTTCTGATGTTATATTTCTTGGTTATTTTTTGGATTCTTTCTGATATTCCTTTTATGTATGGTGTATGGATCGTGGCCAGTGGTTTATCTTTTGGAAGTGGTTTTGTTGTTTCTTCTGTCCATATTATGGGGTTTATTATTTTGTGTGGATAGTTATTGGTTCCGAGATCTTTGTAGAGTGATTTCTTTTCATTGGTAAGATCCTGTTCGGTCTTACATATGGTTTTAGCTCGGTGCACGAGTGTTTTTACTATGCCGGTTTTTATGGACTTGGGGTGGTTGGAGAGGAAGTTAAGATATTGTCCTGTATGGGTAGGTTTTCTGTACACTTTTGTGGAAAGGGTGTGATCTTGCCTTGTAACTAGTACATCTAGAAAGGGTATAGTTCTGTCTTTTTCCACTTCCATGGTGAATTGGATTGTGGGTCTTAGGCTGTTTAGGTGTTGCAGAAAGATGGGCAACGTGTGTTCCCCATGTGGCCAGACCACAAAAGTGTCGTCTACGTACCTGAACCAGGTGGACGGTTTGAGGTGGTGTGTGGTTAAAGCTATTTCTTCGAAATGTTCCATATAGATATTGCTGACTATAGGAGATAGAGGAGATCCCATGGCCATGCCTTCTTTCTGTTGGTAGAATATGTCGTCTATTTGGAAGTATGTAGTGGTCAAGCAGAGGTTGAGCATTTCCATTATTTGTTCGGGTTTTAGATTTCCTAGTGTGGTGTTATGTTCTAGGAGTTTCTCCTGTATGATTTGCAATGTTTCATTTATTGGTACGTTAGTGAACAGGCTAACTATGTCAAAGCTGACCAGAATTTCTTGTCCAGTGAGTTGTATCCCTTGGATACGTTGAATGAAATGTTCTGTGTTTTTTATGTGTGTTGTTGTGTTTCCTGCGAGGGGGGTAAGTGCTGGTAGTATAAATTTTGCCAGGTTGTAGCATGGTGAGTCCCTAGTGCTAACGATAGGACGGAGTGGTGTGTCTGCTTTGTGAATTTTTGGTAGTCCATACATGTGAGGAGGTTTGCTGTAATATGGATTGATTTTCTTTCTTATGTTTTCAGGTATGTCTTTCTTCATTTTTCTTGTAGTTGCTTGTACCTTTCTTTCTATTGTTGGAGTAGGGTCCTTTTTTAGTTGGGTGTAGCTATCATTGTTAACTAACTGTTTGAGTTTTTCTTGGTATGCTGTTGTGTCAAGTACAACTGTGCAGTTGCCTTTGTCTGCTGGGAGTATAGTAATCTCTCTATTCTTTTTGAGGTTTGTGATGGCAGTTATCTCCTGTTGAGTGATGTTATTGTGTGAGAGCTGGGGTGGTTTTTCGATGGCTTTTCTGATCTCCCATCTGAGTTCCTCAGCTTGTTCAGGCTGCATTTTTGTAGTGGCATTTTCTACTGAGGCAATTATGTCTAGTACGGGAGATTTCTTGGGTGGGAGAGCGAAATTGAGGCCTTTGCTTAGTACCCTTTCCTCTTCTTGCGACAATGTGTAGTTTGAAAGGTTCTGAACAGTGGTTTTGTGCGGGGGGGGGGGGGGGGTGTTTCTTGTGTCTGTCTGGTTAGTAGTTGGAATTTTCTATCATGTGTTTCCTTTTGTCTGTGAATAACTTTCTGTTGTGTATTCTGGACTGATTTTGTTATTCGTTTGTAGTCTTGATCTTCTAGAGAATGCAATAAATTCTTGTTGATGTGGTTTATTTGAGAGAGAAGCCTCTCTTTGTTCATTCTGTGAAAATTGATGCGTTCCCTTACTAGAGCCTGGCTGGCCCTATATGCAATACGGATAGCCCTAGGTGATCCGATGGGTGGGATCAGTCTTAAGCCTTTCGGTATGATATTGGACTGATGGCATGCAATGAGGAATGATATGTGGCTCTTGGCTTTACCTAGTTTTATGTGTAATTTCTCTAGTTCTCGGAAAGTATGTATCAGTCCGGGTCCATACCGGTTGTTCAATTCTTCACGGTCTGGTCTGGTCTGGCCACATGGGGAACACACGTTGCCCATCTTTCTGCAACACCTAAACAGCCTAAGACCCACAATCCAATTCACCATGGAAGTGGAAAAAGACAGAACTATACCCTTTCTAGATGTACTAGTTACAAGGCAAGATCACACCCTTTCCACAAAAGTGTACAGAAAACCTACCCATACAGGACAATATCTTAACTTCCTCTCCAACCACCCCAAGTCCATAAAAACCGGCATAGTAAAAACACTCGTGCACCGAGCTAAAACCATATGTAAGACCGAACAGGATCTTACCAATGAAAAGAAATCACTCTACAAAGATCTCGGAACCAATAACTATCCACACAAAATAATAAACCCCATAATATGGACAGAAGAAACAACAAAACCACTTCCAAAAGATAAACCACTGGCCACGATCCATACACCATACATAAAAGGAATATCAGAAAGAATCCAAAAAATAACCAAGAAATATAACATCAGAACTACATTCCACTCCAAGAACACACTCCGATCCAACCTGGTCCACACAAGACCCCACACACCCGATATAAAAATGAAAAACGTAATCTACAGCATCCCATGTGAATGCGGGAGGGAATACATTGGCGAAACATGCAGAACACTTGAAGCGAGGGTGGGGGAACACAAAACAAACCTTAGGCTGGGATACTTTGAAAGATCCAAACTAGCGACCCACGCCTGGGAAAACAGTCATAGAATACAATGGGATAAAACACAGATAATAAACAGGGAAGAAAATGGCTACACCAGAAAATTCAAGGAAGCATCGCATATGACTACAAGAACAGAACCGATCAGCCAACCCAGCCTAGAGATCAGACCAATATGGACACCATTAGTCAGAAACTTTTTCAAAAAAACAATAGATGGCAGCACTACACCAACGCATCCACATGTCATACATTTACCCACAGAACACAGCAGAAACACTAAAGAAACAGTGAACTAATTGTACAAAAACACAAACTGCAAAAATCACTAACAACAACGGGGCCAGAGTTCACAATTCTGACACTATCTCTCCACACACATAAGATCTCACGTATATTCTCTATAGACTATTCATACATATTGCACACCTACCCCGCTTCACGTCATCATGCAATCCGGGGCGATCCAGTCCCCGGAGATCAAGGTGGAAACCTAACGGTGCCACACGAAGCTTTGGTCGTGACCTTCACGTGGTCAGTCGTGACCTCGACGTGGTCATTTGACATAGTGGAGCCTGGGCCACTCATAATCCACTTGGCACTTGTTTCGTATATAGAGGTCATTGTAACTGCAGACGCGGTGGAGCCTAGGTCACTTTGAACAATTCCTCCTAGGCAACCATTTATGTAAAATAACAGACTACACGGTACCCTGAAGACGGAGGCAGATTCACCCTCCGAAACGTAGGTAAAAAAATTGTTTTGTAAAAATTAACAGTGGTTAATAGTCCAAAACTCCATGATGAATAAATCACCACTGATTAGCTACAAAGAAGAATAGATTTCTTGCACATAACTTTCAAGGCAATTTCTGATTTTCTTTTGGCCTTTTAGTCTTGAACAACTTAACCTAGGACAGAAACTAAATTTATTATGTACAAATTTAACTTGAATTCTCATATACACACAGTGTGTGTACAAAGTTTTTAGACTGGCTTAATAAAAAGTGTAAAGACTTGTGAGACTTTCCATAAGCCTTAATAAGTCTTCGAAGTACATCCCTCCTAAGTCAACACACTTAGTGACGTGGCTGTACAATTGTTGGATACCCCTGCAGATATCTTCTTTTGGGATTGTGATTAGGTGCCTCGTCACAGCTCCTTCAATTTCCAAAATGGTGTCAAAACTTTGGCCCTTCAGGTGGCATTTTGGGAATAAAAAGCAGTCGGCCAGAGTGCAAAGTCTGGCGAATAAGGCAGTTGTTTAACACAATCACTTGTTTCCATGCCAAAAACTGTTGGACAATAATTGCCTTGTGGCTTGGCACATTGCCATGCTGCAGAAACCAAGCACCAGATTCAACCAGCCCTGGTCTTACTAGTCACAATCTTCTTAGCAAGCACTCAAAAATGGAGCTGTACACAGCTGTAATCATCAATCAATCATCAGCAATCATTCTCAGTGACTGTGCCCAGTTTTCATTGTTTTTGTGGAAATTTTTCAACATTACCGTCAGCTTGACTGGTGGAGGGACAACCCTCGCTGGGATCATTCACCACATTTTCTCGACCATTACGGAATCGACAATGACAAATGAAAACATTGGAAAGACAAAAGGTTTCATTGCGTAATGTGGTGAATCGGGACTTGTTTATCCCGTTTCGCCACATTCTTCGGCTCACCCTGTATAGAGCAATTAGACCGATGCGTCAGATTGTTAGTTCGCGGAGAAACTTCGTTTGTTTTCCCAAGAAGCTCGCCTGGCGGCGATGAGACTGCCACCTACCGAGCTTCTCGGGGTAGACGTTTTCCTTGTTGGGCGAACCAGTGTTCTCCCCGGCCCGATTCCGATAACAGCAACTCCAGCAACGGTGTTCCACGGCGTGATAGCTGGCTGAGTCAAAGTGGCGTGACTCAGCTCTTATCTTCCAGTACACCTGTGAGCCTTGACTAGAACGTGGAAACCTTGCGGATATGGAGCTAAGTATTATTACAAGAATGGTTTAGTTTTATCGTGTTACCTTAATAGACATTTTTTTTTTTTGAATCTTTCATCTTCCTTTTTTTTTACTTAAACATTTTTTTTGGAAAAAGATCGTAACTTCATTTTTATTTTTTTTTGATAATAATTTTTCTATCGACAGGGTCTAATTCCTCCAAAGTATACATGTAGTTAAAAGAAGGAATGTAAGAGATAGTGGGAATGCAAAGTAAAAATGAATCTATGACGTGGATCGTCGTTGTAAAAAAAGTTTTTGTGAAAATCAGTCAAGAAGAGGGGGGGGGTAATTGGTAACTGTTTTTTCTGGTAAGAAACGACTTATTTAAATTAGAACACATTGTTAATACAGTTGTAACAAATCATACTCTGCACTTGTTAAGCAAAATAAAAGCTATTTTGAGAAAATATCTAACCTTACTATTCATGTAATTACGCAAAGCGCAGGGCGCTGTTTAAGATAACTTCACCCCTTTCTAGTATAATTTCTTGCGTAGCAGATTTATTATATATATATATATCTTTTTTGACAAAGGGTTACAAAAAAAGGGGAGTTGTATTTTTGGTTGCTCATATACACGTCAGTTCGTCGGGAGTGGGGACTAGACGAGCCCGCTATAAAACTCCGGACCAGCTGGCGGTATATGCAAGATCTTGGAGCGACACACTATTTAATACCAAAAAAAAGTAAAACTGGGATTAGTAGTTTTGACTTGTGCCCATTTTGATTGCCAGATCCTTTTGGTTTTCTCCCTACAGCACCGCAGCCACCCGTGGTTGAGAAACTTAATATATATATATATATATATATATATATATATTGTAAGTATTTTCTTTTGTGGAGGGTGTGTTATTTATTTCTTTTACAGGGAGATAGCCAGGGAAAAAAAGCACGTACTTCCAAAATAAATAATGGGTTGTGACGGATTGTTCCAAACAACATCGAAATTGAGCAAGACGTCACAGTAAGCAGTTTTCAGCATATCAACGGTTTCTGAAGGGGTTTTACCGAGTTTTACACAAAACTCAATCATCACTCTTTGCTCTGTTTTCAAATCCATGACGAGGGCACAAAACACTGTAGTAGTTTAAAAGCTGTAACTCACTCAATATTGCACCATTACACACTCACTACATGTGACACTACGTAATACATATGGAAAATGGCACATTGCAGCATTTATCTTGTTGCAATGTTGCCAAAACTTAGTAGATACATTGTGTATAAAGGGGAGAAACAAAATAAAATACTTCCCAATTTATGAAAAAAATCTTTTGAGGGTCAAACCATTGTTCCAAGCATATTTTGGTAAATTAAACATTAATTCGCAAGGCTACAGACCCAAAAATGCTTTAAAAACCATTTTTTAACTGTAAACAATTAATCCAAGGCACTCACGTTCATTAAAAGTAAAAAAAAAAATAATAAATAAAAACACAAAATTTTCACACTAAATATAAAAAAAATTTTTCAAGGTAACGAGCACACAAGAACAACATGAGTGAGACAACCACCATTACTGCTGGTCACTAGGAATGGACGATATCGGAAATTTGATATCGTGATAGATTGCCAAGAAAATATCATCACGGACGATACAATATTTTTCCGTATCGTGATATCTGTGATATATAGTCTCCATGATATATATCACCAAATATCATGATGATATATCGCTGACATGATATATATTGCCAAAATATCAAGTTGATATCGCCTAGACAATATATCACGCAACACTACTGGCCACACACAAATTGGAGCTCTCCCAGATACAAACAAATGTCCTTCAGAGCCTATACCGACAAAGTTAGGTCTTAAACTGGTTTAGGATTCAAGTTACACAAAAATAAATCATAGCAATGCTTTAATCTTGAAATTCTAGCCCATTTTCATATATCGCATGCCCACCTACCCATTTAAAATACTGAAGTTGAATCCAAGATGGCGGATTTCAAGATGGCCGCCATTTTGTTCACATGCATTATCTGGTGTCCCCTTCTTTCCAGTTCATGTTTGGGTCTCTCTCATTCTGGTCTCACCATAAGTCAATGTTTTAGATGGGTGCTTCCATACTTATGGATCACCCAGTACATTAAACTATTGATAATATCTAGACAACAGACAAAGCAAACCACACGAAGATTTCATGTAAATGTTCTAGAAGGAATTCTTCAAATGGTTTTTCGAAAGATGAAAATTCGAAAATAGTTGTCCTGGCTTTGTTCAAAAGTCCAACTGAGACTTAAGGAATGAAAGTATCACTGTGTTTGTTCCCTTATCATTTTCATCATTCATTCTCATTCTAGGAATTAACTCAAGATGTAGAAAAGTGACATAGAAACAACAAAGAAAAAAAGAAACCTATCACACTGATTTTTGCAAAGTGAACAACGGAATTACACTAAGCACTTGAGGGCTTCTTGTGTAAACTTTCACACATGTTTCACACACAAGATTATGAATTGTGGTAACATATTCAAATGAAGGGTTTTGGTTTAAAATATGGTACGTGACATTTTGGCAATTTTTGAGTTACAAAGAAAAATGTGCCATCCTTCAAATGAAATTGCCATGTCATACGTACAATTTGCATTGGACTCGGTGAAGCCTTGTGAAATTGGTAAACACAACCCAAAAACAATTTATCTACAGTATAGCTTCTAAAAACCTTTTTTCTTAATGAACTCAGAAATTACCAAAATGTCACCATGTTTTACACCAGAGCCCCACAAATAATGTGTTAAAATTTCCTTTCTTTTTTGACTAGCCCTGTATTATTAGAATAATCTTTGTCCATTTATTACTCAATTAAAAAGAGTAAAAGCATGCTCAAGTCCATAGTTACTAGCATTAACTGTCAATAAGCAATAGGGGGGCATATACAGGGTGACCCAAAGTATTAAGTAATCAGTTATTTCGGTTACCTTTTTTGGGGACAAGTTGTAAGTCAGTTATTTAAAAAAATTACTAGTGAAAGATCACGACAAAATGCTATTGCAGAAAATGACAGACAAATAATTAATACTGGTGCTATTGATAGTACTGACAGTGTTTCCTGGTACCTACTTCTTCTTAAGTTGTAGACATAGCCTTCCTTGTGTACAACCACGAAGAATTATGTGATAAAGGGCTTGTGCAAGGAGAGTCTTCTCAGGCATTGACGAACTACCTTCATAATATGCCATACAGTACTTCATAAGATCTGAAAAGAGGCATACAACTTAATAAATAACTAACAACCACAACATACTCAACAAACAACAATATGAAACAATTAGGGAAGAGCAAATGCCACCAATAATTCTCTTACCAAATGTTTCCTAAACTGATATTTGTAGCAATTTTAAATGGATGATACAATGTGTATGCTGAGGCTAATTTGGAACAAATATTTTGTTACCCTGTTGCAATTTCACTTCAAAATAGCAATAACATTTGAACAAGTGAATGAAATAAGCCTCTTATCCATAATGAGATACAGTGAAACCAAAATTTTACAATTTCCTGGTTTATAAATTTTACTTTACTGGCACTGACTAGGCAAAATGTTGTAAAACGTTTGGGCTGGCCCTGACAAAGTAATATGTAGGTACACTATAATTATTATGGACTATGCACTGAAACTACTGTAGCGTTTCAGAGATGGTAAAGTAGTCTAATCTTAGAAGACAACAAAAGTCACAAAAACTCATGGCTTAAAAATAATTTTCAGAAAACTATTTTGTATCTTACATAATGGATAAACATATAGGAACGTAATTAATAAGCAACAAAAATTAAACAATGAAAGAGAATGTTAACAGAAATCAGCACTGCAAACAGGAACTAGAACTAGAAGTAGCATTATTACTTATTGTCTGCAAGTTGTCGTGAAGTCAAAGACGTCTACAGCACATTCTTGTAACTCTATAATTCTTGTATTATTTTTCAATGTACAGTTACCCTGTTTCTAAAATCCACATTTTAAAATTACGTTCACAAATTTAAATAGAAATCATGTTCATGGAAGTACCAGGTGTTTCAGAAATAATTGAGGGGTTATAAAAATTTATTGCAAGTAAATTATTGAACTTACGTTAAGGAAACTAGTCCAGAACGTTCGAGGAACGCAAGCAGTTTGTGCATGTATATTTTGTTAAGCTGAGAGTTCACATCTCTGCCGCTAGGCGACACTAAAATCACCCACATCACTCAGTGTCTTGTGCAATGTTTTGGTCCACAAGATCACCGGACCTTACACTGTGTGATTTATTTTTGTGGGGTTTAATCAGACAGGGTATTCGTCCCACCAACGCAGCATTATATCACAGATCCAAGGAAGCATATCATCACAGAGAGTAGACACTATCAGCAGGCCCATGTTGATGTGTGTGTGGCAAGAAGTACAGTATCGTTTCGATGTGTGTCCTGTGTCACCCCTGCTGCACACAATGAACATTTGTAGCTGTCAAAAAAAAAAAAAAAATGCATTCCTTGTTTGTTCTAGACTGGTTTGATAAATGACAAATGATACCATTCCAGGACTGTCCTGGAAAATCTGAAATGTATAGGAACTAAGTCGATATCACGAACCTTCCGACCCTCTGTAAACAAACCGTCTCACTTCGAGTAACGTATCACTCCGCGTCAGCTGTTCGTGAATGCCGTGGCCATCATATGCTGTTCACTGGCACTTCACCCGATCTTTAATTTTACATACCATGGAAAAACATATTCCAACTTTAACTTATACACATTGAACTATAAGAAATTTTCGATAAGTTATTAAATACGTGTTCTTGTTCAAGAATGAACGTATTTTCCTATGCCAAATGTTCCATTTCTCTGACACTGGGTTAACAGTTCCCCTTCCCCCTCCTCTTTCAGTATGACAGCGCCAAAGTAAAACTTACAAGAGTGAGAGAACCGTTTCAGAAAATTCAAGACTTTTGGTTTTCTTGCTGTCCCTTCCACCAAATTATTGCCCAACATTGTTGACATACAGTGTATTGTTTTCTCCTTTGTGCAACAAATATGTTGCCAGTTTTAGCGGAAGCTAAACAAAGATAAGACGAGGAATAAAAGGAGATTGTTTATATTTCTTTGTTTCTCGTGCACTGGAAAACAATAAGACGATAATAATCACATTATTTAAAGACCCACGTCTCATGCAAGTAATGTATTTTCTTACCTTGAATCAGCAGTTCCTTTTTGAACTGGAGGCATTTTCGGCACTAGACAACAATATCATCCCTGTCAAATTTGCTTCCTCAAAACGAACTCAACGTGCCACAAGAGGCAATTTAACATCGAACCGGGAGATCGTCATGATCACTATTAACATCAGCTAATATATCAAAATCGGTGTACTTGTTTATGCGAGCAACGTGTTTCTTCACGGGACGCACAATTTGAATGGTCGTTTTTCTTTCTTTCCCCAAACCGAAAACAAAAGACTCAGGCACACAACTACACTCGGACACTAACTTCACTGCTTTCTCAGGATACCACAGAAACCACGTCATATACACGTTAAGATCAACCTGCTTCTCGCCACTTTTCAAATGGCTGTATTTCCAAAAGAAACTCTGAGAACACGGAGACCTTCCTGCATGCATGGAAGTCGCCATGTTCGAAACTGGCGCTATTTTCTTGCTGCTCACGTCATCGGTTGTAATTTATACAATCATCACGTATTATTATTATAAAGAGAAACCTTTAATGAAAATATATTTTAAAATGTATATCCCAATGTAATTTACATGTTTTTCTTGCATTAGCGTACTTTTATAAAACAGACTACATGCTGCGGAAGAAATCCGTTATTAGGCTGTTGCCAACCTCAAGACATCTCACTAAGTCAAGTACAAAAACGGAAGTGGTATGTCGAATGTCAGCATATGATAGTGTGATTTCAGTTAGGATGATGATGCAGAGGGGGAGGGGGTGGATGCAGAGGTGTTCACACTCCGGAATACTTTTGCAGGTGAAGGAGGGCGAGTCATGACGATGAGGGTGAGGACAGGCCGTCAGGGTGGGAGAGGTTGATTAAAAGGGACACCACTCAACAAGGGAGAGAAAAAAATGACAATATTTAAGAATTCACCCCCAAATGTGCATTTTATTTTGTATGTAGGGTACAAGAAAATTTGACTGCCTCAAAATATTTGTGTATCTTACCGTCTTCTTTCCCCACTTTTCTTGCTGTTTGCCAGGGACAATGATTCACTAAGTTGCCATTTTAGATTCCCTTGGTGTTTTTGCTGCATAAACCAGCATTTTCGAACGTGGTGACAAGGACATACGAGTGTGTTTTTGGATGATGTATCTCTAGACGTTGAGGTATACTCTGGAGGATACTGGAACGTGTGGCATTGAGATGTAGATCGACCACGTTGTAAGACACGCACACATTTGTCATTAGTTGTATTTTGTATTTGATTTTTGTTATTAGCTTCGCTTTTCTTCCATTTTTGGCTAATCCCGACGATGAGGATGAGTGATCGTCAGATGAAATTGATGAAGGGACACCCACAAATAACACCCATGCTGGGATTGGAACCAGGGAACTTCGGTGGCGAGTCCGAAAGTCGGCCACCAGGCAAGGTGTACATTTTGATTTTTCATTTTTTACATATGTACATTTAACTCCCAACAGGTCATCAGTGAAACATTGCTTATTCCGCGTTGTTTGACAAATGGTATATCTTTGCACCTTGTGGCTGTGGGGTATTTTATTTTCATAAGTTGGCAACCCTGTTAAGGTACACGTGCTTTTGTTTACAGAAGGTCTTAAGTTCTATGATTCTCACTTCATATCCATTAATTAAAATTCTACCACCTAAATGCTACATGGAAACTTTTAGATACTAATTTGGCACAATCACCAATACTTACTAAACCAATTATCATTTGATATAGTACTCCAGTATGCTTCAGTAAGGAGAACATCCTTTAGGAGAATCTGAAGATAGGCATATCCAAAATATTTCCTCAATATATTGTCCATAAGAGCTTCAAGAATGCACACAACTAATTCACTGCATTGTAAGTGTGGTTTCTCTGGAAAAAAATAATACAATATTTTGTTGAAGAATTACATGCAAAATATTGTTTGACAATTTTTTCCCCATTCATCAATACAAATGATTCTTCAGGGGTGTGTAAAAACAGTAGAACTCCGATTTTGCGTTTCCAGATTTTATATTATCCCTGCATTATACAGGGTGGGCCGAGCAACTTGCTTATTTGAATTTGGCACCTTGAAGCGATGGTTGCTCCGAGGAGGGTGGGGGTAGGCACATTCGAGAGGGCGGGGCGTAAAGTTGTAGCTCCGCTTGGTTTAGTTAGCAGCATGGAGAGGACGAAGGTCGCTCAATCATCGCCACGCAACGTGCATTCCGTACCCATTTCAATATTGCGCCCCGTGGTCGTGTTCCTGGCCGGCAGTCAATTGTTTCATGGATAAACAACTTCAGGGAAACTGGTGATGTGAAGAAAAAAACCCTGGGCTTCCACGAACAGCAAGGTCACCCCAAAACATTGACATGGTAAGGCATTTTGTTTTGCGATCCCCTCAGCGCTCTGCCCGCAAACATGCAGCTGCTATTGGGTTGTCTGTTCCTTCTGTACAGCGAATCCTTCATGAAGAACTAAACTTTCACCCCTACAAATTGGCTGTGGTGCAGGAACTTAAGCCACGTGATTTTGTTGCTCGAGAAAATGCATGTGAGGAGCTTCTTGGCATGCCTCACGACACACTTGTTTTCTTCAGTGATGAGGCTCACTTCCATCTTTCGGGATCTGTAAATAAGCAGAACATGCGCTATTGGAGACCTGATAACCCCAGACCACTTCATCAGCGTCCCCTACATTTACAACGTGTAACTGTTTGGTGTGCACTATCGCGAGTTGGAATAATTGGTCTATGGTTTTTTGAAGAAAATGAATGGGCAGTTTCGGTGACTTCTGACTGTTATGTCCACATGATTCAGGAGATGTATGGTTCCAGCAGGATGGTGCCACGGCACACACAGCGCATGTGTCAATGACTGTTTCGCGGCAACACTTCCCAGGATGCCTCATCTCCTTGACGGGCGATCTGCGTTGGCCAGCACGGTGGCCTGATTTGACACCTTCGACTAATTTTTATGGGGCTATCTAAAATCACTTCTTTACACCGATCGTCCTAAGATCCTGGCTCACCTGAAGAACAACATTTGTCAAGCTGTTGCCAACATATACGTCGATATACTGGAAAGAGTTGAACGAAACTTCCGAGTTCGATTAACGCAGATTATTGAGAATAATGGATGCCATCTGCCTGATATCATATTTAAAACTGTGTAAACATAAAATTTAATTGTTGTACTTGATGCTGTTCACAGAATTAAATATATATCTGCATTACTTTTTTTGTAATTGAATTTCTAAATAAGCAAGTTGCTCTGCCCCACCCTGTACATTCAAGCTTCATGGTCCCAATGTTGCAAGATGTTACAAAATTTTGCTCGATTTTATATTTTCCCACAATTTAAGTTCTTTCAGCATGGTCCCCTGAAATACGTAACATCGAGGTTTTCACTGTATATAGAATAGTATTAGCAGAAAAAAACATCACTACATCAGGAGCAAATTCTGAATAGGTTACTTATACAAGATGGTTATGCTATGTCCCAGATAAAATTAAAGTATAATTCCAGGTTTTCAAGACAAAATTTGACAAATATCATGGTGAAAAATACAAACAATTGTTACAATGAAAATGAATTTATATTAACGTTTTTACACTAAACATTTTTGGATGGGAATTTCAGAGTAAATATTCGACAATTCTCTCCCTCTCAAATATTATTAAAAAAAAACTTCCTTGTTTTCTTGACACCTTATATTAACCTTTAGCCGGCTGATGGTCGATATTTCGACCAACAGCACACGGCAGCAATTAACGTGAAATTTCTTAAAAACTACACACAACATTTCAGTTCTGCCTTTTTTATCTTTAGTATACATATGAAAGTATGACATACTCGAATTACAAAACAATATATCTATTGTTACTAATATTAACAAGCGAAGTTTGGAAAAGTCCTTATTTTTTCCTTAGTTTCCCATTGTCACCGCCATATTATTATGGGTTAGATTTCCAAAAGTGGCTATAACTTGAAAACTACTGCATCTTTTTGAAAATAATATATTCTACAAGCAAGAATGAGTACGAAGCAACATTTTAAGCAAAGTTCGACAATAAAGGATTGAAGAGGGATGCAGGGGAAAAGGCCAGATTGTCAAAATTTGACCCAACCCAAGTGTTAGCACACAGCAGCAATTAACGTGCCATTTCTTTAAAACCCATACACTAATATTTCAATTCTGTCTTTTTTGTTCATTAGTCTACATCTAAAAAGGTATTGTATACTCGAATTATAAAATAATATATCCATTGTTACTGTTATTAACAAGTGCCATTTGAAAAAGATCTTTGTTTCCCTTTTGTTAATATGGGATAAATAGAAGATAAAAGGCTGCAACTTTCAACCACTGCATCTTTTTGAACAATTTAAATTCTAAATGTAAGAATGAGTAAAAAACAACATTTTAAGTAACATCCCACAATTAAAGGTCCAGGGTGGAAGCGGGGGCAAAGACCAAAATTTAATTACACTTAGGAAACTCGAGGACACAAAACGCCTTCTGCTGCTGAGTCGCCATTTTCACTCTGACTGAAGTAGTGGGATCGTGAAGACAAACAACACTGCAATCTAGCGGCAATTGATTGAAACTAAGCCCCACGACAGGTTAAGTTTGCAGCAGGTTTTATGTATCAATCCAGCGAAAAGGAGTGCCGAGCTTTCAGTGATCAGAGGTTTGGACAGCATACTGGTTTGAAATATGTATATTCTTTTGATCACGGTGTATTTTGTTTGCAGATAATAAGGAATATTTTACCTTTTCTGTTATAGGAGCTACTTGACTGAGTTAACCAATGATTGATTTTAAGCGTACATTTTCTCCATCAGGCAGGTAAAACACTGTAATGCTAAACACGAGATTTTTATTAAATTAGGCACACACAGGAGATGTACTACATAGAATTTTCAGCGAAAAATGCAGGCTCGACTAGGACTTAAACCCAGGTCTCTGGCATACCGAGACATTGCTCTACCACTGAGCTACCGAGCCGGCATGGTGGAATTGTTTCTGCTAATGGTAACACAACGGGATCTGTTGCATTTGAAACACTGTAACTCAGTGGTAGAGCAATGGCACGGTTTGAGTCCTCGCTGAGCCTGCATTTTTTGCTGAAAATTATTTTGAGATTTTTAGTTTAATGGATTTCAGTCAAAGGTTTTGGAGGTTCCTATTACATGGATATACTGATTTATGTTGTGAGGACAAAGTTTTCAAATAAAGTGTGCAATTCAATTTATTGCAATAACACTGAAATTTAATTTTGTACAGCAAACCTGAACCCCAAATGTAGTTTCCTTTTGTACTATTTTTCCTATTCATCACAATACCACTATGATGGCATGGAACATTAAAAAAAAAAAAAATGCAAAATTGTCTGAATCATACTATCTAAAATAAATAAATGGAAGTAAAACATACTACGTGTTGCTTTGCTGGTCACAGATGTTATAAAATGTGAACATTCATTTATAATATTTCTTCTGTTTGTTTCTGCATTTGCTGATTGCACTTCCTTTGCTTCATCCTTCCTTATTCTCTCTGCTTCCTGAAAATGTTAATATTAACGATTATGGAATTTGTTCATTACAAGAGAATAACTAAGGACAGACCAAAAATACAATTTTAGATACCGATGACCAGGGAATGGATTTTCACGTAAATACATATTTATGTATGAAGCTGAAATCAGTTATATTTTGTAATATGTATCATGGGATGTAGACTTGAAAAATTCAGTTTTTAGTTCCCATATTTATACATATATTAGGTTTTGGCTCATAATTTACATATTTTAGTTATTTTTATATATTATTTCCATATTTCAGAACATTTTGCAACATATACTCCATATTCGCACAAAAACTACATGTTCCCATGTGACCAAAAGAATTGGGCGAATTTCTAGCAAATAACTGACAAAGCACAAAGTCCAAAGCGATGTTAAACAAACGAAAATTTAGACCTTTTTTTACACTCTCCAATTGCGTTAAGTACAAGTTTTCTGCCAACTGAACAATAACAACTTGAAATTCCTGTTAATTTACAATTGTTGTCAACAATAGAGAATAAATGCTTAAGCATCAACTCCTGGTTGTTGCAAACATTATTTTGGCAACGTTGGAAGAGAGTCCCAAGTCGAATAGCTAACCCCACACTCAATACTTGTTGCGTGACCAACAGCAGCGCCAGAAGCAACGATTTTGTGGCACACGTATGGGATTCGCTTTGGGTTTCTCTTCAAGACAGTCACAGTAATAGTTACAATGCTGATAGAAGTGAAATCAATTGTTTTAAACTGGCACCGTACCATGCTGTGAGCATTATTTAGGGCAAAGGGAAAAGGGGGGGGGGGGATTATCAACATTTAGCAACAATTGCTGTAAATTTAGTGTGCTTTAACAGAAATTAGCAATGGAACTAGATACCAGGGTAGCAAATGACTGGAACGTTATTACATTTTGAGTAAAATCAATGGAAAGTTTCAACATGGTAGACAAAAACCAAGCAGAATTTTCTTAAAAACTATGTCAACATTGACTGAATTGTTTAATATAACTTCACTTTTCTCCCACTTTAGGCTGGCTACTCGTGAAGATGAGGATGAATGATGATAAGATGAAATGGGTGAACGGACAACCACAAACACACATGGACAAGACACAACACAGGCTCTACATAGGATTATGCTGGCTGAGAGTCCAACATTAAAGCCTCATTAATCTGCAAAACGAGATTCGCAATTGGGTGACTTTACAAAGGTTCACCCCAAAACTCTTGACGAGAAAACATTTTCTGAGTGTAGTGAGCATGTTACAGCATATATTGGACAAAAGGCTAACATAAAAGTTTAGAAACATATTGTCTAATTTAGGAGAGGACAAGTCCCATATATTGTGACAACAATAACAGATCTAAAAGCAAATAAGGTAAAATATTTACAACTACTATATACCAAGGAGCATTCATTTAGTTTGTATGTGAATTGGTTTAGCAGTTTCAAGGTGGTGGATGAAAAACTATTTTTTCTTATCTTGTGAAATATTTCAATGGCACAAATTTTTGTATACTACATTCATGCAGATTAAGAAATGAAACTGCCAGCAGCTATAGGGTATTACTTGAGCTATGAGCTCCCCCCTCCCCCCCAAAATAATAACTTCTCTACAGAGTGCATCATATAGAATGGGGGTGTTGCGACTGATATCTGCAGCAAGTTTAGCGATTTAAGAAGACATTCAGATACCAACAAGATACATTGGATGGTTGATATGGTGTTGCATCGGACAAACAGTTTCAATATGGTGGATGAATAATCAATTTTCCCAAGTTACAGAAATTCCAAATTCTGCTAATATTTCTGAATCCCTGTTTAGACTATATTTATGAAGCATAAGAAACTAAACTCACAGTAATTTTAGAACATTATCTGGGGTGAAAAATCTGCTAATAAACTTTTAAAATATAATTTGTAGTTTAGGAGGGAATGAGGGCAAAGTTGCTTCTGTAATTGTTGAAAGTACAGTGGAGCCTCGATTTTTACATGTTTCAGGGGACCAAGGTGCAGGAACTAAGAATGTAGGTAAATGTAAAATCTGGGAAAATTTCGTAGCATTTTTCTTTATTGGGACTGAAGATTGAATGTATAACGGTTGCCCAAATGAAACTAAGACTTATTGTCCTAGCATCGTAGCTTAACTACGCAGAGCTTTGTGTTTGCTCTGGTAGGTGGTGTTGTATGTAAGAAAGCATACATCGTATGCATACCTGGTATGGCCAGACGGCGCAGTGTGTTGTTTACATGTGCAGAAGCACGTTCACAACATAGATGCGTGTAAACGGACCCAGCGAGCAGTTATTCAATTTGTGAAGGCAGAAGGTGTTAGTGGAGCCAAAATTTATCATCGTATGAAGAATGTGTATGGGAATGCGTGTCTGTCACACAGCACAGTGTTTCAGATGGTTTGGTGAATTTCGTGAAATCAGCCCTCAAGAGCAAGCGACCTGGCATGTTGTCCAATGGGGTTCTTCTGTTGCACGACAATGCACGCCCTCATGTTGCACAGTGTGCCATGATCTGCTGCGGCATTTCTGCTTGGAAGTCCTCGACCATCCCTACAGCCCCGATCTCTTGCCCTGTGACTAGCACATCTTTTGGGCCACTAAAAAAACATCTGAAGGGTTGCCGGTTCGCCAACGATGCTGAGGTCCGTGATGCCGTTGAAGATTGGTTCTGCAGTCAACCACAGACGTTCTTTGCTCAGGGTATCCATACTCTTGTGATGCACTGGTACACTTGCTTGAACGGACAAGGTGACTACGTGTATAGGATATGTCACCCATGGATCACTTTTACTTCCTGTATGTTCATATATTCCAATCAATAAATCATTACAGAAAAAAAAAAGTCTCACTTTCATTCGGGCAACCCTTATATAATGCGGAAAAATGTACAGTTGGGGTTCAACAGTATACAACTTTTACCTTTAAATTCTTACATCTTCGTACCTTGGACAATTGGTCTTGGTGTTGAACTTCATAAAAAATCGATCCACACATTTCATGATGGTGGATGAAAAATCACGGAGTCCTGCTCCCATTTGCCCAACTAGATTGTTTCTTCGTAGAAAAACAAAAATCCTGGCAGATTTAGAGTATCACTCGAAATAAAAAGTTTTTAGTATACTTTGTAATATAATGAGCTTAAGAGTCAAAATGGAGCCAAGTCACCAACTCTGTAACCATAACAACATAAGTCTCAAACTGAAACTCACATATCAACTATACCCTGTCCCAGCTAACTGTGGAGCAAGGCCGCGCATAGCATCAGAGAAGCGAGGTAAATCTATTGGCCAGAGCGAAGCAGTAGACGCTAATGTGCAGGCTGGTAACTTCAGTCACATTTCCCCACTCCACACAATTCCGTTCCTCTCACGTGTTCATTGGTGGAGCTGTCTCGTGTCACTACTTGCACAGACTTGCTTTTGTTTGCCTGCTCCACAGTTAGCTGGGATGGAGTATAGATAACTCTAACAGCTTTTTCTGTGTTTGAGTAAATCGGAAAAAGCGTTTCAAGATGGCATCCGGGCCGTGGCGCTGATCCCATCACTTCCAACATTGTAAAGCATTAGATTCTTGTATATCATGAAGATACCAGAATTACACAATTGTAACTTGAGCCTTGTAATTATAATACAAGATCTGAAAGAGAATGGTTGTCAAAATTCACAAGAATGTTAGAAATATCTCACTGCTTGGAATAAAATATCTCAAGTGTCTAGAATCTTACAAATTTCTATTCCTTACCTTCAGGACTAATTTGTGACTGTAGCTGAAGAGGGTGTCCCATCCTAATCTGCTTGGATGTGGATGGACTGTATTTGTATTAAGAATTTTAATGGAATCCGGATTACCCAGTAAAGACTGTATTCTCTCAAGAGCTTTCTGAAAATAAGAAAAATCACAAAATGAGTTCTGAAAATGTCAACGACATATATATTAAATAATAACAAATACAGTACACAATATTGTTAGGGCTGGATCAAAGTGAAATTTTTACCAACACTACCCAACAGCCAAATTGCCCCACAAAAGAAAATAGCAAATTCTTACTAATTCTGGGGTGCTAATAGTCAGTTACAATAGCCTGTTTCAGTATGGTCCAATTACTTCTGTTGAAGTAGTAAAGAGATTATTTTCTGTTAGGTAAAAGCATTCTTTCTGACAGCAAAATTAAAAAAAAGAAATACTGGTTTTGTACAATGCAACAAAGGAAAGTAAAAAATGTTATTTTCATGTAGATATAATTCCTGAATGAAATTATAAGTGGCTTCGAATTTACTGCATTTTTCGGTTTATTATGCCTATTTTTTTTTGCATTTGGTGCTCATTTTCCACATTATAAATTCCTTCTTGCCTTCCTATTTTAACCAAAATAAATGCTTAAACATCTGGGCTCTACAAAGGTATTTTTACCTTTTTTAACCATGATCTTTTACTATCACCTTATTCCTTGTTCTTTTGTGTAAATTGACGTAGGCATGAAGTAATTCCGATTGCCATGAAGTGCACCTGATGAAGAGACCAGTTGCATCTCGAAACGTTATGTTTTCTATAAAACATATACTGCAGTAAAGTGGAAATACAGGTCAGACACCCTAACCAACCACAATCAACCCATCCACAAGCAACCCAGCCACAATCAACCACCAGCGGCCAATATGAATGGTTTGCCTTCCCCTACCATCCCACCACTTCCAACCGCATATCCAAAGCCCTTCTCCCACATGGCATCAAAGTAGCGCACAAACCCAATTCCAAAATAGCTGATAAACTGACAAACACAAACAGTACTTCCTCTCCCTCCTTGATAACCCAGGTGTTTACAATGCAGAGTGTGAATGCAAGGCTCATTACATCTGCAGGTCCATCAGATCTGTCAATGAAAGAATCCAACAGCACCTAGCAGATGCGAAAAAAGCCCAACCCACTACTGGTCTTGCTAAACATATCAAATACAATAGCCATAAAATTCAAAAGGTTCAAGTCAAACACACTGCCCACACGCTCGTAGACACCAAAATCAAGGAAACGCATGCCATAATACACTTCCCGCACAAGCTAAACATTGATAGCAGGCAAGCGCACCACACTTGGATTTCCCTGCTACAACAGTTATCGCCTGGAAATAGCAGACGACACAAACCCAGATGCACAGTTAACAACAGCGCACCTAGCAGCAGCCAGAGAACCATGAACAATAGACACATGCCAAGCAACAGCAAGTTCCAACGAGGATTGTGACAGTGGCCACTGAAATTAATAGAAAAAGAAGAAAAAACAGCTTCACGGATAAAAGTGAGTACTAGTTTTCTCCGTATTTATATACTACCGCGTCTCTCTTTTCCCAATTATGAATAATAATAATAATAACCCGTGGCTCGACAGCCCTTGAAGGGCCTAGGCAGATCTCCCGACTGCAAGTCTCCCTCCCACATTCCTACCTAGAGGTGTGGAGATCTTAAAACTGGTAATGGGGTGACGTCAGCACGTCAAACGCCCCGTCGTTACAGGAGATTTCAGAGACCGGATTACGCTACTCGCTCGTAGCTCCCCTTATTCCTCACGATGGTGGGTTGCCACTAACCCTAAACATAGGCCGAGAACCCAGGTGACTCGAACCCATGCCATCCTGCAGTTGGAGCCCAAAGCACAGTGCCTTAGACTGCACGGCCATGGAGAAGGACCATTTCTCAACATAGTCACCATATTTTTGAAGCAATGTTGTTACCGTTGAACAAGCTTCTTTCATACCCTCTGCATAGAAGTTTGCCATCTGGGAGTTCAGCCAATCCAACACTGCCATTTTCAACACCCCCAGTTTCTTCAAATTGTTGAGATGCAAGCCACTTTTTAGAGGTGCAGGAAGTCATGACATTCACCAGGGGCAAGGTCTGGACTGAAAGGGGCATGATCAAAAAGTTCCCATTCAAACCTCTGAATCGCATGAGATCAAGTGTTGCAACTGTGTGTTGCCTAGCGTTGTCATGGATAAGAACAGTTCCTGAGCGCAGCATTCCATGTCAGTTTTGTATGGCAAGTATAACATTTTAAAATGCGCCTTGTACTTAAACAGTATTTTTCTGCTTTTTATCTGCCAGCATAATGCTTCTCATCTTTAAAATTATGAAAATAAATACCAAAATAACACTAACCTTCCTCTCAGTGCTCTTGGCACTATCCAGGGACATGCAAGAATTTTTCAATAACTGCTCAGGAGACCCCATTATTGTAAGTGGGATTTCCTGCAAAATAAATTGATAATATGACTAGTAATACTGTCACAAGCCAACAAAAAAAAATTTCCAAGCATATTTTGGAGGATGGATTATTACTTGCTTCAGAGAGAAAACTACGATGTAATATCAATTTCATATCTTTTGAACACATCACCAATAACTTTACAGTTATTAATAAAACAATAATTAAAAATAAAGTCAGGAATCTTTTACTGTCTGTACACCCTCAAGATATGTCTATTTTCTTTAATGACGGATTTCGGTATCTTATGTAACATAAAATTTGCTTCAGGTGGAGAAACTACAAATAACCAAAACATTTTATACCAAAGTATAAAATGGCCATCTAAGAAAGGGAAAAAAACAACATATCTTGAGCTACTTTCACAGTTCTTTATTTCTAAAAACTGGTTGCAGGGTTATTAAAGGACCAGGAATTTAAAATAAATCCAATTCAGGTCCAGGAGAGAAAATCAGCAAGTGTAAATAGGTTCTGGACTGTAAAGAATCTTCTTATCTAAAATATTTCAATTCGGTCGAGGGACCTTCTTTCTGGATGAATTTAAATATGGTCCAGGAACCTTTGGATCAATTTAAATACAGTCTAGGAACCTTTTTTTCCTGATCAATTTAAATATGGTCTAGGAACCGTTTTTCTTGATCAATTTAAATATGGTCTAGGAACCGTTTTTCTTGATCAATTTAAATATGGTCTAGGAACCGTTTTTCTTGATCAATTTAAATATGGTCTAGGAACCATTTTTCTTGATCAATTTAAATATGGTCTAGGAACCGTTTTTCTTGATCAATTTAAATATGGTCTAGGAACCGTTTTTCTTGATCAATTTAAATATGGTCTAGGAACCATTTTTCTTGATCAATTTAAATAGTCCAGGAACCTTTTTCCAGATCAGTTTAAGTTGGGTCCAAATTCCGTATTGAAATGAAACCATATGCAACTTGGAATGAATTTAAATTGTGAGAGAAAAAAAGTTCTGGTCCTGTTATGGAACTCAATAGAATGTATGGATTCCTGGATCTTTAAATACATTCCATGAATCCTTTTCAAATGCAACAATAAGCAACTTGGATCAAATATAAATTGTGCGAGAAAAAAGGGTCCAGTCATGTTGCAGAACCCAATTAGAATTGTGTGCACTCAGAAGAAAAAAATTAAAGAAAGCCAATGCCATCAAATCTAACAAGATAAAATTATTAACACCATTATTCCTAATCAAGTAAAACAGAGCATACATGAAAGAAATTGAAGACTAAAATTGGCAAACGATGTAAGTGCCAAAATAATTCAAACACCGTTTTTCACGTTAAACCGTGAAATGTGCCATGCTTTATAATGTGGTAAACGTGAAAAGTGGCTGGTAGCCCTTTAAGTAGTTCAAAGGGCATGTAAAGAGGTCACTAGTGTGAACGTTCTTGCGGGCTGATGTGCTGAACGATGCGATTTCCCAACACTTTTGCTTTTGGCACTTACAACATTTACCACTTTTAGTCCTCAATTCATTGCCAAGAAATATACGGTGCAATTTACGTTTTCACACACTCAAATTTGGCCAAGACTATAATAACAAAAGCAATTAGGAATGTAACATCCCTTAATACTAGGGCTGAGCCGATACCAGGATGTATCGGTAAGTATCGGTTGATACTTTTGCACCAATACTAGCTGATACCATTGTTTTTGAGTCGCTACAAACACAGCCAAAAACAAAATTTGTTCCTTTTCAAATGTTCGTTCACCTTTTCCAAATTACTTTTGGTTTTGAAAATAAAATAAAATAGTTGTGCATTTGTTAAATGAATCTGTACTCAAGTTTCCGAGAACAGCAAGTACGTGACACAAAGATCCATACGCAGATCAAACTCATGTGCAAATGAAGCGTAATGTGAAATTATCCCCATAGGAGTTCGCTGGTTCTGTTTAGTTCTCTTCGAAGTGTACCAGGCTTTGTTCATATAGATGCAGTCTCGTGTAACAATAACCCCAAAGAGGTTTCCGAAACCCAACGAGGCATGTATGGGTAATCCTTCCACTTTATTTGGTGTTTGCGGACATCTCTCTCTTCAGAGACCTACCGCAGTCAAAAAGGAGTGACTAGCATGAAAGTGGTCGACGTGTCTCAGACATTTTCCTGGAAATTCAAATACCTGGGCTAATTCCCGTTTTTCTTTCCAACTTTAGAATTTTGTTTGTCCCGACCTGGATAACTGGGTTTCAGCAGGCATGTTTCGGCACAGGGAACATAGCAGGGTAATAATTTTCTTTGAATGACAGATGGCAGTTACTTTCTGGAAAGTGTAGTGATGGGTTTAGCCTTCCTTCTATGCCAAGCGATAGAACTATGTTGTTTTTTTTTTAAACCATTTACCGAAACAGGGTGGCTACAAACAAGCAGAAATGAAATTCCCTGACATTTCCAGGTTTTCCAGGACAAAATTTAAATTTTTCCCTGACAATTACAAACTAAACTAAATCGATGTTTTTGCAAATAGAAATAATAAACTCACACAGATCCACGCATGGTTTTGTTAAGTACCAATATTATCTTCTATGAAATTGACTTAATTCCTCTATTCTCTATGATTTCAATTCAAACAGCAAAAAAGTGAATTTGGAAAATTATTACAATTCACAAGCTAGGGAAGGATTACGGAATTTTGTCATATGCAATAAGTTTAAAATAAAATACTTGATTATTTTTAAAGTTACGACTAAATGAGATAAGAGTGAATGATTAAGAAATACAATTTGTAATTTATCAGTCTCCTTATACATTCTCGGTATTATATGTTCATATTTCCACTGAGGTTTGGAACCCTCTGCTTGCAAGAACCATGAGTGCGGACTCATTTTTCAATGCATAAAGCTACTTCTCTCTTCTCTGTAAAGCAAACAACTTAACTCTTGCATAGAAGTGAAACAATTGAATCGAACAAAATAAAGTTTCCTTACATTATCAATGGGATTTCTGCTTTAGTACAGTATATCCAAGTGAAGTACAGTTATAACATTAATGCTGACGAAAAGGGTACGTAGGTATTAGAAATTAAACGCAAGGAATTTATAGAATTGCATTGTATAGGTACCTGAATTAGCTAACCACACAATAAAAACCGGAACACTCTAATAATAAAAGCTTCTGAGAGTTCATATACGAGGGGCATCCTGAAAAAGCTCCAATGGTGCCTATACGCAGCAATAGTGGTCGGAGAGCGACACACACACATGCAGGCAGGAAGAAGTTGATTGTAGCTGTAATCTGGTACAGTTGCAATGCAGCCGTTTTAGGACAGTTCTAGGTTAAAGATTGCAGCTCTCATACAGTCTCCCACCGACTGCGATGTAGCCTACATTGCACGCTCAGAATTTCGCACAAAGCCACCAGCAATCGTGTGAGGTGTGCAGACCGGACGTCGTGAGTGATAGTATGGTCAGACGATGGTGCAGACAATTCACGGAAGGCCAATCGAATGTGCACAACCCCATACAGCTGAGTACACATGGGCCCTTTGCATTACTTCAGGTGATAGATCTTAGACCACTCCCAGTACAGCCCTGGCCTTGAATGTACCGACTTTCATCTCTTTGTTTAACTGAAGAGGTTTCTGGCAGGGCAAGGATTTGACAGTTACACTGCGGTAGAGATAGTTCCAGTCTTTGCTGTCAGACACATATACCATGGGCATACAAAATTTAGTGCCATGCTACGACAAATGCCAGAACAACGGTGGTGATTATGCTGAAAATTAGGTTAGGACTCACTGTTACTAATGCAATAAATTACAACTGATATTCTTGTTTAATTTATGCCTAATCGGTAGGGACCTTGATATTTTGTTATTTTTTTTAAATTGGTTTATTTTCTTATTTTTTATTTTTTACTATACAGTGTAATTTTTCCCAAAATTCACATTTTCATTTTAGCGCATTTTCTGGCAAATATCTGAAATTATACCTTCATGGTGTTTTTAAACTACTGTTTCGAATTGTAAGTCACATGGCTTACGCCTCTTCGTAAGAGTTCGATATCTTGAAAGTTATTTTGGGAAAGTTATTTTCCATACCCCTTTTTTAATTTTAAGGTAAGGATTTTAGATAATGGAATTTTCCCTGTATATACTGAAGGGTGCATAATGACCATAAGTGGCGACGCACCCAAAAAATTAAAATCAATCAATCTCACGTGACAGATACCGATATATTATGGCACCAAAAATTGGCATTAACTTTTTTTGACTTGTTAGTGTTACGTTTCCCAAAATTCGCGTTTTTGTTTTAGAACATTCATCTGCCAAATGTACCGAAACGTAATACTCCATTGTGCTTTTAAACTATTATTTTAAATTGTAGGTCACATGGTCTACGTATTTTCGTGACAGTTTGATATGTTGGAACAGATTTTTGAGGAAGTAAAAGTAAAGTGCTCCCCTGCACTTTTCCATGAAGATGTATAGTAGGGGTGTGGAGTTAGGGCCCCACACTTTCTTGATCACGGCTGAAGGTAGGGTTGATGTGATCAGCACCACCCTCCCGGTTACCTTTATCCCTCAAAGTTTTCTCAAGGTACCAGCTTCATATGATGCTGGGTGGGTGCCGGAGCAGTTTGAATAGGTGCAAACTCCCTGCAAGGGATCGACCCCGGGTCTCTCACATAGTAGTCAGACACCCTAACCACTGAGCTCCATAATTACTCGCTCGACAAATGCCGATGGTGCGCACTTAGCTTGGTAATTCAAAACATATCTCGTGCGACAAATACAAAGATGTGGCTCCCGTGTGACGGTAGATACGCACTCGATCTCCTGTTAGAATCCTGCCACTTTTTGCTCTGTGAAGCAAATGGTTTTGATAGAAGTTGAAAAATCGTGAGAAATACATGATTTAATGTGGCTGTCGGAATTATATCATGTACGTATAACTCTATAGTTTACTCTTGAGTAAAATGTTGGAAAACTTGCATGTTCTGCGTACACAAACATGGCCTAGAAAAGACAAGAATGTTGGATTTCATGGAATTTTTTGTTGTTTTAGGACATTTCTTTAAAAAAAATAGCTAAAAACGCCAACAATTCGCATTATGCCAAATTCGCATTATTTCGATATTTCGAACGGGCGAAAAATGTGTCAAGACATCACTGCACATTCCTAAACATAACTTCGCAGCAATTACCATTTTTCACGGTTTTGGCGTTTGCGAAAAATCAATGTCCCTACTAATTGGAAATTACTTTTTGGTCACCCCTCGTATAAATCAGTAGATGGAAAGTGAAAATTTAGCAGGCCTGGCAGAGAAAAGTCAATTCTTGAAGAAAGTGATTTGCTTTTATGATTGAATGATTCGAGTAAATATATTAAAATATTTACGTATTTATTATTAGTATTTTATTTCATAATATTGGACATTAACCTTACTCAGTGAGAGATTAATGACCATCTCTCACGAGTTTAAACAGACAGGACAGAGAGTGGTGTTAATTTCATTGCAATACTAGTGTTGCAGTAAATTTGAGGTTGGGAGTATACACTTGCCAATTTTTATAACGTTCACCAATGCAGATTTATGTTTCACTTTTTCGTGATAATATTCAATATATATCCCGTTTCGTTGGATTCTTCTTGATATCTAAGAATAGTGCAATGTCATTGTAAACGTATGTTAACTTGTGCGAAACCAGTAATACATCAGGATGATGAAAGAAGACCTTCATAAGCACTGCTACATTAAATAAGGTGAAGTGAGCCAGAAGAGTAATAAAATTCTAGCAGCGTATTTGCAGTCTAAAGCTCTTCTTGTTTATGCATGCGATTTTTGTTGGATGTTGCAGTCCATGCAATTTCTGTCGCATGTTGTACTGAGATACTTTGTCGGGTGGCGATATTCGACAAAAATCGTATGTATCAATGGAACCTATTTGTCGGACGGCGCCACCTGCTCGTATCCCCTCCATCTGTTGACAAGTCCCCTTACTACTCCAATACGGAAAAGAAAAAAATGATAATTCAATGCATTTTCCAAGTAATATTTAGAGGCTTAACCTTTACTCCCCCGATGATACTATATGGTATCATCAGAGTAAGGTCGTACTCGCCCGATGATACCATATGGTATCATGGTGCTGATTACGAAATGAATGTGCTCTTTGGACCTTCATACTCTTATGTTTGGGTGGAAACTCTGACACAGGTCTGGAGCAAGCCTGGGAAATTCATATTGATGACCAACCTCCCCCTTCTCTGCAACATATCCATGCCACATTTACGAACAGAGTTTCACATTTTGGCTTATTATTCAACTTGTATGGCACCCAGGAACATGAAACATGTTTCATTCTCTTTGGAAACGTCCATTCTTTGAAGAGAATACTAAGGTTTGCGCCTTATCCCCAAAATAGCGGGAGAAGAGGGGGCAAACTTCAGATTTTTATGTTTTTTCATTGAAATTCGGGGGTCGCGCCCCGAAACCCCCCTTCCTCGGTTCGGCGTTCTGAATTGTACACGGTTGCATGCTATGATGTTTTAACTGCAAAAAAAACTTATCCGAAGTAGATTTCTCCCATAGTGCCCGAGTTATAACAATTTTCCTCCAAAAATGCAAATTACCTATTTTTCGTACAAAAAATAATAATCACATTTTGGCTTATTTATTGAACTTGTATGGCACCCCAGAACATGAAACATGTTACGTTCTCTTAAGAAATGTCCATTCTTTGAAAAGAATACTAAAGTTCGCACCTTCTTCCCAAATAGCGGGAGAAAAGAGGCAAACTCCAGATTTTTATGGTTTTTTTCATTGAAATTCGGGATTCGCGCCCCCCAACCTCCCTTCCTCGCTTCGGCGTTCTGACTTGTACACGGTTGCATGTTCTGATGTTTTAGCTGCAAAACAAAGCTTATCGGAAGTAGATTGCTCCCATAGTGCCCGAGTTATAACAATTTTCTGAGCAATATGCAAATTACCTATTTTTCGAAAAGAACTGAGTTTCACATTTTGGCTTATTATTTAACTTGTATGGCACCCAAAAACATGAAACATGTTTCGTTCTCTTTGGAGAAGTCTATTCTTTGAAGAGAATACTAAGGTTTGCGCCTTCTTCCCAAAATAGCGGAAGACTAGGGGGCAAACTCCAGATTTGTTTTATTTTTTATTGAAATTCGGAGGTCGCGCCTCCCAAGCCTCTCTTCCTCGGTCCGGCGTTCTGAATTGTACACGGTTACATGCTCTGATGTTTTAGCTGCAAAACAAAACTGATCCGAAGTAGATTGTTCCCATAGTGCCAGAGTTATAACAATTTTCCTCCAAAAATGCAAATTACCTATTTTTCCTAAAAAAATAAATACATCACATTTTGGCTTATTATTCAACTTGTATGGCATCCAAGAACATGAAACATGTTTCATTCTCTTGAGAAACGTCCATTCTTTGAGAAGAATACTAAAGTTTGCGCCTTCTCCCCAAAATAGCAGGAGAAGAGGGGGCAAACTCCAGATTTTTATACTTTTTCCATTGAAATTCGGGGGACGTGCCCCCCCCCCCCCCCCAAGCCCTCTTCCTCGATCCGGTGTTTTGAATTGTACACGGTTGTATGGCTGATGTTTTAGCTTAGCTGCAAAACAAAAGTTATCCGAAGTAGATTGCTCCCATAGTGCACGAGTTATAACATTTTTTTTCCAAAGAGTGTTCGAATTTAAAATTCCCGCCGAGAAGCCCGGGAGAGAGAAATTTCTCTCCTTCTCTCCTCCTGCCATCACTGGTTTCTGTCACCGTGGTTGTGTTGCGCATAAAAGGGGCCTAAAAGTTGAGGCCGAAACTTACGAACGAGATTTCCTGTTCCCGTGCAGAGTTCCATAACGATATCTTTAAATAAATAAATAAAAAAAAAGTCAATGAAGACGAAATTCCCTGACTTTTTTTGACACCTCAAATTCCCTGACTTTTCCCGGTTTTCCAGGTTTTCCAGGTCTGTCGCCACCCTGCGAAAGTATATCAGCCATTCCAGTTGTCACGGACGTTACAGTCTTACTAATTTAAAGCTCTTAACATTAAAATTAAATGTATTTTGTGAACTTTTTTAAACATGAAACACAGTAAATGGTGGTGACCTCCCTACAGAAAAAACTATGTTGAGTAAAATGTATTACTATTCCGGAAACTGAAAAAAATGTTCAGTCACGGATGTCACAGAATTTGTGAACTCACATTACAGGCTGTGAACTAAAATTTAAAAATCCAGGTTACTGCCTGAGACAAAATTCATTTTATACTCATTGTGTTGATCTGCAAGCTTTACAGGTTCTAGTTCTGATCTATTAATTCACAAAAACGAAAAGGAATTGATTTTATAATTGCTTTATTCTCACGGATGTTACATGGAATTCGTCACGGATGTTACATCTGACATAATATATGACAGACAGTTAAGATTTGTACTGTTCTACCTTTCTTAAATTAATAAGATTACATGGTATAATTAACTCACTTATGCAGTGACACATAATTAGGTCTCTAATTAGAAATCAGAGCAAATAATTTTATTTATTGGAAGAAACCATGGATTGAAGAAAAGTCTTGTGTGGTCATTATCCAATTTGTAATTATTATAACAAATAGGATTTTAAAGACTTTTCTTAAAAATAAAAATCCTACAAGCAGATTTTGCTTTTGAAATCATAGATAACTCTACTTCCATTTTCTGTTATAGTTGGATTAGATAGAATGTGGACCACCTGCTTAATGTTTATTTTTTTTTTTCATCCTCTTTATTAGGTACGAATAAATTGCCAGTTTTTCCATACTGCTTCAAGAAGATCACACGTAAATCACCACTGTTTCGCAAAACACTTGTCTGACACACTGCAACATAGTTATGGCTAACCGGAGTCTTTCCATGACCAGTGATGCAGACTTCAACGTATACTCAGGTACAATATTCACATTGAGTTCACATAGGTCTAATTCTTGGGTTTTCGAGTTATGTCCAAGTTCATTTATATTGTTTTCAACAGATGCATCATTATCATCATCACAGTCATCAGAATATGATTCAGATCAATTTTCTTGATTTGATGTATTTCTTGTATTCCTGGTGCCGTTCGCACGTACTCCCATGGTTTGTTCAAAAATACTGAAGTTTCTTCTGTCCCTTGGTTACAAAAAGAACCTCAGTTGACTTACATTGAGCTTCAGTGACTTTGAAGAATTCTTCAGCATTTTGAACAGTACAAAGTAGTGATTTTACTGCTATTGAAGAATATGAGCCCAAAGCTGAAGGGTTTGGAGGTGTATTGGTCTTCATCGCTTCTGCTTTTTTCCTCCTCCACTCCTGTACCCTCGATCTAGTCTTTTCTCTCCTCAAATTCAAAAGGTTTTTGTCTTTTGCACACTTTTCCTTTTCTTCTTGCCTTTTTAACCTATTTCTTTCTCTATCCTTTTCCAAATATGCAGCCATCTCTCTGGATTTTCAGATTTCATTTTAGCTCTCATTTTTGCCATTCTAGGAGCAGACTTCGCAGGTGGCATTATCTGCAACAAGAGAAAACATAAGCTTGGACCAAATTATAGGTTATTTTATGTTTCTGTTAGCTACCACTGATTTTAAGGACATTTCATTATAACATAAAAAATAAAATCTAGATGGAACGAAGAAAAATAATGACTTAATAAAATCAAGTTCTACACATCAATAATATATTTTAAATCTCTCTGAATTATACCAGTAATAGGTTATGTAACATGGACTATAGTTCATAAAGTTAGACAACCCAAACCTAAAAGTATCAGTGGTGATAGAAATGTAACATCCGTGACATCTATTTTATTCTTATTTAAACTCAGATAATATCTTTAAGATGGTAGGATGCAAGTATTTTACTAGAATGTCAACATTATCTACTTTTGACAAAAACAAATTTAGTTCAATTCTGTATTTTTAAAAAGTATCTTCTTTTTGTCACGGATGTTACACCATGTACATCTAATTACTGTTTTACATTTAATTCATAAATTTACTCACCTTGGTCTCTGAAATTCAGTGTGTAGACTCTCAAAACAAACTCAGCAGTAAACTTCCTGAGAATGGAGTTAACAGTTGAACTGCATGTCTATAAGGGAGCTGCCAACTTAGTGAATGCTACTGGCCATGTATTGCCAACTAAAAGCAGCTATTTCTTGTAACAATAAAACATATCAAATATATTATTTTTCAAAATATCTCAGCAGAATGCTTAAATGAGAAGTTTTATCTACTCATTGCATGCAAATAGAACATATTTTTGAGTATTAATTTTTTTTGGTATAATTCCCTCTTTACCCGGAATGGCTGATATATATTGAAAGGAAAGTCACGTCGGAATATCACTGTACTGAAGTCGATCGCCTGATATATAGAAGCAAGAGACTGGAAAGTTGTCATTCTCTCCTTACATTTCGTTTACTAATTTATATTCTCTTCGCTAAAGGACAAAAGAAGAGACTAGATTGGTTTTACATTACAGTTTTACTGTTAGTTTCAAACGTCGTGTCTGGGGCTGGTAAATCACCAATTATTCTTGTAGTCATGGATGATTTAATGTTAGTTTGGGAAGAATGATCCCTTAGTTTTAGAGGAGGTTGAAGAGGCATGATCTCATATTTCAACACTGGGGGAGAGAGGGACGACAACGACACGATTGCCTCGCTCTTAGCTTCCCTTAATATTTTTTTAATATTTGAAATATCTGATCGATTGTAACTGATCTAAAAAAAGACTGTGAAGTTGATATGCATCGTTGCAACAGAGCTTCGTTTGCTGGGTTAATTTATTCATCGCCCCTCATCAGAAATGCATACGTATAAAATGTAATAATAATAATAATTACAGACACACATATTGTATATACAGGGTGGACCAAAAGTCAGGTGACAGCATTGGAAAAGCTGGTGTGTTGGAGGTCCACTTTGGCTGCATATTATGTTTGGGGGGAGGGGCAAACCCAAGGACACATGTGACAACCCCGGCCGCCATCTTGAACGCAATTTAGGTTTCTTAAATGGAATCATAGGCATGTGGCATATCATTTCCAATTGTTTTTTCGTCAGGAGTTCAATGCCACAAACAGTTTTGTCCTATCGTGAACCTTTTCCTAATTATGGCCTGTTTTATCTTTGTATGTATCACCGACTGAATAATGGTGCTGACGACCGAAGAACGTGTGGAGATCTGAGCTCGCGTGTGGTGGCTGCAGAGTTTAATGCATTACACCCCGATAGGGAGCCCATTTCCCACAATGGTGTGGCCAAACTCATCAGCAGATTCCGAAAGACTGGATCTGTGGCCGATAAAGCACGCAGTGGTCGCCCGAAAACGTCAACAGATGAGGCAACCACTGTCGCTGTTCTCGCATCCTTCTCCAAAAAGCCCCCAACGTAGCACCAGACGTATCGCCCTTGAATCTGGAGTTAGCCGAACGTCCATATGGAGGATACTTGCCGTTAACAAGTGGCACCCATACAAAATTCAGATGCAGCAGCATCTGACAGAGGGCGATCCTAACCGTCGGGTACAGTTTGCCGAATGGGCGATGGAGGAACTGGAGACCAACCCGGATCTCCCCTTGCAGGTGTTGTTCCCCGATGAGGCACTCTTTTACGTAAACGGAGAAGTGAACAAACAAAATCACCGTTACTGGAATGACAACAACCCACACTGGATTGATGCATCGCGGATCCTTGGTTCCGAGAAGGTTATGGTATGGTGTGGTATTTTTAGCACGATGATAATTGGCACATTTTTCATCTTCGGCACGCTGAATGCCGACCACTACCAACGACTGCTGGATGAGGAGATTTTTCCGTCGGTTTTGTCGGAAGGACGGTTCGTACCCAACGTTCTTCCAGCAGGATGGAGCCCCTCTCCACAACGGACATTGTATACGGGACTACCTGGACCAGCAGTTCCCTGGGAAATGGACATTGCTGGCTGTGCATGAGGACTGGAAGAGGCATGTGGCACAAACCATTGTGCACGAGGGTGGTCATTTCGAGCATGTGTTGTGAGGAGACACAATGGGGGAAAGACAGGCCATAATTAGTAAAAGCTTCATGATAGGACAAAACGGTTTGCGGCATTGAACTACTGACGAAAAAACAATTGGAAATCATATGTCACATGCCTATGGTTCCATTTAAGAAACCTAAGTTGCTTTCAAGATGGCGGCCGGGGTTGTCACATGTGTCCTTGGGTTTGCCCCACCCCCCAAACATCACACGTGGCCAAAGTGGACCTCCAACACACCAGCCATTCCTATGACAATGCTGTCACCTGATTTTTGGCCCACCCTGTTATATATATATATATATATATATATATATATATATATATATATATATATATATATATATGTATATATATAGCTTTTGAGCTATTTTCACCAGGTTTATAACTGTGCATGATCTACAACCTTGCCTGGCCTGTTACACGTGTGTGTTTTTAGTTGTATCAAGCTTCTGTCAGTGTGCATTTATTTTCATGCTGCACACCTTGGAATTGTAAGTGTGTTGCAAGTTTTTCCAACTTGCTGCTAATATGTCACACGTGACATAGGTATTAAGTAGGGCTGAGCCAATACCAGTACTCTCACCGATACTTGTATAATTGCGATTTAAATTAAAATTAAAAATTTAAATTAAAAAAATATATATTATACTTTTTAATTTAAATCGCAATTATACAAGTATCGGTGAGAGTACTGGTATTGGCTCAGCCCTACTTAATACCTATGTCACGTGTGACATATTAGCAGCAAGTTGGAAAAACTTGCAACACACTTACAATTCCAAGGTGTGCAGCATGAAAATAAATGCACACTGACAGAAGCTTGATACAACTAAAAACACACACGTGTAACAGGCCAGGCAAGGTTGTAGATCATGCACAGTTATAAACCTGGTGAAAATAGCTCAAAAGCTAGCTTCACTACCTGGTGAAGCTAGTCACCCCAATACAATTTTCCTTGATTTGATATTTTTAAGGATTTAAATTTTTCAATGTGATCCACTGAATAACGTCAAATCGAGGTTCCTCTGAAAATACACATTTCTACTATGAACTTGCAGGGTGTCAACTGCCAAATGAATAAATAACTTTTTCCACTCTAAAAACCACATACACACACTCAAAAACGGGGAAAAAAAAACACCGGAATTTTTTTAAAAAATAAAACATTTCTTTCAAGGTGTGGAAAAAAAAATTAACAGATATATTTGATCCCAACAATAACACAAAAAGCCACACATTACTTCTCTATAACACATCTCCGCAAGTTAAAAACAACAAAGAAAGTTCATAAACAACATGGGTCATTCCATGGGAAGTCACCAGAATTGTCCGGAAACGGGTCGCCTCATAGTAACAGATTGTAACAAGCTTCTGTGCACGTATAGAGTTAGTAAGGAAATATCAGTGTGAAATATCTCGTTTCAAAACATAATACATATTGTACAGGGTGCCTCTAAAGAATGTGATCCTTCAAAAAAAGTACAAGACACCGACATTTTCACATAATTGTTAAGAAACAACGAACTGAGATAGAAAGTATGTTTTTGCTTTATTGTACAAAGTAAAGTATACTTAATTGTAACGAAATGTAGATTTTGCCTTACCTATATATGTGTATGACCAGGAAGTAGTTGAAATTCATTGTCCTAATGTCAGTGTGTGGAAGCCAACATGAATCTTCCTTCCATGTAAAACTCTGTGCAGGTCCATGAGGGTGCATGAATTTGACACGATATTCACTGTTGTCATGAGACATTTCTGTAATGATACCCAACCACCACTGCGAATTGCACACACAGGCAACGTATGATGAGCTGTGTAGCATTATTTTACCTTGTGTTACCAGCACGTTGGATACTTCTTTAGATATCACACTAACTTCAGTTCTTGTAGTCATGCTGGATATGTGAGATGTAAGCATGCGTGTTTTGGTTAGTGGTATGAAACAATGGAGACTTCTTGTTCCTTCAGTGCAAGTTGCTTGAGCAAATCGTGGCTTTAACTTGTCTGTTTGCTGTTCAATTTCCTTAGAGCTGACTTAGAAAACCTGAATGTTCTTGATTGTAGATGCAAATTCACATAGTTGCATAGGAGTTAGAATATAATTGTTGTATGGTCTTTGAATGCTTGCCCTAGTTGCCAACTGTGGCACCTACACCATCAGAAGGTCCCTTCCCATGACAACTAGCAAAAAGGTGCCACTCTGCTTTCAAACCGAAATCCTTCTCATGATGACACAGATTTATAAAATTTTTCCTGTTTTTGTATTGTGCAGAAGATCCATCACTGAAATACACAATTTTCCGTATAGCTGGGAATCTGTTCCTGAGAATTGAGAGAACTTCTTGTTGAAAGGAATAAAAAGATGCTGTCATGAATCAGGTGATCACTTACAGCACACAGAGAAACTGTACTAACAGATGATTCATTTTACACATAGGCAACAAAAGGATGAAGTGTGGCTTGAGAATTTTCCCAGTGAAATCCTTGCACAGCATCTTGGGCTACAAAAGCATAATTCACTGAGAAATCTACTAGAAGGATGCACTCATCATCTGCAAGCGATGATTTCCTTGTTGACAGAAAGTGGCTTTGTGCATAGGTAATAAAATGGTGTCTGGTTAAGGCTGGAATTCTTTCAAGGAAAGTAGCAATGAATTCTTCTGTTGTTTGTACGACTGATGTGAGTGTACTCCTGTCTGTAGTGACCCACTGTTTGTATGTTATTTCCTCATGTTCTGCACACACATTTTCTAGGTACTCCTGCACTTCGTAGCTTTCTGGGCAGTTTGTACATTCACCAAACATACTCGTACACTCCATATATCACAAACACATTTTTCCATTATAGTAAGAAGTTTGACATGGGGTTGAACAGAGTGCAGCATGAGCTTCATATTCTAGTGTATGATGCATACACACACACTATGAGTTCCACCTGCTCCTGGAAGAACACACCATTTTGGACGTAATTCAGCAAATTTTGAGAACCCCACTTGCAAGTTCGGATGTTCATTTTTAAACAATGCATACAACTCTTTTAAATTGCACATTACCAGATGCTTTTGTTTATGCACCCTTCCTCCGTCAACCTTCACAGAAATGATGTATTTCTTTCCTGCACATATTCGGATGTTTTCATCGTTCTCATAAAATTTGCGGCAAGCATCAATGGTATCCCCATTCAGAGCAATGCCAGTCTTTGGTAAAGGCAGTGCCAGCAGTATTCCTTTCTCAGCTCTCATTTTTTTGGCCGTTCGTACCATGTACTCAGTAGTGTTGAAATATTCTTTAACCTTTGTTGTTTGCCAACTATGAAGGGCAAGTGTGAGTATTTGAAGCTGTTCAGCTCTTAAAGACTTGATGAATTTCTGCTGAAGTTCTGACAAGAGAAGGTTTAGGTCGCGTTCAGCATGAGTTTTTGTAGCCTCAGCAGATTCTTCAGACTCTTCAGGGATATGTAAAACTGCTGCAACATGCTTTGTAATAGAAGATTGTATTTGTTTCATTTTTGCTTTTCCATACCTTTTCCTCTTCTCTTTTTTTTATATTTCAGTCAGTGTAAAATTTCACACTCCTGAAATTCACATGAAACAAATGAGTATCAAAATGCACAAATGTTTCACAATTTGCATTAATTTTTTTGTTTTGGAATATATTCTTTTACAGGTGTGAGTGCATGGGTCGAGGTACAGCAACCTGAAATATTTGAAAACTTAATTACGCATTATATGTGAAAGCAGATATTAGCAGAACGGCAGTACACATAATTCAGTATTCTATGAAAATGGTTCAGAGTGCATTCATGAAATTTCTCCTGAGGAACATGTTGGAATAGTACAATATTTTACTGCCACTCATTTCTTCTTGATATCTTTCCCTCATATGGAACTTTGCACCCAAAAAGAGTGCTTTTTTTTTTAGCTTTTTCATATTTTTAACATACATGACACACTTTTTAAGCAAGAAGGAAATATATTGCAATCTTCCTTTTTAGTGTGGAGAACTCACACTTTGGGAACTGTTCTTGTGAGAAGTATGAAGATTTCACTTTATTTCCTTCCACTTTAAAATATGACATAGATTTCCACATATATGTGTGGGAAGTTGCTTTTTCGGTTATGAAAAAGACAACCACAAATTAATATAGTTGTTACCAAAACTTAACTTTTTTCATTGTATATATTTCCTTTACATAATACAACAACTAGAAATCATATGTCATTTCTTTTCGCTACGCTACAAGCATTTATCTTGTACCTTCGCGCTGTACGTTACCACGTCACTACACACTGAGACGGTAACTTTAATCAGTCCTGTAGCCCAAACTAATGACCGTAGACATAAATAATTTTACAGTTTTCCATAATACCCTCAAACATACATTTGTGCAAAATTTTATTAAAATTGGAGATGTAGTGGCGACTACCATTTTGGTGATTTGCCATGGAATGACCCACATAACTCTTAAATTTTCTACCTTCTAGCAGGGGTACAAAGGTCATGAGGGGGTGTCGTGCTTGATACCTGCACCAACATGAGCTGTTGAAAGCATTTAGGGGAAATATTGTTATGCTAGGAGCTCTAAACCAGATCTGCCTAACCTAACATCGAAAAAGTTTAGAGATGTTGTTTGAATGCTAAGAGCCCAAAACCTGACCTGCCTAACCTAACATGATATGTGGTTAGGAAACTATTATCCACACACCACAGCAATGGTATTTGGTCATCAGGAAAAGTTTGACACAGCCTGTATGCATTCCACATATCCCCGAAATCTTCAAACATTTTGGCAATAAGAAACTACACAATAGGTCACTGCTCAGTAAACTGACTCATTTAGAAAATCCCTTCGCACCTCACACATGTGGCCTAAATGGCAGCAGCAGTCCGTAACTAAGGCAGTAAAGAAAATAATCATACAAGAGTATACAGAAGTCAAAAACCATTCTGAAGGAAACTCGCTGTAAGCAATTGCTAAAACTACTAAGTGTGTGTTAACAGACATAAATAGAAATCAAGCTTGGGCCCTTACAAATAATACATATGCTTTCATTAGTATTATCACATACACTTGTTTATTGTGGGAATAAAATGCATTTTATTAAATGGAAATAACTGAAATTATTTTGATGTGTGAAGAGAATGCTGGATGATGGATTGTCAAAGAAAGTATTAAACTCATGTATAAAGGGTTGCCTATCGGGAATACGACCAGAGAAAGGATTTCGAGACAGAAATGGGAATAATAGACAAATGTGGAGAAAAGCAAAATGTGACAAGGAGATGTGCTCTACAAAACATGCTAAACAAATATATAAACGAAGTACAAGATTTATTTTACATCACATCAGATAATATCGCATATAATTCGTTGGTTTTTTCCATATTATTTACCATGGATTAGTCATCACCTCACAGATGCATTTTTACATTAAATTAAAAATTGCCTTTTTTTCCCCTCATTTTTTAAAAAAATTGGCATAGGAATGTGTTGCTTTTGCGACAGTTGGGAAAAAAAACGGTACCAGTTTCATAGATCGGAGACACATTAAAATTGCATCTTTTGTGTTTTGCATGGTTCGTACTTACCAATTGTGTATTGCGGAACATAGTTCAAGGTGCCATTATGCTTTTTACACGAAAACAAATGCAATTTTTCACATTCTGAGTGCTTTTTTTTTATTCCTTTCTTCGCTTCCGGAAAACACAATATGGAGGGCAAAACTTGACTACCGTAGTGGGTATGCAGTGTTTCAACCTTCTTCACCGAAAAATACCTACTATCGTGTTCATCACCGGTGGAAATTATACATTATGCATGGGTAGCTGACAGATAGCCCCACGAATACACGGATAGTCCTACAAACCATTCACGGATAGCCCCACGAACCATTACGCACGGTAGCTGAACAATAGCCCCATGAACCATTTCCGATAAGGTTTGGTCACGTTAGGCAAACATAGCAAAAAAAAAAGGGGGGTTGAAACACTGACAGGGGCTTACGACATCAAACGTACGCAGCATCCGGTTGTTGTAGGGCAACCAAATGAAAGGAATGGTAATTGTGCGTCGGTGAGATATTTCTCTTGAAAAATACATGTTTTCCCAGTCAAATATATTCCACGATGAAAGAAAATACCTCGATGAATGTTGTAAACCTTGGAGAAACTCATTTCCGTAAGTAGTTTCTTGTGTAAAATTGAAGAAATGTGTCTCCGATGTATGAAACTGTTACTAAAGAAACATTCATTCGTAATATTTTAGTGGCATAAAAGAAAAGCCTGCAAGAAATGTAAAAAGTATGTACTAATATTAGTAAGCTGCAGTAAACATGGGCATGTCAATATACAGGGTGGCCACAAAGTCCCGTTACCCCTATGTAAAGTATAATAAAAGTATATATTTGTTTCCGTTTTAGACTGTATGGTACCACTGACGAATTGCAAGATGCTGTGAGATGGGCTTTCACTTGTGTTACACCAGCATTGCTCCGCAAAATGTCGCACAGAACCTGGCTGCAGATTATCCTGTGCCATGAGAATGATGGTGCACAGACTGATCCCTTAGATAATTAATAGTTTATATCACAGAGGTGTTTAGGGTAAAAATCTGATAGTCCCCGGACACCTATAACTTTTTCGTTTTGTGAATTTTTGTCATTGGTACTTACCCATCTGCTTCATGGAACATTCTTGAAGGTGCATTCACGTTTTCTTGATAAAAGTAATTTCAATTTTTTTTTTAAAAAAAGTGTTTTTGTAACTGAAGAACGTACGTTTCCGCAAATGGTTTGTGGGACTATGTGTCAATGGTTCGTGGGGCTATGCGAGAATGGTGTGTGGGGCTACGCATATTTTTTTCGAAACCAATTTTTAACTATTGTAACCTATACGTGACCCTACCTAACCTTACCGGAAATGGTTCGTGGGGTTATGCGTCAGTGGTTGAATTTCCACTATGAAACATTCCCACATCACACAAAACACCTTCCAGATGTTAGACAATGCTACAGGAACATATTACCGTAAGTAGTTTCTTCTGTAAAAATGAAGAAATCTGTCCGTGGAATATCAGATTAGGGTAATTATGTGATATTGCCCGAACACCTCTCACTCGTTTATTTCGTTAATTTTAGCATTGATACTAAAGATTCTTTAAGGTGAAGTTATGTCTTTTTCCATAAAATAGTGTCAACTTTTCATATTAAGAGTCATTATTTGTCTTCTTTGTTCCGCTTGGGTAACAGACAATATGACGTGCACTCGTTATGGATCATCGCGTGTCGTGCTTGTGTTTTGTTGACTTGGAGTGGGTATGCAGTGTTTCAACCTTCTTCACCGAAAAATACCTACTTTCGTGTTCATTATGTCATCACAAACCATTGACGGATAGCTCCACAAACCATTTACGATTGCCCAAAATACCATTCACGATAGTCCCACGGACAATTTCCGGCAAGGTTAGGTTAGGTTAGCATAGTTAAGAAAGAAAATTCTCAAAAAAAAGGGCACGATTGGAAACACTGGCGAGACTGCGTGACTTTCGACGCTCGCGCCATCTGCAGGTACATAATGGAAACAACGGCATAATGTTGTCGCTTTACAGAAAATGCAAGTTCCTTATATAAAAAGTGATTATTTCTTGTTCTGCAGCATTCTATGGTGAAGTTTTCAGTTTCAGAAAATACTTCGAAGAACTTCGACAATGCTACAGAAACTGATTTCAGTAAGTAAGTAGTTTCTCCTGTAAATTTGAAGAAATCCGTTCGGGCGATATCACATATTTACCCAGATTAGTAAATTCATTGTGTGTTATCAATAAAAACTACTCAAAAGAACTATCGTTCATTGTGTTTGCGTATTATAGGGGTAACGGGACTTTGTGGCCACCCTATAGATTTGAACACATTTCAAGGTCGGTAGTTCTGTATACTGATTAGATTTTCCAATTTCACAAACCATTATCAAGAAGGTTTCGGCGTTTCATTTTCTGGTAAATTCCTCGTATCGGACAAACGGATTTCTTCAAATTTACAGGAGAAATTACTTACCGAATGCAGTTTCTTTATAGTTGTGGAAGTTCGGGGAAGTGTTTTCTCGCATCGTTCATTGAATTTTGCTGGTTAATCATCTTTTTTTCGATATAAATGTGTGACCGTTGCACGAGAGCTCTTGCATCTATTTACTTCCAGGTGGATGTAGCCTGTGCGTGATGACGTAATCTGGGCCAGTGTTTCCAAATATGCGTTTATGTAACTGGTCACACGTTTAAATACCTATGATCAGTTGAACGTGATCAACGTTTTGAAAATGACGTGTGCAGGATGCTAAATTGAACGAAAGGAGTGCTAATGGAACCTAACCTAACCTAGTAGGCATACCTCGTCCCTGTGATGGTCAGTGGGGCATCCAAAAACCATTGACGTTAGCCTAAAAATTCACGAAAGCCCCACGGACCATCACGGAGACGAGGTATGACTACTAGGTTAGGTTAGGCCTGTTAGGTTACGTTCCATTAGCACTCCTTTCGTTCAATTTATCATTCCCGAACACGTTTCCGACATTCGGACAACATCGGCTTCTAGCAGCAGCAATAGCGTGTATTGTGCTCTCGTGCAGAAAGCAAATAGCGACAGCAGCAATAGCTCGTCGGAAATAGATTTTCGTAGAAAACCACATCCATTCGCATTAAAATGGATCAAAACTTCATTCCCGAACACGTTTCCGACATTCGGACAACATCGGCTTCTAGCAGCAGCAATAGCGTGTATTGTGCTCTCGTGCAGAAAGCAAATAGCGGCAGCAGCAATAGCTCGTCGGAAATAGATTTTCGTAGAAAACCACATCCATTCGCATTAAAATGGATCAAAACGTCATTCCCGAACACGTTTCTGACATTCGGACAACATCGGCTTCTAGCAGCAGCAATAGCGTGTATTGTGCTCTCGTGCAGAAAGCAAATAGCAGCAGCAGCAATAGCTCGTCGGAAATAGATTTTCGTAGAAAACCACATCCATTCACATTAAAATGGATCAAAACTACATTCCCGAACACATTTCCGACATTCCTCCTCAAAGGTAAATAATGAGCAATTGTGCCGATTTCGCTTATCTTGCACTTTCTACGCGTGGTGGGGTGGAAACATTGCATATGGACTACGGTGGTGAAACTGTGACGGCCATTTCCCATGTTACGGAACGGAAGAAGCAACCAAGAAAACTTACTCGATATGTCGCAAATATAGCTATTTTCGGTTAAATTAGCGAAGTCTCACCTTCAGGAATGTTTGTCAATGCAGAATACGTAAGTACGAACGTTAAAATCAAAAGAAGTAGGAAATTTCAGCTGTTTGTCCGATACGAGAAATTTACCCATTTTCTTATTCTGGTAATTTTTTTTCAAATTGTAAGCCAATTCAGTTTTAGATTCAATCCCCATCATTGTGAAAAAAAAAATCATCCTAAACTAAAAGAAGCGGTAAGACTCTAGTTTACGTCCATTTCCTAAGGAATACGTGTCATATATCGTTGGAAAGGTTATTTTATAAGGAATTCAACAAAGTAAATCCCAAGGCGAGAAAAAATTTCCTGGAGGAGAAAATCGAGAAAAACCGATGTTGTCCGGAGATGTGTGATTGAACGTACTGAGGACATTTTTCGATGATGAACCACATATTTAGGGGTGAAATGAGTGCTAATGGAACCTAACCTAACCTCGTAGGCATACCTCGTTCCCGTGAATGGTTAGTGACTGAAAAAAAAAAAAAAAAAAAAAAAAAAAAAAAAAAAAAAAAAAAAAAAAAAAAAAAACTTACCCTACGGATGCCGGAGCGCCGACTGTTTTCTAAACGGGCAAGAAGGACGTAAACTAGAGTCTAGCCAAAGAAGCAGTTTTCTGTTTACAAACAACCACTCTCAGACAAGTATATATGCATGTTTACAATTTTAAAAATTCACTTTTTTTCATTATTCATTTTTGTTCGGTTGAATGTTAGTAGTATTTTATTGTTTCGGCTTATGTTAGGAATCTGCCATTGGTGAATGATAGTATAGATGAAAGAAACTAACACACACCCATGCACATACCTACGGCACAAAAATCGTCGAGACAAAAATTCATTTAAATACAATGAGTCGTTACACAAGTTGAGTGTAACACGTGAATAGAGCTACATGTTTACATGATTAGTACTTAGCATCACTCCTGAAAAATAACCGAATTACATTTCAAGCAACATTTCATTAACTTTTTTCAGCTTTAACTTGCCTGTCAATAAAGTTTACAGAAGTTTTAGGATATTATATACATTTCTAGTGAACACCAGTGGCGCCATGCTCATATGCCATGCTTCTCTCTCACAATGTTGCCAAGATAGCTATTTAAAAAAATACGCACACAGTGGATCATTAAACCACTGTCTCTTCAAATCGGATTCTCACTAAACTTGTAAACGTTGGTAGTATGTCATAAGCCCATTATATGCTTGGCTAGGTTAATCGAGACTGGTTTTACAGTTTAAGAAAAATCCAAACCACAGGATCCACTTGGGATTAAACCCGGGACGCACTGACGAACACTGTCGTGCGGCGACATTTTTCGTTGGAAAGCAGCTCCAGAAAAATAGTAAATAACGTAGGCGTAGTTTAGTCCGTCCACTTGGGGAGGGGGGGGGGGTGCAACTGGGTCTATAACATTGTTCATGAATCATGATTTATCAATTACGAAAATCATCATGGCCAGTCTCCTTGGGATGAAGACCCCATCATCTTATCCAAAAGAGATGGAACTCTGTGTATGTCGACTGTTAGTTACTTTTAATGACTGATTGATTTAGTTTATTTTACTCCGCTTTTGTGCCAATTTGCAAAGATGGGGATGAGCGATGACAATCACCCATGCCGGGATTCTTTTCATACTTTTATGAAAGGAAAAAATACACTATTACCTATAGATGGTTGCAAATTTATTAGAAACCACATTTCTTTTACGATAAAGAAGGTGTTGCTAGTATTATTGGGTAATCCTGTGTTCATGGTAATGAACAAATTATAATGCTGCAAGGGCAAACCACTGAGAAGCACTTGCGATTAATCATTAGTTCCATGCTAAAAACTAAGATATTATCTACTGTCGGATTAAAAATTATGGATACTCGAGTTTTGACTCTAATTAGAAATTGAAGCATTCCACCGAATAACGCTGTATGGCACATTTCAGTGAATGCGAGAACAACGGATAAAACCTGTTGTATGTTACTGGACTACAGTAGAAACAACATAAAACCTTATGCAAACACAGTGGCAATCTTTGGGCAAGATCCGACCTTATGACTGGCCAGCTTGTAGCCTGTACAAGCAGGGCCGCAGTATGATTTCACTGGTAACTCAGCACATTCCCAAAAGTGCCATACAGCGTTATTCGGTGGAATGCTTCAATTAATCAGTAGACCTACATAAATACTAGTTGCATCAAATCTTTTTTCCAATTCTACGTTAATATAATCTATGCTAACCAGGGACGTAGCTAGGTTGATCAGTTTGGGGGGATGGGACAAACGTAAGATTTTTTCTATCAAACTATTATAAATTAACAAACTATTTATACACCATATAGGCCTATACTGTATACATACATTATATATGTATATATATGTATTTTTTTTGTTTTGATTTAGTTTATTTTACTTCGCGTTTTGTGCCTCTTGGCTAATTTGCGAAGATGGGGATGAGTGATGAAATTTATGAATGGACATTCACAAACAACCAAGCCCGACCGGGATTCGAACCCGGGACCCTTGGCTTCGCAGCGCGATGTGCTAACCACTCGGCCACTATGTGTGTGTGTGTGTGTGTGTGTATATACACTATATATATATATATATATATATATATATATATATATATATATAAACTATATATATATATATATATATATATATATATATATATATATACACTATATATATATATATATATATATATATATATATATATATATATATATATATATATATATATATATATATATAGTCTAGGAAAGGCAAGGGCCTCCTCGGTGGCGCATGGTAGCATCGTCGCCTTGTAATCAAGGGGTTCCGGGTTCGATTCCCGGTGGAGGCACGTAGTGGTTCGGATCCCACTTTAAACTGTAGGTCCAGTCCGGATTAGCCTTACTGTGCATAAAGTGGACTTAAAACAACAAATCAATCCAATCCAATCCAACCAACTCAATCAATCAATAAATTGGAAAGGAACATAATTTTCTTCTGTAGCCCCCAACAGTCTACGGATATACTCTTACGAAATCCACAGCCATTATTCGGGAAACTAAATGCAGAATGAACTCATTAGCTTAATGGCTGATACACCAAGAACAATGTTATTAGTCTTTAGATTTGTAAATTTGCTGGAAGAAAATTGAGAAGTAGATAAAACCCTTTTCCGTGGTTTTAGATATAAAGTGCTGGAACCAGGTTTACAAGTATTGACAACAGTGCAAATATGAAATGTGTGCGTAATGAGTTCAAGCTAGGCATCTCATGTATACAGTTCATACCGGAATCGAATCCGGTATCTCTTAGTTCAAGACGACCGCGTTAAGCACGATTCTATAGGGCGGGCCCGAGTCTTCTATGGCATCTGATTGTTCACTTGGAGAATTATGACGATAAGAAATTTTATGCACACGTCTCATTTCTTAAAATTAATCTTATTTGTGGGTGGAAAACTGAATATATGATGGCACTGGATAAAACAAAGTTCCCACACGCTCAAATGATTACGCTCTCGTCTTTGGTTCGCCAGGTTCAACAACCTGCCCGTGTTCGATTCTCGATGGAGGCACATAGTTGTTCAGACCTCACTTTAAACTGTAGGTCCAGTCCCGATTAGCCTTACTGTGCATAAAGTGGACTTAAAACACCAGTTCAATTAATGAATCAATCGAAAAGTTCAAGGTTCGATCCCTGGTGGTCAGGCCGGTAGCCAGAATTTGATTTCGGAAGGGGCTTATCCCTTATCGGCAGCCGCCATCTAAAGACGAAAAGGTTGGGGGAGGAGTAAATGCGCTGAAGATGAATTTCTTGGTATATTGCAACTTACCACATACAAGATGTTTAATCCTGTTAATGAAGTAAATTTAATTACTACTACACATTATTAAAATCATATATTTGTAGGATTTCGGGAGGGGACTGCAGCCCCCGAGCCCCTTCCCTGGGTATGTGCCTGCTTGTATTCGTTCCAAAATTTCTGTGCTGTTCCAACATCGTGAGGACAATTTGGGAAGTAATTGAAAGCGATATGGAAGCAAATTCTGCTCTCGAAACAATGAGACTCGATGTGATGACCACGCGCAACCGAATGAAAGAACTCTTCGCAGGTCTTGTCCCTCAATATTAATTTTACTGACTAATTGTAAGTTTTTCTCGGCCTCCTCGATGACGCAGTGGTAGAGTCGCCGCCTTGTAATCAAGGGGTCCGGGGTTCGATACCCGGTGGAGGCACATAGTGGTTCAGATCCCCGATTATCCTTACTATGCATACAGTGGACTTAAAACACGAACTCGATAATTGGAAGGTTTTTAGAAGGACTAAACATGGCTTTTTATGCATCGTACAACTTTGCTTCTTTTCACCCTACTTTTACAGTTTTTCTTCCTAAGAATTCCACTGAGTATAACACGGTACGAAACCAGAGGTCCAAGGTTCGGACATTGAACAGGTATGGTTGTATCATGTCTGTCCCATCGCCATTCCTTCGTCTCATCATTCATCCTCATTGTCGCATTTAACCCAAGAGGTAGAAAAGCGGCGTAATATAGAAATATATGAATGATTGATTTGGTTTATTTTACTTCGCTTTTCTGACACTTTTTGGCTAATCGTGAAGATGAAGATGACAATGAGTGACGTGAAATTGATGAGAGGACCATCATAAAGAACACACACGCCCAGTCTGGGATTCGAACCCAGGACTCCTGGCATCGTAATGCACCTTGTTAACCACTGCACAACAAATAGAAACAGAAAATGCTTGATAAGTTATTTGCTTCTCCACAACTCATGGTTATATTATAAGTATTATTCGCTGTATGACTAGGCATTAATTATATTTGTATGTCTAGCCAACCTTGCCACCTAAGCAGCAGCAGCTCCCGCATTTGCAGGTGGAGGCTAAATGAAGAAAAATCACAGAAAGTCAGAAAGATATCCATATTTTGTAACATATTACTTATAGAGCATGCAGACGGCTGTAAAAACAATTGCTACATACCTAGTTTCCTTCCTTAATTGAAACATGGTTTATTCTTCATTATACATGAGATCAACCACCCTGGGAATCGAACCCAGGATCTTGTGTGGTAGTCAGACTCTCTTTTAGAATGCCAATATATTGAATATTTGGTCGATCAGTCGATCCTGATCCATTGTTTCCAGAGGAAGACAATCTGGCAGCTTCTCATTCGACATTCGATGTAGGAAAACGAGATCACAAACACTTCGCGATTCTATCTTCTCGCGTTTACAGAAGTTTACCATCGCTCGGACCACAAATCCTACTTCAAACTATCTGACGGATATCAATTGTCCACCAAATCAACAGATGAACCGAACGCTTCGATGTTTCTCTGAATTTTCAGAAAGTGGCCTTTCCCCTACTTTGCAGGGCAGGTCATTAGCAAGAGGGTTGAGTGCATATGAGAAGAACCGCTATTTCACTCATTCCGTCGCCGAAAAAGGGACAAGCAATAGAATTCTGTTCTTGGAATTTGAAACGCATGGGGATATCTTTTCTGAACCATAAAATAATTAACCCAGAAAGTTCTAGCCACCCGTAGCTAAATCTTCCTGTTTATGTCGTCCTTTCGGCGCCCATGGAGCCAGTGCAGGGCCAGATGAAGGGAAAGTGCGGGTTTTGGGGGATCCTGGATCTGGTGTTCAGCAGGGAGGAAAAGTGCATTTTCAATAGGTTTCAGACTTTCCTGACCGGGGCGGACCACAAAACCATTAACTGCATCCCCTCCCAATACATCTGTTTGTGTTCAACAAGCAAGAAACAGGGAAATAAGAAAGAAATGCCTTGCTTGGGTTCGTGCTACTGAAAATTGAAGAAGTGTTTCAAACTGAAAGCAAGATTTACTGAAGAATTATTTTGCAATATTTGTCATGAAAGTAAAATTTTCAGCAAATACAGAACAGTTTCCCGGGGCCACGTGGTGGACGTTTGCCTGCTCCCCGCGTGCCCCCCTAACGACGTCCCTGATGCTAACAATTTTTTCCGAGTGTGCCTTCTATTTTTTTAGCGTCGTGAGAGAAAAGTACAGTTTTTTTAGTTTTGCAAACGATCGTTTTCTTTTAAATTCTACAAAATAAAAATAAAAAACGGGTGGGCCGATCGTGATGACGGTTTCAAACACAATACTTAATTTTCAGATGTTTAAAATTAGTCAAAGAAACAGTTCTTATCAATTTTGCGAAACAATTTTTTCTTAGTATTGGGCAGCGACGACGCCAGAGGAGTGCAGGGGGCACCCCCCAGTCATACACTTCGCCCTCCCCCCCCCAACTGACGTTAATGAAATATCGGATAATACGAGAGTCAATTTCTAAGAGTATGGCGATTTTCACCTTTTCTAAGTGGTGTATTCTGCATGATATAACTTTTCCTGCTTATAATGCCAACTTGACTAACAAAAACTAATTTTGTATTAGTATATATACATAATATGTGTGTCTGACTTTCATTCAGGATTCCAGCGCAGACCTGGGCATATGGAATTTCTCATTCATTTATGTCCTGTAATCGTCACAATTAACCTAAGTTTTAACCAGTTTTAAGAACTGGAAGAAAACCTTAAATTTATATGGTCTTCAAACATCGTAAAATTGTGCGGACCACAAACCACCGTCGGTAACACGGGCAAATTTTTGAAATAGTGGATCGTGATTAGTGAAAGACATTCAAATGTGGTTAAAAAAACTGACACTACATATTAGTTGTTGTGGATGCATCGCGATATCTTACTATTCAGGGGCTTGCTTTTCGAGATGATGAGTCTGAGGCAATCCTGAACAGAAGGGAGGGATATTATTCGGAAATGTATTGAACTTGAACTTTAAAATGTAAATTATACTCACAGTTCGATTCAAAACAAATTAATCTGCGTAATGTCAACACTTATTTTCTGCTTCCCAGGAGGGTACAGCATTTCTCGTAGATCTACATGGAACTTCCTGTGAGGGACCCCAACGGAAGGGTGAACGAACCTTTGAAAATTACAAATCTTGACAAATAAGTTGTTTCTTTTGACCGATCTTTTAGCCACTCCAGATGATTGGTATCGGTGAACAAAATTCAACCCATACCACTGGTATCTGTATCGGATCAGCCCTAATTAAAACTTAAATACATAACATGGTCATGTTTTCTTTCGAGGAAGGTAGAAAGTAAGGGAACCAGGATAGAAAGACGAGGGATAGGGTGGAAAGTGGGAAAGGCGCCAAACATCTGCCTCACCTGGGTGAAAGTTTTATCTTCAGCTCTTTCTGCTCGTAAATTCTGAACAAACAAGTATCTAGCGCTGGGTCTCGGGCAAGTACCCAAGTTGACCGCCCCCAAGGCTGGATCTACAGTAGATTCTTGCAGATACCAGAATCGAGTTATTTACGCTTCATATTTAAAAAAAAAATAGTAACCTGTGTAAAGCGTCAAGCAGTGGGTGTTCGATTGGCAATATAAAGTGACATGCAAGCTACTTAATCATTATCGTAGTAACTGTAAAGTGTAACCGTAAACGTTATCAACAGCAATAAGTTTCTTTCATTTTGGACTCTCACGTAACCGAATAGATGAAGAGACATCGATAGATTTACTGAACTAAGCTGAAAAAAATTTAAGTTCGAGGCTAGAACTCACGAGCAATCTACAGAGAATAATAAGTGGCAACGTAAATTTTGCATTTAATTAAGAATGTCTGCCTCATTGTAAACGTGCATACTAAAGCCACACAAAGTCACCGTACTTACCCGAAAATGCTGAATGGATTGTTTGATACATAACGTCCCTTAATTCTCTGTCAAATAGAACCATAAATTACCGGAGAGTCGACTTAAGATTTCTAATCTTTAGTGTAGCACAAAACTATTTTCACTATTATGACGTGATTAAATCTGCAAAAGAAGTATTAACGTAAAACTTAGTAACTTCCTTGTCCGTTTCCCCCTACATGAACCGCATCTGACAAGAAATGCCTGTGTACAGTCAGAGAAAGTAGTTTATGGGCAAGCCTATTGTCTATGCAACCCAAATATCAAAGTTATCGCTTAGGTTTGCCTGGTGAACCTGGCTTCTCGGGAACGATTGAGTATTGACAGCAGCGTGAGTCATACCCGCAGGACCAGCCATAAGAAAAGTTTCAGGAATTGGTTTCTTAACAACTACTACTCGCAAGGAAATGTTCTCTTTACTGATATTAGAGTCATGGTCAAGAAAGTTCACTAAAATGGTGGATTTCATCAAATCATCATCGTGCAACACACATGCTGTCAACCTTGAAAAAGATTGGAGTTAAAGACAACTAGTTGACAAATCATAAAACGAATTGATATTCATTAGTCCTAACTTAGAATTTTGTGTAAGACATGGACCATCATGCCCTATCATCCATTTCATAACTTCATTAATCATCCTCTCGCCTTTGTTGACGTAAGTGCTAGAAAAGCAATATAAAATAAGTAAAATTAAGAAATTAATAAATGACATTTTCAGCGATTTCACGCAGCGACTCGCTCGACCCTGTGGCCGAGTGGTTAGCACATCGCGCTGCGACGCAAAGGGTCCCGGGTTCGAATCCCGGTCGGGCTTGGTTGTTTGTGAATGTCCATTCATCAATTTCATCATTTCATCATTCATCCCCATCTTCGCAAATTAGCCAATAGGCACAAAACGCGAAGTAAAATAAACTAAATCAATCAATCAATCAATCACGCAGCGACTCAGTTGCATGTAGAAAGAGTTTCTTTAATTGAGATCCGAGAGCCCCCCTCGTTCTGCTTCACTGTCATTTTCCCTCCACTTTGCCTGCCGCGATTAACGTGATGTTGATTAATGCAACGTTAATTAAAATAACCAACCAACGAAACATTTCACAAAGTGCACCAAAGCGGCTCATATTATGAATAGGTAAACTATCTGATATTATGCTAATTTTGAATTTAGTAATGAAATGGGAATTTTGGGGGTCCAGTTAAGTGGCTGCACATCCATTATGTAATCGCGATATCATCAAATTGTACGAAGCGTGTCTACACCTACGTAAAGTGCCAGTCACCGTGATGGATTATGTAGCGCAAAGCCAGGGCTTTAAGATCAAATTTGTTTTGTTATTATTTTTAATAGTAATTACCTCAGTTTTCTTCCTCTGAAGATAAATTATTCATGACGACGATTTATGATTACATTAAACACATGAATGAACATACACAATTAACCCATTTTGGTCGGGATTCGAACTCGGAACCTTGTTCGGTAAGAAATACAAATATCCATAAGGCATGAGTGTTTCATTGGAGGTGTTCCTCTACTTCCGTCATTTTATCACTAATATATTTCTTTAATATACAATAATAAATCACAACTACCTAAAAATAAATATCATATTGCATTTTCACATGCATGTGTTTTTTTACGGTTAGAGTGTGAACTGGCACCTGTTTATTTACGTGATTGTTCTTTATGTTTCGTGTGTAGTTAAAGATAGGAATGATGCTTATGGAACGATTAGGGCTATAAGAATTTCGTCCGTGACGGAATGGTTAGCACAGTGCGGTACGATGTCTGATGTCCTAAGTTCGAATCCCGTCGTGCGTATGGGTGTTCTTTGCCAGTGCCCCTTCATCAATTTCATCATATCACTCATCCTCGTCGTCGCGATTAGCAAAAGGTGAAAGAAAGACGACGCTAAATAAGAAAATAAAAAGAGTTTATAAGAATTAGTCTTATTTCCGGACGTGTCCTAGATTTTATAGTTGTGTCTGGCCTCCGGAAGGAATTTGAAAGAAATCACAAATGTCTTATACGTATTTTGGGCATCACGTAACTTCAAATTAAATGGAGAAACAGAAAATCTGAGGGGAGTCTGAGATAATGTGGTTCCTTGGAGAAGTATGTTTAAATCAAACAGTATGCATGGTTGATACTGGATGTTCGGAAAAACAATTACAATCCGAGCTCAGAAATTACTTCCCGATTTTCTAGATCCGGAAAAGTCCGGATATATGTATAAAAATGGTTACTTTGTGAAATTTTATCGATACTATAAGTGTCGGTAATTTGTTTGAAGTAACAAGTTTCATTCCAGAAATTACATAAACAGTCCTTATTTGAGAAATAAGGCACACAATTCTGTTCTTTCCCAGTGTATAGTAGTCTTTTACATTTCAATAAAAAAGAACTTCCAGAGTTTTTTTAAAAAATGGTGAACTTTTTCCTTCCCGAATTCATGGATTGTTTTTCCTTCCTGGCCCCGTCTCGAGGAAAAACGTCCTGTCTTGCATACACAAGTTCATATCACATACGGCATTGCTATTAATTAGCAGTTGAGGAATTTTGAACTCAACCGTTCACTTCAACATTAATTTTTGAGCTGAAGATGTGTCATATTCTCGTTATATGCTAAGATGTCCTAGTTACTTATTATATTTACTGAAAATGCTTTCGTGTCCAATATTTTGAGATAATTGTCCTACTTTCCGCTGGAGAATGATCTGATAGCCCTATTTGTGATGAAAACTGTTTTTACTCAATTTCTAATATAATTTATTCCAACATTTCCTTCAACATCTATTACCTTGTTATTACCTCCAATGCTTACACAATTTTACCTTCGTGCTCGACCTTTGGGTTCAGAAATGTTTACAACACCCCCATCTCCCGCATGTAAATAGCAGGCAACAACACTCTGGAAGACCATAATGTATACAACTTGTTTACTACATATTTTACGAAAATATTAGAATGTTAGCTTGATATAACTGTGGATTGTAACGAACGAAATAAAATACCTGTTTTATACGCACACTGGAATGAGCGCAGGCCTGCTGTGAGCCACTCTGGCAGTGAAGGTTAGTGATCGAAGCAATTGGTGCTTGCTTGCTACAAGCAGACGCCTTATCTCTGCTCAAGGAAACACGGAAATCTTCGTTACTTTTTTTATTCGCCAGACTAATGGTGAACATTTATAGGAACGTAAGGAGCAGTATCGTGTATTCTTTTGGAATTCGATTTCGTGACGTTTAAAAAATATCATACCAATATGTAAATCTCTTTTGTGACCTACACTGAGGTGAACGTGAAACTACTTATTGTTCGCAACAACGATATGTATTATACAAAGAGGCACTTTTGCGTGTCAATCAAAATTTCATCAAAAGATTCCGGGAATGTGTGAATGCAGTTGGCCACCACTGGACAACTCTTATAACGTAGGTTAGTACTCGTAATGCAATATGAATATAATTGAAGGGGCCAGTGGGAGATAGTCCTAACCCACACGTAGACAATTTTGAGATACAGCCGATTGAAGGTTTAGCGTTCACTATCGTAATTTATGGACGCGGGATTAGATGAATATACACCTTAATATGTTATTAAATATGTATGAAATCAGTAAACCTGAATAACCATGCCTTCGTGGCAGTTTTTAAGTATAGGGTCTACCAATTTGAACGTCAGAACTTTGAAAGAGTGTTGTGGGAACACTGACCGGAATGACGAGATGGAACTGCGACATCTGTGTGCAGTAGTCTGTGGCAAGTTATCATGGAGAGATACACAATGCAACAACGCATAGAAATTATTCGAATTTATTATCAAAATTCGTGTTCAGTTCGACAGACATTTCGTGCATTGAGAGGAATTTATGGTCAACATAATCGACCGACAGAACAAACAAAACTGTAGGATTTGGGTAGATGAAAATCCGCAAGTGATTCTGGACGTACCCCTTCATCCTAAGAAAGTGACTGTGCGGTTGGGCCAATGGCGTGATCGGGCCTTATTTTTTTGAGGACCAACATGGAAATCACGTGACTGTCAATGGGGAGCAATACAGGAATATGGTGGTGCAGTTTTTGTGGCCTAAACTGGCAAATCTTGACATCAACAATGTGTTTTTCCAACAGAACGGTGTTGCTGTTGAAAATTTCTCACTCTTGGTGTCTGGTTCTGCAAGCCGTGGATAGTTAAAAAAAAAAAGCATATTTGCAGATTGAAATTTCAACTCCATGAACTTGTACGTAATGCGAAAAAAAACTAGGGCTGAGCCGATGCCGATGTATCGGTATCGGCCTATACCAGTGGTATTGGTATCGGAAAGTATCGGTTGGAATTCATCTACCGATACCAGCCGATACTAATCCGGCCTTTTGGTCTTTCACGGGGCCCGCAAAAATGCCGCGCTACACTGTCACGGAGTCTAATTATCCTGGATAATTATGCAAAATTCGAACTTTCTTTATATTTTGCACCAAATTTGCACGAAAAACTATATTTTGTGATTACATAACATTTATTTTAATATTGTGATGTAATTATTGAATACTCTGAAGCAAATTTCTTGATAAATTGATGCATATAATTGGAGAAGAAAATGTACGCATCAATATTGATCAATATTTTGAACAAATTTTAATTATTGCAATTTTCAAGTATCGGTATCGGTGGGAATCGGTAAGAGTATCGGCATTGGTTCAAAGTGGTATCGGCTCAGTCCTAAAAAATACTGATTTTGTTTACTGCTCTTCATTTTCTTCCATTCGCGTCATTTTCAAACCAGCCATATGATCAGTATTCTGGGCATTTAGATCACAAATCCGAAACTGATTGAAATATATTTTCTTCCTCTCCGAGCAATTTGTCGTAACCTTTCCTATCGGTAAGCGCAGGAAAGTCCTAAGGTGGCAGCCAGCACCGTCTTCATTGTTTTATCTGATACGTAATGCCGTCTGGTATTACCCCAGATAGCACGTAAGTTAACTGCAAGTTAAATCGAATGTCGATTTCACTTGCAGTTAACTTACATGCTATCTGGGACGTAGCCATTTTGTTTTCGCTCAGTTCTACTGTGGTCAAATCAGCTGCATTTTCCTTGAAGGGCTGGGATTTTGTGACAATATTCATCTGGTCGGCTCAATTTAGGGTGCAAGAGTGAAAAAACGCAGCATGAACAGCTACCATGAGAGATAGTCACAAGCCACAAGAAATAAATATTTCAATACTACCGCCCGCTTAACGCCACTTCTCACTTCATGAATCACGTTTAACATAGATATTTAATTGCTTTTTACGATATACACCTCCTATTAAGTTTATGCGATCCGGGGATTGTAACAATCAATGTTTTATGCAGCACATTAACTGTCGACACAGATAGTCACAAGCCACAGTGAACATAACCACAATTGTTTATTCATTATTACAATTACCGAAAGTTCGTCTGGCCCTGAACTGCTAGTTGACGGGTGCCAGGAATCTTCACTATCACTATAAAAAATATCTGACTCATAAATTCCGTCACTATTGTCACCAAAATCAATTTTTTTAAACGGTCAACGTTGCGAGGGCGTCCATCTCTGTGTAGCTTATGACTATATCACAAAACAAATTACCCCCTGGTGGGAGGTCAAAGTATCTCAGTCATGTGTTAGGCAGTAGCGACTTGCTTTTTCGGGAGTGTAGGAAGAAGGTATGGTAAACCGAGGAAGGTTTGAAAAATGGGTTCAATTACATTCACACGTCTTGCTTGTAGTACCCATTGCATTTAGAATGCTAACTGCAGGTTCATGCTCAAGGTGTGGCAAGGGGCCCTTGCTCCTCGCTTTGAACTACGAAATATTTAAATGTGAATCTATAAAAATCGACGAAAATGACATTGACGATATTTCAGGTTTTGCAAAAATTTATATTTTCTTCCCCCTTCCTGTCGTGTGGATTGACGATAATAAAAAGTGTTGCTTACACTTCAAAATTATGCTAAATGCTTCTAAATTGTGCTAGGATTAATTATTATTTTTTTCGGATGATTGTAATTCTGCATCTGCTTTTCTAGAATTTCGAACTTGCGTTACTTATTTTTAACAGTTATGTAATAGTGTAAATTCCCCTCCCCCAAATTGTTTAAAATGGTGCAACAAACGACATGGGTTCAACATCGAACATAAAAAGGTTTGAGAAAATTGTTTACCCCCAACTTTCTACCGATTTCCTACCATAGAATCTCCTGACGAACTAAATCGGGCAGGATGAAGGAAAGATAGAGGATGGATTGTGACATGGTTGCATAAAAGCTTTCCGCTGGATCGGTATACTCCCTTTCGTTTGAAACATGTGCGCTGGTGAAGTAGAAATAAGATTTGGACATAATTTTATTTTTATTTCCTGAAAACATATTCCTTTGAATTCGATTTCCCTCTCCCAGGGATTGTCGTTTGCAGATTATGCTAGAAACGGTGCTAAGTGCCAACAAAGATCAAATTGTGCTTGGTTTAGTAACATTTTGTTGTGGTTGGCATCGCTGATTGAGGAAAGACTTGCTGATTCCTCGTTCCTCGCCGATCTTCGTAACCTTTCCCCACTCCCTTGCACTGCCCCTTCCCCCCCCCATCTGTTTGTAGGATGACCGCCGAGTTCCTCAGCGAGCGGCAGAAAAGCACATGTCTTTGGACTGCTACTGGAGCGACCGAGAGCAGTCAACTCTTGACAGTAGCTAACCTAGGCAATTGTATGTACATTGCGGTCATAATTTTATAACACGCATTAAACTTCTGAAAAGTAGAGGACTGGAAATAAGTAAAAATGAACTGTAGGAATTTCCTCACTTCCTACATGGAGGAATCGTCTCTGGTGTTAGGCGGCCGGCTTTAGACGAAAGCATTTCCTTTAACATTTTTGCTAGCATAAATGCTATGTAAATGCTTCCAAAAATCTTATAGCAGATAGTACTTTACACGCAAATATTGCATGTAACTTTTCGGCTAGCTTTTGCGATTACAATGTATAACATATACAGCATGAAAGGCACGTCGTGTTACACCATCTATGCTGAGTGCACGGTGTTTACATTTGAAACAACTAAAATATCCTTCCGCAGTAAACTTTGTAAAGTATGTATTTAAGCAGTGTCATTGTTTTGTACCTAATAACGTTTTACACGAAACGTTATTCCTCTCGGTTGAATAGTTATCGGCTTTTAAAAATGTGAAGTGATACATTGTTTACATCTCACACGACCGCCATTACAACTACACTCGTGACCTACGAAAAATGCTACGGAAATAGGACGGGTTCTATCCTTGAGAAATGCCATGAAATATGCCATGGAATCAGAAATGCCATAAGATTTTTCGCTTTACACGGTAGCATCTTGGTCATGGCGTAAACGTTAAGAAAAATGCTTTCGTCTAAAGCGGGCTTCATACTGGCATCCAATTGGAAATATTGCAATGTCTCGCACTGCCTGGACAGAGAGCAGCTCATTGTACATTATGGTATGCTTAACTAAAAAGAAACTCAAACTTGAGGCTTAAGACTATCTCTCATTGACCAAGACATGTGCGTAATAATAAGTGGGATGTCACGGGTCGAAAATCTGCGCCATGCCGAGCCGTCTGCAGTCACACGTTATCCCGGCTCAGAGCCAAGATGAATGCACTGTACGCGTACAAGGTAAAATAACTTTAACATATTTTAATGAAATGTACAAAAATAAAAGTGTTGTCTGTATTGAATAATACAGGAAAATGTTTTTACTGTGTTTAGGAAATAGACATCTATTTTTAAAAACATATGCGAGGGTTATACGAGGGTTGGAAAGAAAGCAGTGGCAACACTTTCGCATCGCGTATGATCAAGAGAGGGCGTTGCGGTTCCCAGTATGTCTAAAGGAATAGCTATTTAACGCACTAATTATCGCTGGTGCAGTACGTGTAGAAGGACGAGTACGTAGCTGTGAAGTGGTGTTGTGAAATTGGACCGCTCTAAAGCGATGTTTTCCAAGAGTGAGTAGCGTGCATTAATTAAGTTTATGGTGGCACAAACACGACACCATTTGGCGCGTTATAATGTGGACGGTCGCGCGTTTCTTTACAGAATCATCTACGGCTCGATCGTACGTGCCGGCACTGAAACGCCAGTCCCAATAACTGCGCCACACATCGTCTCCCCAAGAAACTGCGCCCAGAACCAGGGAATGTGAAGGTGATGCTGATAGTGACGTATGATATGGAGGGTGTCATACTACATCATGGGGCTCTTCCGGCCCAGACTGTGAATGCCGAGTACTACCACAGGCTCTTGAAACACCGTCTTCGTACTGCTCTGCGGAGAAAACGACGACATTCGCACACACGTCCGCCCAATCTCCAATGACTTTCATTGATTGATTGATTTGGCGTTTTAAGTCCACTTTATGCACAGTAAGGCTAATCGAGACTGGACCTACAGTTCAAAGTGGGATCCGAACCACTATGTGTCTCCACGGGTATCGAACCCGGTACCCCTTGATTTCAAGGCAACGACGCAATAACCTTCATGACAATGCCCGCTGTCACAATGCTGCCTATGTAAAGGAATGACTCACTCGGCGGGGGGGGGGAGATACTGGAACATCCTCACATCCCCCCGACATGAGCCCCTGTGAATTCGATTTCTTTCCAAAGTCAAGGAACCTCTCAGAGGACAGTGTTTCTCCACCAGACAATAGGGCGCTCCTTCAAGGACATGAATAAAAATGGCACTGCTGCTTGTCTTCACCATCGTCCAGCATTGTGGCAGAGTGTCATAAATATGGCTTGGGATTACAGTGAGGGAATGTAAAAGTCTGCAGGTTCTGCAATACGTATATGGTTATTCATCTATGGATGTGTTGCCACTACTTTCATTCCAATCCCCGCAGGATTTGAATATGAAAACACATGACTATTAATTGACTTGAAAGTTTTTATTATTTGATTATGAGCTTTTCAAAGTGGCAAAAAATGTAAACTGGGAACTATATTATAAGCTAGATACAACTACTTTAGAGGATACCAAATTTGTGTCGTTAGCCTCAATGCCTTTTGCAGAACCTCGTTGTATTCATTGTCGGTTCCTCCTGGGTGGTTAAGGAAGACATCGCGTGCATACTTCATGTACCTGCAGACGGAAGAAACGACGGATTTAGTTGTATTCTCTTTATGAACGTCCTCGGAAGTCATGGGGTACAGGCGGACCCAGTCCCCTTCCTGAGCGGGCGGATCGGACCAGTTCCTACCGTTGCTCCAAACCGAAGAACTGGAGCGAGGCGCCTTCCCTGATTTCAGCGCGGCGTGCGCGGAATTTTGGCAATAGCGTGGACACTGCAAGATCCACACGTTGTCGTCGGAAGCGGTCGGCTTCTTTGTAGTCTCGCGGTGTCTTTTACCCTGAGCTTTGCGAGACTTGCTGGCTCTTCCGTTGTCGATGGGCCTGCCCTCTCCGTAACTGGGCCTGCCCTCTCCGTAGCTGGGCCTGGCCTCTCCGTAGCTGAGTTTGGCCTCTCCGTAGCTGGGCTTGGCCTCTCCGTCGCTACTACTCTCGCTACCCTCGCTCTCTCGCGTCCACAGGGCGAATAAAGAGAGCCCCGTGTTGCAGATGGGGAGGCCGAGTAGGTCAAAGAGCTCGTGGAGCAGCGGCTTCTTCACCACGAAGTCCACGTCGCAGTCGGTGGCCAATGCGGGGCTCAGGTTTACCTCCAAGAGCCAGGGCTTGAGGTTGTCGTCCAGGAGGATGTCGAAGCCGTAGAACTCGAAGCAGTTGGTGGCGTGGGGGATGCCTGGCATGTGGCTGAGGATCGTCAGCACGATGATGCTCGCTATCCTCTGCCATAGGAACCAATCGCTCACGCCCGTTTGGTGGAAGTAGTGACGCAGCTGCTTCAGCGTCCACTTACAACCTGGAAAGAAAACAACGAATTCTGTTCATTACGTACAGGACTTCTTCAGTATTTTAATTTAAACCTTAGTCCTCCCCAATAGGGACTAAAATCACTGGCGTACGCAATTTTTTTTTGGAGGGGGCTAGAATTGTAAGGTGTCTATTTCATAGCTGCGTTGTAGGTGATACATGATATACAATAAAATATTTCATAATCAGCATTTTTAACCTCCTTTTCAAAGACAAAACTGTTGTTGGTGTTTTAAGTCCACATTATACACAGTAAGGCTAATCGGGACTGGACCTACAGTTTAAAGTGGGTTCCGAATCGGTATGTGCCACCACCGGGTATCAAACCCGGGACCCCTTGATTACAAGGCTACGACGCTCCCACTGCGCCATCGGGGAGGCTCGATAAATATGCTGATTGGGGTAATTTTAAGGGGAGTTTGCACTTATCACTTTGTTTTTCCTGCGTTCTTTACTGCTATTATTTAAAAATGATGATTTTCTCAAAATTTCAGGAGGGGCTGTAGCGTCATCAGTCCCCCTTGGCATACACCAGTGACCGAAGCATTCACTCAACCCCCATGGATGCTGCAATCGTTTACAGGAACGGCTCAAGATAAAATTTTCAACCGGGCAAGGTGGGTTTTTGATGCCTCTCCTAATATCTACCCTGCCACCCTTCTAACTTTCCACACTCTTTACCCCACTTTCCACTACCGCTCAATAAAAATACGACCATGTCGTAAATTTGCGGATTTAATGAGGGGAAAATAAGAGCCTTATTTTTTAAACACCTTAAGCATTACTGTTAAACAACACATTTATTGTAGGAATGTACTACATAATGATATCAAAGTAATATTAAGGTCTTGGCTTAATTTGTTACATGATTTTGCAAATATACATATAACATTATTCAGCAGTAATTTCAATTAATTTTTGTCTTCACAAACCCACCTCTTTTAGCCAGCCCTCGTGGCGCGTGGCGGAGTGGTTAGCACATCGCGCTACGACGCCAGGGGTCCCGGTTTCGATCTCGGCATGGGCATGGATGTTTGTGAGTGTCCATTCATCAATTTCATCATAACATCACTCATCCCCATCTTCGCAAATTAGCCAAAAAGTGGCACAAGAAGCGAAGTAAAATAAAACAAGTTAATCAGTCGACCACCTCTTTTTAAACAAATAGCTACGCTTGATATGATCTACATTTTTAAGTGACGTCACCAGTAGAAAATATGTCACTAATGTATTTATTTTTGTGAAGGAAAGCGTAATTTCTTTGTTATTATATGTAATAATGCACCTTGTTTGTAATGTATATCTTTTGTTTATTGTTAATTGTATTTTATGCTACATTATGGGTAATTTAATGTATCTTTATTTGAGAGAGTGCACTATACGAATTTGTATTTCTAAACATGCATAGATGTCAGTTTTGTTGGTAGAATCTTTTTGTAAATAGTGAGTGATTCATCTGTACTTGAATCTGTGTTTTCGAAATAGTATAAAAGCGAGGATATCGCGTAAGAAATATCACACTTTCGCCACGGATCGACGAAGCTTTTAAACTTAAAAGGAACTCCTCGGTGTTGTGCATACATCCTGGTATGGTAGATCGGGGCGCAAGCTAGGCCTATGTGATCATAGGTACGCCGATAGCCATGCATTGATGCTATGCACAATACTGCAACCATTCTACGTTAAATAATAAAGTTAACCTAAGGATTAATTTGGAAATAAAAGGCTAAAGAGCAAATATTGGCTCAGTTATCATTGCATATCTCTTGGTGTGGTAGTTCGGGGCGCAAGCTAGGTCTATGTGATCATAGGCATGCCGATAGCCACGCATTGAGTTTATGCGTTTTAGTTGAGTCAATTCATCGACAAAGCAAAATCCTCGTCTTCGTCTCCAGTATATTTGCATTAACATTGCAATAAATAAAGAATAAAACCTTTCAGTTTATACATACTGCAGTAATGTGGTTTTATTTCTCTGTGCTGTGAATATTGTCTTTGCCTAACACTATCCCTGTACCTGAGAGGAGTCTGTGAACTTCGCCGAGTCTCATCGTTCACCGCTGATTATTATTAAGTTATTATTAATAAATATAATAATACGTTTAATAGTATAATAATACAGGCTTGAACGTATCACGCTTATATAAATAATCAGAAATAAGGTTTTGGCTCACTCAAGTGGTAATAACTTTAACTTTAATAAGCCACATTAGCTCAGTCGTTAGGACGTCTGACTACCATACGAAAGATGTCGACCTCCATGGCGGAGTTAGTCAACCTCCGTGACGGAGTGGTTAGCAGAGCGCGCTACTACGCCAGAGGTTCCGGGTTCGAGTCCCGGGTAAGGCATGGGTATTTGTGTTTGTCTAGATGATAAGAAACTGATAAACTGTTACAATTGAAAAGTGTAAAAGTGAGAAAAGGTGTGAATGGTGGGGGATACCTCCGTGTAGGGGTATTTCCTTTTAGAAAAAGAGTGGTTAGCACAGCGCGCTGCAACGCCAGGGGTTCCGGGTTCGAGTCCCGGGTAAGGCATGGGTATTTGTGTTTGTCCAAAACGTGAAAAACTGAGAATACTGTAAAAATTGAAAAGTGTAAAAGTTGAAAAAGTGTGAATGACGGGGGATACCACCGCGTAGGGGTATTCCTTTTAATAAAAAAAATAAAAAATAAAAAAAAGGCGTTAGGACGCCTGACTACCATACGAAAGACCCGGGTTCGATCCCCGGCGGGGGAAAACCGGGAATTTTTCCACCTGTTCAAGCGGCTCCGGCGCCCACCCAGCGTCGTTTATAGTGGGTACCTGGAGGAAACTCTGGGGGGTAAAGGCGGCCAGGGGCGTTGTGCTGATCACATCACCCCCTCCTTCGGCGGTGATCAAGAAAGTGTGGGGCCCTAACACCACACCCCCTATACGCCTTCATGGCGTGGTGAATAGAACAGGGGAGCACTTTACCTTTTTTTTACCTTTACCTCACTCAAGAGGGACTCCCCGGTATGGCACTCCACGAAAGCGTCCCCCCGGACAGTCCTTAAGCTTCCCCTAGTAATCCGTTTCAAAAAACAAAAAGGTTTATTAGTTTCAATTCAACACAATTAAAATATTCCATATTAAAGAGCGAGTCCGCGGCTGTTCAGCCACCTAACCCCAATGAATACATACGTATATTAATTATCTATTACTACATACCAAAAGAAACCTAGACAATAAAACAAGAGAAACAAAAGACGAAAAGGACAAAAAAGTAAGAACATTTGTTCCTTAGATTAAGTAATAAAAACATGTGGGAAATAATATTAGTTCTCCGCTATTTTTTTAAACAAAGTTATTTTTTCTTTTTTTCCTTTCTTTGGTTATTTTGCTGAAATACTAATTAAGTGAACTTCATTTCTGTTATCGAATGGGCAATATCTGTGTTCAAGCACTCGCGAATACAGATAGCAGCTTTCATCATATTCTAGCTCTGAACTTACTTGATTACAACTACTGTTCTTACTCATTTGCACAACCAACTTACGCGAAAAGATAAACACATGAATAGACACATATCTGTAGGTAAGATTAATATAAATTAAGATGATAATAAAAATATAAAAATATTTATTAATACACAAGTAAGGATAGAATATAGTAAAACATTGGTGAGATGTGGGGGGGGGGGAGGGTACATAGGTGAAATAAGAAGAGTAGTTGTAATCAAGTTAGTTCAGAGGTAGAATATGATGAACGCCGCTATTCGTGAGTGCTTGAACACAGATATTGCCCATTCGATAACAGAAATAAAGTTCACTTAATTAGTATTTCAGCAGAATAACCAAGGAAACAAAAAATAACTTTGTTCAAAAAATCAGCGCAGAACATCTTCTTTTTCCCACATGTTTTATTACTTAATCTAAGGAATAAATGTTCCAGGTGTTTTCCAAAACTTCAAGAATAAGATTTTTATGCGAGAGGTTATGAAAGTATAAACATCCTGACCCCCACTTTCCCCCACTTTCAAAGACATTTATTGAATGACGTGTTAATTGTTATAACAAAGTAGAATATCTATGTACTGCAGTGTATTAGCGGTATAAAATGTGAGAGAAAGAATAACAAGTTTACATGATATTCGTTCATCTGGTGTACAAGAGTATTCTCAAGGATATAATAACAAATTGGCAATCAATAATAATACATTATAATATATTTGTAATAATAGTTATTTGTATAGGGTCTTTCATTAAGAGTGATACTTTTTAAAATTTGAAAAAAAAATAAACCACTCAACGTATCGAAGTAAATTGTGCTTTATTTTGAAGCTTAGACATTGCAGTTATGTTCTGAAGAAAATATCGTTCAAATGTCCACCACGGCTTTGAACACACTGACGCACACGAATCTCCAATTGTTAATCACTCTGTCCAACATTAGTGGCGTTATGTCTGCGATAGCCTGACGAATGTTCGCCTCCAAACGTTCCAAAGTTCCTGGCTTGTCAGCATGGACCTGGGCTTTGATGTAGCCCCAAAGAAAAAATCCATGGGTGTTAAATCACACGACCGTGGCGGCCAATTCACACATCCACGTCTTGAGATGATCCGGTCGCCAAACTTCTCTCTCAGCAAATCGAGCGTAGCATCAGCTGTGTGACTCGTAGCGCCATCCTGCTGGAACCACATGTTTTCAATATCTATGGTGTCAAGTTCTGGCCACAGAAATTCGCGTAACATGGATCTGTAGCGGTTGCCATTGACGGTAACGGTTCTTCTGTCATATATCGAGAGAAATAAGGTCCAATGACGCCGCCACGCCACAAACCGCACCACACAGGGAGTTTTTTTGAATGCAATGGCACCTCATGGACCACTTGTGGATTCTTCTCGCTCCAATAAGGACAATTTTGCGTATTGACGAATCCACTAAGACAACAATGCGCCTCGTCTGAGAACATGATTTTTCCACTGAAATCAGGATCAGTGGAGCCATTGTGTGCGTCAGTGTGTTCAAAGCCGTGGTGGACATTTGAACGATATTTTGTTCAGAACAAAACTGCAATGTCTAAGCTTCAAAATAAAGCACAATTTACTTTGATACGTTGAGTGGTTTATTTTTTTTTCAAATTTTAAAAAGTATCACTCTTAATGAAAGACCCTTTATATTATTATTTCTAGTATTCAACTTCTTATACTAGCTCTGAGTACAAAAATTACTAACATCGCTCATGATTGGATGGAATCTGTATAATTGGAACAATTTCAGACCCCTCCAAGCATGAACATTTTCTAACAACGTATAAAATCCCTCTATTAATCTGTCATATTTCCGATATATTGTACCATGCGATACGACAGGTGAATTTCAGAGCCGTGCTTGTATGAATCCATACCAAGACGGGCAGTTCAAGTCCCAGTTTACAGCACAAAGTGGCGAAATATGTTAGAAATAGGTTAAAGGAGGTACTTTACGACTTGTTAAAAAATTTTCGAACTTTGGACGACGTGTAGCTCATAGCAAGAGTTCCAGTATTATCTGCGTGTAACATAAAACCCATACCAAGTACTCCAACATTGGCTACGAGTGACGTAATGCTCACCTCATTACTAAGCCCCGCGACAGGTTAAGTTTGCAGCAGGTTTTATGTATTAATCCACGCAAGAATGGCGATCAGCATTTCCCGTGCCAGTCTTGCCTCAAGATCCGAGCTGTTCATATCACAGACAGTAAGAAAATCGGCAGTATTGCGGCGGAACTATATTCTGCGCGCATGTTTGCGTCTATATATGCGAAAAGTTGCTGCAAACTTAACCTGTCGCGGGGCTTAGGAGTCATTACAACTAATACTAAGCGCTCCAAGATTGGCTACGAGACACGTACAACTCGTACCATGCGCTTTAATATTTTTCTATGAGTGATATATATAGCACATTTTATGCACTCCAACATTGGTTATGAGTAGAGCTCCGAAGTTGATGACCTACAGAAATTCTAAAAATGACCTATAGAATAACATTATGAGTAGAGCTCCGAAGTTGATGACCTACAGAAATTCTAAGAATGACCTATAGAATAACCTTAACATTATTAAAAAATGACAAACAATTTTTAAGGATGACCTAAAAATAATTTTCGCTCTTAAAATGAGAGCTTGGTTTTTTCATAAATTGCAACAGAGTTGTTGAATTATTCGATAAAATCCGAAAAAATGTTTGGTGGTTTAAACTATCGAGGCAAAGGAAAAAAAGCATAGTTTTCTTTATTTTTACTTCAAGATAACATAAAATACACCACAATACAATAGGTGGGCTTGTGCCCCCCCTATTGTGCGCAATCAAGGGCTCCCGGGGTTCGATACCCGGTGGAGGCACATAGTAGTTCGGATCCCACTTTAAACTGTAGGCCCAGTCCCGATTAACCTTACTGTGCATAAAGTGGACTTAAAACACAAAATCAATCAATCAATCAATAGATGGGCTGGGCAGCATCTGAAAATACGGCTGTGTTTCGCATGCATCAGATTACATTTTTTAATGTTTTGACTAATTTACTTTAAAACCACAGATTAAAGCGATATTAGTGGCCAGAAAGGGAACCTGAAAGTAAGCTTCACCCAAAGAATTTTAAGCTTCCCCTGATAGGAAAAATAAATTTACCACAATTAAATATATAATACACTGCCAAAGATTCAGTTAAAAATAATATTCTGTTCTTGCATTGACCATATTTATTATTAATGCCGTAATTGCTAGAGACCAAGTTAGGAAATTTAAATATGTAAGTTATGCTAGAAAATGCATTTATAATTCATTAAACAACAGGGAGGTAAATTAAGAAATGATAAAAAATGCAAGAAAAACTGGAAAAAATACCGAAAATGACCAAAAAGCCAAGAAAATGTAGGAAAATAAAAAAAGAAAAGAAAGAAAAATGCAAAATGAAAACTTTTTTCTCATTCTAACTGAAGTGAAACGGACTACTAACAGGTTTAGCATTATCTTAGGGGTCCAGAAAAAGTGTGAATTTTCATCAACTTACTAGCCCTCAAGAGTCCCAATATTGGTTACGAGTGAAACTCCTATTCAGCATACGACACGCATCACTCTCCGGCTAGTCCAGATTAGATTTCTGTTCAATTTTCAGTAAATACGATGTGACCACAACTGTCGATGCCTAATGTGCTCGGATAGGTTCTTTAATTCTTTTGCGATCCCACACTAACAGGAACTCAATAATTTGTGATCAACCTGTATGTTATGTCTAGCTTTCTCGTCCCATAAGCGTATACATGCAATAACTTAATTGAAAGCTATTTAAATATTAATATACAGTGTGAGTCAGATATATGGCTAAACGTTTGAAGTAAATGTAGTGTGATACTGTACAATTTAGAGGGAAATGGTGAATGGTATATTAAACTTGAAACTTCATTTCAGATAAGAGTCACGTGCCTGAAGGCCAGTCAACAAGGGATGATTTTGGGGTCCAATAAGGAAAAAAATAGGGAGAGCTGGAACAAATTTTATTATCTTCCTAAAAGGGTTCTTAACAACATATTAATTTTGCACCCCACCCCGGATTTGGCCGCCATCTTTGAAAAATGGCGCCCAAAATAAGTTTTTTGCAAATATCTCGCTTGGAAAGCACTTTACAGCAAAAGAGGTTATGATGAAAAATAATCTACATAAAATTCTCTACAAAAAGGTTATGTGCATTTTTGTTCTAAGAAGCAACGTTAGGGTGCTAGAGGAGCGAGAAATTTCACTTATTTTTCTCCACTCTATTTTACAAGAGCGAAAGACAAGGAAACTTTCTTACAAGGTAACTTGAGGGCTTATTTCTTATTATAATACCTATTCTAAATGTATGAGCCGCGGTAGCTCAGTCCTGTTGACCTCCGTGGCGGAGTGGTTTTCACAGCAGGCTGCAATGCTAGGGATTCTGGGTTCGAATCCTTGCTAGGACATGGATGCTTGTGTATGTCCGTAATGAGAAAAACCTAGAATATTAGTAAAAAGTGATATGTGTGAAAGTTGAGAAAATGGTGAATGACGGGGAACACTACCGCATAGGGGTATTCCTTGAGAAAAAAGAGTCGTTAGGGCATCCGACCACCACGTAGAGACCTGGGTTCGATCCCCAGCGGGGAAGAACGGAGATTTTTTTCCACCTGTTCAAGCGGCTCCAGCACCCACACAGCGTCGTATAAAGTGGGTACCTGGAGGAAACTGGGGGTAAAGGCGGCATGGTGCTGATCACATCACTCCCCTCCCTCGGCCGTGCTCAAGAAAGTGTGGGGCCCTAACTCCACACCCCCAAACTGCAAACCTCTGCGTGAGACGGAACAGAATTGCGTGGTGGGGGAAAAACTACTGTAGCTACTAGCCGTTTACAGGAGCTTGTAGTGCTTCGCGCCGCCCACTCGCTTTATCCCCTTCTCTACTATAATGCGCGCGGCCTTTCTCCAGATATTCCCCGGACAGAGTATAGAACAGTGCCAGGTTTTGAACAGGTATGTCTTTGCAATGTTCACAGATCACTGAACACTTTAGTCCAATTTTCTACAGCTACAAGGCCCCTTGTGGAACCTTGAAGGTGTTCACATAATAAAATGCGAAGAAACTCTGGTGGTGCAGCTTCCTTGTCTGTTGATACCATCTGTGAAACTTTCAGAGAGTGGTTCAAAGAGGATCTTAAAGAGAAGGCTTTTTTTGTTTTCCACATCCCTACCTCATCAGCTTAAATGGGTATGGGACAGTTTGTACTCTGAATAGGTCTTGTGATTTTTTAGTAAAATATTATTTTAAATAAAAACTCTGGATCAACTGGATACAATGCATCTCTCAGAAGTGACTGATCCAGTGATTATCTCTCTTATTTCATTCAAACTTGACATTTGCCAAATACTCAACATTGAAGACATTCTAACATCATGAGCAGCCGAAGGATTGGATTTCTTGTTTCCTGTTAATCCTGTAATTATTGACTTTATACCATCAAAACCAGGGAATGATGGGTGAGAGAGAGAATCACTGACAAAAGAACTGGAAGTCTTTCCTTATCCCTTGATATAAGAGACTTTCGTACATCGACATGCAGCTCATCTATTTTATCTGTGAACTAGTAGGCATGCCAAAAATCCACTTCGTTAGCATCGAGTCAGTCACTTCTTTCCCGTCCCCCACAACTCTTCATGGGGCACATCACGGCTCAGTCGTCATATCTGATCAGATCAGAGACCAGAACTTTTGTGATCGTGTTATTGTGGTTTGAATTATTGTTTTAAGTCTACTTTATGCACGAATAGGCTAATCGTGACTGGACCCACAGGTCAAAATGGACTCCAAACCATCAAATGTGCCTCCACCGGGTATTGAACCTGGGACCCCTTGATTAGATTGGCGTTTTATTGTTAAATAGCCCTTTTGGACAAAGTCAACATGTTCCTTTGGAGATACCTTGACTTTCCAACCAAACATATTATCTCCCGCACACACTAAACTGGCATGGTGCAAAGCACAGGAAAGCACTTTATTTATTTTTACCTTCCTACACACTAAACTATTTCCTATAAAGTACTGCATGCAATGATAAAAGCAATTGAACCATAAATGACAATCTTAAAGAAAGAACAAATGTAATAAATCCAGTTTTATAGAAGAGATATACTGCAAAACATCATGTAACAGGTGCTTCCTTGAGTTTGAGTTCCTTGCAAAACGTGGCGGGAAAATAACCTAAACTTTCTCGCTCATCTAGCACCCAAACGAAGCATCCTAGAAGAAAAATACACAGAACATTTTTTGTAGAGAATTTTATGTAGATTATTTTTTATTATAACCTCTTTTGTTGTAAAGTACTTTCGAAGTGAGATATTTGCAAGAAACTGATTTTGGGCGCTATTTTTCAAAGATGGCGGCCAAATCCGGGATGGTACAGGGGTGCAAAATTAATATGTTGTTAAAAACCCTTTTAGAAAAATAATAATTTTTTTTCCAGCTTTCCCTATTTTTTTTTCCTTATTGGACCCTCTTATTGACTGGCCTATACGTCATTAGCCAAGATGGCGCTGAACTTCTAGCAGCAAGTTGTAGTTGCAGCATGGTAATTGCATACCAGAATGATTGTGAGACTGGCGAGACGTGATTTTAACGTTACATTGTTACCGTCGACTGTGGGAAGTGGATAAAACGAATGCTTACATCAAATTCTTGTTTTGTTTAAGTCCATTGCTGTGCACACTGCTCTCACGATCATTCTGGTATGTAGTTGCCAACGCTGTAACTGTATCTTGTTGCTACGTACATGTTTAGCGCCATCTTGGCTAATGACGTAAGTTCGGGCGCGCGACTCTAATCTGAAATGAAAAAAAGAAAATGAAGTTTCAAGTTTAATATACCGTTCACCATTTTCCTCTATATTGCACAATAACACACTATATTTACTTCAAACGTGTAGCCATATTTCTGACTCACCCTGTACAATACAATGCATTATTGTGCAGATCAATGTCTACAAATAAAACCCTGTACATTAAACCCTTACCTGATCCAACCCTGTCCTTCTGCTCGGCGTATCCACTGCCCCATTTGTTGAGCGAGGTGTTGGTCAGATGGCAAAACAGATTGTCCAGATCGGATAGGTTGAACTTCTTTGTAGCGAATCGCACTATCCCCTCCCTGTAGAGATAGACGTTGAGGGGGCGGTACGAGGGTACGCACACATACAGGCGGAGGTCGAACTTGTACCCTCCGATGAGGAGAGGGTTGGCCACATACTGCTGGACCACGGCATCTGCGCTGTAGTTGAGGTCGGCGAGGTCCTGGAAAGTATTAATACGTTAATATTTAATGAAATTATACAGGGTGACCATATTTAAAGTAGTCAGTATTTCGGTTACCTCCTTTTTTCGCCAGTCTCTTGTACCCCAATTTGGGGATCTAGCGAAATGAGTTTCTGGGTTTGAATCCCGACCTGAGCATATGTTTCTCTGTGAGAATACATGAGATCATTTATGTAGTCGACAAATCGTAAAGCATTGTTTACATTTAAAACTTGCATATTTATGATGCCAGATGCATCACAGGTCTATTTACGAACTTCTGCCCTCCTTGCATAAAATGAACAGAAAATTACTTTTAAAGAAGCTATTTTCACCTCCACTATCAATAAGAATTACAATTCTGGAATTAGTATTTTTCTCCTTGCTACAAAATGAAAAATTACATCATCGGTGTTGATTTTAATATTCCTATGTACAGTCACCGGCAATAAAAATGGGACACACAGATTCTGAAATACTCGCTTCCCTGCAAGGCGTTATGTGTGTTGGCTAATTGTACAAGGCTGATACAAGTTGCCATTGAAAATTTGCTATGAAAATTCACTTGTCGTAGATTTAGCCAACGCACGCAACGCTTGAAGAGAAGCAAAATAATGATAAAGACAAAGAGAGAGAGAGAGAGAGAGAGAGAGAGAGAGAGAGAGAGAGAGAGAGAGAGAGAGAGAGAGAGAGAGAGAGAGAGAGAGAGAGAGAGAGAGGAGGAGAGAAAAAACGAGTACATCACGATTTGGGTGTCCCATTTTTAATGCAAGTGACTCTACAATTAACAGAGCAATGCCCGTTAGTCGAGTATTTCCCGTTGAATTTCGAAGCCATGATTTCATATTGAATATTTAGTATTTAAATTTAATATTTCATATTGAACATTTAGTATTTAAATTTAATATTTAATATTGAATATTTAGTATTTAAATTTAATATTTAATATTGAGTATTTAGTATTTAAATTTAATATTTAATATTGAATACTTAGTATTTAAATTTAATATTGAATATTTAGTATTTATATTTAATATTGAATATTTAGCATTTAAATTTAATATTTAATATTGAAGACATTCACTCGTGTGTTGCAATTGAAACTGGCAGTGTAGTTAAGATTACAAACAATTTGTGTATATTTGGGTAATAAAGTTGGTCACAATTTTCTACTGGCTCTAATCGGAGCCTCCTAGATAACTATACACTGAGTATACACGGAGTATACGCATCTCAGAGCCCCACTCTAATACAGTTCCTGGACCTACAGATTATCACATCTTTTGCCAAGTTTGTAATTCAGATTTGAAAATGTAAAAATTATAAACCAGGCCAGCAAATATTTTTATCCACTGTTCCAATGAATGAGAGACAGCCATTTCACATTTTTGGAAGAAGTTGTTCTAGTATTGCAATGTGTTTATCGAGTGTTCTCTAAGTAGTTTCTTTGCTTGTGAATAAATTTCATTGGAGTTGTCTATACTCCCTCTGAGTTCTGTTAATATCTCAGTTAGACATAATGTTGTACTGCATGAAAACACTTTCTTCAGAACAAGGAAAGATACCAAAAACTCCCCAGAGGTTACGCAATGAAGAAACTGAAAAGCTCGCTGAGATGTTTCTATTTATGTCCCGTCCGTATTACGTCGAACATGCCTCTAATTCAGAAGAATAAATGTGAATAAATTTTTGTGCACAAGTCGCTGCGCATAGGGGATAAAACAGGCAACCTGGATAAATTTACCTAACCAATGGACCCGTTGAACACCCCCCCCCTTACATTTGTACGCAGATCTGTATCTGTTAACTTGATTCAAGATTGCCAGAGACAAAGTTTTATTGTATTTATGTAAATAGTAAATAAATAAAAACTTATTGGAAGAAATTTCCATACATTTTTATTTCAAATAAGAAAAGGTATAAATCAGACACCAGTGGCCAGTCCGGGCCTGCTCACCTGTTACCCTGCCAACAAGGACGTATTTAGAGGGTGTCCAGGGGGTCCGGAGCCCCCCCGAAAGACTTATCGAGTATTAAAAATTAAGTATTGAAAATATTAACATTTGTTGCATAATCGATAGTTATTAATTTCCTCTGAACTTTTTAGAAGCCAAGGATTATATTGGGATCATACGACTTTGAAAGACATTACAAAGAAGATTTATGTACACTACTACTCAAAATAATATGCATAAAATTTTAATCAGAAACTTACTTTTCTCCAACTACATGTAACATCATTTTTGTTATTCGATAAATATTCAATTATTCATCTATTTTGAAAATACTTTTATTGCCAGTGCACTTGTTTTTATGTAAATAATTCCGATCTTAACTACAGGTAAGCTACGTAATGAATATGCGCTGCTGTATATCTATTCTTATACAGTCTTTTTACCTATTCGTGTAATGATAATATAATATTAATTTATGTATTGTAATTAGAATTAATTTGATTTAATATAATTATTTTAATTTAAACATTATTATTATTATTATTCCTGAGACACTTGGTTCGGACACCCCCGAAACATATTTCTAGATACGTGCCTGCCTGCCAACCTAACTGAGAAGTCCGATCTGGGGTGTTCCACCAATGACCAGTTGCAGGTCCTAGAGGACCACTGGAGGGGCGTGTCAGACCCTTTACTTTATTTCGCGAATTGGGAGCGGTCTTTCCCTTATTGGTACGACCGTACTTTATTTTAGCTCGATGCACATACCCTGAACAGCGTGATTCCGCGCCCTTGGCTGCGTCCGACGGGTTTGCAGATCCACACAAAGTTCTCGTTGTCCTTGTTTTGGCGTTTGGAGTACTCGGACACCAGCTTCGTGTACTCCAGCGGAAGATTATAAGCTACAGGGCTGCAATAGAAGAGAAGCTCGTGAGAACAACTTTAAAAAGTACACTCACCCGCAATAAAAATAGACACCTACATCCTTAAATACTAGCTTCCCTACAAGGCGTTATACGTGTTGCATAACTCCACGACGATGAACGAATTTCAATAGAAAGTTCGGGCATCGACATAGAGTGAGGCAACGTACGCAGAGGGGCAAGTAATACGACCTTTATACGACCCGTATACGCCTACTATACACACTATCAAGTATCCTTACTCTGAAACTAGTTCACACAGGGGGCTCTCCGATTGCGTAGCGATATCCTCGTCGCCTTGCAGTCAAGGGGCCTCGGGTACGATAACCGGTGGAGGCACATGGTGGTTCTGATCCCTCTTTTAAGTTGTAGGCCCAATCCCGATTAGCCTTTCTGTGGACTTAAAACAAAAACTCAAACAAAATAGTTTATACCGGTTTTGAGATTTTTTTCTGTGTACTACATTGTATTTTTTTTACTCCATACACAGTGTGTTATGTAATTCTTTAGTGTAACTTTAATTATACATTTTTGAACTAATTAATGATTTATAATTAATAATGCTCAGATAACTATGTAAACACATGTTTCTCTTTGTTAATATTTTCAGACTAAATCAGTGAAATGTTGTCGTTTCGTGCCTAAAAACGTGAATTTTAAAGTGCACACCCACTCCACATGTATATTTAAATATTCCTGGTATTTTCGTATTTAATACACATTTTTATTCTTTTTACATATATAAACACACCAGAATGTATGACTAATAACAGAATACATTCAGTTAGAAAAGAAACGAGCGTAATAAAACCGACATTCTTCTGCTTATGTTTTTAACACCACAGAGGATTGCGATCGACTAGAGCCTTTCGAACTAACTACTTACTAACAAAAGGGAAGCGTCTGCCGTGTAAACCTGAAACGTCAATGTTTACTGAATCTATATGTGAACACTGAACAGCAACATTGTGTTTCTGAACTGAGCATTTAATTTACTTCGACGTAAACCCTGCTAAAAATGCTGAAGAGGAAACCCCATTGGATGTAAACCTAAAGCATTTCAAGGAGGAATTCTAACTTTGAATTTCTGATGAAAAACGAACCTAATTTGATATATCGTATGACCCTCCCTCTTTCCCATATGAAGAACTTGACCTGAATCCAAGATGGCGGATTTCAATATGGCGACCATGTTCCGGTCATATCCTAAAAGGTAGGCTCCGTCACCCCTTGCTGGTGTACTCAAGATATTTAATTTTTCATTTCGTTTTTGAAATAAAAGGGTGTTCTGTGACTTTTTGACTCACCCTGCAGAATTCGTCGATAGTCATCACAGCTTAGACAAAGAGGTCCTTCAACTTGCAAAGTGATTTTTGAGATTTTTGTGTAGAGATTCAAGGTCTCCGGCCTCTTTATGTTTCAATATATTACTGTCAGATGCCCACGAGGCGTATCCAGGGGGTGGGTCTAGGAGGCCCAACCCCCCCTCCAATTTTGAAAATGCTATGGTTGATTCATAATTCTTCCTGATGGGACACATGATGTAGCAGGTATAGAACAGTTCTCTCTGTGTGCATGGTTTCTGAAAATAATATTCACTAAATGTTTTTTAAATTTCACACTGAGTAGTGATATACCTTCTGGAAAGATAAACAGGGCAATCTGATAGGAGACAAGGAAGGCATACTAAATAGATGGGCAGAGTTTCTTAGTGAACTGTTGATTGGAGATAATAATGAACAAGAGAACGAAGATATGGGAAATAGTCAGGAGGAAAGAAGCTTGACGGTAGAAGAGGGAGAAGAAAAGGACATGCAAATGGAGGACACAGATCGATCAGAACTGATCAAACCCCCTTCGAGAGAAGAGGTTACAGAAGCAATTGAAGAACTAAGGAACAATAAAGCCCCAGGAGACGATAACATAAACGCTGAACTGCTGAAGGCAGGAGGAGACATCATAGTGGACAAATAAGAACTGCACAAACAAATATGGGAAGAGGAAAATGCCACAACAATGGGGATCGATACCAGACAGCAGAAACACGATTTCTAGAAAAACATGATTCACTGTGGATAGTAATTACAGTATAACCTCGTTAATCCGGACCCCTATAAGCCGGACTTAGCTTAATCCGGACAGGCAAAAGAAAAAAAACAGAATGCAAGGGTTTAAATGTGGCTAGAAGTCAACAAGAGAACTTCCTAAAGAACAGGTAGTCAACCACTGATGAAATTCTGTTTCCCGCAGACTTTGTACTGTATTGTATAGTGTATTTAGGCCTATGCCCTTTAAATACACCATAATAAACGTGTTTTGTTGCTATAAATGGAGTTTTAATCCACTTTCTACTGTTCTTTAGGTTATTTCAGCTAATCCAGACTTTCGTTAAACCGGTCAACTTATCTCCCAATTAGTCCGGATAAACGAGGTTTTACTATAGCTTTTTTGAAGAAAACAATGGTAAAATTATTTGATTACGTTCAATATATTTAATACGTAAACAATGAAAAAACACTAACAAAAAGCATGTAATTTCATGGTAAAATATCCGGTCGTTGTGCAACACTGCAACAATATCGGTAACCGCCCCTGAACGATACTAAAGCAAATATCAGAATATTGCGATGGCTGTATTTTCTGAGCCTCTATATTTCATACTCTAGGGAAGATAACCGCTGGGTATCGTCAACATCTGTTTTAAATCCACTAAATACCCAGGACTCGACTTAGAGCTTAAATGTGCATCCAAACCACTAAGCTACGTGCCAGAAGAGAAGAGAGACGTCACTCACCTGAAGTCGTACACGGAACCGTACACCTTGTTCATGCATCTCAGATATCTGACAAGGCAGTCCTTCCTGCAGATGCTGGACCCTTTGGGAATTCGGTTGACGAACTGAAAGGCATTTGGAATTAGCATTTCAACTTCCCATGTTTTTTGTAAGGGATTATAATACAAGGAACATTCAAATGAGAACCTTAAAAGTGAGACAAAAATTACAGGACAGACTGTAAACAGATGAAATTTACATGATGAAGTATCGACTGTTATTTACAAAACGACCTGAAGGCTGCAACACTGATCAAGTGAGCTTCACAACACTATTTACCTCATCTTAAAGATGGCGCTTCCTGCATATACATGCACCAGCGAAGAGCAGTGGTTTCTTGTCCTCTGGAAGCCTAAAACATATAGACATTCTACGGCAAATGAAAATTCAATGCATGCTTAGCACGTTAGCAAGTTTACAAATAGAAAAGGAAGTTTGACAATGGCCTCAGTCTGCACGCAGATGGGTGGAAATACCTTCGCAGTGGCTCATAAGTAGAGCCCGGATTTTTATGTAATATCAAAGTACAAAATATGTACATAAATATGTAACAATAATTGATAAAATATGTACCTAAATATGTGTTGTCAAAATGATATGTACCGGTAGCTAAATATGTAATATCGTAGAATATGTAATATTAATAATAGTCGAACATCCAAGCAATTCAAGAATTCTGCTAGACATTTTTTTTATTTGAACATATTCAACGTAATTTTATCAGTTGTTCAAATTAAATTTTTTAACAAATTTATAAACTCAAAAAAGCACAGCAACGTGCACATATTTAAGAAACCAATTTTGTCAACTAATAATTACTTTTCACAACGCAAATTATTGTAAGATATGTAAATATGTACGAGAGCTCTTCGTAACTTCCGAAACAAATTGTAAAAAGAAAAGCATCTACAGAAAGAACAATCGGATGAAAATACGTAGCTACTTTTGTACTTTTTTGTACAAGGGAACATATTGTGTAACTTGCTACGTACACGAAAGTAGCTTTCTTGTCCAACGATGCCAAGTTCCTAGGTGCTTTGCCTAAATCTAAAAGCGAAACGAAAATATGTAACCAGAAAGGGGAGGGGAGAGAAACTGCAGCATCTTTCGATAAATAACAGTTCCAGTATTTTTTTTTTTGTTTTTGGTATTCAGCCTGTCTCTCGACTTGGCAGTCAATTTTAGGTGACCGTATGCCTTATGCATCCCATTGAATAGAAAATATGACATCACATGAGATACAAATTTTCTTCATTATGTTTCAGAGATCGAAAATCTAGGGAAAAGGATCAAGATAGGAAAAAATTGCCACAATATGTTGTTTTATGTAAAGTAAATTAGCAAATATGTAAAATATGTAATATCCTGGCAAATATGTAAAAATATGTAACATAAAACTTATGCAAAATGATTTCAGTTACATAATTCATTGACTTTTTTCGTGTTCAAGGTATGTATCTAGAAAGGAATAGAATATGTAATTACATACAAATCCTAGCTCTAGTCATAAGTGACTGCACATAGATTCCAAACATTCTTCTTCGTGAGGAATACAGGGACTAACTCAGACTTGAAAATAACTGTGAATCAGCCATGGGTCTACGCTAAATTGCACTAAACTTGGGCAACTCTGCATGCAGATATCTACTAGATAAAAAAACGAAAACAAATTAAGGTTTTTCATTTGACTCTTCCTCGTAATAAGGTGTACTCTTGAGTTGCGATTTTTTCCGTTTCGAGCAAAATCTTTATGAATATATCCCATAATATTAAGCACTCATAATAAGAGCCCAGATGGTTTTTTAGAAAAAACCTTACATTTGTAAATGCTTTTTTTCAGTTACCGCAAAAACCCTGCATATACGGATATATTTGTTCTTTTTTAGCTCATACGATTTAGCATGTAATAAATGTAAAAGTTGCATTTCTGAATTCTTCTACACACGCTTCTTAACTGTACACTGCTGTTTCAAAAATGAAAGAAAAAAAATTACATTCCTTACAGATCATGATTGGGTTTGATTATAACATGATATCTCAAATTTTCCACCTTGAAATTCCTTCCGTTTTCGGCAAGAATATTTTTATGCTAAAAAAAATAGCTCTACTTCTCAAGATGCAATTGGACAATATTTTAGGGCAACAGTATCGAACACGTCAGGGTCAGGATCATTTATAGAGTATCCATTGCAATGTTTTCGTTTCTCTTTCAAAAAGAGTAATTGTTGAGTGTTCCCGCGAGAACGAGAAAAGTCATGTGAAGAATAACAGAAGTGACGGAAAGCAATTTTAGTAATGGTTCTTGTCTCTAAAATATGCAAGAACTTTATGTAAGAGCATTTATATATACGTGTACAATATGCGATTATCAACAACTTTTAAAATATGCATTTGCAATATGCAGATTGTATAACTATCCGGGTCCTACTCATAATAAAGGAGGTAGAATGTGAGTTATGCAAAATGTTTGTTTATCCATTCATTAATTCTTCATTCAGCTTGTGCCGGCTCGGAGGAGTGGTGAGTTTTGATCTATTCACTGGAGTTCCATGGTTTGAGTCCCGGTCTAGGGTGTTTTTCATAATATCTTAATTAACTTTGTCTAATAAAATGTCTTTTTCGTCCATGTGTGATGATCAGATGAAATCTCTCATCACAATTAGCCAAAAGATGCGCAGAAATGCGACGTAAATAACAGAAATAGGGCCTCCCGGATGGCGTAGTGGTAACGTCGTCGCCTTGTAATCAAGGGGTCCCGGGTTCGACATCCGGTGGAGGCACATTGCAGTGTGTTTCGGATCCCACTTCAAACTGTAGGTCCAGTCCTGTTTAGCCTATTTGTGCGTAAAGTGGATTTAAGACAAACATATATATAACACATATATAACAAAAATAAATTAAATCGGACTGTTCACAGAAATATTGTAGGTATATAATAAGTAGGTATAACATCCAATTGTATTTTTGTTATTTAACCTTGTTTTCTGCCACTTTTGATCAATCTCGACGATGAGGATGAGTGATGATCAGATTAAATTGATGAAGAGACACTCACAAAGAGCACCCTTGCCAGGACTTACATATGCCGAGCCAGTATATATAATTTACTTAAGCAGTATTACATCGTACAAGTTGTACTTATGCGAAACATCTTCCATTGCAATGAAGGAACAGAATATCTCACAGGTTTACAATGGACGGAAAAAATCATCTCTACCAACAGCTTTATCAACGTAGAGATATCTAGCTACAACTTTGAACATGACCATAATAATATAATTGATTTCAGTGGCGAAGCGTGGTCTTAAGAAGAAGGCAAGCAATGCAGCACTTCAAAAAGGGAGGGGAGGGGGAGAATAAGTTATACAGCCCATTGACCCAGTTTTCCTATGAATAATAACAAAAATATATCCCCAACTTCTCTCTTCATGCTTATTTCAAAATTCTTGGTCACGTTATTGATATAATACAATATTTGCTATTACTTACATCTTCCAGAATACTATTTGAAATATCCATGTTTGTTTTGGTAAATTCGCAACACCCAAACAAAAGGGTCATGGGTCATTACAACAGGAAGAAAATGCACGGTTTCGTTTTTAATGCATCATATTAATGAAGATAGTTTTTCTAGTTTGATTGCATTTAGAACTTAACGTTTTTGCTATTTTCAGTTGTCAGAAGAGTTTCATTGCTTTCTTCACACCCAAGTTCTATCCAAAATACCATCAGTTTATTGAATTAGTATGGAAACTCACGATAAATGTCGTGTAAGTTATTTGGTAGATGTCAACATTGGCACTGTAATTTGAGATGAATGAGGTGGACAACAGCCAGTTGTTCTGCAATTTCCAATGCTCCCCACTGCCGGGGACACTATGTTTGTCTTACCCACTGTACGTTAACATTATGGACACGTTTTACAAATCGTGAAACTTAAAGTAATGCTTTAAAGTTTGTCTACATGCTATTTGGAAAAGTTATAATAATTTATTTCAATAAACAAAGCAAATATTCATTTTCGAGATTGTGTTAACACTTATATACTTTTTACTAGTAGGGTCTGCATCTGCTTGGTTCGGCTATTTTCGAGAAGCCGAAAAGCTCCGAAAAGCAGAGCTTTTTTATTAGTGGTTTGGGGACCGTACCTTCACCAGCATTTCACCCTTCGCCATGTGAGTCTTCGGGAGCGTTGGTTTCCCGTGAATCGCGGCAGAGGCTGTGGTGCTTGCCAACGGACTACTGAGGGAGTTTGCGGTCGTAAAATTTCGCTAAATCGAGTGCGATAGAAACTAAATAAGGCAATCAACATTATGTACATTAAATAACATTTTAATAGTGCACTGCTTGTAGTATATCCTTGCCAATGCTTGATTTGAAAATTGCTGTTCGCTCGCTACGGCTACTACCTGCCAGTCCTTGAGCTGCTTGCAGTGGTAGACAGGGAACCCGCAAGTCCTCCACCAGAGATTCCACTCCTCTCGGAAGAAAGCGGCGTCGTTGTACTCACGCCAACCTCTCTCAATGCACACCTGCAATCAAAACGAATAAATGACAATACAATAACAGTACAATTCTAGAAATTATCTCAATCTACTTTCTATGCTGATCATTTTGATATCTTTCTTATTTTATCAAATCTATATACAGGGTGTTCCTAAAGTGATAGCATAAACTGAAACTGTGAAAAGTACTACACGATAATAAACAAAAATAGTCTCAGTAAACATGGATCGCAAACAAACCGTTTGCGAATAATTGCGAATGTTGCGCCACGGGTTTATGTATACACACACAGACAGATAGAGAGGGAGTTTATTTGAAGTCGGTGCCACTGATTATATCTCTGTACAACATATTGCGAAATTTATGTCATGCGAGAAGGAAATTGATTTTGCGAAACCAAATATACATCGTTGCGTGACTAACATTGCGAATGCGGATTATTCGCGGAACTACCCCGTACCTAATCATCGCAATTTTATGCTTCTGCTGCTAAATATCATGCGAGAATGCAGATTACCGCAGGTCGTGTACGATGTCACGTGATTACAGACAGCCTGATGAGCCACGATGTCATCCGCAGACACAACACGCAAGCCACAAATTGGGTGGACGTCATCTTAGAGCATGATTATAAAAACATTAATTGTTGGTAGATAGTAAGAATGAAGACATTAAGAAATGTCCGGATAATGATTCATTAATATTAGACAATGTACAATAAAGTGCAATTGCAACTTTTAGATAGAGATGAAAGTGAAGTTCTTTACAATGTGACAAATATAGTACCATGTAATATAAGTGTGATTAAATCACAAGGAACCGTAGACAGGTTATAGATATAATCTACATCGAGGGAGTGAGAGAGGCGGAAGGCTTCGTCGGTTACGTTCCTGCAGTGGGAAACTTCTCGTATGCACATGTAGACTCCAGAGAGAGCAGCGGTACTGTAGCGTTGTAGGAAGGGCGGAAAAAGAGTGGATGAGAGAGGCGGGAGGCTTAGTCGGTCGCGTTTGTGCAGTGGAAAACTCCCTCGTCATCTGATTTGTGAGTAACAGTGCAGTGTAGTATGTAGCAATCATGGTAGAAGAAACAGGATGTGGTTCCGTGAAAATGAAGGAACCTCCACACTGAGTATTTTTCTCCTCTCAACGCAAGCGGCTCCCCAATCCATCTATTCCTCACGGAGCGCTCGCTGGGCTCCACAAATGCGAGCGAGACGCTCAAAGTTGTTGTATAGTTACCATTTGTTCAATCTCCATGTTCACGGAACCTAATAAACATTTGATGAAGAATAAGAAAAGACTGTCTGCATTTTTCAATAATTAATGACTGGACACGTTTCAAGGTAACAAAATTCACTCAGGATAACTTGTAACACTGAAAAAGTATTGTTATTTGGAAAATGTGTGTATTCATCCGCACTTCCTACCCTAGAAACTTCTGATGTCTCTGAAATTACAATATGAATATTGGAGAATGTCGAAATCCGATGGTCTGCATTTTGTTGATTGAGTTTGTTTTGAGTTGATTTTTAACAGAGAAATGTTAATCTGGACTTCATCTACAGTTTGAAGTGAGATCCGAACCACTGTGCTTCAACTGGGTATCGAAACCGGGACACATTGATTACGAGCGACGACTTTACAACTTAGTCATCGGGGAGGCTACATGTCTGAGCTTTGTGGAGGTGATAATTACAAATCTAATACCACGTCTCCATATATTTAAAAACTGGCTTAGGACAAACTGGATCAACGTATTTATCTGTTCATATCAAGTCAACACGTGTTTAACACGACCACTTTCTTTCTGATGCATAAGAGCACAAGATATATACGTTTATCTACCCATTCAAAATTGTTACGTTCCCACAACTGCGGGGTGCGAGTGGCTCGACACTGTATCTGTAAATAGACACACGCAGTTGCAGGAACTAAGCTAATTTCCCTCAGCTCCTGTAGTCAGCATCACGGGAACTCCAAAGGTCCGCACTGGAACCATCTCAGGTGGGCAGAAGAAAGACTCGAACCACCGGATATAGAATTTTATCTCGTTTTATTATGGTAAGTCAATTTGTGTCCATCGGGATAGATAGGAACGGGAGACTGAGAAACCGAGTAATTGCGGTTTTTGTATGTGATAACTTCTTAAATATCCGCCTGAGATCGTTCCTAAGAACTTTACTCAGTATAGAAAACCTGCGGAGTGTGAGCGACTTAACACTAGGCCTGTAAACAGACTCACGCAGGCGCGGATACCAAGAAACAACTCCTTTTGCAATGAAATTTCGGCGTATTTATACCCGATTTCTGTACTCTCGAACCCCTGACTAGCAAGTTATGAAGACAAAATATTTCTTAAATTATTGTACCATAAAATGTGCAGTTTATACATAAGTTAGATTTGATAAATTATCCAAAATGTTCTCATACATCTTTTTCAGATAACAAATACTTGTACATCGATAAGTATAAAATAAAAAAAAACTTCCGCCATTTGTTTCTTACATAAAGGTTAGTACATCAACATCTTTCTAAATTTTAATTGGTGTTCATTCGATTACGTCATAACATTAAGTTTATCGGAACAATTAGCTCTACTATTTTGATTATAATATATCTTTTAGTTTTCAACTTGGCACATTATACAATTTTGCTTTCTTTTTTATATACATGATTCAACAAATTTATCAAATTAAGCAAGGCATAAGAAAAATAGACATGTGCAGTTGATTTTGTACATACGGAAGGAACATAAAGTTTCAGTTTAAATTAGCTTCGACACGCACATCGGATTGACTGATCCTTTTATTTCGAAATAAGGTCACCGATTATGTACATCAGTCACGGTTGCATTCGATCGCATTTCACAGAGAGAACTTCTTCGTTCATGCACTCTGGAAATTGAAGTCGTCACGTCAGAGCAGAATGTGTTCTGACTTTCCAAATAAAATTCTCTCATGTGACAATGTATGTCAGTATTCTACTGCTATAATACTGCGACTACGCCAGCCTCCGTGGCGGAATAGTTAGCACAGCGGGATACGATGCCAGGGGGTCCAGGTTCAAATTCAATTTCAAATTTTCTTTATTAAAGGGCGAGGTTCAGCCTGTGGCTGTTCTCCCACCTAACCCCGTTTGACATTTACCTAGTGTACATAAACAAAATCATAAAAAAGAGAAGAAAATACAATAAAAAATGGTTACAAGGAAAGAACAAAGACGAGATTTAAAAAAAAAAAATCCTGGGCCTGTTCATAGTAGTGTCCCTTCATTAATTTCATTCTAGCACCCCATCCTCGTCTTTACAATTAGCCAAAAGTGGTAGAAAAATATGAAGTAAAATAAATCAAATCAAAATTTTGAAAATCAAAATTAATATTGCAACTATGAGTACTTCTTACAAGGAATGTGTCTCTATATTTTTTCATATTATGACTACCAGAATCCTATGGATAAATTTCGTATTGATGCATTTGTGTGTAAAGGAATTGAAAACTAAAAATTGATTTTAACACCTTCAATGGTGATTATAATCTTCCGGATTTGTTTACTAAAATGTTTATGCGTACTCTGAATATACAATACAAGTTAACAATGTTCCAATTCAATTCTTAGAAAGAATCTCTTAATAATATTTATTTGAATTTTCTCTTCAGTCATTATATTATTCTCTCTCGCCCTCAGTGTTTAATCTACCACTTTCCTCCGGGGGATGATATCGAACTTCACTACCATTCCACAGCAAACTGTTGACTGAACAATCGTTCAAATAGCTGTAGGAAGTTGAAATTTGTTACAACAACAGAAGCTTACATCTTCCTGCCGCCCTACACATGTCCATTGTTGAATTTCAATCAAATTGTATTATAAATGTTTAGTTAGCAGTTGTCAAAACGGACGATAATATATAAATCAGTTCAGTATTTTAACTTCTCGTTATAAAGTGGACTGATTTAATGCTTATTATTAAGAAAAGCCAGAAAAAGTACGTTCTATGTTAAATTAAAGTGCCAAATTTCTTAGCTGTTTTCCAAATGCTCTGCTAAGGTATTGAAATTTTCGGGGGCGACTTTTCTATTTCCGGAGGGGATCCCCCTGAATTCATCACTGCTCATCATTGCTCGCTCTTAGTTTGGTTTGGCTTGATTTGAGCTTTAACTCAACTTTATGCATAGAAGGCTAACCGGGACTGGACCTACAGTTTAAAGTGGAATACGAACCTCTATGTGCCTCCACCGGGTATCGAACCTGGGACCCATTGATTACAAGACGACGACGTTACCACTACGCCATCATGGAGGCCCTGCTCGCTCTTAGACTGTACTGTAATATATATATTTAACGATTTTGATATTTTATTATTTTTTTCACTGTACGCGTATGTTGTGAAACAATTAAGACAATCACTCTTTAACGGTAACGTAGGATCTGACAAGACTCTAGTGAAAGTTAATTGGCATTCTGCTTATAAAGGGTGTTCCGTATAGGAAGCCGATTTTGAATCGAGTGGTATTGTTTTGTTTCGAGGTTGGCAGACCTGTTCTTACCAATGTTGGCATCTGTTGTCATGCCGATTAATGTAGCCTCAATTGTTTTGACTCGTTTGTTGTAGTTTCCTTCCGAAAATCCTCGAATAATCCAGGAGCGTGAAATCCATCCAACGGCTGAGAACGACTGTGTGGTGTGGGTTGTGGCAGGTGGAGTGTGATCTTACACCCTGTGATATCTTCTTATGGGGGTTTGTGAAATCACAGGTGTACGCCAACAAACCACGAACCCTTTTGGAACTGAAGGCGGAAACCATACGGGTGATTGGAAGCATCGGGCAGACATCTGCGAGAGGGTTATCAATAATTTTGTGGAGCGTATAAATGCATGCAGACTCAGTAGGGGTGGACATATGCCTGGCATTGTCCTTCATACGTAAATGGGAGATGTTACTGCTTACATATATGTGAAATATAACCATTTTCATGATATTTTCCCTATTTTTATTTAATTTTCTAATTCCGCGTCCTATACGGAACACCCTATATGTACTATAAACAGCGTGCGATGCGGCGTTCCACACAACAAAAAGGCCAATTTCAACCAGGGTCTTATTAGAAAGGACCCCTTACACAACAACGCAATAAACATAAATAAGGCTCAAAATATACAAATCCCAAATAAGGACAAACGCCTTTAAACGCATTAAGCTAACCCACAGTAAATACTGGGAAACTGGCTGAAACTGAAGAAAATGTTAAAAAGGAATTCGTGTCTTTTCATGGGGACAAAATTCAAAATATTCAACTGGGGCCTGTCAGACTCAATGTTGCCAGTTACGGGAGATTTTAACCACGTTACCAGGTAGGGGTAAGACTTTTCACCCACTTTTGAGTAGTGTAATATAACTAAAAAACTAAAAATTTCCTGTTGTGATGTTCTGTAGTAAATTAAAACACCATTAAGCCTTGTTTCCATGATAACCAAAAACTCAATATGCTGTCAGAGTGTGTACATAGGAGAAACGAAAAAGAGGCTGAAAGACAGGTTGAAAGAACATAGGGATGATGTACGACTTAAGAGAGAGAGAAATGCGATATTTAAACTCACGAGAGAAACAGGACATGACATAAAGTGGGATGAGGCTAAACAGATAGGAAGGGAGAAAATAATACTAGTGAGAAAATGGAAAGAGGCCAAGGAAATAGAGAAGACAGGTGAAGAAGACACAATGAACTGGAATGGGGCTCGGAAGATAAACAAAGAATGGAAGAAGGTGTTAGAAAGAGTGGATAGGAAAAGAGCGAAGGAGGAGAGAAGAAGGAAGAATAATGAAGAAAGAAAAAAGTTTAAAAAAGGTAAAGTGCTCCCCTGCGCTTACCACCACGCCATGAAGGCGTATAGGGGGCGTCGGGGTAACGCCCCACACTTTCTTGATCCGGTCGTGAGTGGGGATGATGTGATCAACATCACGCCCCTGACAGCCTTTACCCCCCAGGGTTTCCCCCAGGTACCCATGTCATTCGACGCTGGGTGGGCGCCGGGGCCGCTTTCAACGTTAGAAAAGTTTCCGGATTTGAACCGGCCGGGGATCGAACCCGAGACCTTTAGCATGGTAGTCAGACGCGTTACCGACTGAGCCATCGCGGCCACGAATGATGAAAGAAAGGATAAGGAAAAAGAGCGTGAGATAAGGAGTACAACCACGTTCCAGATGAAAGGAAATGTTTATTTAAATCGCCTGTCAGGTGAAACAACAGTTGACAGGACAAGGTCACCTGCTGGAACACCTGGAAAGGAATGTTCAAACAACTTTCTAATAATCTTGTGTCTGGAGGGGAGTGATTTTTGTGTATATGTATATCTTCCTGTTTTGTATCTTATTTCATTTGTATTTGGTACAGAGTCTGAAGAAGACCTTGCTAGAAGGTTGAAACGTAACGTTTAGTTTACGTTTTAAAATAAACTAAATTCTGCCTTGGTTAGCATATTGAGTTTTTGGTACATTAAAGTCTTCTCTACACATCCAAATGTGCTCCGTTATTCAGAAAGAAACAAGTCTCGGTTTGATGCCCCATATACCCATTTACAAAAATGAAGGACTCGATGGTCGAGCGCGTTAAGTGGTTGACTATCGATTTTGTCACCGAAGTTTCCGTGTTCGAGTCCCTGTCTGGGGGCATGGGTATTATTTGCAAATTGTTTCTGTATCAATTTTTTTTTCATAAATCTTCCCATTGTCGGGATTAGCTGCAAGTATCCATATTTACAATGATTAATGCTCACTATATAAGCCGTTAAAATGTCAAAATATGCAGAGTTTGTTACTGAGAGTACATTATGAAAAGTAATAAAATGCTACAAACATACAAGCGAAATGGAGCAAATAAAATCGCAATAAAAACAAGTCATCACCAATATTCATCCTTAATTCGCGAGATAACGTAGAACTAAGCTATTCAATGTAAAACTAATGAAGTGAATCAAAGTTCAAAATTTGTGACAGAATATGCTTTAGAGTGCAGACATACTACATTTGCAAGCAATCGTTCCCGACTATGTTTGTTGAAATCGGTCGTCATGGATCATTGAAGGTCAGCATAGCATTACGGCAAGGGTATGATTCATCGTGCTTCTTCCTTCCTCTCTTTCGGTAACTCACCTTTCATCCTCATCGCGTCGGTTAAATAGAAATGTGTAAAAGTGGCGTGAAATAACAAAACATGTAAACATACTGTAGATTGCCATCCAGAGTACGTCAAACAAAACGAAAAGATATTATGAAACATTCACTTTGGTGGTAGCTCACAAACACAAAAGCGCCTGTTTCTTATGCAGCCCATTTAACGCTGTTGTATTGTTGGTTGCATAGTGCGACGGGTTTATATCACGCAAATCTTGTAGATCCATCAGTAAACATTCTGCTGTATTAAGATTACAATTGAAGCCTAAAAGTGGTAAACGTTGTAACTGCCAAAAGCGAAAGTGTTGGGAAATCGCATCGTTCCGCACATCAGCTCGTAAGAACGTGAACACTAGTGACCTCTTTACACGCCCTTTGAACTACTTAAAGGGCTACCAGCCACATTTCACGTTTACCACATTATAAAGCATGACACATTTCACAGTTTAACGTGGAAAACGGTGTTTGAATTATTGTGGCACTTACAGCCACAATTTTAGTCTTCAATTATGACAAAGAACAATCATTTAGCACAGACTACTACACGCAGAGGACGAACATTGCTACGATATTATTTATATTATGACCCAACTTCCTACATTTTCACCATAATGTTATCGTTTTGGGATTTTTGAACTGTGATGTTATTGTTACTCATATCATTATCTCATATTATGTATCCGGTAATGTCAGCGTAGAGCAACACTATAATATCCAAGGTACGGTCTCAGCTCAATCCAGAGATCGTTCTACAGGCCATAACCCATTTACTGAATGTGTCGGCTGTAATCAGATGTTTCTTTTCTCCGAACAAAAAGTGACCTGTGTGCATTCTCTCCGTCGCACAAGAACTTTTTAAACTCTCATTCATCGGGACTTTGTTAAATTTATTCCTACCGATTGACAATTATTAGTTATAAACATTAAAATCATTCGCTACGGTACACTCATGAGGCTGCGTCTGTTATAACAAGAGATCCTTCATGACAATACAATAATTCTAATATTTTCTTAAAGGTTGATACAATACTTTTTCCATTCAAATAACGTAATCATTCTCTACGGATATATGACGGCATTTCTCGAAGGAAACACCCAATCCGGAGTGGATCTCATCGACTGAGAATCTTCTTGGCCAGTCATGTTTAATGAAACAAGTTACTTGGTTTAACAAGGAATCTATATACATAAAAATGGATGTATGTGTGTATATATGTGTGTTTGTTCCGGCATAACTCTCGAACGCCTGGAGCGATTTCAACCAAACTTGGTACACGTATCACTTGCAATCTGGAAATAAATGCTGTGGGGGTAAGATACCCCTGGCACCCCTAGGGGTGGGGTGGAAAGGGGTGACATGTAAAAATAATCGAAAACGACCAATATTAGTGTGGAATCCATAGTTTTCGGGGTCGCTAAGATGAATAGTGACACTCCCAATGTCCTTCAACTCCAAGTTCATCACCTATCGGGATGGAGGGTGAGAGGGGGTGAAAAATAAAATGTCAAAAATGACCTAGATTTGTGTGGAATCCATAGTTTTCGGAGTCTCTAAGCTAATTGGTGACATTCACGATGACCAAATTTGGTACACATATGATTTACAATCTGGAAAGAAATACTGTGGGGCTATTCCCTACATAAATTGACGTAGCACATAGCACGCGTGTCGTCGTTTCTATGTATGTTGTGGTTTCACTTTGTTGTGGTAACCGACTCAACATGTCTGCCACAGGGACATGTGATAAAGAAATTACACGGTAATTATACCCTTACAAGAATAGCGAGATTTAATATGCTTGTGGAGATATTCTTTATTCTTTAATGCATTAACATCTGAAATAGTTTCAAATTGCTGACCTTCTAAAAAGTACATAGAATTTCTTAATTCCAAACCGTTCCACAACTCCTACCACTAGGCTTTCTCTCATACAGCGCTCTCTGTTCCACAGGCTGTCCAAATTCTATGATAAACTACCCGCATACATTAACATTTTATCGCCGGAATGTAAAGTCCAATCGTCACAAACAATGAATCTGTTGATCTTTGTTTGTTTGCTTCTTATGTCTTGTTATGTTTATTTGTACCTAAACCATCTTGACTTGTTTTTTGTTAATGTATTGCAGTTTCAGTGTAAAGTGGTCATTTCAGTGCTGTAGCTGAAACATGGAATAAATAAGTAAATGAATAAATAAATTACATTCGATGCTTCACGTTCAATTTTTGCATAATGTTGTACGGATCTAACAACATTATAGATGTTTGTAGCTGTCCATCTATTCGATAACAAAGGTTCCCTTCACATTTGCATGGTAACCCATCACAAACCTACAATATTGGTATTAAAGGATATAAAGGTATTATAGGTTGTATTTCTTTATGTTCCTGCAATATGCTTGCAAACTCTTGTGCGCAATCCTTCGACCAATTCTAGACTATCTCTTCCTTCAAAAGACCTGTAGTATGTCTAATTTTGGAGGCAAGATTTGCAATAAATTTTCTAAAAGCATCATATATACCCAGTTCTGAAGCTTTCTGAGATTCTGGACACTTAAGCACGGCTTCTATTTTCTTTGGAGATGGAGGAATTCCATATTTACTAATAATATATGCAATATACTCGACCTGAGAGAAAACATATATTCTTGTCCTAAATCTGGCTTTTACACTATGTGCTTGACAACAGAGCACAGTTTCTGTCGTAGCACTGTTATCCTGTAGTGTCACCAATGTCATCACATCAGTATAAATTGGCTCCCAGAATTCTATTTCACCTTCAACTTTTTCCTGTAGCTCATACGGAACTTTATAGTATCGTTTAAAATTATCACATATCTTCCATTTTGTGGCCATTTCCAGTGGAAACCCCTTTGCTGTAGACTCCCAAGAGCTTTTAAATTTGGGACCACTCTGTCCCTTGTTTTAAGCATTTTAGCTACGAATTGGCACCAGTCAAACGAGGGACTAACAGTTAAAATATGCAATTTTATGCACAATAGAATTTACATCTACCTATAGTGATCCTAGTACTCTGGAACGTGCTTCTTCACAGAAAGTCCACGAATCTGTTTACTTGGAAAAAAGTTGGCACTTAGGAATAGTATAGACTCAGTTCCATCGTGCAATTTCCTATGGCTCGATAATTTATTATGCAAGCACTGACCAATGGTATAATTAATTGAAGGCAATATTTGCTTTGAGACGAATTGTAATGCCGAAAGGCATTGAGGTTGGGGGTTTGGATCAACTGGGTATGGTGAGATGTTTCCCTCCGCAGAGAAACTGAAAGACACGAGCAGACATCCGATCTCCTGACACCTGTCACCTCGTGTGACATCCTAATGGACCGTAGAAGACACGTGAATGGCCTAGGGTACCGCCATTGTTCACTTTGTGAGCAGCAGTTCCAATCACAAAGGGCACGCGGTTTATGCGATGGAAGCTTTTGCTTTTGCTTGGTTTATCGTGATGTGATCCATGGGTAGTATTAGTGAGTAACTGATGAGATTGGTAGTGTGTGTCTATGCTCATAGTGCATTACTTCTTGGTACAGGCTGATGGACATATAGGAAGGAGGGGGGACAGGGAGGAGAAAGGAAGGGGAGAGGGGGTGAAAGTAAGGGGGACAAAGATTGAGAGAGAGACGTACAGAGAAAAGGAGAATACGAGAGAGGGGAAAAAGGAAGGGGGGAGAGAGAGTGGGGAGAGAGAGAGAGAGAGAGAGAGAGAGAGAGAGAGAGAGAGAGAGAGAGAGAGAGAGAGAGAGAGAGAGAGAGAGAGATCCAGTATTTTCCAGTATTTGATTAATTTGGATTTGAAACCTGAAGGTCGAAAGATCGAATCCAGCTGTGGCTATGTTTTCAAATTATAAATTATGTTTCGTATATGTAAAATGATACCAAAACCTCTTACCGGAGTGACGATGTATAATCTAAACTAATATACAGGGTGATTGCTAATTCGACCTATTCCTGGAAAGGGGTAATACTAGAGCACATTTGCAACAAATTTGACCCTATGCACCGGGGGTCGGAAATCAATGGGTTTCGAGTTATTGCAGTTTGTAGATTTTCGTGACATGTTCCGACTTGCGACCAAAAAACTAATAATTGTGAAAAACTACTACACATGTTGCTAACAGCTGACGAATGAGTGACTACTGGGAAAAAAATTCATGCCCAAAATTCCCATACCCACAGAAAGAGACAGTCATTGGAGCACACGTCATGAAGAAATTTGTAAATTATCGTTTAAATCGAAGAGGATTACTCAAAAAAATGGTAACACACTTAGCGTAAACATTACTGAAAAAACTTCCCCGTTTCATAAGCTCTCCAAAAAGATACAAATGTTGTCAACCGGCACACGGGTTGGGGGAAAATTCTGAATAAAAAGCGGAGAAAGTGCGTTGTAGACCTCTTTGTAAAGTGAAAAGAAGTTGTCGGTTGTGAGAAATAAAGGAACGAAAATGAGTGGAATAATAATGTTATTTACCATTCTCATGATACCAGGTTGTCAGAATTAACTCTTACGAAAACTACAAATCCTGTTCAAATTGCCTGCGGCGTACTTCAGACACAGTCACTCGCGTTGACACTCAGTCTCTTATGTATTGGCCTGCTGTCACAATTCTCTCTCTCAAGTCTTCTTGGGAATCCACTGGTGTACTGTAGACTAACTCTTTCATGTGACCCCAAATGTAAAAGTCGCATGGCGTCAAATCCGGACTCCTCGCCGGCCAGGGGGTCGGGCCGCCTCGACCAATCCATTGCATGGGATAATTGTCGTCCAGCCACTGTCGCACACCCTGGAAATAGTGGGCTGGGCAGCCATCATGTTGGTAAATCATACCCCTTTTTGTGGCGAGCGGCACATCCTCCAGCGTCGTCAATTCTTCCCTTAGTTTTCGTAGGTAATGCCGTTTAGGTTTTGTGGCAGATAGAATGGCCCAATCACATGATTGTGGATGATTTGGATTCGTCCGTCCACAGAATTCTTGTCAGATGATGGGGGTCTACAAAGCGCCTTCTCCGCTTTTTTTTTCAGATTTTTCTCCCAACCCGTGTGCCAGTTGACAACATTTGTATTTTTTTGGAGAGCTTATGAAACGCAGAAGTTTTTTTCCGTAATTTGTACACTAAGTGTGTTACCATTTTTTGAGTAATCCTCTTCGATTTAAACGATAATTTACAAATTTCTTCATGACGTGTGCTCCAATGATTTTCTTTCTGTGGGTATGGGAATTTTGGGCATGAATTTTTCCCCCAGTAGTCACTCATTCGTCAGCTGTTAGCAACATGTCGATTAAGTGCCCAGGGTGTAGTAGTTTTTTCACAACTAGTAGTTTTTTGGTCGCAAGTCGGAATATGTCACGAAAATCTACAAACTGCAATAACTCGAAACCCATTGATTTCCGCCCCCTGGTGCATGGGGTCAAATTTGTTGCAAATGTGCTCTAGTATTACCCCTTTCCAGGAATAGGTCGAATTACCAATCACCCTATATATATATATATATATATATATATATATATATATATATATATATATATATATATATATATATATATAAAGTAGTAATGCACAAAATGTAATACAAATAATTTTCTCCATAATGTTAATTAATGAAATTTATTATATGTTATTGTCCCGCACCGTGGCCGTGCGGTCTAAGGCGTCATGCATTGGGCTCCTGCCACGGGACGCGTGCAGGTTCGAGTCTCCTGGGGAAGCGTAACAACTTTTCTCCTGAGATTTCTGCCTGTGCAAGGGACCGGTGGCCACCCACTATCGTGAGGAAATTGGGGAGCTACGAATGAATAGCGTAACCCGGTCACGGAAACCTAAAACAACGACTGGGGGTTCGTCGTGCTGACCACACGTCAACTCGTAACTGGTTGGATGATTTCCCACCTCGGCAGGTGGGAGTGAGGCCTGCAGTCGGTAGGTAGGCCCTGTCACTCGCGGGCTGTTGCGCCACGGGGACAACATTTGTTATTAAAATCTAGTGGATTTGTTTTCATTCGCTTTCTGCATAGACTCCTGGGACAGATTATAGGAAAATAAGCTTTAGAAAATGCAATAACGGGTTGAAGGTAGAAGATCAGTAGAGCCATGAATATTGATGAAAATATTAGTATGAGAAAATGAACGATTGTTCGGCGTAATATTTTGGCCTTGGTCACTATACCTTATTTTGTGTTGGGCGTAATATTACACCCGTGAACATCTCTGACTGAAGTAGCCTGTGTTGAACGGAATAATACGTTTTCTGTTGGTGAAACATATGTTTTGCTATTGAAGAAACAACGGCCTTTTATTTAGTCACGATTTTCAGTGCCGACAAAGAAGAAGAAGAAGAAGAAAAAGAAAAAGAAGGACTACGCATAAACAAGCTGTTTTGAAGGTGTGTAGAACATAAATGATATATAATATGTAATATATGAGATATGATGTAGTATATTATGAAAAATGAATCTTACATTCTGAATATTGTATTGGTTTCAGGAAAGTTTGCAGGGTAAGAAGAAGAAGAAGAAGAAAAAGAAGAAGAAGGACTACGCATAAACAAGCTGTTTTGATGGTATGTGTAGAATATAAATGATATATAATATGTAATATATGAGATATGATGTAGTATATTATGAAAAATGAATCTTACATTGTGAATATTGTATTGGTTTCAGGAAAGTTTGCAGGGAAGAAGAAGAAGAAGAAGAAGAAGAAGAAGAAGAAAAAGAAAAAGAAGAAGAAGGACTACGCATAAACAAGCTGTTTTGAAGGTATTTGTAGAACATAAATGATATATAATATGTAATATATGAGATATGATGTACTATAGTATGAAAAATGAATCTTACATTCTGAATATTGTATTAGTTTCAGGAAAGTTTGCAGGGTAACATTGTGAATAAAAGTGTTCAAGTTCAGATTGTTTTTCCTAAGCTCGAGTTTCTAATAGTATCTAATAGTATTGTCAAACAGGATTGCTAAATATTTTTTCCATCATCCCTCTCACCTATTGAAGATATTGCAATGAAACTTGGCGGACGCATTACGTATAGACCACAGTATTTTTCAAAGTAGACTATAATCTGGTACCTATATCCAGAGCCGGTCCAGAGGGCTCCAAAATTACCAAAAGGGATTTTTCGGAGGGAAATTTCCAGAATTATCCCCGATTTCCCTTTCCTCATACTTGATGTACACACGTGCGTGGTACCATTTGAAATCGTGTTCTATTCTGAAGCGAAAGACGTATGAACCATGATACTTGGATGAATTGTGCTGAAGCAATAGCTACTTAAAAATATTACTACGCAAACTCAGAAAAAATACAAGGACCAGTAAAACATTTTGTCAGAAAATTACCCAGGGAAGGGGTTACTATCTTAATCTTTTCTAATAGTCCTGGTTTTGCGAGAAAGAATAATATATCTGCTCCAAAAATTTGAAGAGGTACACTCACCGGCAATAAAAAATGGGACACCCGGGTCCTGAAATGCTCGCTTCTCTGCAAGACGTTGTGTGTGTTGCATAACTCTATGGCGGTGGTAGAAGTTGTTGAAAGTTTGATATTAAAATCCATTTTTCACCGTAGGGATAGGGAACACACATAATACTTTTCAGGGAAGCAAGTATTTCAGGATCTACTTGTGGCACTTTTATTACCGTTAACTGTACAATTCACCACTATATTTCCCTATTCCTGCCACTGGCAATCTGATACTCGAAGCACTGTATGAAACACAAACCTAACCAGTGTATGTAGTTAGACATCCTCAGTTCTTTTAGAATTCCTTTCACAGTTTGTTTCGCTCCAGGACCCGCGTGACTTCTTGATTATCTTGGGAAGCCGCGGTAGTAAATAATAATCAAAGTTCTGATTTTCTTTGACCTAAAAGCCGATGTCCTGCCGAAGGAAGGAGGGGAGGAGAGGCCCCAGAACTGTCACGCGAAACCCTTCATCTCTCGCGGAGGAAAATGCCGACGATTGTCAGGCGAAACACCTGATCGAATGTTTACGTGCTGTATCGGGGGAGGAAATGAGGGAATGCTCTGTTGCGGTAAATATGCAGACGACTCTGAGAACAGGCTTTGGGCGCCACTGCTGTAAAAAATTGCACCGAATTGGAATAAGGAAATATTTACTTGTCCACCTGTAAGTACAGCTCTCGGCCCCTGATTTTCGCTTATAAAAATCAAACTATTGTTCATAATGTAATGTAATGAAATTTGCTACGGAAATACCTTGGTGTATGAGAAGCATGGTGACGTCACAACGAGTGTTGGAAGTGGTCGCCATTAGCATCAATACATGTCTACACACGACTCTCCATGTTACAGAACTTGACTTGACTTAATTCCTGTTGTTCCCTGTGGAACATAGGGCATCAACAAAGCATCTCCACCTGGTCCTACTGACGGCAATTCTCTTCACTGCATTCCAGCTCTTTCCTTCCTCCAAGGCCTCAGCGTGAACAGATCTTCGCCACGTCTGTCTAGGCCTCCCTCTTTTCCTTCTTCCCTGCGGGTTCCAGTCTAATGCCTCTCTCTCGACAGCCTCATTTTCCTTCCTCAACGTATGCCCTATCCAATTCCATTTTTGCAGCTTTATTTGCATGGACACCTGGTTTTCTCCAGTCTTTCTCCAAAGTTCTTGGTTTTGAATCACTTCTGGCCAAAATATATTCAGAATTTGTCTCAGGCAGCGATTGATGAGGGTTTGTAGTTTAGAGGTGGTCGTTTTTGTTACCTCATGTTACATAAAGTAGCCACCAACACATCAGGAGTCACAGCGTCAATTTCTCGCCGAATGCTATCTTGCAGTTCCATGATAGTCCGTGGCTTGTTGCGATAGACCATTCCTTTCAGCATGCCCTATAGGAAGAAATCTGGTGGATAGGGTCAGGCGATCTGGGACACGATCCTCAAAGAGGGACACAATTTCCTGCATGCTGGCGTTGGAAGTTGTCAAGTGGCGCCATCCTGCTGAAAATTGCCATTACGTCACAACAGCAGGGCCAGGAACTCAGACTGAAAACACACGTCCGCACGATTACCATTTAACAGCAGAATCGCCCAGACGCACGCGCATGCCCACGTTAAGGACTAGAGAGACTATGGCGCCATCTCCAATGACGTCACTATGCTTCTCATACACCAAGGTATGTCCGTAGCAAATTTAATTACAATTGACAAACAGTTTGATTTTTATAAGCGAAAATCAGTCTGAGAGTGAGGGAAACACCCTGTATAACAATAATAACAACAACCATTGAGGGCCAAAGCCTACCCACCGACTGCTAGCCTTACTCCCACCTGATTCTAGTCACCCTCTCACCCGAGGTGGGAGATCATCGAAACAGTTACAGGGTGCAGTGTGGTCAGTACGAAAAAGCCCCGTCTTTGTTGTAGGTGTCCGTGACCGGATTACGCTACTCATTTATTGATTTATTGAATTTAAAATTTTGGATGCGTCAGCACTTAGGCTATTTTGCACCCGTCACATTATACGAGATCCAGTCCCTTATCATAAAATAACTGTAATGCCGAAGAACTAAAATATTCTTACTTTGGTTAAAAGCTGGGCTGTAAAGGGGCACTCAGCACCATAAGGACAAAACACAGGACAACACACACAGCCATAGGATTTTACTGGCCGTAGGTCCAGACGCCAGAGCCTCGTTAGTCTGCAAAATGCAGTTCAGGGTTTACTATGCTACTCATTCGTAGCTCCCCAATTTCCTCACGATGTTGAGTGCCCACCGGTCCCATACACAAGCCGAAATCTCAGGAGAAAAGTTGTTACGCTTCCCTCAGGAGACTCGAACCTGCATGTATCCCGTATCCCGAGCCCAAAGCCTGGCGCCTTAGACGTTACGGCCACGGTGCGGGATAGATATGCTAAGAATAATGTCTTTCTATTTCTCTCCTAAAGCTTCGGAAACGATCTCATGCACTCCGAATTGAAACTGATACTGTACACATCCAAGATTTTTCCCAGCATAATTTTAAATAAATTAATGTTATTTGGTGTATTCTTTTAAAGCTTGTAAAACTATCAGTGTGATAGTCTAAATGTGTTTTCCGCAGTGTTCGGAAAGTTTCTTTTTGAGAGGAACTAAGATTACTTTGCTCAAAACGTTACCCAGTTGAAGTTACTAATTTTGTAAACTAACTCTGTTATTGTTACTCATTTTGAAAAGTAGATCGGTTTTTGTGACAACTCCGAGTTGCTCATTTAGAAAAGTAACCCAGATATAGTTAACTTGTCTTGATTGATTGATTGATTGATTTAGTTTATTTTACTTCGCGTTTTGTGCCTCTTGGCTAATTTGCAAAGATAGGGATGAGTGATGAAATGATGAAATTGATGAATGGACATTCACAAGCAACCAAGTTCGAGCGGGATTCGGACCTGGGACCCTTGGCGTTGCAGCGCGATGTGCTAACCACTCCGCCACAGGGTCCGGCTTAACTTGTATTTTGAAATACGAACATCAGGTACAACTCATTTACAATACTTTTCGGGTTGGAAAACACATTCCTTTATGTTCCCTAGCAACGTCCGTTTACGTGGTCAACAACAAACGTTGGAAACATGACAGTATTACATCTCTAAAACAACAACAAACATTTCAAACACGTCAGTTTTACATCTCTAAAACATTAAAACAGCCATGATATAGCTATTTACGTATTTTGAGTACGAAGTTGTATAGCTGTTCATGTAATCGATGGACTGAGCCTTCTTATGTAGATGTCACTTTTGTCTGATTCACGTTTTCTAACTTAATTGCCTCCCTGATGGCGCAGTGATATCGTCGTCGCCTTGTAATCAAGGAGTCTCGGGTTCGATACCCGGTTGAGGCACATAGTGGTTCGGATCCCACTTTAAACTGTAGGTCCAGTCCCGATTAGCCTTACTGTGCATAATGTGGACTTAAAACACCAAATCAATCAATCAATCTAACTTCGAATTGAGTCATCTGCGTCGTTGATGATCTCTACGATAAGAATAATATCTGAAGGCACTAAAAACTCTCAACTAGGCACCGAAAGATACAAAACTAGCACTAAAACTAGAAATGACTAACATTGTGGTAATAATGTTTTGTTAATTGTTATGACAATTGTGTTGTACAGTGGAATCCACTAGTATTGCTCGGCAAATTGTCCATGACTATTTTCATTAATTCTTTTCTTACATTCTATGTATTTTTAAGCGATGGATTTTTATGTATGCTAGTGCAGAAGTTGTCAACAGCTTGTTTTGAGTTTTCTTATAACTCTTGAAGCTCTTATTGGATCAAATAAAGTGCACGAACATGATGATGGACAATTTGCTTGGTAATATTCATGGATCCCACTCGTAGCCAACATAGTGCGTTTCGCTACGATCCCACTGTACTGTGTCAATGTATCTTAATTATTTTGGACACTATGTGTCGCCCCAGTCGAATCTGACCGTGTACTTTTCTAATCTGCCATTGCAACATCTGCGCGTACATTAATCAGTGCCATTCACAAAAAATCGTTGCATCTGGAAGAGATTTGTTGTTATTTTAGATATCAAAATGAACTCTTTTTGCAATTTCGTTTGGCACTCGAAAACTACTTACAGAAGGTATGTCATTTTCAAATTTAATTATTTTATGTGGAAGTTGTTAATGCCTTGAGGAAAAAATGTCGGATTTCTAGCCCATGGAAATGGAGGTTGCTAGGGCATTTTCACCCTTAAAAAGGGCTAAGTGAGCGATTTTTAAATTTTCTCGGTGTTTTCGGACAACTTCATGGGGGGTCGTAATCGAGCATTCTTTTGCCTCCGGGGCTTCCATAAGAGAGAACATTTATGCCAGTGAGTCAGTGGGATTGGGGCTCTATTATATTGTATTCACCACGGATATATAGAAACGACTGACTTACCTGTGTCAGAAGATTTGGTCCGCTGCCATTTTCATTCACTCGGAACACAAAAGGGCCAGACTTCAATCCAAAATCAAAACGCATCATCCTGGGTCACGTGGGTGTGGAATTCTGTCAGCTCATTGGATGAGGTTTGAATAAGGCACCTTCTGTAATTGACAAACGCAAAAGTTAAAATAAATCGTTACCCAAGGCAACGTTCATTAGAAAAAAAAGATTGTAGTATCTGAACAAAAATTGCTGGACATTATTATTATTATTCAGTGAATTTTCTGAATGTACGTTATGCTATTTTTGGGGTCATCTTTATAATAAGGACTGCAGAGCTGCAGAATCACTAAATTATTTACGAAATAATGTGCATGGGAATTTATTTACTTTCCACTCTACAGCATACTTAACATAATTACATATAGGCTAGATAGATTTTCCTAGCAATATATTAAATGTGCCTGGCACAAATCACGCTCATTTTAGACTTTGTTTTATGTGAACCATTTGACTCTCAATTGCAAACAAAATGGAAGAACATGCCGCAATAGCCCTCTAAGGGTTAGGGCCTTCCAAATGGCTTTTCATTGGTTGGCTCGTGGTCAGCACATCGAAATCCATCGTCGCTGTTATCTGGCTTTAGAGACCGGAGACCACTACTTCTTCCTTTAAAGTATCTCCCCAATTGTCCTCACGATACTGGGCCAACACAATTTTTGTGGATCCCGTCGCGAACCGAACCTGAGACCGATCGCACCAAAGGTTAGAGCGCTAACCGATGCAGTTCACCTTGTCCATAGGATTCCGCACTTCAGAACGGAGTTGCCAACTATTGGATTTACAAGCTGTTGTGAAAAACGTTTGTCGAAGTTTGTTTTAAGCTCACTGTATACTCAAATACACTAATGGGATCTGGAATTACAGTGGAATCCGAAACACTTAATGTACCTCTATCCGAGGATCAAACCGCTGGACCTCTTGACAAAAAGGTTTCATCGTAACCATTACACCATCGGGAAGGACCTAAGCAAATTCTGTTGATGTGCAGAAATTATAAGAAATAATTAATACAAGTAAATCATAATAAAAAAATACTGTAGAAATTTAGTTAAATAGAAAAATGTCCTCATGTAATTGCATAAAATAAAACCGAGTTGCGAAAAATTGTATTCTAAAAACTATATCCCAGAAACAGTAATACGGGCATTCCACGAAAAGTAATTCCAGTACTTCGTATAATTAAAAAAATGAATTAATCTGAAAATTATTATTGTTTGTAATTGCTTTAAGGTTTAAATCTTTGTGAATGCATATAATTTGCATAATTCACCAACAAAAATTACTAGTATCTGTACCTTGTATGCTTCACAGACAAATGAAGTAAATTTGCAACATTTTAAAGCGTCAAACATGTAACACATTTTCGTAAATGCTTTTCATGCATTCAGGCTATGTCGGCATACTGAAGTTTTTTTTAATTTGTTAGCAAACACCAAAAGTACCGTATCTGCTGGCGTATAAGATGCACTTTTTCCTTAAAAAATAGGTCTGAAAAACAGGATGTGTCTTATACGATGATAGTCAGTTTTTGATTGCCTTCATTTCTGGAAACTTTCTCTGTTCTGAATTAGACGATTTCTTTCTTGCTTCCTTGCGATGTGTGTTGAAGAAGATTAAAATGTATTCTTCCTTAGTTAGATTAGGTAAGTTATTTTTTGATAGTAGACGTACATATTACTTTATATTTGAAATACTGTAAATTAATTATAAATTCAGTGATAAAACTTTTTCTTAAAAAATGTGTACGAAAAATGGGGTGTGTCTTGTACGCCGGAAAATACCGTACTTCATAATTCCACGAAGTCAGCTCATTTAATCCAACATCATGTCAGAACCTTACATTTTATGTGTGTCACACGTAACTTTGGAATGCCACAATAACGTTTGTACGATAGTAGCAAAGAAGTGTTTATTCAATTCTAGCAGATTCGAAAGTTAAAATTAAAGATACCGCGATTAATGACGAAATGTCAAGAATTCGCGTTTGAAAATTAGTTACATTTCGATTGTGACTGGTGAAGAAGTACAATCTGAGGCATAGGACGAAACACTGTTCTTTTCGGGATGAAAGATACAACTTCGACATAGCTTTCGATGTAGTTGCAGTCACGAATATCTTCGATCTAGATAACGCACTACGCAAAACACGCTTACCGTAGATTACCCTAATGGACCTTATCGCTTCCAGAATACAATCACATAAAGGTTCCATAAGCACGTGTCTGCGAGATAATATTCTTAGCCCAAGAAAAGAAAGTGGCTCAGTGATCGATTGCGCCTTGACATGCTTCTGCGAGTGTGAAAGATCAAGACCTCTTTCCATGGTCGGTTAAAAATCATGAGATATTCTACATTATCATATTATTCAAAGAAATAAAAAGTGTTTTAACCAGGTTCTGGCTCGTCTCAAATTCGTCTAATTAAGAAAGACCACTGATCAGATGGGCATTTATGGGAAAATGGCCTTGAGGCCGAATTACACGAAGCTGGTTTTCCTACTGGAATACTCTAATTGGGGCTGGATTAGCTACCAGGCTGGCTGCTAGACTGGTTTTGGCCACTAAACAGTGTTCTAATTGAAACTTGCTTCTCTGATAGATGCTGTGGTAACAACCAATCATGTGAAAATAATCTTTGAGTTTGGAAAGGAAGAGCGGTATTTGTCTGTGGTTTTTGAGTCTTGGTTATGGAATAATGTTTGTTCGCTGTTCGATTGAAAAAGTAACAGAAATGAAGTGCATGTGAACATTTCTTTGATGAATGAATCCTGCGAATCTCATACCAGATTTCATTAAAAGTATGTTGACTACACCTTGATTATCATAATTTCTATTAATTATTTTAATTTTTAATAATAACAGCGGTAGCTATTCTCCGACGACGTTCTTCCTCAAGTTGTTCGTCTATCGTTTTAGCTTGTTTGCTCCGCGCAATGCCTTGTGGGAAGAAAAGTCTACCAACAAGTACGGGAACGAGTACCGTGTGAGTCAATAACTAGCAGGTGAGAATATGTCACTCTACTAGTCCAAGTCCAAGTGATAACTCCAGCAACTCTATCCTCGTGATTCACACCGTAAGGAATACGTACCAACAATTTTGTCAAAAATGCACGTTCTTCTACAAAAAAAAAACGTTTACTTATAGCAAACTTAATTTATTAAGGCACAATTTGCATTTTTGTTATTTAGCGTCGCTTTTTCTTCCTCGTTTGACTAATCGTTGCGATAAGGATGAGTAACGAATTTTTTAATTTGAATTTAAAATTTTGGGTGCGTCAGCACTTAGGCTATTTTGCTCCCGTCACATTATACGTGGGCCAGCCCCTTACCATTGCAAATAACAACTCTAACGTTGCATAACTAAAATCTTAAATAATTCTGACTTCTGTTAAAAGCTAAGGCTGTAAACGGGCACTCAGCACGCATAAGGACAAAAAAAGGACAACACACACAAAATTATACTGGCCATAGTGCCAGTCGCCAGAGCCTCGTTCGTCTGCAAAATGCAGTCCAGGGTGTACTGCGTGGAAGTGAGGTTGACTTTTGGGCGCCTTACACCCCGGTTGAGTGACGATTACAAGAAATTGTTGAAGGGACACTCACGTAGAATACCCAGGCCCAAACCCGTGACTGGAACCTCTGAACGTCGGTGGCGAGATCAGAAGTCCACTCACCACCGACAATAAGTTCGAAGCGTCCATTTGCCTTGTTTGTTTTTGCATTATTGGCAATTTACAATGCCTTAGTATGTAGTATATTGACTACTGTTATTACGACATAGTTAATACAACCTGTTAATAAAATAGTATATTTAATGGAACAATGTTTTAAAATCATATATACTTTCTTATATTATTTTGTAATTAATGTTATTAAGGATATTTGGGGGCTACGAATAAGTAGCGTAACCCGGTCATGAAAACCTACAACAGCGACTGGGAGTTCGTCGTGCTGACCACACGTCACCCCGTAACTGGTTGTATGATCTTCCATAGGTAGCCAGGCCCGAGACCTCAATGGCTGTTGCGCCACGGGTTTTATTATTATTATTATTATTATTATTATTATTATTATTATTGTTAATTAATTCTGAAAATCTCGTGAAATAATTACGGTTTATACCTTCATAATTATATAACCAAGACGCCGAATATGTATTAACAACTTTCCAGTTTCAAAATACACATTTACAGTCATTACTTGATACCTCATAAATCACATAATCGTTATCAAATAACTATAATTACTGTTTTAGGTAATAAATATGTACTTCATGTAAATCTTCTAAAAACGTTTGTGATGCGAGTTGAGAGAGGAAGAGAACTTCACACATTTATTTTTAAACGGGCAATATTAATTTAATGACGCGTGGCACTGCGTAATTTACTATTTTCTATCTCCTCTTTTATCTTTTTGCTCATTCAGATCTCTCTTCCCTCAGTGTCCGGGGCGACCTATTACGTTTAAAAATGCCATATTAATGAAACACACACAGTCATTACTTCCACAGAATAGTGGACGGGGTGTACAGTTCTAGGCATTTTAGTACATGCACGCACCTTCACTGCAGCTAATGACCCTCGCACTTTCTGCACACTCACATACACTCCCATTATCTCACGACACAACTAAAAGCAATTAAAGGCTGAATCACACGGAACTGGATTTTCAGTAGGAATGCCCTACTTAGCGCTGGACTGCATACCCATCTGCTAGTTTTCGCCTAACACGATACTTGTTACCGTACTTGCCGAAGGAAATGTGCAGAGCAGACAAGCTGAAAAGATGGAAGACTGATTTGAAGAACTCTGTAGGAGAATAGCTACTGCCGTTATTAAAAATTAAATTAAAATAAAAGTATTTATATGGACCATAAATTAGCTCGAAAGAAATTATGGTAATCAAGGTGTACTCAACAAGCTTTTTAATGAACTAGGAGATGCATATTAACACATGAAATTCGCAGGATTCATTCATAAAAATGTATATTTTGTTCAACTAAACATGTCAAACCGTCAAACCTTTAATACACTGGTAATAATAAGGATTTTCATTATCGGCTATCACATTTGTTGCGTACAAATCTCATAGCTTTTTCCTAAATATTAGTGAACCCGAATGTACATTATCTCTGTTCTTTTCCTTCATCGAGAAGCGAACAAAAACAACCACCACCCGGAAGCCACAGACAAGAAACTTTCTCTTTTCAAAGTCGCAGATTATCTTCACATGACCAACTTCGCTCTGATTGGCTGCTCTACAGAATCCAGCAGAGGAAGCAAGTTGCAACTAGAACACGGGCTAATCCTCAAAACCAGTGAAGTAGCCAACCAGGCAGCCATCATTTCCGGCCAGGTAGCCAGTCCAGCACCAACTACGGCATTCCTACTGAAAATTCAGTTCCGTGTGATTCGGCCTTAACTTAATCCATCTCTGCAGATCCATTTTATCCCCTCTTGTATTCCACGTAGCATCAGATAAAAAAAGAAGCTTTTCGTGGCTGACCCAGGAAGATGTATTACCTGGCAATTCCTGACACATAAATATGCATGGACTGAAAGGCTCCCATAAATGAACTATACTGGTCGCATTTCCAGCTGGCGGCTGGGAAACAACGTATAGCGATCAGTTAATTCTCTTGGACTGACATCGGGCATATTCGAGTCACGAGCCACCGAAAGTTTTTTGCGGGAAGAAACAAATGAACGTCGGATACACAGCATGTTGCCAAATGTACTGTAAAACTAGGGAGAGATAGAGTTGATCAGCGTCGTTACTGGATAAAAGTTGTACAATAGTACGGAAAATTCATGCACAAAACACCCAAACACTGTACAAAGAAGCTAATGAAAACAACTGATAAAGAACAGACGTACGCTTGGCAACGTGGTATCGGGAGAGCGATGTCACCCCTACATCTTTTACTTCGCAACTGAGGTTGTTGACCCTCACCGAGCCACACCCCTTCGAAGACGATAGGTGGACAGATAGAGCCACGTAGCACAAAGCCACTAGTTGGGCCCGCGATCAGTATAATCCTACTCAGTTTTCAGGACTCAACTCTTCGTAGCAGTAAGTGGCGAACCCTGACAGTACATCCATCAGCATGCAAGCATTGAGTAAATAGGACTAGATTATTGGAACCAGTATTGAAAATGCATGTATTGATCTAAGATCAGTTTTAACAATGGGCAAATTGTTGTTTTTACCGAATGTAATATTTATAGAATTTCCCGGAACTTGTAGTTTTTGGTCAAGAATAACCGTTTTTACTTCAAGGGGTGTAAGGTGTGATCTTTGTAAAGACGCCCCAAATGTCAACCTACCTTCCACATAGTACGCACTGGACTGCATTTAGCAGACCAATGAGGCTCAAGAGTCTGGACTCGCAGCCATCCTTCGTGGTACCCGTGTTGTGTGCTGTCCTTGTGTGTTTGTGATGTCTTTTCATTCATCTTATTACCACCCATCTTCATCATCTCGATTAGCCAAAAGTGACAGAAAAGAGAGGTAAAATAAAACCAATCAACCAATCAATAACCTACTTCAAGTTATGCCACAGCGTAAAAGACAGAACATCATGTTTGTACAGCATTTTTCGATGGCCCAAGAAATCAGACGACTTGTCGGCGTGCTATTGAATAATTATTACTTCTTGAACTCGGTATAAAGGCATGTCAGACACTGTGGAATCAACAAGACGACGCACCAGCTCATATCGCCAACAAGGGAACTGGCCAGGATAAAGCCCGGATCTAACCACGCAATACAACCATAAAGGGGATTGATTTGATTGATTTTGTTTTCGTTGTTCTGCTTTACTTCTGGCTAATCGCGAAGATGAGTATAATTGTCCATCCATTGAATTCAAATTTCTGTTGAATCGCCCAAGAAAAATCCACATAGTCTACCTTTACCTACTGATCCAGTAGGTAAAGATACATTATCCAGTTATTTTCAACCTGGAAAGATGTACGTTATAGACCATGAATCAGGGAAGAGAACGCAAGTTTCTCTCTGAGATAATTTACTTTGCACTCGTGTGTACGTTACTGTGGACTCAACGAGAAATGATGCAACTTGTGTTACTCCTGGAACGCCGCCTTAAGTTGGTAATTGTGGGTTATACGCACGCTAAGGTTATTTATCTCGATAATGCCATTTTATAGTTCATACACAAAATAGTAAAATATCCATCCCTGAAAATAAATTGATGTTGTTTATTCATAGTTGTTAATCACAAATATCTAATGAGACAAGCCTGCCTCTGTTCTTTGAGTTACACAATTCCAGTTTTTCCCAGAGGAATAAAAGTATCGTCACTTAATTACCGCGTTTCTATAATCTATTTGGAGGTAGGTGTAAGGGTCGATGAGTCAAGAATGATGACGGGGGGCGGAAACTATCCCTGATTCCTCTCTGTCGTCATCAGTAGACCTCGCATTTTAGGTTTTTAACCTATTTTTCCTATACAGGTATGAAAGAAATAATAAGTTATGTCAGCGTTTCGTTAAAAAACGCAAAAACTGATGACGTTTTATAGTGCCTAAAAACCTATTTTGCTTGTTAGAACCTATTTTAGGTTTATGCGTCTAAATCAAGCTTTTTTGGTTCTTATATATTTTAAAAAGGTTTTACAGGATTTTTATGTCACACACAGGCATTTGCTTTGTTTGGTCACGAAAAAATTCATTGAACGTGTTTGAAACGTACTCTGTGTCGATTTCCCTCTCTCCAAGTCCATGGTGATTTTTCAAAGCTCTAAACAAAGCAAATTGTCTGGTGCCACTGTTACCTGTACAGTACAAAGTGCAAACTTCTGATGGGTGTGGTCTTGCTCACTTTAGCGTCACTTCGGTTCATTGTGGCATTCACACCTTGCAAACTAACATTTCAGCATTGAAGTTTGCACCACTCGCTATGTTTTTGTTGTGCGGAGTTTCACTGTGAAATGAAAAACGAATGTTGCCTAACTATACGGCGAAGAGTGGATTTTAATAGCAAATTTCCAATGGTAAGTTCTGTCACCGCCGTAGGGTTAGGCAACACATATAACGTTATGCAAGATAGTGCATATTTCAGGATATAGGTGTCTCATTTTCATTGACGGTGACTATACCTAATCAGCATTTTTCAGGAATTTTGAACTATTTTAAGTTGTTATTAACCTACTTCAGGATTTCTCGAGCCTGACAAAATTTTTAGGACCAATTTTAGGATTTTTAGAACCAATTTTAGGGTTTTTCGAACCAATTTTAGGGTTTTTCGAACCTATTTTAGGATTTTTAGAGCCTATTTTATGATTTTTAGAACCTATTTTAGGGTTTTTCTAACCTATTTTAGGATTTTTAGAACCAATTTTAGGATTTTTAGAACCAATTTTAGAATTTTTAGAACCAATTTTAGGGTTTTTCTAACCTATTTTAGGATTTTTAGAACCTATTTTAGGATTTTTAGAACCAATTTTAGGACTTTTAGAACCAATTTTAGGGTTTTTCGAACCTATTTTAGGATTTTTAGAACCAATTTTAGGATTTTTAGAACCAATTTTAGGGTTTTTCGAACCTATTTTAGGATTTTTAGAGCCTATTTTAGGCACCTACAAGCACACTTTTTAGAACCTAAAAATCCGAGATCTAGTCATCAGTGACCTAGCCCTAGGATCACGAGCTGCGCTAACACTACCGCCACAAGTCTTGTAGGCAAGTAGACGAAATTACGATTTTCTATTATGTTTATATTGTTTACATAACTCCCATACATTGATAATATCTATTTTCAAACTTGCAAAATAATGTGTGCTTTCTTTTGTGTAACAACATTGTTTTTAATATAGCACACAGCTAGATATGTTTGAAGGAGTTCAGGATAATTAAATTATATAGTAAACAATGAGTATAAATGAGTTATACGTTGATGCAAAATATAGTTTCTGTATCCGGTAAGTAGGCCCAATATTTAATTGAATTTTAAAATACTGGTGTGGGTTTAACATTAACTGCATTAGAAGTTATGAGACCCAATTCTATGCATAATCATGTATTAACTAATTAATTCGATGACTATAACTGTATCTCTTATTGTGGTTATGTTAAACATTATCCGAACTGGAGCCACATTTAACAGAATATTTTATGATGTTTCGAAATTCATTAAATCCTGACTATACTTAACACAATATCAGAAAACAGCCTCAGGTTGAACCTCACCCGTACTGACCCTGTCAGACAATACACTGTCGACTTTGGCCAACGTTCCTGTATTTGTACAGTGGGATCCATGAGTATTATCGTACAATTTGTCCATGACTATTTTCATTAATTTTTCGCTTACATCCTGTGTGTTCTTAAGCGATGGATTTTTATGTATGCTGGTGCAGACGTTGTCAACAGCTTGTTTTGAGCTTTCTTTTAATTCTTGAAGCTCTTATTGGGTCAAATAAAGTGCACGAACATGGTGATGGACAATTTGCACGGTAATACTCATATATCCCACTGTACCTCGCCCATACAAATAACGTTCGTTCGTTCAGATTAATTGGCTCTCATCGCCTTATTTATTTTCAGTCTCTGGCCATTGATTCTAATTGAATGATTGAAAATTACAGTCATTACCAGAAAAAAGATCGTCCCATGAGCGTAAAATCTTTCTTTTGGAGAATCAAAAGGTCACACTGTTCTATCGCAGAATGTCCGGTAGAGTGGGATGCATAAGTATTAGCAAGCAAATTGTCCATCCCCATGTTTATTCTATTCGTTATACGCAATGAAAACTTCAAGAATTAAGACAAGACGCCAAACAAGCTACTGACAACCTTAGCACCAGTATACATAAATATCTGTTCTTGTATAGTGGGATCCATGAGTATTACCGTGCAAATTGTCCATGACTATTTTCATTAATTTTTCTCTTACATCCTATGTATTTTTAAGCGATGATGGTGCATAAATTGTCAACAGTTTGTTTTGAGTTTTCTTTTAATTCTTAAATCTCTTATTGGGCCCAATAAAATGCACGAACATGGTGATGGACAATTTGCACGGTAATACTCATGGATCCCACTGTACACCGCACGCACCCATCCACTATCACGGCACAAGGTAAATTCCCTTCACCAAATAAATGAATTTGAATTTGACTTGCAATATCGGCATGTCTCTTTCACATGTTTCTGCACTTTACAAAAAAATAATAGCAAATGTATCCTACGTGCTGCCACCAGAAAGCACGTAGCGTGCAGCATGCTACTCACACGTGTCAGTTTTAAAACACGCAAAAAGAGGTAAACGCATTCACGCTGAACTTCCTACAACTTCTATCAAAATACGCCTTCGATTCGAGTCTTCCTACTGTATCGAAACGATTCGAAGGGCATGCAGAAATTCGTTTGAATACGTTCGAAGCAAGCAAGCATTGTGCCTTGCCGTGCTATTGTGCCACTCACCTTGTGTGATTCCGGACGGAGACCGTTGCGTTTCGATTGGTTCGGTTGCCTCCCCCACATCGACTGGCGCGTCGTAAACCCTCCGGAGTAGGAAGAACGCTGGTGCCTGCGTGCGGGCAGGCTCAGATCGAAATAAACACCAGCAGCTGCACAGGATGAAACACGAGTTCTGCCGCAGAGCGCACTCGCAGTCTTTACAAAGGTCAAACGCACTCGCAGCGGTCGAGAAATAGCAAGCTCCTCTTCCAGGCTGCAATTTTTAATGCTTTCAACAAAATGCTTGTGTCACTCACCACGAAACAATGAAAGAAGTCTCCATAACAACAGACACGCTGTGACATCATAATGCATCCCCACGTGTCACGCAACAATATACTTAGACGAACGTGGAACCTACGTCCCAGTGTTGCCAACTATACTTATTTAACGATGATCAAAAGGATTATTATTATTTTCTTTCACAAAGTCAATAAATAGGAATTATAGGGTTTGCAAATATACCAGGTCGTTCCCGATGTTCTTATAACAAATCGGCAGTTTATTGCCGAAAAGCTACAAGAATGAGATCAACAATGATTACGTGTGATATGTTATTTTGCCTAGCGTAAGATACTACAAAGTCAGGAACCTTGGGTTCGAATCCTGGTTAATGCATGCCTGTGTAACTGTGTCTTTTATATGAAAGCACCCCCCCCCCCAGTTTTATTGAAGTGACAATTTGTATCACTTTCCCATATGAGAATAATATACCTGCTCCACTACAGACAACAAGATGAATTGTCCTACAGTTTAGAGTGGGATCCGAACCACTGTGCAATGTGTCTGCACCGGGTATCGAACCCGGGACCGCTTGATTACAATGCGACAACTTTACCAGTATGCCATTGGGGAGGATGTGAAGCAGAGGATAGAAAGCTAAAGTGCGTTTACAAAACATAGGTCTATTTGTCCAGCACAGCACCTGAGAATATCCAAGAATATTCGATAGTAATGCTACAACAGTTGTACAGCAGGATGCTAAACTTAGAAAATGTATAAAGCACCAAGGAATTAGCTCCGAGCATTCCTAAATAAATGACTTAAAACGGTTTGGAGATCAATCGGACAGAATTGGCCACGTGGAAAATGTCCGAGGCTGAGAGAGAGAGAGAGATTTTAATTTTTAGAAAGTGTTATGATTGATTCATTTATTTGCTTTTTTTTACTTCGCTTGTTGTGGCACTTTTGGCTAATTTGCGAAGATGAGGATGAGTGATGATATGATGAAATTGATGAATGGACACTCACAAACATCCATGTCCAGGCCAGGATTCGAACCTGGGGCCCCTGGCGTCGTAGCTCTATGTGCTAACCACTCCTCCACGGGGGTCGGCAGAAATTGTTATGTAAAGTACAAATTGCAATATGTATTTGACAAGGGTTTGTTCGGCCCGTGAGGCAGAAACACGGCCGCTCAATGGGCGATTCTATTCTACTCTATTCCTAAATTTAATTCCGCACCCTCTCAGCAACTGTAGATGGTTAATCCTGGCGCCACCGCTGTTACCAGATTGAATACTTCCCTTGCATCGTTAAGTTGCAGCGTCGACAGCCCACGAGCTGTTCCCAGCCGACTCGTGACCAGCCTTGACCATTCCTCCATCCGTTCGTGACCTCACACTTCCTTCCTTGTGTGCAGAGGCAATAAATCAATCTCCTTCTATGTTAATTGTGAATTAATACTTGTGCACCGCAGCGTCGCGTGAGAAACTGTAATTGCACGAAATCATCAGCGGAGAAGAGAAAAATATCCGCTTCCTCAGAGTCGGTGGCGCATCGTGTCGCCCCATCTTCATCCAGCTGGTAACAGTCACTGTCTCTGTGCATTATTGCAAGGCCTGTAATTAGTCTTTAGCAGTTCCAAACTTCTCCAAGTGTGTTTCACATTATGCGCATTGCGACTTTGTACTCAACATTAATGGACTATATCAGCGAAGGTTTGAAGAGATCTTTGAGGAAAATATACTGTAATATAAGTAATTATATAAACTGGCTTAAAAATTAATAAGGTTGAGCCGATACCACCTTGCGCCGATACTCATATCGATGACGATATTCTTACCGATTCCCAAAGATATCAATACCGATATTTGAAAAGTACAGTAAAACCTTGTTAATTCGGACTAATGGGGGGAGGGGGGTAAGTTGACCGGTTTACGAAAGTCCGGATTAACTGAAATAACCTAAAGGAACAGTAGAAAGTGCATTAAAACTCCGTTTAAAGCAGCAAAACACGTTTATTATGGTGTATTTAATGGGTATAGGCCACGTATTATAGTGACCAGAATTAGACGAGAATATACCGAGGGTATTCCTGTGTCAATGCGGCTTCTTCCCGAAAGTCTGCGGGAAACATAATTTCATTTTTTCTTCTGGCCTTTTGCCTGTCCGGATTAAGGGAAATTTGGCTTATCAGGATCCGGATTAATGAGGTTTTACTGTATAATAATTAAAAGTTGGTCAAAATATTGTGCAAGGATTCCTCTCCAATTATATGAATCGATTTACCAAGACAATTGCTTTAAAGCAGAGACGTAGCAAAGGGTGCGCGAAGTGGGCGAGCGCCCGAGGCCTCGCGTCTCGTGGGATTTTTTTTTTTAATGGGATTTATGGCATTCTTAAACAATGGGTACAGCTGATCAAAACTCATGTTTTCCTGATGTCCTAACTTTTTTGTTCCTTAAACCGGAGCCTCCACGAAAGCGCAGTGCCATCGTCGTTCTGGGTTCGCCGGTGTTATAATAATTAATTAATTGATAGTGTGGGTCCCGCGTAGCAAAGTGGTTAGGGCTCTCGCCTTTGGTGTGAGCGGTCACGGGTTCGATTCCAGGTGGGTGTCCCCAAAACTTCGGCATTGATCCAGTGTCGTGAGGACAATTGGGGAGCTACTTCAAGCTCCGTTCACGAAAGCCAGAAAAACAGCGGCGATGGTATCCGATGTGCTGACCAGGCATCACCCAATGAAAAGCCGGTCTGGCAGACCCTGGCCCTTCAAGGGCTGTTGCGCCACGAAGTTTTAATTAATTGATAGTATATAGAATCTTTAACATGATACATTGAGCCACCCAGCGACATACTGACCGAAGGAGATGCTGGGTGACTTATGTTATGTTACATTTAAGTGTTTCCCTGTGCTTTGTACAGTGTCTCTCAAAAGTTTTAGGACAACGACATTTTAAACTAGGCAACCCAATTTACACAAGGTGTTGGTGGGTTGCGTGTAGAGTTTGGCTCAATTTCAGGGTTGCCACATGCACAATAAATATTTATAAAATACGCGAAAGAAATAAAAACAAGTATTAGTGTATAAAAAGTATTAAAAATATCAATATTATATCGCAAGTGACAAAATTCTTTCTGAAAGAAAAATAATAGGTTTTCTAGCATTTCATCGCTGATGAGTCTACAGAAAGGAGAAGAGGTGAGAGAAAACGAGAGGTGACAAATGACAGGAGAAAGAGAAAGCGAGAGGAGAAGAGGAAAAGTAGAGGAGAGAAGAAAGAGAGGATAGACGAGGAGAGGAGATGTAGTGAGGAGAATGGAAAAATATTCTAGGAGAGATGAGGAAAATGGAGCAAAGGAGAGAAAACAGAAGGAAAACGAGATGAGAGAAGAGTGGAGAGTAGAGTAAAGGAGAGAAAAAGAGAAGAACGAAAAGAAGAGGAGAAAAGTGCGTGGAGTCGGAAATCTAAGACAGGAAAGGAGATACGAGGAGTGGAGATGAGTGGGATGGAGATAAGATGCGAGAAAAGTAGGGAAGGAGATATGAGATAAAAGCAGAGCAGAAGGAGGGGAGAGAAGAAGGAGAAGGAGAAGAGAAGAACAGAAGGGACTGAAGAGAAGAGGTAGTTGCAGAAAATATCGTCTCAGCGTCAAGAATTGATGCATTGGTCAAATTATCGACATGAAACATTCAATAACATTTTGAAATGTATTGGAGAATGTATTAAATCGGTGCGAAATGCCTTTCAGAGCAAGGTAAAATCTTCCATGTAGGATCTTTGATTTTACCTGCGATTATACCACTAAAAACATGAATGTAATTTTAATATTTATAACAATTATCCAATTTTTGTCCAATTCTCGGTTCGTTGAAATGGAGATTTTGTAATTTAATATTTCCCCTCCCCACATCGTTAATTCCAAACTGAATCATTCCGTTTCACACGGGGTGAACAATGAACACAATGGGATAGGTCTAAAACTTACGAAAATTTTCTGCCACCGGAAGGGTTTGAACCTACGACCATCAGATTGACAGTCCTGAACGTTAAACACTACACTACAAGCTTTCGTTCCTGAAAGTAAGTAGAAGGAGCTGACCAATGTGAAATGTAGATGCAACTCTCCTACATGTAATGTGCAAACAATACTTGTTTGTAACAAAGAAAACGAAGGTAGTACGACTCGGAGGAAACATTTAATGGAGAATTGCACATGATGAGAACTTTTCATTCGATATTTGCGGAGGTATCCTTGCATTGAACTCGAGTGGGAAAAGGGGTAAAATTAGTATGTCCTGAATTGCCACAAATATAAATAGTTATTTCATTAATATTTGTCAATGTCTTTGAAGAAGTACACAATTATCGTTAAAGTATTATAATTCACGATCTTATACATGAAAATATCCCTTTGAACGTGTGTCAATTCATTTATTTGTTTATTTTTTATAAATTCCATTTGCAGAACAATGTAGCTACTATACATTGCTATTACAATTAATGTTACCATGCTCTTGTTTGTAATAAAAGGAGAATTAAAAAAAGAACACCTCCTAAGGAGGATCGAACCTGGGACCACAATCAATGCTTTCAAGAACTCTAACCACTACATCACGCTCTTACTTTCGATTGAAACAACAATTTTTAAGTATTCTGTCTCTCCAATATTGTAAATGAAGTTGGGTATACATGTGGTTGAACTTTTACTTTAATTTTGGATTGCTTTCTTGTAGTATAGCAGATATCTTCGAGAAATAATTTTCGAAGTGATGAAGAAAAACGAGAATATTGGTAGTTGTGAAAATGCGAGTTATTTCTTCTAACTTATTATTGTGATTAGACATTATTAATGAAAAATATCTAGAGGCTTGAACATTGCAGGACGATGTTCTTTTCCTGTGATACTGCAACAGACGAGATGCTTGTTTACTGACGCAAGTCTGATGTTCAGAACAGTCTTATGAAATGTATTTGCTGTTGCGTAAGGTAACACGAAATAATTACACCGTTTGCGAACTACCAAATCTGCGCAACGTTAGACGTAAACAGGCGGAAAATTTTATTCTTCACACTTGACAGTATTAGTCAAGAGAGACTCGTAGAACCTGTGTTAAGGTGCTGGAGTAAATCCTTCTTATTTTTCTTCCTCGAAGGACAACAATTTTTATAGTAAAGCAACAGTAGTTTCGCTCTTTATTATTTCTTTTAAATTCTTCCACATTCCTTTCATTGGGTTAAATATAAATAAAAGTATTGCTTGCATTTCTGTCATTGACGTAGACCAGGCCAGTACGCAGGATTTCTTTGAGGGAGTGGCCAGACCCTAATGTGTGTGTGTGTGTGTGTGTGTGTGTGTATGTGTATGTGTGTATATATATATATATATATATATATATATATATATATATATATATATATATATATATATATATGAGAGAGAGAGACAGATATTACAAAATAGTTCAAATAGTGCGAGCGCGATTCAAAAGTCATGATAATTCTATGTTTAGAAAATAATATATTTATAAATTAAATGTTGCGTACTAGGAATTATTATTACAATAGAGAACATGTCTAATTGTGAGTTAAGAAAACAACAATAACAAAGAGACATTCTCGCATCACGATTGCAGTTCGAAAAAGTCGGGTCAGGGATTGAAAGTAGCGCACTGTCCTGACTAAATCGGTGAATCGGACGTCTGCTAGCCTTGCATTATAAAACTAAAACCATCCAATATGCAGCCTGAAGACTTTTGCTCAAGAAACAGATTCATTTATGTAAGAACAAAATTGAAATGTTTACACATTTCTAAAATCGACGATGTTATTTTCGTAGTTATTGATAGGTTCACATTTAAATATTTCAGGGTTCGAAGGGGGCATGGCCCCCATGCCCCCCCCTGTATCTTGGCCTGACGTTAGTGACGTAGACAGTGGGAGAGAAATTTTGGAGAATCTTTGTATTAAATTTATTATTTACATCCACCTTATGCTCAGATAGGTTTATTGACAATCGTGAACTTTTCGTTTAATAGATAATATTTGGTTTTAAAACGACGGGAGAACATTGGTCTAATTTTCTTTCTGGTTTTCAAAGGCAGACAACCTTGGTAGCGTAGCTTGCTCGCGTTCAAAGAGACTCACTCACCCTATTCAAGGTCGCTTCTTATCGCAAAACATTGTCCGTCGATGCACCCAGCAAGTTACGAGTGACCAGAGTCGAATTTTAAAGAGCATCTGAAGAATGATATATTTCATCAGAGGCGGCTAGGTGGGCACTAGCTCAACATGCAATAGTTTAAGTGATAATTTCTGACAACCAAGAAACCTTATTGGATAAGTATTGGGATAGTAATACGCGTACCCGCTCCTTTTTAACAATGTAAGCTCGAAGACAATCTGTATTCCATTTGTTTGTATTGGCAACTTGGTCAACCTGAGGTTATTATAAGGAACTAATTCCTAGATGTTCATGTAACCGTTATAAAATTACAAATAAAATATATTCACAAGCTTAGATATACTAACAACGAAGAAATAAATTGAGAGTTAATTTTCAAATGCATGTGTATAGAGTAATTCTAGAAGTACAGAGCTATATCAGAGTATTGAACTTCTTTTGGCAGGATAACGTTTACAATATTGACGCGACAGAATAATTAAAAACTGTTTCTCCAAGGGAAGCAAAGGGCGTAGTGTATTGGTTAGAGTTCTTGAAAGCATTGATTGTGGTCCCAGGTTCGATCCTCCTTAGGAGGTGTTCTTTTTTTAATTCTCCTTTTATTACAAACAAGAGCATGGTAACATTAATTGTAATAGCAGTGTATAGTAGCTACATTGTTCTGCAAATGGAATTTATAAAAAAAATAAACAAATAAAATAAAAAAAATAAACAAATAAACAAACAAATACACACGTCCAAAGGGATATTTTCATGTATAAGATCGTGAATTATAATACTTTAACGATAATTGTGTACTGCTTCAAAGACATGACAAATATTAATGAAATAACTATTTATATTTGTGGCAATCCAGGACATACTAATTTTACCCCTTTTCCCACTCGAGTTCAATGCAAGGATACCTCCGCAAATATCGAATGAAAAGTTCTCATCATGTGCAATTCTCCATTAAATGTTTCCTCCGAGTCGTACTACCTTCGTTTTCTTTGTTACAAACAAGTATTGTTTGCACATTACATGTAGGAGAGTTGCATCTACATTTCACATTGGTCAGCTCCTTCTACTTACTTTCAGGAACGAAAGCTTGTAGTGTAGTGTTTAACGTTCAGGACTGTCAATCTGATGGTCGTAGGTTCAAACCCTTCCGGTGGCAGAAAATTTTCGTAAGTTTTAGACCTATCCCATTGTGTTCATTGTTCACCCCGTGTGAAACGGAATGATTCAGTTTGGAATTAACGATGTGGGGAGGGGAAATATTAAATTACAAAATCTCCATTTCAACGAACCGAGAATTGGACAAAAATTGGATAATTGTTATAAATATTAAAATTACATTCATGTTTTTAGTGGTATAATCGCAGGTAAAATCAAAGATCCTACATGGAAGATTTTACCTTGCTCTGAAAGGCATTTCGCACCGATTTAATACATTCTCCAATACATTTCAAAATGTTATTGAATGTTTCATGTCGATAATTTGACCAATGCATCAATTCTTGACGCTGAGACGATATTTTCTGCAACTACCTCTTCTCTTCAGTCCCTTCTGTTCTTCTCTTCTCCTTCTCCTTCTTCTCTCCCCTCCTTCTGCTCTGCTTTTATCTCATATCTCCTTCCCTACTTTTCTCGCATCTTATCTCCATCCCACTCATCTCCACTCCTCGTATCTCCTTTCCTGTCTTAGATTTCCGACTCCACGCACTTTTCTCCTCTTCTTTTCGTTCTTCTCTTTTTCTCTCCTTTACTCTACTCTCCACTCTTCTCTCATCTCGTTTTCCTTCTGTTTTCTCTCCTTTGCTCCATTTTCCTCATCTCTCCTAGAATATTTTTCCATTCTCCTCACTACATCTCCTCTCCTCGTCTATCCTCTCTTTCTTCTCTCCTCTACTTTTCCTCTTCTCCTCTCGCTTTCTCTTTCTCCTGTCATTTGTCACCTCTCGTTTTCTCTCACCTCTTCTCCTTTCTGTAGACTCATCAGCGATGAAATGCTAGAAAACCTATTATTTTTCTTTCAGAAAGAATTTTGTCACTTGCGATATAATATTGATATTTTTAATACTTTTTATACACTAATACTTGTTTTTATTTCTTTCGCGTATTTTATAAATATTTATTGTGCATGTGGCAACCCTGAAATTGAGCCAAACTCTACACGCAACCCACCAACACCTTGTGTAAATTGGGTTGCCTAGTTTAAAATGTCGTTGTCCTAAAACTTTTGAGAGACACTGTACCACGCTATGAAAGCGTATAGGGGGTGTGGAGTTAGGACCCCACACTTTCTTGATCACGGCCGAAGATGGGGTGTGATGTTATCAGCACCACACCCGTGACAGCCTTTAACTCTCAGAGTTTCCTCCAGGTACCCACTTTATACGACGCTAGGTGGTCGCCGGAGGCGCTTGAACAGATGAAAGAAATCCCGCTGGGTTTCGAACCCGGGGTCTCACGTGGTAGTCAGACGCTCTAACGGCTTTGATGTTACATTTAGTTGCATATATTGTTCATCAAGAGGCGGCATTTTGTGTGTATGTCTTCTTGCATCCCTTCGTCCTATGTTGTGAATTGTAGGATTTGATGGTGAGGCAACTTCGTCCAAAATTTGATTTTTCTCTCTGCATGAATTCGAATAGAGTTTCTTGGTCGAGCATTTCTCGAGTCTGTACGTTGGAAACATATCGTAACAGTCTATAAAATCACTGAAAATATTAAGTACAAAGAACTCCAAATCCCAAACATTTAGCCATCATAACACCATTAAGTCTTGTTTCCATGATATGAAAAACTCAATATGCTGACCAAGACAGAAATTTATTTTATTGTAAAACATAAACTAAACGTAACGTTTCAACCTTCTAGCAAGGTCTTCTTCTGACTCTGCACCAAGTACAAATGTAACAAGGTACAAAACAACACTATATATATACACAAAAATTACTCCCCTCCAGACTATTAGAAAGTTGTTTTGGAACATTCTAGCAGGTGGCTTTCCCTTGTGAACTGTACTTTCACCTGAAAGGCGATTTAGCTAAAAATTGTCTTTCATCTGGAATGTGGTTGGAATCTCTATCTCACGCTTTTTTCCTTCATTCTTCTCCCTTCTTCTCTCCTCTTTCTCTCTTGTCCTTTCCACTCTTTCTAACACCTTTTTCCATTCTTTGTTTAACTTCAGTCCCCCATTCCAGTTCATTATGTCTTCTTCACCTTTCTTCTCTATTTCCTTGGCTTCCTTCCATTTTCTCACTAGCATTCTCTTCTCTCTTCCTATCTGCTTAGCCTCATCCCACTCTATGTCATGTCCTGTTTCTCTCGTGTGTTTAAATATTGCATTTATCTCTATGTTGTTTCAACCTGTCTTTCAGCCTCTTTTTCGTTTCTCCTATGTACACACTCTGACATTCTTTACATTTCACTTCGTAGATGATCCCTTCCTCTTCCTCTTCTCTGTTTTCCTTTTTCTTGTTTGCATTCTTCTCTATTCTTAAGATGCTTCTCCCTCCCTTCCTGTAAGTATTAATTCCCGCTTTCCTAAGCACTTTGCATATCTTTTCTTTCTGTGGTCTTCCCCATACTCCTTATTCCAAACCTCCTCTCTTTTTCTTTCTCTTCCAATTCTTCCCTGCCACTTTTCTTCCTTCTTCTGTTTATGTCCAGTCTATCCTCCTTCTCATTGCCATTCTTTTCCAGCTGTTTCTATAGGCTATTTATTTTGCCTTCTTTTTCACATTCTTTCGTGCATATTTTCTTGATTCTGTCCTCCATATTCTTTATAAAATTTATTTTTGTCACCTCACTTACACCACTTCTTTTGTGGCAGAATACCCTTGCTGCACACTTCTGATGCCAAGCGGTTTCAATTTCTTGTCCTCTCTTCCTTCCTAGGTAGCTTATCTTGTCTTCTTCTTCTATTTCGAGTTCCAACAATATCCCTATTTCTTCATCTTGTACTTCTTTGGAAAAATATGTAGAGCTGCCTCTTCGTTCCCTTCCATATGCCAAAACAATCGTCCACATATCTGCAAAACAGAATCATTTTGTCACCTCCTTTTTCTACCACTTTCTTTTCCCATTCATTCATAACAAATTCAGCCAATGCTTGGCTTAGGCATGTGAAAGTACAGTTGACAAGGGAAAGCCACCTGCTAGAATGTTCTGGAGGGGAGTAATTCTTGTATATATATATATATATATATCTATATCGTCCTGTTTTATACCTTGTTACATTTGTACTTGGTGCAGAGTCTGAAGAAGACCTTGCTAGAAGATTGAAACGTTACGTTTAGTTTATGTTTTATATTAGAATAAATTTCTGCCTTGGTCAGCATATTGAGTTTTTCATTTAGCCATCACTTTTCCAGACAGGAAATATCTAGAAACATCCGAGGAATGCCTTTTCAGACATTGCCGAACTTCCTTTATCGCCATCGTTGTAAACAGGTGTACACAATTGCAATCAAGGAAGAGACTACAGGTTACTGATTCGGAATTATTAGTAAATTCGATCGGAATAAATGTCTGGGAGAACGGGGGTCAGTTACAAGCATTGCAGAGAGAGAGAGAGAGAGAGAGAGAGAGAGAGAGAGAGAGAGAGAGAGAGAGAGAGAGAGAGAGAGAGAGAGAGAGAGAGAGAGGCAGAAGTACGATTCGAGGAAGAACGTGTTGGAGCGAGGCGCGAGTCAAGCTCTTTTGTACAGTCACGACCATAAAGATTCTTCGCAGAACTTTAGCTACTAGACAGAGACAGGTATACCGTTTTCCAGTAGCCATGCTGATCCAGTCCTTAGGGGTTTAAAACTCAAGTGTTGTGTTATGCCATTCATATGTGTATAGTTATCACCTTTCGCACCTTACCAACAAGCTTACCCAAGCAGCGAGTTGCCACATAATCAAGGATGAATGATCAGTGAGCTACACCAACCTAGTTCGATCCCACATACCGAACGGTATGTTACGCATTGGAGATGCTGGGTATGTTACGATATCCATCTGCGCCTGTATTATTCGCAGTGTTTTGTTTGTACACTTTGGAGACGATTTATGTATGATGTTGCGCCATGCTGCCACACTACACAAGCATACGTAAGCATTGATCTTATTCATACATTGAACAATGTAATTCGGTTTTTAATCGTCAGTGTTGTGTTTTTGCAAAGTGGATACAATTGTCATATTCTAGCATATCCTTTGTTAGCGGTATCTCTTTGATGTTCCCTGGATGTTAAACCTTCGTCCATGAGGACTCCAAGATACACTTGGCCGTAGGGAAGAAAAAAATTCTGGGGGATTCATTCATAATTGTTCCCATGGGCGTCGCCAGAAATTAGAATAATAGAAATAACAACAATAGTTATACAACTATAATTAAAATTTCATAATAATAAAACAATTTTATTCCATAATAATAATACTAATTATTATTATTATTGTTATATCCTTGAGGGGGCTTACACAATCAAGCAGATGAGTGAATATGCAGCACAAGTTTTTAGTTTCAAATAGTGTGTTTTGAAATGCACAATTATTACACTTCTTTATTAAATTTTAGATAACGTCAAGGAAAAGGTTTAAAAGTTAGATGAAAATTTTAGTCATAAAGTTGTTGTTCTTTGACCCTAAAACTTAATTTTTGGAATTGTGAAAAGTGTGGAACCAGTTATTATTTTTAGAAACAGTCTGGTGTATGGATTGTAACCTCAATCGCGAACGTAATGCGCTAAGAAACTGGAGATACTAGGTTTGAACTCCTTTCAAGGGGGATTTTCGACTTTATCGGACAGGGAATTTAAAAGTTGGAAAGGGAATTTTGGGACAATCATAAGGGAATTTTCAGTCTATATTCCTTGTGACGCAGGAACAACACTGGAAAGAGGACAGCAGAAGTCAAAATTGAAAAGTCGAGTGATGAGCTACGATTCCGAGAATAAGTCCTGTTTCAGTCAAGTTTCAGAATTCCAAATGTATGAAAATTCTAGATCGATCGTTTCAACATTGTCTCCTTGTATTTTGTGATGCTTCGAAAAAAAGTGAAAATGAGTTACAGATTTTGGTTTCTGAACTTCCATTAATCCAACATGTCAGAAGTTTCGGGGCGGGGGGAATTTGAACCCTAGAAACCTTCCTCTAAATACGTCCATGAAGGTACAGCATTGCTTTCCTAAAATATTGTGTCCTATCAGTCTGAGATTCAGTGGTCCAAGTTGTTTTCACAGACACACTCTTGTTAGGATTGATCTTGATCCTCCATTTCTCGGAAATCCCGCAAATATCTTTGTAACACGAAGGTGCGGAAGTTAATTGAAGATTGCTGTGTCGGAAAAGTATGACGTAAGAATTTTACATTTGGAGCACAACAATGTTAAACATTCAACAGTAATCGTCGATTGTTGAAGCTTGTTACAGTAGCTATGAAACTACATTAAAAAACTGACGGCCCGACGCGTGTAAGAATAAAATTCTACTTTTACTTGAGGTAAAAGTTCTTAATACGAGATCGGATTTCTATTCAATAGTGGAGAGATGCTGGCACCTGCAGAATAGTACGTAAGTTTTTAATTTTATTATTTTCAGTCGCTTTTCTGTAATCTCTGGCTAACAGCAACGATGCGGATGAATAATGATGTGATTACATTAATGAAATTACACCTACAAAGACCTATTACTGTAGCACCTATTAGAATTCTGGAACTTCGGTGGCAAGATCGAAAACCTACCACTTAACACACTCGATCACCGAGCCAGCGTGTTTATATTATGAATGCTAACACTTACATTGATTTGGCTTATTTTACTTCGATTTTCCTCCACTTTTGGCTACTCGCAAAGATGAAGGTGACGGGACATTGACAAAGAACACCCACGTCCAGGCCGGTGTAACGGGGAATTTGGACTCTGTAGAAAAGTGACTGTACAGTCAATTTTCTACGAAGAAATATGACTGCCCATTCCAGTTCCAGTCAATTAAGCAGGGGGTACAATATCCCCGTAGAAAAATCACTGCCCCCTTAAATTCTTCTTATATTAGGAGGTGGTACAAATTTCCCGTAGAAAAGTGACTGCCCACTTAAATCTGTCCTATATTAGGAGGGGGTACAAATTCCCCGTAGAAAAGTGACTGCTCCCTTATACCCTTCTTATATTAGGAGGGCGTACAATTTCCCCGTAGAAAAGTAACTGCCCCCATAAATCCTTATTATATTAGGAGGGGGTACAAATTCCCCGTAGATAAGTGTAGCCCCCTAAATCCTTCTTATATTAGGAGGGGGTTCAATTTCCCCGTAGAAAAGTGCAGAGCCCTGAGGACAGCCTTTGTTGACACTCCTGCAGATCGTCTCACGTACCCAAACGAACTGTGTTCTCCTGTCTTTCAAGTAATCACAGATTAAGCTGTATAGAGGCTTAGGAATCTGCAACCTCCTTAGTTCTTGTAGTAAGTATGGCCACCATACATTATTGAACGCTCCGCTAATGTCAATTGTAATTCCAGTAACATAATTATAATTAGTTTGGTTTATAGATGTTATCACACGATTGACGCAATCCTCAGTAGAGCGTCCTTTGATAAACCCATACTGTTTGCTCGAGTTCCTTATTAGTGTTAGTCTTTCGTTTAGTCTCTTTGTAATCAGCCTCTCAAAAACTTTGCCTAAGACATCCAAGAGGCAAATTGGCATGTAGGATTTTACATTGGATGGATCTCTTTTGGTATCCTTTAAGAAAAGCACTAACGTTGCTAATTTCCAGTCTTCAGGAAAAATCCCTTCTGCTAGACATTGGTTATAGATTGTCTGTAAACCTTCGAGGAGCTGGTTTTTAGTAATTTTGATTAACTCGTTTAGAGTTCCATCAGGACCCGGGGCTTTGCCATTTTTCAATCTGTCAATCACAGCGGCGATTTCTTCCTGTGCAAACGGCATCACAGTGTAGGATTTTCATAGGTTACATCAATTGTAGATCTTATGTCGTTCTGCATTGGTGTGTCCTCTTCAGAATCGTCCAATGGTAGTAGTCCATCCATTATGAAGCTTACTGACTTCTGCCATGAGCTTGTGTATGTATTATCACTCTTCTTAAATGGTACAGGGATGAATTTCTGTGAATTTTTTTTGGGTAGCTATTTTGTATGGCATACTCCAAGGATTTTTGAGGATCTCACGTTGTACTAGAGAGGCCCAAGATTTGATCTTGTACTGTTTAATAAGCTTACCGTATTTCCATTTGGAGTTTCGGTACTTCTCTAGATAGAATCTTCTGTCTCTATCGGTCTTGGATTTTTGATAGAGCTTTCTGAGTCTCCGCGTAATGTTCCGTCTTCTCATGATATACTCTGGCCAGGCTTGTTTAAATTTCTGCTCTTTCATCTTAGGAATATGGCCTAGCGCAGTCACCAATATATGCGCAACTGTAGCTACATTTCCACAGATCGTGTTATCCAAGGTTATAGGATTGTGCCTTAATTCATTTGCCACTAGAGTGAGTAGCATTTCTTGGTCACGCATATTCCATTTTATTTTGGTTAGGCTCTTGTTGACTAGTGTGTGTCGTCTTTTAAGTTTGACACAGTAGCTAATCAAGTTGTGGTCACTAACTGTCAGCTTCTCAGCAACCCACCAGTTATCTATTGATAACCGCCCATTCATATTTGAAATTGTCAAGTCAATATTCGATGTTGCTCCAGCTCTATTAGCGTAGGTTCGAATATCAGATCTTCTATTTAAAACATGTAAGTTTTTACTGGCCAGTAGGTCTTCCAGTTCCAAGCCACCGTCATCTGTGACCTTGCTAAACCAATGATTTGATTTAGCATTCGAGTCCATTCCAATTAAGATGTTATTCATGGATAGGTCAGTAACAATTCTCCCCAGTTGATCCAAATAAGGTTGTATAGGATCTTTATGCTGGCAGTACATATTTACTAAAACCCAGCTATCATCTTCTAAGCATATTTTTGTTACTATACAGTGAGATGTTGAGTAATTGTGTAACCAGAATATGTGTAAGTCACTATTGGCGATTATAGTAAATGTCATTGGTTTATCAGATGTTGAGTAGACTTGCATTCGACTCGGAATGCCAACTGGTTTTCCTTTCAGGTGGTAAGGCTCCTGGATGAGAGCAATGTCTATATTATGAGTAATAATATGATTTACCACTTCTTGGGTTGCTATCTTAGAACCCTGTGCATTGATTTGGATCACTTCAATTTCATCAAGAGTTTTGCTATGTACATCTAGAGAAGGGTTATCCATATTTCAATTTAGAAATGATTCTATCTCTTATCTCTCTGTAGGTTGGACATTCTTCTTTAGCGCAGTTTCTTTCTCGTATGTTACAGGGTATACAAATCCATATGTTTGCTGACGGACAGTTTTCCTCTGCATGGGATTCTCCACATTTCCCACACACTGCCTCTTTGTTGCAAAACTTACTAATATGACCTAGATCTTTACATTTTAAACATCTTGGCACCGAAATAAAATCCCTAGCAATAGCCAGTGAAAAGTGTAAGAACAGTCTACCTTTACTTAGGATTAGGTTTCTCATATTTGGTGATGCTTCTAAAACTACATGAGATGAGGCCTGATTCCACCTCCCAGTCCGAAACCTAAACCTCAGGTTGTTATACATTTCCTCATCAGTCATAATTTCACTAAAGTTCATATGGTACAATTCATCCATTAGTTCCTCATCCTTGTACGACTTGGATATATCGTACAGAATTACCATAGGATTTCTCTTCTTTGTGGGTTCCATCTGTAGTCCGCATTCAAGAAGTTTAGGGTTATCTCTCATACGCTTGAGTTCCTGGTCAGATTCCAGTTCAACTATTAAAAGTTCTTTGGTTGGACGCATGTTGGTGATGCGTATCTTATCTTCTGCAGGCTTGATGTTCGACGTAATTACCCTTAGAATGTCTTTCGGTGTTTTTCTTTCGCTTTGATGAATAAAGTTGGTTTAAGAACTTTTGAGGGTTAAGGAATTTCTGGTATAATATTCATCTTTAATTTTCCAGCATAAGTTGGATTCTCGTTGTTTTCATTTTGTGTATTTAATGTTTCTCTTGATGTCAGTATATCTTGAAGATATTGCTTTCTTAATCTCATCGTGAACTGCGAGGGTAACCTCTAACTTAGTCTTCAGATCTTCATATTCCGCAAGTATTTTGCTAATAATGTCTGTCATCAAGGTCTTTGAGGTGACAGATATCTTTTCGCGGGCTATCCCCGCGTGAAGTTCCTTTACGTGGAAACGAATCATACTCATGTTATCTTCCTCTTGCTGGGCTCCTTCTGTAGTTGGTTCCTCCATATTAATCTGGTTATTATCATCCTCATTTCTCTTGACTCTTCTTTTTGGTGTATGTGAGTCGAGGCTTCCTCTTGGTCTTTTCCGTTTAGAGTCCATATCACAATCAAACACAACAAGTGCAAATGAACAATACAATTAAGTTTCTTAATATCATTTTGATAGTCCTCGCGACACACACTCTAAAATCCCTCCTCTGGTACTGACAATATACAACCACATACAATTTAAAAGTAGGAGGGACGGCTACCCAAGCCCCAGGGCGCCAACCTGGATCCGCTCGACCACAGCAGCCCGCCGAAGCTTGCCGGGCTCAGGTGGGTCCTCTGACTGATAGATGAGGATGCTCCTTGGCTATTGGCTTTCTTCAGTCAGAGTGGGTCGAGACAGGGGTCGGGACAACACAACAAAAACATCTACCTCACACCGAAGCACAAGGTGAACTTATACCCTCTCCTAATATAAGAAGGATTTAAGGGGGCAGTCACTTTTCTACGGGGAATTTGTACCCCCACCTAATTTAAGAAGGATTTAAGGGGCAGTCACTTTTCTACGGGGTAATTGTACCCCCTCGTAATATAAGAAGGATTTAAGGGGGCAGTCGCTTTTCTACGGTAAATTTGTACCCCGTCTTCATATAAGAAGGATGTAAGGGGGCAGTCACTTTTCTACGGGGAATTTTTACCCTCTCGTAATATAAGAAGGGTATAAGGGTGCAGGCACTTTTCTATGGGGTTATTTGTACCCCCTCCTGATATGAGAAAGATTTAAGTGGGCAGTCACTTTTCTACGGGAAATTTGTACCCCCTCCTAATATAAGAAGGATTTAAGGTAGCAGTCACTTTTCTACGGGGAATTTGTGCCCCTTTTATAGTATGAAGAATTTAAGAGGGCAGTCACTTTTCTACGGGAAATTTGTACCCCCTCCTAATATAAGAAGGATTTAAGGTGGAAGTCACTTTTCTACGGGGAATTTGTACCCTCTCCTAATATAAGAAAGATTTAAGTAGACAGTTACTTTTCTACGGGAAATTTGTACCCCCTCCTAATATAAGAAGGATTTAAGGTAGCAGTCACTTTTCTACGGGGAATTTGTACCCCTTTTATAGTATGAAGAATTTAAGGGGGCAGTCACTTTTCTACGGGGAATTTTTACCCCCTAATAATATTAGAAGGATATAAGGGGGCTACACTTATCTACGGGGAATTTGTACCCCCTCCTAATATAATAAGGATTTATGGGGCAGTCACTTTTCTACGAGAAAATTGTACGCCCTCCTAATATAAGAAGGGTATAAGGGAGCAGTCACTTTTCTACGGGGAATTTGTACCCCCTGCTGATATAAGAAAGATTTAAGTGGGCAGTCACTTTTCTACGGGAAATTTGTACCCCCTCCTAATATAAGAAGGATTTAAGGTGGAAGTCACTTTTCTACGGGAAATTTGTACCCCCTCCTAGTATAAGAAGGATTTAAGGTAGCAATCACTTTTCTACGGGGAATTTGTACCCCCTCCTAATATAATAAGGATTTAAGGGGACAGTCACTTTTCTACGGGGAATTTTTACCCCCTCCTAATATCAGCAGGGTTTATGGGGACAGTCACTTTTGTACGGGGAAATTGTACTCCCTCTTTTAAGTGAAAATCGTGAGGCAGTGATTTTTCTACGGGGTATTGAACCCCCTGCTTAATTGACTGGAACTGGAAAGGGCAGTCATATATCTTCGTAGAAAATTAACTGCACAGTCATTTTTCTCCGTAGAAAATTGACAGTACAGTCACTTTTCTACGGAGTCCAAATTCCCCGTTACATCGGCATTCGAACCCGGGACCATTATTAATGCTATATGGCTCATTCCATGCCAAATCAACCGATAATAATTATTTTTCAACCTTAAGGGTTCAGATTTTTTAGATTTTTTGATTATACATTGCACCTATCAAGAGGACAAAAACTGCCAAATTTCAAATTTTTTCTGCTCTTAGTTTTTGAGTTATTGACTTTCAAAAAAGCAAAAATCCCAAAATTTGACGACATTTTGAAATCTTTAAACAGCTGTAGATCAAAAACTATTTGACCTTGGATCTGCTTCTAATGAGATTTAATTTGAAATGCAATATCAGAGTGGTATTTGTATTTTGTAATTTCTAAGAAATTTCAAAAGAAGTTCTTTTCAAAATCTCATAAACACCATTTTTAATTTTTTTGAAAAAAATATATCATTTTAAGACATCAATTGAATATTTGTGTGCAAAATTTCATAATGGGATGGAAATGGCTTCCTATGGAAATTAATTTTTTGTATTGTAATGTGTGCGAGATTTTCTAAATTTGTTGACTTCCATGTTATAACCACAACTATATGCTGAGTGGTTGATGTTGAAGTGTTCATATTAGTCTATTTTATAATTTTTGGAGTACAAATAACATTAAAATACCTAAATTTATCACTTTTAATATCAGGTAAGCAAATTGAAAAATGTACGAGGGCAAGTCATTAAATAACAGGAATCTTATTCTAAACTTCATGGAGATTTATGCACAACTAAACTTTGAATTTCGGCACTCAAAAAGGTTCCTTATCAACACGCCATAAAGTTGTCGTGACGATCGAGCAGTATGCGCCTGCGCAGTATCTCGTACAGCATGGCCGCTACACTGTTGACTTGCAGCGTAGAGGAGTAATACAATGTTTAAATTTTCCTCCCGGAACTTTTCTAACGGTTTTCAACCCTTTCTTTGTGCAAAGTTGGTGGCTTTCCTGAATGAAAATTTTGGTGTAAATATTCAATATTTTACTTATTTCTTCTAACTATATTCGTCGGGAGGGTAAACGTCAAAATTTAACTTCATCTGAGAGTCCAGTCATTCCGAAAAGGAAATACATTCATGGAAAGTTTTGTGTACATATTCAATATTCCGTTCTATCTTCTAACTATATTCACAAATGTCAAAATTTAAGTTCATAAAAAGAAAGAAATATAAGTTAATTCTCTACGATAAAAATACGACAAGAGGTTTACAGCCATAAGTAGATCGCCTCCAGATGATGACGCCTTGACTGAGCGCTGCGGCCTGAACATCAAGATGGTCTTGATCCAGTTCGATATTTTGAATACGAGGGCCACTATTTATATTTTGAGCCTTGGCAACACTGATTGAAGTTAGGCGCGATTTGACGTTTGCACGGAATCGTCTGGCATCATTGACCATAACGTACTTCAAATGTTTTGTCAATAGCTTCATTTGTGTTGTTTATGTTGCCTTGGAGATTGCGCGACAACAATAAAATGGAATTAACTCGTGAACATTTTCGTGCGATGATTTTTTTACGATTTTCGACGTGGATTATCAAGACAAGAGTGCATCGATCAACTTACTTCCACATTTGGCGATGAAGCCCCATCCTTTGCCACTGTGAAACGCTGGTATAACGAATTTAATCGTGGCCGCCATTCGCTCACCGACGAGATTCGCGAAGGTCGTCCAAAATCAGTTGTTGTTCAAGAAAACATTGATGCTGTGCAAAACCTAATACTGCAAGATCGTCATGTGACATACTGTGAGATTGAGGCAACCATAGGCATTAGTTCCACCAGCATATATAAAATATTACATGATCATTTAGCTGTGAGAAAGGTGTGTTCTCGTTGGATCCCACACAATTTGACAAAAACTCAAAAAGACGCTCGCGTCAATTGGTGCAAACAAATGCTCAATAAATACAATCGTGGTGCTTCAAAAGACGTATATAAGATTGTAACAGGTGACGAATCATGGATATATGCATATGAGCCGGAACGTAAACAGCAGTCGACTGTATGGATGTTTCAAGATGAACCCAATCCAACAAAAGTTGTTCGCGCTCGAAGCACATCGAAACAAATGGTCGGCTGTTTTTTCTGTAAAACTGGTCATGTGGCAACTGTGCCTTTAGAGGAACGTAGAACGGTCAACTCTGAATGGTACACAACAATTTGTTTGCCAGAGGTCTTCGGTCAAATACGGAAAACAAACAAACGCCGTCGGATCATTCTTCATCAAGACAATGCCAGCTGTCACACATCTCGTCTAACAACCGACTTTATGAACAGTCAAAAAATCGAATTGATGGGTCATCCGCCGTACATTCCTGATTTGGCACCCAATGACTTCTTCTTGTTCCCGAATGTCAAGAATAAATTGCGTGGACAACGATTTTCGTCGGCGGAAGACGCAGTTGATGCGTTCAAAAACCATATTATGGAGGTGTCTCAAGAAGATTGGAAAAACTGCTTTGACAAATGGTTCGAACGAATGCAAAAGTGTATTGGCCATAAAGGAGAATACTTCGAAAAACAACAAAGCAGTTTTCAATGCCAAATTCCTGTTTTTTCATTGTTAGGCTCAAAATATAAATAGTGACCCTCGTACATGTATATGTACGGTACGTATATTCAACATCAATATGCAAAAGTTGGAACTGTAGTGTTTTCAGAAGATGTACGGTTTATGAGTGACGTCCACTCATTGTTATCAACTCATCTAGTTCATAACATGTCAGCAACAGGTTGTTTCTTTACTTGCAATTATTAATTCATCAGATCTTGAAAGCTGAAAGGTACTCAGCTTAAGTAACTCATTCACTTTCTAGTATTTCTAAACCGGAAGGTTTATGCCTGCAGCAACACAAGCCTTCCATCTGTTCCTATCCTGGGCAAAATCAATCCAATCTTTTCCAACCTGACTGATTTCCTATAGGTCCATCTCAACGTTAACCCTCCATCTTCGTCTTGGTTTTCCTACAGGTCTCTTACCATCAGGTTTCCCAACAAGAATCCTGTAAACTCTTCTTTCCTCTCGAATTCGTGCCACGCGAACTGCCCACCTAAGTCTTCTTGATTTAATTATTCTAATAATACGTATCTGGACTTGAATACAAATTATACAATTCTAAATTATGTAACCATCTCCACTCACTTGTCTCCTCATCCCATTTAGGTCCAAATATTTTTTCTAAGGATTTTATGTTCAAATACTCTTCATTTATGTTCCTCTTTTAATGCAATGGACCAAGTTTCACATCCATACAATACTACAGGCAAAATTACTTTTTTTTTTTTTTTTTTTGTTAATTTTAACTTTGTTTCGTAGATATGTGAGAGGATAAAAGTTTATGAAGAGATATGTGTTTTGAGCTTAAGGCCATCCGGAAATGTGTGGTTATTGGAAAATATGCCAATAGTTTTTCCTCGTTTTGACATGGTTAGAATGGGATATTGTGATCCACTTTTGTCAACGTGAGGATGTCAATAAAATTTCTGTATCACGAAAGAACTTCCAGCACTTATAGCCATAGGGTTGGTATCTTTGTAAGTGTATTTGTTGTCAACCCAGCTCTGCTGATTTCTGATGGAGGAATACAGAGCGACAGAGGTCCTTGGATACATCAATGGCTGACAATGTATGTAAGTATTTGCTGGTGATAACTAGAGAGAAATCATAAAATACGCGCCAAGTTAACAGTGAACTAGACGTTCCAAGTGTTGAATGAAAAATCCTACCTCCACTACATTATGCGAATGTGAAGAACACGATTTTGAGATCTGATCCAAGAAGGGAAACGAACTTATGAAAAATTCATAGCAAAATATTTTAATGAAAAAGTGTTTTTCTTTCATTCATATTTTGAGAAATCAAATTGGGTTATAAACTATATCTTGTATTTATCTTATTATAAATACAAAAAAATAGTATTTTAAGATTTTAGTTCGTCTAAAGTCTTCTAACAAACATCTCGTAACGTTACCACCCATACAATGCTATTGTATGGCTCGAGCATTATTAAGACTTTTATCTCAGAGTTATTCACATAAAGCATTGTAGTGAGTTTTTCTACAAAACCACTATGTGTATTTTTCAAAAATAGATTCATTGATATATTATGAAAGTTTACACTATTTGGAGCATTTCTGAAAAATCCTTAAGTTGGCAGATTCTACCGTTCCCGAGATACATCAAATAAAAAATATCCAATATGGCGGACTCTTTTCAAGATGGAGGCCATCAGCACGCAGATGGCGATTGGAAACTCGACTGAACATGTCTTAAGTGGTATAACAATTGATTCTACCAAGTCTCATGCTTTTATCGAAAAGTCAATGATTCCGGACTCAACCGCACGTTTTGGTGCTGTCCTCCATTTGGAGACACATTTTATGGCGCATCTTCATTAAAATATATTAAAACTGATATCGTTTTAAAGGTTATAAATTATTCTACAACTTTTATTCGAAACAATTTTTTGTCATTTAATTTGTTCACAAGTTACAAGGCAAAAACCTCAGATAGTACTAGAAAAAATTCACGTTTTGAAGGTTATTTTTTAAATTACGGCAAAACTACCAACATTATCTAAAAATTAAACAGACTCTTTTTTGTAGCCCGTCTAATAATGATTAAGATTAAAAAAAGCTTACCTGCCTACAACTAGATATAGATCTTTAACTGAGAGCCAGCGAAATTGATGTTTAGGAGGCGCTGGGGAGGAAGCGCCGCGAGGAGGGGCGGGGACTTTTGGGATTTTGCACTACTAGTAGTGTTCTAACAACTCATTGGCATTTTTTGTTCTTCATTGACTGTGCTAAAACTACCGTTTCCTTATACAAGGACGCAGTGGCGGCGCCAGGATAATTTATCTAGGGGTGCTGAGGGGGTGCGATTCTGAAAATATGGAAAACGTTAAACACGCAGGCAACCTTTAAAAACTGGGGAACAAGGTGCCAAAACTGTGGAGGGGGCCAAGAACAGTTTACTTTCCCTTGGTAGGTAAAGTTTAGCATAGTGCGGGTGCAAAAATAGCAAGAAGCGGGGGTAACTGTATCCCTGATCGCCGCTACTGATTAACATAAATTACTGACTGAAATTAACATATATATATGTGTGTGAAATAACGTCCATGATGATATGTGTTAAGTCTTCTACTACAAAAAACTGGCCATACAGTGTAAACATTCAGATATACGTTGCAGTCTTATTGAACTATGTAGTGAAATACAAAATGAAATTATCCTACCCTTAAAAACTTAATTTTTTAACCTTTTCAATGTAACCAATGCAGGCACAAAATACATAGTATATATCGTCCGTCTGCCACAAGACAAAACGCGAAGAGCACAGTAACTGCGTCATCTTTAAAATCCCTTCTGCCGCACTATCCCCAACAACGAACTGGAAAATTTCTTCGTGAACATTGGGTCCCTTCCTAACAGTTTTTTAAAAAGCTTGAAATAGTACGTTTATTAGACATGTTACGTGTAACAAATACATAGAACGTGTAAACAAGAAAACTACCCTTCACGTTACAACTGGCATTAAATAATTTCCTGAGCACGGCCTGGTGATACCTTGAAAGCAGCTGAAATTCTTGCTCGAGTGCGAGGAAGAACAAGCAGACGGAAAATAAACTGTTTATGAACAATGCAAAAAAGAAAGAGAAGGAAACATAACTCACATTAAGTTATAGGCAATTATCAAAACCACGAACAGACCAGAAACAAAAGAAGAAAAATCATAACAACAATGCTGACAAAAGAGAAAACGCTGATCTTTATGGAGGCTGCCGCCAATACATAAAAGTATGTATATCGTCATCTCTTTCAGTACTTGCCTGATGCATACAATAATAACGGTCTTACTTCACTACTTAACATTCGACACTCGATATGTTGACATGACATAATATGACAATCTAAGGGTTAGTGTTTTCATTTGAACGTAGGGGGTGCTGAAGGGGGCGCGGAATAAAATTAAGAGGTGCGCAAGCACTCCCTCGCGCCCCCCTGGCGCCGCCCCTGCAAGGACGTAATTATGTGAAAACCCAATTTTATCCTCTACTTTATAATAAAAATAAGAGTAAAACTCGTTTGATAAGCGTGTTGTAATGATCTAATATTACTTTACCCACAAGTCTTGTTTATACATTTCAGTTACAAATCTCGTTATATAGCACCATATCACATATCGTGGGTTAGGTCTTCCAATTGTAATCAAAAGGAGACTCGAAGACAAACCAAACATTTAGTGGCATTTTCGAAACGCGTTTAGGGTATGTTAATTTCATATTGTCAAGGGTGCCCACATAGGGGGATTATGGCGCAGATTGCGCCATCGGAATTTTTTTTTTTGGGGGGGAAATTTTTCCCTTAAAATAATATAAAATTTAACATTTATATATATTTTCTAAAATATATGTAAAAAAAAATTACAGCTTACGTCTACGTGCACCATATTTAATCCATTAGATGAAGAAAAGAAAGTATTCAGGGCAGGGTTTCCCACATGCGCATTTGTAGATGCACGTAGCACACACCCAATTTGGAGGGAGGGGTTGTGATGCAAATTTGACTGAGTGAACATTACAGCACTGAACACAAGTTGGATTACGTTATCAATTTATTATCGGGGGGGGGGGGCAATATAGAACTCCTACATATCAGCTTTTAAATGCACACGTGAACTCTGGTTGTGGATTAACAAGTATTCGTTGCGGGGATAATATCCCAACTCTTGTGTTAAGTCTTAGATTACGACGAGAATTTTAATTAGGGGTGGGGATTAAGCATTAAATTTGGAATGGGAGTTTTCAATTCTTCAACTTTACGTCTTAGACTGTAGTCTTAGACTGTAGACTTAGACTGAGAACTATCCACTCTCCAATTTTAACAGTAAAGTAAGTCTAAAATTGGCCTGGAAATTTTGGTGAGAGGATTGAGTATTAAATTTGATGGATGGAGATATGAAGCTCTTGATAAAGCGTTAAATATTATATTGTCAAGGGATTTCTGTAGTGGGGGAGGGTTAGACCATTTTGGGGGGACTATATTTAGCGATATGGTACGTACACATTTTCGGCGACCAACGTGCAAAAAGAAGCTGGAAAGAGTAAATATCTTGAGATTCTATTAAAGTATTGACACCCTATTAGAGTAATATTCTTGAAAGCCTGCAAAGAACTGGATGTACATTTTTTCCACTTGAGCCCTTTAATTAATGGTTTTAGGGTTGAAAAAAACATGAAGGACAAAGACACACACAAGTTTCAAAGAGCAATGATAATTTACCTTCCTCGTTTTCCTTTTCTTGTTTAAAATCAGTTGACTTGAGCTATTTGAATTTTTTTATATAAGGACTAAAAACAAAACTACTTTAGTTTCTAAGTAACAGCCATAATAAAAAATATTGAACTGAAATCGCTCTCGAAACATTTTATTCCGAATAAGGCCACGGTCAAAGCCATAACTCCTTCCAGTTGGGAATCGTGGTTAATTTTACTTTCAAAGGTCTTGCGTGTGGTAAAAAAAAAGTCGCCTCTCTTTAGCCCCATTCTTCCAGATTGACTGCCTCGTGAGTGCAGTTAAACGACTTGGAAAAGTTTCTTAGCAAGGAAAGGGATTTGGCTTCATTTATATTATATTCGGAGGACTGCTTTACGGTGCGAACATCTGTTCCGTTCCATGTAATCTCGCGTGGGAAACAACCAAGCTACAAAGAGTCTTCCTTCCTCCCTCGCAATCGATACACAATAGGGGAATCATCAATGGACGGGGCTCTTACTTATCGCACACCGTGTTGACGTCAGCTTTCGTCAGGCCCGTAGTGAACGGTAGGCTGGGGGTGCTAATGCAGGATGCGAAATCACTGCAGATGCACCCCTAGTGTCATTAAATATATGTCAATTATTAAATAATTACTTTATAAAAAATATACAATATATTATATGGACTGTCCTTCATTCAAAATTCGATTGCAAATTAAAGATTTTAATATACTGTAAAACCTCGTTATTCCGGACTAATGGGGGATAAGTTGGCCGGTTTAACGAAAGTCCGGATTAACTTAAATAACCTAAAAGAACAGCAGAAAGTACATTAAAACTCCGTTTATAGCAACAAAACACGTTTATTATGGTGTATTTAAAGGGCATAGACCTAAATACACTAGTATACTACAAAGTCTGCGAGAAACAGAATTTCATCAGTGGTTGACTGCCTTTTCTTTGGCAAGTTCTCTTGTTTACTTCTAGCCACGTTAAAACCGTGCATTCAGCTTTTTTTTCCCCTGTTGCCTGTCTGGATTAAGCGATGTCCGGCTTACCGGAGTCCGGACTAACGATGATTTACTGTACTACTAATGCTATTCACAGTGATTTGCGTGACTAAGAGCATGTTCTATTTGTAAATTTATATACTTTGCGGTAGCTTACGAAAGGTGATGAGAAATGGAGAAGAAATAACAAGTAGGAATAATTTCTCTTCTGGGGATTGCTGGGTTCAGTGTCCTTAGAGATGAGGCTCCTTGTTTTTCGTTCCTTGTGTGGGTTTTCGACATTGTTCCAGTAAAGTTAAAAAACTTTGAATATAATTGTTTATCTTTGTTGTTAGAATAAAAACTCCCCCCCGGAAGAAATTGGTGGAGGGGAAATTTTAGGACAAGACTGTTGGTGGGGGGATTTCCCCTGTCCACCCGGGATTTCGATAATAATAAAAAAATTCCAACCAAGTCAAAATATGCGACAGTTAAATTTAAGCTAGGCGAACTACGGGGTGTTTCCGTGACCTTGATTCAAACTGACAGATCCGGAAACGCGTTATTAAAAAGGTGTAAGCCAAAACTAGCTGTGATAGTGGAATAAGACAATGTAGATTTAATACAGACCGTAGCACTCTACGACGAAAACGTTAAAGTCGGTTTCCAAAATGGCTGCGCCCAGCATTGATGCAGACACGGCAGCGTTGGAGGAAGCTCTTTCGCATGCGCAACATAGCTGGAGTCATTCTGGCCATATCACAGGTAGCAAGGATTCATGCCAGGAGGTGATGCAAGGGGTGTCCCTCAGCTCGGCACCCAATAGCAGGATTGTTAAAGGTCCAGGAACCAATAAATTCTAATGGGTTCTATTGGGTTCCGTTGCAGGACTGGAACCTTTTTTCTAATTTAAATTCGGTCCAAGTTGCGTATTGTTACATTGAAAAAGGGTTCCTGGACCGTATTTAAATTGTTCCTGAAAAAAATGTTCCTGCACCGTATTTAAATTGATGCTGGAAAATAGGTTCCTGGACCGAATTGAAATTCTTCCGGAAAAAGGTTCCTGGACAGAATTGAAATTCATTCTGGAAAAAAGGTTCCTGGGCCGAATATAAAATCATCCGGAAAAAGGTTCCTGGACCGTATTTAAATTGATCCGGAAAAAAGGTTCCTGGACCGAATTGAAATGCTTTAAGTATGAAAAGGATATACACTGTCTAGAACTCATTTACGTTTCCTGATTTTCTCTCCCAGTCCGGGATTGAATTTATTTACAATTCCTGGACCAGGGTTGACCGATCAAAAGTTGCCTTCTAAAAATGTCCGCAACTACGTTTTATATTGGAATGTCACACTGCGGTTGTAGAAAACGTAGCGCAGGGAATAAATCAAAACGCTGTTGTTCTCTCGTGCGCCAGGTTCAAAAACTCCCTTGTCGAAGAGTTACTGTACATAACGCAATGGACTATATTAGAGTGCGTGTCAAATCTCCTGCATATGGCCTTGAACGGCTGAACAGCACCAGCGAATCACAGACGTGCGGCGTTGCCTAGTTCCGTGACAAGGCGTTTCGCTCAACCACGCTGTCTCTTTTCCGTGTGCGATTTTGACATGGCACCGCTGCAGTGCGCTGCTATTGGCTATCGCTATATGCAGGAGATTTGACGCGCACTTTAGTGTGACGTCACATTGAGTTGAAACAAACCCGTCGTTGCTCTGGCATCCGATCCAGGAACCTCAGCCAATAGAAGCCATCGATGCGGTAACGTTAGGCTGCTGTGTTCCCAGCAGATATCACAACAGACAGGGACGGGAAGTGCTGCTACAACCAAGCGAAGGAACGCGCGCGAGAGAATGGGGCTACATGGAGAGGGGCAACTTGACTGCAGCGTTTGTTTCGCCCATTTCTACCTTGTACCTTAGATTCTCGTGACAGCCAGCACCTGGATTAGTCTTTCATGCTCACAAGTGGATAATTGTTTATCGTCAGGTCCGTATTCGATCCAAGTTGCATATTGTTACATTTCAATAATGAACTTGGGCCCTATTTAAACTGATTCGGGAAAAAAGGATCCCGGACCGTATTTAAATTGATCCTGGAATAAAGGTTCCTGGACCGAATTTAAATTGGTTCAGAATAAAGGTTCCTGGGCCATATTTAAATTTGTCGGGAAAAAGGTTCCTGGACCGAATTGAAATACTTGACAGATAAAAAGGTTCTTTATGGTCCAGAACACATTTACGCTTGCTGATTTTCTCTCCAGGACCGGAATTGAATTTATTTAAAATTCCAGGACCTTTAACAATCCTGCCCAATAGTCAGCCGTTAATTCCAGGTAGAGCACCTTGAATTTCCGTATTACATCTCCAATCCACATCTTTCAATTCCACTGTCATAGGCAGCCCCAACTAGTTCTGGCTTCTAACTTCTAGCCGGGGTTCCTTATCTCATATTGGTACTTGGGTCAGTCTCCATCCACCCTGCCTGTTTGAACCAAGATCACGGAAACGCCCTGTATTTGGACCTAAAAGGGATGACGAGACAGGTGAGGGGGAGAACATTACACAATTTAGAACTGCATAATTTGTATTCATGTTGGATTAATTAAATCACGAAGATGGGCAGATCACGTGGCAGGAATGAGAGAGGAAAAAACAATTTACAGGATTTTTGTTGGGAACCTGATGGTAAGAGACCTCTAGCAAGTCCAAGACAAAGATGGAGTGACAAAACGTTGTGATGGACCTAAAGGAAATCGGTAAGGGTGGAAAAGATTGGATTGATCTTGCCAAGGATAGGGACAAATGGAAGGCTTGTGTTGCTGCAGCCATGAACCTTCGGGTTTAAGAAGGCTAGAGAGTTAGTTCGTTCGTTCGAGTGCTAGAAGTGAGGGGGAATGATATCTCCAGCTAAGAAAATTTTTGCAAAGCATCCCCCAGTTGTCTCATTTTTCAACCATAGGAGCAACCGGCTGGACCAAAAATCCTCCAGCTCACATTTTTCACATCAGGTACTGGACAGAGGTAGGTGATAAGGATAGATTGATTTGGTATATTTTACTTCGTATTTTTGCCACTTTGGCTGATGGCGATGATGAAGATGAGTGATGATATGATGATACTGATGAAGGGACATTAAAAAAAAACATCCATGCCCAAGTGGGGATTCGAACCAACGATCATTGGGGTTGGAGCGTGCGGTGATAACCACTTCTTCACGAAGGTCGGGTAGGGGAGAAGGAAAACATACAAGTTGTTCGCACTGAAGACTTTCGAGTGATGAAGTGACCCCTAGATATTTCCTTTGGGGCAAATGAAATGCAACTTTAAATATAACCTATATTATTTTTGTATGTGTGTTTGTTTATTTGTTTCTTTATTTATTTGTTTTTTTTATATTACTCCTCATATCTGTTCGTTCAGTTTACTATGGCAATGGAAGGAATTATGATAATGATCTACAGCCTCCCCAATGAGGTAGTGGTAACACTGTTGGCTTGTAATCAAGGGATCTCGAGTTTGATGGCCGGTGGAGGTGTACATACCACTTTAAATTGTAGGTCCAGTCAGGATTAGCCCATCTGTGCACAAAGTGGACTTAATATACAATTCAAATTCAAATCCAAGATAATATCTACAATAATAACGATCTATTCCAGTTGGATCTCTATTTTTGCAAAACAATACTCTATTCTCTAGAACATAGTACGATATATTGTTAATATACGTTAGAAATAGGATGACCAACTTCAGGCAATGAATTTAAGGGAGATTTAGTTGTGACAAATTTTACACATTTTTAGCGGCGTGGCGTCACTCCATTAAATGTTAATGGAATAGACAATATTGAACAAAATAGTTAATTTACATTTAATATAGTATTCAGATCACAATACCGAATAATAATGTACAAATTTGTATGTTTTCTAGTCCTAAACTATATGTATTTGTCCACTGATGTTGTAGAACCAAGCTTTTTTCTTTTTCTTATGTAAATTTTAAGGCAATTTCGCCATCATTATTCTTAATTAAAAATATAGAATGTCACTACGGGAACCGGGAGGATAAAAGAAAACTCTAATAAGAGATTTCCCTGGAAATACGAGAGAAATGATCACCCTAGTTAGAAATAATTCTCGGTGATCTGAGGCACTCGCTCGACTGAATTCGGGAGATTTAAAATTGTATTTTTGAAAAGGGGTTAATTCTTGATGTTTTCTCCATTTCAAGTGTCCAGAACTTCTCAGAAATTGTTAATTTTTATTTCAGAAATGCAAAAAATATTCGCTTAAGGTGAAAATGACGTGTACAGGGTGGTCACGAATTAAGGGGACACCTTTTGATCATCAATTACGTTTAACAATGAGAACTGGCAACTTTTTATTTTCTGAAGATAGTAACTTAGACATCACAATGAAAATTTCGTCTGTTTTCCACATAATTATCAATTTGAGCTCCATTTAAATTAATGCAAGCTTAAAGACGTAATTGGTTTTCCTTCTATCTGTTCGTGGCTTACGAGATTTTTTTAAGGTCTGAAACACTTCCGGTTCCATCAAATAACTTGTTGATTCTTGAGCGAGTGTCACTTTCAAGTGCTAGAGGTCCACATTCCTGTAGCATTCGTCCCTGAACTTTAGTTACACGTTATTGGTAATAGAAAATACACGTACACATTTGACACGCTGCTCAATACTTAGGCGACCTGCTGCCATTCTAAACAACATCCACTTCTTCCGCTATGTTGGTTAGATTTTACGTACGTGTAAGGAAAGATGAGAAGGAAAGAAAAGTAATACAAAAGTTACAGAGTGACAAAAGGTGTCCGCTTAATTCGTGACCACCCTGTAGAATATGAGAGTTCCAGAGCGTCGGTAAACTTAAAACTTTTTACTTACTAAGAGTTTTCCGAATTAGTCGGGAAGGTTGTGAATTTTTCACCTCCCGAAAGTCGTGTATTTTAAAAATTCCCGTCCCGACTAAAAAATGTCTGTCCCGCACACCCTCTAACAACGAAAGCAATCCGCGCTTACGTTAGACCGACGAAGGGCGGGGGCGGAGCTCAATACGGTGTGCGATAAGTGAAACTCAATGTCGGGGAGCGATCGATTTGGCACCGCATAGTTTCTAATTGACCCCATTCAACGCCCGTGACGCCTCTCTTTTATGTCCCCGATGCCACTTGACGCGGACTTCAAAGCCAAGTTCCCGCGTGGGGGGAGCCTCGTGGGACACCGCAGAATGGGGCGATTTGAGATCTGAGCACACTGCTTCCTGATGATTGCAAAGAAAGGAGCTGCTCCGTTTGGTCATTAACTGGTTTTGTCATTGTGTCCAATATTAAGTTGCCCTAAAAGACATAGCGGCAATTAGTATTTCAATTAAAGGAACGTGAATGAAGGAAAATACATTATGAAAATTCATTCACAATCTTGATTATTTTTAACAGCCACCGTGGTCTTGTGTCAACCTCCCGGGTTCGAATCCCGTTTCGGACATGGATGTTAGTGTGTGCTATCCTGAATGATAAAGTCGAGAATTGAGAATTGATATAAGGTGTGTATGGGGAATGCTGCTGCTTAGGGTTTATCCTTAAATAAAAAAAAAAACAGTCGGTAAGTAGACTGCCAGGCTGGAGACCCGGGTTCGATTCCCTAGATGGTGCTCTCAAATCAATGGGGACCTGGGGGCAACTCTGAGGGGTAAAGGTGGTCGGAGCGTGGTGCTGATCATATCACCTCCAAAATAGCCGAGATCAAGAATGTGTGGGATCCTACCCCCACATCTCCTAAGTGTGCCTTCATGGCACGGTGCTATGTGCATGGGGAAACTTACCTTACCTTAATCTTATATATTTCTTTGGCTATACGACCTCATAGACCCCACAGTATGGGAGTAAGGTGAAGGTTGTCTCTTCAAATGGCTTGTTTCGTAACACATTCATTAAGGTGATAAGTTTTTTCTTTAAATATTGAAACAGCCGCCTTGTGTTCTAGAGAATGTACTTCTCCTTATGGCTGAATTGGTGTTTTCTACTTTATGCACAGATAGGCTAATCGGTACTGGACCTACATTTTAAGTTATAAAGAAAGGTTCTTATAAGATGTTTTATATTAAATTAAATTAAATTAAACTATAATTAGAAATTATCTCACGAAAATTTCCCCCCAAATTGTGATCTCAACCACTGTGCAATATGCCTCCACCGGATATCGAACCCGTGACCCCTTGATTTCAAGGCGACAACGGCACCGAGGAGGCCCAATTCTCCTTATGCAAGCATCTCTTTATGTCAATATACTCTGGGCTGCATCTTGCGGGCTAACGGAGCTCCGGCACCTGGAGCAAACGCCCGTTTAATCCTCTGTGGGTTTTTGTTTTCTGCCATCCATATATGTTTTAGATGTTAACTTCATTCATTTCATCCTATCACCATTCATCCTCAACGACGCGATCAGTCAAAAGTGACAGAAAAAGCTACGTAAAATCACTCAATCTCTGACAGACATTTATGTCGATTATTAAGCTAGATAATGGCTCGCAAAAATAGCATTAACAAACGTGTTTTGACTCCCGTGTATTTCTTACGGGGAATGAAAGAAACGTTTTCACTATCCAAATCCACGTTTTTGCCATTTCTGGTCTGACCTTATGTTCTTACATCTCTTCATTCCGTTCCCGTGCTTAGTGCAATTCTAATCAGTTCTTACGGTTTAGGAAGAAATAATAATTCCCAAAGCGCCCATGAATATCACAAATATATTCATAACTGCACCCCCCCCCCCCAAAGAGACTTCTCAACACAACTACAGTCCAGCAGAATTAACTTGAGACAAATGGCTGCCGGCGCCACTGCAGGAGTACCAACCTACAGCTAACGCTTGACTCTCACGCGAATCACGGGCAATCAGCTGATAACGGGAGATGGGAGATTTGAAAAATAATTACATTGTGTAACGGAAATATCACTGTATTAAGAGGACATGCTAAGAAAATTATAAGTATTCTATCTTACACAATAAATGGATAAACAGTTTATTCTTTACCTTTAATCCGTAATTTGAAAACACTGCCACTTCGCTTGCTTCACCAGTCACTGCACGTGAGTCCTTTCAACAGTTGGAAACATTTCGCGCGCTCGAACATTACAGTTTCCGTTGCCCGTAACAGCGGGAAGTCCCCCGGTCTAGCCAATTCGAACGCAGTTGCATCACTCACAGAGCGGCCATTTCTCTCAAGTTAATTCTGCGGACTATAGGTTACTTTACTGGCGTCACACTGCACACTCTGCCGACCTGTGTGGCGGAGTGGTCAACGCAAAGTGACGTGCTTCGAAGCCACAAGTTTAAAGTGAAATCCATAAGACAGTGTAATGTGCCTCCATCGGGGATCGAATCCGGGACGCCTTGCTTTCAAGGCAACTGTGTTACTATTACTACTACATGATCAGGAGGTCCAAAGTTAGCAAAAATTTAATAAATTGATATATATCAGGGCGCGCGGTCGCCATGGTGCCTGAACATTTCACAAGTTCCAATACTTATATATAAGATGAAAGAAAGGAGGGCCACAAGGGCTAAATAAAAAGTGAAAGAGGAGAGAGGAAACACTCACCAGACGCAGAAAAACTTAAAAAAAAAGCGGTAGCTACCGCATCTTCAGGAGTAGAAGAAAATACTTGTGAACTGAGCGACTTGGACAGTGCGGTAGCATGGCCTGCAGTGTGCCAGGTCCAGAAAAAATGTGTTGACACTGCCACACACATAAAAAAGTTGTTCCTTAGCCAGGCTGTCGAAAACTGTGTGAAAACTATTCACATTTTATATATATATATATAAACTGCTCGCCATTAAAAATGCAACACCCAGAAGGAGTAATCGGAATCGGACGAAATGTGCACAGTGTGTAGAGGAGAGGTGCAGAAGGAAATGATTAGGTGTTCAAGGCCGTCATGCGTCATGTGCGCCTGCCACGCCATCTGGTAAGTGGTACCTGTAGCAGGTCAGATAGGTGCAGAAGAGCAGTGAAAGTGCATGGTCGTGAGTGTAGTGTGTTAAAATCGGTCAGCAATGCCACGTCGTCGAATACGGCAGCGATTCCAGCAGGTTTCCCAGTTCGATCGCGGCCGAATTGTTGCATACCGTGAATGCGGATTATCCTACCGTGAGATCGGTGCCCGTGTAGGACGGAATGCATCCACAGTGATCCGTGTATGGAACCAGTGGGTCCAGGAAGGCACTGTAGAGCGACGTAGAGGTTCACAACGTCCGCGTCGGACGACGGAACGAGAGGACAGACGTCTGATACGCATGGCCCTTACAGACAGAACGGCCACGTCAACGAGGATTGCGCATGAAGTACGGGATGTTTTACAACGTCCAGTGTCCCCACGAACCGTGCTTCGTCGTTTGGCGAACCGGGGAATTTTTTTCCCGGCGCTCACTGTTGCGGATTCCTCTGACGCTAGAGCATAGGCGTTTGCGTCTGAGATGGTGCCAAGACCGTCGTGCATGGATGGCGGAGTGGAATGCTGTACTGTTCTCTGATGAATCCTGCTTCTGTATACAACATCATGATGGACGTACACGCTTGTGGCGGCACCGTGGCACTAGGCTTCATGACGCCTGCATCATGCATCATCACACAGGGCCTTCATTTGGTATGGGGTGCCATCACCTTAGGTGTTGGTTCGCGTCTCGTACGCATTCAAGGGACATTGAACAGCCAACGGTACATCACACAGGTTCTCACCCCTGTTGCTGTCCCATTAATCCATGCACTGCATAATGCCACTTTTCAACAGGATAACGCGCGCCCCCATGTTGCAAGGAATGTCCTCGCATTTATGGAAGCTAACCACGTGCCCCTGCTTCCTTGGCCAGCACGTTCGCCGGATATGTCGCCAATTGAACATATCTGGTCCGTGGTGGGTCGCCGGCTGGCCCAACTCGGGTTTCCGGCACGTAATGTTGTAGTCCTCTGGCACCGTGTGGAAGCCGCTTGGACGCCATACCGCAAGCAGACATCGATAGGCTCATTCTGTCCATGCCTCGCCGTGTTGCAGCAGTTATTGCCGCCCGTGGAGGCTGTAAACGCTACTAGCTCCTTGGGGTTATGCAACCATGTTCTACGTGTCACATGTCACACCACCGAGCTCTAACTGTAATCATTTTCTTATCTTATTATGAACTACATATTTGCCAAGTTTCGTGTTTCTATCTCATTTCCTTCTGGGTGTTGCAATTTTAATGGCGAGCAGTGTATATATATATATATATATATATATATATATATATATATATATATATATATATATAGAGAGAGAGAGAGAGAGAGAGAGATTGAATATTTCGAATTTGCTTATGGAAATGTTCACTATATACCGACTACTGTAATGTTTTTTTTAATGTCTTCGTGTATTAAATCAGAATAATAATAATGGCATTTACATTTCTGCAATGTTGCTAGCCATAATAAATTTTTTCAATGTTGTTAGCCGAATTTTAAAATCTGCTGCGAAATGGTAGTGGTACGCTACTCCGGAGCAAGAATGGATTGCTTTAAATCCAATCTTGTATTAATAAATAATTTAAATATTTTAAGATCATATTTAGAAATGCTATGTTAGTTGGATTCATGACTTTTTTACTCCGTATTTTCCAAAAAAGAAGAAAAGCTGGCTCCTGAGAACAAGGGGCTGGCGCCTGAATTATTTTAAATTGCTGACATACTCTGTGCGAGCATATTTTACATTCATATTCTTAAAACACGTATAAAACCCTGTCCCAGCTAATTGTAGAGCAGAGCCGCGCATATCGGCAGAGGAGGAGGAGGGAAATCGAGTGGTGAAAGCGCAGCGTTGCCAACCGTACGGTCCTGACCGTACATGTACGGACGTACTGTCCAGACCTTAGTCCGTACGCTAAATCACGGCTTGTCAAAATTTGATCTTACAGTTTTATACCTAATATTTCCCTAAGACATTCTTAAACCAATCGTAGGGACCTGGAGACAAAAACACGGTCCGTTTGCCATGTGCGTTCGGTATTATCCTTTTCAAAACTTTGCAACGCTGCATAGCGAAGGAGGAAATCGGGTAACTCCTGTCCTCCTGTCACCAATTATATATATACAGCGTGAGCACAAAAACACTCCCTGGTTTCAAGATGTCATAAAATTAATAGTTACTTGAATATTTTGATAAAATTGATATCCAAAGCTCAGTTAACTCAAAATATTTTAATATCTTTCTTTTCAGAATTGCTAGTTGTGAATTCGGTAGCTAGAGGGTAGTAACATCGAAAATGGCGTTCACTCCGCAGCAAAGATGCTGGTGCGTGTTAGAATTTGCCAAAACAAGCCGTGTTGTGAGAGTGCAGCGTGCATTTAAACGGAAGTTAAATGTTGATCCACCTACACACAAATCCATTCTGCAGTGGCATAAAACATTTGTAGAAAGAGGATGCATTTGTGATCAAAGAAAAGAACATTCTGGCGGACCGTCCATGTCTGAGAAAATTGTGGAGCGTGTGCGAGAAGCCTTTGTACGCAGTCCCAGAAAATCAACACGTCAAGCCAGCAGACAGTTGCAGGTGCCACAAACTACCGTAAGCAAGATTTTACGGAAGCGTTTACGTTTTCACCCGTACCGGCTGCAATTGGTTCAAAAGTTATATCCACAAGACAAGGTAAAGCGACGTGAGTTTTGCGAGACTATCCACACTTTAATGGAGGACGATGAAACCTTTCTGACAAAGATCATTTTTAGTGATGAGGCGACCTTCCACTTGAGTGGAAAAGTGAATAGGCATAATGTTAGGATCTGGGGAAGCGAGCATCCGCATGCCACTCTATGTGGAACGTGACTCACCCAAGTTGAATGTTTTTGTGCAGTGTCAGATCGTCGAGTGTACGGTTCGTTCTTCTTTGAGGGGTCAACAATCACAGGTGAAAGCTACTTAACAATGCTACGTGACTGGTTAATTCCTCAACTTGCTGCAGAGAGAGGTGACTACATTCTACAACAAGATGGAGCGCCCCCACACTGGAATCAATCTGTACGCAGCTTTCTGAATGACAACCTCCCACACCGTTGGATAGGACGAGCTGGACCCAATGATCAAAATCTATGCAAGTGGCCCCCACGATCACCGGACATGACAGTTTGTGACTTTTTCCTTTGGGGGTTCGTGAAGGACGAGGTCTATGTACCTCCACTACCCTCAACCTTGAATCATCTTCGGGAACGCATCAGTACAGCTGTCAACTTCATTTGTAATTGAGCATTTGTAATTCCAATGAACACCACGAAAACTTTATGAGTTTTAACAACTACTGTGAACATTTCTGTAGAATACTACTTTTGGTATTAAAATTATACCCTTTTAAAACCAGGGAGTGTTTTTGTGCTCACGCTGTATATATGTGTATGTGTGTGTAGATGTAAACCTCCTTCCTCCCCCACCAATCTTCAATGAATTCACACTCTGCCCCTAAGACTTTCTAGACGGCGTTGTGGTAACGTCGCCTTGTAGTCAAGGGGTTCCGGGTTCAATACCCGGTTCAGGCACATTCTACGGTTGTTCGGATCCCACATTAAACTGTCTTGATTAACTATGTTCGTTTCGATTAATTCAGAGTACAAACACAGCAACAAACACTCACTTCCTCACTTTTCCTTCCCCGACTACAAAATAATACAAACAAGATTACTTTGAAAAGCTCTGAAACGACAGAAAGTGATACCAACCTACTTCCTTAATTTTATCACTCACAGGAGAGAATATATCAGTTTGGAGATAGAAATTACGCTGTGGAATCAGAATTATTACAACAGAAAGAGTATGTACACAATGTTTAAGTAATATAGTGCCATAATAATACAAAATGTTCTTATGTTCTTAATGTGTGCAATATATACAATTTACTTTTGTGCTGCTTACAAATATCAGAAGATACTTATGTTTTTCAGGTACTTTTTCCCACCCAAAAGTTCTATTCAAAAGCCATAAATTTATTGAATTTACTTGTAAAATTTGTTAAACATTTAACTTGAATTACCGTGTAAATAAGTTGACAGTTGCCAACACTGTAGTTGTCAACACTGATGGCGCAATTTGAGCTGGACGCAGGGTGAAGACTGCAGATATTCCTCTTCCCGGAAATACAAGCGTTCGTCCTTTCCACCTTCGCCCCAACCCCTAATGTCACATTTTTGTCTCGTTTTACAAATTACAAAATACAAAATAATTTGTAATTTTAGTGACCTACATGATAATAACTTCTTTCAGTTACTTTATGATTAATAATTATTTGCATCCTTGTGATATTATTTATGTGCTCATGAAGACACACTTTGGTTATTGGTCTGCTCGCAATGTTTTCTTCTACTTTCAGCTGCTTTCAGAAAAGCACTAAGATGTTCAGCTTTTCTCTGAGGGTTGAGGACCTTTTCTCCAAGATTTCACGCGTCGTCATGTGATCCTTTGGGTGCTTTGGTTCCCTTTGTTGGCGGCCGCAAGCAGAAAGTCTGCTACTTGCAACGGGCTGCTAAAGTAGTTTGAGGCCCTAAAATATTGTGAAATCGATTGCGATGGAAACTAAATAAGGCTAAAACATTAAGTACATTAAATAATATTCTAATAGTGAAAGTACTATATCTTACCCACTGACAACAACACAGGTTGATAAACGTAACATAAGCTTTGGCTTCTCATAACTTAGCGGTTCGAGAACAGAGAGAAACATTATCCATAGCAGGAACAACAGAAAATTCAGGAAATGTCACAGATTTGATAAAATTGATTTTCAAATATGACCAATTACTACAAGAACATTTTAGACATATGCAATAAGATGAAATTCACAACAATTATCCGCGTTCTGAAATTCAAAATGAACTGATGCAAGTTATGAGCAACAAAGTCAAAATGACTATATAAAAAATAAGTAAAATTATCTAAGTCCAGAGATTTATCAAGTTCACGTTCAGTTTCAATATTTACTTTCTTTAAGTTCGAAACTTCTTCTTTTACATCCTAGATTATTTTGCAGGCCTTACGTGAACGTGACCTAACAAACAACAATGTTTAACATTCAACAGTAATTGTTCATTGTTGAAGCTTGTGACATTAGCTATGAAACTAGATCCAGAAACTGACAGACTGGCACGTATAAGAATTCTATTCCACATTTACTTAAGGTAAAAGCTCTTTATTGAGTTTTAATACCGGATTTCCATTCAAAAGTGGAGAGATGCTGGCAGATGCAGGTTAGTATGTAAGTTCTTTTATTTAAAAAAAATGTTATTTTTAGTCAGTTTTCTGCAATTTCTGGCTAATAGCGATCATGCGGATGAGTAATAATGTGATTAAATTAAATTAAAGTGAATGGACACTTATAAGGACATTCGGTATAATCCAACTTGTTCTCTTCCTCCTCCCTGCTATGTTCCTCTTCTATCTCCTCCTCCCCCAAGACCTTCCTGTGGAGTTGCCAAGCAGCTACAAGGCAATGGAACACATACTCGGGGAATGTCCACGCGACGTAGCACTGTGGGGTGCTATTGAAGCAGATGAAGGAGATTCTGAAGATAGAGAGAGATGTGTGGTTGGTCAGGGTATGATCTTGAGGAAAACCAACGACTGGACGAAGCTCGCCAATGGTACGTACCTCAGTGAGGAAACAGATGACCTTGGGCTTCCATCGAAAAGGGCACCATGCAAGAAGGCGAAATGACAGAACAGTCGAAGCTGAAGGAAATCACGGCGACTTCTTGCTGAAAAAGCTATATAGGCAGACTGCACGAGGAAACATGCACAATAGAGAGTTCCCCCGTATCTAACAAGGAACACTGCAAATTCAAAACCAGAAACCACACGCCACCACCTATTCAACCTCCAACCAACCAAGAACTTCCCAGAATAAGATCATGCAGGATACTGAATCCGACCTAATGCATTGGATGGACACCAAAGCGAAGACTAGGAACCATGGAAGGATTCTCTAGAAGAATAGGTAACTTACTTAGTGTCGACTGAAAGGCGGGCTGCAGATGTAAGACAGACGATGAGAACACCCGCTTAACCGGAAATCTCCAATAGACACTCTAAAATGGATTCGACTAGTGTTGCCCACGGGACGAGACGGGACAGGCTTTTAAAAATTCGAGACGAGACGAGATTGATCATGTGTCCCGAGACAAACGAATATTTTCGAGACGAGACAGCATTTCACAGCATTTCCACGAGACGAGACAGGCCACACTAGATTCGACCAAGAATTAACCACTAACCACACTAACTATTTCCACTTTAACCCCCATGTCAAGTATTTTTATTCATATAACCTCTTTTGTTACTAACCTCCCTTCTTCCTTCGCCTTCCCAGTCCTAACCTATCCTGAAGTATCCCGGGAACCCTATACCCTCCTGATGTTTCCAGGAAAACCATCTCCCGTACTGACGTCCTTCCCAGTAAGACACCTTCCTGCTGGCACTTCAGCAAGATCATTTCTCATCTCATACTATCACCTTACTTCACCCTTGGATCTCTATATTTGGTCACATAGGTTCTTTCTCTCTTTACAATTTTACTAACTCTCACATTTTAGAGACTCTAACGACTTTGTTCTACGTATTACTAACATACTGAATGAGAAGTACATATAAATTCTATTTTATTGCTCTACTAGCACCAAATCTTAACTGTAAACCAAGCTTGTTTCTGGTACGCCGAAATAATCTTGGTCCACAATATCCATGAGACGTTAACCAGTTGTAGGTTATCGCCTCAAACATGTATAATTGAAAGCATCAATAAAGAAGGAGGAAAAGAAAAACGGGGGAACCGAAATTCCGCGGATCTGACGCCCTGGCTTATTTTAAAGGCACCAGGGCATTTAGTGCCTAACCCTGAATGTATGCGGGTGGAGGATGGGTGTCTTCAGAGGTTCTCCCCTTTTTTCTTCATCTTATGTTTTGAGTCAGGAGGGTAAAGAAGAATCCCCCGTAATAGAATCTTCTTCCAACACTGACGACAAGGGGTTGCAGAGGTTGAGTACCTCTGAAGAACACCAACTACACCGAAGTGTTTATATGAACCTTTCAAGAGACCAGAACAGAGTTACACCATGTCGTTCGTCAATGCGGAGAAGTAGCTCTGCACCGTTTTCAACCAAGGAAGTAGAAAACGACAAGAAACTTCCTTCGTCTTTGAAGGGAACCGGATCCTTGCCCTGAATTCTTCAGGACACGGGTAAACCACGTCACCCTGTATCGAGGAATTATAATCCCCTAACCAGGTACAGCCGGGTTTGGACGAAAGCATTTCCTTTTACACTTTTGCTAGCATAAAAGTAGTGTAATTGGAGCAGTTCAAAGTAACACTTGGTACGAGGCCTATTATTGTTATTAATTTAAGCACAATGGAAAACCTATTTTGATGATGTTTTTGTCGATTTTATACTATTGCAAATCTGTGTTTTTTCACCTCACACTTCATACGAGTGTCATAATTTCTTTCGAGTTAAATTACATAACATTACGTAACATTGTGATGACCCATATTAAGCTCTCTTTTATTGTATTTTTTATAAAGGTAAATTATTGCATCCTGTTATGCAACACGTTATTACGCAACATTGCGATGGCTCGTAAGGGTAAATTATTGCATCATGTTATGCAACAAGTTATGACGCAATATTATGATGACCCGTATCTAACGTGTTGTTTTCTGATTGGTTGGTTATGACGTAATGCGATGATGTGGTGTCTTCTGATTGGCTCACTGTTTCGGACGTTTTCAACGCGGTCCGCGCTTAGATTACTTAAAGGGTTTTCGCATTACAGATCAGTCACTATCGTGAGAGTGGTTGAAGAGTATGGATGTGTTGTTGCAGTGCTCTTCATATTTTTTTTTGTTAAAAGTTAAGCATTTAATTTATTTTAAAGCTACATACTATTTACTATTTAAAGTTTAAAAAAGTGTATCAAGTGATTCTTTTTCATAGTAATTTCGATTAGATTGAGTGTTGATGTGATCAGATGTTACTCGTTGTCTCCGGAAATTCTGTATAAATAACATAGCTGAAAATTTTATCGTAATAGCTATAATTATTTTATTTTGAAGGTGGTTCAAGTCGTTTTTCACACAGATTGAATTTGTATGAATTTGTATTTGTATTGAATTTTGTATTTTTTCCCGAGAAAATTTATATATAAATACCAGAGCTGAAAATAATATTATTATTATAATTATTGTTTTTTAAGTTACATTCTATCAATTATCGTAAGTATAAAAGTTTTTTTTTAGTAAATACAATCTTATTGAATTTTTTAGTTGATTGTGCGCCTTATTGTTGTTTATTTAAAACATATTTAAAAAAATGTCATCTACCAAGTTCATCGAATGTGCTATTTGTGGGAAATTCATCTCCAAAACTAATATTAGCAAACATAGGGCAAGAGTGAAACAGGTTCAAAAATAAATCGTTCGTTATCTACTAAGCCTTGTACTCAATGTGGAAAAATAATTAGCATTGCACATTTAAGTAAACGCATGAAAATTTGCATGACATCAACCGGACATGGAATATTGAAAACAAAAATTGATCATCCTGAAACTGAAGCTTCTACTTCCAAACAAATTAAGATGTCTAATGACCAAAAGCCGTTTAGATCTGCATTCAACAACTAACTCCTGGATTTTCTTTATACTTCGAAACTAGGCTGTGATATTTCTAGTTTTTTGAGTGAAATTAAAACATCTATAATAAATGTTTTGAAAAATAAAATGGAAAACAACTCCATAAAAGTATATGTTGATCTAATCTGTAAATATAAGAAAATCGATGGTACAAGAAATATTTTTTTTTCACAAAACGAAAAACCAAGTTCTTTATTTGCCAGATATTGATAATTTGAATGTTTTTGTATTCTAATCTTACTAGTGAATTGATTAGGAAACACGATGAATTCGAGGCTAAGGGATCAGGTTGGTCTTTATGTAGAAGTCCTCACAGATTAATCGCTTATGTAAACAAATTTTCACCTTTTTCTGCTTCAAGCTATGTTCCACTTCCGGTAGAAATTCAGCATAAGAGAGCTCTGCTGAACATTCATAACACTGACAATAAGTGTTTTATGTGGTGCATTTTAGCGGCGCTTCACCCGATTCATTGTTCAAATAATCCGGGACAGGTTAGTCACTATAAGAAATATGTAGACGAGATTGAATATGCTATGACATGCATCGAATACCTTGTTGCTATTTCTGACATAACAAAGTTTGAAAACAGGGCACGAAATGGAGAAGGAAAACGATTAGTTATAAATGTTTATTCATATACTTCAGTTAAGCATTTTGTGCATCCTGTTAGGATAACTAATATTGTTGATTACGAAGCCGTAGAAATCAATCTGCTTCTTATTGCTGACAATGATGTTCATCATTACACGCTAATTCGTTCACTCTCCCGCTTGGTCAGAAGCCAAACAACCAAGCGTGATGCACACATCGAAGTTTGTCCAAGGTGTTTAACCGTATTCGAGGATCGTGACCGACGTAATTACCAAGATTTCCATAATCAAGAAATTCCCAAACAAAAACGTGCTGAACATAAAGTCTACTGTGGAGTCAACAGACCGGCTCGCATGTTAATGCCCAAAGCAAATGAATTCGAAGAATTTAAAATGCACAAGGCCTTGTTGGAACATCAGACCATCATCATCGCAGACTTTGAGGCTTACTCAAACCATTGTCCTATTGCGATCCGGATGCCGAATTTTCTTCCACAACACCGTACCAGCTTCATGATCCAAATAGTTTTGGATATGTTGTTGTTTGGCAGGATAGGATAGATAAACCATATATATATCGCGGACCGAATGTTATTGAACTCTTTTTTAAAAAGATGTTGGAGGAGGTTGAGAAAATTGGAAGCCTCTTATGCCAATCGAAATCAATGCTTCCATTATCTAGTGATGAACTTCAATCTTACAATAACATTGAAAAGTGTCCGGTGTGTGATCAACATTTCACGGATGAAAATCGGAAAGTATTTCACCGTAATCATTTCACCGGAAACTACATTAGTGGAATCTGTAACACCTGCAACCTCAAAATCCAGAAGCCTAAATTCGTACCAATATTTTTCACAATGGATCCAATTACGACTTCCATTTTTTAATTAGGAATCTTGGATACGATATTCAAAAAATAGATATTCTTGCTCAAAACGAAGAACTTTATATTTCTATAAGTAAGAAACTTAAGATTCCAGGAACGAATGAAATCATAGAGATGAGGTTTCTAGATTCTATTAGATTCCTATCGGCAAGTCTCGATACTTTAGCGAGTAAACTTACCAACGAACAATTTAAAATTACAAAAGCTAGTTTCCCCAACATACACGTAGAACTGATTAAACGTAAAGGCATTTATCCTTATGAATATGTAACCGATGAATCTAAATTTGACGATGACACTCTCCCATCTCAAAAATAATTCTTCAGTCAACTGAAAAAAACTGGAATTACGAATGAAGAATACGAACATGCGAAATTAATATGGAAGGAATTGAGATGCAATACTCTCGGCGATTATCACGATGCGTATCTCAAATTAGACGTAAGAATACTTGCTGATGTTTTTCAGGTATTCAGAAAAACAGCAATAAATATTTATAAATTAGATCTAGCATATTTGTACAGTCTTCCTGGTTTGGCGTGGTCTGCTATGTTGCTCGAGACCTGGATCAAGTTGGAATTGATATCGGATGTGGACATGTTACTTTTTATAGAAAGGGGGATACGTGGGGGGATGGTGCAATGCTTGTAGAGACATGCAAAGGCAAACAATATTCACATGTCTGACAATCAATACGTTGCAAATCGACCATCGAATTACATGTTTTACGGTCATGTAAACAATCTCTACGGATTCGCAATGATACAAAAACTTCCCTACGGAGGATTCGAGTGGATAGATCCCATTTCAATTGATATTAATCGTTTCGACGATCGTGAGGTGGACATTGAATTCCCAAATAATTTGCATGATACTTTTTCCGATTTACCTCCGGCTCCCGAAATTAAATGTCCACCTGATTCTAATCAAAGCAAGCTTTTGTTAACTCTTGATAGAAAAGAGAGATATGTCGTCCACTACAAGAATCTCCAGTTTTTGATTGGGAAGGGTGTTCAGGTAGTAAATGTAAGAACAATTCTCAAGTTCAAACACTCTCCATGGTTAAAATCTTATATTGAGACCAACACGAGACACAGAACAGCTGCCATTTCAGAATTAGATAAAGATGTTTATAAACTAATGAATAATGCCGTTTATGGAAAAACGATGGAGAACGTCAGAAAGCGTATAGACATAAAATTGGTTTCAGATAATAATAAATGTTGAAAATTGGTATCTGATCCTAGATTCAAATATCGAAAAATTTACAACGAGAATTTAACACTTTTTAATCTAGATATAAAATTAATAAAATTCAGAAAACCTATTTACGTTGGTGCAACAGTTCTCGACTTGTCGAAACTGTACATGTTCGAATTTCATTATAATATTATGAAACCCTTCTATAATGATAAGCTGTCAATTTGGTACATAGACACCGATAGTTTTATTTATGACATACAAACACCTAACCTCTACGAAGGTCTTAAACATCCTTCCATGCTTGGGTATTTCGACACTTCTTCCTATCCTCAACCCAACAGATTTGGAATTCCTTCCCGCAACAAGAAGGTTCTTGGTAAATTTGTAACGGTGATATTATTGTTGAGTTTACTGGTTTGCGTTCGAAGATGTATACATTCAGAAGAGAGAGCAGCATCAGGAAGAAAGCAAAAGGAGTGTACAAAGAGACCGTGGAAAACAAACTAACATTCCAGGATTATATTTATTGCCTTTATTCACAGTCGAGGATACTTCGAGAGGATAATAGAATACAAAGCTCAAACCATGAGATTACAACGAATAAAATAAAAAAGTAGCCCTGGATCCACACGATGACAAGAGGTGTATCCTCGAGTGTGGAATCCATACTTTGCCTGGGGGCACTTTATTTTAGAAGTTAATAATAATTGCACTCAACACATGTGAAAAAAAATAAACCTAACATGAAACCAAAATTTTGAAAATAACAAAAAAGATCTACACGTAGTTTAATTTTTTATATATTATTCTCTCCTATTAAAATTTTTCTATCACTCTTTCATTTTATACATCATAAATATATGATTTCTCCACAATTAAAATTGCACTGCATATTGTATTTTCAGGTAGAGTTTCAGGAAATTCACATACTAATTTAATGTTTGTTCGATCATTTATAACTACTAATTTTGTTTTTGACGCATTGATTGAAAACCTTGGTCTGTGAATTATGAACTCATCTGGATTATAATACATATCTATGTTACCTTCAGTTACTTTTTTAAATGCACTATAAGCTTCATATAATTTTAAATAATCTTGTTCTGTAATGTTTAAATTGTAATTTTCACGAGGAAATACTTCATTTCTGCCATTCTTCAGATACACATTTTTAACTTTACAATTATCAAACTGGCTGCTATCCTTTTCCTGATTGTCATCTCTCCCTGTTTGAAACAGCACAGCTACAAAATCTGGCATGTCATATTGCAAAGATTGGAACTGATTAGTAAGGTCAAATTGAAACAATTTACCCTCCACTGACCTCTGAATGCATTGATAAGTATAAAACTGTATCGGAATTTGAGGATTTTTCAAAATGTTGGCTTTGTATTTGAGAGCATAATTGGATTCATATTCAACTATAGGCATTCGCAACTCCATAGACTGGATCACACATTTTGCAGCTTCGGGTAAACTAGCCTCATTAGCTGTTCCATCTGCATTCAAAGTTTTGTATCTCATGATGGCATTATGATCATTCGGTGCTCTGCGAAATATGACACTCAAACCACTTTCCACATTCTTTCTTTATAATCAGAGAAAAATCCAAATAGCAATCTCATGGGGAACAGTACTGTGTGACTTTTTGCTTGAATTTTTGTTCCAGCTTTGAACCCACCAGCTTTATAATATGCACTCTCTGATTTGGACAGTTTCAATGTCCCCACTGTAGTAGATGTAATTCCAGGGCAATCAATCCTGTCAATCACTGTAATATGCTTCCTAATTTCAATTTGAGAGAATAAGAATGGAACAAATTTATCTATAAGTTTTATATTAGCCCCAGGGAGAAAATATTCTTCACCATTACTTTGTTTTACAATATCAAATTGTATATACAGATTTGATCTATGTGGATGAATAAACCCATCTCCCACCGTAATATCATACTGTATCTCTTTATTAGGCTGATTCAAATTTGCAAATGTCCTCCTGTTTGGAGGGAAGGACTGTAATTCATAACTCTTAATATTTTCCATCTTGGTATTTATTTATATATTTTAAATATTAATTTCTATTATCGCAGTGCGATTAGCACCAGCAAAATCGATGATTTCATTTTTCTCATTCGTAATTGTTATTTCTATGTAATTAACTTTATCAATAGAAACAGGGAAATACACTGGTGGGATTGGAGAATAGAAGATAGGTTCCATTCGGTTGTGACTGCCAATCGAGTATTGTTCTGCTTTGATAATCATACCTTTGGCAATATTACAATGAATATTCAATGTCTCAATAGCTAAGAATTTTGGTATGAATTTACCTATGTGCCTAATACCTGGTTCTAATTTGCTATTGTTCTCAAATCCTAAAAGTTCTCCCATGGTAGATAAGTCCACTGTTTCATTGGTAGTTACAATCTCTACTCTGTGTGTTACAGAATTTTGAGAAAGCAAGACAGTGGTTGGAAGTTCAAATTGTAAAGTTGATAAGTTATACTGTCCGGGAGGAATAATTATATTTTCATTACCTACTAATATAGTATTGTTGTAGGTTTTTACATTCGGAATCAGATACATACTGTAGAATGCTCTCAGAGCTATGGATTTTGGATAGATAATATCATCGTGAAGATGTAGTTTCAAAACAGAAGTCTCGCTGGA